>NC_090312.1:29397500-30647500 GCF_039906515.1 Pseudorca crassidens
GACAGTACATAGAGTTCTCATATACCTCCACCTAGTTTCTTCTAGTATTAAATCTTACACAGGTGTGGTACATTTATTACAATTAATGAGCCAATACATTATTATTAACTAAAGTCCGCATTTTATTAACATTTTCTTAGTTGTTATGTAATGTCCTTTTTCTTGTTCCTTGTTCTAGGATCTCACCCCATGGGACTGCATAACATTTAGCCATTATGACTCTTTAGACTCCTTTTGACTGTGACAGTTCTCAGACTTTGCTTATTTTTGATGACCTTGACAGCTTTAGGAAGGACTGGGTGAGTATTTTGCAGAATGTCCCTCATCCGGGATTTGTTATAATTAGATTGCGGTTATGCGTTTCGGGGAAAGACTGAAGAGGTGAAGTGTCATCTTCATCACCTCATAGCAAGGGTACGTACTATCGGCACGACTCATCCCTGTTGGTGTTAACCTCGACCACCTGGCTGACGTAGTGTCTGTCAGGTTTTGCCACTGTAAAGTTACTCTTTTTTATCCCCTTTCCATACCGTGTTCTTCGGAAGGAAGTCACTACGAGCAGCCATGTCCTTGAGGGTGGAGCATTGACATAATTTATTTGGAATTCTTCTTCATGGGAGATTTGTCTCTTCAGCCCCACTTATTTATTTATTCAATCATTTATTTATATCAACATAGACTATGGATATTTATTTTATACTTTCGGCTATGATCCAGTACTATTTTATTGTGTTGCTCAAATGTAATTGTAAATTTTACTATTAATATTATTACCAAGAAAAATCTATAGTGGACTAGTATTCTGCTGAATTTTATTTGGTAGCCAGAAAGCTGATGGTGAAGTTCAAGATTTGTGTCTATTTTGTTCATTTCTGTACCTAGTGCATGGCTCATGTGCCTTATTAATACTTTTTGAATTCATATCTGAAATACAGTACTGAGTTACAGCTGTCATTGATTATAAAGATCATGGGTAAAGAGATTTGTCGTTGTAGGATTTATATCCAGGATCACAAATGTTTGGTAGCCACTGAAACAACTTGCAAATGTATCGCTGGACTCCTGAATGTCCTTTCCTGCCCACATCACACTCTCTCATAATTGCAGCTGGAGCAGAAAATGTTACTCTCAGTGAACACCCACTGTGGGTACCATAGAGAAACATCACATGTAACACTGAGAAGGTTCATATAGTCTATGAAATTCTCTGTTAACACACAATGACCAGTATGGTTCTCCCCAGCTAGGCTCCAAAGTGGAGTGCAATCACATGGTTGAAATAGCAAGAAGCCTGTGAGAAGAAAGCAAAGCCCTGCTTCTTATCTGCCTTCAAAGCTCCCTTCATCTATCACTTAGAAGCACTCAGTTTGAGTTTGGAGTGGGCGCCTTTGACTGTGTGCCCTGCTATGCTCTGTTAGAGAACGAATCTTGAAGTTCCAACTAGTGCCCGTAGAACAACACAGGCATCAGGTTAAGCGGACTCCATCCCTCTCGTGCTGCTCCACACGGATATTTGTCCACAGTCAGGGACAAGTCCAAGTGTTGGCTTTAATTTATAGTGTCTGGCGGTTTCTACTGCTGGGCTCTTAGCCAGAGCCAAGCTCTCTCCCTCTGTCTGTCTTTATCCATCTAATTCCTCAGTTAATATTTTGAAGTATTCTTCATGAATCCCTAAATATGCCTTTTGGAACTTGACTATGATCCTCCCAACATCTGTACCACATTATTTCCAAATCATGATTTTGCCAAAGTCTAGTTCTTTCTGGAGCAGAAAAATATGGAGTTGAGTTCTAATTGCATCATTCTTGGGCCAGTCATTAAAATTCTGTGAGCTAATGTCCTTATCTGCATGGAAGATAAAATAATACCTACTTGAACAAGATGGTATGGTGAGGATTAGAATTGATTATATAAAAGGTATTAGCCTACTGCCGGGGCTAAGTAAGTGGTAAATATTTGTTTATCTAAAGGTGCACAGGGGGCTTCCCTGGTGGCGCAGTGGTTGAGAGTCCGCCTGCCGATGCAGCGGATATGGGTTCGTGCCCCGGTCCGCGAAGATCCCACTATGCCGCGGAGCGGCTGGGTCCGTGAGCTGTGGCTGCTGGGCCTGCGCGTCCGGAGCCTGTGCACCGCAATGGGAGAGGCCACAACAGTGAGACGCCCGCGTACTGCAAAAAAAAAAAAAAAAAAAAAAAAAGGTGCACAGGGAACTCTTCTCATAGAATAAATGAAATAATACACTAATAAGAAAACCAAGTGGGAAAATGTATTAGAAAATGATTCTGAAGGAATTATACATATCCCTCATTGATGGGAGGTTGAGCAGGTTATTGTGCTGATTGGGTCAGTTTGTATTTATTACTTGAATGCCATTTGTCTGATCATGGCTGGGAACAGTCCAATTAATAAATTCTCTGGGACAGAGGAAAACTGAAGGAGTTGAGACCAGGAACTCAGCTCACCCCCAAATATGGGTCAATAATGGGAATAATGGATTTGATTTTGGAGTTCACCTTAAACCCTGAAATGAATGGAAGCAGGCAGCAGAGGCATCGGGGTGGGGGTAGCGGTTGTGTTCAAGGACAGACAGTGAGCCAAAAAACCAAATCTGGGACTCAGGGATATATACAGGAATACAGAATACAAGGGAAGGAGCTAGGCAAAGTCAAGAACCAAATCTAGTGGTGGTGGGACTGGTCAGGTGTCCAAGAGCAGAACTGGAGTCTTGGTATAAAAAGGATTGACTAAGGATTTGCTCTAATTCTAGCCAGTTTCTAAAATAAGCTATCATTTTTAGGGGGTGCATTTTATTAGTTTCCTTTTTCCATACCACTGCATCTGCAAACCTACTCTATTGGCTTGTTTTTCTCCTGCTCTTGAATGAAATTTAAATAGGTTCCGTGGCTTCCATGCTAGTTCTAAAGTGTAACATGAAGAGTCTTAATTTTTAAGATAATAAACTGTCTGATCTAACCTAATGTTAGAATTTCAAACCTTCCTTCAATTTAAAACTTCTACACTCCATGCCAACCCACCTGTTGGGCTCAGCTCTGGCTAGTGACCTGCAGTGGAGGAGAGGGCATGGTTAGCTGCTTCTCCATCTTTTCCCAAGACTGCTTGGCTGCTTTCTGCTCTCATGCATAATTCTGTATCGAAGGCTGGAAGGGAAGGGAAGGGCTGCAGCACGGAGGAGAAAAGGAGAGGGAGCTTTGGATAAGTATACTTTCATCCATCACTTACGCCTTCCAGGATGTCAGCTACCTAATCATTCTTTCTCGAGTATTTGGACGTGTTCTCCTCCTCTGGGGGTCTCTCCAGCAGTTCTCTTGATGTAGGCAATTCCTCCACAGGCTGGCTGCTCTGTATTTTACCTGGGATCAACGTACCCCCTGGGAGTTTACAGGCTATTCGAGCCCTGCTCCTGTCACAGGGTCCACATCAGTCACATTGTTAGGGAAGTGTAGACAGCTCCAACGGAAGCCCATTTTACTGCAGACTGTGTATCCCTGGCCAGCCTCCCACATTTAGACTTTGATTTTTCTGGAGATCTGTTGCTAAGTCTTAGAGTGGCTCCTTTGAAATCACCCTCATACGGCTTGAGACGGGCAGTGGCAGTGAAGTCTGGCAACAATCTCACAACTCTCCTCTAAGGAAGTCATCTCCATGGCTCTTTAAATCAACTCTGTCACACGCTTCCCCTTTATATACCCTGGAGATGAGCTCTGGGCTCAGCATCACAAAATTGGAGTCAGAGTCTCTCGGCAGCTCATGCATAGATGGTCAGGTGCTTATTGCTCATGGTGTCTGGAGGTTGGCCAGCGTTCCAAGACCACAAGAAAAGTCACACCTAACATCTGGTTACCCAACCAGAAGCCTCTCTAAAGAATTTTCTTCTTGTGCTGCAGTCTTAGCTGCTGTTCTTGCATTTCCCTGTGGGGATGTTCAAGGGGCTTCACCGCTTCTCACAGTCTAAACTTCTTCTAAGAAGTCGCTACAGCTTCATGGTTAAAAGTACATGGTTTACTTTGAATGTTCAGTTAATAAAACTCTGCCCTTTATTTCTTGATACAAACTGTTTAGATCTCTCTGTGCCATACTTTCAACATTTTTGAATGGCATGATACTTAATGGATTTTTGTGAAGATTAAACGAAACACTGGTTTAAAGTACTGACCAGAGTTCTTTGGAAAATTTGACTTCATGAAATAGATCAGCCTGTTAAAGGAAGGCCCTTTTTGTGAGGATCTGGGAAGAATTAAAGCAGGGTTCATTTTATGTACTGGAGGTTTTGGTTCAAGAGTACCCTTCTCTAGTAGAACAGAAGCAAAGTCATATTGATATATGTATGGTTCAGATAGTATGTTCTGGTGAAAAATCAAAATAAAGCAGAGATATTTTGACAAATAAGCTTGCTTTATGATATATATATATATGATATATATACATATATATAAAATTATATAATACAATTATATATAATACTACAACCAAATATATATGGTTTTAAATGATCAAATCTTGGCTCTCTACATTTGATGAAGTGTTTGAAGCAATGATAACTAAATGCTGCAAGGTTGCCCCTCTGGGACCTAGTAGGAAATTATCCTGGGAAAACATGGCCTGTTGTTAAATGCATCTGAGTTGAGAGACTGAGAGAAAAGCTTCAGTGTTCATACTTTCATCACAGTTGCTGTACCAACTGTACTTTTTCTTCAGATTCAGTCTTTATCTCATTTTTAAGAATATTCTATGAGATTTTGCTAAATAGACTGCACAGTTTCACATAATTTCTAAAGAGGCCCCATCAATAAACCCTGTCACTGTAACTTTAATAGTCATGAATGTGGCTTAATAAACTCCATTTTAGGAAGGCTTGCATGCCCAATAGCCCTCTGTACCCTCTTCTCTGTTACCAGCAGATACACCTAAAATAACCTAGCATGGACTTTCAAGTTCTTTTTTAAGAATCCAATTCTCAGCATTCATTATTTTTACTCTCTAGTTTTTGAGGTATTAGTCTCAACGTATGGAAACCAGTTGCATTTAAGAATGGTCTAAAAGACCATTCATTAGACCTGAAGGAGTATTTAGGCACCCACCTATGATCCAGTTGAGAAATTATATAGCTAAAAGGTTAGAATAGAGCTAATGGATCCAAATCAGTTCTTTGAGTGTGGAAACATTGACTATGGAGTTCAATTTGGTATATTACTGTAATCTGTAAGAAAGAATTAACGTAGTAAAATTAGTCCAAAATATTTTTTTAACAGATACATTTTCAGTTACCACCTTCCTTCTTATGAATGAGATTTTCTTAATGGGCAACACCAGTGCTCTAAAAGGAACGCTTAATGGTAGAGACAACTGTGGGACTGAATTCACATTTACATGTGTATGTGATCCAGGCTTTCAACTAAATATTGCAACACTAGCTTATCCTGTAATATGGTTGAATTCCAATCCTTCTGAGTTATTTAAAACCAGGTAGTTGAAACACTTCTGTTTTTTCAATATTTTCTCTTGACATTAGTTATTTTCTACGAGAGGTCCAGAGATAGTCCTAGAAAAGACAGAGCCTGGAACAAACTACATCTTTGCTCCCTTTCACAACCTCCCTCATAGTATAAACTTGTCTAGTACAGGGGCAAGTGGTTAAAACTTTCTTCAGAATCTGAAAAACAGGGAAGAAGTCCAAAAACATGAAGGCTGAGAGAAGTGGAAATCAGGAGAGGAATTCTCATCACCTTGTCTGTGATGGGTACGTGGAAGGGTGAGTTATAGAGTGGATGGATGGATAGATCTGCCTTTCCCCACATCCTCAAGTCTACCCTAACAGGTCAGGTAACATTTAGGATGTGTCCTCTTATCAAAGAGGCTGGACACAACTATTCTAATTAATCAGAAAAACAAAAGGAGCATAACCGTCCTTGGGGAAAAAAAACAAAAGACCTGTCTAAGTTTGAAGTCCTATTTGGCTATTTAGTGATTGTGTGAGCTGTGAGAAAATTCCTCAATATCTCTGAACTTCAATTCATCCAATATAAAGTAGGTACATTAATACATACTCAACATGGTTTTGCTAGAATTCAATGAGAAAATATATACTAGAACTTTACAGATAAAGAGTGAATATTTGGACACATCACATGTTATGTTCCTCACTTCACAGGAGGTTTCTTAAATATAAAAAATACAGTGTAAGTTTCAAAGACAGGGCTAGCTAGGTTCAATACCTACCAAAGATGTTAGAAAAATCTACAGGCTCTGATATCTTCCGTGCAAATTTGGCTGAACCAAAAAAAGTTCATCCAGACCTGAAGGCTATCTAAGAGTCAAATAAATTCACTCATTCAAAAAATTAGTACTGGATGGACTACTCTGTGCTAGATACTATGCTAAGTTCTGTGCAGTTAATTTTTGCCTGGGCAAAGGTAAACTTAAATATGGGATTTATTCTGTCACAATTGTTTAAATGACACCAATGAAGACAAGTAGTTCCAGAATTAGAGCTTTGTTTGCACTTCCAAATTAAATATGTGATGCAGCCAGGTATTAAAAAACAGGGATTGGTGGGGACTGTGGCACACTGGAGAGCTCAAATCCAACCCAAAGAGAGTCAAGTTCAAATTTACTAGAAATAAGCTGTCCTTCCCAAATAAAAAGATGGCAGCATGTTGAACTGGCCTGATGGTTCTGAGTTTACGGTTCGCTCTTATACGGTCAGTTATAGACTCTGTTTATGATAGAAAGGAATTTGCAAATTCTAACATGCTATAACATTCTGGAGTTTCTGTTTTGTTTTGCTTTGTTTTTAACTGTTCTCTCTAACATTGATAGATGGCAGAGACAGCTGAAGATAAGAACTATGTGAGTCACCTCTTTTCAAGTCCTACTTCAGATCAGAGAAGAGAGAAGCAAGGAACAGGTCTGTCTCTAATTGAGGCTAGCAGAATTATACTCTTTTTGATAAAACTCATCAGAAACACAGTAGGGCACCTGCTCTCAGCCACAACATTGGGGCCCCTTGGAAGTAATATAAGGAAACAAATGATAAGTCACTTTTCTGGCCTGAATAACAGCAACATAGGATGGCCACCAGCAGCTACTAAGAACCCACACACTGTGGGCTGTACTAGTTCCCGTGAAAAGCATTGTCAAGCACCTTGGTGGACAAAATATTCATTTGGAACCATTTCCTTAGAGGAAAAAATAAGCAGAATTTAATTTCCTGGGGGGGAAGAGATTTTGTGCTAGTTGATAATAGCATAGACAGAGCTAGTAAAGACAAACATGTACATAAACATCAAGGTAATTCAAGGGGTAAATGCATATAATGGGCTGATCAGAGATAGTACACATATTTCTTGGTTTAGGTAAAGTTTCCTACAAGAGGCAGGAATGAGAGAGTATTAGCACAATTCTGCTTGTCATGTTAATAAGATTCTAAAACAACTCAACTTTTTTGATACATTGTGTTTCTATGAAGAAATAGTATGTTTGAGTTATATTGCACATTGAGACCAATGCACACCCTGGACCACATACCCTTTCTTGTGTGCCAGGGCTCAGTTTCTCAATGACTTTTGGGAATTTCCACCTAGATATCCTGAAGATATCTCGAATTCTATACTCTAAAACAGAAACTAACATACTTGTCCGAAATCTTATCTCTCACACCTCCTATTCCAGTTAATGTCATTTGTATATTTATCCAGTCTCCCAAGCTACAAACCTTAAACTTAGTCACAGTTTTTTTCCCTTTTCCACATGCATCTAATTGGTCATAAACGTTTACTTCATTGTTACAATTATTATTATTATTTTTTGCGGTACGCGGGCCTCTCTCACTGTTGTGGCCTCTCCCGTTGCGGAGCACAGGCTCCGGACGCGCAGGCTCAGCGGCCATGGCTCACGGGCGCAGCCGCTCCGCGGCATGTGGGATCTTCCCAAACCGAGGTACAAACCTGTGTCCGCTGCATCGGCAGGCGGACTCGCAACCACTGCGCCACCAAGAAAGCCCGAAAGATTGTGTTTTTAAAGACTATTTGCGTAGTCAATATGGAGACATGATGGTGACGTTTTAAATGAGATTATGCAGGGTTATGCAGATTCAAACTGGTGAAAGAATTTTTCTCAAAAGGTATTAATTTAAAGATGGATAGGGCTTCCCTGGTGGCCATGTGAATGCCATGTGAAAGTCTACGTGTTTTCAATATGGGAGTTTTCCTGGAAAACAAGTCTACAGAACCCCTGACTGTCATATTATTTTGCATGATGTGTTCTATCATTATAAGGGGTTAGCTTTTAAATGGCTTCAAAAACAAATATTGGACATTAAACCTAAGTAAATGAGCTGTGGATCAAGAAAGAGTGCACAATTTCCTTTATTTTCAAATAGAATTAATTTTTTTCTTATATTCTGCTCCAGAGTACATTTTGAAGGACTGAACTTAGATTTTATTTATAGTTTAATTTTGAACTTTTAATCAAACATCTCCAACAGTAGGATTATACAATGATAGAATCATCTGCCTCTGGAGGTACTGAGTTCTCATCATTATAGAACTTGAAGGACAAGATTGAATTTTTAGCACAGCAGATGCGGTGGTGCAGAATCCTGGTACATAGTGCTCATAAAAAGTAATGGTAAAAATGATGGCAGTGATGGTGATAGCAGTAATATATAGTATTTATCATTATTATTATAGTTAATAATGGGATGATTATATATTTATTATTATAAATAATAATGAGATAGTGTATTGTAAATTCAAACTTACGATAGATGGCCAGATTGCATGTAAATTAGGAATATTTCCACACCTTAGATTTACCGGTTCCCTAAGATTTATATCTTTAAATTCTTCTTTCTAGATTACTTTAAATCAATGTTAATTTATGAAGCACTTTAAATAAACTCTTATATTCTAAACAGAGGAATTATCTTTTAAACTAATATTAATAAATATTATACACAGAACTAGTGCTGCAGTCATTCTGTAAGCGTCAGATTGTCCCATATATCAAGGCTTTGACCTAACTTGAGGAGTGATGGGACAAATTATTTTCCTGGTGCTGTTTGCTGTTCCAGCAATAGGATTGAATTGACTTTGTTCACTATACAATTTGGGTATATAGTCTCAGCATGGGACCCAGGAGGGACCCAGAGGTTTGTAAATATTTTCTTTTAAGGGTATAGATTACTTATTTACATTCTTTCTAACTTGAGGTAAAAGCCACTATTATAAAAGGATTGTGGCACATTAAGAAATGAGCTTCTCAGTTCCAGCAATGCCTGACTCTGACCTCACACTGTCAGCTGCTAAGGGAAAGTATACAATAGATACTGTATCTGCCCCTGCTCCTAGGGGCCACCTTGTTCCTAATAAGTCCTTTGGAAATTTTATTGTATTGGGAATTTTATTTTACTTAGAGTGGAACGTGTACGTGGCCTCTAGCCACGAATCAATCTATCTATCCTCTACCTACCATATATATATTAGTTTTTAGTTATAAACCCTATTTTATTTTATTCTTTTAAAAGTATTATTCTGAGAAAGGGAGTATAGGCTATTTCCAAGGGGATCCAGGAAACAAAACAAAAAAAGAATCAAGAAATCTTGAATGAGACAAAATTTAAAGATCAAGAAACATACAATTTAGCTTCAAATCGGGGCCTCCTTTCTTCTCTTTCAATTATTAAATAGAATTTGAATTGAACCTTCAGAAATTTCTTTGTATTGTTGCCATCTTTTCAAATCTGTTGTCATTCCTGTTCCTAAAATCCCACAGCGTTATGTTTTTCTAGAACTTTGGGACTCAGTCTCTAGAAGAAGCAAAGTTGTCTGAGGACTTCAAAATATTTAAACTCATAGAGATCTGTTATATGTATATTCTTTAAAATAATGTGGTATTGGGGAATTTTAACTTAATTGCTCTATCTTAAAACACAAAAAATAGCATAATATCTTTTTCAGAATAGTACAATAAGAATAGAGGGCTCTCTGCTAGAGAGCATGAAATCAAAAGCATCACATTTTATATTAAAACCCCTAAAAATCTAGTCATTTCCAAAAACCATTTCTGGCAAACCTTTATTGCTTAATTATTCATTAAGGTCTTTGTGTAGTAGATAAACTTCTGAAGCAGAAATTTTAAAATATGATTTAATAGGAAGAGTTAGCAGAGTATCTGAGAATTTCTATTTTTTATTATAAACCTTTATTTGACTTTTTGTCTGTCCAATGTTTTAAATTGAAAAATAGCACGATGGGAAATCAGTAGCTCAGAGTTATAGGAAAGAGAGAGGCACTTTGTGGTGTGCATCCTATAAAACATAGGTTCTTGGTACTTACTTTTTGCATTGTGCTCTAGCTGTTTCCTACTTTTAGTCTCCTCCTCCTTTTAGTTCAATGATAAGGCATCCCTAAACATAGGGCAAAGTCCTCATTCATCTCCCAGCATGAGATTCTCCTTGCTTGTTGTAAGATCCCATTTGCCTGGCTTATTGCTGCATATGGGCAGTTTAAATGGCAGCTCAATGGCAATTGTCTATCACATTGATGGGATTATGGAGGAAATGAATCCAGTCCTGTGTGCAGTCTGGGACATGGCACTGTATCAGTACCGGCTCATTGATTTGTGGACTGCCATTAGAATAACAAACAATAGAAATTACACTATGAGAAAAACTAGATTTACACTATGAGAAAAACTAGATTTACACTATGAGAAAAAATATGCACTGCATATATTCCTTTCTTGGTAGAAATGTTCCAGCACTGATGAAAAAAGCTTCTTAACTATCTTTTCATTTCACAGTTGATAATGTGACTTGAGATAATCACCTAAAACTTGAATTGTGGATCATAATAGTTGTGACTGGATTTCTGTTAACTATTGTTGAATATAACTCTGGTCTTTAGAAAAACAAAACAAAACTCAATCAATACTGAAAAAGAATTGCCAAACATTATCCAGACTCCCATTATGATTTTTATGAGCATATCACCGGTGGCCAAGTTGTTTTTAAAAGTTATTTTTCTTTGCCCCAGTGGTCTATAGAGTTTGAGATGTCTCTCATTAGTGATAAATCCATTTTGACCTTGTGCAAAGTTAGTGCCGAAGCATAAAGTAGAGCTCCATGTTTCAAAGTCTATCCTTTGCTCAACAACACAACCACAAAATATATTGCAAATGATAAACTATATGAAATGAAAGTGTCAATAGTTATCTGGCCATTTTCATTCCAGTCTAGATGGTACAAAACACAGAAATTCATTATTATTGCAGAGAACTCAATTTTTTTAGAAGACCTTCAGGGAACCAAGGTCATGGTATGATTTAAACTGCGTGTATGTGTATCATGGTTTCAACTCATTTAAAAGAAGCTTTGTCTACACGACCTTAGTCAGAAAATAAAAAATTAGAAATTAACAAATGTGCTTCATTTCTCTTTTTTAGGAATTACAACGAAGATCTAACAAGCTGTTCACTGAGTCTAAAACTGTCCCTCAGCAGAGAAACCACTTTTATCAGCAATTATTTTGTTTTAAATGTATTGGTTTATTACGCTTATCTTATTTAAGAATTAAAATTCTACTGCAGATATTAGCAGGGTATAATTTGATTTTTGCAAACATATTTTGTCAGAGTTAATTGTAGAAATTGATTTTGCAGATAAACCAGTACAAAAGAGAAGCTTCAAGGGAAACTAACAATTAACGTTTCATGTTCCTCTTTATTTTAATACTGTACTTTGAAACCACATTTTGTTAAAATTAAACTATTTTCTTTTTGCTCAGAGTAGTGTGGGTAGACTAAAGTTGTAATTTCTGAAGAGTGATGAGATCATTTTTGTTTAGAAAATATGTGAATTAAAAATAGCAAATATTGGGCTTCCCTGGTGGCGCAGTGGTTGAGAGTCCGCCTGCCGATGCAGGGGACATGGATTCGTGCCCCAGTCCGGGAAGATCCCATATGCCGCGGAGCGGCTGGGCCTGTGAGCCATGGCTGCTGGGCCTGCGCGTCCGGAGCCTGTGCTCCGCAACGGGAGAGGCCACAACAGTGAGAGGCCCGCGTACCACAAAAAAAAAAAAAAAAAAGCAAATATTCTGCAGCCACCTAAAAGCTAATTTTTCACAAGCTCTTCATTAGGTACATGTTTTAAACTAGGATTTTAATAGCTAGGATTGAAGTTATGATAGGGGAAAAAAACCAGTGAATTTCATTTACAGACTAATTTTGTGTGTGTGTGTGTGTGTGTGTCTGTGTGTGTGTGTGTTTTCTTATGGCCCTATGACTTTCTTCTGCTAACCATAGGACATAATTTGTCTTGGTAGTCATCGTTCACTTTTTACTAGGTCTAGAATAAGAATATGTTGTGCGTGATTGAGCAATGCTATTATTCTAAACCAATAAATAAGTTTCAATATGCTACTTACAGTTTGTTTCTACAACTCACATTAATAAAAGGCTGAAGAAACACAAGGATATTATGAAGTGCTTTGCCATGTAGAATAGCAAATTCAATGTCAAATTTTAATATTTAAAGTTGCTAAACTTTATTTATATATTTAGAACTTGGAGCTTGCTTATACTTTAATAATTAAGTTAAATTTAGGACTAGCTGTAGCTCTATTTTTCAATAGCACAGAGAAACAGTTTACAAAAAAAGAAAAACTTAGTTGTAGTCTTACTAGTCTTACTAATGTTTTTATCACATTTCATTTGAGAAGGGCATGGTGGGAAATTTGTTGGTTATTTCTCAGAAGATGTCTTTGAGGTAGGTGGGGAGGTAAATACTACTTTTTTTGTAACTGGAGAAATGTAGTTTAGCTGACTTTCCAAAGCTCCTTTGGAAGCAGAAGTGCACAGGGCATGAAGCTTGAGTTCCTGACGCATCTACCTTGTAAACAGCACATCTCCACACTCATCAGTCTGCTCACCTTTCACACCAGCTAAGCAGTGAGAACCTTGGTTTCTCAACTGACAAAGGGCCGAGAAGTTCTGCACTGCCGGGTCTCAAGAAGAAGTTTCTAGGATGTTCCCCACCCCCATACTTCTGCCCTTGATCTGCTTACTCTTTTCTTCACACTCATACCATTTGCCATTGACAAGGGAGAGAAAACCTGTTTGGAAAGGGATTTTAGACACATCAGCACTGATAGCTGTCAATAGTGACAGAGTTTCAGAGTTACCCATTTGCTTATTTCTTAGCGTGGGTTTTCAACTAAATAGAAAACGTTGTCTGGGTAGTCATATCTATGTAGTCTGACAAATTCAGCCCACTCTATTATTTATTATTATTAGTAGTAGTAGTAATTATCCCGGAATAATTCTGTTGTTCTCTTTTCCCTTTATATCTCTATGTACTAAGTAAGAGCGAACGAGCTAAATGGGAGCTACAGGTTCTTCCTCCCTGAGGACCAGATAGTAACCAGGTAAAGAGTGAGGTCCATCTACCTTCAGGTCCCGTTTGAGTCAGGTATTTTTGCCTCAGAGAATAGGAACTTATGGTTCTTAATTTGGAACTTTTATGGAAATAATTTCAGTTAAAAATAACAGAAGGAAAACAAAGTAAGGTGCTCATGAAATTTAGGTTAATAGTTCAATTAAAAATATACATTTAATTGCAGAGACCTTTAAAAATAAGTACAGGGGGCTTCCCTGGTGGCGCAGTGGTTGAGAGTCCGCCTGCCGATGCAGGGGACACGGGTTCATGCCCCGTTCTGGGAGGATCCCACATGCCGCGGAGCGGCTGGGCCCGTGAGCCATGGCCGCTGAGCCTGCGCGTCCGGAGCCTGTGCTCCGCAACGGGAGAGGCCACAACAGTGAGAGGCCCGCGTACCGCAAAAAAAAAAAAAAAAGTACATATTTTTGAGTTAGTTTATTCATTGGTCATTGGTCCCAAGGTAGTTCTATTGTTCAGTGGTTTAGAGAGCCAGGTTCCTTCTCACACTATCTTAAAATCCCTTGGGGCTTAATTTGTTGTGCTCTCTCCATGGGTACCATTTTTCCCTATTGATGCTGCCCTTATACTTGGTTGTCATCTCTTTGAGCATCTCTTGTATTTTAGAAAAAAATGGTTAAGTCTCTGAGTACCTTACAAATCAGGTTTTACTATTACTAGCAGGATTTGTTGCACTTAGTAAAAAGTCTAGTTATTTCCTAATTTTCTCTTTTAAAACCAAGCTACTGATGCTGTTTCTCCCTTAACTGTTACACATCTTACTGCTCTTTATTTGGCAGAGACGCCCTTGCACTAATTATTTCGGTTTTCCATTCTTGGCTTGTTTTCTGGCTCTGTTCCGGGAGTTACTTACATTCCTCTCAATTGGGTGGTAGTATTTGGACTTACAGGTGGTGCCCCCAGAAGGAGGGGCCTTAGGAAACAAAGCAAAATACCTCTTGGTGGCACTTGAGGGCTCTTCTGTTTTGGGGAAATAACTGTACATCAAAACACGCAATGACAGAAGTTCCATCACTGCACATTATATGGGGTTTCATAAATATTTAGCTATATCTAGAAGACGAGAAATGTTACTCATTCTTTCAAAATTCCACCCATTTTCTGCCTGTGGTAAGCAAAGCAGTCTGAGACATATGTTTTTTGTGGGGATTTATGTATGTGTGTATGTTCTTTTTTCTTATGGTTACAACACTCTAATTTTGCTTCGAGGATCTTTCTTTCCTGACCACCTAGAGTGTGGGTGAAACTGCAGTCAAGGACACTGGTGTGTCTGTGTGGCCAGTGGGCTGGGAGAGCTTCCCGGAGGACACAATTGACTCAGTGTTTTTCAAAGCTGGTGAGCATAGGCGATAGGATGTCAATAAAAGGGTTTCTCTCCTCAGGCTCCATGGGCTCAGATCTTTTCAGGATTTTCTCCCTAAATCCACCCTGCCTCTCTTGTCTGCTGTTTGTTGGTGAGCCAATGCTTCAGATCTGGTTGCTGCCCTCTACTTGTCTCTTGTGTTTAACTCTTCTCAGTGTTCCTTGTAAGCTTGTGCTTGTCCGCAATTCAACTGTAGTTCCCATTTTCACTCTGCTCCAGAGTCAGTGTTAACTGCCAGTGTATCAGCTGGGCCAGCCCATCCTCTAGTCCCTTGCTTTTTCAAGATAGGTGGTCAGTGCAGGTTATAGTTGAAGAAGAAGGAGCTAGCCAGTTAGAAGTGAAGAGGGGGCCATATTCTGGTTCTTGGAAATGATTTAACCTATTGAATGAGTTCCATATGTTGAACTCCTTTTTTCCGTTTAAAAATTCTCTCTGGACACATGTTTCTCTTCTGGTGTTATGGACTCTGAAGTAAGAACCACAGGGTCACACAAACCTAGGGAACATTGCTTAGTTCCTTCTGACTCATGACTGTGCTGTCACTGCCCAGTCAACATTCTCTCTTGCCTACTTTGGATACAACACAATCTGACACTTATTAAATGTACTACAAAGAAAAAGGTGTTCTTTGTTTTTTATTGGTCTACCTATAATTCTTTGCACACTATCAAAGACACCTTAATCATATCTCAATCAACAGCTATGCCTTTGATATATATTTTTTTTAATGTTTTCTAATTCATTTTATGCTTTATTTTTCCTTTATATTAAAAGGATTTTTCAATGAGTCAATCTATCGACTATTTTGAAAGAACACTTGTGGTAGTTTATTCTTTCTTTTGATCTGTCCAGCCTTTCTTTGGGGAACCACTTTCTTCCTTTATCAGTCCCTGTAGCTCTACTCAGGTTGACACCACCCTTAGCAGTGGGGTCCAAAATGAGCCAGGTTTGGCCATCAGGGCATCAACTTTCCATTAGCCACAGTGATTGGTTCAGGGATAGGCATATGACAAAAACCAAGCAGATCAGTGTAAATCTGAGGGATTTGGCTTGAGTTTCTAGAGCAAGTCCCACTCCTTTCCCATTGGTGTTTGCTAAGCTGCTAGGCTATCAGCCTGAAGCTTCTGGTCATCATCTTAGCCATGCCATGTGGTAAACCTAAGAATAAAGCTCACATGTGGAAGAGCAGAGATGTAAGACCTAGAGGGAGAAGTAACTCAAGGACAAAATTTGAGGTCACAATTCAGCTAAGTTTGAAGCCTTATCACTTCCCCATCCCCAGATTTGTAGGCCAGTATTTTATTAAGCTAGTAGACAAAAAGAAAATATCATTAACTATTGGAGAGGCAATCCAAGAAATTGAGTAAGTATTGCTTCTCCCAAAGAAATGTAGTGTGGGGTTTTTTTTTTTCCTTTCAATTTTTTCTGCTGATTGTCTATAGTCTTTTAATTTAATGGGGAAATCACTACACCTTCTTTATATAGTATTTAGTGCTAGGTTTTCAAATATGTGAAATAGAAAAAATACTATAATCCAGGACTGCCACCTGCTCAACATGATTTTCATATCTTTTCTCTCAGAGTATCACCTGTGTGTGAGATCTTCCTGACTGTAGCAAAGAGAGTTTCCATCCTCTTATGATAAAGAGAAGAAATTTAGAAGCAAAGAATGTTCCAGATCTGTTGCAGGTTCATGAGACCTTGCTCTGTTGTGCTGTTTTAAGTCATATTATATATTTATTAATGTGAATATATACCATAGGAATCTTCCATCATAATATCCATGCATATCCTGGGTTTATTTACTTATTGTATGATTTTAGGAGTGTGATAAAGGAGTGTTCGCTCAAGTGCATAACTCCTTGCCAGCTCTGCCTCAGTATCTAATATTCTAACAAGAGAGGGTCATTCTAGTGGGTTGGAACTCTCTGTCTTCTGCTGTGTCCTAGGAAACATGCAAGGATAGCTGTAATAAATGAACTCACTATTCAGCCATCAATATGGCTTGGATTAATATATGAGATTATTTTTCTACCAGTGTAGAGAGAACCTGATTTTGAGAGGGAGGTCAAAAGACAGGTAGGTTTTGAAAGCGTCAGAGCACCAATTTTATTTTAAGTGGCATAACTGTGTTTCAATGAGTTCAGGACAGAACATCTTGAAAGAGGAAGCTGTTGGGGAGTAGAAAGAACTGAAGTTGGACTTTTAAAATTTAGTTTAAATTTTTTGATATGATGTGCCACATACCCATTGTATGACCTTGGGAATATACATAACATTACTGAATCTCAGTGTCTTAATTTATAAAGTGTAAATAACCAGAGTTGTGGTGTGAGGATTAAGTGGGAGCACACTACATCTGGCATATGTAAGCATCTAGGAATTACTGAGAATAAAAGAAAGAAAGCAAAATTGTACATTACAAAAAGCAAGGCTCATGGAGCTACGTAAAACAGAATTCATGTCCAGCCCCTACTAGCTGAGTGACCTTAGGTTTGGGCTTCGGTTTCCACATTTGACTAATGAAGAATGTAACCTTTACCATGAAGGGTTATTGTAATGATCAAATGAGGTGACACACATTTAGCCTCTGGCACAGCGTCTACCTCTTGGTATGACTCCCACTGAAGCTGAGTCAACTTGAATTCCACTGGAAACCCAGAGCACAAGTGGCTTTTTTTTTAAATCAAAATGTAAATTTCAACTGTCTTCCAGTAATACTGTTAAAGTGAAATTGTGTAGGAAGTAATCAACTATGTGACCCCCTACCATTAATCAGTACATACTTAAATTTACAAAATTGAGTTTATTTGGTTGCCAGGCAACCTGCCTTACACAAGATGTAATTCCAGACAACTTTTCCATTTTGTGTTTTTGCTACCTTGTTTTTGTTTGATCTACTGAAACGTAATGCTAAGTCATACCACTCAGAAGTCACTTTTTTTTTTTTTTTTTGCGGTATGCGGGCCTCTCACTGTTGTGGCCTCTCCCGTTGCGGAGCACAGGCTCTGGATGCAGGCTCAGCGGCCATGGCTCACGGGCCCAGCCGCTCCGCGGCATGTGGGATCTTCCCAGACCGGGGCACGAAACCGTGTCCCCTGCGTCGGCAGGCGGACTCTCAACCACTGCACCACCAGGGAAGCCCCAGAAGTCACTTTTAAGAAAAGAATATTCCTTGATTTCTATTTAAGTTAACTCCAAGTTGACACATGGACTTGAAAGGTGGTTTGGAATTCCAAGCACATCTGCCCATTGAAACAATATTAGCCATGGTGATTAGGTCTCCAGGTCAGCCAGAAGGAAAATAAATAAATAAATTAATGCAACTCACAAGGTCCCTGAGCTGTAGGATTAATAGTAGTAGTCTGAAGGCTGCATTCTAGAAAGAAAGGACCTTGACCCTTGGAGGCAGGGTCAGCTCAGGAACATTTTTAGAACAAGCGAAGTTTGTATTTAGCCCTTTCACATTTTCCATTCAGCACTCCTCAAGACTGCTTAATCTTTCTTTTCCCAGGCCTCATACCACACTACCTTTTAATAAAATACTCCATATAATTCTACTAAATTTCCATCCGCTCTCTGTCCCTCCCACTAAAGCCATCATGCTTTAGATTAACTCAACTTTCCTTCATCTCCAACTCCAACTCATTCCCTCAGTGCCACTATTTCCAACTAGGGAGAATCAAGAGGTTCTTTACGTCTTTAGAGGACAATTATTCTCCCAAATTAACACCTAATAAGTGGAATTTTAGGACATATAAAGATAAAGGCAAAACAAAAGACAGGCTGTGTGTCTCTGTGTGCAGATCTTCTGCCTAAGGTCATTCAGGTTCAAGGTTGGGGGGACCAGAGGAGTTACAAGTCGGGGATGAAATCCAGTCTCCATTCTCTTGGCCAAGACTTGCACCCAAGTGCTGAGTGACTTCAGATAGGAGACACCTTTTTCTAATTTGTTTGAAGGCGTGGGAAGGTCTAGCAGTGGCCCTATGTGTGGGCAAGCTAATTTGGGACAAAGGATAGACTGTCCGGAGGTCAGCTCCGTACTGGAGAGCATAACCTGGAGGTGCCACTTCCGCTTTAACCAGCTAGTTTCCAATTTATAAAATCTTTAAATGTTCAAATTTCTTTTCCCCTCTGGAATGGATTCTTGGCAGCATAGCACTGAGAGAAAACATGATGAAGATCATGTGTCGGTCTATCCTGCGCAGAGTCCATCAATGATGAGAAAGAGGCGTTTTCTTCGGTGACGTCCTGTGCCCCCGGCGAGCAGACTTTTTTTCTGCTAGCTGCTATTGCCTAAGGCTATTTCCCAAACTCTTTAAACAGATTTTCATGGTTATTTATAAATGACTCTGCATGTACCTTTCCTCTTGTTTCTTGTCTCTGTCACTATCTCCTTCTCTAGCCATAGTGAAGTACTTTCATTTACCCCCCAAACCAGGCATTCTCTTGCCTCTAGAGTCTAGACCTTTACATCCTATTCCCTTTATTGGGATCCCTTTCACACACTACTTTATCTGGCTAAATTCTGTTTAGTTTTCAGATTAAATGTCACATTGCCACGTCTGGGTTGTCTTGTCCACGTCCTTCATCTGTTATTAACTCCACTCAGGCAGGACTGGGTTAGGTGTTACCACCAGGAGATCTTAGAGCTTTATTACTTTTCATTTTAATGACTTGTTTTCCTAGAAAGACTGGAAGCTCTGTGAGGGAGCGGCCCACTCCCTTCTCACAGCTGTAACCCCAGCACATAATGTATCAGAGGTACTCAATGAATACTTGCTGAATGAATATTCGTATCACAGAAGTTGTACCTTTAGATCTACAAGTCTGTGCAGGAAAAACACCACCATCCGGATATGAGGCAATGTACCTAATCATGATTAGAAAATGGTCTGAATCAGTTATATTAGTGAAAGGCTATGCATGATTCAAGTCATTTCACACTGCATCTCCAAAATCATTTAATTTGACAAACACGTGAAAAGGTAAAAGAAGAATTAAGGGTCATTTGGAGATAGCAGTTGATTTGGTCAGGAAGAGGAAAAAAAAATCGTAAGGCATTTGGTAAGGATTGGGGAGGGCATGAGGGAGAAGAGTATCCCCACTCTCCACTGGTGTTTTTGGTCTGTGAACAACACTTGGGAGTGAGCTGTTGCCAAAGCCCTAATCTCACTTTCACTCTTTTCTTTCTCGTCTCTGTTTGCAACAGCGCACCCCAACCTTTTTGGCACCAGGGACCGGTTTCGTGGAAGACAGTTTTCCACGGATGGTGGGGGTGCGGGATGGTTTTGGGATGATTCAAGTGCATTACCTTTATTGTGCACTTTATTTCTATTATTATTACCTTGTAATATATAATGAAATAATTATACAACTCACCATAATGCAGAATCAGTGGGAGCCTTGAGCTCATTTTCACGTGCCACTCACTGATAGGGTTTGCTATGAGTCTGCAAGCACACTCACTGATAGGGTTTGATATGAGTCTGCAAGCATACTCACTGATAGGGTTTGTTTATTATGGTCTCTGTGCAGTCAGACCTCTCTGCTAATGATAATCTGTACTTGCAGCCGCTCCCCAGCGCTAGCATCACCCCCTCAGCTCCACCTCGGATCATTAGGCGTTAGATTCTCATAAGGAGAGTGCAATGCAGATCCCTCGCATGTGCAGTTCACAGTAGGGTTCATGCTCCTATGAGAATCTAATGCCACCGATGATCTGACAGAAAGCGGAGCTCAGGCGGTGATGTGAGTGATGGGGAGGCTATAAATACAGATGAAGCTTCGCTGGCTCACCCGTGGCTCACCTCCTGCTCTGCAGCCCCGGTTCCTAACAGAACACTGACCAGTACTGGTCCGTGGCCCTGGGGGTTGGGACCCCTGGTTTACCACACACTTGGAAATAATAAAATTGTATCAACCCCAAGGCAGAAAGCCAGTCTGTGCCATTCAAAACAAAATTTGATGCATTCATCCTAAGAGGAAGCCAGCAATTACAATGAAGCTATTTATAGAAGAGAATGGAATCTGCATATATCTGGAAGCCTAATGTGCCTACCTTTTGCTCTGTGTTCTTCTGCCCTTTAAATGGAGAGACCAGGATCACAGTGTTAAACCTTTTGGCTTTATAATTCCATCAAAGATACATCCAGGAAGGATGTCATTCTATTTAATTCTTTTCTTTTTTAACCCTAAGAAAAGAGGAAACTGTCTGTATAGCTACTTTGGATTGTGAAGAAACCCCAAGGTTCAACAAGAAACATTGAGATTTCACCTAAAGACTTTTCTTTATTTAGGAGTCGGTTGGAAAACTGCTAGGCACCACAAGACAGCTTATCTGCATTCTAGCACGGGCTGTGATTCAAGTGTGTAACTCCAATCATGACTATGTGCATTTCCAGTGGTTGCGTCCCACTGGCGTTTTGTACAGTGCAGTTATATGGTAATTTCCCATGTACTCATGGATGCTGTCACACCAGTGCTCACTTTCCTGGGGCTGAAAGGCAAAGAGGGATTTTCCCCTCAATGCCTCTTGACAGAGGAAATAGATGAAAACAGAGCGCTACCTGTTTTCCTTGGTGGCACCAATTTTAAAGCAGCGTTATTTTAAAACAAAGAAACAGATGGAGAAGTTAAAGAAAATGAATCCTACATCTGCTGTTTGGAAAGCACTTATGGGTAACTGCTGGGGTCTGAGTGATTTGAGGTGGGAAATAGGATGCAGATTTAATGAGATCCAGCCTAAGGGACCATTAGCGGAAGCCCAGAATGGCAATAGTAGAGGGTTATTTTCATACCTTTTGATTTTGCTTGCTTGACCTCTGTGCAATGACCGAAATTTCTTAGTCTAGTACTATGCGACGCATCCTGCCCCATTTCAATGGCATCCAGGGACACCAATATGCAAGAGCACAGAGGCAAATCAATGGCTGGGAACCTAATGCCTTTCCAGGACTAAAGGTCAGCCTGTTCCATTACAAAAGGGTTGACTGAGATGGCTGTAATACTCCCCTCAGCTCGGCTAAACTTTAGATAGACTTCTTCCTACTATAGCCCCCTGACCTTCCTTTTCTTAGAGCGTTTACTTTAGAAAACTTGCAATTATAAATTCTTTCTCTGCCCCTTTGAAATATATGAAAGTCTTCCCCAACTTTTTGCCAGTTTTACAACCCAGGAATGTCTCTCTCAAGGACCTGGGAATCGGCTCTTTGAAATGGAAACTCCGAAGGCAACAGCACCCCTAACTCCCAGCTGTGTGGCAGGGTAGGAACCTAACTTCAATGGAGACCAATTAGGAAACACAGATGGCCTAATTACTGAGACATTTGCAAACTCAGGAATAACCTATCATGCTGGACACATCCCACTGATAAACCTTCTTTGCAGTCTTCCAGTAATTTTCCATTCACTCACCCAGGGCTTAAAAACTCTTCTGCCCTTTTTTGACAGAGTTGAGTTCAGTCTCTCTCCCTTCTATCAATAGTCTTGAATAAAGCCTTCCTTGTCTATTTAACTTCGTCCAGTACAATTTTACTTTGAAAAGGGTCTAGTACAAAAAATTGTGGTGAGGATCTTGACAAACTGGGTGCATTTGTTTGCTGGGCAACTGTAAAGAAAATGCCATAATAAAATAACAAAATCTCACAGTTCCAGGGGCTGGAAGTCCAAGATTGAGGTGTCAGAAGGGTTGGTTTTGAGATAGTCTGGGATCTGGGACCCTTTACCAGAGTACTTGGGATCTGGTAAAGTACTAGAGTGCTTGCACCTGGACAAACGTCTCCTGGAGCAACAGAATACAAAGAAACTATAAGGGACTAAGAATAACTGCACGCATGTGCAGTTGGGGCAATTCTATACAATAAGACACGAAAAGGCCACAAACCAACTGGCATTCCTGAGGTGCTGAGAGTAAAAGCAGACACTGAGCCTGATCCCTGTACACAGTACCACCAAGGGGGTGGGCAGACCACCTAAGCTACACCTCCTGCCCAACCCAGGAGCCACCCCTGCTGTTACCACGTTTAAGGAACAACCTCATGCCCCCATGCCCAGCAAGGGCACCTGTTACTTGTTCTCCCTCCCTCAGGATGCAGCACGAGTGCCAGTAAAGCCTTGCCTGAATTTCGCCTCTGGCCTCTTATCAGTTTCTGGTGATTAAAGAGTGCAAGGACCTGAGCTGGTAACAGTTTCTCCTGAGACCTCTCTCCTTGCCTTGCAGAGGGCCTCCTCCCTGTGTTTTCAAGTGGTCTTTCCTCTGGGCATGAGCATCCCTCCTGTTTCTTCCTGTGCCTAAATTTCCCATATAAGGATACCAGTCAGACTGGACTAGGATGGCTTCATTTTAACTTAATCACCTCTTAAAATGCCCTGTATCTCCAAATATAGTCACATTTTGAAGTACTGGGGATTAGGGCTTTGACATACAAATTTGGGGGGACACAATTCAGCCCCCATAGCACTGGAACTCTATTTTTGTTTCTCCTTCTGAGAGGGAATGACATCTAAAAGCTGCATTTTGTGAAATGGCTCCAATCATTTTGTGAAAACTTTTCTCCAGGATAACAACCATGCATATCATATTAGTTTCCTACCCTCAGTACCAAGAGAATAGTAGGTGAATATTCAATGCTTGCCGAATAAATGATGTGGAGAGGGCTGGGGGGAGGGGAAGGCAGGGCTACTCAACAGGGAATATGGTTTCAGAAGATGAAGATATTTGTTAACACAAGCTGAACTTTTGTTCCATTACATTACATATCACCTTGAAGTGCCAATCAGTATATCTCTTTTTTAAAATTCTCTAATTGTGTTGGAACTGACATATTACATTTTTTTATTGCAAGTGAGAATCAAACAAATATCAACATTGAATTTAATGACAATTTTGATAACTCCAGTTTGGCGCTTCTCTTTGAATCAGCCATCATCCATCCACACACACATAAACCAACTTCTAAAAGACCCTGCCTAAGGCCACCCAAACAGTGCTTTGAAAGTGTTCCAAAAGACAGAACATAAAGCTGAGAAGAAAAGTTCCTTTTACAAGCCCACAAAAAATCCCCAGTATTATCTCAGACCACATTCTACTTTATCTTGGAAAACGCCAGAAATTGTAAAATCTGAATAGAACAATTCCATTAGTACAAGATATATACTTGTGGAAGGCGTGCTATGTTCTGTGACATTTGACTGCTAATTTAAAGGATTGATAAGAAGATTGCGAGCCAATGCACCTCATTAGTAGCCCACTGCCTGCCCCAAATTCATCGGTGTTCTCTAAAATAAAAATGTATAAATATAAGCAGAGGCATTTATGAATTGGGACTAAAAACTTTCAGAATGAGAAAGTTGTCCTTGGGAAAGGTGAGGTTAAAAGCCAATTTTTCTGTCGTCAAGCTGTTGGGTGAGCAAGTAAGTAAGGGAATTGTGTACTTGGCTAGTTACATGGAAGTTTTGCTGTCCCCATTAATTTTTTTTTTTTTTGCGGTACGCGGGCCTCTCACCGCCGTGGCCTCTCCCGCCGCGGAACACAGGCTCCGGACGCTCAGGCTCAGCGGCCATGGCTCACGGGCCCAGCCGCTCCGCGGCATGTGGGATCCTCCCGGACCGGGGCACGAACCCGTGTCCCCTGCATCGGCAGGCGGACTCTCAACCACTGCGCCACCAGGGAAGCCCCCAATAAATTTTTGAATAGTATGTGTAAAGCTGTACTTCTTTCCTATCTGAATTTATTCTTATCGTGCACGATTTAAGTATGTCCTTTTGTGGGTTTGTTTTTTTTAGTTTTCTAAATTTACCTGAGACACATTTTTAACCTTAAAGAAAGAGATTTTACAGATAGATTTTTTCCCAGAACTCTACAACTTTGCCCACACATACTCATTACTTAACTTTCCTGACCCCAGTGATTAATGTACTGATTCTGCATATCCATGCGATTCAAGTCACCAGGCCCCTGCTCTTATTCCTTTTTTGTGGTTTTTCTGTGGGTCTTCATTTCTCCCAAAATATTTCCAGCCTCCCAAATCCTAACACAGGTCATTGACTTTTCTTTCCCTTATTATTTTTAGCTTTTATCTCATTATTTCTTCCTTCTCCACTCATCTACTTTTTAGGGGGATTATTTGCCCACATACCAACAATTAATAATAATAATAATTACAGTGCGATTTACTTGGTATTTACTATGTACCAAGAACTAAGTACAATGTATGGATTAATTCATTTACTCTCCACAACAAACTTATGAGGTCACTGCCATTGATTGTTATCACATTTTACAGTTTAGGACTCTGAGGCACAGAGAGGTTAAGTAACTTGCTTAAAGACACACAGGCAGTTAGTGGTAAAATCAGGATTTGAACCTAGGTAGTCAGGCTCCAGAGTCTATGACTAGTATGAGTAGTAGGAATATGAGTAGAAATGATGTATGATAACCCCACAGAAACTTTTCTAGCAATCCTCCATGCATTTTTCTTTCTTAGTCTATCTCTGGGTGATGAAGATCCAGGATAAGGATGCATAGCCCCAAGACATGCATTAAACGGTTACACGAGTGAGATATTGGGGGTGAGAGATACTAAAAAAAATACAATGCCTTTAGCTTCCAAAACAAGTAAAACAGCTTGTTTAGTAGTTATTCAAGGAAGGACCCTAGATTTGAAATCATAAACCTGTTTGGTGGCAAATGGTGTTAATAAGAAGAAAATTTGGATGGCAAGGCTATTTTTTAAAATAAATACCCATCTCCAGAAATTCTTAGCCATATTTTCCTTTGAGACCGGGTTCTCAAAGTAGACCTACCTTAAGGTCATCGCAGGCAACCTCCTTTAAGCACACAGATGCCACTCTCCCCCTTTCAGAGACATAAAGGAGGGGTCCAGAGGTGATTCAGAGAGGAAGAGCTGGAGCTGCTGTAAGTTGAATTGTCTGCACACATTGGATCAGTTAGAACCATAAATGCAGTGAACTGCAAAAAACAAAGAACAAATGCAGGGGAAACTAAGATCAGATTGTTAGCATTATGTATGTTTGGATTTAACTTTTAACAAGGTCTTTTGGCACTTTAATTGCTATACAAACTATGTTTTTATAAATTTATTTTAAATTAATTTTAAAAAATTTCTTATACATACACACACCTATGCAGTTTTACATGAATGTTTAAATACGATCCTTACGTATCCTTTTATTTTTTGCTTTGTTGTCTTTTCTGAGTGCCAGCATTTTTCTTTCCCTCTTTGTCCCCGTCATTTCTCCTACTCGACCCAAACTCTTACCCTTCCATTTTCTCCATGATTTAAAAATAATATGTAAATACACACATTCATATACTAGACAAATATATGTACATAATGATAAATCTACATATAAACTCATGTATAAATATATACACATATTATGCATATACAGTCAAACATATGCACATATATACATCTATAAATACATAAATACACACATATGTGTATTTATAGATGTATATATGTATATCCCTTTCCTCCCGTCAAAGTCTGCCTCTTAGGTCATCAGTGCTAATTCCACCACTCTCTTATCCCTCTTTAATGGGTAGCCACCCATTACCCAAAGATCCCAGGTTCATCTCAGTCTCTCAGCTCCATATTCTCTGCAATTCTGTTCTCCCACTTGCCCTGTGCTCTCTGGAACTTAAGGTCCATCATCAACAAAGTCCACTCTCTTCCCATTCTTTTCTTTGACTCTTTCCTTCACCTGTATATCAGTTTCCTATGTAACAAACTTCTACAAACTCAGTAACCTAAACAACAGAAATTTACTCTCTCAATTCTTGAGCCCAGAAATTTGAAATCAGTATCACTGGGCTGAAATTAAAGTGTTAGCAGGACTGTGTTCACTCCAGAGGTTCTAGGGGAGAATCAATTCCTTGCCTCTTAAAGGTTCTGGTGGCTGCTGGCATTACTTGTCTTCTCACACCACTCCAAATTTCAAAGTAAGCATCTTCCAATCTCTCTGATCCATCTCCACACCACCTTCTCTTGGGATCTTCTCTTCTATTTGTGTTAAATCTCCCTCTGCCACTGTCTCTTATAAGGATACCTGTGATTGCAATTAGGACCCACGTGGATAATCCAGGATCATCGCCCACCTCAAGATCCCTAACTTAATCACATTTGCAGAGACCTTTTTTTTCTGAATGATTAGGTAACATTTACAGGTTCCAGTATTAGGAACCGATCTCTTTGCAACCACAAAAGCCAACCACAATCTGCTTTCTGTATCTCAAACCTGATTCTTCCCTGTGAAAACTGCTTCTTCTGCAGCACCCTCAGAGGCGGCTGGGTTTTGTTTATTTTTAATCTCCCATAGGCCAGAAGTAACTGTCTTCCTCGTTCCTGTCAATAGCACTGTCCCTCTCTCCTTCCAAAGGAATGCTAACCTTAAAGCTCATTCTTTCATACTAAACCATTCACTCCCACCCTGCCCTTTCAGCATTCTACAGACCCTCAAGCTACTCCTCAAGATTTTGTTACACAGCGTGCTCTCACTCCTCCCACGTGATTTCAATATCCATGTAAAGTGAGCTTGTTTTGCAGTCTTTTAACCTCCTCTCCTTTAATGATCTTGAAATTCCATTCTATCTCAGTTTTTCAGTTCTATGACTGTCTACTAGATCCTGTCAATAATAATAAAAAACGACATCCCTTTCACAATCTTGAATTTTAAGCGCTCCACTCTCTGACCATTGCCTTCAATCTCTTCAGCTCATTCCCTTTAATACTCAAACTCCAAAAAAGCTTTGGTCTGTCTGGGACCTATAATTTCTTGAGCCTATCACCTGTCTTTATCCATCATCCCTTTTATGTCATACTTCCTCCCCCGCTTCACTCAGGGCCAATCTTTGTGTCACCCTACCCTGTTTATATTCAACACTACCTACTCCAGATGTGTCCCTAGGCTGCTGAATGTGGCTGGAGAAAAATCCTGGTTGTGCTCACCTTAAATGTATAACCTCAACAAGAACATTAGTGCTGACAGGAAATCCTGCTGCATTTCTGTACTCATTCACTCTACCGCTCTCCTAGATGTTTATTCCTTACTTTTTCCTCTCTCTTCAAACTTCCAGTATTTCCTTCCATGTTCACCCTCACACATCACCTCTGTGCCAACACCCAGAATCTGTACCATATACTCTGCTTTTCTCTTTGTTTATGATACAGGAAACGTTATGCACCTTCTAAGACCATTCCCTTCATCTGTGTACTAAAATCCATTTCCACTTATTCACTTTAGAACATCAGTCTAGCAACTGTCTCCTTATTCTTCCATCAACAATTTTCCTCTACCAGATTGTTTTCATCAGCATACAACCATTCTGAAATATCTACCATCTTAAAAGTCAACACGAAACAAAGCACCCCCATCAGCTACTACTATATTACTGCATTATCATTTCTTTTCTTAAATCAAAACTCTCTTGCAAGATTTGACCGTAGTTGTCTCTTATTTCCCCCATTTTCCCCTTCTGTCTTGAACACTCTCCAATCAGGTTTCCATCCCCATTACAATAAAAAAAATCTTGAAAAGATTACAAATG
The DNA here is from genome assembly GCF_039906515.1 of Pseudorca crassidens. Taxonomy (NCBI): domain Eukaryota; kingdom Metazoa; phylum Chordata; class Mammalia; order Artiodactyla; family Delphinidae; genus Pseudorca; species Pseudorca crassidens. Next base: position 29,425,908 of record NC_090312.1, read on the forward strand.
CATAAATTATTTCCATGTTACTAAAGCCAATGGCCTACTCTATCCAGCAGTAACTGTTGCCACTCCTCTTCTTGAACCACTTTCTTTATCTGGCTTCCTGGAACTTGCTCCCTTGTTTCTCTTCCTACTACACTTACTAATCATTCTTCTTCAGTCACCCTTGTTGGCTGCTCCCCTACTCCTAAGGTTTGGCCTTTGGTCACTATTCTATAACCAATGCAGAGAATCAAATACAATGAATAAATATACGGGACACTTTTTGTTTTTGTTCTATTAAAATAGGGCCATATCATTCACAGTTTTCTATATAGTGCTATTTTAATGCAACAACCCTTCATGGAAATCCCTCTAAGTCAATTGGTATAGCTCTAATTCATTCTTCTTAATGTCTGGATCATATTCTGCATCATATTCTGTGGAGTAGATATGCAATAATTTATTAAACCATTTCCATCTTAAGGGCACTTCTTTGTATGCAGTTCCCTTATACCTCATTTCCTCATTTCTTCATCTCCTCTTTTAAAATGAGAGTAATAATATTTTTTATCTCACTAGGTGGTTGTGAAGACTAAATGAATTAGTGCATTAAAATAACATAGAAGAATGCCTAGCACAGAGCATGACTTGATAAGTATTATCTGTGTTCTTAATGGTAGTAGTAAATATTTGTTAAAATTGAGTTCTCAAGTCATTCTATGAAGCTACCACCACCCTGATAACAAAACCAGACAAAGACACTACCAAGAAAGAAAATTACAGGCCAATATCTTTGATGAATAGAGATGCAAAAATCCTCAACAAAATACTATCAAACTGAATCCAACAACACATAAAAAGGATCATACACCATCATTAAGTTGGATTCATCCCAGGGTCACAAGAATGATTCAACATATGCAAATCAACCAATGTGATACACCACATCAACAAAAGAAAAGACAAAACCCACATGATCATCTCAATAGATGCCGAAACAGTATCTGAAAAAATTCAACATCCATTCATCATAAAAATTCTCACCAGAGTGGGTATAGAGAGAACACATCTCAACATAATAAAAGCCATTTATGACAAACCCACAGTCAACATAATACTCAAGAGTGAAAAGGTAAAAGGCTTCCTGCTAAAATCTGGAACAAGACAGGATGCCTACTCTCACAACTTCTATTCAACATAGTATTGGAAGTCCTAGCCACAGCAGTCACATGAGAAAAAGAAATAAAATGTATCCAAATTGGAAGGGAAGTGGTAAAATTGTCATTATGTGTAGATGGCATGATACTCTATATAGAAAACCCTAAAGACTCCACACAAAAACTATTAGAACTGATAAACGAATTCAGCAAGGTAGCAGGATACAAGATTAACATACAGAAATCTGATGCATTTCTTTACATTAACAGTGAAATATCAGAAAGAGAAAGTAAAAAAAAATGCCTTTTAAAATCATGTAAAAAAAAAAACCTGACCAATGAGGTGAAAGACTTATATGCCAAGGACTATAAAACACTGATAAAGAAAATTGAAGATGATTCAAAGAACTGGAAAGATATCCCATGCTCTTGAATTGAAAGAATTAATATTGTTAAAATTGCCATGATACCCAAAGCAATCTACAGAGTTAATATGATCACTATCAAATTACCAATGACATTTTCCACAGAACTAGAACAAATAATCCTAAAATTTATATGGAACCATAAAAGACCCAGAATTGGCAAAGCAATCCTGAAGAAAAAGAACAAAGCTGGAGGCATAAACCTCCCAAACTTCGGACAATACTACAAAGCTACAGTAATCAAAACAGCCTAGGGGCTTCCCTGGTGGCGCAGTGGTTGAGAGTCCGCCTGCCGATGCAGGGGACACGGGTTCGTGCCCCGGTCTGGGAAGATCCCACATGCCGCAGAGCGGCTGGGCTCGTGAGCCATGACCACTGAGACTGCGCGTCCGGAGCCTGTGCTCCGCAACGGGAGAGGCCGCAACAGTGAGAGGCCCGCGTACCGCTAAAAAACAAAACAAAACAAAAAAAACAGCATAGTATTGGCACAAAAACAGACATATGGATCACAGAGAACAGAATAGACAGCCCAGAAATAAACCCACACACCTACACTCAATTAATCTTCATTAAAGAAGACAAGAATTTACAATGGGGAAAAGACAGTCTCTTCAATAAGTGGTGCTCGGAAAACAGGACAGCTACATGTAAAAGAATGAAATTAGAACATTCCCTAACATTATGCACAAAAATAAACTCAAAATGGATTGAAGACCTAAATGTAAGACTGGATGCTATAAAACTCCTAGAGGAAAATATAGGCAGCACACTCTTTGACATAAATAGCAACAATATCTTTTTGGATCTGTCTCCTAGAGTAATGGAAATAAAAGCAAAAATAAAAAAATGGGACCTAATTAAACTTAAAACCTTTTGCACAGCAAAGGAAACCATAAACAAAATGAAAAGACAACCTATGAACTGGGAGAAAATATTTGTAAATGATGTGACTAACAAGGGATTAATTTCCAAAATATACAAACAGCTTATATAGCTCAATATCAAAAAAACAACCCAATAAAATATGGGCAGAAGACCTAAACAGACATTTCTTCAAAGAAGACATACAGATGGCCAATAGGCATAGGAAAAGATGTTCAACATTGCTAATTATTAGAGAAATGCAAATTAAAACTACAATGAGGTACCACCTCACACCAGTCAGAATGGCCATAATCAAAGTCTACAAATAATAAATGCTGGAGAGGGTGTGGAGAAAAGGGAACCCTCCTACATTGTTGGTGAGAATGTAAATTGGTACAGCCACTAGGGAGAATAGTATGGAGGTTCCTTAAAAAACTAAAAATAGAGTTGCCATATGATCCAGCAATCCCACTCCTGGGCATATGTCCAGAAAAGATGAAAACTCTTATTTGAAAAGATACATGCACCCCAATGTTCATAGCAGCACCACTTACAGTAGCCAAGACATGGAAGCAACCTAAATATCCATCAACAGATGAGTGGCTAAAGAAGATGTGGTGTGTATACACACACACACACATACACACACAAAGGAATATTACTGAGCCTTAAAAAAGAGTGAAATAATGCCATTTGCAGCAACATGGATGGACCTAGAGATTATCACATTGGGTGGGCCAAAAGGTTTGAACGTTTTTTTCCGTAAGATGGCTCTAGTAGCACTTAGTTGTCTTTAACTTCATTTGAAACAATTTTGTTAGATTGTATGTGACAGCTGTCATATCAGCGTGCATTTAAAAAAAGACTTATCAAAATTGGTGAATTTTTGTGTAGACATTTTAATATTGAAGATGACGGAAAAAAGCAACGTTTTTGGCATATTATGCTTTATTATTTCAAGAAAGGTAAAAACGCAACTAAAATGCACAAAAAAATTTGTGCAGTGTATGGAGAAGGTGCTGTGACTGATTGAATGTGTCAAAAGTGGTTTGCGAAGTTTCATGCTCGAGATTTCTCGCTTGGACGATGCTCCACGGTCGGGTAGACCAGTTGAAGTTGATAGTGATCAAATCGAGACATTAGTTGAGAACAATCAATGTTACACCATGCAGGAGATAGCTGACATACTCAAAATATCCAAATCAAGTGTTGAAAATCATTTGTACCAGCTTGTTTATGTTCATCACTTTGATGTTTGGGTTCCACATAAGTTAAGTGAAAAAAACCTTTTTGACCATATTTCCACATGTGATTCTCTACTTAAACGTAATGAAAACGTTCCGTTTTTAAGACAAATTCTGATGGGTGATGAAAAGTGGATACTGTACAATAATGTGGAATGGAAGAGATCATGGGGCAAGAGAAATGAACCACCACCAACCACACCACAGGCCGGTCTTCATCCAAAGAAGGTGATGTGTATATGGTGGGATTGGAAGGCAGTCCTCTATTATGAGCTACTTCTGGAAAACTAAACGATTAATTCCAAGTACTGCTCCCAATTAGAACAACTGAAAGCAGCACTCAATGAAAAGCGTCCAGAATTAGTCAACAGGAAAAACATAATCTTCCATCAGGATAACGCAAAACCACATGTTTCTTTGATGACCAGGCAAAAACTGTTACAGCTTGGCTGAGAAGTTCTGATTCATCCACCGTATTCACCAGACATTGCACCTTCGGATTTCCATTTACTTCGGTCTTTACAAAATTCTCTTAATGGAAAAAATTTCAATTCCCTGGAAGACTGTAAAAGGCACCTGAAACAGTTCTTTGCTCAAAGAGATAAAAAGTTTTGGGAAGATGGAATTATGAAGTTGCCTGAAAAATGGCAGAAGGTAGTGGAAAAAAAAGGGTGAATATATTGTTCAATAAAGTTCTTGGTGAAAATGAAAAATGTGTCTTTTATTTTTACTTAAAAAACCGAAGGCACTTTTTGCCCCACCCTATACTAAGTGAAGTAAGTCAGACAGAGAAAGACATATCATATCAAATATCATATCACTTAGATGTGGAATCTAAAAAAATCATACAAATGAATTTATTTATAAAACAGAAATAGACTCACAGACATAGAAAACAAATTTATGGTTACCAAAGGGGAAAGGGTAGGGAAGGAATAAATTAGGAGTTTGGGATTAGGAGATAGACACTACTACATATAAAATAGATAACCAACAAGGACCTACTGTATAGCACAGGGAACTGTATTCAATATCTTGTAATAACCTATAATGGAAAAGAATCTGAAAAAGAATATATATATTCTTTGCCGAATCACTTTGCTGTACACCTGAAACTAACACAACACTGTAAATCAATAAAATACTTCAATAAAAAAAGAAAAATAATTCAGTTCTCATTATTTACATCTGCTTCAAATATAATTATCTTCTTTATTAAGGAAGAAAAATTAAAGGAATGGTTTGTTATTTATATTTAACAAAGTAAAGTTATATCTAAAAGGGATTTATAAATATGGAATCATTTTGGTCATTAGCTATCGCTATAAAACATGCTGAATTTCTTTTTACCATTGCTTCTTAGTAATTCTGATAATGCCCAATGCAAATATGTTTCTGTTCCCAGTGAAATTTTAATAATTTTTCAAGGAATTGTTGTTGAAAATATTTAACAATAGTAAATTAACTAAAGGTATATTTTTCTTTTCTTTTTTTAGAAAAACAAATAGTTATTTATCTTTCTGTTAAGTTTTTAATACTAGCAGTCAAGAAAAGGCATGAAGTTTTGGCCTTAAACTCTTTCTCCTATAAATCTACTGCTCTGTATTAGGATTACTGGATGGAGTGTTAATTAGCCTCAAGTATCTGAACTGTTTGGGGCAGTACCAAGAACTGTCCATCAATATTCATTGCAGAGACACAACCCCTGAGCACAAAGGAAGGTCAGGTGTATCTGAAGAAAGGGAAATTATAGAAAAATGTTTATTTCTTCTCCCCACCACTCCCATGTTTGTTGTCATGGTTCAGGGAAATTTACATGACATCAGGGAAATTTTCCTTTTATCTGTTTTAGAGCCTACCCAGCAGTCATGACATTCATTAATCCATCTCTTTAGTCATTCATTTATTTATTCAACAAGTATTTATGGAGTGCCTGGTGTGTTCTAGCCATTGTTCTAAGAACTGGGGAAAGAACATAAGAAAAACAAACAAAAGCAAAAAACATCGCCCAAAAACAAAGTTCCTGCCTTTCTTGCTTTTGAGGAATGTACATCCTGGTGGGGATTTCAAACAATAAGCAAGTAGGTAAATAAATCTATAATATACCCAGGAGTCATAGATGCTATGTCTATACGGAAAAGGCCACACTGATGAGGTATCTCATTTGGGCAGGGACTTATAGGAAGCCAAGGAGTCACTGCTGCGGAGGCCTGCAGGAAGAGTTCAGAGTACAGACAGAAGACACCAAGATTACAAACGTGCTTGAAATGTTTGAAAACTGGCAAGAAGGCCAGTGAGTCTGAGCACTGAGCATGGGGAAGAGCTCTGAGAGATATGGTCAGAAGGAAGCTGGGAGGGGGGTGGCAGGCAGATCATGTGGGACTTTGCAGATCAGAGTAAGAACTTTGGACTTTACATGTGAAAGGAAGACATGTATCAGGGAGGTGAGGATAGGCAGAGGTTTATACTTACATTTTAAAAGGATATTATTTTTATTCTTTCCTTTGCCAAAATCGTTATCTCTTCAATCGCTGCATTTACCATACCTCTACCAGAACTTGGGTAAAGTTGAAAACTTGCTCCACTCACTAGTGTGGTACCCTGATGGTGTTAAACATCTCCATCTATGGGGTGTAATTGGCTAGATGCCTCTGGAGCCACTTCTAATGCCCCATGAAAAGACCAGCTGGGTCTTGTGGAGTTCTCTCCAAGAAAATGAAAATTAGAATCTCTGGCCTCAACTTGAGTGAAGATTTAAGCCACGATTGTAAGCAAGGCTTTATTCATTCTTTTCTCTTTTCATTCACTAATTCCATAAATGTACATTGAATGTCTATTCTGTGCCATCACTATGCTGAGCATTGAAGATACAACCATACGTGAGATTGACAAGGTTTTTATCCTCACAGAGCTTTTAGTCTGCTGATTTACATATGACTAGGGCATGCTGTTCCAGGACAAAAGTAGTTAGACCTACTCCTCTAGTTTCAGAGAGCACCTATCTTACACCAATGTATTATACAAACTGAACCCTTGAATGGTCATGCATTTGCCAGGCATCTATATTTATAACAATGAGATGTCTGGATTTATAGTTATCATTGAATAAATACTTTGTGGTATGTTCTTGGTAGTAGTACCATCTTCAGGCAAAAGGCAGTTTCAAGCTTCTAAGTGAAGGCACTTGGCCTTTGCACACTGGCTATTAACTTATTATGTCTTTAATTATCTAAGACTTTAAAATAACTTATTAAATTTAAGCATTAAAGACAAAATTCAATCATGTCTTATGAAATGAAATATATACAACGGGACTAAAATCTCACTCTCTTCTAAGAAGAGAGCCAACAGAGAAGTAACTCGAGATTTGGGATGTGAAATCAAATCATCTTCTCTCTACTTGAGGGAACTGACTATTTTAAGGGTTTATGAAGAGGCTAAAAAATATCTCTCATAGCTTTATGTAGGCATAAATGGATTCAAAATGTGACCAAATCATGTTATTCAGTAAATGAAACTGTTAATAAACCCTCAAGCATTTGCTGAGAATCTATATAGAGAACTGAGACTGTTCTTTGATTTTTTCTGAGGATGCCTGGGTGCCTGACTTTGGCTCTTGGCCAAGATAAGGGCAGTGAGATTTATGATGTGCTGTTTAAAGTTCAAAACTCCCCTGAGGACAGCTAAGCTGGCTTGTTTACTGATGGCTTTCCCCTGTGTGATGGTAAATTTTAAGTGTTAACTTGACTGAGCCAAAGGATGCTCAGATAAGCTAGTAAAATATTATTTCTGGATTTGTCTGTAAGGGTGTTTTGGGGAGGGATTGGCATTTGGAGCAGTAGACTGAGTAAAGATTTGCCCTCACCAATGCCAGTGGCATCATCTTTTATAATCTAATTCTTTGAGGGCTTGAGTAGAACAAGTCAATTTGTACCATCAGAAAAGATCAGGCTGGGTGATCAGGAGTCTGAGGGGAGTTGTCTCAAAAAAGAATAATAATCTCTAACCCAGTTTCTAGACCTTAGGCTGTTTTCCATTCAGAACTCACTGACTGAAAAAAGGCTGGGTTCCTAGGAAGAAGGAACCACAGCAAATGCACATGATAATGATTAACCCAGTTCTTCCCCAAAGGCACTTAGTGCCATTTACTTAGATAAGTACACACTGGAAAAAGGGAAATAAGCAAACATTTTCAAGACTGTTAGGTACACAGTGATACCAGGAGATCCAAAGCATCATCACGTTTCCATCCTACCCTCTGGTTATAGTGACAGCATATAGTAGCCATGTGATAAATGAGGTTTTAGCTAAAGTTTTCTCACCTGGGATCACAGGTGCACCTGGTGATCATTTCCCCAGTTCCATAATATTTATTTGGGATGGAAATACTTGGGAGTTGGCACAATCTCCATATTGGGTATTTGACCTGTGGATTATATCATAGTGGGTAAGACCAAGTGGAAGCATCTAATGCTTTATCTCTGGTAACCAACATAATAAATACTACATCCGGGGGAGGAGAAGGATGGCATAAATGAGTCCCATCTCTTAGAGTGGTGTTCCCTATCATATCTCCACTTAATTCTCCAGTCTGACCCAGGCAGAAACTAGAATAAATATAGACTACCGAAAGCTCAACCAATTAATAAACGTGCCTACAGCTGTTGTGACTTGGTATTTTGCTAGAGCAGGTTTATATGGCCTGAGGTACTTGCAGCATTCCTATGAAAGAAGAGGATCAGAAACAGTTGGTATTCCAATGGAACAGAAAATAGTACACAGCTAAGGTTTTGACCTTGGACTAGCTTAACTTTTCTGCTCTCTGTCATAAGGGGAATCTAAAGAGATCTGGATCATCTAGATATCCTCCAGAACATCCCAGTGTGGAATATGCTTCCACCAGAATCTGAAGGACCCCATCAGGTTTTGTTTTATTCCCCATGGTAGGAAGTGCACAGTGCAAACTTTGTCCTTTAATTTGGATAGGATGTCTCAAAATGCCCCTGACCACTGAACCCCTGAAAACTTTTACTGATGTGTCAGGCCTCTAGATTTCTGTAAAGTTCATCCCCCCAGCAACTGGCTCTCCTGTGTTTTAACAATCACTCTAAAGCACTAGCCACTTCTTGTATCTGGCCTAGTGAGCATGGTGACTTTAATACAGTCAGGTCTGTACGGCACACATGGCAAGACTTCTTCCACCTCAACCTGAACCTCCTGCAGAACGCTTTCCTATAGGCCACCACTCAAAACTGGCAGACATCCATGAGGACCAACTGGGCTTAGCACATGACATCACATTGATCAACTATGTAGACAACGTCATGCTAAGTCATAAGGTTGAGCAGGCCTAGCAACAATTCACTGTAAGATGGAAGTGATACATCCAGCATTGAGCATGAGTGGGATGAGGGGGCACAAACAAACTACACGAGCAGGTAGCCCTGACTCTCATGTTCAACACTGTTGCACCAGCACCCCTCTTTCAACTCATGCTTAAGATCTTATAGGGTATCTCTTATGACCTGCTAATGGAGAAAGAAAAGCCTGAGTTCTTGACAGATGAGTCACTTTGGTATTTGGATGCAAGCCTAAAATGGACAGTGACTGTACTCAAGGCTTAATCAGGGGGTGGCCCTGAAAGATAGAGATGAGAGGATAACCCTTTCAATGGATAGTGCAGAGGTCATCCACTTTGTTGGACAGAGAACTTACCCAACATTAGGAGATTAACAGAAAGTGGATCATGGACAGTGGAGAATGTCATTGCTGGTTGATCATACGTATGGAAGGAGAAAGATTGGAAATTGGAAGATAAGGAGGTCTGAGATAGAGGCATGTAGATGGCCGTATGGGAATGGGCACAAAATGAATCGATATGTCCGTCACATGTTAATGCTCACCAGAAAGTAACTACCATAGAAGGTGTACTAAACAACCAAGCAAACAAAATGACTTAGGCAGGGCTGAAACTAGCACAGGGCAAGTGAGGCACCTAGGGTGCAAACATACAAGGAGGCACTCACTCTTAGCTGTGACTCTGCTCTGCACAGCCCTAGAGTGAGCGCCTCCTTAAATTCTGTGCCCCAGGCACTTCTCTTACCTCCCCCTAGTCAGTGGATGTAAGTTAGGCTTTGCCATTGTTTGCATGAATGGATTAGTCATGGTAGCTATAAACGAACTGGACAACATGGGCTCCAATTTACCAAGGCTGATCTAGCCTCTGCTGCTGTGTTTCTAACCTGCTAGCCACAGAGACCAACATTAAGTCTCTGATATGACATCATCCCTCAAGTAGAACAATGTGCCTCTTGGTGGTGACTATGTTGAGCTCCTTCCACCTTGGAAGAGCCAATGATTCATTCAAGCAGGAATCAGCACACATCCTAGGTAGAGGTTTGCCTTTTCAGCCTGAAGAGCCTCAACCAACCCTACTCTCTGACGCTTTATGGTGTGTCTGACCTACCAGCAAAGGATCTTATCAGAATAGGAATTCACTTTAGAGAAAAAGAGGTATGGGAGTGGACCCATGACAATACAATCTACTGGTCATAAAACATACCACACCACCAAGAAGCTGCTACCTGACAGAGTGTTGGAAACAGTCTTATAGAGGCATAACTTAAGTGCTAGTTTAGAGGTGATACTTTTACTAGCATGGGGCATCATCCTCCAGGTCACTGTATATACCTTAAGTTAAAGAACTTTATATGGAAGTGTGTCTTCCATAGGAAGAAAATGATGGTTCAGAAATTAAGGCGTAGAAGCAGGAGTGGCTCTACTTATCATCATTCCCACATTCTCAATGACCAACTGCAGGAATTTGTGCCTTCTGTCACAGCAATGCTGGGTCTTTCAGGTTTATAATTGTGGTCCCTTAAGGGAGAATACTTTGGCAAGGGGGCAGAGAAAAGTTATGATTGATGTCTGGGTATTTCATACTCCTCATGTCCAAAGGTCATCAAACGAGAAGAGGAGTCACCATCTTGGCAAAGATGTTTGACTCTGACCATCAGCAGGAGGAAGGGCTGCTATTACACTACGGAGGAATGTTGTTGACACCTAGATGATCCATTTGGGCACACTTGGTACTCCCTTGCTCAATTTTGATGGAAAATGACAGTTCTCAGGCAACCAACCTCAGTCTGAAAAGTACATGGTAGCCAGCCCAAGACTGCCAGAGGTGCCTTCTGAGGATAAGGGGAATTTGGAATGGGTAGTAAAAGAAAAAGACAGTGAGTCTCCGTTGTGACACTCAGATCAGCCACAGCTGCAGGGTTTATAGCCAGTACCATTAACCTTCCTTTTCTAAGTCTTCCCTAGGTAGAGAGGCCCCCCAGAATCCTGGAGGAGCTGCTTTCTGAACATGTATGAAGAAGTGGATGAGCAGAACATGGTGATGCAATTCCTGGGTTCCCCTTCAAGGAAGGACTTGTTAATTCAGCTACCGGAAGGGCAGCTGGAAGACAGTTTACAGTTGTCAGTCCCTTTGGGGATTGCTTCAGCTACAAAGAGCTGCTTGGGCAAGGTCACACATGTCCCAGGAGTGCTGAGCAAGGCTGTGGTGTAAAGGACCAGCCATTCTGGCCCAAGGCAGAATCAGTCTGAGGAGGTGGCAGAGGCTATCTCTGGGCCAACTTGACTTCGTCATTTGCCCAATCCTGCTTCTTTCCTGTCTCGGCCACAGGAGTTGATCCCAAGGGTACACTTTGGTAAGCCTCCCAACCACTGAAATTGTCTAAATCTACTTCTGACAGTTATCTCCTGCTTTAAATAGAAAAATTAGTTAATTCCAATAACCAGTTGACTTTTTTCCATGTATTTCATGGAATCACTGTTAAACTCCTGGAAGATCATTCTGTCATATTGTGAATGCTGTTGTACATTCAGTTAAGAAGTTTATCATTAAAGATAAAGTTATTTGTTTTGTGGGGGAAAATATGAATACAAATTTTGGTAGAGTATAGCATCGTTGTAAAAAATATTAATACTCAATTCAGAAACTCATAACACAGAAATATACTTGGAATTCATTATATTGTTCGCTTAATTGAGGAGTTGGCAAATTTATGTCTTGTAAAATTGCCAGATAGTAAATATTTTAGACTTTGTAGGCTGTATAGTTTTTGACACAACTACTCAACTCTGCTGCTTATTGCAAAAGCAGCCATAGAAAATCCATAAACAAAAGAGCATGGCTAAAATTATATTTATAAAATTATATTTATAAAAATTATATTATAAAAATAGGCAGAGTTCCAGACTTGGTCAGAGGGCTGTAGTTTGCCAGCCTCTGCCTTAATTCATTAGCATCCAAAGGAGCTCTAAAATTTTATCAATCAAAATAGAACCTATGCTTAAAATTTAAAAATACATTTGTACAAACCAGTAAGAGTAATGAAGCTAAAAATTTTATTTTAATGAAAACAATGTCTACAACAAAAAGTATAATAGCATGGCTTATAGTATTCTCTCCTTGTACCTAATATCAATCATATTTTATGTTTGAACATCTGAATAACTTTTTGCACAATAATTTATGTCCTACAATGACTTTTCTAAATTCTGACTGCATTTTGTTCCAAATTAGTTAGAAAATTTTAAGCAACATGTTCATAAATGGAGTGCCAAAAAAGTCCAGTGTCTGAAGCTCTCAGCATATTACAGTTATTGAAAACAAAGCTTGCAAGCAGTAAGATAGTGAAATTTACCCTTGAAAAAGAGAGAAATGATAAGTTAACTTGTTAGAGCTCAATGTGCAATATTTAATTTTGAATTTCAAAAATTGCACTTTTGAGTATCTCAACTTAGAAGAATCTTTTGATGGAGCTCCTATTTTTAATCAGATATATGTATATTTTGCATCAAAATGAAATGAAATTGAGAAGGCCTGTTATTTTACATCATATATGTTTTGTGAAATATTCAAGAGAATCATAAATAGTAATAATTTACTTCTCAGGTTTTACCTTGTAAGAATATTTGTTGAAGAAAGATACTCTAAATGGAGGAAAAAAGATAATATCTATGAAAATGTTTGGGCTAAAATATTTACACATTAAAAAAAATAACAGAATTTTTTTCCATTCAGTAGAATTTTTCCAAGCTTATTAGGTAATGGAGCAATAATAGAGAAAGATTTTCCTCAATTAAAACTATGTTTTACAGAGAAGAAACAAGAATATCAAATTTATTAATCCTAAAGTGCAAATTTTAAATATGTTGCAGGCAATTAAAAATGAAAATAATTTACCATATAGAAAAAATATAATTTTCAGAAAATACCAGTAACAATATTAAAAATGGACACAGTTAAGAAACTGATTAAAGTGCATGAATATGTACACAATTATTCTGCTTATATTCTATCCATAAGATAATCACTGTAAAAGAAATTAAAAAAATTTTTGCTTTATTTTACATTTTATGTATATTTTAAAAATTCTTACTTTAAAGAGAATTTAAAATTCTTATTTTAGAAAAAATTTAATTTTGAAAATAGTTTTGAATAGAACTATTTTATAGGGCAGTTAAAATAATAAGCCAATATATATTTTTTTAATTATATAATTTTAATTGATTTTAGTGTCCCTTCTTATTCTCAAAACTATCCTGTTTGGAATATAAATTATTTGCATCTTTGTGATACAGATCAACAAAACCAAAGAATCTTCTTCAGAATTCATGCTCTTTTCATGGCAAAGAATGAGAGAATTCTAATAATTCTAATATTCTAATAATTTTCATTAAATACCTCTGATCACGTCACACACATAATTTCAACTAATTCTCACAAAAACCCTGCTCTAGATATTATTTTCTCCATTTAAAATACAAAGGAAAGGAAAAATGCTGAAGATCACACAGCTATTAATTTGCAAGGACAGAATTAAAACTTTGCTTTGCCTGCCTCTAAAGTCCAAGTTCTCAATTATTATGCTATATATTGGAGGCCAGATATTTATTATTAAAATCATATTTGATGTAATGTGATTATGAAATTGAAAATACAGAAAAAAAAATTTTAATCTGTGGTAAAACCCAGAAATAACTTTGTTAGTACTTGGGGTATTTCCTCAATTATTTTTCTATGCATGACTGTTTGTATTTAAGTGACTGAGATCATACATTCCTTTAGTCTGAGAGAGGAAACAATGTGATAAAAATTGACAATAACCATCCAAATCTCTTTGGGATGTTGTTCTTATGGCAATTTAGTCTTATCCCATTAAGTGCTGACTTTTGCACCACAAAAACAAACAAACAAACAAAAACAAAACCCATTCTGGATATCTGAACTCTTTTTGCTCTGGCTAGAACTTCCAATACTATGTTAAATAGAAGTGGTGAAAGCAGGGATCCTTTCCTTGCTCCTGATCTTAGAGAAAAAGCTTTCAAGCCTTTCACCATTGAGTATAATGATCACTGTGGATTTTTCATACATGGCTTTTATTATGTTGAAGTTTTTTTCCTTCTGTCCTCGTTTGTTGAGTGTTTTTCTTTTTGTTATCAAAAAAGGGTGTTCAATTTTGTTAAATGCTTTCACTGCATACTGATATTATTATGGGTTTTTTCCCTCTATTTTCTTAATGTCGTACATTACAGTGATTGATTTCCACATCCTGCACCTTCTTGGTATCACAGAAATAAATCCCACTTAGTCATGGTATATAATCCCTTTAATACACTGCTGAATTCAGTTTGCTAGAATTTTGTTGAGGATTTTCTGTCTATGTTCATAAGGGACACTGATTCATAGTTTTATTATAGTGTCTTTTTCTGGCTTTATCAGTGACTTTAATATCCTTTTTTGTGAAGTACCTGTTCAGGTCTTATGCCCATTTTTTAAAAATTGTGCACCTTTCCTATTTGTGTTGTATTGTATGCATTATTTATGTATCCTGTATATAAGTCCTTTGACAAATATAGTTTTATGAATCTCTGCTCCTAATCAGTGGCTTTCCTCTTTAGTATAGTAAGTGGTGTGATTCAGTGAACAAAACGATTATTCTTTCATAGTGATTTTTGTGTGCCACTTAAAAAAATTTGCCTATTCTAGAGAGACCTTAAAGATGGCAGAGGTACTCACCTTCCTCCCCACAAATACATCAAAAATACATCTACATGAGGAACAAAACCTACAGAATACCTACTGAATGCTGGCAGAAGACCTCAGACTTCCCAAAAGGCAAGAAACTCCCCACATACCTGGCCGTGTGGCTAACAAGGTCTTGGTACTCCGGCCTGATGTCAGGCCTGAGCCTCTGAGGTGGGAGGGTTGAGCTCAGGACACTGAACCACCAGAGACCGCCTGGCCCCATGTAATATCAATCAGCGAGAGCTATCCCAGAGATCTCCGTCTCAACGCTAAGACCCAGCTCCACCCAATGGCCAGCCAGCTCCAGTGCTGGATGCCCCATGCCAAACAACTAGCAAGACAGGAACACAACCCCACCCATTAGCAGAGAGGCTGATTAAAATCATACTAAGTTCACAGACACCTCAAAATACACCACCGGATGCAGTCCTGCCCACCAGAAAGAAAAGATCCAACCCCACTCACCAGAACACAGGCACCAGTCCCCTCTACCAGGAAGCCTACACAAGCCACTGAACCAACCTTACCCACTGGGGGCAGAAACCAAAAACAACAGGAACTACACCTTCAGCCTGTTAAAAAAAGACCCCAAACACAGTAAGTTAAGCAAAATGGGAAAACAGAGAAATATGCAGCAGATGCAGGAGCAAGGTAAAAACCAACCAGACCAAACAAATGACAAGGAAACAGGCAGTCTCCCTGAAAAAAAAAATTCAGAGTAATGATAGTAAAGATGATCCAAAATCTTGGACATAGAATGGAGAAAATACAAGAAACATTTAACAAGGACCTAGAAGAACTAAAGAGCAAACAAACAATGATGAACAACACAATAAATGAAATTTTAAATTCTCTAGAAGGAATCAATAACAGAATAACAGAAAGAAGAACTGATAAATGACCTGGAAGATAAAATAGTGGAAATAACTACGGCAGAGCAGAATAAAGAAAAAAAAATGAAAAGAATTGAGGACAGTCTGAGACCTCTGGGACAACATTAAATGAACCAAGATTCGAATTATAGGGGTCCCAGAAGAAGAAGAGAAAAACAAAGTGTCTGACAAAATATTTGAAGAGATTATAGTTGAAAACTTCCCTAACATGGGAAAGGAAATAGTCAATCAAGTCCAGGAAGTGCAGAGAGTCACATACAGGATAAATCCAAGGAGAAACATGAAGACACATATTAATAAAACTATCAAAAATTAAATACAAAGAAAAAATATTAAAAGCAACAAGGGAAAAGCAACAAATAACATACAAGGGAACCTCCATAAGGTTAACAGCTGATCTTTCAGCAGAAAATCTGCAAGCCATAAGGGAGTGGCAGGACATATTTAAAGTGATGAAAGGGAAAAAACTACAACCAAGATTACTCTACCCAGCAAGGATCTCATTCAGATTCAGTGGAGAAATTAAAACCTTTACAAAAAAGCAAAGGTTAAGTGAATTCAGCACCACCAAACCAGCTTTACAACAAATGCTAAAGGAACTTCTGTAGGCAGAAAACACAAGAGAAGGAAAAGACCCCCAAAATTAAGAAAATGGTAATAGGAACATACATATTGATATTACCTTAAATGTAAATGGATTACATGCTCCAACCAAAAGACACAGACTGGCTGAATGGTTACAAAAACAAGACCTGTATATATGCTATCTACGAGAGATGCCCTTCAGACCTAAGGACACATACAGATGGAAAGTGAGGGGATGGAAAAAGATATTGCATGAAATATGAAAGAAAGCTGGAGTACCAATTCTTATATCAGACAAAATAGACTTTAAAATAAAGACTATTACAACAGACAAAGAAGGACATTACATAATGATCAAGGGATCAATCCAAGAAGAAGATATAACAATTGTAATTATTTATGCACCCAACATAGGACCACCACAATACATAAGGAAAATGTTAACAGCCAAAAAAGGGGAAATCGACAGTAACACAATCATAGTAGGGGACTTTAACACCCCACTTTCACCAATGGATAGATCATCCAAAATGAAAATAAATAAGGAAACACAAGCTTTAAATGACACATTAAACACGATGAACTTAAATGATATATATAGGACATTCCATCCAAAACCAAAGGAATACACTTTCTTCTCAAGTGCTCATGGAACATTCTCCAGGATATTACATTTTGGGTCACAAATCAAGCCTTAGTAAATTTAAGAAAACTGAAATCGTATCAAGTATCTTTTCCAACCACAACACTATGAGACTAGATATCAATTACAGGAAAAAAATCTGTAAACAATACAAACACATGGAGACTAAAAAATACAGTACTTAATAACCAAGAGATCACTGAAGAAATCAAAGAGGAAACAAAAATTCCTAGAAACAAATGCCTTTGTAAAAACGACAACCCAAAACCTATGGGACACAGCAAAAACAGTTCTAAGAGGGAAGTTTATAGCAATACAATCCTATCTCAAGAAACAAGAAACATCTCAAATAAACAACCTAAACTTACACTTAAAGCAATTAGAGAAAGAAGAACACAAAAACCCCAAAGTTAGCAGAAGGAAAGAAATCATAAAGATCAGATCAGAAATAAAAGAAAAAGAAATGAAGGCAACAATAGCAAAGATCAAGAAAACTAAAAGCTGGTTCTTTGAGAAGATAAACAAAATTGATAAACCATTAGCCAGACTCATCAAGAAAAAAAGGTGGAAGACTCAAATCAACAGAATTAGAAATGAAAAAGGAGAAATAACTACTGACCCTGCAGAAATACAAAGAATCATGAGGGATTACTACAAGCAACTATATGCCAATAAAATGGACAACCTGGAAGAAGTGGACAAATTCTGAGAAAAGCAAAAGTTCTGAGACTGAACTAGGAAGAAACAGAAAATATAAACAGACCAATCACAAGCACTGAACTTGAAAATGTGATTAAAAATCTTCCAACAAATGAAAGCCCAGGACCAGATGTCTTCACAGGTGAATTCTATCAAACATTTAGAGAAGAGTTAACACCTATCTTTCCCTAACTCTTCCAAAATATAGCAGATGGAGGAACACTCCCAAACTCATGCTACAAGGCCACCATCACCAGAAACCAAAACCAGACAAAGATGTCACAAAAGAAGAATACAACAGACCAATATCACTGATGAATATAGATGCAAAAATCCTCAACAAAATACTAGCAAACAGAATCTAACAGCACATTAAAAGGATCATAAACCATGATCACGTGGGGTTTATTCCAGGAATGCAAGGATTCTTCAATACATATAAATCGATCAATGTGATACACCATATTAACAAACTTCAGGATAGAAACCATATGATAATCTCAGTAGATGCAGAAAAGCTTTTGACAAAATTCAACACCCATTTATGATAAAAACCCTCCAGAAAGGAGGCATAGAGGGAAATTTCCTCAACATAATAAAGGCCATATATGACAAATCCACAGCCAACATCATTCTCAATGGTGAAAAACTGAAACCATTTCCTCTAAAGTCAGGAACAAGACAAGGATACCCACTCTCACCACTATTATTCAACACAGTTTTGGAAGTTCTAACCACAGCAATCAGAGAAGAAAAAAATAAAAGGAATCCAAATTGGAAAAGAAGAAGTAAAGCTGTCACTGTCTGCAGATGACATGATACTATACATACAGAATCCTAAAGATGCTACCAGAAAACTACTAGAGCTAATCAGTGAATTTGGTAAAGTAGCAGGATACAAAATTAATGCACAGAAATCTCTTGTATTCCTATACACTAATGATGAAAAATCTGAAAGAGAAATTAAGGAAACACTCACATTTACCACTGCAACAAAATGAATAAAATACCTAGGAATAAACCTACCTAAGGAGAAAAAAGACCTGTATGCAGAAAACTATAACACACTGATGACATAAATTAAAGATGACACAAACAGATGGAGAGATATATCATGTTCTTGGATTGGAAGAAAAAAATTGTGAAAATGACTCTACTACCCAAAGCAATCTACAGATTCAATGCAATCCCTATCAAACTACCAATGGCATTTTTCACAGAACTAGAACAAAAAATTTCACAATTTGTATGGAAACACAAAAGACCCCGAATAGCCAAAGCAATTTGAGCAAGAAAAACGGAGCTGGAGGAATCAGGCTCCCTGATGTCAGACTATACTACAAAGCTACAGTAATCAAGAGAGTATTATACTGGCACAAAAACAGAAATAAAGATCAATGGAACAGGATAGAAAGCCTAGAAATAAACCCACACACATACGGTCGCCTCATCTTTGATAAAGGAGGCAAGAATATACAATGGAGAAAAGACAGCCTCTTCAATAAATGGTGCTTGGAAAACTGGACAGCTGCATGTAAAAGAATGAAATTAGAACACTCTCTAACACCATACACAAAAATAAACTCAAAATGGATTAAAGACCTAAATGTAAGGCCAGACACTATAAAACTCTTAGAGGAAAACACAGGCAGAACACTCTATGGCATAAATCACAGCAAGATCCTTTTTGACCCACTTCCTAGAGAAATGGAAATAAAAACAAAAATAAACAAATGGCACCTAATGAAACTTGAAAGCTTTTGCACAGCAAAGGAAACCATAAACAAGACCAAATGATAACGCTCAGAATGGGAGAAAATATTTGCAAATGAAGCAACTGACAAAGGATTAATCTCCAAAATATACAAGCAACTCATGCAGCTCAATATCAAAATAACACACTACCCAATCCAAAAGTGGGCAGAAGATTTAAATACACATTTCTCCAAAGAAGATATACAGATTGCCAAGAAACACATGAAAGGATTCTCAACGTCACTAATCACTAGAGAAATGCAAATCAAAACTACAGTGAGGTATCCCCTCACACTGGTCAGAATGGCCATCATCAAAAAATCTACAAAGAATAAATATTGGAGAGGGTGTGGATAAAAGGGAACCCTCTTGCACTGTTGGTGGGAATGTAAATTGATACAGCCACTATGGAGAACAATATGGAGGTTCCTTAAAAATCTAAAAATAGAACTAACATATGACCCAGCAGTCCCACTACTGGGCATATACCCTGAGAAAACCATAATTCAAAAAGAGTCATGTACCACAATGTTCACTGCAGCTTTATTTACAATAGCCAGGACATGGAAGCAACATAAATATCCATCAACACATGAATGGATAAAGAAGATGTGGCACATATATACAATGAAATATTAGTCAGCCACAAAAAGAAACAAAACTGAGTTATTTGTAGTGAGGTGGATGGACCCAGAGTCTGTCATACAGAGTGAAGTAAGTCAGAAAGAGAAAAACAAATACCGTATACCGGCACATATATATGGAATCTAAAAAAAAAAAAATTTCTGAAGAAACTAGGGGCAGAACAAGAATAAAGATGCAGACGTAGAGAATGGACTTGAGGACACGGGGAGGGGGAAGGGTAAGCTGGGACGAAGCGAGAGGGTGGCGTGGACTTATATATACTACCAAATGGAAAATAGATAGCTAGTGGGAAGCAGACACATATCACAGGGAGATCGGCTTGGTGCTTTGTGACCACCTAGAGGGGTGGGATAGGGAGGGTGGGAGGGAGACGCAAGAAGGAGGGGATATTGGGATACATGTATATGTATAGCTGATTCACTTTGTTATACAGCAGAAACTAACACAACATTGTAAAGCAATTATACTCCAATAAAGATGTTAGAGAATTGCCTATTCCAATGTCATAAAGATATTCTCCTGTATTTTTCAAGAATATTGATTATTTTATCTTTTACATTATGATCTGTATTCAATTTTGAATTAGTTTCTGTGTTTGGTGTCAAGGAGGGGTCAATTTCTTATTTTTCTATATAGATATGCAATTGACTCAGTGTACTTTTTTGAAAATACCACTCTTTCCCCATGAGTGGTATGGAATCTTTGTTTTAAATCACGTAACAAAGCAGGTCAAAAGTTTGTTTCAGAATACTATTTTTTTCCATTATTCTATTTGTCTATTCTTGCACCATTGAGACTGAATTAATCCTTGTATCAACCTGACTGAATTAATTAATTTAGTTTAAAAATAGCCTCAATATAATGTAGAGTAAATATTCCAAATTTTCTTCCTCTTTGAGATTATCTTGGGTAAAGCCTCACATTTTCTTAAACATTTTAGAAACTGTTAATTTTCAACAAAGAAAAAAACAAAACACCCCAGTTTGGATTATGATTAAAGCAGCATTGACTATTGGTCAATTTGGAACAAAATAGGCATCTTAAAATGTATTGACTATTACAATCTATGAACATAGTGTACAACTCCATTTATCTGTGTCTTTTATATTTCTCACAGAAATATCTCATAGTTTTTTGTAGAAATGTTTAATTAGATTTATTCTTAGACATTTAATACTATTTAACACTATTGTAAATGGCAGTTTAAAATGTTATTTTTCTACTTGTTTACTGTGAGTATAGAAAAAAATGATCCTTTAATATTGACTTTGTATGCAGGAATCCTGAAAGACAACAAATGTAATTTCTTCTTTTCCAATCTTGACTTTTTTTCTTGCCTTTATTACTTTTTCTTGCACTTGCTGGGATGATGTTGAATGAAAATATATTAGACGTTATTGCCTTTTCCCATAATCAGGTCAGAATTGTTCAACATTTCATCATTAAGTATTATGTTATTTGTAGATTTCTTAAAAGTAAACTTTGTCAGAATAAGAATTTCCTATCTGGTCCTATTTTTCTGAGGATTTTTATCATGATTTAATATTGAATTTTATCATGTACATTTCTGCATTTATTTTGTGATCATATTTTCTCTTTTAATCAGTGAGTGTGAAAAAGTACATTGATTTGTTAAAATATTAACCACTGAGCCCTCCACAGAGCCAGAACTACCACACCCCAGCCAGCCAGCACCCTTGCACCCACCCAGAAATGAAGGTCTTTCCCCACCAAAGCCAACATGTAAGGTCTGAAAGAGGTGACTGTTCCATCAAATGCACAGATATCAACAGAAGGATACAAAAAACATGGAAAGACAAAGAAACATGACATCACTAAAAGAAATCAATAATTTTCCAGTAACTGACCCCAAAGAAATGGAGATCTATGAATTGCCTGACATAGAATTCAAAATAATTTATTTACATAAGCTCACTGAGCTACAAGAGAACACAGATAGGCAAGTTACAAAATCAGGAAAAAATTACATGAACAAAATGAGAAGTTCAATAGAGAGATTCATAAGAAAGAACTAAGTAGAAATTCTG
Source organism: Pseudorca crassidens (assembly GCF_039906515.1). Classification (NCBI taxonomy): domain Eukaryota; kingdom Metazoa; phylum Chordata; class Mammalia; order Artiodactyla; family Delphinidae; genus Pseudorca; species Pseudorca crassidens. The sequence continues at coordinate 29,447,940 of NC_090312.1, forward strand.
GGACTGAAAAATACAACGAATGAAATTTTAAAAATGTAGTAGAGAGCCTAAATAGAAAACTTGATCAAACAGAAGAAAGAATCTGTGTGTGTGAAAATAGGTCATTTGAGATTATCAAGACGGAGAAGGAAAAAGAATAAAAGATTGAGTAAAGACTACTTAATTTATAGAACATCATTAATTGAAACAATATTCACATTATGGGAGTACCAGAAGGAAAAGAGAGAGAGAAAAGGGGAGAAAGCTTGTTTAAAGAAATAACAGCTGAAAATTTCCCAAAGCTGGGGGACGATATGGATAGTCACGTACATGAATTCATAGAACTTGGGGACAAATCAAATTCAAAACTGACTTCTTTCTCTATCATTTAGATGAGTAAATATTATTATTTTTTAATCTCTGGGGTCTTTTCTGGCAATGTAAGCCTACTTTTCACGTGTGTCATTATACTAATCATACTTACACATGAGAGAATCTTTGTTCTTCTAACTCTCTTGTGGTAGATGAGCCTTGATTCAGCTGCTGAACCTCACAATGAATTCATTATATATTTAGGGTCTGGATTTAACAGAATAGCTTCTCCAATGCCCTCCCTGATCCTTACAGGCAGAAGTAGACCCCGTCTTCTCTTTTCTGTACCATCTTGTATGTATTTCTCTTTTGTAATTATCTGTTGACTTTACTTATTTTTTCTTTCCTTCTAAATTGTGAGATTCTTAAAAGCAAGTGAACTTATCTTGTTAATATTTGTATCTCTATGACCTATCCTAGTCCCAGTCACGTACATAGGCATCCAACATGTGTTTGCTCCATGAAGAATAGAATTAATGGATGAATAAATGAATGAATAGTTGACTCCACACAAGTTCAAAGACTGTAAAATCATGGGAACCTTTAAACATCTAATATCCAGTTAGAAGAGTCTCAAAAGACTGCACTTATTACTAAAATCATATATCATCATCATAGGCAAGGGCCAAACAATATTGCTTTTAACAAAGGAATAAACAATGTAAACCTTCCTTTAGAGTAAATTCATGAGTAAACATTTAGTGATCTATAAAACACACAGACAGACAGACAGACACACACACACACACACACACACACACACACACACTGGAAGGGATTTTTTTAATCCTTATTATGGATTTCTTGAGAAGCCTGACAAAGAAAGTAATTTTCCCTCTGACATTGGGGTAAGGTGTGTGTGAGAGAGGGGTGAGTGAGATGGTGGTGAAAGGGGAGAAAGAGACAGAAACAGAGATAGATAGAACCAGAGGAAGAGACAATGCATAGGTTTTTTCTTCTTACACATGTAATCCTAATAAATCAATCGTTACTAAAACCCAAGTTTGTGGAAAAACCTTAAACAAACAAACAAACAAAAAAATCATATTTTCTATTTGCTCCAAAGTAATAAGACAAAAAACAGGTGCAGTTTTACTATTCTAAGAGGCAAACATTATCTTCAAAACATCTCTCTTACTAATCATAAGAGGTAATTAAATTCCCATAATGATATCCACTCCTTGTATTGTTCTGGGTAAAAATGGATCATAAAATAAATATAATTTACAATGTAGGACAATAGGGTTGACTGTTCAGTTTAACAAGCATCAAGTTAATGAAACCAAGGGCATGGATGTCACCCCCTTGAAAGCCCAGTAGAATTGCTTTTTTGATGGTTTGAAGCTGCTGTTCCCTGTGCTGTAGTCAAACCATACCTGCATATATTAAACTCATTTATTTCCTCCCAGCACTAATCTCTCACATCCTCCTTCTCTTCTTCCTGCTCTTCTTTCTGTCTCTCCATTTTTCTCTTCCTTTTCTCTATCACTCATTCTCTATTATAAGCGGGGTACATTTTTAGACCCAGGGCTTATAACAAAAAATAGGTCAGTTTTTGTTTACAATATGCTCAGAGTCTAGCTAAAGAGAATTACAATGAACTGTCCTTACAATACAGGTTGAAATACTCCTATAGTGGTATATCCAGAGGAGTAAACAACCAATTGATCTGACGGTAGGATTAAGAAGGACTCACAAAGGGAATTCTCCTTAACATTTGTCTAATAAGAGGACTTTGAGAGAGTGACACTTCTCTAGATACTTTACTACCTTCCTAGCATGTATTACAGGGCCCTCAATAAATATATGCCAAACAACTGAATGAATTAATTTTTAGTTAGAGTATATGGTAAATGCATAATGAGCCAAAAATGACAAAGAAAAAATAAAAATATTTGATCTTTCAAAGGTGATGAGATTGTAAGTAGTTTTCCTGTGGGTTTTTTTTAAAATGAAATTTATGAATTACATCATTTGTGGGAGCAAAATATTTTGCTTTCTTTTTAAAAATCTTACCTGTTTATTAATTTTTTATTCTATTTTTACTTGTAGTTGTATATCAAAAATATTTTCCAAGTTGCTACAAAGTCTTCACAGTTATTTTACAAATGGATGTATAATTGCTTTAAGTTCCCTCATTATTTACCTAACCATTATTTTTATCAGTATTATAACTGAATCATAAGAAAAGCCATTATCAGTAGCTCTCCATTTCTGGGATGGGGGCAAGGAGAAGTAGTACAGTTGGCCCTCCATATCTGGGGTTTCACGCCTGCAAATTCAACCAATTGTGGATTGAATATATTTGAAAAAAAAATTCCAGAAATTTTCAAAACGCAGAACTTGAATTTGCCACGTACCAGTAACTATTATTTACACAGCATTTATCTTGTACTTACAACTATTTATATAGCATTTACATTGAATTATAAGATATCTAGAGATGACTTAAAGTATACAGGAGGATGTGCATAGGTTACATGCAAATACTATGCCATTTTATATAAGGGACATAAGCATTCACGGATTTTGGAATCCATGGGGGGTCCTGGAACAAATCCCCTGTGAATACCAAGGGATGACTGTATGTGTATAGTTCAGTGTGGGCTGCACTTACACAGTGCTCAGGAAGCCATGTCGGGTTTGCACTCTCCCAATTTCCCTGAGGCTCACTAGGTGTATGAAAAGCTTTGAAAAAATAATATATTATGTACCTTGAATAATATCCCCAACCCAAATCACATTTGGGTCAAGAGTTCTTTAACTGGGAGCAACAGCAGCACCATAATAAACATTGAAATTGTAAAAAATTAATAAAAACAAAAATCTATTAAATAGAGTCAGGAGACCAGAAAGGGGAGCTTTTATGCCCTGTGATGACAGCAGAGCCCAACAGGAAAGAAGGAAGATTCCTCTTCTTTCCTGGCAGAGACAACCATTGAAAAGTCATGGACTCTGCCTACTATAGCCCTCCCAACTTCTTCTTCTCTTCTGTAAAAGAGTTCTTTTTCCCTGGCTGTTCAGAGACTTGCACGTGGCTCTCCACAGTTGTAGACCCCAAAATGCAATTCTTTGCTGATCCCGAATAAACCCATTTTTTTGTTGGAGAAATATCTGTCAGTCTGTTTGTTTTAGGTCAACATTTTGGTGCCTATACAGTGATCCAAAGATGATGGTGAGTATATAAGTGTGGTACCCACATTGACCTCATTGTCTCTCACTGCTTTTCTTGCCAACCCTGGAGTTTGAAGGTATGTCTTTCTTCTGGATTTGAGCTTCTGCCCTTTTTATATTTTGAAGCTCCCCAGGATTTACTCAGAATTTATTTTAATGTTTCACTCTGTCTGGTTAAAGCCTTGTTCTGTATGGGACTACTTGTTTGGCACTTCAGTCTAATTTGAAATCAGACTGTTCCAACTGGAACTGGTTCAGCCTTTGGCCCATTCCTTTGGGAATAGGGGCTGTTTCATTGGAACTATGCCAGTTCAGCCTTCAGCTTATTCCTTAGGAATAGCAGCTCTTCTATGGAAACTGAGTTGAGAAGCTTTTGACTTGACTCCTTCAGGACCAAGCTGTTTTCTTAGAACTGCCTGGTATTAGGCCTGCAGGCTGGTTGAGATATTTGAAGTGTTTAAGCTATCTGAATTACAAGCTATTTGAGCTGTTCAGGTTGTTTGAGTTTGAGCTGTAAGCCTTTTCAGCTGTTTAGGTTGTTAAAAAATTATTCTTTTATTCTAGAGAAAAACTTCTGAGAAATGGGATCCCAGCTACCTAAATATTTTGAGGGCACCATCCCTACAGGGACCCCAGCCATTTTATGTTTACAAACTACAGTCCTTCCTCATGTGCCTTTCTGACTAAACAGACTGACCTGATCAAAGGCAATTTAGAATATCAATGGCCATTATGGAGAACTTTTGAAATACTCAAACTTACTTTTCTTAAAACTGAATTGGACCACCACAGTTCTAAAATTTCCAAAGCTGAATGAAATGCCTATTTTGATTAGTATTTTGAGCTTCCAATGTTATTAGGACCCTAAAATTGCCTCTCTGCAAAATAAGATTTTAAGATTAACTGAGGCAAACAATTAGAGAAGTATAAAATGGATTCTGAAGCCTTGTGCTCCTCTTCCTTGGCTTTTCGTCTCAGGCCCCGCCTCTGGTGCTATATTCCTTTTTCCGTCTATACAGCCTATGCAACTATACCCTCAGTTCCCCATACTAATTCTCTCACTGAACATCTCTTTTTCTCCAAAACTCTCCTCACTCCCTTTTCCTCTGAACTTATCAGAACCTGTCCCTTTAAAATTAAGTTTCTGAGGATCCAGAGGCTAAACCCTTAATTTCTTATAATCCCTGAACTAAAACAAGCAATAGTCAAAGATTTTCCCAAAGTAACTGAAGATTCTCACTGATTTGCTGAGGAATTTAATGTAGTCATTCAAACTTATCAACCTGGTTTCTCTGACTTGTATCAGCTAGCTCATATGCTTGTGAAGGCCAGGCCCAGCATTGAATGAAAACTGCTAGCTGGGAAAATCCTGAAAAGTCTCTAGAATTACAACTGGGAGACCAGCTTGCTAACTTATTATTTGATCAGTATCTGTAATTGCTAGGTGATGTCATCAAGCAATTCCTGGGGCTTTTCCAAAGTCTGCTGATTGGAAAAAAATTCATGCTTTAATAAAAATCTGATATACCTGTTCATGACTATTTCAATTAACTTCAGATTGCTTTTCAAGAAAATTCTGGTCTTCCTCTATATGTTTTTTCCACCCAGGTAGCTCTTAACTCTGTGTTTATTAATGGGCTGAACCAGGACTTTTTCCTTCTAGTAAAAAGGATCAGGATGGAATGGGAAACCATGTCTACTCCAGATTCAGTCAATCTGGAAAACCAACTCTCTCGCTTTCTAGATAAGTCACCTAAAAGAAAGACTGCTAAAATTCTTAATCTTCAACTCCAGCTAATGAAGACCCCTAACAAAACGAAAATCTTCCTAGTTTCTGCTATTACTGCAAAGAGCTAAGGCGTTGGAAAAGATGTTGTTACAAATTTAAGCACTTCAGGCAGCTTCAGCCCTCTAACCAGTCCTTCTAACGTCCTCCCAATTCCCAATGATGGGGATCTGAGGAACTACAGGGGCTCTTCCTAATCCCCCCTCTTAATCAGCTTGGAGAAACATTCTCTTCCAGTACTAACTGACACTGAAGCCACACTCTTGGTGCTCAGACCCACTACTATAAGGCAGCCCCTGCCTCAAAGTACCAAAACAGTATGAATAGGGGGGATCTCTAAGGAACCTCAGGAGGTTCCCGTCTCTGCACTGATTTCCTTTTGTTTAGGCCCTATTCCCTTTTGTGTTCACACCTTATTCTCCTTGGTTCCATTTATTAAGCCAAGACTTCTTAGAGTAGTATCATGCTGGAATTTCTCCCAAAAGAGAGAATTCTAGAATTTAGACAGTAGTCATCAAAGTAACCAACAAAGTAAATTAAATGACCTTTTGACATTTTTTATTTGTTTCATTTCTGACAGTACTAGAGCTGATTCTGAAAACACTGATTATTTGTCCCTATTGAATCAGCTACCACCCTTCTTATGGGCAAAATCTCCAACTGATATTGACAAAATTCACAGCACAACTCCCATTAAGTTTCTAATAGATCCCTCAAAATCTCTTTCCAGAATTAATCAATATTTTATACATAAAGCAGCCCTTAGAGGTATAAAGCCCATAATAGAAGATTACAAGGCTCAAGGCCTCATTATCCTTTGTAACAATCCCTGTAATACTATTTTACCAGTCAGAAAATCTACAGCTGAAGATAAAATTTTGTCTAGGACCTCTGAGCAAAAAACATTGTTTTCCCTCGACACTCTTTTTTTCCTAACCCTCATATGTCACTAAGATCCATTCCCACTGGAAGCAAATGTTTTACTGTAATTGAGTTATGCAGTGCATTCTTTAATATTCCAGCTGATAAAGATAGCCAATGCCTTTTTGCTTTCATTGGGGAATAAAACAATTCACCTGGACAGTAATGCCTCAGGGTTTTACTGACAGTCATTCTTATATCTCACAAATCCTGAAAGCTGGTCTGGATGATATAAAGTTCCCTAGGGGTTCTACTTTGTTGCAAAATGTGGATCATTTGCTTCTTTGCTCTTTTTTACAAGCCTCCTCACAGGAGGACAGCATCTACTTGCTAAAGCTTTTAGCCTTACAGGGGCTTAAGGTTGCCAAGGAAAAACTGCAGTTTGATCTGATTATCAGAACAAGGGCTACACTTGGATCCAGACAGACTTCAGGGTGTCCTAAGTCTCCCAAAGCCCAAAACTAAGCACCAACTGAGAGGTTTTCTTGAGCTAGTTGGTTATTGCTGAAAATGATTCCAAATTTCTCTCTTATGGCCAAACCAATGTATGTTTTACTAAACAGTAACACTGCTGACCCAATTTTATGGGATGAACAGAATGGCATAGTTTTCAAGGCCTTGAAGGAGAGTTTGATGAACCCATCTGCCCTTGGACATCCCAATTATCAGATTCCCTTTTTCCTTTTTGTATATGAAAAGGAAGAGAATGCCCTTGGGGTACTGTCTCAAAAACATGGGGACCACCTTTGACCCACAGATTATTACAGCCAGTAATTGGACCCTGTGACATGAGGGTACCCCTGCTGCCTTAGAGACATTACTGCTACTGCCCCTTTGGTTAAGGCCACTGAGGAAAATCATTGTGGGGTTTCCTTTAAGCAATTTTGTACCTCACACAGTAGAAGTCTTTCTGAATTCTCATCACACTCAACATTTCTCAGTCAGCTGCCTCACTTACTATGAAGTCTTTTTGTTAACTGCTCCTCACGTAACACTTTCACAGTATAATAACCTTAACCCTGGTACTCTCCTCCCTTCTGTCACCAATGAAGCTCCTCACGACTACTTAACACTGATGGATCACCTCCTGACTCCTCCTTATTATGATCTGCAGGAAATCTCTTTGGGTAATGCTGACTTCATGGTTCGCTGATGGCTCTTATTTAAAAGGTAACAATGGCAAATATTGTGCTGGATATGCTTGCAACTCCTTTTGATGTTGTTGAGGAGGCATCTTCACCTATGGCTACTTTAGTTCTACAGGCTGAACTATACAGTCTTACATGAGCTTGTACTTTAGCCAAGGACAAAACTGCCAATGTTTATACTGATAGTAGATATGCTTTCAGAGTAGCTCATAATTTTGGAATGTTGTAGAAACAATATGGCTTCCTTACTTCCAGTGGAAATAAAATTAAAAATGGCCCCTATGTTCAGGGATTGTTGGATACAATACTTTTACCTGATGCTTTAGCTATTAAGATTCTGGGGCATTCTAAACTTGACACCCTGGAAGCTAAGGGAAATCATCTTGCTGACATTTTTGCAAGGAATGCTGCCCTTTAGGGAACCAACAGCAGCCAGGCCTCTGTCATGGTCCAAAGGGATATTTCCCCAAATGATAACTTAGAAAAATTGGCTAGGAAAGATCAACAATTGGCCTCAGAAAAGAAAAAAAAAATTTGAAAATTCACCAATTGTTGGTTTGATAAAAAGAGGAAGCTCTGATTTAGACAAAACACCAACCCAGTCATACCAGAGACTCTAAAATGCCCACTCCTCACCACTGTACATGTATTAAACCATTGGTCTACTGACAACAGGATAGAATTCATGAATCAGTGTTTGTGGGAAAACATCACAAGGCTGCAAAAGAGCCTACCTCGATTGTCCCACTTGTCCAAAATACAACCCAGGGAAGTCTGTACTGCTCCCAGACATTTTAAAGTGCCTAAAGAACCATTTTAGGCATGACAAATGGATTTCACACAATTTTTCAGTCTGATATAAATGTTTTAGTCATGGTCTGTATGTTGTCACACTGAACTGAAGCCTTCCCTTATAGACAGGCTACTCCCCCTTCTGAGGCTAAAGCCCTTTTGGAAAAGATTGTCCCTCCATGGGGAACTCCTCTTGAAATTCACAGTGATCAAGGGACCCATATTACTGGTCAGGTCTGGTCGACAAGTCTGTGCTGTTTGGCCAGTTTTACAACATTTTCCATCCTAAATCTTCTGGTTTAGTCTAACCCACTTAATGCATTATTAATACTCATTTGCAAAATTTGCAGAGGCCCTCCAAGTACCTTGACCAAAAGCATTGCTATTGGTCCTTCTAAATCTTATATCCACCCCTTTTGAAACTCATAAACTCTTTGAGATAGTCACAGAATTCCCAATGCACTTGGCTTATGCCTCTTTTGACCCTCAACTGATAAAAGGAGAGATACTCCAATATTGCAAAGGCCTAACTGCTTTAAAATAACCATGTTTTGGCAAAGCAATCTTTTCACAGTGCACCCTTGGGAGACAAAGACCTTAAGTATCATGCCTTGCAACCTGGAGATTTTGCCTATTGGAAAAGATACCTCCAGAAAGACTCTTTAACCTTGTTGGAAAGGTCCCTACCAAGTACTGCTAACCAACTCTAGTGCTTCCAAACTCCAGGGAATAGACTCTTGGATTCACATGATACACCTAAAGAAAACACCAGACACTGCCTGGACCTGTACATCATCTGGTGACCTGAAAGTAAAGATTTCCTGGAATTGAAGCAGAAGACATCTGATGAGATAGACCAGGATATCCAGACCAGACCTATTGGAAGTTTATCACCAAATCTTTGATGATGACATAACGTTTCCAATCATCTCCAATACCTATGATCTTGATAACATATGGACTTTAGATAAAACACCTGAGAGTTCTCTCTCCTACCTCTCCTAGTTATTTGAACGTGATCTCAATAGATTTCCAATCTGCACTCTTTTCCTCTGACAGGAGTCACTACATCCAGGAAAAGTATTTCCTGTCATTTAGGGACAAAAAGCCAATGAAACTGGAAAAACCTGACTCTTGATCAGTGATGCTTCAGAGAAAGATCTTTTTCAAAAGGGAGAATTGTAAAGAATTAATAAATGGAAACCTCAATTAAATAGAGTTGAGATTCATATCTAATAATATTTTGATTGTTGACCAAAGTTTTGAGCTGAGCAAAGAAGGACTATAGGTAGGTGAGAGAGTTAGGTGCTTTTCTCCATTTATAAAATGGCTCTACTGCTTCATAGTATCAATAATTTACTTGGGTATGTCTTTGACATCTTTTTTGTTTGTTGGTTTTTGGAATAGGGGTCACTTCCTTCAGAAATCTGATCTGCTGATCTCCTCTGATGGGTATTTCTCTCATATTTTCCCATTATATCCCGTACTTCAATTGTAATAGCATTTATTACAATGTATTAGATTTACCTGTTTGTACTGTATCATCTTTTTACGGGTGCATTAGATTCCTAAGGCTGTCATAACAAAGTACTACGAACTAAGTGGCTTAAAACAACAGAAATGTATTATCTCATAATAACTAAACCTCCGGAGGCTAGAGGTTTAAAATCAAGGTGTCAGCTGGGTTCTCTGAAACATACATAGGGGAGAATCTTTCCTTGCCACTTCTAGCTTCTGATGTTTGTCAGAAATCCTTCGCATTCCTTGGCTTAGAGATGCAACACCCCAATCTTGTCTTCTGTTGTCACATGACCATCTTTTCCCTGTGTGTCTCTCTCCTTTTCTTATAAGGACACCAGTCATATTGCATTAAGTGCCCACCTTACTTCAGTATGATCTCATCTTCTTAACTAGTTACGTCTGCAATGACTCTATTTCCAAATAGGTTCACATTCTAAGGTATTGGGGGACTTCCTCTTTGGGGGTAAGGGCACAAGTCAACCCATAACAGAGGACAAGGATTGTGTCTACTTCATCTTTTTTACATTTGGATCCTTAGCAAATTATTCCATTGCCAAGCATGTAGAATATGTTCTATTAAAAAAATTGATGAATAAATGAATGTATGAATAGGGGAATGTGTTTATACTAAGAAATCACATTCCATTCTAGAATAAAAGAAATTCATGTAGAGAGGGCAGAAAGTTCCAAGGCCCTTCCATCTTCACAGTTCTGTGATTCTTTAGTCTCAACACTGGTTTGGTTTCAGCTGTAGAAAAGGCCTGAGAATAGAAATTGCCTACCAATTACATATCTGTAAATCCCAAATAGGCAAGATACATTCAAGTGCCATAAAGGATATCCTAGTGCATAGACTTGCATGTCTGTTATTTGGATCTTTAGGGCATTTCAAGGGTTTCTGCCTTGGTATCTGAAGTTGACGTGTTTTTTGGCTATTTAGGAGAGGGACAAAGAATCGATTTGAGTTGTAAGACTGACATCTTCTGGCTAGCACAGGAGAGTGCAGAAAGGTTGAAGCATCAGAAAGGGAAATAAATGGAGTCGTTCTGGATTTAACAGTTAAACACTGGAAAGGGAAAGAAAAAAAGAAATATATATGGAAATAATAGAAAGCTATTCACAGGTACACAGATGCATTTTTTAGAAAGAATGAGCATACAGTCTAGTATATATTCTGTGTAGTTCACCAGAATTGATTTTGGTCTTGAAGAAGAAAGTGAGGGAAATATAAGACATAAATGAAAAGATCATTCAGGAGTTGAACATGAGGAAATGGATTGAAGAAAAATGTTCCTGATGAAAGATTAATGCTCTGGAGTTCTTATAGAGATGTGGGAAAACTATGAAAGAGTTTCTTGGATACTTTGTCAATTGGACTCTGTTTTGCTGTGGTCCAGGAGCAGAGCTATGGCTGGATATGAGATGTCTTGGTAGGAGTTTCCATTTGTACCTTCTGCTATTTATGACTGGCTCACTTGCCCCAATTTCAGGAATACCATTGAGATAATTATTCTTTCATTTATGAGAAGTGTGCATCCTTTCTTACCTTCTAACTTGTTCCCAGTTTGTTATTATCCATCTCTCCAAACTGTTTCATTTTTCCTTTCATAATGCTGCAGTGCAGGGTGCATTTCAGAGCACAAAAGTGTCCTGAGTACTCCTGATGCCTCCGTGCCAGCCACATCATTCCTTGTTTCTATCAATTCCGAAAGGAGGACAGGAGGAAAAAGAGAAAGCAGGTGAAATTCATGAACTGAGCTATTGAGAGTTGCTCATATGTTGGGAGTGAGAGAGTGGAGGGGTTACAAAGTGGTAAGCATGATGGACTGGGTTTCTATCCTTGGAGAAGTGGAAATGGATTCAAGCAAAAAAATTAAAAGAATTAATAATTAATTGTCTAATCATTATCATGGTAAGTGCTTCTAAGGATACACAAGGTACTAGAAAATTATATATAACAGGGAGTCCCGATCTAACTTAAATGAAAGGAAATGTTTTCTAGACATAGAACTTTTCTTTCTTTCTTTCTTTTTTTTTGCGGGCCTCTCACTGTTGTGGCCTCTCCCGTTGCGGAGCACAGGCCCCGGACGCGCAGGCCCAGTGGCCATGGCTCACGGGCCCAGCCGCTCCGCGGCATGTGGGATCCCCCCGGACCGGGGCACGAACCCGCGTCCCCTGCATCGGCAGGTGGACTCTCAATCACTGCGCTACCAGGGAAGCCCTAGACACAGAACATTTAAGCTGATATAAAATGAATAAATGTACTTTAGCTAAAGGAAAGGATCATAAGGAGGCATTACAGAGACAAAATCATGTATTAAGGCACTTAGGCAAGAATAGCAAATAAGAGGAATCCTCATATATAGCTCTGTCTGTGTGACAGGCACAAATTGATATTTTCATATATATTATTTGATCCTCTTAATAACAAAAATGTCAAGTGGGTACCATTCTTACTTCCATTTTACAGATGAGTAACTGAGGCACAGATATATTAAGTAACTTGTCTAAGATCACAGAGCTAGTAAGTGGCCAACTGAGAACCGAAACATAGGCAGTCCAGCTCCAGAATCTGGAAGCATAAGGAATGCAGGAAGTTCAGAGTGGCTGGACCTTGGAGAAGGAGGCAAAGGGGAACCTGAAGCTGGAAAGGCAGGAAGGGACTAGAGCCTGTTGGGCCTTACGACCATGTTAAAAGAATTTGATTTTTATTCTAATAGTGATTGGATGCTGTTGACAGATACTAAGCAGAGATGTAGCAAGGTGAATTTTGCTTTTTATAAAAGTCTGTTTGGCTGCAGTATGGACAGAGACCTTGATTGGCCCCCTCTGAGATTAGTAGGAGGAAAATATCTTTTCTAAATTGCCTCCATGTTTGCTATACTCTGTAAAAACAGCATTGTTAAAAAAAAAAACAAACAGCATTGTTGTTTAACAGTCAACACTATAGCATAAGAGAACAAAGCAATCTGTTCTTATACATTCCTGACAAGGGAAAAGTTATATGGTGTTATTTGTTGTTGGGCTGTGCCCCGTAGGCCTACGAGGCCTGTACTTGCCCAGTTTCAAGACCGAAGAAAGAGCCCAGAGTGAGCGACAGAGACATCAATGGTTTAATGGTTGGAAAACTTACACGTCTGAAGCAAGGTCCTGGCGAAGGTCCTGGCGATGCAGGACATGGCGGCAGTCTTCGATCTGGGAAAAAAGCGAGACTACCAGTTATAGGGGAATTGACATCAGGTGGGCTCATTAGTTACCAGGGAAACCAGCAGAGGGGCACACCCCTCCCGGCCCCTTTGATGAGAACAATCACCAGCTGGGGCCTGGGCAAGTACTAGGCAGGTCAGTCATGTGTGAAGGGCTTATGTGAAGCAGGCACTGGTTGGGCAAGGGATTACAGAGAGCGAGAGAACAGCCATGTTGAGTGGCCTGACCATACATTTGTGCAAAAGATATTGAATATTAGATGTAGAAGGAATGGAAAAGAATATGTCATCTGCATGCCCATGGCCTTGGAACACAATACTGACACATATACTGCAATAACACATGGTAGGGTCACACGACACAACACATATAAGAAAAAATTTATTTGTGATTGTGGATAGTTTCCTGATAATTCATTTCTGTGTATGTAAGGCAAATAATCTGAGACACAATTTGCAAGGAAAGATGGATGTGCTGATATCCAAGGACACTTAATGAACTTGACAATTCTGAGCCTCATTTCCTCAATCCCTGAAGTTGATTGCATGTTGCAGGTGACGTTACCCCCATATACAAACCTTTTAAAAAAATTTAGTGCGATCTCTGTAACAGCTCTCGAACTATCACCTAGTTGAAGGTTTGGTCATGCACAGTTATCCTAGCAGAAACATGAACTTCTTAAAAGCAGGTACCATGTCATATAACTCTTCCTTTCACTATACTATTTAATTTAATACTTCGCTCTTGTACGTGAAAAAAATCGGTGTTGAATGAATGAATGGTGAATTAACAAATGAATAAAGAATGTTGCCAGATGATTTAAGCTGCACTTTTATTTTCTTTAGGTATGCTGCCTGACTTCTACGGATATTCAAACATAGCCTGAGCCTTGTTAGTTCACAGTGAATATAAACTCCTGCTATACTTATAATCCATTTCACAGAGGCCTAGAGGAGGTAAAAATACAAAACCCACTTTCTACAGAAGGAGGTCTGAATGCTTTAGTACAAAAAGGATGTGCAGGAATCGAGTTTGCTGGGTATTGCAAATCAGTAGGTAATTCCTAACAGGCATTTCCGAAAATTTTTGAAAATTTGATTTCATTTGTGAGACATTTTATTAAGGTTAAATTTAATGGGGAGGAACCCACTGCGTATAGCTGGAAGACCAATGAAAACCAAGAGGATTACAGACCTGGCATCTTATAAGTAGCTCTAACCTAATCAAATATCTTTAAAAAGATATATTTAGCAGCCTTAGGTTTGTTTTTGAAAATATTGGTGTAGAAAAATTTCTATTTTATAATTATTGTAATAGAATAAAGCATCTGTTTATTCGTCAGTGTGTTAAAAAACAACCTGGTGTTTGGGTCATTAAAATAACCTTTTTATGCATTGTAGCTGAGTTTGTTTCTTATTTTTTTCTTTTTCTTCCTCACAATTTGAAGTTTTTCATTTTTTTATCATAGTTGTACTGATTCTTCAACTTAAATTTTCTTGTGGCATCTAGCACGAAGTCTCATAAACAAGGTCATACACCACTAATAAAAAATGAGAAATATTATTTGCTTATTACCCAGAGGGCCTTGGTCTGTGATTCTACGTGCAATTTGTTTAATAAGTTTAACAAGTAACCCAATAGTAGAAAAGTTCAGGAGGGGGTCCAGTGAACAGAGGAAGAACTAGTTGCCTCCATGACCTCACTCCATGTGGACACATTTCTGGCCCTCCCTGTGCAGATTATGCAGTGATCTGGAACAACCCAAACCCTCAGAATAGGAATTCTCTGCTTCCTGGGTCCTCTGGGAACATGGAGCTATGCTTGCCACCAACCACCTGCTCCCATGTTAACTACAATAAAATGGAAAAGAAGTGTGATGTTAAGGGAAGAGAGAGCTGCAGTTACAGTTTTTACAAATGTCAAATGTTTTTGTTCAGTGCTTTGCAGTGTGTGATGGTTAATTTTATGTGTCAAATTGACAGGCCTAAGGGAAACCCAGATAGCTGGTAAAACATTATTTCTGGGTTTGTTTGTGAGGGTGATTCCAGAAGAGATTAGCATTTGAATTGGTAAACTGAGTAAAGAAGATACTGCTGTTTCTAAAGTTATAATTAATTACTGTGTACCAGAACCTATATAGTGTGTTACATACATGGTCTTTAAATTACACGTTAACCCTAAAAAATAGGCATTACAATTCCATTTTATTAGATGAAACTGAGGCTCAGTGAAATTAACTTAGTCACCAAAACAATGTTTTCGTTTGATTCTAAAGTTTATGATTTTCTCGCTACAAAGGGAGATCTATGGAATTCTGGGATGTTTCTCTTCCCCCACTAAAACTATCTGCTCATCTAGGATGGGGAATTAGCATAAGTCTTTTTGCTTATGATTGTATTCCCAGTGCCTACAACACTGTCTAGGTGATTAATTTTTATTTTTCTCACCATTTGAATGATGATGGGGACAAGATGATGAACATTCCTCAGTAAAAAGAAAAGTATCTCTAGATAGATTGAAAATAATAATAAAATCTCTGTGCTGGATAATTTGAGATTGCCTCTCTAGATCTGCTCTCCACTTGACCCTTTGGAGGTTGGCCTGGGAGGACTGTGTCAAGGAGGCTCCCTTGCCATCTGGTTTTGGGTTGGTTTCAGCCAGTGGGAGGCACTGGCAGAAGATCAACAGGCTAGTGGAAAGAGAAATCAGAGTCATTACTCCACTGGCTCCCTCCTTTGAGGGCATCTTCATTTGGTTGCGTCTTTCCAACTTGGGTCACAACTCCTATAAGGGACTCCACTACACATGTCCTGAATTTCAGTAACTGCTTCGTCCCCCTGTCTCTTCAGCCCTGGGGGTGGCAATAGCTCCCCAATGTTGTCATGCCTTGTTTGTTTGGTTTTTTTTTTACCCCACTCGCATATTTATAAATAGCTATTTTATTAAACTCTCTTCAGTTTCCTATTGGAGCATGGCATCTGTTCTATTCCAGGAACCTGAATTATTTATTAATGTTCATTCATCCACTTAAATATTTATTGAACTCCAGTTATATATGTGTTGTTGGGAGAGGAGTGGCTTTCAGGAAGCGGATTTACCCTTTCTAGTTATAGATAATATTTTTTCCCCTTCTCCAATATGTCACCATCCAGGTAAACAAATATGGGTGGTTAAAAAGTTTTTTCTTTTACTTTTTTTGGTTTGTTTTGTTTTCTGCTTGGCTAGGGATAGCTTTTTTTACATGCTATGTAACACTGGATGGAAGATAAGCCCCTTCCCCTAAAAGCCATTTTTTTTTCATACTCTTGGAAAACTGGTATCTATTTTACAGTACATAATTTGGACTAGTCACATTTCAAGTGTTCAGAATCCATTTTGACTAGTGACTGCTGAATGGATCATGTAGCTCTGCAGCCTTCATGGAGTGCTCTCTGTCATCTGTTTTGTTCAAGACTCTGCCCTTATTGTCTTTATCTGTTTATGTACTCCCTGCCTCAGAGATCTAATTTATTCCAGACTAATTAGCTATATTGATGATTCCAAATATTATATCTCTATGTAGAATGTTTATGGGCACCATAAAGTCAATGTAACTCAAAGCAGTCTTCCACTGTACCCAAGAAAGTGGCTTCTGCATCTACAGATTTAACCTAATCCTTATCAAATTACCCATGACATTTTTCACAGAACTAGAACAAATAATACTAAAATTTATATTGAACCACAAAAGACCCAGAATTGCCAAGGCAATTCTGAGGAAAAAGAACAAAGCTAGAGGCATAACCCTCCCAGACTTCAGACAATTACTACAAAGCTACAGTATTCAAAACAGCATGGTATTGGCACAAAAACAGACATACGGATCAATGGAACAGAATAGAGAGCCCAGAAATAAGTCCACACACCTATGCTCAATTAATTTTGTACAAAGGAAGCAAGGATATATAATGGAGAAAAGACAGTTTCTTTAATAAGTGGTGCTGAGAAAACTGGACAGCTACATGTAAAAGAATGAAATTAAAACATTCTCTAACACTATGTACAAAAATAAACTCAAAATGGATTAAAGACCTAAATGTAAGACCAGATGTTATAAGACTCCTAGAGGAAAACACAGGCAGAACACTCTCTGACACAAACTGCAGCAACATTTTTTGGATCTGTCTCCTAGAGTAATGGAAATAAAAGCAAAAATAGACAAATGGGACCTAATTAAACTTAAAAGTTTTGCACAGCAAAGGAAACCATAAACAAAATGAAAAGACAACCTATGGAATGGGAGAAGATATTTGTAAATGATGTGACTGACAAGGGATTAATTTCCAAGATATACAAACAGCTTATATAGCTCAGTATTAAAAAACAAACAACCCAATCAAAAAATGGGCAGAAGACCTAAATACACATTTCTTCAAAGAAGAGATACAGGTGGCCAACAGGCACATGAAAAGATGCTCAACACTACTAATTATTAGAGAAATGCAAATCAAAACTATAATGAGGTATCATCTCCCTCTGGTCAGAATGGCCATCATCAAAATGTCTACAAATAACAAATGCTGGAGAGGGTGTGGAGAAAAAGGAACCCTACATTGTTGGTGGGGATGTAAATTGGTGCAGCCACTAAGAAGAACAGAAAGTATGTTCCTTAAAAAACTAAAAATAGAGTTACCATATGATCCAGCAATCCCACTCCTGGGCATATAACTGAAAATGATGAGAACTCTAATTCGAAAAGGTACATGTACTCCAGTGTTCATAGGAGCACTATTTACAATAGCCAAGACATGGAAGCAACCTAAATATCCATCAACAGATGAATGGATAAAGAAGGTGTGGAATATATCTACTGTGGAATATTACTCAACCATAAAAAAGAATGAAGTAATGCCATTTGCAGCAACATGGATGGACTTGGAGATTATCATACTAAGTGAAGTAAGTCAGACAAAGACAAATATCATATGATATCACTTATATGTGGAATCAAATAAGTTCACTTGTAACAGTTTTTTAGATTATTACAAAACAGAAATAGATTCACAGACGTAGAAAACAAACTTATGGCTACCAAAAGGGAAAGGGGGAGGCATTAAAAAAATGAAATAAAGCAAGTGGCTTCCTCTTCACTTTATCATTTCGAGTACTGACATAGTATCAACCATTCAGTCACCAAGGCTTAAAAGTTTAGATTCTCCCTTTCTATCTCTTACCTCTTCATAGTCAGCCAATGGTTTCTCTATCCTACGGCTATGCTCCTAGAATAAAATCCTCCTTGTACTGTTGACCCTTGAACAACCTGTGTTTGAACTGCACAAGTCCAGTTATAAGGGGGTATTTTTCAATAGTAAATATTACAGTACTACAAGACCCCATCAGTGGTTGGTTTAATCTGAGGATGCAGAGGAACTGCAGATAAGAGGGCCAACTGTAAACTATACTCGGATTAACCTTGTAGTTGTTCAAGGGTCAATGGTATTGCTATTTTGGGCCCTTTAAGGATGGTGCTATTTAATTTTTTAAGGTACAGTCCTGATCTTGTTACACATTCTTCAGAAATATTCTAAGGCTCCATATTTCCTACCAAAGGAGACTAGAGATGTTTTAGTTTGGAATTCAAGGTACTTTACAATATCATCTCTATATCCCTATTCTTACCTCGTAGTAATTTTATGTGTGACCTGTGTGCCAGGAAAACAAAAACATGTTCCCTGAACATTCTTTGCAGTTTTTCTCCCTTTATGTCTTTTTACTATTTAATTCTCTACCTAGAATACTTTCCTCCTTTGCCACATGGCTCAATCCTGCCCATGCTCCTAGGCCCAGTACAAGACACTCTTGTATCAACCATCACTATACTCTTTGTCTATTCTCTTAGAAGAAAAAAGTGAATGTGTTCTCTCCCTCCTTGGAACATACAGTTGACTTTGTTTTACCTCTCTTATAGCACTAGCTGACTTTTGCCTTGTAGTGTGTTTATTGTATTATTTGTTCCCTTCTCCTACTTTGTAAGTTTCTTTGGGGGTTATGTTACACATGGGAAGCCATGGAAATAGATAAGATAACCCTCATTCAGACTGAGGGTTTTGGAGAGCAAAGAGGTCCAAGTAGGCACCTTAAGATATAACATTTGAGGATTAGGTGAAGAATTCTTAGTTGTGGAAAAAATAACTGTCTTCCTTCTGCTAGCATCTTCAGATCTAGGCAAACTTGGCATTCCCCTGGTGTGCCCATTAGTGTAATTAAATCAGACTTTTAGTTTTTGTCTAAATAGATGCTAGGACAAGAATTTCTAATATACTTTTACCTTGCTATGGCAGATACATACCGCTAGACAATATGTTTTAATTAGTTTTATCATTTATGTTCATTTTCTCCCACTTCAATGAAATACATAGAGGTTTAAAAGGACATTTACCCAAGTTTTGAAGTAGGTGATCTCAGTGATATAAAGGGAACTTTTCTTTTCTCTTTATATGTTTCTGTATTTTCAGCTTCATTTTAATTTATTTTTACAATAAGCCTTTATATATTTCTAATCATAAATATCAAGTTAAAAATAAAGAACATATCATGAAACTTTTTGGTTGAGCTGCCTCTTATTTTCTTTCCAAAACTTTGCTTTTATGCCAAGTTGCATACCTCTTAAGATCAAGGTAAAAAACAAAAGATAAAAATGGACTTCAGCCAAAGGAGGCTGTCAGAAAGCACTATAGTTGCTCTGATTAAAACCAAACTGAACCAAACTTTCTTGCAAACTGAGGTTTAAAAAGTAACTAAAAAGTGATAGCATATGACACAGCAATCCCACTACTGGGCATATACCCAGAGAAAACCATAATTCAAAAAGACACATGCACCCAAATATTCATTGCAGGACTATTTACAATAGCCAAGACATGGAAGCAACCTACATGTCCATCACCAGAGGAATGGATAAAGAAGATGTAGTACATATATACAGTGGGATATTACTCAGCCATAAAAAAGGAATGAAATTAGGTCATTTGTAGAAATGTGGATGGACCTAGAGACTGTCATACAGAGTGAAGTAAGTCAGAAAGAGAACAAATATCGCATATTAACATATATATGTGGAATCTAGAAAAATGGTATAGATGATCTTATTTGCAGAAATAGAGACACAGACGTTGAGAACAAATGTATGGATATCAAGGGGGAAAGGAGGGGGGTGGGATGAATTGGGAGACTGGGATTGACATATATACACTATTGATACTATGTAGAAAATAGATAACTAATGAGAATCTACTGTGTAGCACAGGGAACTCTACTTAATGCTCTATAATGACCTAAGAGGGAAGGAAATCCAGAAAAGATGGGATATATGTATATATATAGCTGATTCACTTTGCTGTACAGTAGAAACTAAAACAACATTGTAAAGCAACTATACTCCAATAAAAATTAATTTTTAAAAAAGTAATAGCATACAATTTGTATTGAGGGCAGTTGATAGGGTTCTGGAGGAGTCCACTCATATAGTAAAGAGAACTAGAAGTTTGCAGAGTGAGTTTACAGACTATGGGGATGCTTTTAGAGGGTTCTGTGGGGTGTCAAATGGGAATTTTTCATAAAGAAGGTCTAGATTTCTACCCTTTACTCCTAATAAGCATAAGAAAAACCTGTTTAATAATAACAAAGGATGCCTCCTCCTTAAAAATCACTAGAGACCAAACTTGTATGTCTCTGTTTATAAGTTTATCTCTTATTTACACTGTTTATCTTTGTTATAAAACACAATTTTGAGAACCTAAAATTAGAATATCAGTTGATTTTATATTACATTCAAAAATAATCACTATCGGGACTCCCCTCGTGGTACTGTGGTTAAATACACTGTGCCTCCACTGCAGGGGGCACAGGTTCAATCCCTGGTCAGGGAACTAAGATCCCACAAGCCGCGCCATGCAGCCAAAAAAACAGAAACAAAACAAAACAAAACGCCAAAAAAATCACTGTTGAACTTTCCTCATCTTATGCCAAGTGCTTGAGGATCATCTTCACTCTCTGTGTGGCAGGTGAGGAAGGAGGGGGATTACAAAAAGTCAAGTGGATAAAACTCCTGAACAGGAGGAGGAAGCAGAAGGTATGAGAAGATCTGCACCTAAGATGCGGTCATTGAGGAAATTACTGATGTTTCCTACCTCTGATGGAAGCAAGAATTTCAACCACTCCCACACCCTATGGATAAAGTGCTAGGACACAGGTCTAATGACCTGTCACATAAGCAGCCACACTGTGTAATGAGGACTCACTGGGAGAGGCAGCTGGTCAGAGCAATCAGCACTGCAGCAGAAAGACCTTTGACTTTGAAGTTAGAAACTTGGGTTAATTCAGCTCTTCTACTTACGAGCTGGATGACACTGGGAAAATGGTTGAACTCCTGTTAAATGGTATTCTTATTCTTCAAATGAGGGAAAATACCTTTGTTTCTCAGAGAAGTAAATGGGACAGAGTACATATAGAACATGACCACTGTGGATCCATAATTAGTTTCACTTGAGCCAGATGAGGCTAATCCAAGTTTGTTCATCTCTGTTTCTCCAGTACCTGCCATTTAGAATGTACCCAGGGCTACTACATCAATGAATGAATAAAGCAAGGGAAATCCTTGAGTCTTCATGAAGAAAGAGGGACCTGAAGATGTCTTCTCACAAGGCACCTTCTGGGGGGGGGGGCGGTCATAGCAGAGGGGGGAAGTTGAAGATAACAATATAATGATAAGTAAGGTAATAAGGGGAAAAAAGAGGAAAGTGTGGAAAGTGGAAGGAGATGGAAAAAGGTCAGAAAGGGGAAAGATGGAATACTCAATTTTTCTAAGCTGGGAAAATTGTGTTGGAGGATGTGTGTGTGTGTTTGTGTGTGTGCACACATGCATCTTGGTTATGTGCCCAAGAGAAGTATCAGTACACTGCTACCTACTGAGGAGTCGTCTTCCTTTCTTTTTACATTTGTCCCTAAGGTGGGCATGGTTAGCTTGGAGCACATAAATAAGCCAGGGTTATCCCCTAGAATTGTACAACAAGACAAACCAAGTAGAATTAGAGTGGTCTTCTGGAGTTCTTCTTTCTAAAAAAATCGTGTTTTGTTTTGTTTTTTAACTTTTGGTAATGACAGTTATTTTATTCTCTTTATTATGTCATGTTTTCAAATCAATTTTTAATGGGTCTCTTACTCAAAATATGAAGTATATTTTTAAACTGATAAAGTGAGTTTGGCTCTATTCCTGGCAAATATTTCTGGTTATAAACGGAGGTATTTGGTAGGGGCAGACTTTGAAACTACTGGTAAATTAGAAACTGATATCAAAGGAAGAATGCAATTTATTTTGGAGCCAAAAAGCTAATGAAACACTTTTGCAAATCAGTTGTTAAATAAATGCTTCCTTTAAAAATAAAAATCTAGAAAGACAACATTTGGTCTGTGCACAACATGTGTAATCTTTTCAAATGTTTTCAGGATGTCTTCGTGCAATCTAGTTTTTAAGCCTTCTTAGAAGGAAAAATGTGTTTAGCTGAAAAGATAAGTATTTTTTAAGCTACTGTGTTTAGTGTATAATTTAACTTAAATGGAAAATGTTTAAATGCATTTAATTATATCTTTTAACAAATGTACAACTGCAATATAATTATCCTTCCTATTTGTAAAGATTAAAGAAAATGAAATTCAATATTAAATACTTTAAGAAGTATGGTTATAGTGGGAGGTCATTATGTTAAATTCTCATAATAAGCAAATCTTAAAATTCTGTACATCTACCAAATACAGAATGCAATTAAATTTACAACATCTGTGTGTGTAGTTGATGGAAATTTATTTTTAGCTGGAGAAGTGAAATAGGCAAATAGAGTAGAGCCCCAGAACTCCCACTTTACTTGAATAAATCCTCCTGAAAGGTGTTATCCAAGCAAGAAGAAATATCAAAAACAAAAAGAAACAAAAAACAAACAGAAGCAAATTGGAAGAAGTTAAATCAGTAGGAATAGGTAAATGGGGAAAAACAAAAATCTCACATGTATTGAATGCCAACTGGGAGCTGATACTGTGATGGGTGCTTTGCATATGCTGTTATATTTAACCTTCAGAACAATCCATTGAAGTAAGTATCAATATATACATTTACAGACAAGATCATATAGCTGCTATGTAATGTTCCTGGGATTCAAACTTTGGAATATCTCACTCCAAAGCCTGTACTGGAACTGTTAGATAGACTTAAGAGACGCATGAGGTGATTAAAATTATATGAAGAATATTTTGAGGAGGTACAAAAATTTTCCAAGTCAATAGAGCAAGAGACATGTTCTGCTATTAAATAATTTCTTACAGCCCTATAAAAACTCTAGTTACATGTATGATTATGTTTGTGTGTATTAATTAACATATCCATACATGCTATGTTCAATGTTTACAGAACACATACTGTGTTTGACACTGTATTAGTAGCAAGTAAGGAATACCCCAAAGAACCCTCAGGGAACATAAGTTCTAGTAGGGGAAACAAACAACATAATAGCAGATTTTGATAATTAGTAGGTAGAACCATACGAAACTGCCATAACGGTTGAATATCAGAATTTCATGTGGCCCAAACTAAAAATCTAAATATTAAAGTATGTTTTGGGAGTGTGCCTACAGACACTCAGGATATATATTTCTATTATTTGTACATTCTTATACATGCTTCCTTTAGTATCAGGTGTGCACTGAGTATCCATAGAGAGCAGTCAGTCTGTGGAGGATTTTTATTTATCACAATAAATCCAATCAACTTCGTGGAATTATCCAACCTTAGGTTTAGCTCTCTGCTAAACTCTCAGGAGACGTTTGGCAACGTTTGGAGACATTTTTGGTTGTAACAACTAGGGGAGTAGTGCTACTGGCGTTGAGTACATCCCTGAGTAGAGACCAGGAGCGCTGCTAAACATTCTAAAATGTCCAAGATAGCCACTGCCCACCCCCATGCCCCACATACGCACAAGAGTTATCCACTCAAAAATGTCAGTAGAAATTCCTGAGAAATCCTGCACTGAACACAGGAAGAACAAGGCAAAGGTAACTGGGAGAACACTGTACAGTTATATTTCCCAAATCTCAAAGAGTAGCGTTCCCAAAACACCCATTGTGGATGTCTCTGTTGAGATACTCAAAGCTTATGGTGAAAAATATGGAGAAGAGTAAAAGTTGCAATGAACCTTAAAAAAAAAAGCCTTAAGTTGACTAGACTAGAACAATAAACATGACACACCAAACAAATGTATTATCAATCACTTCTCACGAATCACAAATTAGTAATAATGGATACTGTAGAAGTAATTTCTGTTCATCCTTCTTTGCTTACTGGAAAACTTGCAGGATATCCCATCTCTGAAATTTCCAGCAGTTGATTATAAACTTATTCTTCTTTCTATAAGTAATACCTACACTGAAGTATTTTATCTTCTTCTGTATCTGGTCTTGTTTTTATTGTTGTTGTTTGGAGGGCCTTGGATATGCAATGGATTAACCACAGTTATTGCAAACTGTTGTTGATTTGTGCCAGCTCTTATTTATATTTTACTTTCAATATTTGTCTCCATCTCCCATCCTGACTTTTCTTCCCCCTAGTTAGGTCGGCTTTAATACATGTGTATCAAAGAATAATATGCAGTATTCTCGTGTGTTTTAATTTATAGAAATTGAATTGTATTATACTTCTCATTCTGCTTCTTCCTCTTTAGACCCGGAGGTATGTCTTAGACATCTAGCCTTAGTGATATATGTAGAATTCATGCATTCTTTTGACTGCTGACTGCGTTTTTGACATTTTATCTACCCATTGCCCAATTCATGGCCACATTTCTAACGTGGAACCAATGCAGAGATGCAGATTCTTGCCCATATCTCTTTCTGTGTCTGTGTAAAAGATCTTTGGAGCACACTGCCAAGAATGTAATAGCTGTTTTGTTTAATGCTGCCAAATAGCTATCCAAAATAGCTGCATTACTTACACTTTCAGCAGTGCAAGAAGATTCTTATTTTTTTGACATTCCTTTAATTGTTTGCTTTCCCACAATCTAAATAGCCACTTTACACCTTTTTTTTCTCTCCTCAGAACTCCAGCTTCCTGCCCTCAGGTAGGAAGGGAGGGAGTAAAGCTGAAAAACCCTAGCGATGAGTTGAGACCCAGCACTGGAGCTACAGTGGCTGGGGTGGAGGGGAAAGATAGACAGTGACAGATGAAGAGGTCAGAGGGGTACTGGCTGCCACACCTGTGGGGCCCTGTGGGTCACTGTGGTAGACGCTTTGGGGCCTGTTCATAGCCCCCATGCACTGCTATGGGTCCTCAGCACCCAGGAGCCACATTTGATGGGAGGTCACCCCCTTGCATACCGCCAAGGTACAATGTATTGATCGATATGAGTATTTTAAAAGCTGATCTCCTTGCCTCAAGAGGGACTAGCTCTGTGATCCATTTGTGCACCAGAGCCCTACTGCTGTGGATCAGGCCAAGGCAGACTTTGCCCAAGATTACATTGTTTCTCTGCTCTTTCCCTTCCTCTATCCTGCTTCACTCTCTCCCAGGTTGCACCTGGGATCACCCCTTCATTACACCACTTTTACAGGAATCCTCCTCTCAGGCTCTGCTTTTAGAGTGCCCAAACTAAGTCAGTCATTGTAGGGACTTTGGCTTTTAGTCTGTAAGTGAAATGGGAGCCATTACAGGGTTTGGGAAGTGACTTCATCTGGCTTATATTTACAATCACTCTTTTACACTCGTGTTGAGGTGAGACTATGAGAGAGAAAAGGTGGTAAAGCAGAGAATAGGAGGCTATGACAGCAATCCACGTAAGAGATGATGGTGGCTTGGTAGCAATAAATGTGGTGAGAGGCAACTGGTTTCTGGGGATAATCTGAAGCAATATCATACAGAATATCCTGATGGATCACATAAAATACCGACATTAACTGTAAAGTATAATAGTGCACTCAGAGGGCTGGTTCACTAAGTGGTCTGTTTCCTGAAAATCAGTCTTTGAATTCCATTCCCCATAGCAACTGTACTTAATTAGTCATCTGTTTGATTTTGATTCATTTTTTCTTCACTATAAAGTCATGGCAACTTTAAAAATAGTTATATTGGGATCAATTTCCTTTTATTGAGAACAGCTGCAAAATATTTGTAAATTTTAAAAACCTGCACTAAATAATATAAAGACCTAATTACAGCTCACTGTGAGGAAACATTAGGCCAAACATCTTGCCAAAGAATCTATCTAAACCGCTGATGTTTTCTGTGCTTGTTTGGAAATAGATCTGCACCTCAGTGGGTATTTTACCTTCCATGTTCTTTATCCCCCAGATATTTCTCCAGAGATATTGTCTACTTTTGTCCAGATCCCTTGGCTTCTACTATAGATCTAGTTTGACATGAAGAAGCTTGAGTCTGATAACCTCCAGTTATAAACTATTGGGAGAATTGTGAGAGTTTAGATTCTATCAAAGAGAACATTAGTAACTTGAGTGTTTAATTTCCTGCATTGCATACAGAAGAAAGTTAGGCACAAATCCTGCCTGCATCTATAGACAGATAGTTTCTGTTATTCTATCAAGGCCCAAGGTAGACAACAAATCACTTCTTTTTTTTAACATCTTTATTGGAGTATAATTGCTTTACAATGGTGTGTTAGTTTCTGCTGTATAACAAAGTGGATCAGCTATACATATACATATATCCCCATAACTCCTCCCTCTTGAGCCTCCCTCCCACCCTCCCTACCCCACCCCTCTAGGTGGTCACAAAGCACCAAGCTGACCTCCCTGTGCTATGTGGCTGCTTCCCACTAGCTATCTATTTTACATATGGTAGTGTATATATGTCCATGCCACTCTCTCACTTCGTCCCAGCTTACCCTTCCCCTTCCCTGTGTCCTCAAGTCCATTCTCTACGTCTGAGTCTTTATTCCTGTCCTGCCCTAGGTTCTTCAGAACCTTTTTTTTTTTTTAGATTCCATATATATGTGTTAGCATACAGTATTTGTTTTTCTCTTTCTGACTTACTTCACTCTGTATGACAGACTCTCTAGGTCCATCCACCTCATTACAACTAACTCAATTTCATTTCTTTTTATGGCTGAGTAATATTCCATTGTATATATGTGCCACATCTTCTTTATCCATTCATCTGTCGATGGACACTTAGGTTGCTTCCATGTCCTGGCTATTGTAAACAGTGCTGCAGTGAACATTTTGGTACATGACTCTTTTTGAATTATGGTTTTCTCAGGGTATATGCCCAGTAGTGGGATTGCTGGGTCGTATGGTAGTTCTATTTTTAGTTTTTTAAGGAACCTCCATACTGTTCTCCATAGTGGCTGTCTCCCTCCCTTACTCTTCATTCAACTCTTCACTACCCCACTGAATGCAAGAAATCAAGATTTAGGATGAATTTTTATGCTTCTAAAAGTACAACCACTTAATATCAGATCCCCATCTGTCTTGTAAAGGGCGTAAAGAAACAGGAAGTTAACTCAAAGAATATCACATAAGGGAGAGGAATGTATATTTTTCTTGATCACATGTTCTCAGGTAAGTTGAGAGGATGAAACCTTTGTAACTGAACTTGCAGAATCTTGCATTTTCTTAGGATACTACCCCTTCCATTTTGCAACCTGTCTTACCAAAAAATTCAAACTAACTTCTAAGAAAGTATCTCATATCATTACACCTAAATTTTGTTATTTTCACAGGGTTAATGCAATTTAATTTCAGTAACTGAATTGCCATAGCTGTTAATAAAATATGTTTACTATTAAAATAATAAATTTTATTGTATATCCTTAGAATTCTACTGAGATCTCTGAAGGAATTATTAATCAGATATAAAAATTCAATGAATGCTGTGGTTTCAGATTAAGCCCATATCTGGTTTATTAAGTGTGTAAATAATAGTCACCACTTCATGACTCACAAGTGGGCACTTAATATATTTTTCTAATTGGTGATACATGTTTTGAGGAAGTTTAGATTACCCTAGTAACAGTTATTCTCTGTTCCCAGCTTAACCACTTCTTGAGAAAAGTCTTACAATTCTACCTCTTCTTTAAGCCTAGTTTCTTCTCTTATTAATTTCAAACTGCTCAACATGTGATTTGGTGTCTACCTTGGGGCTAGATAGAATAATAGCATCTGTCTCTCTGTAGACACAAGCGGCATTTATGGCTAACGTCTTTCTCTACACAATACAGGAAGTTAAACTCTGAGGTTACCAATGTTCTCTTTTATAGAGTCTAAACCTACACAATACCTCCAATAGTTTATAATCCTGATGCCATCAGACTCCTCCCTCCTTTATTATGTCTCCTTATTTCTTTATTTATCTCAAATATGCCTACAAGAGTGCTAGAGTCTGATTACGTTGACTCTCTCCCACACTTCTTCTGTGATTCTTGGCTTAACAAGTTGCCCTGAGTAATAAATTCCCCTTAGCTGCTGTTTTTCTAATGAAAGGTAGGAATATGTTACAAAACTTTCCTTGAACAATGTAGCAGAGGAGAAAGTTCGCTGAGAGAATTATACAAGTCAGACTAGAATAAGTTCTATACTTTGAATGTAAACAAAGAACTTGTGAGGTTTCAGAGGTGAGAACAATTAATTTTGATCAAGGGAATTAAGAAGGCTATGCAGAAAACATTTCAACTGTACAAAGAAAACTAGAATTTTAACATGAAGGAAAGTGAGGAAGGGCATTATAGGCAGAAAACATCATAAGCAAAAATTGGGAAGAGCCATTATTCTTCGTAACTGGAGGCAGAGGCAGAAGGTGAAACTACAAAGCTGTTGGGCCCAGGCTGTTAAAGGCCTTAAGGGGTCTGGATGGTAGTTTGGAAAATTCTTAGCAACCATCTCTTCATATTGTATTAGTTTAGGAAATTACAGCTGCACAAAGTTTTACCTAACTTCATTTTAATACAAAGATCTGAATCTTTGCTTGGATTAAAGTATCCTCTGTCTCCCACATTTTGATTTTTGTGAAAACTGATGTTTTCAAAGACAGATTTTACTTACTTTAAAGATTCAATGTTTACCAAAAAAGAAAGTTAATTAAAAGGTAATTTAAATTTTTCTAATTAAAATAATCGAGTACAGAAATACCCAGAAATATAATTTTTATTTTATTAGGTCATGTATATATTAAAACTCTTTGAAACAAAGCATTTAATAAAAATATTTCTCAGGTAGGTAGCATTTTAAATTTATAACAGTGAACCTTCCATGGCAGTAGCAAATACATACATGAATAAACACATATGGTTAGTTCATAAAAATGAAGAGTCAAAAGAAGATTTTACATAAAAGCATTAAAAATGTGAGAAGATAAGTATAGTTTGGGACACGGTTTATGATTTTTGGGGAATGGCAAGTTGGGAGCAGTACTAATATTAATAGTTAATATTATTTGAGTACTTACAACATGTCAAAAATTGTACTAAGGGTTTTATATGCATTATTCTTCAAAAATAAAATATTTTAAAGTAAATATTAGCATTATACCCATTTTTCAAGATGAGGAAATTGGGATAACAAGAAGTTAATTAACTGGTCTGAAGTAGAAGAGCCTGGATTCTAATTCAGTTGGTCCATTTCCAGAGCTCCTATAGATCTCTATTCATTACTACCTTGCTTGGCTAAGGTAGGACACAGAAGCTAGAGATACATACACAGGACACTTAGAAGTCATTTTCCAACAGAATTGGAATAAGGAAAATTTAAATCAGTCTTTGGACTGAGATGCCCTCAAGAAAGCTGGAACCAACTATTGTCAGAAAGCTTCACAAGATGATTATATTCACCAGAATCCAGCATCTAGTTGTCAGATATGCAAGTTGAAATTTTAGATCTGATGGTGTTGCCACTGTTAATTTAGCTTAGGGAAGTTGACTCACTCATAAGAGACTAAATTATCAAATTCAGGATGCCAATTGACTCATTTGAAATGAGAAAGTTAACTGAAGGTGGGATAAACATCCGTACCAGGCAAGGAGTGTTCAGAAAAGGTCCTTATAATAAAACAAGAACAAGGGAAGTTAGCCGAAATATGTGAATGCTGGAAGGCACTAGGATCTTCTGTTACATTTCAATAGTGATAGACCTGCCAGGTGGATCTGACTGAGCACCTTGATCTATGAATGGGCAAGGCCACTTTCTGCATCTTTCACCCATTTGCATGCTTGCTATGCTGTCTGATTTGAATCCTTTTGGTTGAATCCTTCTGGTTTGAATCCTTCCTTCTTTAGACTTCAGTCAAAACTTGCTAACATGACTATTTTTACCCTAGTAGATGTGTTTATTTATGGTTAAGTCTGAAAGGGCAAACTTATTTGTTTCTCCAAGTTGTTTGTCTCTTCCTACCTCCCCTTCACCTATACAACTCACTGACTATCATCTGTTTCTTTTTAGTCACAGTTCAGGAGACAGTATACAAAACACGTTACCTCTACTTTAAGACTAACACCTCCATCTGTCCCTTTGTTTCCCATCCCTTCTTTTACTTCCAGGACCCTGATCATTTTCTGTTGCCTGTCCTCTCTTCTGCAGTTTCACCCTCAGCTTCACCAACTCATAAACATGATCAACTTTTTATCATAAAGAAGCCCTCAATTCCACGTTCCCTTTATTTTTTTTTTATTTTTTTATTTTTATTTTTTTTTGCGGTACGCGGGCCTCTCCCGTTGTGGAGCACAGGCTCCAGACGTGCAGGCTCAGCGGCCATGGCTCACGGGCCCAGCCGCTCCGCGGCATGTGGGATCTTCCTGGACCGGGGCACGAACCCATATCCGCTGCATCGGCAGGCGGACTCTCAACCACTGCGCCACCAGGGAAGCCCCCACGTTCCCTTTAAAAAAGAGCAGGGAGCTCTCCTTCAATCCCATGCTTCCTTTAAATATTTCCACACCTCCTCTAATCCACAGCCAATCTCCTTGACAGATCTGCATTTACTATTTCCACTTTCTTACTTCTGTGACTTGCCAATTCACAGAAATCTGACTTTGGCTCCCACTGCTTCAATAAATATACTTTGGCACACATCCCCTATAGCATTCCACTTGTCAAATTCAGTGACCTTTTTTTACATTACATCTTACTTGACCTCATCAACATTTGGCATTCTTGAACAGTTCCTTTGTGAAGCTCTCATCTCTGTTGCCCCATGACACCATTTCTCCTTGTTTTCTTTCTACGTTTCTTCCTAGTATATTTTATTATTTTTTTATTACCTAATCTGCTTATTTTATTCAAATTTCACCACTTGTCCCGAGTGTCCTTTATAAAGTAGAAGAAAATTTAGGCTCATGCATTGTATTCCGTTGTCGTATCCCTTTAGTCTTCTTTAAGCTGGAATAGTTCCTGAGCCGTCTCTTGTGCTTCATGACATTGCTGCCATTGCTACTTTTAGAGTACAGTCCTTTTTTTTTTTCTTTTTTTAAAGAAAGTCCCTCAATTTGGATTTGTCTGTTTCCTCACGATCAGACTCAGGTTATGAAATTTTGGCAGGAGTGTCATGGAAGTGCTACAGGGCTCTTAATGCAGCATATTAGGGGGCACATGGTATGTGTTTGTCCCATTCTATGATGTTCACTTTGAACATTTGGTGAAGATGCTGCCTGTCTGTCATTTTTCTCCGAACAGTGCTGGTTCTTTTCCTCTGCATTACAAGGAGTCTTTTCTTTAGGCTCATTCAGAAGAGCACTACATGACAGCGTGTTATCTTCCTAGTTTATTTTGTTTGTTCTTTTTCCTTTATCTCGCCCTTAAATGTATGTGCTCCTCGAGGCTTCATCATTGGCCCTTTGCGATCCACTATCTACACATTCTATCTCCATGATTATTCCCATTTCTGTGGCTTCAACTACCAATCATCTCTCTCAAGCAGATTCTCTTTTAGGTTCCAAATGCATATATTCAACTGCATGGTGGACATATTCATCAAAGGGCATCTCAATATTCCCCTTTCTCTTCTTGCTCACAATATCATTTGTCCAAACAAACTAGAAACCTGTGAATCATTGTGAACTTTTCTTCTATCTCCCCACTCCTCACTAAATTAGTGACAACAGCCAATCCTTTTAATTCTATTGCTATACTTTGGTAAGCTTGACTTTCTATTAGTCGTAGGCAGCGAGGGAAGTCCTGTTAAGGTTTCATTTTCATCTTCTGACACCTTCTCTTAATGTTGTTGCAAAATCTCACATAAGAGATTTTTAATATTTAATAGTATAGTTTGTCCATAGACTTTCTCTATTGACAGTAAATATCTTCCCTGTCTTCTTTTGTTGCGAATGGGTATACCTCCTCTTCGGTACTCTAAGGAAAATGCTGGGTAGAGCCAGGCAGAACTCACTATAGTCATTTCTTACTAACAAACAAACACATTAATATAAGAACTTCAGTATGGTTGCCAGATGAAATACAGTACACCAGCTCAATTTGACTTTCAGATAAACAACAAAAATATTTTATTGTAAGCATATTCCATGCAGTATTAGGACATATTTATACTAAAAAAAATTCATTGTGTATCTGAAATTCAAATTTAACTGGGAATTAACTAAATCTGACAACTCTAAGCTCCTTGACTTCCAAATCTATACCCTCTGGGATGCAGGATAAAGTAAAGTCTGGAGGCCTAAAGCTACTAGGTGGTCATTATTGTCACAACCAAAGAAATACTGACAGCGTCTCCAATCTCTACCATCTTGGGACTTGTATCACTTACCCTGGGGCCTGTGAGACCCCCAGCTATTCATTATGACCATACCACATTTCCCATTTCCACTGCAGGAATGTGTCCAGATCAGGATCGTGATCTGTTTTTCCTGCCAAAGAATTGCCACCTTGTGGAATTAAACCCTACCTCTCAATATCTCAAGTTTCATTAGGTATTCCTCCCCCGCAACGCACACACTTTTTTTTTTTTTTCGGCCACTGGGTACTGCTTCCTCTTTTCCTTAGTTCTGATTGTATTTACAGACAACAAGAGTTTGGGCTGTTCCCTTGAACCATGCATCTCCTCAAGAAATTTACCCAAATGTTTCTTTTCCCACAAGTCTCTTTATACAGCACACTGACGTTACTCTCCTATGCACGCTAATCCGTCCTAATGAGCTGTTACATCAGTCATTATATAAATTCCAGTCACTGAAAATCCTCCCGTATTCATATTCTAGGACATTAGGCAGATCTTCATGGAAGCACCAGTTTGACTGGCGTTGAGTTCACACATAGAATTCTTCCTGAAAGGCTACCTGAGTTCTTTCATGGGTCTTAAAATAGTCTCTGACCCCCACCCTCACAATGTTTTCTTCTCTTCCAGAAAGAACCCACATTTCTAAAGAAAAAAGTAGGCATATTTATGGAGCCAAGATTAAAAACAATTCTGTGGTCATACTCCATTAAGATTTTTGAACTTTTTCATTGACATAGTGGTGCCTAAGTCTAGTTCTTCAACTGGATAATTTAGTCCCAAAATCTGTTCTCTCAAAAAGTATAATTCCAATTTAACAAGTATCCACATTATCATCTCAGCTATCACTCCAAGAGCTATCATGATTGATTCTGGACCCATTTTTACCATTATCCCAAAATTTGTACAGTCCTGCTAAAATTGCATTGTGGGGTCAGATATAATATACCACTATTAATCTATAGTAAACTGGGTTGTGTGCAGGAGAGACCAAATCTGAACAAGTCTCCCAGTCACACCTCTGTCCCAAAAAGTTGTGCTTAAAAGTTGTGACCTTCAAGAGAATTACAGCCTAATGTTTGCTTAGGTGTCTCAAACATTTATGAAAATTCAAGCCTGCGATTCATGAAACTAATTAAAATAATTGATCTTTTTCCTCTTCTTTACATTCTTGAATACCTTCCTACCCTACCTTCCCAGAATAATTTTCTCTTCTATTATCACAGTCCCAAATTCCCACTATATATATATATTTTTTATATTCTTGCCTCCTTTATTTTATTTTATTTTTAACATATTTATTGGGGTATAATTGCTTTACAATGGTGTGTTAGTTTCTGCTTTATAACAAAGTGAATCAGTTATACATATACATATGTTCCCATATGTCTTCCCTCTTGAGTCTCCCTCCCTCCCGCCCTCCCTATCCCACCCCTCCAGGCTGTCACAAAGCACCGAGCCAATATCCCTGTGCCATGCGGCTGCTTCCCACTAGCTATCTACCTTACTACGTTTTTTAGTCTGTATATGTCCATGACTCTCTCTCGCCCTGTCACAGCTCACCCTTCCCCCTCCCCATAACCTCTAGTCCGTTCTCTAGTAGGTCTGCGTCTTTATTCCTGCCTTATCCCTAGGTTCTTCATGACATTTTTTTTTCTTAAATTCCATATATATGTGTTAGCATACGGTATTTGTCTTTTTCTTTCTGACTTACTTCACTCTGTATGACAGACTCTAGGTCTATCCACCTCATTACAAATAGCTCAATTTCGTTTCTTTTTATGGCTGAGTAATATTCCATTGTATATATGTGCCACATCTTCTTTATCCATTCATCCGATGATGGGCACTTAGGTTGTTTCCATCTCTGGGCTATTGTAAATAGAGCTGCAATGAACATTTTGGTACACGACTCTTTTTGCCAAATTCCCACTATATTAATACTTCTCATCTCTATGCTTTTCTACTGTTTGAACTATGCCTTCCCTCCCCACCACTCAACACACAGCCTTGGGAGAAGAGCTCTTCTTTCACTGTGATTGCTTTTCCACAGTGAGAACATGTATGGAGAGATGCTTGCTTCAGACATCAGGGGATGAAGATGAAGCTAAGTGGGTGGTGTCCAAATGCTCTGCTGGTAATTGTAGGGGGAGGCTGAGAAGCTCCATATGTTAAAATTTTGTACCTTCAGTCAGCTTTTAATCCTGGCTTTCCAGTAAGTGCTAACTGAATCATAAATCTGAATGTTCAGGAAAATAGAAGGGACCCAGGCTGGGAGAACTCTGTGGGGTCTTGTAGGGCTGATGAAGGATCTTTATTGAAAGATTATAAGTGAAGAAGAATCTAGGCCTTATTATTCATGTCTCACCAGAGGCAATTATATGAGGAACTGGAGATCTAGAACCATGCAAAGCTTAGGAGATGAAGGTCCAGGATAAGGACACATTCAGGCTGTGTCAGGAAGGTAAGATCAGATGGTCTCCAAAATGGAAATTTGGCCATAAACTGGGGCAAAGGTTTTGTTTATTTATTTATTTATTTAGTTAGTTAGTTAGCTAGTTAATTCTAAATAGAGACCAGGTACCTTACTGAGAGATTGACATATAATTTCTCATCTAGTCATTACATCACTGTATGTATTCCTATTATGTACTAAGGCTCAGAGAGAATTAGTACATTGAACTGGGTATCACAGTGAGAAAATGGCAACACAGGTATTTGAACTTACATCTGTCTGATTGCAAGACCAAGCTAAACCTTGTCTACTTGGGAATACATTGTTCCATCATTGCCCCACCTAGGATACTTTCTTGCCTATCAGGATGGAGTGACAAGGGTGAAAGCCTAACTTAGATATACTCTCTCATTTCCCTACCATCAGAATTTCTGGTATAACGTTTCTTTCTTTCTTTTTTTATTTTGGGAATTATTTTCCTTTTTTGGATCATGAAAAAATAAAAATGGTATAAATTTAAGGACAAAGTAAAAATTTTGAAGTACTGAGATTTATAAGGTTGGAAGATATGACATACAGGAGAAAAAAATGAGTCAAAAATCTATAAATAACTCCTAATATTAATATATTATATTGTATTGATGAAAGGGTATAAAAGAGGATTCAATTTATTTCTAATTTTCCAAAATAATTTTGCAAGCTGAAATAATAATGTAATAAAATTAGCAACAGATATTGATATATTTTGATTCCTCATTGAATTGGATTTAACAAAGACTGAAGAAAATCATAGAAAATTCTAGATACCTGAATCACAGAAGGTTCAGGTAGGCATATCTACATGGTATCTAACTTACTGTAAAATAATATTAGATGCAGTTTGCTGAGGGCCCACTCTGTGCCTGACACCAGGTTGGGACACAACATATATTGATTATATCAGTTAATCAATACAGTAATTCTGTTAAGGTGGGTATTATTACCCTCATTTGTCAAATGATGAAACAGGAACTCAAGTTACTTATCTAAGATCACACAGGTAAATATTGGCTGGACTGTTAAGCTAGGGTTGCTTGACTCCAAAGCTCCTTTCTTTTCTACTATACCTTACTCTTTCTAGACCAACCCTGTCATGGTGTAGAGGAGGACATATACTCAAGTATCTTTAGAGTGGTTATTTACTACACCTAACTCCACAAACAGACCAACAGAAATTTTAAATTAATATGAAGCATAGATTTGTTAAACATTTTAACATTAAATTCAGAACAGTCCTAATTATGAACATCTTGAACCAAATTCTTGGGAATTGTATTATAATGCTGAGTAGTCAAAGCATCAAAGTCAGAGAAAATTAATAAGGCAAATCATTTAAAAATACTCTCTTTTTCTTAAAAATAAATAGATTTATCTATCTATCTATCTATTTATTTATTTTTATTTATGGCTGCATTGGGTCTTCATTGCTGCACGTGGGCTTTCTCTAGTTGCAGCGAGCAGGGGCTACTCTTCGTTGTGGTGTGTGGGTTTCTCATTGCAGTGGCTTCTCTTGTTGTGGAGCACGGGCTCTAGTGCGCAGGCTTCAGTAGTTGTGGCGCACGGGCTTAACTGCTCCATGGCATATGGGATCTTCCTGGACCAGGGCTCGAACCCATGTTTCTTTTCAAGACTGAAAAGAAACAAAATCTGGTTCCTTTATAACAGTTAGTAGCTCCTGATACCAAGTGGTCACTCTATGTACTGCTCTTAACAATTTTTCCTATCAGGAGAAAGACTGCCCTATCAGGAGGAAAACAAAAAACAAAAAATGATAAAATGAATGCATTTTGTGAGATGCCTTATTTCATTTGTTGCCATTAAACTATTTAAGAACTGGAGATTGTGGGTAGAGATACCAGTGGGTGATTATCAAGTTCTTCATGTCTGGGACTTCCCTGGTGGAGCAGTGGTTAGGAATCTGCTGCCAATGAAGGGGACATGGGTTCGATCCCTGGTCCAGGAAGATCGCACATGCTGCAGAGCAACTAAGCCCCATGCGCCACAACTACTGATCCTGTGCTCTAGAGCCCACGAGCCACAACTACTGAAGCCTGCATGCCTAGAGCCCGTGCTCCGCAACAAGAGAAGCCACCGTGATGAGAAGCCCACGCATCACAACGAAGAATAGCCCCCACTCACCGCAACTAGAGAAAGCCTGTGCACAGCAACGAAGACCCAATGCAGACAAAAATCAGGAAAAAAAAAGTTCTTCACGTCTATACTTTACACATTTATTCCCAGTTTTGTTGCTGGTGTGGATATGTGTGTTAGATTCTTGACAGCGAGCCAAGGGTTTGTACCATCTCTACTGAGCAAGCTAACAAGCATTATAGCATAGATAGCATGGCAGTTAAGAAAAACTGGCTCAGATGAACTTGGGCCCATCCACCTTCTTCAGCCTCTACCAACTAGATGGCTGAGATCTCTTCTATCTGCAGTCTACCACTTATAGCAGCATATACAGGACATCACTGGTGTCATCTCAGCCACTAGCTGATGCTCCCACAGCTGGGCACTGTCAATGCCTCCACAACCACAGCTAATGCCTTGAAACCTTCCTAGTGCCAACAAACCCCCTGTTCTTGAGCTACAGATGCAGCAGAAGCTATGATTTCTTACCCATAAAAGCTGGAAGCATGTTCTTCTTTTTTATGCAACACTCTCTCTCATGAACAACAAAGTGCTGTCCTCTACTCCAATATCTAACAGAACTTTGGATGAAACAAGCCCTTGAAGTCCATCACCATACATGCCTACCTTCCAGCAGATGTCACTTAGCTGTAAGTTGATGTCTCTCTTAAATTCTTAACCTGTATTCTAGGTTTCAAAACTTAATCATTTGCTGTTGTAATTTGTGTAATTTGCAATTACACAACTATTGTACAGATGCAAGACATGGCTCTATGTTTTCCTGGGGCGCTAATCAAAATATAAGGTAAAGATCCTTACATTATTATTATGAGTCTAATACTATGAGTATAAAT
Organism: Pseudorca crassidens; assembly: GCF_039906515.1. NCBI lineage: Eukaryota > Metazoa > Chordata > Mammalia > Artiodactyla > Delphinidae > Pseudorca > Pseudorca crassidens. The sequence goes on from NC_090312.1 coordinate 29,486,065, forward strand.
TTAATGTTCCAATTATTTGATCTTGTTTCTGTCAGGTGTGAGCCATGTCTGTAAACATTCTCTTCAGCCTTAGAGGTTCAGGAAGTACACAGATACAGCTCAGGTTGACAAACCTTGACCTAGATGACCATTAGGGGAAGGGAAAAGATGTAAACATTTTCATTTTAAAAATTATGTCACAGATAATGTTTTATTGCATACACAATTTTTCACTGACAGGAGGAAGTTTTTGGAGTTATATATAATTTTAAATGAAATTATGCTTTTATATTTTTCCCTCTGACTGAAGTAAATCAGAACTCATCATATATATATTTCAGATATATTTCTTGTGCTAAAACTTCAAAAATGTCACATAAATATATTACGATGCTTTTCTGTATAAAGGGGGGGTATTTCTGGGTGCTTTCTTGATTGATTTATGTCGTAAAGACTATCCATATAAGTGAGCTTTTATAAGTTCTAGGAAACCCAGTCAATCAATGACAAGAGTAACTCAAATGCATTACAATTATGAGTCATAATATTGATGTAAATGTTCTATATGGAATAGTCAGCACTGGGTTGAGTTATATTTTAATATTTCAAAAATATTTGTTGAAAAGATGACTTTGGATTATGTTATATTCCAGGAAGAAATTCAAATAAGTTTGCATTTCTCCTTTTCCTGGAAAAAGGTGTTATGTGTTACAGAATTATAAAAGAGAAAAGTAAGCAAATAAAAGTTTGTTAGAAAACCTGAGACTTTTTAAAATAAAAATGCATTCATGGTAGAGTATGGAAATGAAAAATAGTAACTCTACAGTGGAAACCATAGCAGACACCACCTTAACCAAATGATGAAGTGTAACATTAATATCATGTTGCATGGATATCATGTCTCCCCTGCTAGTACATGAGAAAAGCACTTCACTTCTGTGGCATTTTTTCCAAAACCCAAAGCCCAAGTATAATCATGAGAAAAATATCAGACAAACACAAATTGAGGGACATTGTAAAATATCTGACCACTTCCTCAAAACTGTCAAGGTTGTGAAAGATAGGGAAAGGTTGAGCAACTGTCACAGAACAGAAGAGACTATGAAGATATGACAACTAAATGCAATGTGGTACCTTGGATTAGATCCTGGAACAGAGAGAGGAAAACTATTGAAAAATCAAATCTGGAATTCAGTTAGTAGTTTAAAAAAAGCATCCCTGAGCCACAGAGCAAATGAACAACATGCTCGAAGTGGCTTTTTCAATTGCAATAGGTTATACTGCATTATTCACACTCTGTATCAAAACACTGCAGAGAATTGTGACAACGTAGCTCAAATCAAAGGACTTTCTTAAAATAGGTAATTAGATCTTCTCTGCTGCAATCTTACTCCTCTGCCATTGTCCATTTATATGAGTGCTGGAATATGGACATTTTCACATATTCAAGCATTCCTGGGAAGCAATAAGAGATTTCAGTTCTGTGTTAACTGTCTGAATAGCACATCATTAATCTAAGACATAAGTGGGGGGCAGTGCGGCTCGTATGATTTGGTAATGAAAATAGTGCATTTAATTTTTGAACATGATGAGGTTTAGGGACCTAGGACACCAGTTACAGTTGTGGCCTGGAGCTCAAGGGACAGAGCTGCCAGGTATAGAGATGACATATTTGCGAGTCATCAGCCAGGAGTGTAGGAGGGTCTCCCAGGGCAAGTGAGGGCAGAGAGAAGAGAAGACAACAGAGAGAATCCCTTTCAATCAACCCATTTCTCTCATCAATGTCATGTGCACACAGTCACAAAACTCAACCAAGTAAGTTAGCTGACATCATTTTTCTAGCTTATATGTCTATGATAATTTCAGCTTCAAGGAACACTCTGCACAATACTGATACCTGTAGTCACATGGAAATTTTAAGCAATCATACAGACTACTAACTCTTTCAACAAGCTAGAGATATTCCAGTCTAAATTTTATTTCACTCTTTGGCTGCAGTGCTCAATTTGACATCTGTTGGTACAGGTGAAATTAAAAGGCAAAAAATTATCCACAGATTCACACAGGCCTTGAAATCGACCTGAGAGGGCCAAAATGAGAGAAGTTTTTCTGGCATTTATATCTGGAAGAAATCCTTTTTTTTTTTTTACTGTTTGGTAATTGTCAAATTGTTACAGTTCTGTATAAAATAGACTCATGTTCAAATCCATCCTAAAGAAGAAAGAGGATCCTTAAAGTCACAAGTGTTGGTCCACATAAATTTTTTCCAAGCTTTCAAAAAGACTTTCATGTAAATCATTTTAGATTTTTACAGGAGCCTGGACACTTTAAACAAAACTTAATGGTGCCTTACTAAAAGTCCAGATATGGGTTTTGGTGTTTGCAGTGCACTCTTTTCTATGATCTCACTTTGTTTACATCCAGCAAGTTTCCTGTAAGAGCTCTTTGAGGTAGCTCTGCATTGTCTAGCTTGGAGGCCAGAGTGACCAGTCAATTGCTAGGAAGCTGGACTTTTGCCAAAAGTATTTAGGTTGGGAATTGCTGTAATTTCCCAGCAGGTAGAATCTCCCGAAGGTGAAGGTGAATTTAATATCAGGAAATGGAAGAGGTACACAGAAAGATGTGGAAGAGGAGGCAGCCTACCTGAAAACTACTTATCTTGATGAGATTACAAGAACTAAGGGGAAATCTGGCAGCAGGTTAGTATTTCCCACCTCCTTTGCGTTGGGCTCTCAAATCTAATAACCATTTCTGAAGTGTTGAAAAGAGCATCTGGAAAAATACTGCCTTGGGCATTTGGGAAAGAGAGATCTAGGAAAAGAAAATATCTTAGGAGAGGTCTAATGTGACTTGGAAAATAATTCAGGCACCAGCGTCTGGCCTAAAATGAGAGAAAGGATGGCCTTAGATGGCAAAGCTGGTCTCAAGAAACTTACAGCTATTCCTCCCTGCAGCCGATCACCATCCTAAAACTCCTGCCTAGGGCCCAGAATCCACCACTCTTGGGATCTCACTTTCTCCCAGTCGCATAGTGATGCTGCTGACTGTTATTATTGCTTTTCTGTATAGTATGACAAATATCTATTTCGGTGGTTAGTTCCCACATTAGACTATGAGCTCCTCTCATCCTGGCAACTTCCATTCCTAGAGCATTTACGGATTCTCACCGTCACCCTAGGAGGTAGCTAAAACTATCTCTTTTATTTATTTTTTTACATGTTTCCTCCTCTCCTCTCTTCACCTCACTGTATGTTCTACTAGTGCCAAGATCACACCTCTTTAGTTCACTGCTGCATTCCCAGGGCCTAGAATAGTTTAACATTCAGTAAGTGTCCAGTAAACACTGATTAAATGAAGAATGGACATAGAATCATTAACCCCATTTCTTACAAGATCTTATGACAGATAAGTGGCAAAGAAAGATTTGAACCCGGTTCTGCCTGACTTCAAACGTCATCTGTGCTTAACTTCTGTATTGATTAATGACTAAAACCTACTCACTATCCCAAAGCCATCGACCAATCAATCAAATAATCAAAATCAATCAACCTCATATAATACACAGGCACACAGGCAGAAGAAGAAGTTGTAACTGGCACAGCACACATTGGTATAACTTCTGTATCTCCACTCTGACAAGTCTCAAGATCTGAAATGCTGAGACTGCTTAGGGCCTCCTCTTAATAACCAATATTTTTTGAATGCTTAATATGTACCAGAGTTATTTTAAGAGTTTGAGGTATTTTCTTATATAATTCTTACTACACAATCTGAGGAAAATGCTAATATTATTATAGATGATACATCTGAACACAGAGAGTTTAAATAATTGTACTACCTCACATACTGAGAGGGGTATAGCTAACATCTGAACCCACACAATGTCTTGTGATCATGCCCTTAACCATGATATACTGCCTTTCTAAGAACTTGACATATTGATAGGGTCAGGGGGAATAGTTAGCAAAGTAGCCAGCTGTGTCTTTGCAAGCACTAGTTTTTGTTTTCAGTGCCAAAAACAATCCTGAAATTGTAGGTGCTTGTTAAATATTTATGGAATTAATGGGTGAGTAAATCTGATTAGCTAATGCTTCTAAGATCACTAACCTAAGAGGATGGGATTCAGTGGAAAAGTGGGAAGTCTTGAGCTTTGAACAATACTCAAGATAGTGACAGCTAAAGGAAGACATGTTAGAAGAGGGCATGGGAGGATGAGGGAGGCTCTTAAAAAGGATAAATGGGTAAATAAACGAGGTCAGAAAGACGGCTACAATATACAGCTTTACTAATGATGTCCCTGTAATGAACATTTATAAATGCATCTAAGAGCAGCCTGGTGGTAAAAACATCACCAATGAATCCAACATGCTTTAGTTCTCCAGCCCATGACAGATGTGACAACTGATCTCCTTCAAGGCAACTTCACTACTTCATGGCAACTTCCCATCCTTTCAAAAAGTATGCTGAACATATAATTTACTGTTCACACATGACATATAGTCATCCATTAGTAAGCATCCTTTGAGTGTCTCTGAGTCACCATGTTAGGTGTCTATAGCAATAGCCCAGATTTGAGAAGATGCATACCTTCAGTCCGGCTGTTAATTTGAGAAAAGAAAGGAAAGGATGGCAGCAGGAAATATTAGTAAATAATCTCCTCAATAGAATTTGATGACTGACAAGATATAAGTTGAGAGAAAACAAAGTCAATGAGTTAGAATTGACTCAAAACAATGATGGTTAAACATCAATAAAAAGTCAAAAAGGAGATCTGGCTGAGGGAAGGGCAGTAGTGAGAAAAGATGATGAATTCAGTTTTCAAAATATTAGATATTTGGAGATGAAATGACATCCAGATAGAAATATCTAAATACTACGTAAATTGTGAAAATGACTATACTACAGATTCAATGCAATCCCTATCAAACTACCAATGGCATTTTTCACAGAACTAGAACAAAAAATTTCACAATTTGTATGGAAACACAAAAGACCCCGAATAGCCAAAGCAATCTTGAGGAAGAAAAACGGAGCTGGAGGAATCAGGCTCCCTGACTTCAGACTATACTACAAAACTACAGTAATCAAGAAAGTATGGTACTGGCACAAAAACAGAAAGATAGATCAATGGAACAGGATAGAAAGCCCACACATAAACCCATGCACATATGGTCATCTTATTTTTGACAAAGGCGGCAAAAATATACAATGGAGAAAAGACAGTCTCTTCAATAAGTGGTGTTGGGAAAATTGGACAGCTACATGTAAAAGAAAGAAATTAGAACACTCCCTAACACCATACACAAAAATAAACTCAAAATGGATTAAAGACCTAAATGTAAGGCCAGAAACTATCAAACTCTTAGAGGAAAACATAGGCAGAACACTCTATGACATAAATCACAGCAAGATCCTTTTTGACCCACCTCCTAGAGAAATGGAAATAAAAACAAAAATAAACAAATGGCACCTAATGAAACTTAAAAGCTTTTGCACAGCAAAGGAAAGCATAAGCAAGACCAAAAGACAACCCTCAGAATGGGAGAAAATATTTGCAAATGAAGCAACTGACAAAGGATTAATCTCCAAAATATATAAGCAGCTCATGCAGCTCAATATCAAAAAAACAAACAAATCAAAAAATGGGCAGAAGACCTAAATAGACATTTCTCCAAAGAAGATACACAGATTGCCAACAAACACATGAAAGAATGCTCAACGTCATTAATCGTTAGAGAAACGCAAATCATTAGAGAAATGCCCCAATACTGGGCATATACCCTGAGAAAACCATAGTTCAAAAAGAGACATGCACCACAATGTTCATTGCAGCACTCTTTACAATAGCCAGGATATGGAAGCAACCCAAGTGTCCACTGACAGATGAATGAATAAAGAAGATGTGGCACATATAAACAATGGAATATTACTCAGCCATAAAAAGAAATGAAATTAAGTTATTTGTAGTGAGGTAGATGGACCTAGAGTCTGTCAAACAGAGTGAAGTAAGTCAGAAAGAGAAAAACAAATACTGTATGCTAACACATATATATGGAATCTAAAAAAAACAAACAAAAAATGGTCATGAAGAACCTAGGGGCAGGACGGGAATAAAGACACAGACCTACTAGAGAATGGACTTGAGGACATGAGGAGGGGGAAGGGTAAGCTGTGACAAAGTGAGAGAGTGGCATGGACATATATACACTACCAAATGTAAAACCGATAGCTAGTGGGAAGCAGCCGCATAGCACAAGGAGATCAGCTCGGTGCTTTGTGACCACCTAGAGGGGTGGGATAGGGAGGGTGGGAGGGAGTGCAAGAGGGAGGAGATATGGGGATATATGTATATGTATAGCTGATTCACTTTGTTATACAGCAGAAACTAACACACCATTGTAAAGCAATTATACTCCAATAAAGATGTTTAAAAATAAACAAACAAACAAATAAATAAATACTACTTAAAATAATGTAGAGTCCTCTCCATGGAGGGATTGGGGAAATTTTGTGAGAATTCATTCATCTATCCCTTATTTATGGATTCCAATGTTCCTTGCACTAGGCTGGAAACTGAGGACACAAAAAGAATGATTAGATTTACACTTTCCCAAGGAAAGCCCTGATGAACCCAAATAGCTGTAGAAAAAGACTTGGAAAAAATTATGGCACAATGAAGAAATTAATGTTCAAAGCTCAATAGAAGAAGAAGAAAGGAGGAAGTTTCAGAGACATCATGAATAACATGACCATCGAAGGATGGAAGTCATTGTGTTAAGACAATTGTGCCACACTAGAGGTAATTCAGAGAAAAGATGATGGCAAAAAGGAAGTGGTAATCAACCTCATCTGTGGACAGCAGGAGAGACTCTGGCAATGCTACATAGAGGATGAGTTAATTAAAATTTTATTCATAGACTTTTTCTATTTTGTTCATCACAGTATTCTCTGCCGTGAATATTATGCAAATATATGATTGAATTTTTATGTGTTGACCTAGAAATATGACCACGATTTTAAATGGGAAAAGCAAGGGATTGAATGTGTCAAGAACCATCAACAAATTCTTTAAAGGATGGATTAGGGGCTTTGTTGGCCATTTGCCATGTTACAATGTTTTCTTCATCTGTGAAGATATAGACTTGCTAAACTGTCACTGGGAGAGCATGATATAGTAAGATACAGGCTGTTCTACTTCCAAATGGTAATTCATGTATAATATAACAAGCAGAATGAAATGGAACACGGGAACTTCTCTAGCTTTTATATCTATCTTGCGTTAAGTCATGAGGCATTTGTACATGCTTGCTACTTAATGCTAATCTTTATTACAGATTAAAGGGAAACCCATTGCTCAATGCTCTCATGAGAAATTTTGTGATTGGCTAATATCACCATCAATTATCTGGGAATAAAGAGGGAGACAGTCACCTCAAAAGAGGGAACAGGTTCGATTCACAGGTTTAATTATAGCAAAACGATATCTTCTTGTATCATAGACTTCGGGGGTTAGGAGTAAAGAATGATCCTCAAATCATTGATTATGGTTTTGAGATGCTGATTCTAAAATTTTTATGAAGGACAAAAGTCCAAGAAAAGCCAAGGCCCTCTTAAAGGGCCATTAGTGGAGGGGGATTTTCTCTTTAGATATTGAGTTTGTATAAAGCTGTAATAACTAGGAGAGTGCAATTTTGGCACAGAAAAAAGCAAATTCTATTACCAAGGTAAGAGAATAGAGAGTTTAGAAATAGACCAACATCTGTGGAAACTTGATAAATGCAGAGGTAGCATTGCAGACTCTGAGAAAAGGAGGATCTACCTAATAAATAATACTGGAAAAACTTATTAGGCACAAAAAAGATTACTTTAAGGTATTTTTAATTTTACATACAACGTAAGACTTAATTATTCCTCTAAAAAATATAACAGAACTAAAATTTCCTTTGACCCTTCTATCTCCAGTGCTAGCACTTATGCTCCCTATCCTTAGGCAATAATAATAACTAACATTTGTTTAATTTGAGGTGGAAATTTGACTGAGACATCATGAGACAAAAGGTATCACATGGCAAAGGAGGTGCTGGACCATATGCAAAATTTGTAAACAAGGTATCAAGAAACAAGTTACATGACTCTTATCCCTTCATTCACATCAATGGCATAACAGTATTCAGAGTTAGAAATTAGAATGGGGACGTTTCTTTGGAGAATGCTGCATATTGAGTACTAAGGAAGAGGGTTGAAGGGTACTGTCCCCTGAAGTCCAAGAAAAGGGGTCTGAGAATCTTAATATGTGTCACATGCAATGCAGAGACCACAGTGGACAGCGGTCTGAGTGAAACCTGGAAAATCCAATGGCAATGGCTGTCTAGCTGCTTTGACAATGAAAGGAAAAGAGATCAGACAGGACTCCCAGAATTTTCTGAGGGTAGGAAATATGTGTTTCCTAAGGACCCAATATGTGTCACATTCCTATCAGATTAACAGACTTCATAGAAAGAAGCAAGAAGTATCTTTGGGCTGAAAAAAAGTAAGCAACCAGCAAGAAAAGGGATGCTTTTGTTCTTGTCAAGCAGGATTCTTTTAGGAGATTCCCAGCAAGGGTGTTCTCTGGAGAACAAAAGAGAAAGATTCCGCTTTAAACACCTGCCAAGTCCAGCATGCACTGATACTGGACTAATATGACAGTACCCTCCAAGTGGGAACTTCTTTGTGCCTTGTTCGTCTTCTCCCTTCCCCCATTGCTGTTAGCAAGAAGAGATTAAAGTTGAAGGTTAATTGAGGAAAGGAATAAAAAAAAAAAACCTGACCAAATGATTACCATCTCAACCACAGCCTTCCTTTCTGCCATGGAAATGAACTGAGAAAGGGAAGAGGGGGAGATATTTTAACTTTAAAGGAAGATTGAAGTTTTGGCTATCATGTGGACTGAACGTGTTGATATGAACCTGAGATTGCATTTTATCATTAGAGAACTGTTTGTGTTACCTAAACATTACTAGAAAAATCATGGTGCCTGACGCAATTTCCATGCAGAGACAGAAGAAAACTAGACCCACAGAATGGATGTAATGGGATAGTGGGAGAGACAAACAGTATAGCTGTATGATTACATCCCACAAGTGATGTTATTAAATGTAATGGTTGGAACTGATTTAATCCTGAAAATAATCTTATAGGAGAGGTCTTATTATTATTCTCACTTAGCAGAAGAGTCAGACTCATAAAGAGGTTAAACAACTTATTTAAGTAGATTCTAGAAGTAATTAATGGAGCAGGATTACTTCTTTACTCTTACAACAGGGGATGAAAGTGGCTACAGGATAAAGAGAGAGTAGAAAGTTTGGAGAGTATGTGATAAAGGAGCATTCCCTCTCTTGAAGGAAGGTGGTGTACTTGAGAGTAGAAAGAAGGCAGAGTCTCTTCAGCATGGGAGAAAATACCCCCACTCTTAGTTGCCTAGAAAATCAAGCCAAGCACTAAGAGGATTACTATGTTTCCTTGAGGCCGGAATTAGCCAAAAATACAAGAAGAGGCATATATGCATGGTTCTTTTTCTGAACTTTCTTATATGTACCATTGAATTATTCACTTATTCCTACATTATATTGTGTTTTAATTAACATAGCTTTAGAATATGTTTTCTGATCAGATGGGGGCAATTTCAGTCTCTTTGATCTCCTGTTTCTAACTTGGTATGGCTGTTGTTATACATGTATTCTTCCATGTAAATTTTAGAATTAATTTGCCATGGTCCATTAAAAATCCTGGTGGGATTTTAATTGTGATTATAGATTAATTTGAGAGTGAATTGACATCTTTAGAATATTAGCTCTACCTACCCATGAACAGACATCATTTTTATTAGTACCTCTTGACTGGCCTTCAGTTAAGTCTTACAGTTTTTCCCATAAAGGTCTTGCAAATTCCTTGATCGATTAACTACTAAGTTTCTATAGTCTTAGTTAATACCGTCTTCTAATACGTCTTCCAGTACATTATGTTTGTAATGAAAGAACTACTGATTTTCATTTTGATACTGTAGTCTATATTTTATACATTATTTTATATCTTATTCAGTTATCTAATGATTATCTTATTAGTACTAATGGTCTTTCATGACTCTCTCTGTTTATCTATGGAGATAGATATTCATTGGTGAAAAGGAGAGAAATGTGAACATAGCTTTTTATCATGGCAAAGATGTGGAAATTTTCAGATGGGCAACTTCTAAATATTGAATCAGTATTTTAATATTACATTAATATTTTTACTATTTTCTAAGTTGTTTTATTTATTGGGGTATATGTGGGAAATGTGAAATAGATATTTGCTAAGTTTCTGGCATTACCCACTTACTGGGCTAGACATGTTATATTCATGAGCTCGAAATCTTCATATTAATTCCCCCAATTAAATATCACTAACCACATTTTACAGCTGTAGAAAGTGAGTTTTAAACAATTTAATTAATATGACCTATTGATTTGGTGTAGCTGAGCTGATGTTCTTTATTTTTACTGAAATGAAGAAAAAAATGAAATTAAAAAGATTTATATTAAAAACAAATTTAGCATATGAATTGCATTTTTCAAAAGATTTGAAATATTAATAGATTTGAAATATGCTTTGATTAACCCAAAGAACCCATTTACACACAGAGACTACACTTAATGAATAAAATAGATGGTACTCTGGTTCAGGAGAAGAAAATTAATTTAATAAGCCTGGACCAACGTTACATAGAAACTTGTCTTCTAGACCATGAATGGAATCAAGTTGGTTCAAAAGACTAGTTCAGTTGCCATATAAACATATGCCCTCCAGGTTATAGAGAAGATCTGAGTGTCGCACGTTGTGGCAGAGACTGCTAGATGCCTACTTGGTTTTCTCCTTCCTTACAGAACCCTGAGGAAAGTGTCCTGCTGACAAATGACATTTCCCAGCCTCCTAGCATACAGGAGAATTAAAGGAAAGTCTTTAGGTGGGGCTTGCAGGAAGCTCACATCGCCCTCCCTTTTTCCTGCTTCTAGTCTGTAGCTCAGTTGGGGTGGTTGGACCTCAAGCAGAAATCTAGGTCAATGAGGAAAATTAAAAATGGAAACACAAGCTAAGATTGCTAGAGCAGAAGGTAGATAAAATAGGGGGCCCTGGTGACTGTTGGAGCTGCCGTACAGCCCCAGACCACCTACCTCTGTACTTCTTTTACACAAGAGAAAAATGAACTTGTATCATGTGTATGCCACTGTTATTCTGAATTTCTAATACAGCAGCTGAATGCAAATCCTAACTGACACATACATGTTATAAAAAAAAGATACTTTGAGGCAAATGTCATATATATATATACATATACATACAGTATATATCTCACACATATACACATATGTACATTTATACACATGCATATATTGTACACATATAAATGTGTATATGTACATATAGTGTGTGTATATTCAGTATATATATCTTATGTGCACACACACATCCAATTCTATATGTCCCTTGAAGTTGTTACCTTGGACAAACTCGACTTAGTTATTCTATTATGATTGCTGTGGATATTTACTGTGGTGATTTGATAAGAGCAGTCCAAGTTGTTGGTCATGCCACCAGCAATGCTCATTAAAAAAGGAAGAAGAAGAAGAAGAAACAAAGAAATCAATTTTATTTTCCATATGTGCAGCCTTGGGCACAGCATTGGTGGAAGTGGGGAATCACTAACATTTGTTCGGTGGAAAACTGAAGATTGCCATTCATTTCTTTCTGTTTTTAAATAAGTGAACTAGAGATTTCAAATTATAATTTTTATAGAAGTGTAAACTAAGGGGAAAAGTCAGCATTTAAGTAAGGACTAATGATAAACCAAGTCTTTGGCTGGTAACACTTTATTTTGTAAGGGTGGTATTAAAACTACCTTCCCTTCTTCCATCTGTCAGGCTATATTTAGGATTATATCAGTACAATTATATCTTTAATAAAAAGCTCCTTCAAAGAAAATTGCATTTAGTTAGAAAAGGAATGAAGGAGGCATGTCACACTTGGTGATATAAGGTCACTTCAGTCATCAGAGTGTGAAAATCATTTCTCCAGATGGCAGCTTCCTGCTTAGCTGAGCTCATGATTCCCAACAGTAGGGTTTTTTTTTTTTCCTTTTTGAAGCATATTTACTATCATGTATATGTGTATGGTTAACTTTTAATCATATGACTTTTTGGCAAAAACAAACACCAATATATATATTTCCAAAGTATTTTTCAAAGCAAAATATCATGCTTTTGATCTTCACCTATTTTTAGGATGAAAAAATGATGCTTAGCTACATTAAAAACATAGTTCCATGTAATACAATTTGCCAGTTTAGCAGGGCTTAACTGTTGGTAGAAATGATATACTAGGTCTGCTGAGTCTTAATAAGCAATTCTCTTAGGTTAATAAGCAATAGATACCTTCCATGCATGTAGGAGAAATAAATAAGATCATACTGGTAGTTAAAAAGTATTGCTTTATTTTTAGCCTTTAAAAATAACCTCTAAGTGGCAGGAATTATGTTGTGTGCTAGGGCAGTAATGTTGAACAAAAGAGAGAGATTCCTGCCCTCAAACAGGCAATATAGACAATCATATATGGTCATATATTTATAGTCCTATTACTCTTTGAAACAAAGCAGATGGTTATAAGAGCATGTCTTAGAAAGATCTGATATATTCCAAGGGGACAGAGAAGATTTCATCTGAAGAATAATACGGAAATGAGATCTCAAGAATGACTGGAAGTTAACTGGGCAAAAGTGTGGAAAAACAAAAAAGAAGTCAATGTGTCAGGAAGTCAGTGTGTCTGAAAGTCAGAGGGCAAAGGGGAAAAAGGTCCAGGATGTCTGGAGAGATCACTTAGGGAGGGCCTTTTAGATCTTGTTTAGAATTTTGGTCTTTATTCTAGGAACACAGGAAAGTCTTTAATATTTTAAGCAGGAAAGTGACATAATCAGATTTATATTTTAAACGATTACCATAGCTATAGTGTAGACCCTGTACTGTAAAGAAATGAGTGGTAGTGGTTAAAGGCAGACCTAGTGAAAACATTGAGGATGACATTGATGTAATCCTTGTGAATTAAAGGAAATTAGTCCCCAATATTACATTTTAGCCAGACAGACTTCCTGTCTCCTTAGATATAAAAATAAAGCTGTGTATAGATGTAGACACACTATGGTGTAGACAGAGAGGATATAATCAAAGGAAATAGAGGAAAACAGTATATATAAAGAAAGATAATTAGATCTCACAACAGACTTCTCATCACAGCACAGAGGTGTGAAGATAATGGAATATTTTTAAACTGCTGAGCCAAAATAGTGATTAATGTAGAGCTCTATGGGATGTTGAACTGTTGTTCAAGAATGAGTGTAGGGCTTCCCTGGTGGTGCAGTGGTTGAGAGTCCACCTGCCGATGCAGGGGACACGGGGTCATGCCCCGGTCCGGGAAGATCCCACATGCTGCGGAGCGGCTGGGCCCGTGAGCCATGGCCGCTGAGCCTGCGCGTCCGGAGCCTGTGCTCCGCAATGGGAGAGGCCACAACAGTGAGAGGCCCGCGTACCAAAAAAAAAAAAAAAAAAAAAAAGTGTAAATTAAAGATATTTTCAGATATACTGAGAGATTTTACTACTCGCATGTACTTAGTGAAAGAGATAATAAATAAGATACATTACAGGAAGAAATAATGAGCCAAGAATGAAGGAGTTGGATGCAAAAAGTAATGATAAGTAAAGTAATTGAGAAAGATATGAGTAAATCCAAATAGTCTAAAAAAGAAGTAATATTTAAAAATTTAAATACAAAATAATCAACAATAATAGTTTTTTAGGACAGAGAGGGATGATCATATTTACAGCAGTTTAAGGTCCCTTTAAAGGAGAAAGGTAGAATTGTAGACAAAATTAAGACATTGTTAAGTGAAGTTTATGTATTAAAAATTTAAGGATCACCACTATAATAACAGAAATAACATGGATAACTTCCCAAATGGTTTTAAGACAAAAGGAGGAAAAACAAACCTTGATAAATCTAACAGAAAGGTGAAAAGAAGATTCTAAAAAAATTTAGTAAATAGGAAACACAATACAAAATGAAAAAATTAAATATACAAATAATCACAAAATATATAACTAGAAGATGATATACAGATCATTAACATCTTTTCTCACTCTTTCTCCAACACTTCCACCCAAACTCACGTGATAGGTTTACCACTGGAATGAGCGGTTTTAGTGGGAGGCCAGGCTCAACCTTGTGGAGCTGGCATTTTATTCTTTAGAGAGAGAATTTAGGAAGCCTTGGATATGCCTCTAGTTAAAGGGCTTCCATACTTCACTGGCAGAGAGTGAAATGTGTATTTTTTGCTTATAATTTAGATTTAAATGGGATGTCACTTTCCTATAATTTCCTACAGAGTACATCATACTTTAAAACTTATAGGCATAATTTCACAGTTGCTTATCATTGGTGAGACTTCTTTGCAGAACAGATATAATTGACCTGATCTTACAGGTAGTCTTTCTAAATAGATCAGAGTGGAGTCAGCATGCAAGGCTTTTACATCCCCTGAGGTTCTATATCTGCTACAAGTGGCTCCTGCAGCAGATGGATGAGTGTGCAGAAATCCATAGTGGCTTCGTGGCACCTTTGTTTACAAACTGTACTTCCTATTCATCTCAGTCTAATCAGTCAGAAAGTTAATAAACCCCAAAGTACTTGCTCATTTACATTGCTCCATTTTGAGGTAAGAGACCCCCAAATTCTCTTTTGGCTCACATGATATGACCGGGTCCATAGGTCAATTGAAATCAATCTTGCTACCCAGGCTCTAGTTGACTGGCCAGATTTTGGTACCTTACCTGAAAGTATGTTCATGTCTGAACACAAGACAGGTCAGGTGCCTCTGAGACTCAAGTTAGGTCGCAACAACCTGGCATAATCATATCACCTTTTCTTGTTAGTGTAAAGTTAATAGAAAAAGAAATAAGAGGAGGAAAAAGAGTAGTTGTTTTGAACAGTGCCCGGTTATGTTCTGGTACGCGTGATGGCTGTTGTAGTTCTCAGTCTTGCATGCTCTGGGTACAGTGTAACTTTGCTGTCCATGCTACCCTATGGGGAGAACTCCTTCCATAAACCAAACCATTACTGAAGGTAATCTGTGCATAATCTGTCTTTGTGATCCTGAAAATTACAGTCAAGAAAGAATCCCAGGGTAGGGATATCAGTCAGGGAAATTCCAGGGAGGGAGACTTGAATATTGTAAACCCAGGTTAAAGCAGATTTTAAAATGCCAAGTGCTGGCACAGATGTCTCCAGGTCACCAATGTCAGAGCAAGACAATCTTAAGGTGGAACTAAAGATCTAACCTCTCTCTCCTGCCTCCAGCCAAGATGGACCTAGGGAAACCTCATAATGGGATTGGTTCAGGAACCAATGGAGTTTGGAAGTAAAGAGCCAATGTAGTAGCACAGGGAGATCAGCTCCATGCTTTGTGACCACCTAGAGGGATGGGATAGGGAGGGTGGGAAGGAGATGCAAGAGGGAGGAGATATGGGGATATATGTATATGTATAGCTGATTCACTTGTTATACAGCAGAAACTAACACACCATTGTAAAGCAATTATACTCCAATAAAGATGTTAAAAAAAAGAGCTAATGTAGAATATATCTAGAACATACTTTTAGATGTGGTTTTCTCTAATGTTCTATTGAGAGAATTTCAATATTCTTCTACATTACTTTGCCTCTTTTCATAGCACTGACACAGCTTCTAAACAAATTTTCTCTCAAGTTGTTAGAAATGTGTCATAAAATAAATGACTTGTGTTTGACTTTCAAGTTATTTCTAGCACCAAGCATTAGCACTAAATGAAATCCTTCTAATATTTTCTATGGCGGGGGGAATGTGTCAGATGCCTACAGCTTTTAGATTAGAGTCAATTTAAATTTGGTATGTTTCATCACACATAAAGGAAGTTTACTCAGAAACTATCAAGCATGTGTCAAGGTGTTATCTGATAGAAAATTCACCCTGTGCTTCAGAAATAAATACAGGTGAATCACTTCCCTCCTATATCTCTTCAAAACAAATTTATTTTGTTAAATGTCTTGGGAATTCAGCCCAGAATGAAAGAACACAGAATGTTTTAACTGAAAAAGAGAAAAAAACCTGAAGAGATCAGCTAGGCTAATCCTTTAGTTTTACAAAGGAAGAAACCAAGACCCAGATGATAAGTTTCTCTCTTGGGGTCACACAAAAAGCGAGTAGCCTAAAATACTGATTTCATGGCAAGCACTCCAGTGGTCTTTGGACCATAAAATGATCCTTCTGCTGTCAATAGCATTAAAAGTTTTCTCTCCACTCTCACTGAGGATGTATATTCCCCATAAAAAGACAATTACTGTGATATTTTCTTTGCTTCAGAAATGTTTTCCAGGTTTCTTCTCCCACTTAACTCCTTCATATCAGGTCTCCTTCTATGGATTTCTAGGAATCTGTCTGGCTGATTCATTTGGATGGCCTGTCCTGGCTTTGGGTTAGGTCTCTTCCTAAATGCTACCTCCCCCTTGGATTCTCTCACCTCAGCCTCATTCATTTCAGCACTGAATCCCTGCACCAAACAGTGCACATTCTCAGGAACTTGAATTTTGTGCTTGCTCCTAGACTCAGATCAGCCTAAAATTCCCAGGATAATCTGAGAAGTCTTAGCCATCTCCACATTAGTACTTGATGAGCCATCTAAAGCAAATATTCTTTCCTTAGTAGAACAGTAATACAAGTTTGCTGTAGAAAATTTAGAATATGAAGAACTTCAAACAGAAAATCTGTATTTTTCATCACCCACTCATAAACATTTTTGGTTTATTTATTCATTCATTTATGCATGTATTCATTCATATATTCATTGATTAATATGTTTTTACTGAGCACTCACTGTATGTCAGGACCTGTTCTAGAGCTTCAAGATATATAGCAGGGAAAGAAAAGTCCCTGCTTGTGGAATTTATAGTGTAGAGATCCAGACAGTAAACAGGAAATTACAATACAGGGTAGTGAATAAAAGGGGAAGAAGAGTGATATAAGATTACCTAAGAAGAGCACCTGCTCAAACTTGGAGGAGTCAAGGAAGTCTTCCTCAATGAAATAATGTCTTAGGTGAGACCTGAAGGAAGTAAACGATTTAATCAAATAAAGAGGGGCAGGGTGGATGGAGGAATGTTTCAGGCAGAAGGTACAGCCTTGACAAAGGCTACAAGGTGAAAGAGAATAGTATGTGTGAATAAATAAAATAAGTTCAATACGGTTGAAGTCTAGAATAGAAGGTGGTTAGTGGAAAAGGGCAAGGTGAGTGAAAAATGCTGGAGCGAGTTCCTGCAGAGCCTTACAAACCCAGGGTGGAGTTTGGTCTCAGTTCCAGAGTGAAGGTATGCTCTTGAAAGTTTTAAGCCTGGGAGTAACATGATCCAATCTGTTCCAAAAGAATCATTTTGGCTACAATGTGGAGGATGGATGGGATGGGGAGAAACCCAGAATCAGAGATGCCACTTTAGAGATATTTGGATAACTCAGGCAAAAGATAATGGTGGTCTAGAAAGAAGTCAGGGTTGTGGGGATGGAAAGAAAAGCACAGATTTAAGAAACGTTTAGATGGTAAAATCAATTTCACTCTGTATTTCAACCCAGGGGTCTTTTGTTTTTCTTTCCTTTACCAGTAATTTTCTCTTCCATGCCACACTGCCTTTCTCATGGCTGAGAACTTCAGGTCTCAACTTAATGTCATCTTCCTGACCATCCTATTTAAAATGTCTCCCATCATCATTATGTCAGAGCATCTATTTTATTTCTTTACAGAACTATAAAAATATGTAACAACTTTATTTTTAATGACATAATTAGTGTCTGTTTCCCATTAGACAAGAAGAAGCTACATGGATGCAGGTACCATTTCTATTTTAGATCCATATGGAGTGCCCTTTGGACCTTCCACTTAGGTGGTGGGGGTCTGGATTCAAATATATGTCAGTGCATTTTTCCCCATTGTACTCCATTTTATAATTTCTTAATTATTAAGTAGGACCAACTAGTGATAATCGCACATTCTCTTATAACAGGATCACATTTTATATTCTCCCTTTATCAGGTTAATGTGTAGGATTTGTGTAATCATTGTATCTGTCTGATCTACTTCTGCTAGATACAGAACAGGATATAAGCTGAGATGTGAAGTTGAGTACAATCTATTTGAAAACATGTTCATGTTTATGGACAGATGCTATACATCATAACATACCAAGAGCCCTCCAAAAGCTGAAATAATATCTGCAGAGTCAAATTAAGTAACTTGGGGATAACAGTTGCCCTGGCTGTCTCTTTAAGTTCATCTTCTTGGACCATGGGTTGCTATGATGAGAGGTGATGCTTATACATAAGAATAGTATTCAATTTTCCAATGAGAAAAGTGTGTGTGTGTGTGTGTGTGTGTGTGTGCGCGCGCACACATGTGCATGTTTAAACAAGCCTTGGTCAAAAAATGTATTCTTTGGAGCTAGACTTGAGGGAGCCATGGCTTTGTTCTTAATACCAGGGCAGGCATGAGTTCAATAAAGTTTTACAAGGTTCTTAAGCCAAGCTGGTCTCTCTGCTCTTATATGACCCTCAGGACTCCAAAAGGGTATGGTTTTTGGACCCATAAATAAAGTCCCAAAATAAAGGGGACTCTTGATACTAGTAAAATTTTTCTTCCAAGTTGCTGTATTCTTGCCAAGTTTTTCATTCACTCTGATTTTAAAAATAACTGGAGATGTACAAATATTTTACCTATCAAAGTCAGTCTAAGTGTAAATGAATCTTTGAGATCATTAGAATCTGGAAGCAGTGTGGGAGTGAGATGGAGTCCAGTACCAACCCACCTCACAACCCAGAACATTGCTGCCACTGTCCCTAACAGTTGGAATAAAGCTGTGACACCAGCTGCCTCGTTTGGGAAGTGAGAGAGGAGGATTTTGAATTCTCTGTGGTAAACCTTAAAGCTTTCGTGCTAAAATCCTCCTCTCCTCCCACTCTTTTCCCTTTTTAGGAAGCTTGTGGCTGACCACCTGGTGTTCTGAATCATTAATTCATGGAAGACATTCTATCAGGAATTACATGGCACAGGCAGCCTGACAAGTGCCATCGAAACCCTTCAAGCTCCTCGTTCACTTTAATTCACTTCAGTAATTATTTATTGGACACCTACTATCATACCCAGCCTGGTGATAGGCAATGAAGCTTTCAAATGAAGAGAACATATAATTCTTACCCTGGAGATTTAAAAAAATTATTTAATGTTGGATTCATTTTTGGAAGAGCAGACGAAATATTACATGAAACAAAAAATTTTCCAAAATTTACATAAGTATTTCAAAGCACTGTAGCAGTAACAAAATGGAGGAAAACTAGCTTCAGTGCTTGAGTTCTTGCTAAGCAAGAGGTGCTATACATGTATAGGCACTGGGTACTTTTCACATGTCATCTCACTGAATTCTCAAAGCTACCTTAGGAGAAAGACAGGAAAACTCCCACATTAAACATGGAGAAATAGAGGTCTGGGGTAAGACTGGTTAACTAATCTTCCTCAATAGTTGATTCTTCAGTCAAGGAATTGTGAGTCCAAAGTTTACTAAGACAAGGTGTAAACTTCCACATGACTGTAATAGGTAAGACAATTGAGTGAGTTTGAGAAACCACAAGGGACTCCAGGTAGAACAGGCTGTCAGGTGACTGAATCTGAAGCATGTGTTAAGAGTGGCAAGAAAGATGAAGAATATCAAAAGGCAGATGAGACGGGTACAGAAAATCAAGTGACAAAAAAAGGGTAGCAGATGTCTGAAATTCAGGTTAAATGATTAAAATGACAGATTCTGTAGGAATTGAGGGAGCACAGCGACGATGAGCATAAAGCAAATCACCACTGAGAAGACTTTACCAGCAACACAGTTCTGGTTTTTTTTGTTTTTTTGTTTTTTTTTGCTGTACGCGGGCTTCTCACTGTTGCGGCCTCTCCTGTTGCGGAGCACAGGCTCCGGACGCGCAGGCTCAGCGGCCATGGCTCACGGGCCCAGCCGCTCCATGGCATGTGGGATCTTCCCGGACCGGGGCACGAACCCGTGTCCCCTGCAACGGCAGGCGGACTCTCAACCACTGCGCCACCAGGGAAGCCCCCATAGTTCTGGTTTTTGATGGTTCCTAGGTGGTAGAAACTTATCCCAGGCATTAGGGGGCAGATGAGTCAGGGATGGGGCTTCTGGAATTAGGAATATTAACATCTTTGATGGACCAATTTTTTTCCCATTTGAGATGTCTATAATTATAAGAATATTTTTTAGTTTATATTTTCTTCATGAAGCCTTGAAATAAATCATTTTCATTACATTTCTCAATTATAAAGCTTAGTTAATTGGCAAAAATCAACTGATATTCTCCTTAGGTTATCATAGCTAAATATTTTGTGTTCTCACTTTGTGCAGACATCCTGGGACTAATAACTGGGTTTTCAAAATGTAATGGTTACCAAACAAGAAAATCAGTAGCACAACTGGTTAGCTCCACAGAGACCAACATGATTAGGAATTCCTCCTTGCTTAAATCTTCTAGATAATACATTTGAAGTTTTATGGTTATTTTCCTAATATAATTTTCCTTGTGTTCTTGCATGCATTTAGAACATGAGCTCCAATCTGGCAAAAATCTCTCCATCAAAAAGTGATGTCTCGGGCTTCCCTGGTGGCGCAGTGGTTGAGAGTCTGCCGGCCGATGCAGGGGACACGGGTTCGTGCCCCGGTCCGGGAAGATCCCACATGCCGCGGAGCGGCTGGGCCCGTGAGCCATGGCCACTGAGCCTGTGCGTCCGGAGCCTGTGCTCCGCAACGGCAGAGGCCACAGCAGTGAGAGGCCTGTGTACCGCAAAAAAAGAAAAATAAATAAATAAAAAATTTCATCCTCTTCATGGGATGTTTTATGGTGTGGTAGAAATAGCACTGTGTTTAGACCTAAACCAAGGTTCAATTTACGTCATCATCTACGAGTTAAATGACTCATGAAACATTTGTTTCACCTTTAAAATGAAGTTGCATGGTTTGTAAAATGAAAAAATAAAGCAACAATCTATGTTGTGAGAGTAAACAAGATAACAGTTGTGAGTCACCTAATGCCTGTCATACAAACGGTACTCAATAAATGCTTTATTTCTCTTTTTCTTGATTTAGTTTTTTGCTTAAGTCATTTTGCTTCATTTTTTATCATAGTACCATAGCGATACTAAGGGACTGACATCTTTCCATACATTCTGTGCAACTCTCACTGCTTCCCTGGGAGAGGCAGGACATCTCAGCACAAATTGTAACCAGGTGAGCTGGGTTGTCTCTTACTGACTCAGCACCATCATTACTCCCTTCCAAGGCTGGAAACTACATTTCCCTAAACCCTTTCCCTGTGTGGTTCTAGCTCAGAGGCTGCTAATGAGAGAAACTGTGATGTTTTGAAGGCAAAAGTGAAGAGGAAGCCATATTCTCAAAAGGCATGGGTGGCTTTCTACAGATATTTCTGTGGGTCATAGTGGCCAGAAGCAGTGGTTTCTCAGATTCCTGTGTGAGCTCCAACTTCTCCACCCTCTCTAGTGCTATAGGCTGAAGTCGTCAGTGACTGTGTTCCAATCCTCCAGCCTGCCACATTGTGTAAACCTAATTCCTCTATTAATTTCCTCATTCCAGTGATACTTATAGTGGTTCTATTTTTCTACCCAAACTGACGGATTATACCTGTACCCTGACACTTATTCTGCTGTTATACTTCCCAGCTAATATGTTTTCTAACAAATACTTATTCGATATAGGATACCCCCAAAGCACTTTCCAATTCTCTTTAAGTATCCCCAGGGAAATGCATCTACTTTGGAAAAGCCTGGTTGTGTTTCATCTTTAACATGTAGGTCTCCACCATTACTTTTCATGAAAGCTTAGTTGGGTGTGCCAGGTTAATGATCTCTGAGCCATACTAAAAGTGCAGTCTGGGCCAGAATGAGCTTAAGGAGTCTTCTGTACTAAAATTATAAGTGGAGGTGTTCAAAGAACAATTAACACAGGCATTTAAACTAACTATTGGATGTTTGATTCTATTATTTCAATCAAATTTTACAATATCATCTCATCAGTTTCTTATCTTATTTGCGAGATAGTACAGGACTTTGTTTTCAAGGCTAGCTTTAAAATAAAATTTAAATAAATCCAAACTTTATTTCCCAAATGGTGAATTCTTTGTCTTACAAAAACTTCCTGAAGGTAGACTGAGTAAGGCTCCGGTCCACCACCTGGAGTGATTAATTGTACTCTAGTCAATGCTAGATCTGACCGTAAGAGACATAGCTCATTTCAAATCATAAAAATGCTACACTTTGTCAAACAGGAGTTATGATATGACCTATTTTCAAATTAGGTAAAAGAATTTTACAGTCTGGTAACAACCATCATAGACACAAAATTGATAGCTCTTTTTTAGTGTTCTTCTGCTTTTGTTATTTGCTTATTTACTTTGTTTTCATTTTAGTCTAGAAGACATCTAACTTATAGAATACCTATTATGAGCCAGGAACATTACAAGATTAATCATTTGAGTTAGATATTTTTATCCTCATGTTATAGAGGAGCAAACTGAAGCTGAGGCAGATTAATAAAGTTATTCAAGGTAATCAGTTAGGAAGTAGCAGAACTAGTATCCAATCCTTGGTCTGTTTGATTCCATAATGGGTGTACGTCTTACTCTTCCAGTCTGCTTCACATTATAGATCTTATTACTTTCTAAGAAAAAATTATCCAGAAAGAAGCATTTCTTGTGACCCACCAAGCTGAATAAAGAATAAAACTTAGTGTTCAGTTGCTGCTCTCTTTTATCTCCTTAGGAGACTATTGAAATTGAAGACCTATGTGACCAGGACCCTTGATTCCAGGCACATCTGGCACAGCAGAGTCACAATATTATTTTTTCTGCCAATCTATAGAAAGTTTGAACATTGCATGCCAGAGGGCATTCTTTGTGAGACATTAGATGATTCCTGATGCCAATGGGACATTTGTCTGTGTTTCAGCTAGACTATACTCATTTCACAAAGTTCCTCTCCATGCCTTAGTTTTGGGTCCCTTTAAAAAAATTAAATAAAATATCATTAAAAGCTCTCTGTAAATTGGAAGGTTTACATTGTGCAATGGTTTGGATAGACAATACAGAGAGTTGTAATCCAGTATCTATGAATGAATACCTTTGTAGGAATGGCCTTATGACCACATGGGATGTGAAAAACTCTCTATCTCACCTCTGCTCTCTTCCAGTAGAGAAATGGAGGATTGGGGTGGGGGGTAGTGGTGGTATGGGTCAAGGTCAAGCACCACAACACTTCTGAGGTAGAGATTCAATATGAAGAGCCCATTTCTCATTTGAGGATCATAGTCTCTTGGCTCCACTTATGAAGGGTTTCCTACCACTGTGTCATGCAGTAGGATAGGTCAGGGACTTCCTCTTACTGGTAGGCCTGGAAAGCCTCGGAGTGGGCAACTGAGCATGGTTATGCTATGCCGCTTGCCTCCTGAGTGGCGCAATCTCAAAGGCTAAGATAAGGGGTGAGATTTGGGTAAAGGGCCTTAAGAGTCCAGAGTTTACTCTAAGCCAAAGTTCTGAACTCTGTTCCACTGCATTTTTACATAGATATTAATGGGAATTCCAGAGTTAAATGTGTCTAAAATGAAAGCCAGCATAATATATCAGCTTTTAATATTTACAATATACAATAGCATCTTAATGCTTTTGGAAAACTTAAGGAAGTCTCCTTACCTTTGTTTAATAGTTTCTCAAGCTTACTTGAGCCCTGAACATTATTTTTCATGTTTTTTCTTGCTTAATAGTGTTCCACGGGACACTAAGTTTGGGAAACTCTGGTCTGGGTATTAGACTAAAAGGGCAACAGTGGGCCTCAAGACTTATGCCAGGGCCAAGGATTCCACATAGAGATCTGGGGCCAACATCCTGCTGTAACCACCGCCCGCCCCCCCAACACACACACAGCAGGCCAGTTATACTCCATCTTTTCTCACAATACTGATCATGGTTACAGATCTTTCATTACAAAAGAGCAAATTCTTTCCATTTGTGTCAGTGAATTGGCATCCTGGGTTGTAGAGGCTTGTCTAATGCCAGAGGAATACAACAAAAGTGGTATATCTATCATCTAGCTGCTGATTCTATTTTGAAGATAAATCAATTCTAACTGGATTGAATGTATTTTATGCTTTCAATCCTGTTCATTTGCTATCTTTTGTTATATTCAGTCACATCTTGGCAAAACATTGACTTGTTTTGTCTAGCTTTCTTGTCTCCTGCAATATTAGCCTAGAAAAAATTTTTGAGAGGCCAGGAACTAGACAGTATTTTCTCTTGAAATAGCTACCCATCTGAAGCACACAGCATCTGGCCAACTGCTCTTCATTGCATGAATTGTTCATCCTGGGTATAACTGATTGATCTTTTCTGACAACTGGTAGTATAGTTTTCTTGGACTGAGAATGTTCTATTATGGATAAGGACGAACAGATGATTAAAAATCATACACAGGGCTTCCCTGGTGGCACAGTGGTTGAGAATCTGCCTGCAAATGCAGGGGACATGGGTTCGAGCCCTGGTCTGGGAAGATCCCACATGCCACAGAGCAACTGGGCCCGTGAGCCACAATTACTGAGCCTGCGTGTCTGGCGCCTGTGCTCCGCAACAACAGAGGCCACGATAGTGAGAGGCCCGCACACCACGATGAAGAGTGGCCCCTGCTTGCCACAACTAGAGAAAGCCCACGCACAGAAACGAAGACCCAACACAGCCATAAATAAATAAAAATAAATAAATAAATAAATAAGAAAATAACAAATAAAAAAAATCATACACAGATATTAGATGCTTGGGTAAGCCCATATCAAAATGTCTTTTTCTAAAAAATGGAGAGGGCTATTAAAGCACATGCACAATCTAAGAGACCTGACGATGTAAGGGTTGAGGAAATGGACAATATTAAAGTTTCTTGGTACCAGATCCTCATATCAACCTCTATAACCAAAGGGAACTGCAGCCTGATCAGATACAGGAAGCATGATGCTTTCAGACTGGAGCAACATAAATTCAATTGCAAACGGTTTTATATATGAGTAGATGCTATATATTGCTACCCAGGGAAGATTGAGTCTTGAAAAAAAGAAGCAAAAAACAATCTCCATGCAGGGAAAGGGTCTTGGTTGATGAACTGAAGCCCTGTGTCTCCTTGACAGGTTGTCCCTGTGGTGGGAAGGAGTGCTTCATGTTACCTCAGCTCTGAGAGACTTTTAAGGATCCCTAAATCCCTTTGTTCTGCTTCTGTACTGTCCAGGCAAAACTTTGATTTTACACTGGCTGCCCACTTGGACCACCTGCAGTAAGAGTGCACATATTTGCAGACAGGAGAACTCCTGTCAATTTAGAATGAGCTGTCTTTCTTATGGCAAATCATCCTTGGGTAATAGGAAAAAACTCTAGTTCCTATATTTGCAAACTGGAGGTCCCCTCTTCCTCAAATGTGGTGAATCCAACCTAGTACTGTTTCTAAAACCACTAAGTGAATAGGAGTTAGAACTTTATGGAGCTACAATGTGTTCTGCAAAATTATCTTTTTAAATCTCCTGAATATTGTACATTTCTCCTTCCAAACAAATAGACAACAATAATTTTCATTATAAGTTAGCTGTCTTTCAACAGTTTAATGTATTAATCATTGTCATTAGGTCTGATCATCCAACACAATTCCTTTTCCATAGGCAACATTACCCTATACCAGTAAAATTCTTCACCTTTGCAAAAATCCCCTTTACCAAAAATTAATTATAAGTCAAGGCCCCCAAATTACTTTACATATTCCCAGCATTTTTTCTGTCCTATGATTTCTAATTTTCACAAGTAATTGAAACTATTGTATATTTTCATTCCAAAAAATTATACGTATATGTGTGTAGAGAAATATATTTTGCTAATTCTTGAACTATTAAAGAAGCAAACTGAACAAGAAATTTGGTTACTTGGAAGTGAGTAATGAGACAGAGGAAAGAAAATGATGCCCTTGTACAAGATCAAAAATGTTAAGTTATGTTAGATGATCGCTATAGTTCCACCATTTGGCTTGAAATGCATCAATATGAAAAAACAACATGAGTACAAAAAAGAAAGAAGGAAAGAAAGAAAGGAGGGAGGAAGGAGGGGAGGAAGGGAGGGAGAAAGAAAGGCCACAAACAAAGAAGAGGGATGGGCAAGATAGCAGAGGAGTAGGAGGACGTGGAGTTCATCTCTTTCTACGGATGCATCAGGAGTACATCTATAGATGCAACAATTCTCACACAACACTGCTGAACACTAGCAGAAGACCTTGGACACCAGAAAGGACCATAAAGATCCCTGCATAACTGGGTAGGACGAAAAAAAAAGGGAGAAGGAGGAGAAGAGGAAGCGGGACGGCACCTGCACCCTGGGGCAGGGGAGCTGAAGCAGAGGAGAGATTCCCAAATTCGGAGAAACCCCCTCTCTGATGGGGAAACCCTCGCCTCTGACAGGGAAATCAATTGCGACAGAAGGGAAGCATTTGAGGGTGTCTGAAGAGGGTGAAGTCACTGATCTGTGGCAAATGGGACAGAGTGAGAAATACACGGATGGTCAGTACCACGGCCTTACGAGTCATGGACTGGGACATGTGTTCACAGGTGTTTAAGCGGCTGGGATCTGGAACGTGGGGATTGGAGAATAGGCCTGGAGCGAGAACTGCTACTGGTTGTGGGGAGAAGACTGAGGGGATGGGAGGGAGGAAATCTGCAGCAGGGAATGCCTACAGAGGTAGACTGGACTGCCATGGAAGCAGGTGCTACTGTTGAGTCACACACAGTGGGAGGAGCCACTATTGAAGCCTCTCTCTCCCCACATGTCAGTGCCTGCTGACAGACAATAAAAGAATCCCCCTCAGCGCTGGCCCTCACACGCTGGCTGCAGGGCAATTAAAAAAAAGCCCAGGCTTCCCTGGTGGCGCAGTGGTTGAGAGTCCACCTGCCGATGCAGGGGACACGGGTTCGTGCCCCGCCGGGAAGATCCCACATGCCGCGGAGCGGCTGCGCCCGTGAGCCATGGCCGCTGAGCCTGTGCGTCCGGAGCCTGTGCTCCGCAACGGGAGAGGCCACAACAGTGACAGGCCTGCGTACCGCAAAAATAAATAAATAAATAAATAAATAAATAAATCCCTTGCATGTCTGCTGCCAGGCACCAGAAAAAGCCCAGCCAGGGCTGGCCCTCACGTGCCTTATGCTGGGTGCCAGAAAAGGCCCTCACTAGGGCCATATTTCTTGTGCCCGAGGCCACCGGCTTCCCTGCACATTTGGCGCCTCTGGGGCTCCCTTGATCCAAGGAGTCATCTCACCTCTGTGCCCTATCCTCACTGAGGCAGACCCAAGAGCTCCAAGGCAGCCTCAGGACCAGACACCTGTGGGTGGACCACATGCAGAGGTGGGGATAATATCAAAGCTGAACCCCAGGGATGAGGACTAAGGAAGAAGATCGAAAATCTTTCCATCAACTGTACAAGCTGCAGATTAAATCCCTGCGATCAGCTAGGTAGACCCTGTGTCTATGGAATATCTGAGCAGACAATGAATGTTCCTACAAATGAAAACAGTATAGCTCTGGCAGCTGTGGACTTTGGAAAAAAGCACACGCAGGAATTGGGCCAGATGAGAGTCTAAGCTGTCCCCACAGGGCCCACAGCAGGTCCAGAGATCAGCCAAGAGGCAGAGGAGGGCCTCTTGGGGAGGCAGAGGTGCGCTGTGGCTCATGGCATGTGCAAGGACACTTACAGCTCAGACCCCAGGGGAACATAATTATTGCTATTAATTTTATTATGCTTTGATGCATTCTTTTGTTGGTTTTGGCTTGTTTTTGTTTTTTCTTTCTTCTTTGGTTTGTTTTTCTTGTTTTAGTTTTTTTTGTTCTTTTACTCTTTTGGGTCTTCGTGTTTTATAACATATTTTTTATTTTTATATATATATATATTTCTATTTTTAATTTGTTTTCTGTTCTGTGTTCTTTTCCCTTATTTTTTCTTCTTCTTTAATATATTTTTAATTTTTAAAATATTTCCATTTCTACATTGCTTTTCTGTTGTCCTGTGTTTTTTCCCTTTTTATTTTATTTTATTGTTATTTTTAAATCATTTTTATCGGTTTGTTCTGTTTCCTTGCTTTGGTTTAGTTTTTAGGTTTTGTGTTTTTGTTAGTTTTGATCCTAATTGTTTGATTTCATTTTTGAGTTCTTCTATTTGTCTGGTTGTTCCCTTGCTTTTTGTTTTATTTGGTTCTGTTTTTGTTTCTTTCGTGTGTGTATCCTTGTTTCTGTTTGTTTGATTTTGTTTTTACCATTTCTCTGGGGTTTTGTTTGTCTTTTTTTTCTTTAATATATTTTCTATTTTTTTTAATATTTCTATTTCTGCATTGCTTTTCTGTTGTTCTGTCTTCTTTCCCCTTTTTTTCCTTTCTTCTTTTTTTAATCATTTTTGTCTGTTTGTTTTGTTTCTTTTCTTCATTCTTCAGTTGGCACTCTGCTTTGGTTTTGTATTTTGGTTTTGTGTTTTTGTCAGTTTTCTTTTTAATTGTTTGATTTTGTTCTTGGGTTCTTTTGTTTGCTTGTTCTCTTGCTTTTTGTTTCATTTAGTTCTGGTTTTGTTTCTTTTGTGTGTGTGCATGCATTTCCTTGTTTCTGTTTTTGTTTGTTTGATTTTACTTTTTACCATTTGCCTGGGGTTTAGTTAGGTGTCTTTTTTTTTTTTTTAATCCCCTTTATTGCTGGGAAGAGCGACTTGTGGTCTTGGTTCCTCAAATGAGAGTCGGGCCTGAGGCTCTGGGGTGGGAGCACCAAGTCCAGAATGCTGGACCAGTAGAGAATTCCTGGTCCCAG
The DNA here is from genome assembly GCF_039906515.1 of Pseudorca crassidens. Classification (NCBI taxonomy): domain Eukaryota; kingdom Metazoa; phylum Chordata; class Mammalia; order Artiodactyla; family Delphinidae; genus Pseudorca; species Pseudorca crassidens. The sequence goes on from NC_090312.1 coordinate 29,515,105, forward strand.
GGAAGATTAATCACTGAGAGCTCTCACGGAGGCCTCTATCTGAACCCAGGACCTGGCTCCACCCAACTGCCACAGCTCCCAGCACTGGAGGCCTCATACCAAAAAACAAACCAGACAGGAACACAAACCCACCCATCAGCACACAGACGAACTACAGTCATACCAAGCTCACAGACACCCCAAAACACACCACCTAACATGGCCCTGCTCATCAGAAGGAAAAGACTCAGCTCCACCCACAAGAACGCAGGCACCAGTCCCTCCCATCAGGAAGCATATGCAAGACACTGGACCAACCTCACCACCAGGAGCAGAGAACAGAAGCAAGAGGAACTATGATGCTGCAGCCTAGGGAAAGGAAACCTCAAATACTGTAAATTAGACAAACTGAGAAGACAGAGAAATATCTTGCAGGCAAAAGAGGAAGATAAAAACCCACAAGACCAAATACATGAAGAGGAAATAGGCAAACTACCTGAAAAAGAATTCAGACTAATGAGAGTAAAGATGATCCAAAATCTTGGAAAAAGAATACACAAAATACAAGAAACATTTAACAAGAACCTAGAAGAAATAAAGAGCAAACAAACAGCAATGAACAATGCAATAACTGAAATTAAAAATACTCTAGAAGGAATCAATAGCAGAATAACTGAGGCAGAAGAAAGGATAAGTGAGCTGGAAGATAAAATGGTGGAAATAATGGCCACAGAGGAGAAAAAAGAAAAAAAGAATGAAAAGAACTGAGGACAGTCTCAGAGACCTCTGGGACAACATTAAATGAACCAACATTCAAATTACAGAGGTCCCAGAAGAATAGAAAAAAAAAAAGGGACTGAGAAAATATTTGAAGAGATTATAGTTGAAAACTTCCCTAATATGGGAAAGAAAATAGTCAAGTCCTGAAGCGCAGAGAGTCCCATACAGGACAAACCCAAGGAGAAACAGGCTGAGACATATTAATCAAAGTAACAAAAATTAAACACAAAGAAAAAGTATTAAAAGGAGCAAGGGGAAAGTAACAAATAACATACAAGCGAATCCCCATAAGGTTAACAGCTGATCTTTCAGGATAAACTCTACAGGCCAGAAGGGAGTGGCAGGACATATTTAAAGTGATGAAAGGGAAAAACCTACAACCAAGATTACTCTACCCAGCAAGGATCTCATTCAGATTCGATGGAGAAATTAAAACCTTTAAAGACAAGCAGAAGCCAAGAGAATTCAGCACCACCAAACCAGCTTTACAACAAATGCTAAAAGAACTTCTCTAGGCAGGAAACACAAGAGAAGGAAAAGACCTACAATAACAAATCCAAAACAATTAAGAAAATGGTAATAGGAACATACATATTGATAACTACCTTAAATGTAAATGGATCAAATGCTCCAACCAAAAGACACAGACTGGCTGAATGGATACACAAACAAGACCCATATATACGCTGTCTACAAGAGACCACTTCATACCTAGAGACACATACAGACTGAAAGTGAGGGGATGGAAAAAGATATTCCATGGAATTGGAAATAAAAAGAAAGTTGGAGTAGCAATTCTCATATCAGACAAAATAGACTTTAAAATAAAAACTATTACAAGAGACAAAGAAGGACACTACATAATGATCAAGGGATCAATCCAAGAAGATATAACAATTGTAAACATCTATGCACCCAACATAGCACCTCAATACATAAGGCAAATGCTAACAGCCATAAAAGGGGAAATCGAGAGTAACACATAATAGTAGGGGATTTTAGCACCCCACTTACACCAATGGGCAGCTCATCCAAACAGAAAATAAATAAGGAAACGCGAGCTTTAAATGACACAGTAGACCAGATTGACTTAAATGACATTTGTAGGACATTCCATCCAAAAGCAACATAATACATTTTATTCTCAAGTGAACATGGAACATTCTCCAGGATAGACAATATCTTGGGTCACAAATCAAGCCTCGGTAAATTTAAGAAAATTGAAATCGTATCAAGCATCTTTTCTAACCACAACGCTCTGAGGCTAGATATCAATTACAAGAAAAAAAACTGTGAAAATACAAGCGCATGGAGGCTAAACAATATGCTACTAAACAAGAGATCACTGAAGAAATCAAAGAGGAAATCAAAAAATACCTAGAAACAAATGCAAAGTAAACATGACAACCCAAAACCTATGTGATGCAGCAAAAGCAGTTCTAAGAGGGAAGTTTAGAGCAATACAATCCTACCTCAAGAAACAAGAAAAATCTCAAATAAACAACCTAACCTTACACTTAAAGCAATTAAAGAAAGAAGAAGAAGAACAACAACAAAAAAACCCCCCCAAAGTTAGCAGAAGGAAAGAAATCATAAAGATCAGATAAGAAATAAATGAAAAAGAAATGAAGGAAACAATAACAAAAATCAATAAAACTAAAAGCTGGTTCTTTGAGAAGATAAACAAAATTGATAAACCATTAGCTAGAATGGTTTATCAATTCTAGCTAATGGAAAGGAAAAAAAGGGAGAAGACTCAAACCAACAGAATTAGAAATGAAAAAGGAGAAGTAACAACTGATGCTGCACAAATACAAAGGATCATGAGAGATTAATACAAGCAACTATATGCCAATAAAATGGACAACCTGGAAGAAATGGACAAATTCTCAGAAAAGTTCAATCTTCCAAGACTGAAGGAGGAAGAAATACAAAATATGAAACCAATCACAAGTATTGAAATTGAAACTGTGATTAAAAATCTTCCAACACTCAAAAGCCCAGGGCCAGATGGCTTCACAGACGAATTCTATCAAACATTCAGAGAAGAGCTAACACCTATCCTTCTCACACTCTTCCAAAATATAGCAGAGGGAGGAACACTCCAAAACTCATTCTACAAGGCCACCATCACCCTGATACCAAAACCAGACAAAGATGTCACAAAGAAAGAAAACTACTGGCCAATATCATGGATGAATATAGATGCAAAAATCCTCAACAAAATACTAGCAAACAGAACCCAACAGAACATTAAAAGGATCATACATCATGATCAAGTGAAGTTTATTTCAGGAATGCAAGGTTTCTTCAATATATGCAAATAAATCAATGTGATACACCATACTAACAAAGTGAAGGATAAAAGCCATATGATAATCTCAATAGATGCAGAAAAAGCTTTTGACAAAATTCAACACCCATTTATGGTAAAAACTCTCCAGAAGGTGGGCATAGAGGGAACCTACCTCGACATAATAAAAGCTATATATGAGAAACCCACAGACAACATTATTCTCAATGGTGAGAAACTGAAAGCATTTCCTCTAAGATCAGGAACAAGACAACAGTGCCCACTCTCACCACTATTATTTAACATAGTTTTGGAAGTTTTAGCCATGGCAATCAGAGAAGAAAAGGAAATAAAAGGAATCCAAATTGGAAAAGAAAAGTAAAACTGTCACTGTTTGCAGATGACATGATACTATACATAGAAAATCCTAAAGATGCCACCAGAAAACCACTAGAGCTAATCAATGAAGTTGGTAAAGTAGCAGGATACCAAATTAATGCACAGAAATCTCTTGCATTCCTATACACTAACAATGAAAAATCTGAAAGAGAAGTTAAGGAAACAGCCCCATTTACCACTTCAACAAAAGGAATAAAATACCTAGGAAAAACCTGCCTCGGGAGACAAAAGACCTGTATGCAGAAAACTATAACACACTGATGAAAGAAATCAAAGACAATACAAACAGATGGAGAGATATACCATGTTCTTGGATTGTGAAAATGCCTATACTACCCAAAGCAATCTACAGATTCAATTAAATCCCTATCAAACTACCAAAGGCATTTTTCACAGAACTAGAACAAAAAAGTTCACGATTTGTATGGAAACACAAAAGACCCCGAATAGCCAAAGCAATCTTGAGAAAGAAAAACGGAGCTGGAGGAATCAGGCTCCCTGACTTCAGACTATACTGCAAATCTACAGTCATCAAGACAGTATGGTACTGGCACAAAAACAGAAATATAGATCAATGGTACAGGATAGAAAGCCCACACATAAACCCATGCACATATGGTCATCTTATTTTTGACAAAGGCGGCAAAAATATACAATGGAGAAAAGACAGTCTCTTCAATAAGTGGTGTTGGGAAAACTGCATAGCTACATGTAAAAGAATGAAATTAGCACACTTCCTAACACAATACACAAAAATAAACTAAAAATGGATTAAAGACCTAAATGTAAGGCCAGACACTCTAAAACTCTTAGAGGAAAACATAGGCAGAACACTCTATGACATAAATCACAGCAGGATCCTTTTGACCCACCTCCTAGAGAAATGGAAATAAAAACAAAAATAAACAAATGGCACCTAATGAAACTTAAAAGCTTTAGCACAGCTAAAGGAATCACAGCAAAGGAAATCACAGCTAATTCCTTTAGCTTTAGCACAGCTAAAGGAATCACAGCAAAGGAAACACACAGCTAAAGGAATCACAGCAAAGGAAACCATAAACAAGACCAAAAGACAACCCTCAGAATGGGAGAAAATATTTGCAAATGAAGCAACTGACAAAGGATTAATCTCTAAAATATACAAGCAGTCCATGCAGCTCACTATCAAAAAAAACAAACAACCCAATCCAAAAATGGGCAGAAGACCTAAATAGACATTTCCTCAAAGAAGACATACAGATTGCCAACAAACACAGGAAAAGAAGCTCAACATCACTAATCATTAGAGAAATGCAAAGTAAAACCACAAGAGGTAACACCTCACACCGGGTTGGTCAGAATGGCCATCATCAAAAAATCTAGAAACAATAAATGCTGGAGAGGGTGTGGAGAAAAGGGAACCCTCTTGCACTGTTGGTGGGAATGTAAATTGATAAAGTCACTATGGAGAACAGTATGGAGGTTCCTTAAAAAACTAGAAATAGAACTACCATATGACCCAGCAATCCCACTATGGGGCATATACCCTGAGAAAACCATAATTCAAAAAGAGTCATGTACCACAGTGTTTATTGCAGCACTATTTACAATAGCCAGGTCATGGAAGCAACCTAAATTTCCATCAACAGATGAATGGATAAAGAAGATGTGGCACATATTTACAATGGAATATCACTCAGCCATAAAAAGGAACAAAATTGAGTTATTTGTAATGAGGTGGATGGACCTAGAGTCTGTCATACAGAGTGAAGTAAGTCAGAAAGAGAAAAACAAACACTGTATGCTAACGCATATATATGGAATCTAAAAAAACGGTACTGATGAATCTAGTGGCTGTGCAGGAGTAAACATGCAGACATAGAGAACGGACCAGAGGACATTGGAAGGGGAAGCTGGGACAAAGTGAGAGAGGAGCAATGACATATATACACTACCAAATGTAAAATGGATGGGTAGTTGGAAGCTGCTGCGTAGCACAGGGACATCAGCTCGATGCTTTATGACAACCTAGAGGGTTGGGATAGGGAGGGTGGGAGGGAGGCCCAAGAGGGAGGGATATGGGGATATATATATACATATAGCTGACTCACTTTGTTGTACAGCAGAGACTAACACAGCATTGTAAAGCAATTATACTCCAGTAAAGGTGTAAAAAAGAAATTTTCTAAAAAAGGAATCATTCTTATCAGTAAACGCCAAACACACGATGACCACCCCCCAGAAAAAAAAGAGATATTGGACATGGTACAACATACACTAAAGCATGATAAACTAATCATTTAATGTTTTTAAATGCTTTATGTATGCAGATCATAGAATTTTCAAACTAATAAAACAAGATTAAACTAGAAAAATCGAAAACAAGAAAATGAAGGAGAGATGTAGAGATGGGAGTAGAACCCTGACATTATTACTGTTGTCTAAAACATTTCAAGCAAAGCAACAAAATAAAATGAAAGAAGTTACTGGAATACAGGTAAATGTATCCATCAATCCAGTGAAGAATTTCAAATATAAAATTGTCAGAAGTACCAGAAGGAAGAAGAATAAAATAAGAGCTAAAATGTTTCAAGATTTCAAGATGCAAAAACCATTACATTTTACTTTTTTAAAATTTAAGATTTTCAAGTGTAAAAAATATTACAAGATTGACAAATGTTATTGAATTTGACAATTAGAAAGACACTGGTGCATTCTGCCAGAGGGGTGTCCTGTGGGTGGTAAAATGAGATTGCAGATGGTGGATTTACATGGAAGTGGAGTTGAGGGGTGTAAACTGTTAGGAGTTTGGAGTGAGGAGGGTACTAAGCCTACCACTTATCTCTGACTCTCCAAGATTCTGGCCATTGCTGTATATGCACAAAGACCAGGCATCAAGATGGAGATCACAGTGTAAGCGTCATTCAGGGCTCACTGGAAATGGCTGGGTTGGAAAACTCAGTCGGTCTCTGACCTTTTCCACTTGCAACCAGGTCCATGAACAGTAGTCTGTCCTGATTTATCCCATCTAGCATAAGCTGAGGAGCTGGTTGAGGGCACAGACCTGGCTGGGCCTACCAGTGGTAGACCTTGCCTGATCTGCTTACACTTTGAGAGTAGGAATGAGAGGAGTCTCAGGCCTTCTTAAAAATCCATGAGAACTGCAGTGAGAAATGCGGTGGACTCAACTGCTTCTTTTTGGAACATAGCAATTGCATGCATAATTAATGTGGATCAAAACAAGTCAGATTTGGCATTTCACTAGAGAGAAGTGAGTAAGGGGAGGGTAAAGACTAAAGTGAAGTTGTCAATGAAGAGGCAGATTCTGAAAACTCAAACAAGTGGAAGTAACAGGAGGCCTAAGCTCCTGCAGAAGATGGGTAGGGATTTAGATAATTTTTATATGGGGAATCAGGAGACTTACGGCCTCAATTTTCTCAAGAGAGAGCAAGTAAGGCTATATGCTGGGAGGGAGAGTGCGGAGGTGGGCTGGCAACTGGAGGGTGGAGAATGTTACTGCCTGTGAAGTTCAACACATACACTGGAGATTGGCATGACAAGATAAGCCTTGCTCCATGCTCCTTGGTGCCACTGACAGGATAGAGTTTTCGGCTGTATAGACCATTGGCCTTGACTAGAATAAAACTTCATATATTTTATATTCACTTTTATTTTCCTAGTGTACCTTTGAGAAGAGGGTTTCAAATACGTATGTGTTTGTGGAACAACATATGCAATGTCAACAGGCTAATAAAATGAATAAAGACAATGCAATTGATATTTTATAGGACTCTTCAAATTAAAGAATGTCTTCCATATTAAAATTGTCCTTCCTACTTTTGGAGGACAAAATGTCCATTCTTTAATAAAACTAGAAAAATGGGTGATTATTTTTAATTTTTGTCCTTACTTAGCAACAATGACAGCAAACATATATTAGTTTCTCTAAGATTTAATTTTTTTAGTCTGTAAAATCCCAAAGTCTGATCATCAGCGCTCTTGAGAATATTTTCTGAACTGTGAGTATAATTGAAGCAAATGAAGGAGGAGGATAAAATAATTATTTAGCAACTGGAATATTAGGTCCTGAATAATAAAAGGAATTAACGTAAGGCAAACCTCATTCTCACAGGCACATGCACATCAAGGTTCAGGTTAGGGGGTGTTTAGGAATCCATAATGACAATATCTCACTGTGGAACACTACAGGGTAACTCTCAGATAGCTGCCACGGCAGAGACCACAGCTTATAATGCCATAGTCTATGTTGCCAAGGCAACAACACAGCCAGCAACAGAGGCTGACATTTTGAAACACACATATGATTTCATTATTTACAAGTTATAGAGAGGATAGCAGAGCCACTGTGGTGGCTTAGAAACATCTGTTCTAATACTGCCTACTTACATTTAAAAAATAGTGCATCATTGCATGTACCCACACTCATAAAGAGGCATATGCAGACTCGTTCATTCATTCATTCAACAAGCACTTACCTACTGAGCACCTGTTATGTGCCTAACACTGGAAATGGACGTAGTCTTGCTATTTTTGCTATATGCCTGATATATGATAGAATGAAACTATCATGGAGATCAATGTACAGGTCTTAATCTAAGGGGGAAAGTTAATCCTCAAACAAGGAAAAAGTTGTGATTCTTTCTCCCCCATCTGTCATCATGAACTTTTGGATAATGATAATCTATGCTACTATTTGTTTTCATTCTTCCTTCAGATAGAAATTCTAGTGACGCATTCACCCTTCAAGATATTTCGTGAAAGGGGAACTCCTAATTAAATAATTTTGAAAAATGCAGGGCTTCCCTGGTGGTGCAGTGGTTAAGAATCCGTCTGCCAATGCAGGGGACACGGGTTCAAGCCCTGGTCTAGGAAGATCCCACGTGCTGTGAAGCAACTAAGCCTGTGCGCCGCAACTACTGAGCCTGAGCTCTAGAGCCCACGAGCCACAACTACTGAAGCCCGTGTGCCTAGAGCCCATGCTCTGCAACAAGAGAAGCCACCGCAATGAGAAGCTCGCGCACCGCAACGAAGAGTAGCCCCCGCTCGCAGCAACTAGAGAAAGACCATGCACAGCAACAAAGACCCAACGCAGCCAAAAATGAATAAATAAATTTATAAAAAAAAAAAAAGAAAAATGCAACAAAGCATATATGTTCCTACACGTTCACAGGAACACTTCTTGGCAGGGTGTCTCCATAGAACTCTATTAAGCAGTATTAGTCTTCCAAGGAATGCACTTTGGGAAAACTATCTTAGTGTCTATTATAAATTAAGATGATGGTGATGACACTGGCAATAAATGCATTAGTCATGGGCAATTGAAAGGCGGTAAGCAGCATACACACCACGGCCTCAACAGAAGACTGCATTCATAATTTATGAATCCCTAAGAATTATGCGACCTTTTATTACATCTTCCTGTCAGAAACAAGCAGCAGGATTCCTGTGATACGAAAATGTTTCTCACAACATGCCTCATTTATATGTCCTTTATGTACCTGCCTGATGAGCTTGAATTTAGTCATCTGAAAGCCAACCCTACTGGTTGTACTTAGGAGTATTTGAATAGGTGAATGCAGCATTCTAATTTAAGGAGGTTATTTATTAAAGCATAGGTGCAAATCTAAATATGAGGTAGGATGGTGACCATACAGATATGCAAGAGGACAAGGGCGGCATGGCTTGCCTGCTGATGGACCCGCCTTAAGTTTGGTTGGCTGTTAGCAAGTGATGTCTACTCTGTGCCACTTCTGGCTTTAGACTTAGTGAGCAGCACCAGGGTGCTTGCATGACCCTCAGGCTCATGCCCTGTGAGTTATGCTTTTGAAATAAAATCTCTCTCCCTCGAACATAGTTGAGGACATTGGAATTCTTCTGTCTGCTTCTGTCATCAGTTTTATTCTTCTGGCACTGCCCTGTTGCTACCTGGTAGTACAATTTAATTTGTGAAGGGAAGAGAAATCATAGTCCTTATTGCCTACAGAGGGTGAGAAGATTAAAAGAGCCACACAGAGCCCCTGCGTGGAGAGGCTGCAAAGGTGTTATTAGATGGAGACAGTGCGTAATTCTGATGCTCCTTGCAGCATCAGTGAGCAGACTGTATTCGTGGGCAGGTGCTTCTGAATAGCAGCATTGCCATGACTATGCGTGGAGGACGCAGTCTGCGGGAGGGTTTGGCTCGAAGCCTTCCTCTGAGACAGCTTGGTGCAGGCACAGATGTCCCAAGTAGTAGTGTGACAGAGCAGCCCTCATGCTGAGAAACACTGTATTGTCTGACTCTTTTCAACACCCTCTGCACATGTTCTTGTATTTTTATACCCATTTAGCTCTCACACTTCACTGATCTTTTAAATTTGTAAATTAACAAAAGAGATGACTGTTTCAAGTGAAATTAAACTGAATTACCTACTTAAAAAAGAGAAGACTGCTATCTAAAGGGTGCATATGTGGGAAGAAGACCACCAGTTTTTTTTAATGCACATGAATAATCTTTGCTATGATATTAGAAAGTCACTGAAATCTAGTATTTAGGAGAAAGCAAAAAGCAAATGTTTGGGGGCCTTCTGTTTTGAAGTGAGGCATTTCCAAACAGTTTCAGTCATTCTCGTTTCATTCATTCCTTCTCTGCTACCTGAATCAGACCCTTTGACATTGGCTAGGATTACACCTAAAAAGGGGCAAGACTAGATTACAGTACATGGCATCTGATATAACTGGGTTTGAAACCAAGCCTTTCAGTGTGATAGTAATATGCAAGTTCCTAACACCTCTAAACACCAGTTTCCTCAACGATGTAATGGGGATAACAGTGGAACCTTCTAAAATGAGAATATTCTAAACATAAGAATGTTGTGAAGAACAAGCTATATATGTAAATGCTTTATATAGTGTTTGGCATAGTACCTGCTTATTAAATAATATCTATTATGATTATTTTTCTCTAAAAATGAATAATCTGTCAAGAACTTAAAAAGATGAAGTACTGGCCTTATTCCCATGTACATGTATGTGTACTTGTGTGCTTGTATCTGTATATTTTGTTTTTCAGCTGAAGGTGTGTAAGGGAAATCATTATGATACTTGTTTGAGCTAGAATTTCTACCCCTCTGCTCCATTAGAGATGATTTAGAGTAAATGTGAACTTGGTTTTCAATAGTGTTTGGAAGTCACTAAAATGATGTGGAAAGCAGTGAGGAAGAACTCTGGATTTATAACTTTACTTTTGCCACCAAGTTACTTTGAAGTGAGAATATTCTAAATAATGCAGACTTTTTAGAGAGTAACCAGAAAGTGCAAGTAACCCAGAAGCTTGGTGTGTAGAGTCATTCACATTTATTTATTCATGCATTCATTCACTAAATAAATATTAATAACACATCTACCATGTTGCCTATGAGAGTTACTAGGTGTAAAAAATAGATGAGTAAGAGGTAAAAATCCTTCCTCTTAAGGAACTTGCAGCCTTAGAGGACAAACAAGTAAAGAAATAACATCAATGTAATATGAAAGGAATTATAATAAGCACAAATTAGGCTATTTGATTTGCAGAGCAAGTTAACATCTCTCCCCTGTTCAAAGGAACTGGAGGTCTTAATTCATAAATATATAGCAACATTTTTGAAATTCTTGGATAATTTTATCTCAACTGACTTTTACTTTTGCTTTATATATATTCTCTCTCTTGAGCATACCCAACCTGGGATATATCTTTAAGTTTATCTTAACTTTTCATATTTTTTCTTTTAGAACAATTTGCAGTTCAGTTTATTAAATGTCATCACACACACAGGAGAGAATGCATAAAATTTAAAAGTAAATAATCAAAATCCATTTTAAAGAAGTTATCATCAAGTGTTTATTTCCTATATGGTATTAAGTAAAAGTAAGTTTTATATTTTAACGGTTTAATGTAAAAAATGGATTTGAGGCCCTCAGCCCCAAATGTAGTCATATTGATCAAAACAGTTTTCTTTCTCTTTTCTCCCTTATGTCTCTCTCGTTTCCTTCATTTTTCTTCCATCCTTTCTCCTCCCTTTACATTCCTCTGTCTCTCTTTTAATTCTTTTTTATGTCAATTTTCCCCCAAACTTGCTTGACTAATCAAATTTATAAAAATAGCCAAGTATTTCTATTCTCTGAAACAGCAAATAGTCTTACATAAAAATTAGGTCTAAACTTGGAAGTTTCACTCATTTATTAATTAGCTTTAAAACTGAAAAAAAAAAAAAAAGAAAGAAAACCTATAAACATTTTCAGACAGGAGCTGTTTCCATAAATTCTGTGGAGGGAAAGAGCCCCACTTGAGTAGAAAGGACACTGGTGCCTGGCTCTGCCTCTAAGATGATATTTTCTCGGTGAAGTTTCTTTACATCATGGATTCCTACAATTATTATTGGTAAAACGAGGGGGTACAGTCACTATCTCACAATTTTTAGTAGCAGAATTCTTTTTTTCCAAGTCAAAACTTACAAGTTATACCATTACATAAAACAGTACAAAAATATAATTGGGTTAGCCAGAGTGAAGGTGAGCAGCTGCGTGGGCAGACCCCTGGTGGATCTGAGGGGCCCAGGGCACCAAAGAATGTCATTTGAAAACTTTTGAGCTGGGAAATCTCTAAGGGCCTTTCTAGTGCTAACAGCATATGACCATAGGTACTAAATAATTCACACTAAATTACACTTTTTAAAATAAATGAATGTCTTCCATTTTCAAGGAAGAAATAACAAAGGTTCTCTTTGTGCTTGCAACACTTACTTCCTTTTTTATCAACAAAACTCAGTAACCTAGAATTAATCTTCCTGAAAGTTACTCGTGACCAGGAAGAAATTTAGGCCAAAAATAGACAACTATTATTAGATTCACAGATGAGGACTATTGAAAACAATATCAATATTTTCACATACCATGAAATATAATAATCTAACTTCATAATTCTTTAAGTACTTGATTACAGTATGATTTCCCTTCATACAACCGCTATTGACCTACAGTGCAGTTGACTGTACTATTACTTACATTTTCTACCTATATATGATAATTAATATCTATACATCAGAAAGGATATATAGCATTAGAAACTTAATAAGTCAATACTTGGTCTTAGCATTATTATTTAAGGGAAGCTTCACACGTTTATTTTACTAACATCATATACTACTCAATTACTCACTTTGTAAATGTTTTATTCATCTATTCACATTAAAGATAGAGAGAATTCCATTTAAAGTTTATAATAGGATATATGTTTCCCTCTTTACGTCTCTCCCATACAATCAGAGCTGCTTCTTTTTTGCAGTGGCAGCTCATTATATTTCAGGAAGTATGCTTGGGTGGTGGATAAGCTGGGAGATTTCCATTTCACGGAGGAGATCCTCCCACAGTATCATCAGATGAAAAATGATAAGTTGATGTAGGAAGGATTTCATCCTGTTGTTACTTTTGTTACAATTGTAGATGGAGTTTTTCCTTTACCAGTCATATTTCCAAGAATTCTAAGTGTCAATGCCACACTAACCTGTACTCAAGATGTGGGAAAGGTTGAGAGTGGGGGAAGTTGGGCTGGGGGTTGTGGAAATGCTCTCCAGAATGGGAAGTACGCTGTGTCATGCCAGCCTTCTTTTTATTAATGAAATGATAGGTATTATAAGGCTTGGTCGGCACTTACATCTATTGTTATTGGTCTTGTCTTTCAGGCAAAGGGATTCATTATGGTAAAGAATCTTCCTTTACCTTTCTGTACCCCAAATATCAACACTTTTTATACTGTGATAAAATTTACCTCTTCATGGGTCTTAGATATCTTAGTCACATTGGAAATATCACTCTATTTTCACACATTATTTGTTTTCAGTATAGAACATAGTGAACAAATTCTACCTTGTGTCCCAAGAGTAGTCTGAAGAAGTTGTGAAATCTGTGGTCCATTTACTATGAGTGAGAAGAGCTAAATATTTATTATTCTCAGTCCAAAATCACTTTTGACATGCATGTTTTCTCATCCAGATGGTTAACACATACACATAATAATCAATAGCATTCAACTCATCTGTAGTTTCTAATTCTTTTCAGTGTCTGGAGTGTTGTGTTAGGAAGTTCGGAGGCTGCCTCCAAGACCAAGGGGAAAGAATGCCATAATCAATAGGAATACCTGCCAGAAGTACAGGAGGAAGTGGTGACATATTCAATAAATTGGTCATATTTGCATGATTAGGAAATGTTGTTTAACGTGTTAATTTAGTTATTTGAGAGTGCTTAGGCGTCTTATCTTGCTCAAAGTTCATTAGGATGCAGTTTTGCCCAAAATTCGCCATTATTTTGATTCTACTATACAGTTTAGGTAAGTGCTGATCTCTGAATTATTTTTCAGGTAACAGTTATTTCTTTCATGCTCCAATAAGTTGGCATTTGAGCAGATTTTTGTGCATTTTTAACAACCCCAAACTGCTATTTTAAGACATTTCTAGCATTTTAGATATTATATCTTTGGCATTGATGAAAAACTAATATATGAAGCAGCCTCATGGAATTCCTCTGTAATTTTCATTATAACTGTTATTAAGAACCCCGTTCATTACATTTGCAATGTCTCATCTATTAAAAAAAATGTTTTGTAGTGAAGTGGATGGACCTCGAGACTGTCATACAGAGTGAAGTAAGTCAGAAAGAGAAAAACAAATACCGTATGATAACACATATATATGGAATCCAAAAAAAAAAGAAAAGAAAAGAAAAAAAATGGTCAGAAGAACATAGGGGCAAGATGGGAATAAAGATGCAGACCTACTAGAGAATGGACTTGAGGACACGAGGAGGGGGAAGGGTAAGCTGTGACAAAGCGAGAGAGAGGCATGGACATATACACACTACCAGATGTAAGGTAGATAGCTAGTGGGAAGCAGCCACATAGCACAGGGAGATCAGCTCGGTGCTTTGTGACCACCTAGAGGGGTGGGATAGGGAGGGTGGGAGGGAAGGAGATGCAAGAGGGAAGAGATATGGGGACATATGTATATGTATAACTGACTCACTTTGTTATAAAGCAGAAACTAACACACCATTGTAAAGCAATTATACTCCAATAAAGATGTTAAAAAAAATGTTGATACAACTTCTCCTGGAGTCCAGTATGTGGAACACATTTACATCTACTGTCCAATTGGTTTGCTCCCAACCACTAAACACTAAGAACTACATTTCCATTTTTGCCCTGGCTGCTAGGAAACCTCGATATAAATATTTCATTCAATTGCTGCAATTTTATCCAAACTTAGAAACTTGACGTAAATTTATTCTCATTTACAATGCAGTTTTGCCTTTTTGATTGTACTAATAATGCTTTTTGGTTTACTACCCCATTCCATTATCATAAACTGTCCCAAATTCTATTTTGGATAAATTTTAAGGTAAGGTAAATAATCTATACCTTTATCATCTTATTCACACTCTTTTTCCAACTTTTCAGTTTTTCCATTTATGCTTTTGTGTGAGCCTGAGGTGCTCTTGAAAGCAGAAACTGAGACAAGGGCTTTCACGCAGATGGTTGAGGGAAGCGAGATGAGAGAAAAGGAAGGACTAGAGAGAGTGAAACAGAAAAGGAGGGGGAGCCAATCCCCTGGTAATATGCCACATTGATTTCTGTGATGGACAAGTGAAGCTCTATCCAGCCAAGACCTTCTGATGTGTTATAGAGGATACACCTCAGAAAGTCTTCCTTTGCGAGAGAAAGGATCAGATTCCCTCTACCATCAGGCAAAACGTGCCTCGAAGAAAGTTAAGTGCTCACATCCATCCCATGATGCTGCATGCAAGAATCCCCAAGCCACAAATGACAGATATATCGTGCTATCAGGTTACACCTGTGAAAACTCATTGCTGCAGCAGTGCTCAGGAAAAAAAGTGAGCCAAATGAATACGAAGCAGGGGACAAGAGATGTCCTATATACTTTTCAACTTGGGGGGACACCCCTAGGGCATCACCTGAGTTTTCCTTCTCACTAAGACCTGACCCCACTGTCTGCTGCAATCAGTACTGGGACAGCATATACCATACCCCTTCCTTAGTGGAGAGAGAACAGAGCCAAACCATTTTATTTATCGAGCAGCTCTTTTTTTTTGGGGGGGGAAGAAATTGATTTAATGAAAGATAATAGGGATATAATCAAGGAGTTCTAAAGGATTTTCCAGAGGTGGAAAGTTGGAATTACCCTCAGTAGTTTTACTGAGATTTCTGGGGTGGTGAAAATGATTCTTTTTCTCACCCGACACCTGTCAGATACACCTGGGGTCTGTGTGACTAGGAGTTAGTTTGTAATAGACTTTGAATTATAGGAGCTGCCAATTAAGTAGAAAGGAGAATGCAAAATCTTGGTTATTGTTTACTCTATTTTCCTTTGTTTGTCTTCTTCCCCTTCCCAACCCTCAATCTCCAGTAATTGGCCCCTTTTCTCCATCTGAAGAGCTCCTACCAAATACCAAAAAAATAGCACAAAGGTATATTTTATTCTCTTTCAGTTCTCACAGAACAATTTGGTATTTCCACTGGTAAATAGGTTTTAGATCTGTTGTCAGCCATGGGATCAGCTTACTGGATCCTTCATAGAATGTGGAAACATATGACAACAGTTTCTACTACTGGTGGAGAAAACTCTGATAGGTGTTCAAAGATGGAAAGCTGGAGGTCATTGCCTTGGCAGTAGCATTTAGTGTTTAGAGGCAAAGGCTCCAGGTTGCTGATCTGGCTCCAACACATACTGGCTATGTGGCCTCTGAAAAATTTATTTATCCTCTCTGGGCCTCAGTTCCCTCAATCAGTAAAAGATATAAAATGATATAAGTCATATAGGGCTGTCCTGAGGATCAAATGAGGTTATTTATGAAAATTGCTTAATATAGTGCCACGCACAGAGAAAGTGATTAACAGTGCTAGCCAGCAGTGTACACTAATAGAAAGAAAATGGAGAAGATAGAGCCAGAGACCCAAGGGATCCAGAAGTGAAGAAAATTAAGACGTGGTGGATTCTGTGGCAAACACAAATCAACAAACAGGAGAAATCACATAATCTTGCAGCCCAAACAACTCACTGTCCCCCTTTTCATGAGACATGGTTTCCCCTCTTAATGGCTAAGAGGGGATGAACTAATCCTTTTAGTTCCAGTAGCTAGAACATCCCAGCAGCCTCAAATGAATTTCTCTCATTAATTTGGTTCTTCCTCTTACCTACTTTAGTTCTTCCAGCTGCCATCTTAATACAGATGAGGGCAGTGCAAAACAGATACTCCACACACTTGTCAAAGCAAATCAAATTTCCGATTCCTCCAACAGCAGAGAAATGGCTTACCAGAGTTTAGAAACCAAGAAGAGGGGAAAATATTATGTTGATCTCAATAATTAAAAGCTATTAGGTAAATACTCATTGACCAGAGATTTTCACTTCATCCACTACAGAACTGATTTTTTGTTCAATAACTTTAGTCTCTTGAGTCCATAAAAATGCATCACCTTTAGTTTGGAAACTATTTACAAGATTGTTTTAAAAAGTATATAAAACTATTTAGACTGTATATAAAGCTAAACTCAAAGTAGATGAGGTCATCTCCCATGCAACTATCAGTGTTTGAGAATAGTTGCTAAATGAGTGGAAAGTCATCCTTTTGCAGAGGATGGGGTTTTAAACCAGCGCTAATCTCCATCTTAATATTACATTTAAAATTAGATATCCTTTTTTTTTTTTTACTGTTGCATGGCTCATGGGCCCAGCTGCTCCACGGCATGTGGGATCCTCCTGGACCTGGGCACAAACCCGTGTCCCCTGCATCGGCAGGTGGACTCTCAACCACTGTGCCACCAGGGAAGCCTTAAAATTAGATATCTTTTTAATCTAGCTAATTCTCTGTTCTGTGGGTGTACAGCCACATAGTCATAAATGTTAAGGAGCAATGGAAACATATTATTCCATATCTTCATCATATTCTTTGATATAATAATGATATTATTTTCTATTGTCGATTTAAGAGGAATCCCTATTGACTAAACGCCAAGGATACAGACAAAAGAACTAATAATCTTCTCTGAGAATGTAGTAGAATGCTTTATATTCTCTAGATAAAGTGTTACTCTTTTTTTCCCACATAGGATTAAGCTGTAGGGTAAGCTAAAATTGACCTTTACATATCATCAAGTACTGTACTCAGGTAACCATTGAATTGAAAATTTCAGAAGTCAACATTATTTGGGTTATGTTAAGATCAAGTAGACATAAATGATTTTCAGGGGAAAAAAAAGAATACCTAGCTTGACTGTGATGAGACTGTCAGGGTGAGTAAGATGTCAACAGTCTCTTCAAAGTAGCTAAATTGTTTGATCAATTGAAGTGTTTCCCACATTGAGGGATGTGTGTCATAGGTAGTCCACAGATTCAGAGCTAAAATGCATTGACTCTGTTAAGAAGAAAATTATGCATTTTCAATTATTTTTTAATTCTTCTGATTATGTTAGTGAGATAGCCTCAGTTTGATGCTGTCTTGTCTTTGCAACATTTACTACTTTCCTTTCTTAATATATGAGGCGCAGGACTTAGGCTTATTGTTTTTTGTAGGCAAGAACATCAATAACAACACAAAAATAATAGCTAAGGATTTTTAGAGCTCTACATACCAGGTACACTTATAAGAACTTCACATATGTAATCCCATTCACATATGTAAACCCACAGAGAAGTTTAATGTATCTATACGGAAAAGTGCGTAAGTCATATGTTTAGAGTGATGATTTTTAAAAAACTGAACTCATCCTTTTAACCTGCAACCTAGTCAAGAAACAGACTATAACAAGACCCCTCTGTGACCTCTTCTATTCCTACCTACTCAAGGATAATTGTATCCTGACTTCTAACAGCTCAGATTAATTTTGCCTGTTAAGGTACTATATAAATAAACACATCTGTATGTACTGCGTGTGCTCAATGTTTTGTTTGTGAGATTCATCTATAACATTGTTTGGAACTATGAATTAGTTATTTTTATGGCTGAATAGTATTCCATTGTGTAAGGATATCACCATTCATTTATCCGTTCCATTATCATTCATTACATCATTGTCCATTTGTACAGTTTCCAATTTGGGGCTACAAAGAACAGTGTTGCTATGAATATTCTAGTATATGTCTTTTGATAAATATATAAGCATATTTCTATTGTGTATATGCCTATGAGTGGAATTGCTGAGTCATAGGTAGGTCTATAATCAACTTCAGTTGAAGACTTTTCCAAAGTTGTTATATCAATTTACATTTACACCTATAGTGTGTGAATATTCTGGTTATTCCACATCCTTTTCAATACTTGCTACTTTTCAACTTTTTCATTTTAGTCATTCCAAAAGAGCCAAAGGAACATATTACATACTCTAGACTGAGCTTCTAGGAATTTAGTCATCCTAAAGAACTGGATTGACTATTGAGCTATGTCTTTGTAATGACCCATACCAACAAAATGAATACCCTTTCTCTATTTCTCTTTTCTTTTCTCAACTTTTAAAAAACTGTGAAATATAGCATAGCATATATATGGAAAATGTGTAAAGCTTAATAAATAACTACAGAGTGAACGTTATCCAGCAGCGTCCAGGTTAAGAAAGAGAACATTGCCGCCAGCTCCCAGAAGACCCTGGCTGTCTCTTCTGATCTTAAATTTCTACCTCCAAAGAGTAATTGCCAACCTGACTTTTGTGATGACAGTTCTGTAACAATTTCCTTATATTTCTTAATAGTCCTACCACATACCTGTAAACATGTTAGTTTACTTTCTTTTTTGGTTTTGAAGAAAATCGTGCTTATCTATTCTTTTATTTCATGCTTCTTTGTGAGGTTCTTACATGTTGCATGTAGTATAGTTCATTTTCATTGCTTTATGGGACCCCTTTGCAAAAATATACCAAAAATTATTTATCCATTCTACTGTTAAAAGACTTTTGGCTTGTTGCCAATTGTTAGCCATCCTAAACAATACTGCTATGAGAATTCATATGTGTCCTTTGTAGATGTGGTTAGGTTTATGGTACATACCTAATATCTTTTCACTTTTAATAGATAATGCCTAAATATCTTCAGAAGTGGCTGCACTAATTTAAACTATTACAGGATGTTTACAATAATAGATATTGTTCTAAATTTTTACCCACACATGTTATTGGTAGACTTTATTATGTCATAATATTTCATTGTGGTTTTTAATTTGTATTTCGCTGATGATGGAGGAAGTTGAACACCTTTATTGGTTTATTGGTTCTCTGGATTTTCTTCTTTGTGAAAAGCCTGTTCAAGTCTTTTGCCCATTTTTCTATTGGGTAGTCTGTCTTACTGATCTGATTTTCAGAAATACTTTATTATATTCTGGGTACTAGTTTTGTGCCATGCAACTATATTACAAATATATCATCTTCCATTGTGGGTGTTTTTTTTTTTTTTTTTTTTTTGCGGTATGCGGGCCTCTCACTGTTGTGGCCTCTCCCGTTGTGGAGCACAGGCTCTGGACGCACAGGCTCAGCGGCCATGGCTCACAGGCCTAGCCGCTCCGCGGCATGTGGGATCTTCCCAGACAGGGGCACGAACCCGTGTCCCCTGCATCAGCAGGCGGACTCTCAACCACTGCGCCACCAGGGAAGCCCCATTGTGGGTGTTTTAATTTTCATTTCCTTTGTGGCTCATGAAGTTCAACATCTTTTTATGTTTATTAGGCATTTGGACATTCTCCTGTGAGAAGGGTTCAACTCTTTTTGTACAGTTTTTTATGTGTTGTGTAATTTGCAAGAGATTATTGATTTGTACGAGTTTTTTAAAATATATCATGGGTATAAGTTCTTTGTCAGATAAATATATTATAAATATTTTTTTCTGCCCATGAGTTGCTTTTAGACACTATTATTATTGCCTTGATGAACATAAATTCTTAATAAAATTCCATTATAATTTAAAAAAAAATAATGGCTTGTGATTGTTTTCTGCCTAAGAAATCTTTGTTTATGCCTAAGTCATGAAGATGGTCTCTTGTGAGCTTTTTCTCTTTCACATTTACATCTTCAATTCATTTGGAATTGACTTTTTTTTTTTGTATAGTGTGAAATAGGGGTCAAGATACATATTTTTTCCACACAGATATCCAATTGATGCAGCACTGTTGAATAAGAACTGCACTGTACTGCCATCGTCTTTGTATTTCAGGTGACTGAATATATGTGGCACTGAATACATCTGATTCTGGCACTGTATTTCGTCTCATTGATCAGTTTGTCTATCATTGATCCTATCTACCAATATCTTGATTAATATAGCTTTCTAATAGTCAGTGAAATGCTTTCAACTTTGTTCTGCTTCTTCAAAATTGCCTTTGCTATTTTCCATATAAATTGCCTGTACTTCATATAAAACTTAAAATCAGGTTATAAATTTTCTCAAAAGAAAAAAATCTGTAGAGAATCTGATTAGGAAAACATAACATCTTTAAATCAGTTTGAAGAGACTTGACACTTTTATTTCATTTAATTTTCACTAAAGTCCTCTGAGATAGGAATTATTATTATCCACATTTGATCAGTGATATAACTGATGAAAAGGTCTCTTGAGAAACTTATTGTACATCATCCAGATAGTTAGCAGTTTACTTTGAATTCCTACCCAGAGTGCCCAGAGAAGAACATAGGTAAAATGTAATGTGTTTTATTTATATAATATTTAATTTTACAATTACTTTATACTTATGTCCTATGATAAAATTTCCAAATAAATAGTAATAGCAAGTTTATATTTGAAATTAAAAATGAGGTTATTTAATGAAAACCTTAAACATATAGTTTAGGTGCTAGGCAGACAGTAGATATTGAGAAATTTGTACATGAAAAGTTGACTGTGTTTCATGAAACTCTGACCAATTGACTTTCAATTGCTTGCTTGGTGGTTATGAAATTAATGCTGAGCTGGTCTGAAGCAATAACTAGCCAAAGATATCTAGTTCATGTCATTGACATTGATGGAGGTAGTTTTCTTGATTTTACTCCTGCTAGCTGGATGACACATAACTCTAAAACCATTAGCTACACCAAAATATTTAGGAAATGAGAAGGGAAACTGGGACACAGCCCCACTTCAAACTGCTTAGAATTGATATCTCATCCATCAAAAAGCTATTTTAACCATTCCCATTCTGGTAATAATATTAATTTTTGAAAAGTAAGATTAACTTGAGATTTACAATAAAATTAGTGTGCTCTGGGAACAGACATTCAGTTATGAAGGAACTGAGCATATAACCCTGAAGTTTTCCCCAAGGTATAAAATTCTATTATTCTGTGAAATCAAAGAACTGGAAAAAGTTGTTAAATACTGCAAAAAAATTTTGTTATCCTATACTATTTTCTTGGTGAAAATGAAACAGAGGTTATTCCATGGTAGCTGTGACTTTAACATGAACAATTAACAACTGCTTTCTACACTACAGGCACAGTTGTAGGTATTGTGCATATACCACTAAACCAAATACATTTATTTCTGCCTGTATGAAGCTTATAGTCTAAGAAATTAGTTCCCATGGAATATTACAATGAAAATTAAATCTTGAAATCTGTTAAGACATTGAGAAAATTTCTTAACCCTACCAGGCCTCATGTTCTAGTGTTTGTTTTTTTTAATGGGATAATATATAAAACCAACTCATTTGTTTTTGCTAGAATCATACATAGGTTGTATTGGGAGTTGGCATTAAATTTTACAGTGAAGGTGAGTAGATTAATAGGTTTATAATTTGAGTATAAGAAGTGTTTCTACCTTTTTGAAGATGGGGTAGACTTTATACCTGTCTGGATAGAGCTATGCTCAATGTATTAACTAAGATAAAGAGTAAGGATTTGAGTCTACCACTAAGGATAAATTTCATACTTCTGATATAACAAACTACTAGTGGGTCTTTTAAACTTTTAGCTAACTATTACTATATTGAAAAATAAATAGAATTACTTTTACCTAATATATAAAACATTATCATCTATGAATTGAGGAATAAATTGGGGTAAATATCCTATGTGGTCATCAAAAGGGATTTGTTTTTATTCATAGTATGTGGGTAACTCTATTGCCTAATCTTAATTTTATATTAACCTTTATAATGGAAGCAAATTTTCTTTAGACTTCTAGTGAAGTCATTTAGTCAATAATAAGATGTTGATTCTAATTTTATCTGAGATTGTGTCTTAGTTCTGATCCACAAACTTACTAGTATTTTTTTTTCTTTCTGTTCTGTCTTTGAGCCCTTGGTTGCCTATATTGTGCTCTTCTATATGTTGTATATATTGGTATGTATTTAGAGGGAAAACCCTCTCTCAGAAGAATCATGAGCAGAATACTGGGCATTTTTTTAACTTCCTAAGGTCACTCATGTAATTCTAAAGAGCCTCATTTTGTTTTCACTGTTCCAGTTAATATGCTTTATCAGATCAAGTGCAATATTGAAGGTCAGAGTAAAGTTAAGGGGGGAATGATGTTTCTCACCTGAATCCAAAATATCTTCTTTAAGGAAGGAGGGAAAAGAGTGTTGACCATTTATTAATTCTAATAAATACTTTGATAACCTGCTCTTAATGAATATAACTAAAGAATTAATCAAAATTATATTTTTACTTTGGTTTTCAGAGTAGGATATGTATAAATAATCAAATTTTTTCATTCTCAACTAGAATCTTTCTTAGCATTTTCACTAAATAACTTTACTGATGTTCCCCCTGAAACACACAAGGTTTTTAAGGACCACTGTTTACAGGTGAGACATTTTGAGTTTCTCTCTGTTTCTACCTCTTGTAGATTGGGAAAGCTTCTCAGTTTGCCCTAAAATTAAACTCTTCAGCAATCACAGTCTGAGTTTTTCATTTAGTTATTTAGTACTTATTCTTCCAATGCACTGTTGTCACCCATATGGGAGAGAAGCAGCAGATTGCCTACCTGTTCCTTTTGAATTTCCTGCTAAACTGTAAAACATAGTGTTTTCTTTCTAGCTTCTTGTCACTATTCTCTACAATCAAGAGAAATTGTGAAGCAGAGAAGGAATATCTCAGTCTCTTGTGGAAAAGTCTTGATGTACCTGTCCAGACACATTTGGGAATGTAGCGCTTACCTAAATAAAACAATGTGTGTGTTAATTAAAAATCTCAGGACAATAAAAGCTAGCAGGCAAATTGTTGTCTGAAGGTCACTGATGGTCAATGACCTGTATATACATTCCTAGATATGTGTATATAAACTTGAATTACAGCAGTAGTGAAGTACTATCACTTCATGATACTCGGGGGAAAAGGTATCAATTTGGAAATATTAAAACTGTTTTAGGTAATTTTTTTGTTTATTGTTGATAACAAACAAGTTCTTAACTCAGTCATATAGGTGCAGTTATTTATCATTCAAAGTCCAGGCAGGAAGGAGAAGGCTCACACAGATGGTATTTTAAAGAAAATGTAATAAAAGGGCTATCTACAAAGGAGTGGACAGAGATAAGGGAACAATCACAGGGTGTAGAAGCACTCACATACTACCAAAAAGTGAAAGGCATTACCAGTGCTAAGCCTGAAGGAGCAAATAGTGTTACTGGAGCCAAGTGAGAAAAGGAAGGGACATGAAGAGGGGCAAGCAGGATGGGAACAGAAATTCCTTGGCCTCTCTACTCCTGCCCTCCAATCTTCTTCCATTGCCTTAGCCAGAGGTTGGATGGGGCAAGGAGATGGGGATTGGGGTGCAAAGTGAGAAATAAACTTGCTAAATAAAAAAATCTTGAAAGGAGTATAACCCAAGACTGTTGTAAAATTCTATTTTATTTCATTAGCCTTTTGTTGTTATTGTTCAGGCCAATCCCATGGAGATAAAGATAATATAAATTTCAAGCATCTAGGACATAGTGAGCACTGAATAAATATCTGCTGAATGAAAAAATGAATGAGTGAATGGGAAATTTGGTTGAATCATCTATTTGAAATGTTTCAAATTTATATTAATAAATGCCTTTGTTCTATTTTCATAATAATTTTAAGATTTAAATACTCTTTATAAAAGCATTCTTCTTTTTATCCCCACTGCCCCATTCTAACCTTGAAACTTATCAATATATTTCTCTAAGCTCATTGAGATAGACGAGTCTTATATTTTCCACTGTCAAACCAGAATGCATATTTCAAATCAACCAGGTGCCCCTTAATAGAGGCTGGAGGAACCAGTCCCGGTCCTTGCATTCCAAAGCAAGAGGATGAAATATTATTAACCTAAATTGAGCATTTATGTACTATGTTTTTTTCCCTCGGTTTTACTGCAGTAAGTCATCAAATACTTTAAATTAGAAAACGGTCCCTGTCAAGGTGAGATAGTCATTTTCTGTGCTTTAAATTAGAAAACGGTCCCTGTCAAGGTGAGATAGTCATTTTCTGTGCTTGAAATATAGTTGTGTGCCAGGAGGGAGCTGAGGTGCTTTAAATAAGCTTTCTCCCCCACCATGTAAGCCCTGAAATTGTTGACCATTTTAAATGATAACAACAATATCAATAAAAATAATAGCCACCATCTAGAAGTTACCTACTAGGCTTAAACCTCATTTGCATCCTCTAACTCAACTATCCAATTTTATGAAGTTGGAATGATTATAATATTTTATAAAGCAGATAACCTTGCCCAGGGCCATGCAGTAGAGAACATAGTGAGTAAGCAGTAGAGTGTACTTGGAGCCCAGGTTGTCTCATACCAAAACCTTCGCTCTTAACCAATACAGTGACAACACTCTTTTTTTTTTTTTTTTTTTACATCTTTGTTAGAGTATAATTGCTTTACAATGGTGTGTTAGTTCCTGCTTTATAACAAAGTGAATCAGTTATACACATACATATGTTCCCATATCTCTTCCCTCTTGCGTCTCCCTCCCTCCCACCCTCCCTATCCCACCCCTCCAGGCGGTCACAAAGCACCGAGCTGATCTCCCTGTGCTATGTGGCTGCTTCCCACTAGCTATCTACCTTACGTTTGGTAGTGTATGTGTGTCCATGCCTCTCTCTCGCTTTGTCACAGCTTACCCTTCCCCCTCCCCATATCCTCAAGTCCATTCTCTAGTAGGTCTGTGTCTTTATTCCTGTTTCACCCCTAGGTTCTTCATGACATTTTTTTTCTTAAATTCCATGTATATGTGTTAGCATATGGCATTTGTCTTTCTCTTTCTGACTTACTTCACTCTGTATGACAGACTCTAGGTCTATCCACCTCATTACAAATAGCTCAATTTCGTTTCTTTTTATGGCTGAGTAATATTCCATTGTATATATGTGCCACAACCCTCTTTTGACTCCCACTTGATTTAATATATTTTTGGCTGAAATCAGAAAAGCTCATGTCTCCCACTTGATTCTGCAGTGTTCTGTGGAGATGTCTGAGAGCAGAAAGACAGAAATTTCATTTCTGCCTTTTGTGCTACAGGGGAGGAAAACTAAGATAACATTATTGAGAGTGACTGTAATGAGAGAAGAGAAATCAATAAAACGTACAATGAGAAAAGTGAATTTTTGAAGGAAAAACTATCACAGTTGACTAAAGGAGAGTGCGTTGTCATACTACTCTGTGTTCTCCTTCCATTGGTATATATTTTCAAAATGTCTCTGTTATCCGAGACATTCAACTTGACCCATCGCTGCCCTTTATACAGAGTTAGCTCTCCCAAGCAACTCTGAGCAGCAGATGCCACATAGAAGAATTGGTGATAACCCTGAGTGGCCTAGGTAATTTCTGCTTACCTTGACTGCTGTTTCTTGCTAATCATTTAACACTAGACTTTAGCTTTCCATATTAGTTTTTGGTCTCTTGGCTGGTGGCCCAGGTGGCCTTCCTTCTCTGGCTTAGTGGCATGAATCTCACTCTTAACCTCTGGCTGTGCCTCACCTTCTCATGTCATCACTGGCAACAGCTTTAAGGGAAGACACTCTCTTTAAAGTCTTGATCCACTAAAACACTTCCAACCAAGCCAACCCCCAGCATACCCACTTAGAGAGGGAAAGTTAAGCCTACCTTTTTAAAAAGGAAAAGTTAAAAACCTTTATGAAATTAGACATATTTAAGTATGGCAATTCTCACCCACTCTCTTCAAACAACATTTAATATGTGTTTTTGTGTGTTAAGCTCTGCAATAAGTTCTTCAATTCCTAAGTTTCTATCTAGGGTTCCATCTTTACGTATATAAAAGAACAACACTTTTTATAGAGTGCTTCATAGTAAAGAAGTTTTTTTGGAGTCAATTAATTTTCAGTGCTGCTAAAAATGACATTTTATTATTTTTAATATAGGCAAAGTGAGGAGGGTCTCAAGAAAGATCTCATCTGCATTACTGACTTTAGGAATGCTAGAATGTTAGAGCACGTGAGATGTATATGCCCAAAACCCAAAGAGCCACTCAGAAAAATAGAAAAGAGGACACAGGATTTACAGAAAAGAGAGACAGCACAGTACAGACTATAGAGTTAAATCTCCTAGGCTCAAATCCCACCTGTAATACCTACTAGTGGTACAGCTTTAGACAAATTTCTTGACTTTCTTTCTCTGCTTCTGTTTTATCTATAAAAATGTGAATTATTATAATTATAGCACCTAGTATTATATGGGGTTTTATGAGAATTGAATTATCCCTTATTAAAGCATGGGGAGTTCTAAGAGCAGTGCCTAGTATAGGAAGTGCTTGATGAATGGCAGCTCTCATTATAACCAGCAACTAGCCATGTGACAATTGCAAGTCACAGACCTTAGGAGCTCACTATCTTCCTCCTTAAACAGCATTGGCCATTGATGAAAGTTGAGTGTTAAAGTCCCCTACTATTAATGTGTTACTGTCGATTTCTCCTTTTATGGCTGTTAGTATTTGCCTTATGTATTGAGGTGCTCCTATGTTGGGTGCATAAATATTTACAATTGTTATATCGTCTTCTTGGATTGATCCCTTGATCATTATGTAGTGTCCTTCTTTGTCTCTTCTAATAGTCTTTATTTTAGAGTCTATTTTGTCTGATATGAGACTTGCTACTCCAGCTTTCTTTTGGTTTCCATTTGCATGCAGGATAAAAAATTAATGCACAGAAATCTCTGCATTCCTATACACTAATGATGAAAAATCTGAAAGTGAAATCAAGAAAACACTCCCATTTACCATTGCAACAGAAAGAATAAAATATCCAGGAATAAACCTACCTAAGGAGTCAAAAGACCTGTACGCAGAAAATTATGACACTGATGAAAGAAATTAAAGATGATACAAATAGATGGAGAGATATACCATGTTCTTGGACTGGAAGAATCAACACTGTGAAAATGACTCTACTACGCAAAGCAATCTATAGATTCAATGCAATCCCTATCAAACTACCACTGGCATTTTTCACAGAACTAGAACAAAAATTTTACAATTTGTATGAAAACACAAAAGACCCCGAATAGCCAAAGCAATCTTGAGAATGAAAAACGGAGCTGGAGGAATTAGGCTCCCTGACCTCAGACTATACTACAAAGCTACAGTAATCAAGACAGTATGGTACTGGCACAAAAAGAGAAAGATAGATCAATGGAACAGCATAGAAAGCCCAGAGATAAACCCATGCACATATGGTCACCTTATCTGTGATAAAGGAGGCAGGAATGTACAGTGGAGAAAGGACAGCCTCTTCAATAAGTGGTGCTGGGAAAACTGGACAGCTACATGTAAAAGTATGAGATTAGATCACTCCCTAACACCATACACAAAAATAAGCTCAAGGTGGATTAAAGACCTAAATGTAAGGCCAGAAACTATCAAACTCTTAGAGGAAAACAGGCAGAACACTCTATGACATAAATCACAGCAAGATCCTTTTTGACCCACCTCCTAGAGAAATGGAAATAAAACCAAAAATAAACAAATGGGACCTAATGAAACTTCAAAGCTTTTGCACAGCAAAGGAAACCATAAACAAGACCAAAAGACAACCCTCAGAATGGGAGAAAATATTTGCAAATGAAGCAACTGACAGAGGATTAATCTCCAAAATTTATAAGCAGCTCATACAGCTGAATAACAAAAAAACAAACAACCCAATCCAAAAATGGGCAGAAGAACTAAATAGACATTTCTCCAAAGAAGATATACAGACTGCCAACAAACACATGAAAGAATGCTCAACATCACTAATCATTAGAGAAATGCAAATCAAAACTACAATGAGGTATCATCTCACACCAGTCAGAATGGCCATCATCAATAGAAACAATAAATGCTGGAGAGGGTGTGGAGAAAAGGGAACCCTCTTGCACTGCTGGTGGGAATGTGAATTGGTACAGCCACTATGGAGAACAGTATGGAGGTTCCTTAAAAAACTACAAATAGAACTACCATATGACCCAGCAATCCCACTACTGGGCATATACCCTGAGAAAAAGAGTCATGTACCAAAATGGTCATTGCAGCTCTATTTACAACAGCCAGGAGATGGAAACAACCTAAGTGTCCATCATCGGATGAATGGATAAAGAAGATGTGGCACATATATACAATGGAATATTACTCAGCCATAAAACGAAACGAAATTGAGCTATTTGTAATGAGGTGGATAGACCTAGAGTCTGTCATACAGAGTGAAGTAAGTCAGAAAGAGAGACAAATACCGTATGCTAACACATATATATGGAATTTAAGAAAAAAAAGTGTCATGAAGAACCTAGGGGTAAGACAGGAATAAAGACACAGACCTACTAGGGAATGGACTTGAGGATATGGGGAGGGGGAAGGGTAAGCTGTGACAAAGCGCGAGAGAGGCATGGACATATATACACTACCAAACGTAAAATAGATAGCTAGTGGGAAGTAGCTGCATAGCACAGGGAGATCAGCTGGTTGCTTTGTGACAGCCTGGAGGGGTGGGATAGGGAGGATGGGAGGGAAGGAGACGCAAGAGGGAAGAGATATGGGAACATATGTATATGTATAACGGATTCACTTTGTTATAAAGCAGAAACTAACACACCATTGTAAAGCAATTATACTCCAATAAAGATTAAAAACAAACAAACAAACAGCATTGGCCTTTGATCTAGAAGTTTCTTATCTCTCTGTTAATGTATTCTTTTACTAGAAATAGGCTCCCTTGACCAAATGTCAACCAGTTAAATTCTGACTGCTGGCATCTCACACATTTTAATATTTCTAAGCTCTAATGTAAATCCCCTCCCAACCCCACACAATCTGTCAAACTAAAGAAGGAGACAGAACAGAAATCTCATCACTCTTATTATTCCCCATGTGATTCAAATGTACTATTGTTTGTCTGTTATCTGCAGTAACTCCTGAAAAACCTCATTCTGTCACTAGAGATACAGCCTTTTAGGATTTGCCTGTACAGTTTGTCAAGCTTTGCAGCCTTCACTTTAATCTCTCAGCCAGAGTGGCTGTCTTCTAAAGAGAGGTCATTCTAAAGCCTATTCAGGTATCGTATTTTCCTCTTTTCTTCTGTTCTCTCTTTTATGGGCTTCCCTCCCCTTTAGGATTAGAGAGAAGAATCACAGAGAGGATTCATTCAAAATCCACTCCCCTCTCCTCCTCTTTGTGTCAGGAGAATATAGTATTTGAGTTCAACATTGAAGGTAGACAGACATAATTCCTGACTCTACCACTTATTAACTGGGTAATGCAAGGCAATTTTCTTGTTATCTTTGATCCTTGGTAAATAAATGTTATTGTGAGAGTGAATTAAACAAGATGACACAGTTGCATACAGCATATAGTAACCTTTCAGTAGTGGTATCAATTACTGTTGTACTTTCCACTCTCTAACATCTGACATGTTTTTCCATGTTTCTTCTCTGCAGCTATGTCAAGGTCTTTATACTTTATTCATCAGTTTATTCTCCTCTCCTTTCCCCCCACCAAAGCATATCCTCTTAGTTATCTACCTGAATCTTTATTCTCCACATGATGTCATTCAAATGTGAGACCCTGCTCCTCTGATTAAAACACTTCTGGTTTGGTGATCTTCCACAGTCCTTTCAAAACACTTATTCTAATTCCTCTGCTTGATTATCTGCAGCACCATACAATATATAGCAATTACCATTCCACTTTTCCTAATGTGCGCAGGTAAAGCTTCAATAATTCCTCTTACTTTCTCTAAAGACCACTTTTCTGAAACAGTAGAGCCCTCTGGAGGAGAGCTCCTAGAGCTGCTAGTGATACTGATATTGGGGTAGATTTAAAGTTGACTGCAGCTGCCTCATACAGAGATACTCCTGGCACAGCTCTGTCCCCATGGTCACTCCAAAGTCTGAGGGTTTGGAAGTTTAAAGGAATCCCTGGTACCAGTGCAGAGGGATAGCATGTAGACATATTATCTAGATCAGATGGTAAGCACAGAATAGAATAATGCTTAAGGATATGGGTTTTAGAATCAAGACAGATATAAAGTCAGATCCCAGCTATACTACTTTCTACCTGTTTGACCTTGAGCAAGTTATTTTAACTTTTCTGACTTTTATTTTAAAAAAGGATTAAGAAAGTAGTATCTGCTTTTTAAAGAGGTTCTAAGCATTAAATGGTATAATGCATTTGAAAGGGCTTAATAAATTGCTTGGCATATTATATTATTATTATCATCATAATCACTGTAAATATGAAATGCAGCTGAAGATGTATATATACACATATATGAAGATGTATAGATACACCTTCAGCTGCATTTCATATTTACAATAATTATGATTGTAATAATATAATAATATGCCAGGCAATTTATATATAAAATATTCGTTCATCTCTTTCTCCACGGCCATGATGCTTCCTTAAGCTGTTATTATACTCTCCCTGGAATACTACCGTAGCTTTTAACTGGTCATCATTCTGTTCTGCTCCTGTATCTTTCTTCTCCATTATTCACAAAGCTATCCAAGTGCTTTTTAAAACATGTAAAATAGATCATGTCACTCTTCTATTCAAAATGACTTTAGTCTTTAATAAGTCCAGTCTAGACCCTGTCTACTTCTCCCTCTTTGTATAGTACCACTTCTCCCCAACCCTCAACTAATTTCAGCCCCAGTAGTCTTCCTGCAGTTCTTCAGGTGCACACGTTTCTCCCCTCTGCCTGGAGTGCACTTCACTAAACTATTTGCCTGTTATCACATTCTATTTCTTCAGGTCTCAGCAATGTTTCTTCAAAGAGGCCCTTCTTCACACCCCTCTGTCTTCATTCCCCTTTTATATTCTCCCATAGTACTGTGAATTTTTCTTTATAAAGCTTATATTTATTTGCATTTCTATATTTATGTTTATGATTTTCAGTTTATTATTTGCCTCATGACTCCTCCACAAGCACAGTGAATATCTATTTTGTTTATAATTTTTACACCAGGTGTCTAACTCAGAGTCAGACCCATGGCTTCATGAATATTTGCAGAAACAATGTTGAGTGAATATGACCAATACAGGACGAATGCTCTCTCTGCTCTTGCCTAGCACACCTATCCCCATCAGCAGCATCAGCAGGATCTTCACAACAGCAGTAGCTATGATTTAGTGAACGGCTGCTGTGGGCCAGGGCCTGTATTAAACTTTTCCATGTATATGCTCATTTAATCTTCACTATCATCCTACCATACTTTTCAGATAAGGAAAAAAATGCATACTCGAGGCCATACAGCTCTGGTGAGACCAGAATCAAACCCATATCTAGCTGACTCAAGACCTTGATCTTGCCACAGGAGAGAGAACTGAGCAGGTTACCACTTATCCAGAGGAATAAAGTAATGCTTTCTTTTTCTTAAAAAATCCTAATTTTTAAACTCTTCCTCAAAAGATACATTCCAACGCTTAAAATTTCCAAATGACCAAGAAATCAAGCATGAATCAAAATGGTCTTCTTTCAATGCTAACTGAAAATTAACAATAAATTGCCTGTGTTCTAAGCTCAGTAAATCCTTTCATGACGTTTCTATTCTTTCAGTCTGTCATGTAGAAAGTAATATTGGTCAGGCATCAGTGGACCACTGCATTGATCCTGGTAGGGTCATTTGTCTCGTCACTCTGTATAGCTACCTCATCACCAACAGTGCCTTTTTCAACTAGCAAATAAAGACAGAGTCCACCTTAGTTTATAAAGAAACATTGTAATGTAATGGAATTTTATTTGTGACTTCCCACAGCAGAAGTATTATATCATCTTAAATGCTCATAGGTAATGCGCTTTAGTTATTTAATCAACCCAGAATTTAATTACAAACCATTGACTTCAGTAGATTTTCATTCCACTTTCCATTCCTCTAAGAATAAGGAAAAAGAAGACATTTACAAAAATTGTCATGCATGAATGTTATCTCAGAGACATGTGGGTTCTTAAAAATAACTCCAGAACTTTGTATGGGCAATATTCAGACCACAAGGAAAATCTACCTTTTTCTGGTTGGCCTTTTAAAATGACATAATCGTTAGCTTAAGGTAACAGATGGCCAACTGTATCCAATGTTAAGCTGACCTTGAGTATCAAGGTCACCAGCACTCAGAATTTTTCTTTAAATTCTTATTTCTGTTTGGCTTCCATGTGAGTGTGAACAATATAAATATTCCCGGTTTTATGCTTGTGTTATTGTATGTTGTATTGTATATTATATTGTATTGTATTTGTTCCCATTAAACTTGACCCTATATCTCTTACCAAGGGGAAAACAAAGTTCTTCTCATTATTTTGATGAGACTGTTATGACCTATTTCATCAGCTTGGAGTACAAATGTGTCACGGTACTAGTCAGCTCAGCTGCCATAACAAAATATCATTGACTAGGTGGCTTAAGTAACAGAAATTTATTTTCTCACAATTCTGAAGACTAGAAGGCCAAGATCAAGATTCTAGTCAATTTGCTTCTTGGTGAGAGCTCCTTTCTGACTTGCAGATGGCCACTTTTTCCCTATGTTCTCACATGGTGGACAGAGAGAAAGAGGTCCCTCTGGTGTCTCTTCTTATAAGTACACTGATCCTATTAGATGAGGACCCAACCGTCATGACCTCATTTAACCTTCATTACCTCCAAAAAGCTCCATCTCCAAATATAGTCACACTGGAAGTCAGGGCTACAACATATGACTGTTGAGGACACACAAACATTCAGTCCATAATAGTCACCTTAATTTTAGTTTTCAATTAATTAATCCAGTCTCCACATAGTCAAACAAACAGGAAGCTAAGAATCTTTTTGAGGCTACATTCTTTCCCTAAATTATTTAAGAATACTTTTTCTTTAATGATTGCAAAAGAGTCCATTCTGCTTTCAAACACTAAGCATAGAAAATGTAAAAGTCAGATTAGTTTGCCAGTGGAGCCCAGCTTTCTCCCTATATTGCTTCTGCCTCCATAATGATGAAATTAACACTGGTCCTGCAAAGTCCTATGCTTCAGTGAGTCCCTAACTCCTCCCAGTTTTGAACAGGTCATAGTAGTGCCCATGATCTGGGTCCCAAGATGACAATTCAACCACTAGAACATCAAACTGAACACAGCCCTTACCATCACCACCTAAGTCTAGGTATTGAAACTGGGTTACCAATCCAGACTTCTCCTCCACTCCTGAATTTTTTTCCAGGGCCTTGATTTCCTTTCCAGCCATAAAACATTAGTAAGACCATATCTCTCCCTCAGAGCAGCGCTTGGACTTTGAAAGAAAGGGTCCCTATGCATGTTTATTTACCTCTTCCCTAGCAACCACAGCTGCATATCCAGGGCTGTTATTCAGAGGAACATCCTTTCTCAAGTTCACAAACATCCTGTAATATCATTCCCCTAGGACTATGGGTGCCTAAGACCCTTATATTTGCAAAACTGGAAAAATCCATTAGAATGATTCTTCTGGAGGAAAAATTATATGTATATATATATATATACAAGGAAGTGGCCAGAAAAGGCACATTTAAAAAAAATTTTAATAGATCTTTATTGGAGTATAATTTCTCATTTTTATTCTTCATTCACCATCTTTATTTATACCATCAGCTACCAATCCACCGAACATTCAAGAGTATCTTCCTTAGGACCCGACCAACTTAGAAAGTGAGAGAGTTGGGAATTATAAATATTTTAAATTGTCTTCAATCAATTGATATTTTCTATAATTTTTAAGGAAATAGAAATCATAGGAGAATCTGGGCAGCAACACATAAAAAAATGTGACAAATAGAAAGGAGACACAGAGTTAGTGAAACCTGGACAAGAGGATAATGACACTGGGATTATGGCCATGGAAATGTTTTCAGATGATGTGAGGGCTTGGATATATGGGTAGGCTTCTTGAGAGCACATGGCAGAGACACTTCATATAAACCATCGTGCATGGCTGTGTATATGCAGGGATACAAAGGAGTCACAGAGGTACTGAATAAGCAACAGATCAAGAAAGGATTTGCCTAGGATGGGAACATGGATGGGCCTTTTGTTAGGAAGATACCAAAATTAGAATTAAATCTGTGTCCTGGTTCCCATAGAGGAAGCTCCAATTTTCAGAACAGGGTGTAGGTTCTAAATAAGGATGTTGGAAGTGTGGATTCTTGAATATACTCACTCACAAGATAGCAGTTAAGATCATGTCTTACGTTTTTTGCAATACTCAGAAAGCTTAAGGATACTCAGCGATAGGCCTCAGTAGTATTACTTTGCATTTACTCAAACATTCTCATCTGTTTATACCTTAGCTAAGGAGACTTTTTAAAATATTTTGAAGAAACTAGTCTCACATGGTTGGTGATAACAGTAAGGCTGAGTCCTCCAGATTCCCATTCAGAGAAGCCCTTTCTATCCTGATAGGATAAAAAAGTAGGCAGGTAGGGCTGTGAAAGACAGCTGTCAGCCTCTTCAGAGATTGCTTTAGCTCAAAAGAGCTGCTTCACCCAAGATTATATGCTTCCTAGAGTAACTCTCTTCTAATGATTGACAGAGGCAGGGATGTAAGGGTCCAACTATTCTGACCCCAAAGGGACATCTCTGATGAGCTATTTTAGCTTCTGAGCTTCCTCTGGGGTTGGTCAAGGATGTCATCCAAGCTGCCTCAGAGTGTGACTTCTTCCCCAGCCCATTCCTGGTTCCCCGCCACACACACAATGAGGCAGATTATGGCAGATGTGGTAATATCCTCCCAAAATCCATTATACACTTGGTACTTGATAATAGAATTCCAAAATTTAGATAGGAATATTGCAGCTCAGATAAAAGAATTTATTTCCCAAAAGAATTATTTCCTTGCAAGTTAATATAGCTAAGGAACTATGTTTGGGCCAAGAAAATATAGGAAAAATTTTTTTAAAGGAGAAAATGTACCTTTTTCACCCTTCCTTCTTGATACTGGTTGTAATAAAGACATGATGGCTGGAGACTGAGCAACTCTTCAGGACCATGAGGCAGCCTGGTAAATATAGTAGAGGGGCAAAATAGAACCCTGGGTACTTGATACTTGTGAAGCCATGACACCAGCCCAGACTATCTACTACTAGATTCTTTTTACATGAAAAGAAATAAATTTCTATTATCTAAGCAAATTTTGAGGAGTTTTTTTTTAATTTTAGTTTTTGTTAGCTTTTTTTTTTTTAAACTTATAGCTGGATCTAAACTAATATACAAGAGATTTGGGGGGTAGGGGTGGGGGAAAAATCAGCAAAGAGTAGAAGCAAAGGCAATTTCCAAGATGAAAGTAAACAACAATTCCAGGAAAAAACAAAAACAAAAACATGTTTATCTGGCTTAGAGAGCAAACTGCTCAGGTCAAAGCATGAAAGCTGGTTTCTAGGAAAAATATCTGAAACTAATAACTCATCTGACATGTTTGACTGTCAAGAAAATTGTACTGAGAGGCATTTTAAAGAGTTATGGGAGAGTGTAGGAGACTTAGATCTTCAAAGAAATGAAAGACAACAAATAAGCAAAGTTTTAGGGCTTTAGTAACTACAGCGGAAATAAATTGTGTAAGAAATCAAAAGCATCATAGCATTCTACTTGGTTCAGCATGAACAATATTTATGTAGTCACAATAGTGAAAACATTGGATATTCTTTTAATTAAAAATTGAAATATGCTGAGATGATGTGAAGGGTAAGACAGAAGAGGAATTTTGAGTTAAATCCTCAAATACCATAATAGAACATTTTTGTTGATGAAGAAGTATATGCATATATTTTTAAATTATGAAGATAAATATCTAGAAAACAAGCTAAATAAGTTGAAAGCAGTTGTCCCTATGGACTAGGACAAGGGGATCAAGTGAACGTCATATTTATCACTATTTACATTTAAGTTTTTGCAAATATTTCTCAATAAAAATAAAATATTTTCAAAAAATCAGGAACAAAACTGAAAAGAGGTTAGAGGAAGGCCCAAAGAAATGTGAGAAACAGATAGCAAGAAAGACTGAAGTAAGTTGAAAACCTGGGAGTGCTTCAAACATCGTTGCAATGTCATTTCTTACCACATGATATGAATAAAATCTGAGCTATGACAATTATAATTACTGCCAATACACTAAAATTTCCTCAGAGAACATTAACTTTCTGCCAATTCACATAAGCTAAATGCCCTTAACTTTCATTCTCAGAATGAATTTTCTTGCCAGGAGGAAAGATCCACGCTACATTCATTTCTAGAATTTGCCATATTGTGAGCTACCTCAAAAGACATTTAAGATCCAGGATTGCCAACAGGAGGTTTTTTCAGTATCTAGTAATTACCACAAACTTCACATGAAACTGCTATATAATAAAAAAGGAAAAACCTCAGCTATTCTTAAGACCATTTGAAGACTTTGTGGGGTTCATTAGGTTCCCCTTTTGAAACTTAACGTTTTCTTTCTTTCCAACCATATGTGACCTCTTTTAAAATATTTAACCCTGGTGGTGCAGTGGTTGAGAGTCTGCCTGCCAATGCAGGGGACACGGGTTCGTGCCCCGGTCCAGGAGGATCCCGCATGCTGCGGAGCAACTAAGCCCGTGAGCCATGGCCACTGAGCCTGCGTGTCGCAACGCGAGAGGCCACAACAGTGAGAGGCCCGCGTACCGCAAAAAAAAAAAAAAAAAAAAAAATATATATATATATATATATATATATATATTTAACCCTAAATTATGCCTTAATGAATATCTTCAGGAATCCCTGTTTTGTGTTACTTATATACTCTCTGCTTACAGAAGAAATAGCATTTTTATTCAGTTTTGTCTAAAATATTACCTAGTTTTTTGTTCAGTGGGTTTTTCCTGTCTTTCCCCCCTTATGTATCCATCACACATACCTCAGCTATAACTGTTAGTACAAGGCTTACAAATGTTTAAAGATGAGATGTGTACTTTAGTGGGGCTAACCAAAAGTTTATCCAAGTTTGCTTTCTAAATCAATAAACTCTGCCAAATACTCAACTATTTCAAATTTTTTAAAATGATGTGTATGTGACTAATATTCTCCTGTATTCAGCTATTTTCCTTCACTAATTAAAACCATTTAGATTCAATTTCTTCAAAAAATTTAAGAGAAAGTTCTTTTACATTATTATTTTTTTTTTTTTTGCGGCACGCGGGCCTCTCACTGTTGTGGCCTCTCGCGTTGCGACGCGCAGGCTCAGCGGCCATGGCTCACGGGCCCAGCCGCTCCGCGGCATGCGGGATACAGGATCCTCCCGGACCGGGGCACGAACCCGTGTCCCCTGCATCCGCAGGCGGACTCCCAACCACTGCGCCACCAGGGAAGTCCGAGGGAAAGTTTTTTAAACTTGCTTTTTGTATCAGAAAAATGTTATTAAACAGGCTGGACCTGACCTCCCAACTGCTTTAAGTAGGTCTTGATTAGAGGTTCCATAAACAGAAGGATTTTGGCTAATTTTGCTGTGTAACAAGTTACTCTAAAACATTAGTAAATAAAAACAACTATTTTATTTTGTTCACAATTTTCTGGTCAAAAATTCAGGAAGAGCTCAGCTGCCCATTTCTTCCTGGGCGTCTCAAGCAGTTACAGTCAATTAATGGCTGGGCTGCATTTATATGAAGGCTCAATGAGGCAGATTGTCCCAGATAGCTCATTCACAGGGAAGACAGTTGATGGAAGCTGTTTGCTGGGAAGTCAGCTGGGATGTCCACTGAGCACTTCCACACAGCCTTTCCGTACATTGGTCTCAGAGTAGTCAGACCACCAACATGGAGGCTCAGGACTGCGAGTGTTCCAGGAAACAAGATGGAAGCTGCATAGCCATTTTCGGCCTTGCTTAGAAAGTCACTCGAAGTCCCTCCTTCTGCATTCTAGCAGTCAGTAATGAGAAACAGCCCCACTGAGATCCAAGGAGAGAGGAAATAGATCCCACCTCTTGGTCAAATCAAACGACTTGTGACTATTTGTCTTAAACAGCCACATGAAGTATAAATGTTGAGGTCAAGTTGTTACAGCCCAAGTTCATATTGTTATTTTTGTGGTATTTTTGAGACTTCATAGTAAATAGTTATTTTGGGTCCCTGTGCTTTTAAAGAGTTTACTAAAGTTAGCCCCATCCTGTTGCATATTTGAAGTCATTTTCTACCCCTGAGTGTTTCTTTCTCTTTGACAAATCTTCCACATTTAGCTTTTAACAAACATGATGTTTTTGCCAAGTAGATGTTATTACAATGGAGAGTTTCTAACCACCTCCTACCACATTATTAAAATACTTTTCCACTTGTTGATTGTCATGTTCCTCTCTTCCATATTTCCTTACTTTCATTCCTTCCTTCTCTCTGTCCCCACACGCTCTTCCTTCCTTTCTTATCCAATATACTTTGACTTTTTGGTTCCACACTCTGCTAGGCACTGGAGATATTGAGATAAATAACAATATTCCCTCCTCTACAGGAGTTGCCTTTTGGTGGCGAAGATGGGAACTGAAACTGACAAACAGTGTGGTAAATATGATTGCAGAGATATGTGCAGAGGATTATGGGAGCACTGAGGCAAGACTGAAGTGCCTCAACACCTAACTTACTGAAGAGAGCGTGGCACAAATTCATATTCAAAGAGAGAGAGAACAGATTCAAGGTCTGAGATACATGACTATGACACCCACACATTTCTGGATCATGGGTTTTGAAATATAAATCATTTTATCTCCTAAAAATAAGATTCTTTTTAAAATAATATTATCTACATTTACACAAACATCTGAAAATATGCATTAATTTGAAATCAACTTCTCCCTCCTTCCAATAATCAAACTATCGAAAGTCAGCTTCTTTGGGGTAGCAGAGATAGCAGGAAAATCCCTTGAGATTGTCAGAACTGCTAACCCACTCCAGTGATTGGATTCTCACAGCTCAATTAAAAGAGAAATAGCAAGCACAGCTGGTCACGAAATTTAAAATATTTATGAGGATAAAAGGCCCTTAACGGTGTTTTTTACTATTAATTCATAGCTAGATGGAAGGGGAATACTTTGGAGTCTTTTACTTCATTATACTTTCTATGACAAAACATACCAACTATTTCCCTTTTGGTTTAGCTTGAGAATCAAATGAATGCTTGATTTTTCTGATAATTTTAAGGTAGTTTCTTCCTATTTTTCCCTCAGGAGAACTTGGATCTTCACTGTTGTTGAGAGAAGGCAGTGAAAAAAAATTTCCCAGTTTATGAAATATCATCAGCACATTCTACTCAGTAGAATGCCAGGTATCTAAAGTGATTCAGTTGAACAACTGGTTAAGTTGGGAGACGTTTAAAGCATCTCGTAAGTAGGTAAATGGGTTGCAAGATGTTTAATACACAGGAACAACTGCTTGCAGACTAAACCACTGGGACTTCTCGGCATTTTTAGGAAGAAGGAAAAGATTGGGAAATGTTCCTTCTACAGGCTAGCCTGTATTACATTGGGAAACACTTGCAAGTAGAGGTGTTAGTCATGTCCCTCTGTCTCTGAATTCCCAGCATCTAGCATAGTGCCTGACCAGAGTGTGTGCTCAATAAATTTCACTAAATGTGTGAAGCAATAAATGTGATGTACAGACTGCAACATAATAAAATATAATTACCAACTATTGCTAGGTAAAGGGTGGATAAATTAAGTTGCCTTGTATTTGAAATGTTGAATTTCATTTTACTTGGTATTATTCTAAGATAGCATCTATTTTTATCAATATCATCCTAATCATAAATCTTGAAGAAAGACATGCCATATTCTCATCTGACATGACTATAAGGAATATATAAGACTTTAATAAGTGCATAAAAATAGAAATGAGGACTCCAATGGGTTAAGAGAATTTGGTAATAAGGTACTTAGTCTGCCTGCACAGTGAGGGGGAGATAGAGTAATACAGTAATGATCCACTTAATTATTTCTAAAGTATTTTTGATAGATGCATGTCATAGCTTAGCAGATGTGACAGTGACATTGATTCTGCACAGTGACAGACTCTTTTATTACATATTTTACAGTTCATTACAGTGTTTTTTTCCCCAATATTTAGCCTTCATTTCTATTGCTACTTAAAGTTACTTTGTCTTGATTTTTAAAAGGGTGGGTTTTATCTTGCAGGCTGAGACATACATTATGTTCTAATTCCCATTTAGATCAAAGAAACATGTAATTCTTACCATGCAAGAGCTCTGGTTCCATCTCACAGAACTAACATTCCACATTGCTATTTGGTTCTCATTTTAGAAAAGCATCCATTTTAGTTAATTTTTGCAACAACCATTGCCAGATAACCGAATTCCCTTTTTCTAGGAGCACTAAAATCAAAATGTTAATAAGGACTAGGGAATCAGGCTTAGCCTGCTTATACATTTTGCAAAATAAGGATGCTGTTTGTAGAAGTGCCATGCTCCTGACATTTCACTATGAACTTATTCTTCAGTTCTTCTGTTGCTTATTTTCCTTTTCTTCTTCTTATTTGAAACCCACTATCCATTAAAAAAAATGATTGGATTGGATTGTTTCTTCTGGAATATTTCTTTCCTTTTGATTAGGGACTTTTATTTATTTATTTTTTTGTGTTGAGGTGTTTGTTTGGGTTTTTTTTAAACCAAAGGCCTTTATTTGTACCTGTTTGTTTTAGCTATCGTTGTAGCAAAATAGGAGAATTATATGAAATGATAGATTTCAGTTTTAAATGCTTCACTTATCAATTGATTTACACATTCGTTTACAAATATGAACTGAGCCCTATGAGTTGGGGGTCTACTCACTGCATTTTGTTTTCTTATTTACAGATATTGCTTCTATTTTATTCATACTGGAGAACCATGTTACAGCAGGCTTCAGATTATATAGGGTCCTTGACCAAACACTTATTTTAGACTTATGATGAGATAGACGCTATGCTCAAACTGGGGAGTTGGAAATAAACTAAACCTGGTATCTACTTCAAGGAGTCTAATGAGATAGAAAATGTATGAAAATATATCATATTTGGATGCTCAAAGATAAGAGAAAATTCAGCACAGTCTAACCTTAACTTTCATTCTGTTTCTTTGTGATTCTTTAGCCTCTTGCCTTCTCCTGTATGTCAGTTTATCCTCAGGCTAACTTACCTTGTGGTTCTAAACAGAAGCAGGGACTATGTACTTCCTCCATTCTCAACCATTGATCAAAATTATGCACTTTACCTTGATTGGAATATTTCTGCGTCAAGTGTGGCTAGGGGAGTCCCGTGTTTTGGGCTTGAGACGGGTTCCTTCCTTTTTCTTGACCAATTGCTGTAGCCTGAGGAATGTGATAAGGCTTATTAGTTTGCACCCTTGAGCAGAGGGTAGAGTAGTCAATATCCCCCAAACCACAGTTCTACTACACAAAAGCGAAAGATGGTTACTTAGAGGGAGATTCAAGTAGTGTTACAAAAGAGAATGGTGGGAAATTGGTATTGGCAACCAATGACTGGATCTGGACAGCATCAGTTTTCCACCCACTCCCACTTTATGTTCAGACTCAGCATTTTATTACTATGGTAGCTTGATTACAAAATTGTCCAAATTGTTCTACATGCTAAGCAATTTGACTTTGTAGGTCCTCGCATCAAGAGAAAGTCTGTTCTCCTATTTCTTGAATTTGGGCTAAGCTGGTGATTTCATTTAACAAAATAATGCCTTGGAAATGATCCTGTTTTGAGCTTGGCTCCCAAAAGGTTTTATGTGCCTCCACTCACTGTCGGAACCCTGCTGCCACCCTGTAAACTAGCCTGATCTAGTTGGCTGAAGACTGGGAGACCACATAGAATAGAGACAAGCAGTCATTCCAGCTCAGGCCATCCCAGACCAGTCAGTGACCCAGGATTTGACCACAGACCCGTAAGTGAGCCTAGTCAAGACCAGGAGGATCTGCTAGGGAGGTGAAAGCAAGGGCTTACACAGGGCCACAACTGTTTAGTTATGATTCTGAAATCCAATAAACTCTTAAAATCAAAAGCAGTTTTATTAATTTGCAGGAAATCCATTTGGCAGCAAAACCAAATGTGAACTTATTGAAAGGCTACTTACACTCTTTCTTTACCCAAACTAGTGTGAAAATCCACTTTTTGCTGAAAAATATATTAATGCGTTTGATCACAGTGTGCTGCCCCAGATCCTACTGGGGATTTTACAAAATATATTATACATGCAAAGTTCTGGCTTTTTAAATTACGTAAAGAAAAACCCAAATCAAACAAGAACCAAAACAAACAAACAAATCACTTGACTTTTGAAACATATCAGGCTCAAGAATTTGGGGACCCCAAAATTATTTTGCACAGAATGTCATCCCCTTTCTTTTTCCTCTTCCCATTCTTCTCACAAAGAATCTTCCCTAATCTTCTTACACTTTTTTTTTTTTCCCCTTCCCTCCTCCTCCAAAATCCTCTTCTAGCCTCTCAGGGTCTGACTTCATCCTCCTTCCCACTCTGGGATTTTTCCTCCACCACCTCTTTCCTTAAATAGTACAACTTAAGTCTTTCTCAGCTTCCCAGTTTGCACCTTCATATATCACCCAGCTTAGCAAATTGAAAGATATTCCTTGACATTTGCCATCTTTTGAAGGCAAGTGAAGGTTGGAGATCAAGGGTTAAAAATGATGACTAATGTTCTCCCCTTTCACGCATATAAACAAATATAATGATATATTACTGATGCTCTGATAGGAGTGTAAGAGCTAAATTAGGCTGAGGTACAAAGAAAGTAGTGGTCAATTCTACCCAGGATAGAGAAGGGTTATTAAAAGAACTTTATAGAGAAAACCATGTTCTAGAAGAGTTGACCTGTACTGACACACTGGGGGAATGAAATTCAGAATCAGCTAGTCTAAGTAGGGGAGGCAGCTTTAGAAAAGGAAAACTGTGGGTACAGCAGGGAATATCAGTGAATCGCATACAGTTTATGAAGCTGGAACATATGGTGGGAGATGAGGAAGAAGAGTTAGGCAAAGGCCAAGTCATAAAAAAACTTTCTCTGAAATAAGCTTCTTTCAAAAATCTGTAAGATTGTCAGTGGGGAAGAAGTCAAGAGAAATCTCCAAAATATGAAAAGCAGGATAAGGTGTGATGGATGAAATATGAGACCACTAAAAGGAAGCTATCAATACAGATGGAGCAGCAAGTCCAACACAAAATGTCCATTGTGGAGAGCAGCATAATAAAAAAATGATAAAATATCTGAGGAAAGACATTCCATGAAAGAGAGACAAAACTGAAGACCTTATACCCAATAAGTAGTTAAAAGAACAATCAAAATTGCTATGGTTATAAATTTGAATATATTGTATAATTAATATCCATGGAGAGTTATGTCAGGACATCATATTTAGAAAATAAGAAATAGGATAGATGATTACAAATAAGAAAACAATAAAATGGTTAAGAAGTGAAAAACGTAATTGCTGAAATTAAATAATTAATAGATGGACTGAGCAACATAATGGAAGCAGCTGAAAAGCAAATTAATAGCTAAAAAAAATAATATACTAATACTTATTGGATCACTTATATGCCAAGCATTGTTCTAAGTGCTTTGCATACATTTTATTTACTTCTTCCTCACAGTAGTCAAATAAGCAATGCTATTATGATCCTTATTTTACAGATAAGAAAATTAAACTACAGGAGTTTTATAAAACTCACTCAAAGTCACATGTGTCAACTCCAGATAACACCTACTAAACCACTGTACAACATATAGAAGATTGAACCTAAGAATCACTTTAGAATGCAATACAAGAAGATAAA
Organism: Pseudorca crassidens; assembly: GCF_039906515.1. Lineage (NCBI taxonomy): Eukaryota > Metazoa > Chordata > Mammalia > Artiodactyla > Delphinidae > Pseudorca > Pseudorca crassidens. Next base: position 29,559,791 of record NC_090312.1, read on the forward strand.
AATATGGGTATAAAGAAATAAAGGTTAAGGATAAGGAGAATAGAGCTAGAAGTTGCAGCATCTAAGAGCTTAGTGATAATGAAAAGGGAGCAATATTTAAATGTATGATAGTCGAGAATTTCTTACAACTGAAGAAAGATAAGAGTCTTCATTTGAAAGAAGCCATTAAGCCATTAGACAATGGAGATTAGGTACAGGATTTTAAGAAGAGGATTGCCATAATCAGATTTTTTCTTTCATAAAGATCAATTCATGGGCAGTGTTAAGTATAAATTTGAGGCTCAAGATTATAGGCAAGGTACAACCTATCAGATAATTGCAGTAGTCCAGACTAGAGATGATAAGAGCTTACACTGAGGAAGGAGACATAAGGAAGAAGAACCAAGCACAGAGTCAGAAAACTGACGCTAATACTAACAATAATGGTGAGATGCCAAAATGTCAAATCACATACCATAAAGTTTAATGACATAAAAAAAATTTTTTTTAAAAATGAAGCACAGCCACCACCGAAGACACTTGCTAATCTAGGGTCTCCAACAGTAGCATGGCAGACTTGAATCATAAAGGGTCTTGAAAAATATGAATCAAAATACGAAATATTATCTGATATGACTGTTGAAAATAAAATAATAATTTCTTCATAACAGTGTTTCCCAAAGTTTATTTTATATAACAGTAGTTCTACAAGATGCTTTGTGGAAAATTAAAGATTCATAATCCTATAAGTTTGGGAAAACTTTAAAAACAGGTCTTACCCTTAGAGTCTCAAATCATGCCTTAACAAATTAAAGAGTCTCAGAAGTATTATAATAATGAAACCTGCTGAATTTTTAAAGAGTGGAATATTCTTCAGGAATATTTAGTTATACCCCATGACACTAATTTATATGTGTGTATATATATATGGAGGTACATATATTTAGGAAAATACTATTTTAGAGGCATATGTTTATGCATTTATAGGAATTCAATTTTTATTATTCCTCTGACGTACATTCATAAGTATGAAATATAGCTTTACAGTGTTATTATGCCTTTCAAATATTTTATAGAAAAGGAGAATGTGAGAAAAAATGAGGAAGATTCAAGTAGAAAGATAACTTAGTTTAAGTATTAATAATATCACTCAAAAGATTAGCAGTAATAATAATTATGATATGAAAAAGTCTAAAATAAAACCTTTACTCTCTTTAATGTAAAAGGAAAGCAAAATATAATAATTGCTTAAACCACTATCTAGTGGTAGATAACCAGATCCCTTCTGTCCCCCTTCTGAGCTCCTTTTTGGCTCAGGAGGGGCTGCAGTTAAGGAAAGAAGGCTAACTTGTGTCAAACAAGTTCAAAACCTCACGGCCACAATAGAAGTTTGTTTTACGCTCGCATCTGAGTCTGAGATGGATCAGGTAACTCTCTTCTAAGCTGTGATTCAGCAGCCCAGGCTGCTTTCATATTGTGGCTTCAGGGTCATTTTAGCATCATTCAGATAGCACATGGCAGGAAGAGTAAATGGGCAGCCACATCAGACCCTTAACTACCTTATCCTGGAAATTAACTCACATCATTTCCACACACATTCCATTCCCCAGAACCAGAAATGTGGCCCCACAGAGATGCAGGGAGTACATTCATAGTTTGGATTGGTGTATCTTCTTCATGAATTGACCCTTTATCATTATTATTTCCCTCCATACCTGGTAATATTCAACATCCTAAAGCCCACTTTAATACAGCCACTTCAGCTTCCTTCTGATTAATGTTTGCATGATATACATTTTTATCCTGTAACTTATCTATATCTTTATATCTAAATTTCACTGTCATTAGCTCTTGCTTGAAGATGGTTTTTATAAGCTCTTTAATTACACTAAGCTAGCTCTTCAATCTACTCCCCAGCATGGTCTTTTAAAAATTCAAGTATGATCTTATTCTCCTGCTTAAAAACCACCATTGACATTTTTTTTTTTAGAAATAAATCCACACACCTTAGCCTTTATTACAAGTCCAAAGATAATCTGTCCTCTACTGAAACTTCCAGTATCATTACTGACATTCTTCCCCTCACATTTCATACTGTATACTTACTGAACTTTTTTCAATTCCAGTAATTCCACTTCTGAATTGCCATCCATATGCTACCTCATTCTTCTAAGGACTAACTTCTGTCTGGATATTATATCATCTAGAAATCTACTTTGACCTGTCAATTCTGAATTAAGTACTCTTCCTTTATGTTCCCGCTGTACCATTTATTCCTTTATCACAGCACTGATGAAATGGCATTACACTTGCCTGTTAAACTGGCACACCCCCCATCAGATTGTAAACTCCCTGAAAGTTAGGATGTATCCATTCAGTTCACTGCTGTACATCTGAAACTTAGCATAGAATCTTTTGACATTTAATTAATACTTGTTGAGTGAGTGGCTGAATTATTGAATATTATTAATGACTTTAATAAGAAATTTCAGTGCAGTGATAGACCCATAAACTGGAACATATCTCGAAAAAGAGATGTGATAAAGGACAGGGAAAGAGTTGAAGTCAGTTGAGATATTTCTTGAATAAATAACAGGAGACCATGGTGGTATGGTATCAGGAGTACTGAATGATTTTATACTCTCCCACTCTCCATGCATAACAGTATGTTGGATGAAGTCAAGCTAGAGAAAACTGTCTTTTAGTTCTTCTTAAGATGAGAGAACAAAATCCTTACACTATGATACAAACTCTTAAAGCAGAGATTCAGATCAGGTGCTTGAAACCTGAATCCTCTCCAAAAGCATATTGATCTTTTATAATGAACTACTACATACAGTACGGTGCATGAAATTAAGAGTCAACTCCGATACCTAACTCAAAGAGAATGCTCATATAAGCATATCTAGGTCAACGTGCCAGTGTCCCAAAGCCTCTCCTTTTGCTTTCTGCAAATCACTATTCCCTCCCTCCCTTGCATATGTAGCCTCTATCTTGAAATTTATGGCAACAACATTCCTGCTTTTCTCATTGTTTCACCAATATCCCAAAGTACTCTGATATAGTTTTGCCTCTTTAGCTAACAATATAAATGGACTTGCACAGTTACACATTAGTATTTTTTAGTGGCTAGCTTCTTTTCTTCATTCTTACTGTTGGGTTTTAAAATATTCATAATTATTAATTTTTATCCAGAATGTACTCATGGTATTTGGATCAGAGACCTTACCATTATTCACTTAAAAAGCAAATAATGACCATGTGGTTCCCAACACTCCACTTTTACCCCTGGGACAACACGAGGAAAGCCAAGTCAAATGTCTTATGCATACAAACTTCAAAGTCTTTATCAGAGATGAGAAACAGAGAAAAAATTGATTTTGTCTGCTTATACACAGACGCCAGAAAAAGCTGCCTTTTCCTCCCCTCCCAAAAGAAGAGAGAAAAACTTCACTCTTTGGACACAAGAATCTCTGATTGAAACTTGACTGTTTATCCTCTATATCTCTTTATCCTCACTTTTGTCTTTTTCATCCTTTTGTCTCTTTGCGCTTTCTTTGAGATGTTTTATTCTGATCTACCTCCAGTTTACTAATTCTCTCTTCACTATGTCTAATCTCTTAATCTGTCCACTGAGTTCTTAATTTTGATTCTGGCAATTTTCATTTTTTATTCCCAGTTCTCTGACAAAATTCTAAATTTTGTCTTATTTCATTGAGCACAGCAAATATAGTTATTTAAAATTCTCTAGGGACTTCCCTGGTGGTCCAGTGGTTAAGAATCTGCCTTCCAATGCAGGAGATGTGGGTTCCATCCCTGGTCGGGAACTAAGATACCACAGGGCACGGGACAACTAAGCCCATGTGCCAAAACTACTGAGCCCGCGCACTCTAGAGCCCACACGCCACAGCTAGAGAGAAGCCCACGTGCCACAATGAAGATCCCACATGCTGCAACTAAGATCCGATGCAGCCAAATAAATAAATAAATATTTTTTAAAAAAATGAAATAAAATTATTTAATATCTGAAGTCTCCCATTGGTCATTTTCTATTGTTTTATGTTTCTGTTTGTTTTCATACATGTGATATAATCTTCTGATGTGCTTGGGTTTTTTCTTTGTTTTACTTTTACTTTTAAAATAATTATAGATTCTTGGAACGTTGCAATGATATTACAGAAAGATCGTGTGTACCCTTCATTCGGTTTCCCTCAATGGTTACATTTTGTGTAACTATATATAATATCAATCCAGAAAACTGCTAGTTTACCACATGCGTAGATTTGTGTAGCCACCACCCCAATCAAGATACAGAACTACTCCATCACCACAAAGATCTCCCTCATGCTATCCCTTATAGTTATGATCACAGCCACTCCTATACCACCCACAATCCTTAACCCTTGGAAACCACTAATGTGTTCTCCATCTCTATAACTTTGTCATTATGAAAATGTTATAGATATATAACGTTATATATATGCTATATATAATGTTATATACATTATATATATATATATGAGAGAGAGAATTATACAGTATGTGACCTTTAGAAATTGGCTTTTTTTTATTGTTATTTTTTATTCTGAGTTAATGTATTTGCAAAATTGTTTGTAAAACTGGTTTGAGATGATGCAGTATTTTTTTTTCCTTTTTCAAAGATTGCTTCTTATGCCAAGTACCTGGTGTTCTAGCACTCTGAAATTACCGTGGTTAAATTTTAGGGATTGACATCTTAACAAAGTGAGGTGCACTCCCTGTGAGGTCCCATCTAACTGCTTCACACTGCTAGGATGCAACCTTTTAGGATTTTTAACCCAAAGTTTAAGGAGTGGAGCAGATTCACTATAATTCCTTCCCTTGGTGGGCTCAGAACCCCAGTCTCCACTCTCCTTAGCTTCTTGGACTCTCAACTATTTCCTCTTGAATCACCTAACATCCCCAAGTAAAAGGAAACTCCAAGCTCCTGACTTGCCTCACGGACTCTCTCTCCTTTTCTGGATTGTAGCCCAGTAACTTTTCTCTATCTTGTTAAATTTACATGTCTTCAAGCAAGTGATTTTTGTACATTTTGTCCAGATTTCTTTTTTTTTTTTGGTTCCCCCTTTTACTTTATTTATCTATTTAGCATCTTTACTGGAGTATAACTGCTTTACAATGGTGTGTTAATTTCTGCTGTATAAAAAAGTGAATCAGATATACGTGTACATATATCCCAATATCTCCTCCCTCTTGCGTCTCCCTCCCACCCTCTCTATCCCACCCCTCTAGGTGAACACAAAGTACTGAGCTGATCTCCCTGTGCTATGCATCTGCTTCCCACTAGCTATTTTACGTTTGATAATGTATATATGTCCATGCCACTCTCTCAGCTTACCCTTTCCCTTGTCCCAGCTTACCCTTACCCTTCCCCGTGTCCTCAAGTCCGTTCTCTACATATGCGTCTTTATTCCTATCCTGCCCCTAGGTTCTTCAGAACAATTTTTTTTTTTTTAGATTCCATATATATGTGTTAGCGTATGGTATCTGTTCTTTATTTCTGACTTACTTTACTCTGTATGATACACTCTAGGTCCATCCAGCTCACTATGAAATAACTCAATTTCATTTCGTTTTATGGCTGAGTAATATTCCATTGTATATATGTGCCACATCTTCTCTATCCATTCATCTGTCAATGGACACTTAGGTTGCTTCCATGTCCTGGCTATTGTAAATAGAGATTCAATGCACATTGTGGTACATGACTCTTTTTGAATTATGGTTTCCTCAGGGTATATGCCCAGTAGTGGGATTGCTGGGTCATATGGTAATTCTATTTTTAGTTTTTAAAGGAACCTCCATAATGTTCTCCATAGTGGCTGTATCAATTTACATTCCCACCAACAGTGTAAGAGGGTTCCCTTTTCTCCACACCCTCTCCAGCATTTATTGTTTGTAGATTTTTTGATGATGGTCATTCCGACTGGTGTGAGGTGATACCTCATTGTAGCTTTGATTTGCATTTCTCTAATGATTAGTGATGTTGAGCATTCTTTCATGTGTTTCTTGGCAATCTGTGTATCTTCTTTGGAGAAATATCTGTTTAGATATTCTGTCCATTTTTGGATTGGGTTGCTTGATTTTTTGATATTGAGCTGCATGAGCTGCTTTTATATTTTGGAGATTAATCCTTTGTCAGGTGCTTCATTTGCAAATATTTTCTCCCATTCTGAGGGTTGTCTTTTCGTCTTGTTTATGCTTTCCTTTGATGTGCAAAAGCTTTTAAGCTTCATTAGGTCACATTTGTTTATTTTTATTTCCATTTCTCTAGGAGGTGGGTCAAAAAGGATCTTGCTGTGATTTATGTCGAAGAGTGTTCTTCCTATGTTTTCCTCTAAGAGTTTTATAGTGTGTGGCCTTACATTTAGGTCTTTAATCCATTTTGAGTTTATTTTTGTGTATGGTGTTAGGAAGTGTTCTAATTTCATTCTTTTACGTGTAGTTGTCCACTTTTCCCAGCACCACTTATTGAGGAAGCTGTCTTTTCTCCATTGTATATTCTTGCCTCCTTTGTCAAAGATAAGGTGACCATATGTGCATGGGTTTATCTCGGGACATTCTATACTGTTCCATTGATCTATAGTTCTGTTTTTGTGCCAGTACCATACTGTCTTAATTACTGTAGCTTTGTAGTGTAGTCTGAGGTCAGGGAGCCTGATTCCTCCAGCTCCGTTTTTCTTTCTCAAGATTGCTTTGGCTATTTGGGGTCTTTTATGTTTCCATACAAATTGGGAAATTTTTTGTTCTAGTTCTGTGAAAAATGTCAGTGGTAGTTTGATAGGGATTGCACTGAATCTGTAGATTGCTTTGGGTAGTATAGTCATTTTCACAATGTTGATTCTTCCAATCCAAGAACATGGTATATCTCTCCATCTATTTGTATCATCTTTAATTTCTTTCATCAGTGTCTTATAGTTTTCTGCATACAGGTCTTTTGTCTCCATAGGTAGATTTATTCCTAGGCATTTTATTCTTTTTGTTGCAATGGTAAATGGTAATGTTTCCTTAATTTCTCTTTCAGATTTTTCATCATTAGTGTATAGTAATGCAAGAGATGTCTGTGCATTAATTTTGTAACCTGCTACTTTACCAATGTCATTGATTAGCTTTAGTAGCTTTCTGGTAGCATCTATAGGATTCTCTATGTATGGTATCATGTCATTTGCAAACAGTGACATTTTTACTTCTTCTTTTCCAATTTGGATTCCTTTTATTTCTTTTTCTTCTCTGACTGCCATGGCTAAAACTTCCAAAACTATGTTGAATAATAGTGGTGAGAGTGGGCACCCTTGTCTTGTTCCTGATCTTAGTGGAAATGGTTTCAGTTTTTCACCACTGAGAATGATGCTGGCTGTGGGTTTGTCATGTATGGCCTCCATTATATTGAGGTAAGTTCCCTCTGTGCCCACCTTCTGGAGGGTTATCACAAATGGGTGTTGAACTTTGTCAAAAGTTTTTCTGCAGCTATTGAGATGATCATATGGTTTTTAGCCTTCAATTTGTTAATATGGTCTATCACATTGACTGATTTGTGTACATTGAAGAATCTTTGCATTCCTGGGATAAACCCCACTTGATCATAGTGTATGATCCTTTTAATGTTTTGTTGGGTTCTGTTTGCTAGTATTTTGTTGAGGATTTTTGCATCTATGTTCGTCAGTGATATTGGCCTGTAGTTTTCTTATTTTTTGATATCTTTGTCTGGTTTTGGTATCAGGGTGATAGTGGCCTTGTATAATGAGTTTGGGAGTGTTCCTCCCTCTGCTATATTTTGGAAGAGTTTGAGAAGATTAGGTGTTAGCTCTTGTCCAAATGTTTGGTAGAATTTGCCTGTGAAGCCATCTGGTCCTGGGCTTTTGTTTGTTGAAAAATTTTTAATCACAGTTTCAATTTCAGTGCTTGTGATTCATCAGTTTATATTTCTTATTTCTTCCTGATTCAGTCTTGGACGGTTGTGCCTTTCTAAGAATTTGTCCATTTCTTCCAGGATGTCCATTTTTTTGGCATATGGTTGCTGTAAAATCACTCATGATCCTTTGTATTTCTGCAGTTTCAGTTGTTTCTTCTCCTTTTTCATTTCTAATTCTATTGATTTGAGTCTTCTCCCTTTTTTTCTTGATGAGTCTGGCTAACGGTTTATCAATTTTGTTTATCTTCTCAAAGAACCAGCTTTTAGTTTTCTTGATCTTTGCCATCATTTCCTTCATTTCTTTTTCATTTATTTCGGATCTGATCTTTATAATTTTTTCCTTCTGCTAACTTTGGGGGTTTTTTGTTCTTCTTTCTCTAATTGCCTTAAGTGTAAGGTTAGGATGTTTATTTGAGATGTTTCTTGTTTCTTGAGGTAGGATTATGTTGGTATAAACTTCCCTCTTAGAACTGCTTTTGCTGCATCCCATAGGTTTTGGGTCGTCGTGTTTTCATTGTCATTTGTTTCTAGGTATTTTTTTATTTCCTCTTTGATTTCTTCAGTGACCTCTAGGTTATTTAGTAGTGTATTTTTTAGCTTCTATACGTTTATATTTTTTACAGATTTTTTCTTGTAATTGATATCTAGTCTCATCTTATTGTGGTTGGAAAAGACACTTGATACAATTTCAATTTTCTTAAATTTACCGAGGCTTGATTTGTGAACCAAGATATGATCTATCCTGGAGAATGTTCCATGAGCGCTTGAGAGGAAAGTGTATTCTCTTGTTTTTGGATGGAATGTCCTATAAATATCAATTAAGTCCATCTTGTTTAATGTATCATTTAAAGCCTGTGTTTTCTTATTTATTTTCATTTTGGATGATCTGTCCATTGGTGAAAGTGGGGCGTTAAAATCTCTTACTATTATTGTGTTACTGTCAATTTCCCCTTTTATGGCTGTTGGCTTTTGCCTAATGTATTGAGGTGCTCCCACGTTGGGTGCATCAATATTTACAATTTTTATATCTTCTTCTTGGATTGATCCCTTGATCATTATGTAGTGTCCTACTGTGTCTCTTGTAATAGTCTTTAAAGTCTATTTTGTGTGATATGAGAATTGCTACTGCAGCTTTCTTTTCATTTCCATTTGCGTGAAATACCTTTTTCCATCCCCTCACTTTCAGTCTGTATGTGTCCATAGATCTAAAGTTGATCTCATGTAGACAGCATATCTACAGGTCTTGTTTTTGTATCCATTTAGCCAGTCTATGTCTTTTGGTTGGTGCATTTAATCCATTTACATTTAAGGTAATTATCGATATGTATGTTCCTATTACCATTTTCTTAATTGTTTTGGTTTTGTTATTGTAGGTCTTTTCCTTCTCTTGTGTTTCCTGCCTAGAGAAGTTCCTTTAGCATTTGTTGTAAAGCTGGTTTGGTGGTGCTGAGTTCTCTTAGCTTTTGCTTGTCTGTAAAGTTTTAAATTTTTCTATCAAGTCTGAATGAGATCCTTGCTGGGTAGAGTAATCTTGGTTGTAGGTTTTTCCCTTTCATCACTTTAAATATGTCCTGCCACACCCTTCTGGCTTGTAGAATTTCTGCTGATGAATCAGCCACTAACCTTATGGGGATCCCCTTGTATGTTATTTGTTGCTTTTCCCTTCTGCTTTTAATACTTTTTGTTTGTATTTAAATTTTGATAGTTTGATTAATATGTGTTTTGGCATGTTTCTCCTTGGATTTATCCTCTATGGGACTCTGCACTTGATTTGGACTTGATTGACTATTTCCTTTTCCATATAAGGGAAGTTTTCAACTATAATCTCTTCAAATATTTTCTCAGTCCCTTTCTTTTTCTCTTCTTCTTCTGGGACCCCTATAATTCAAAGGTTGGTGCGTTTAATGTTGTCCCAGACGTCTCTGAGACTGTCCTCAATTCTTTTCATTCTTTTTTCCTTATTCTGCTCTGTGGTAGTTATTTCCACTATTTTATCTTCCAGGTCACTTATCCATTCTTCTGCCTCAGTTATTCTGCTATTGATTCCTTCTAGAGAATTTTTAATTTCATTTATTGTGTTGTTCATCATTATTTGTTTGCTCTTTAGTTCTTCTAGGTCCTTGTTCAATGTTTCTTGTATTTTCTGCATTCTATATCCAAGATTTTGGATCACCTTTACTATCATTACTCTGAATTCTTTTTCAGGTAGACTGCCTATTTCCTATTCATTTGTTTGGTCTTGGGGGTTTTTACCTTGCTCCTTCATCTGCTGTGTATTTCTCTGTCTTCTCATTTTGCTTAACTTACTGTGTTTGGGGTCTCCTTTTTGCAGGCTGCAGGTTCATAGTTCCTGTTGCTTTTGGCATCTGCCCCCAGTGGGTTAGGTTTGTTCAGTGGGTTGTGTAGGCTTCCTGGTGGAGGGGACTGGAGCCTGTGTTCTGGTGGAGGAGGCCGGATCTTGTCTTTCTGATGGGCAGGACTGTGTCCAGTTGCATGTTTTGGGGTGTCTGTGAACTTATTATGATTTTAGGCAGTCTCTCTGCTAATGGGTGGGGTTGTGTTCCTGTCCTGCTAGTTGTTTGGTATGTGGTGTCCAGCACTGTAGCTTGCTGGTGGTTGAGTGGATGTGGGTCTTAGCATTGAGATGGAGGTCTCTGGGAGAGCTTTCGCCATTTGATGTTACATGGGGCCGGGAGGTGTCTGGTGGTCCAATGTCCTGAACTCGGCTCTCCTGCCTAAGAGGCTCAGGCCTGACACGTGGCCGGAGCACCAAGACCCTGTCAGCCACATGGCTCAGAAGAAAAGGGAGGGGAAAAAAAGAAAGAAAAATAAAATAAAATAAAGTTATTAAAATAAAAAAATATATTAAAAAATAAAAAAATTTAGAAAAGAAGGAAAGAAGAGAGCAACCAGACCAACAAACAAATCCAGCAGTGATAACAAGCACTAAAAACTATACTAAAAAAGAAAAAAAAAAATGGACAGACAGAACCGTAGGACAAATGGTAAGAGCAAAGCCATATAGATAAAATCACACAAAAGAAGCATATACATATACACTTACAAAAAGGGCAAATGCAATATATATATATAAAGAAGAGAGCAAAATCAGTAAATCTACCAATGATAATAAGCTCTAAATACTAAACCAAGATAAACATAAAAACAGAAACAAATTAGATGCAGAAAGGAAACCCCAAGTCTACAGTTGCTCCCAAAGTCCACTGCCTCAATTCTGGGATGATTCATTTTCTATTCAGGTATTCCACAGATGCAAGGTACATCAAATTGAATACGGAGATTTAATCCGCTGCTCCTGAGGCTGCTGGGAGAGATTTCCCTTTCTCTTCTTTGTTCGCACAGCTCCTGGGGTTCAGCTGTGGATTTGGCCCCGCTTCTGCATGTAGGTCGCTTGAGGGTGTCTGTTCCTGCCCAGACAGGATGGGGTTAAAGTAGCAGCTGATTAGGGGGCTCTGGTTCACTCAGGCTGGGGGGAGGGAGGAGTACGGAATGCGGGATGAGCCTGCGGCGGCAGAGGTTGCAACAGCCTGAGGCGCACTGTGTGTTCTCCTGGGAAAGTTGTCCTTGGATCACGGGACCCTGGCAGTGGCGGGCTGGACAGGCTCCCGGGAGGGGAGGTGTGGATAGTGACCTGTTCTTGCACACAGGCTTCTTGGTGGCTGCAGCAGCGGCCTTAGCATCTCATGCCCGTCTCTCGTGTCCAGGTTGATAGCTGCAGTTCACGCCCGTCTCTGGAGCTCATCTAGGAGGTGCTCTGAATCTCCTCTCCTTGCGCACCCCGAAACTATGGTCTCTTGCCCCTTAGGCAGGGCCAGAGTTTTTCCAGGACTCCCTTCTGGCTAGCTGTGGAGCACTAGCCCCCTTCAGGCTGTTTTAACGCAGCCAACCCCAGTCTTCTCCCTGGGATCTGACCTCCAAAGCCCGAGCCTCAGCTCCCAGCCCCGCCCGCCCCGTTGGGTGAGTAGACAAGCCTCTCGGGCTGGTGAGTGCTGGTCGGCACTGATCCTCTGTGCAGGAATCCCTCCCCTTTGCCCTCTGCACCCCTGTTGCTACACTCTCCTCCATGGCTCTGAAGCTTCCCCCCAACCCCCCCCCCCCGTCTCCACCAGTGAAGGGGCTTCCTAGTGTGTGGAAACCTTTCCTCCTTCACAGCTCCCTCCCAGAAGTGCAGGTCCCATCCCCATTGTTTTGTCTCTGTTTTTTCTTTTTTTTTTTTTCCCTACCCAGGTACGTGGGGAGTTTCTTGCCTTTTGGGAAGTCTGTGGTCTTCTGCCAGCGTTCAGTAGGTGTTCTGTACGAGTTGTTCCATGTGTAGATATATTTCTGATGTATTTGTGGGGAGGAAGGTGATCTCCACATCTTACTCCTCCGCTATCTTGAAGGTCCTCTGTCCAGATTTTTTAATTATCCTCAGCAATGGGTGGGTCTAAATCACTTTGTCTGCTGTTACCAGAAACAAACGTTTCCTATAGTTATGTTTTCTTTGATCCATACAAATTTAAAATTTTTTTCATTTAAATTTTAAAGATTTTAAATTTTTAAATAAAAATTGGGATATCTGACTTTTATTGATGTATGAATTCACTCAAGACAAACATCTGGTAAAGCAGTTAGGGGACACTGACCCCTTAGGAAAAGCACTTGCTCTCAATTTGGCTACAGTCTTCCCTCCTCCCTAGTGTCTGTATCTGTCCACTTTATTTATTTAAATAACTTGCTATCCTGGCCGCTATAGCATTTTTATTTAAAGAAGACTTTAAAACTTAATGTGACTTTTTTGTTGTTCCTAGAATTTTGTTAGTAAATGAGATCTTCATTACTATAAAAGTTGGTCATTTTTATCCTTTTCTTCCACCATTTAGAAGTGTCAGCTTGGACATAAAGTAAATCATATTCCTTGTACTATTCCCATGAAGTCACTGAGCCTCTATCCAGCCAATGTCTTTCTTACCACCCTACAACCTAGCCTCTCCTATTAACTCTAAATCCACTAAGGATATTTATTTATAATCAGTCCTTTTTATTATTGCTGAAGAGAGAAAACTGGAAAGTATCCTCAGTCATCATTACAAGAGACTATTTGTTAAAAGTCCCTGTACTACCTTTCTGGCCACTTGGCGAGGCTTGTGAGATCTTAGTTCCCTGAACAGGGATCGAAACTGGGCCCTAGACATTGAAAGCGTGGAGTCCTAACCACTGGACCACCAGGGAATTCCAAAGTCCCTGCACTACCTTTGGTTCACATGGTAAATTTACTTCTCAGAGTCTATTTTTCCAGTTGGTGTAATCATGATTGTGCCTCTCATACCTCATGGAGTATAAGTAAACAGGAAAATATGAACCATATTAAAAATTATGTAAGATCAAAATCATTACTTAGACTTCAGTATCATTTTTTTTATTGGTGTCAATCATTTTGTAAGCATACAGTGAAGAACCATTGTTGGCCATGTATTTCTGCTGTTTCATGCCCAAGTGTATCTTCAAAGTTATAGAAAGAATATATTGGTTCTCAAAGAGCTTAAATTTTATCTGGGAAGAGAGACAGCAGTCTAAAGAAAGCAGTATAAAATATATATGAAATACTTCTATAGATGTAACATGATAGTATAAAAGGAAGTGTATTATGCCACTAGAATGCCAATTAGAAGAGCAATAAGAACTTGGGGGTTGTGAACAAGAAAGCCTCTTGAAAAAGGTTCCTGGGTGAGATTTTGAGGGAATTTTAGACATGAACTTATAGGAGAGAGAGGTGAAATTATTCTAGCAAATGGTATTTTTCGCAAAGCTTTTCTTTCCAGAAGCTTATTAAGTTCACATTTATTCTTTTTCTGCAGAATTTTGAAGGAGATTTTGTACCATGTTGGCACAGAGTTGATTTTATTTTAATGCTCAAGAATATGTAGACAGTCAAGTGTACTATATTCAGAAATAGGAAATGAGAGAGAATAATGTGAATAGATAATCATCTCCAGTCTCAGTTCAGTCTTGGCATTTTCCTTCACTCTACTCAGTAGAAATATTTTACTTCTGTAGGAGATAATAAGACATTTAATATGTGGATACTGACCTTAAGGAGCTTACAATTGCTATTAGAGGTTTAGGCACCTAAGTGAGAAGTTAAACGATATGCAGTAGTTACCTAGACATTCTAGAAATGTCACAAGGTAGTGGCTGATAAATATTAAAAAATGTCAGTGCTGACAAGTCCTAGTATAGTTCATAGGAGGTAGAAGCTTTGGGAGCTGGCTTGGAGGAAAAGGGCTTCATGAAGGAGATGTAACTTAGAATCATTTCAGCAGGAAACCGTAGAGGTCCTCTAACCCAACTAGATGAATCCCTTCTGCCACATCACTAATCAATGGTTCTTTTTTTTTTTTATCCTCTCCAGTAATAACAGAATTCACTTTCATGAGACATCCTGCTTCAAGCCCTTAAAGAGAATGTTCTTCCTTATGCTCAGCCTCAAATTAGCCTCTTTATTAAGTCTGATAGTGTTATCCAGAGCTTCCCAGTCCCTGTATCCATCATCCTCAGGTGCCCCAGTATACTACAGATGTGCCGGTTTATCTCTTCCCTTGGGCCCCCTAGCTGTCTTGCAGGGCCTGAAGTACCCATAGCACCAGGATGATGGCCATGAGAAACCTCCTGTGTTTATCCCAGTGCAATACTATGATCATTTCTTATTTATGCTCTGCTGTGAAAATGATTGTGAAGCAATGCTCAGTATAGTGTAGTGGTGAAGATAGACACGAGTTGGAATCTTGGCTCTACCAGCTACTTATTACTTCTAATACCTTGGGAAAAAGACAGTTTCAATACTCAATTTCTACATTGTAAAATGGGTATAATAATACTGGCTCCCTTATAGAGTTGGTCTAAGAATTAAAGATAACACATTAGGACAAATAAATACTATTATTGTCATTGGTTCTGCTTTTCTCTTTTTTAACCACAATATAGAATTCCTCTTCTATTCATAAACTTCAAATAATTTAAAGTTAGTTTTTGTTTCCTTTGAGTCTCCTCCTCTGGCTAAATATCCCAAGTTCCTTTAGCATCTCCTTGTCCAACGTGAGTTTAAGTTTCTTCAACTTCTTAATTGCTCTCTTCTGGACACTGCATGGTGTCTTTGGGCTCCCTTTTAAATATATAGTACTAAGAACAGAATGCACCCCAGCAAATGTGGCTTGATGAGCTAATCCTTGAAGCGTGGAGGGAATAGGGGAATGAGGAAAGGATATTCTCACTGGAAAACAGTGTAATTAATGAGCAAAGGAGAAAAAGCCATAATAGATATGTCATGTTTAGCAACAGATGGGCTTAACTGGCTAAAAGAGAGTCATAGTGAGAAAAGATTTAAAAGTGTTATATTACGAAGTCCCTGGAACTATGAGACTATGAATTCTATCAATATAAAGGAAAACCAACAAAATCATCATTATAGGAGATTGATCTATTATTTGAAAGCAAGCAACCACAGAATTTATGTGAGCTACTCACAAGCAGGAAGATGTTATATTATAACCCTTCTCTTGCTCCCCTTTGATAAAAACAATCAATAACCCTAGAATCACCCCAAAGGAGATGCTGAAAACTTGGAGACGATTCACAAACCGCACATTCTGTTTGGCTGTTGGCTGTCGCAGTGTTGGCTGTGGTTAGAAAGAGGCTGATGACCCAAAGAAGTTACTTTGTCCTGTCCTAGGAATCACATCTCAGTAGCTTCAACCTCCAGATTTCCTTTATTCCTAACCCTTTCTTTTCTTGCCTTCTGGTCCTTTTTCCATTCTTTCAATTTGCATAATGCTTAGGACCTTTGGGGGTTCATGCCACCTCTACCGAGTACTAGCTGTATGACTTAGGGCAAATTACTCAGCTTCTTTGTTATTCAGTTTCCTCTTTTGTAAAACCCCATCTTTACAAAAGTGGATTTTTACAGGACTTTAAAAATTAACTGTGGGGCTTCCCTGGTGGCGCAGTGGTTGAGAGTCCGCCTGCTGATGCAGGGGACACGGGTTCGTGCCCCGGTCCGGGAAGATCCCACATGCCAAGGAGCGGCTGGGCCCGTGAGCCATGGCCGCTGAGCCTGCGCGTCCGGAGCCTGTGCTCCGCAACGGGAGAGGCCACAACAGTGAGAGGCCTGCGTACCGCAAAAAAAAAAAAAAAATTAACTGTGACCATTAAATGAGTTAATGTATCCAACGTGATTAGCAGAGAGCCTGGCAATAGTAAGTGCTATGTATGTTAATTATTGTTATTTTGGGTCATTATTATTCAAACACTCTGCTAGGCACAGGGGATGCAGAGGAGAACAGGACAATCCCTTACCCTCAATGTTCACATTTCTCCTGATTTTGTGACCAAGGCAATGACTTTGGAAGCAGATTCTTGGATACAATTTATTAGCAATCATTAATTGTCTTTGTAACCCTGGATGAGGCACTTAATTCCTCTGAGCCTCTTTCCTTATCTGTAAAATGAGGATTAATAAAATCTACGTGGAGGATTTGTTCTGACTTTTAAACAAAACGAAATATGCATATTGCCTGGCACATAGTTGTAACTAAATATACACTCCTTCCCTCATAATCCTGTGGCCACACCTGAGGCTAGGGGACCTAAGCCTGAGTTTAAGAGCCAGCGATTTCTTCTAACGTGCCAGGCCGGAGCACGGAGGTATAGCGGGAACTCGTCTTCAGGAAGGGCAAAAACGAGAAGGTAGGACAGAAGAGAGACAGGAGGGAGGCAGGGAGGCCGAACCGCACTACATCTCCCGGGATGCTCAGCAAGAGGGAGAGCCGAGCCCCGCCCCGGCCCGCCCAACCGGCACAGCAGGCGCTGCCCACCCCACGGAGCCCGGCGGCGCGCAGAGGCTACAAGTGCTGCGGCTTGTGAGCGGGGTACTTTCCCGAGGAGCCGCGCAGGGACAAGCGCGCGGTGCTCGAGCATCGCTGGGTGGCCAAGGCAGGAGGTGAGTGGCGGAGAGAGGGACGGGGAGGAGGCGCTGGGGCGAGGGAGAGACCCCGAGAGCCTGGCCGAGCGTCCCCAGTCCTTGCCCAAGGTGCCTGCCTTGCCTTAGGGTATTTGGCGAACGCAGCCCAACACTGGGTACCTCGGCGGACGCGGAGTTCACCCGGAATGGATTGACTGATTCCGCGAAGGACACCGCTGCCCGGAGCTCGCGGCGCGCCCTTCCCGCACAGCGCGCGCAGGACGGATCCCGAGGTCGCCTCCCCCAGACCAGCCTCGCCTGTGTCAGTTAGTTCCAATGCAAATATTAATGTCCTTAATTGCTGGCAGACGGACGAGGGAGAGTGCTGACCCCTCGTTTTGCGGTGCAGTTTTATTAACCGCGCTCTTAAACCAGAGACGAGAGGGAGTAGACTGAAGGAAAGAGCCTTTAGCTGGTCCCCTGGGATTATCCATTCTCCCCTGAGAATGGAAGCCCCGGATAACGGAGCTGCAAAGGAAATCGACTGTGCGGCTTGTTCCGATGGAACAAGCAGTCTCCCTTTTAAGAGAAAAAGAAGCAGGAGAAGGGAATTAAGTGGAGATTTCTCTCCCTCTTTGTTATAAATTGGAAGTCCCATAAGGGACTCTGCCGATTTTTATCTAAAGTAATCCAATTTGATGGGTTATTTGTGCCAAGGGTTAATCACAGCGCCTAATGTTTGAGGGAACTGCGAGATGATTTCTCATTTCAGTAATTGGTCAAACCCGTTATCATCGCTTCCTTCACTGAGGGATCCTGCAGTGGGGGTCTGTCCACCTACTAAAGGAAAGCTCTGGTTCAGTTGTGTTTTTCCTGCACCTGATTTTGTTTGCTTTTGTTTTGGGTTTGGTTTTTATCTGTTTTAGCCCCAGAGAAACGCTGATAATAGGAGAGAAGTGAGTGTGTGTGTGTGTGTGTGTGTGTTTTAAACAAACTCTAATGTAGAACAGAAAACATGTAAATTTCCTCTCCCATATTTTAAGTGAGTTGCCAGGTGGACTTTAGGTTAGCCTACCTGCGTTTCTGTGTGGGTTTACCAGCTGCTGGGATGTGGATTTTGAAGCATAATAAGCCTCCAAGACATGAGTTAAATCAGTTATTACCCTGAACTTGGAAGCAAAATAAAAAGGGCCCTTGCTTGAAACCTCTGTACTTGGTGATAGTGGAAAGTACATTTTTATTCCTCAGAAAGATGGCAGAGGCAGAGAAAGATGGGCAACTGGTTTTCTGCTCAACACAAACTTCTATCCCATAAATGTGCCTTGCTGTGGTGGGGCTGAGGGCATGTGACGGATACAGAGTTCCAGAGGTAACTTTGGAAATAGCTTTCCACCTATTTGCCTCAACAAAACTGTGACTCTGTGGGTTGATGATTTGTCTTTTATTGTCAGTTTACTTCTAGATTGGCTTTGTGAAAACTTCTAGACAGTTGATTTCCTGTACACATTTGTTAGCAAACCATGCCGAGGTAGAGGAACTCATACCCACTCAGACCCAGTGAGTGGGAGTAGCAGACCTATACCTGGAGCAGGCAGGTGTGTGTGTGTGTGTGTGTGTGTGTGTGTGTGTGTGTGTGTGTGTGTGTGTGTGTGTGTGTGTGTGTGTGTGTAGGAGTGGGCTAGCCCATTGTGTTTTGCAGAGATCACACAATGAGGTGTGTCGTCCACATACTTTTGGGTCCAGAACATGCTACCACCATCTGGCAGTAAGCTGAGAATGGAAGCACTGTGAACAAGGCTGTGTGACTAGGGTCTCTGGATATACAAAGTGTAAGGTTAGGAGGGGTGGCTGATCAAGCTAGCCATCTTTCACCCATTTCAGAGCTACCCAGTCAAAATGCTGAGCCCCAGCTCCAACAGAGCCCAACTGATAGTGACATACTGATTGGTTCACCCATGGTGACGCTCTAACACTAATCTGTCTTAGAATCTGTTCTGAACTACAGAGAGTCTAAACACTTATAATTTAACTGAATTGTTGAGAAGTCTGTGCTTCCCTAGATTCTTCAGAAAATCAGCAGCTCTGCTAAAAAAGGTCCCTGCTTTTCTCATTTGTATCTCTATGCAGGAAACCTGCCTTCTCGTTTGAGGGATCCTGTCACCGAAATGTGTGAGTCCTTGGATAAATTTGGCTTGGTGACGGCAATGCTTTCTTCAGAGACACTGCCACTTCCTCCATGTTCCTTTTCTACCCTGGCCTAAATTTCTCAGTGTTAATCCCTGTGATAAGACAGAGGATTTGCCCTTCTCACACTTTCCCACCACTAGGTAGCCTCTCCTTTCTCTTACCTCTTTTAGGAGGAATTGGGGCTGAAGTGTCAAGACCTGTGGCTACAAAGGAGATGAGGGCCTCAGGAGCAATACTGCTGGTGGTACGGCCTTAGCTCCTGTTGGGTTCTTATCTAACTGTGTTGCTATTGGCAGACTTTCTGGAAGCTGCTGGGGGATGTCTGACTAGCTCCAATGGAGCTCCACTATCTTGCTAAGAAGAGCAGCCAGGCAGCCCTGTGTGATGCTGTGGACTGGAGTTCAGGAGGGCTTCCCAGGGACCAGGCAGATGCAGCAGCCACTAAAGCTGCTCTCTGCTGCCAGAGACATTGTACGTCGACACCAAGAGCACCAGAGAGGGAAGGGTCTAAACTTAGCCCTTCTCCAGCATCCCCTTCCCCCTCACTGCAAGACAGTGCTATTCAGCTAGACTTCTTGCCACCAGGGCTTCTCAACTCAGGGAACAACCAAATAACAGCAGAACAGAAAGTCTGTGACTGCTGTAGCCAGGAATTAGAAACTTCTTTTACCTATGTGGATGAGAATATCAACCTGGAGCAAAGGAACCGGCGCTCCCCTTCAGCAAAAGGGAGTAAGCACCTGGGAGACCTTGGCTGGGGAAATCCAAATGAGTGGTCCCCCGAGGCTGCCATATCGCTGATATCCGAAGATGAAGATGATGCAAGCTCGGAAGCCACCTCTTCAGGGAAGTCAGTAGACTATGGTTTCATAAGCGCCATCTTGTTCTTGGTCACTGGCATCTTGCTGGTGATCATCTCTTACGTTGTCCCACGGGATGTGACTGTGGATCCCAACACTGTGCCGGCCCGGGAGATGGAACGTCTGGAGAAGGAGAGCGCGAGGCTGGGGGCCCACCTAGACCGCTGTGTGATTGCCGGCCTCTGCCTTCTCACGCTTGGGGGGGTCGTTCTTTCCTGTTTGCTAATGATGTCCATGTGGAAGGGGGAGCTATATCGGCGTGACAGGTTTGCCTCTTCCAAAGAGTCTGCGAAACTCTACGGTTCCTTCAACTTCAGGATGAAAACCAGCACTAATGAAAACACCCTGGAGCTGTCCTTGGTAGAGGAAGATGCTCTCGCTGTACAGAGTTAATTCTGGTTGTGAACTTCTTGAGAGTCTGCCTTGGCATTTTATATGAACAGAACAAAGCAAAGCAAAACAAAACACAACACATTTCTTAAAAGTAACAGTGCAGTTTATTTGCCTGGCGAGGAAAGTCTATTTCCCAAACGAACAGCCAGTGAGTGTTTTTGTTCTCTATGTACTTTTATGTAGAAGAAAAGCCATGTAAGATGCATGAAGAAACCACAACCAGCTTCACCAGTCCTCAAGAGCTGAGAGTAATTAATCTGTAATGGCCATCAGCTTCTACTTCTATAGCAAAATACTTCTAACAATCCAGTGTGCAAACGATTTCTTTTACATGATATGGGATATTATTCTTTGGACACTAGGAGGTGTAGGATCAATTAGCAACCTATTTTGTGAAAAAGAATGTAAGCGCTAATCACATAATAAGGCTTACATTTAATTCTCAAAGGTGCTTATCCATTTTCTTGCTAAATTTATTCTTCCTGTAATTTGGCTAAACACTAAAATATGGGGTTTTGACTTTGAATATTTCGAAGCTTGAGGATACTGATTATTTAAAAATGCAAAAACACATATGTTATATTCAAAACTATTCCAGTACACAGAAGTGGTAACTAAGTCATAAGAATAAACTTTCTAGTAAAATAAAATTATATAAATCAAACAATCTGAATTTAACCCAGAATGGTAGTGTCAGATATTAGGCAGTGTCACATGCCCATTTTCTAGATGAAGTAAAATTAATTGCTGATATAAATTTCATTTTCTGTTTGTGATTTAGCTATCATACTGGTTATGCGCACTCTTGAAGTCTTTCCTGGTTCTCACACCAGAGAGGCAAGAATAAGATGTTTTTATCCTATTTCCAGATATCTAAGCATCTAGGCAGGTTGACTCATGATTGGCTCAGGCACACTCCCAGGTGACATTTTGTTGTTGTTTGGAGAAAACCTCCAATACAAGTGCAGCTAGACTCTTGGGGACCGTGCCTAGAAACTGGTGTCATTTACTCAGGCCAAGCAACAAGTCATTGCGCCAGGATCCAGCAGTCCTTAAGCTCACAGCCAAAAATATTAAAATGAGAAGAGAGAGAGACAGACTAAACACACTGACTCAGTGGGAACTGCACTCCTCACCAGAATCCACCTGCCCCTAACAATGGTCTAGGCATCATTCTGAGCACCTAATATCCAGGCCCTGAGTACCTGTGAGATCTTGCCTCATGAATTCAAACTTGCTTGATTAGAAGCACCATGAGCAAAACAGTAAATACTTTGTAAAACACACACCTAGCATCCATGCTAACTCAGTGTCTTGGTACGGTTATGGTTCAAGAAGGGGATGGGGAATGCAGCCTCAGAAATATCTTGCATTTTAGAATTCTTCTCTGAGGTGTTTCCAACTTCCCACTTCAAGAGTTGTTTTAGTTTCCATTACTGTGTTACCAGGATCAGTGGGGCCATTCTTAAAGAGGACTGGAGCTGGGAATTGGGGTGGGAGGGCAGGAAAGGGGAGGTGAGAAAGTGATTTCTTTGTAGATTATAAAGCCTAATTCTAATGTCTGAAGTTTTTGTTGTTATTGAAGACTGTGGAATATGTGGGTGACTTTGGCTGGCAGAGTGTGTGAGTCAGGATATTTATGTGAGTGAGCTCTTGTGGGTGTCAGATTGATTTGAAGAGTTAGGTACACTATGTGTTAGTAAGGGTTAAAGCGAAATGCAAAAAGAGAAGATCAGAGGATAATAAAAATAGTGAGGACAGGTGTGTGAAAGAATTATTAGGTTAAAATGGTAAATTATATGGACATCAGAGGAAGCTGGATGTAGCTGGATTACCTTATCCTATGTAACAGACTATTGCTGATTTGGAAATAGTTGGTATAATATAGACATGATTTCTGTTTTCTACTGCTTTTTGAAGAAACTTTTGTTTTACCGTGACCCTCATGTGTTGAGGCCGGCTTAACAGCAGTATAAATTTCATATTCTGAGGTTTATATATAAATTTTCAGATTCTAGCCTGCTTGAGGATCTACTTTGCGTGACGTTGAGGCAATAAGGGAATAATCTCCTTGGCTTCGTGAGTAGGTCTGAGCTGTGTGTTTTTTTAAAATATACTTTTAAAAAATACATGTTTATTCAGAGATGCTAAATGGCATCAGCTGAGTTTTGTTTTTATTTATTGATGAAACAGGATTAATTAGTCAAATTGCAGACAAACAATTAATGAGAAGCCTGATTTTTCAGCTTCTGAAGTAAGACAAATTTGAGAATCAGGTGTTAGGACGTTTTTTCAGTTCTGTAAAACTGATGCTAAAGGAGAAAAAGTCAAAGCTCTTCATTTGGAAGCAATTAATGAATGTTGTAGTGCTACCAAACTACATATAGTTCTGATGTGATCTAAAGGATATATATTCCTACATATATATTCATATAAATATATGTATATATCCCAATTAGGAAAAAATATTCAGGGAAAAAAAGACTTAGAATATATTTCTTCCTTTTCTTCCTTAAACTTTTAAAATTGAAATATAGTAAGTATATGCTTACTTATGTCAACATTATTTAAATCTGCTCGTATATAGGGCAGATATATAGGGCATATCTCTTTTAACTTCTCCTTTTATGTGGGCAGACCATTACTCCAAAAGGAACCAATTCAGAACATCATCTGGGTGTCTCCTCTAGTGCTGTGTTGACAGGATTTAGACAACTGCCTTAATCAGTTATGATTTCCCCAGGTATTCAGCTGTGTAGCTGTAGTTCATCCTGTCAGTGCCTAAATTCAAGAAAAAGATTAACTGAATTTAAAGTGATGGTAACACAGGTAACAAAAAACCCTGAACTTTAGACACTGTTTTTTCCAATCTGATAAAGAGGGTCTGGGGCTCTAAATATATTTATTTAGAAGTACTTTGGCAACATCAGGTGATACTGTTATAGTCACTGAACAGACCATAGCTATGGTGCTGGTCTTGGAGTCTTCCTGGAGATTTGTGACTTTACGCCTATCTCTTTAACATGGTGCTGGTTGTTATCTATGAGAGCTTTTATTGCTAGACCTGGAGAAGCAGAACTCTTTTTGCAGAGGTCCATAGTTTAGGTCTTTAACTTTTTACCAGGTTTTAGAAAACTAAACTTAGAGTCACCTTCCTAATCTTAAAAGAAGACAGCTCATTGTTCAGCGTTGAGACCCAAAGCGGTGAGTACCACAAAGAAAGCTGCCTTTCTCTATTACTACCGGGATCTACAGGCTGCTAACGAACAGTTTAATTGTCTTAATGACTTTAATAAAAACTGTTCCTTTTTAGTTCACCTTAAACTGTTTGTGGCAGAGCTGCCGTGATTTCTTTGTAATGTTGTGTGTCCTTTTTAGCCATCTGGAGCTCCTAAAGCAGACCATCTCATATGATGTACTGGCTCCCTCATAAGAAGAATGTCTTTCCTCCAGGCTCCCCATTTCATAGCTGGTTTGTAGTTTAGAGGATTACAGGACTGCTTGGAACCATGAAATTCTTGGTGGCTATGGGTGTTTTTACCCACAAAATTGCCATGCCCCTTGATGCTATACTACCTAGCTACTTGCCTTGCTATCAGTCTCACATGCTTTACTGTCTGCTTAAAATATGAGTCCATCCCTCTCATACTTAATTGTTTTAGGGACCCAACTGGACCAGTACTGGCACATGTCCTTCGAGGTGCAAATTTAGACAAAGAGACTGCCCTACCAAATTCCTTTGTGCCTTCTCTTTGCTGCTGGGCATAAGGATAAATGAGTGAGTGAGAATTATGTCAGTTGAATATCAGGAATTAAAGGTGTGAATCCAAGTGGCTCTACTTTTTGTTACTTCTTTGTGAGAGGCAAAAATTCTGGGCAAGAAGATTTGAACATTTTAGGCTTCATCTTTCACACGTGCAATGACAGGCACATGCAAAACCTGCATTATTCATATAAAGTTAAACAACAAATGTTCTATGTATTTATTAGGAGAAGGTTTTCCAATCTGAAGGCCAGATTCCATTGCAGCAATAACTGCTACCACAAAAATGTGGTCTGACAAAAGAGATTCACAACCTTCACCAATGGTTCACCTGTTCAGCAAGATTTAATACCACCAACTATATTCCACTGTGACAAAGGAATAAGACAGATCCTTATAGTTCTCTATAATGGGGTTTACCCTTTCCCAGAATTGGGCATAAAGAATGACTACAATAAAAAGAATTACGATGAAATCTCACTGGCTTTTCTCAGTATAAAATGATTTGTAAAGAGAATTGACATATCGGCTTTCAGCTGATTTTCAGCCATATCATTTTATGGTTCATAGTATTCTATAATATTCTTTCCTTCCAACTTTCATATGGGCATAAGCCTTGGGAAGTAATTGGCCTGACTTGTGCACTAGCACTGTAAAAAGTAAGATGTTATTTTAAACATAAAAAACTGAGTTCAAAAATCCATGGGTTACTTTTAAGAGTGCACCTATCATTTCTGTTTGCTAGTGTGCAAGTTTATGTACACTCAAGTCTATGTATCTACTAGGAGAATATTTTATAATTATAGAACTGTAACATTTAAAGCTATCATTAGAATAATTTTCTTATAGGAAACTTGGCATGCCTTAATGTTGACTTTAAGGACAAGAGAAGTCTTTCACAGGTCGTGAATGAAGAATTTGCCATCAACCTCAGAATGAGATGCCATAATTATATGGATTGTTTTGGTTATTCAGCTTCCTGCAGATGCTTAATTTACATTTTTAACCTCCCAATTTTAGGCTCATAAAAGTGTGGCATATTTAGAAATCATTTTACCATGATTATTATTTTATTTCAGGGAAATATGAGTAGCAGACAGTGTTTTCCTCTGCTTTATTAATTCTCCTGTGTTTCAGGAAGAGCCAGCCTTGTTTTCGCACTACCATCTTCATGCTTCCTAGCCAGGCTCCAAACAAATGTCATACAAGAAAGCAAAGATAGGTTATTCTATATAGTGTATTGAGAGTTTTAGTTTTATGGTTCTCATCGTGCTTTAAATTTTACTGTTCTTGCCAAACAAGAAAAATAATTTGATGTTGATTATTTGTTTTTGATATTCTAAAAGGGCAGTTATTAAGGTTCTTGGCTTTTTATTAGGGCATTTGATGCCATATATGTTAATAGCAAGTGTGTCATATCATTTTAAAATAAAACTATCTATTAAGATGTTTTATTGTGTTTGTTAACTTTCATGTAAATCTGAATCTTTAATGCTGATTTGATCTTTTAAAATTATATTTCAAATTATCTATCGAAAAAAATTAGAAGTAATATTTACCCCTGATTCAAGCATAACATTCTTCTTGCTACCATATAATTGGACAATGTAAACTATGCCTTTTGTTTTTACTTTATATGAAATAATGAAAGCTATTTGGGTTTCTCTAAATTCTTCAAAAAATACAGGAATAGATATTTTAAAAACACTTACCTAAAAAATCTAGAAAGCTTTTAGGTGAGAAACAAATAACTGGATTAGCTTGTGCCCCTGTTCTTAATCATTTTTAAATCTAATTTTGATCTCTATTTTCATTTGAGAGATGGATAAGAATTTATATAATTAAGTGGAACTTTATCCTTATTTTGTATAACTGCTGTCAAGGTTGAGAATCCTAAAGCGGCAATTTGAAGTGAAGCCCCATATATTGCTCCACTCATTTAAAACAAAAATTGGATCAAGATTCTTATCTATTATAAAGAAAGAAAATCTAGACTTTTTTCATATGTATTTTTTGCTAGAAGACCTTTTTTAAGTTAACTACCTCTGGTCATTCAGGATGAGCTACACGATGCTGCTACAACTCCATAGTCTCTTGCTACCTGACCCTGACAGGTCAGCAGGGAGGCTCTCAGGGACCCAATATGATGCAACTACCTTTTCAAATGTTACTGGTTGTCCAGCTAGAGGGAAAAAGAATCTGAAAGGTCTCAACAGGCATTGTCCCGCCTCACAACTTGTTAGCCAGGACTAGTTACATAGTCCGACTCATGCCAGGAAATACATTTCTAACATGTGCCCTGAAATGGCACACATCTGAGCCATGGTTTTTTCATCTGTAAAACAGGAATAATACTGTTTACTTTGCAGGACTCTGATGAAACTTAAGATAAGTGAGACAAAGGCTGAGAGAGAAATCCTGTTTGGTGTTCTATCATTAGATACACATTATCTTTAGCGGGCTGCTTTGTAACAGCAGAACTTGGGTTTTTGGAAGTACTTGGGAACCATGATCATGTTGATTAAGTACTGCTGACAAATTACTGTATTGGGTCATCACCAGGATCCAAAATAATCTCTTCCTCTTCTTTCTTCTTTTCCTTTCCTCCTTCTTCTTCTCTTTTCCTCTTCTTATCCTCCTCTTCCTTTTCTCTCCTCTCTCGTCCTTCACCAGCATCATCAACTATGTGGAAACCATTAATTTGCAGGTCTTTTATTTCTACCATCGTAGATATGTCCAAGAAAGAAAATTATATTTCCCTTCATGAGACAGAAAATAATCTGGAAGACTGTCTTTTGCTTAATTGTGAAGCCAACTGTGTGCTAATATCTTGTACCATAGTCTTCCATACCTTGAATAGCCATAGTTCCAATTATCAGCATGCTACATGGCAGAAAACTCAGTTATCTTTTTGAATAGAACAGTTTTGCCACAGAAAAGTCCAACAAAATCCTTTTATTTGGTTGAAAAAATATATATTTTTACATTCATAATGTTAAAACTTAAATGATTCTATTCCGTGAGCACTCTGGCAAAAGGCTGTTCTTCACTGCTATTTATCTAGACCTGAGTGTTTGTGTGCTTATATTAAATCTACCTTTGAATTCTATTTGAATTGCCCACACTCTGCCAAATTAGGAAAATTAACTGTTCTGGAATACAGATGACATTTAGAACAATTGCCAAAAATTAAACTCATTTTCCCTTGATGCTTAAATGGCATAGGCAGCAATGCCCCTGCTGCTGAGTGGATGCATAGCAGAGAAACCAGGGTCACCAGAGAAGGAAGAGGGCAAAGGCAGGACCTGGTTGCAAACAGAATAAAAGGTGTTGCTAGATTTTAAACCGTAATAGGTGAGGCTGAGAGAGACTTCGAGAGAAAAAGTTTCTTTAATGACACAACCTTATATCAAAGATCATATTAAGGGCATAGCTGTTTTGGATAATCTCAAAAGAGCCATCATTAAGCTGAGAAAGAGAAGCCGGGGTCAAGAAGCTAGGAAACTATTCGGGCTGGAGGTAGGAAAATCTTGAGTATGGTTAATGGCACATGAAACTAATGGAAGCAAGTAGCAGAGAAGTCTAAGTTGCTGAAGGCATTTTATTGCCAAAGAAGCCCTTAAATATTTGAGCCTTAAAAAACAACACTTGGGCCCCAATACCTGTACTATCAGGAAGCAGTCCTGAACATTTGTACAGGACCTAAGGAGGGCATACTCCTGAATATCCATTTTAGATGTGGCCAGAAAAGGCAAGGAAGAAACAAACTCCTGGAAGCTTGAACAGGAGCTTTGGGGAATAGCAGACAAGTGAATTTCTTCCAGAAATCAGAACAAAGCCTAATCAAGGAATTTACCCACCCCCTAGGACAAAAGGACTGTATAATAACCTGACAGAGTTTCAGCATTTCTATGGATCAATGATATGATTATCATGTCCCTGTTACTACCATCATTTTATATTGTATATGAGGGATAACTTGTCTTCCTAGTTTCCAGTTTTTTAGAACCCAAGAAGAGACATCCAGGTCTTATGCAGAAGACTGTGCACATCCTGGAGGTGCTGGACCTGGAGCTGGAGGCAATATCTAGATGGACCTTTTAGTCATCCCCCTTGGGAGTTGAGTATGCTCTGTGTGTAAGGAGAAGGGATAGACCATGGCAGGTTAACCAAAGATCATACCCCATTTCCTTTGTGTAGAGTTGTTGCTAGAGAGCAGTGGCCCAATGGGGTACTACACTTCCCAGCTTGTTTTTCATTTAGGTGAGGCCAAATGACTAATTTGCACCAATGGAATGTGAGCAAAGTGATGTGTATCACTTCCTGGATGAGGTAGTTAAGAAAGCTGCATACTTTTGTTCATTTCCCTCCCCAATCTGGTGGCTGAATTAAGCAGGTGGTTAATTTTATGTGTCAACTTTACTGAACTAAATGATGCCCAGATAGTTGGTAAAACTTTATTTCTGGATGTGTCTGTAGGATGTTTCTAGAAGAGACTAACTTTTGAACGGGAAGTCTGAGTAAAGAAGATTGCCCTCACCAATGTGGGTGGGCATCATCCAATCTGTTGAGGACCTGGATAAAACAAAATGGTAGAGGAGGGGTGAATTTGTTCTCTACTTATGCTGGGACATCCATTTTCTCCTGCCCTCCAACATTGGTGCCCCTGGTTCTTGGGCCTTCAGACTCAGACTGGGACTTACATCATTGGATCCCCTGGTTCTTGGGCCTTTGGGTGTGGACTGGAACAACACTATCAGCTTTTCTGGGCCTCCAGTTTAAGTCAGCACACTGTGGGATTTCTCAGCTTCTGTAAGTGCGTGAGCTAATCCCTCATGATAAGTCTCTTTCTAAATATCTATGTCTATACTAATTTATCTATCATCTATTGGTTCTGTTTCTCTGGAAAACACTGACTAATACACTGCCCAAGAAGAACTTTGAAGCCACAATGAAGATGACAAATCCTCCATTAGCAAGGTTTGGGATGAGTGTGGGCGGTGCGGGGTGCTGTCTGCTCCACAGTTATCAGGAACCTATGCTAATAGGGGCTCTGTCATCTTCAGCATATGACTTCCGAGATCACCCTGGTTGTCAAGATTTAGCCAGCAGACAGAAAAAGAGACAGCATGGAGGCTTTCATTTCAGTTGGTTAGCACTCAACCTTATTGCCACATCTAACTGCATTTCCCAGCAGTTAGATGTGAAATGTCATCCAGCAGTAATATCCAGGAAAAAGAAGAAATGGCTTTGATGGACAGCTAGCTAGTCTCTGCCAAAATGTGTGACCTGGTTGTAGTCAATTTCCTGATTGATATTTTCCAATTATTTTCTTCAATTTTGCTTAACAAAATTTTCCTCTAATTAACTATGAGTATTTGACTTGTTTTTTTCTCAAGTGAATTAGGTTAAGTATCTCATTGTATATCATGTTCAATTATCCCCGAACTTAATGACTTAAAAGTAAACTTTTATTATTTGGGAGGAGGTTAGCTGTGTGGGTTTGGCTTGGGTCTCTCATAAGGTTGCAGTCAAGATATTGGCTGGGGCTGCAGCATTTTAAGGCTTGACTGGGACTGGAGGAGTCAATTCCAAGATGGCTCATTCACAATGCTGGCAAGTTTGTGCTGGCTGTTGGTGGGAGACCTTGAGTTCTTAACACGTGGACCTCTCCATAGGGCCTCTTGAGGTTCCTTAAAACATGACTGCTGGGTTCCCCTAAAGAGTGTGATACTAAATAGAAGGAGGATGCTGCAAAGTTTCCTATGGCCAAGTTTTAGAAGTCAAACACTGTCCCTTCCATCACATTCTATATAGTCACTAAATCCAGCCCACATTCAATGAAAGGGGAACTAGGCTCCATCTTATGAAGGGAGGAGTGTCAAAAAAAAAAAGTGTGTCTATATTTTAAAACCTTCACACTTAGAGTTTTGATTTTTCTAAATCCTTTCATCCTCTTTAGTGTTGCTAATATAATACTTCTTTACCTACTAGGTACTTTAATTAACTCCTTTACTTAATTACTTTTTTAATTAACATTCCCATTTTTAGGAATGTTAATTACATCTTTTATTTAGGATGTATTAATGGGAGCACTGAATTTGATCTTTAAAAAGTCAACTGACTTTGGGTCTTGCAGAGAAAAATTAGGCTCTCAAGCCCAAATGGAGAGAGACATAGGTCAGTGGATGTGGGCTATAATTAACAGTAAACTGACCTTGAGAGAAGAGCCAAGCATTCCACTTCAAAATATAAGATGTGCATCATGATTTGGGGAAAACCCTCCAGTTCCAGTTTCTTTTTCTCCTTTGCAGTAACAAATCTGTCCAGTTCTCTCAATCAAAACACCAATGGTTATCTATTATGGTGGAAAGTCATTATTACATCATAAAAACAAGTGATTTACTAAATTGATGCTTAAAGAGGTTAATGATGAAAACTAACACTATTGAGTGCTTATAATGTGCCAGGCCCCTGTTTTCATATTTAATCCCCACAACAATGCTATGAGGTAGGTACTCTGATTACCCTGATGTTATCCATGAGCAAAGTTAGATTTACCATTACCAAGAAATTATTAGTTTGCCCCAATGATTAGCTTTGACACAAAGTTCATAAATGGCAGGGTTGGGGTTCAAACCGAGAGTTTGGTTAATAAACTTGCTTAAGGTTAAAGCTAGTAAATGGTGGAGCTGAGACTTCCCACCCAAGTCTGACACAAAAATCCATGCTCTTTGTATCTATACTAAGCTGCCATTTACTTCTGTAGTTCTTTTCACCTGAACCGCCTGTCCTTCCCTCTGCCAAGGCCAACCTCATTGATGATTACTCACATCATCATTGATCTCTCCTTTCTTTAAATGACCATAGCACTTAGTATCTATATCTGTATTACACAATTCACCCAGTGTAGGCTGCCTTGTATCGATCACTAATTGTTTCATGGCTTAGACGTTTCTCTCCGGTTAGACTTTAAACTCTGGGAGGGCAAGCACCTCTCTTACCTCCTAGTACCTAGATTAATACTTACTCATACCAGTCACTTGATGATTATTCATGACTTGCATAAATAGGAACATGATAAATTCTCCTGATTTATAAATTCTTGCCAAAACAAGTAGTCTGGCCCCAATACTAAGTAGCCCCTTATCTTGGAAACCAGGGTAAGAAAAGAACCCAAGGAAGCAAAAAAACCCTAGAGGAGAGCCACAGAGTGGATTAAAGTTAGAAAGCATGACACAAGGGAAAATGTAAAAGAACAATAACTTCCAATTATACAGCCAAAGACTAAGGCATAACTTAATAAAAATTCACTAATTTTGATATTCAGAAACATTCACTTCCACCAGGAATCAAAACATTCAAATTAGCATCTTAAACATGATTTTTATCATTAAATTGGGAAGTTTTTCCTTTTTTAAAAGTAATATTTAGGGCTTCCCTGGTGGCGCAGTGGTTGAGAATCTGCCTGCTAATGCAGGGGACACGGGTTTGAGCCCTGGTCTAGAAGGAGCCCACATGCCACGGAGCAACTAGGCCCATAAGCCACAACTATTGAGCCTGTGCTCCGCAACAAGAGAGGCTGCGATAGAGGCCAGTGCACCGCGATGAAGAGTGACCCCCGCTTGCCACAACTAGAGAAAGCCCTCGCACAGAAACGAAGACCCAACACAGCAAAAATAAATAAATTAATAAATTCCTACCCCCAACATCTTCTTAAAATAAAAAAAGTAATATTTAATGTTGCCATGAGAGATGCTGTCTCATACACTGCTTCATAGGAGCATCAATTAATACATTTCTTTCTGGAACACAAATTAACAGTTTGTACCTGAAGTCTTCAAAATATCCTTTCAAGAAAACTTAGAGTAGAAATATTCAAGGAGGTAGATAAAAAATTATTTACCAAGATATTTATCACTGCATTAGCTAAAACAAGGAAATACTGAAAACAATCTCATAGCTCAATAATAGGGGGATTGCTGAGATGGGGTAAGCCCATAAAATGAATTGCTGTAAAACACCTAAATATGATTTTCAAAGATTTTTAAGGACATTGAGATATTTTCAAAGATATTTAAAGATATTTTATGGATATGCCCATAAAATAACATTAAGTGAAGAAGTTCATGATGTAGACCCTTTTCTCAAATAGAGCATCATCCCAATCATATGCAATCTGTGTGATTTATATATACATAGGACAGAAGGAAACATCAAAATGCAAACAGTTATCTCCAGAGTGAGGTTATTGGTGATTTGTTTCTTTTGTTGTTTTTTCTAAATTTTCTTTCCTTTTTATTTTTTAAAGTGCTTTCAATTTTTAACAAATATTTTTATAATACTATATGCCAATATTTATTCAAGAGATTTACAGATATTAACTCATTTAATTTAATCCTCGTAAGAACCCTATGAAGTAGGTACTGTTTGATGATGAAACTGAGGCACGGAGAGGTTTAAAAATTTCCCCAAGGTCACACAGATAGTAAGCTGTGGAAGCAGGATTTGAGCCCATGCACTTAACTATACTCTGATTGTGAAAATCTTTTGAAACCAGAAAATAAAATAAAATAATTTTTAGTTGGAGAAAATTATGAGTTAATTATACAGACTCCTCTGGGCTAATATAAGAAGGTAAGAAAGCAACATGAAGAATTCAGTTATTCATTAGGAAAGACTATTCTGATATCCAGGCAATGAGTTATAAGGCAAAATGTGGGAAGTTCTCAGTGAGGCAATAAAAATGGGATTGGTGGTCGTCTGGTATATGTAATGTCTTCTTGCTGAGATTGGTGGTGTGACTCTCAAGGTCCCTGCCAGGCCTGTGATTCAGTGATTCATGAAATAATAAAGCAGAGTTGGATGACCCAGTTTGTCCCCTAATTATATTTATACTCTCATCCTTTAAAGGAGTCACATAGATGAGACTCTCCTTCCTGTAAATATAATAATTTAATTTTTTAAATCTACAACTTAGAATAACATACATAATCTAAGTACTTTCTAAGAAGAGAGAGAGAATCCACTGTTTTCTCACCTTTCTTCTCAGACTTGAATAAGTCGACTGAGGAAAATATAGTAGAAAGAAGAATTCGTCAGCACATTGTCAGGTAAGTATAAGGATTACACCATATAAATAGCTACGATGAATAATTTATTTGATAGCTAGATGGCATCATTTGGTCTGAACTGTACTTCATCAGTTTTCCTTCCTCTTCTTTTAGGGCTTTTATGAGTTTAGGTTTTGTGTCAGAATATACGTCAGCGGAAAAAGAAATACCTGTTTAACAATTAAAAACTATTCTTATTTGCCAAGAGGCCTATAGTTATTCTGAGAAGCTGGTTTTATTGTTGTTGATTTCTATCCAATTGCAAAAGAAAAATAGATTAGTAGGAAAATTACTAATTTATTTTCTCACTGTGCTAAACCATCCTGGTTTTAGAAAAGGAATGGCCCACTTTGTAGCTTGTTACTCACAGACTGAACTTCTTCCTGCTCAGGGAGAGTGAGTGGAAAGTAAAACTACTCTATATGATAAATACAAGGAACTTTAGAGTTGGATATAGGCATCTAGGGAGAAAAGAGAAGGACAGAGGGAGAAAAGAACAGAGGGAGAGGGCCCGAGAAAGTGGTTAGAGGCTTCAGAAGGAAAAGTCTACTTGTTGACAAATTCCCAGTTGCGAAGATGGCAGAAGGGTTTTGAAAATCAGCGATGTTGCATATTTAATATTAAGCTGGTCCCTAGTCCTAATTATTCTGTATGTTCTCTCTCAATGTCTTTAAGCCTTTCATACAAGTCAGCCATATATAACAGCCTCATATTAGTGGAGCCATGGGGAATTTAAGGGTAGGACATAGAAGAGAAGGGCAGACCCCTTGGCATTACTCCTCTGCTGATGCCCACATGGTGGAGGCACCAGCAGTCGAGGGGGCTGGTTGTTCCAGAATTGTTCCAGAATTCCATGATCTTTAGTGAAGCAAGTGAAGATTTGAACTAGACCTAAGAGCAGCAGGTAGATGCTAGCATTAGTAGAAAAGTAGGCTCTGGTATGCACTGACGTACTTTTAATTTCTCCCAAACTGGCTAGAGGAAGGGGGTCCTTGAAAAGAGTTGTGATGAGGGTGGGGGAGGGAAGTGGTTGTGGATGAAAGCTACAAACACTTGTGTTATGGGAGTAAATGGTAGAAATTGAGATAGGAAACAACAACTACATGTCATGGTTATGTAAACTGAAGTTTATTCTACCAATAATGGAGGAAATACTGAGATTTTCTTAAAAAGAAAAATGGCATAATCAGAATTTAGTTTTAGAAAGAAAACTCAGATAATGGGGTAGAGATCAGATTGGAAAAGTGGGTAAGGACTGTTGGGAAACAATAGAAAGGGGCCAAGGAGAAATGATGAACTTGAAGAGTGAAGGAAGAAACTGAGAGGAGGTAATATATTAGGCATTTCAAAGATCAGATAAAGTTAATGACTGATTTGAATAGGGTGGGGCCATTGAGAGAAATCACTTGGATAATTTGTCACTGACCAAGTTAGGAAAAGCATAGGAAAAAGCACTATGTTTGGTGGAAAAAAGATATGCTGAGTTTGAGGTACGTGGGGGACATCCAAGTGAAGGTGTCTAACCGTCAGTGGAAATATGAGTCTGGAGTACTAGAATGAGGTTGGGTGTATTTATGATATAAAGCTATGTGACAATATTCTCTTAACCCAAAATTAGGGCCCAGGGTCTTTCAAATTTTCAATGGTGAGTGAATTTATTTTCATGAAAAAATTTTATGAATATGAGAATGTGGAAGTATATTGTTAGATTTTAATTAGTTACCATCAAGTAAAAAAATAAAGCCACTGAAATCAAAACATCCCTGGAAAATCCAGGATATATGGTCACTATACTTTCATCTCATCTATTTCAAAGAGGGTCAATACAATTGTGATGTAAACCAAAGCTTAATAATATTCAAAATCAATCAGAAGGAAAGCAAGGGAATACCTGAAGTTAGTCAATAGCCACAATAAAAGTTTAAAAGTTAACCTTGAGGTTCTATTAAACAAAGTGAAAAATAGAGTGAAGAATATTGGATCACAGTTATGAAGTACCTGATAAAAAGAAAGTCTAGATATTAATTTAGACAGAGAAACATTTCCTTGTGCAAAATTTTAGGAGGTATTATCATGTGGATCTTTAGATAAAGGCCAATGAGTAACATAATGGAAAATCATTTTAGCAAGGCTAAGAAATGTTCTTCATATCATTAAGTCCAAAAGGAAGATAGGTTTTTCAGAAAACTAGGATACTACAGGATACTACTAGGATACTACAGCCCAAGTTGCTTTCTGATGATAACTTAATTAAGGAATGGAGCCAGAATTATCTTGAGGATTGAATAGTTAGCATGCTTCTCCGGCTGACTCTTAAATATTGAATTTTTTCAAGTAAGCTTCTTACAAAATTTCTGATCTTTTGTTGAATTATCTGATGGGTGTCTAGAAAGTATGTTTCAAATGCTTCAGGTGTCAGTTATAGGGGAAGAGTTGAGATTCTACAGTGAAAATTTCAGAGGCTCCTTTTTATGTTGGTCCGTATGGAAGTTCTTACCATGTGTCCGTGAATGGGGTCCACTAGGGACCAGGCAAAAGTCCATCTAATTTAAAAAATTATTTTGAATTTTTTCAATCACTAAGAGAATTTTCATTCCATGAAAGGTGCAGAATATGATTTTGGCTTGAAAACTTTGAAGGTCTATGTTTATAATGTGTTACCTTGGCCAAAAAAAAATAACCTCTTTATTGTCTCTGTAGAGGACATCTTGGTGAGTCTACGAGGTCCAAATGAAACCCCAATAATAGTTACCCTTCATTACTGCTTTCACTGAGCACCTTCAAATATTATCTCTTTTAAAATCCTGCTAGATAAGGTCATTTAGGGTCTCCTGCTTACATATTAGGATATGCCAGTCAATGCAAATGTTTTCACTGTTAATTAGATTATGCTAATCCTACTGAAAATAATCTGCCAATGTGCTTCCTGCTTTTCCTAATACCCTGATATTAGGGAACAGGCTGGTTCTTACAAATTCTTCCAAAACAAATTCCATAGAGACAAAGCCTGCCCCAAAAGATTTGGTCAGAATGCTAGGAGCACTTTAGACTTTAGAAGAAGATACCCCATTCCAATTATTGTATGTCAAGTATCAGAGTTTAGGGCAGAAATATAGAGGGTCAATATGTTTAAAAGTTCACCTCTAGGAATAGTGACGTATTCAATAAATCATGGGCTTTTCTTAGTGAAAAAGACTATCATTTACAATAATAAATGAGTTTGATAAGGTATTTTCTGTTTTGATACAGGAGGCTATGAAGAAATGGCTTAGAAAGAAACAATTTTTCCAATGCAGGTTTCCTGTTGAGTGATGTTTCATAGTAGAACCAAAGCAGAACCACTGCGAATCATGGTATTCAAATCTTATCTGAGATCGCCCGTACATGGATCCTAGCAATGTTCAGAAAGTGTCAATTGAAGAATAGCATCTTGCAGGCTTTCTCTACTTGTATTAATAGGACCCTTCCAGGTGGGTCTCAACCCCAAACTGGGCCATGCTTCTAAGAAACACATTCTTAAATATACCATATCAGGTTAAAAATTGAATGTCAGTATGAAATTGTTCTGGCTGATCCACTTATATGTGTTTATCAAGCTTTTTTTTTTTTTTTTTTTACTGGAAAATTAGCTAAGAAAGAATTCCATACCATCTAACATGGAGAAACTGACTTTCTAAAAGCAGGTCCATTCTTTCTCTTCCATCATCTCTGTTTCCTCTACTAGATGTTTCTATTCATGTCCTAGTCTTTGAAATCAATCAATTGATGCAAACTGCTAAGACCTTAGCAAGGTTGTATTGTGTATGGGGTCACCAAGCTCATAACCACTTCTTAAAGTCCTGGATAATAAAGGCCCTTGAGAATTGTGACTTAAAATCGAAGCATTACAGGTAGCTGGAGAAGAGAGTACCCCAGAAAAGGCAGATATGTCAGACATGACCCTCTGTTCTCAGGACTGGCTAAGCTCTGATCTCCAGTTCAAACTTGAAGCTGAGGGTCAAGGATGATATTAGTGTAGGAACAGCAAATGTGCCCTATACAATCTTCACCTCTTACACCTAATTCCAACCACAGGCAAATCCAGTACCAGAGGCTGTGTAGGTTGAGGCTGTGTACCTGAAATTGATAACCACATTGACTTGATATGATGAAAACTCAAGAGGAAGAGACTGGAGGGCCCAGACACATTGGAGCCCTAAAATGATATAGCAGGGAGATGAATACTTGGATCAACTCAGCTTGATTGAGTTCTTACAGATTTTCTGCAGCTGAGGGAATGAGTTCATCTCTGACAAAACTAGGACGAATCTTACTCTTACAGGTGCCTAGGACAGTACAGAATGTCTTTAAATGTCAGATACATGCATTTTTAGCAGGCAGTAAATTGGAAGCAGGGATCAAACCAGAGTGAGATGAGCTGAAAGAAGAGGCACAACCCCTCCAGCAGCAGTTCAAGCTCAGATCCTCTGTGTCATTGTCCAGACATGACCTCCCCCATCTTAGCCTAAAGGGCAAGCATAGCAGAGGGAAATATTCTGTATCTTTAAATGGCATCAGCAGGATGAGGCAGCCACAAGACCTTTGTCTTTAACTTCATCATGCACACAGATAGGGTAAGGATTTTTTTCATCTTAAACTCAAAGCAAACCCTATTTCAGAGCTGGAAAAAATGTGAATGGCATCTAGAAATTCACTTTTTTATTCAACCTCCATTCTCCTGCTGCTCAGGCATAGCCAGAATTTTATTCTCTCCCTTTTATTAACCCTTATATTCCCTTTATCACTCTAGGAAGGTAATGGTATTTTTTTTAGTCAAGCCAAATATTTGGGAGTTGTATTTGTGTATGTTTTTGTTTTGTTTAGTCTTGGTTGTAGAAAGTGCCAAGTCTATTGAAATTCCAAAAAACCACTGTGGCTTATGGACGCCATCTGTACTGTTGAATTGGTCTCCTCTCTCCCATTGCTTGCAGTTGGTTTGTCATGTTGTTGTTACCCAGACTTAACCTGCCATTTGGACATCCTCTCTTTTATCTTGGTTGTATTGTGGAGGCAAGAGAGAAATGGGATATCCTATAAAATGCTATCATATTTTCCCCCTGGGAAATGGCAATTTCTGAAGGCTCACTTATTCTCACACCTTCTACCTTCCTAAGGTGACACAAAAAAGAAAAAGGAAAAAGTAGGAAAATTTCATGTCTTACCAATTGTTTTCCCCCAAGTACTTTTTCAATAACTCTTCCACCTTTTTTCCTAAGTACTGCCATGTTAAACTGTGTGCATAAAAGAATGTTTAAATAATAAGAAACCTGTAATGTTCCTAGATGGAAGAATTATTGTTTAATTCTGAGACTATGCAAATAGTCAGTAGACCTACACCTGCCTGTGGAATAACTCTGAAGATCATCATAGTTTCAAGGATTCAGATACAGATTTCATTAATTGAAATAAAGATACTGGTCAGAGAATTAGACCTTTTACTAGAGAAGAACCTTGCATACCTGCTTTGAGTGCTAGGTGTTGGTATATATTTGTTTATTTCTCAAAACACCATTAAGGGTAGACATTCTTACCCAAGTTATAAATGAATACATTCTGGTGACCTTCATGGTCATCCCCAAGTAATCTAAACCACAAATTCAAAGCTCAATAATCTATTGTTTCTTTTGTATTACTTATAAAATCTCTAAAAGTAGTGAATATTGGAATTTATGTTTTAAAACAGTCTAATACTATGCAAACCATCTTATGCCTAGATTTGTGTTTATTTAGCTAAATTCCAGGGCAGAATTTTTAGCACTTTAGAAGTACAATTAGCTTTTTTCAGAATTTATCTAAAATGCAGCTCTTTGCCTTTAACTTGCTTGGGGTTTGTGTTTATTGTGGCTGACTCATAACACCTACTTTATCTGGGCTGATTTGAGACAAAACACAGGGGAGTATTACGATGGGGAAAAGTTTGGTTTCTTAGACTTATCAATGGGAGGAGAGGAAAGGTTTAATTACGATTCAGCCAGATAAATGGGACAATTTAATTCCATGAGAAATATGAACTAGGAAATATCTGGAAGACTGTAGTAAGGCAAAATAGAAGAAAATAATTTGGAGGAAATGAATTCTTTCATTTGTTCAGTAATTTACTGGTTAACTGTAATATTCTAGGAATTTTGCTAGGCAAATAGAATATAAAGGAAAGAAAAACCAAACCAGAAGCTACCTATCCTCAAGGAATTTTAATCTAGTAGAGAAGACAGGTGTGAATCAAATAATCACATATGAAAATAGTTCAGTTGATGATAACTAAAACAAAGGGAAAAGGACAGGGAGAGATGAAACTATAATATGGGGAAGGAAGTGACTCTTGGACTGAGACCTGAAGTTTGATGATGGTGGGAAGATAAATGCTGTAGCTCGGGTCATTGAAAGTGTCACCAAGGTAGGTTCTACCCACATGGTTGAATTGAAAAATTTCTAAATACTCATGAGTGAGTCTGAAAGGAGGAACAGATTAAGAACTTAGAGAAAATGTGGAGCCTACAATAAGCCCTGACCTTGTGCATTATATACTAAGTTTGCTTTGAAGGGTTTTCAGTCTGTTCATGAGAATCAGCTGTTTGTCCTTAGGAAAATGTATAAAATAACGCTGGATATTTTCCTTCATGTTGGAGGTAATCCAGCATAATGAAGGTTGAAACCCATCATGTCAGGGTGTATTATGTACTTTTATTCTTTGAATCTCTGAAATTTTAGTCAGGTGTGCTTGGAGAGATGATGGAGATTATTGTCTATGCCAGGTTTATTTGTGTGCAAAGAGGCTTACTTTCACGAAGCACAGCTAGTTCCTTCCTCAAACCCTGTTTAAAATGCTGCCCATTCTATCAACTTTCATCTTTGGTGTTAATAGCAAAAAGAATGAAACACTGCCGAATCATTTTCAAACATTACTGCATTGAATTGTAGTTAGTTAAGTGTAGGAGGGATTACATTAGGTCGAGAAGGATTCTTTGTTGGCCTTTCTTCCCAAAAGCTGTACAGAAAGGCACCAAGCCCTTTGGCTAGGTCTGTTTTGTGTTGTGATTTGATGGGAATCGAATCAGCAGTGGTCCAGGAGAAAGGGCAAGTAGGTGGGTCATTTATCTGCAGAGCTGGGAACTGCGATTATGCATTCTTGGCTCTGGCTCGGGAGCTGAGTCCCCACAAAAGCACTGGCGTAAGCCCCTGGGACTTGAAAATGAAAAGAAAATGAAAATGCTCGTAGATAGAACCTGGGCCAGAAAGGGAATTTCTTAGATTCCAGCTCTAAAGGGACTGGGGAGACAGATTATAGAGGGCAGAGCTGGAGGGTCAGGATCCCACCTCTGGCTTTTGCCATTTCTGACCTGGACCTTTTAAGAACTGAGTGTAGACACAGCCTTTTTCCATGGTGATACCTAAAACCAAACCGATTTGAAAAACTGTTAGGATGAATTCATTAGTTTGTTTATTGCAATATTAGAGGCTTATGAGGGTATAAAATCATTTAAAATCTGTATTTTAAATAGCACATTTAAAAAAAATATTGAAATACAACAATGATGATACATAAAAAAAAAAGGCTGACTAGGCTGACTAATTTTTTTGGAAGTGAGAGTTCTTTGTATATTTTTTTAGAATGAGCCCTTGAAATAAATATATTTCATAAAGGAATTGCCTAACCTTTAGAAAGTTTGGTTGATGTTATGAATATCCTCATGTAAGGACTAAATAGGAAAAAAAGAACTCAATTACTCCACCAGGAAGAGTGTTAGGAATGCATATAATTTGGATAGATAGGGAAATAGGAAGAGGGTACAATAATATGGAAAAGGCATCTTTGCTTCGGGCATGGCCTAGCTGTAGAACTATTCCTGTGGCTCTCATTTAAAAGGATAAGGGATAAAATAAACAATTTTATTTAATTCATTATTAATAAGAGTTCACATTTATTGAATCCAGCTTCTGTGCAGATCTCTTTATATTGATTATCTCATTTAATCCTTACAACTCTTTGAGGTAGGTTCTATTTAGATGATGAAAAAAAATAAGGAGTAGTGAGATTAGAAAACCCAAAGTAATATCTAGTAAGTAGATGATCCTGGACTGGAGCCCAGGTTTCTGACTCCAGAAACCATGTTCTTAACTGCTATAGCATACAGAACCTAATATTGTATCAGCTATACTGAAGATGTTTATTGTATAAATGGAGGAATGGGTTCATGAATGAATAGAAACAAAAATAAGGTAAATAAAGGCAATGAGATTCTCTTGCAAAGGAAAAAATTTAATAAAGATTTTGGCTGTCGTGAAATTTTAAACACACACACAGAGCAAAACAACTCACAAAGGACCCTATACAAGTAAAGAGTTGCTAAAAACCTTCTAGGACAGGTGCTAGGTAGGTGGATTTCTTCTCAAAGAAGGGTCTCATAGTATTCAGAGGGAGGGAGAGAGAGAAAAACAGTCAGAAAGGTAGAGAGACAGAGAGAGAAAGACAGAGAGAGAAACAGAGAGACAGAGTGAGACAGAGCCCTAGTTTTTATTTTAATTTAGGAATTCGGGAGCTGGTGTATCGGAGCTGCAATAAGAGGAGAATCCTTTAGTTGACATAGTCCAGCCAGCTCTGACCCAATCCCGGAGCAAACAAATCACCTACTTTCCCTTCTGCACTGCAGTTTGCCTTGAGTGTTGAACCAGTAAAAGCTTTGGGGGTTGTAGCACTTACAGTATAGTTCACTATAGATTATCATATAGAGTTACATCACTGTGCCCTCTCCAGTTAATGACATCCTTGGCTAGGGCTCAAATCAGACACCAGCCATCAGGTATGACATTGCTGCAGCCCAACTACAAAGTGACATAGAGAGAATTTTGAAAAAGGGCAAGGGGATAATTGCATCTCTTCTAAGGAGAGCTTCAGGCACTCAGCCAAGTAAAGGTTAAGACAAGTTAATGTTTCAGTCAGAGCATAAACAAGCCACAAGCATTTGCTGCCTCTCACACTCCTGCCAACGGATGCATTCTGTCAAAACTGCACCCAGAGTGGGCTTGCTACTAATCGTCTAGCTCTGCTACTGGCAACTCATCTCCTAAGATAGGATCTGTGACCAACAAGGGCCGTGAGAGGCAGCATTGCTTCCCTGGTGCACTTGGCTTTTCAACCCAGATCGCCAATCCCAAGATGCTAGCTTGACCCTTGTTCTGCTTTCTCTAAGCTTCTTGGGGGTATCACTTGGAATCATCAGAT
Organism: Pseudorca crassidens; assembly: GCF_039906515.1. NCBI lineage: Eukaryota > Metazoa > Chordata > Mammalia > Artiodactyla > Delphinidae > Pseudorca > Pseudorca crassidens. The sequence continues at coordinate 29,602,252 of NC_090312.1, forward strand.
CCATTATGGGGTCTGTATGTCAATGTGCTCTGAAAACTTTCTAAGCAGTACTCTGCATCAGGTATATTAGATGATCAAGCCATATCAAATCATTCTTGTTATAGACCAAAATATATAATGGTTCAACTTAACATACTTATCATACCCCAGTTTTTGACTGTACAAATATATGTATATATTTGGAATAGTATCAGTGACTTTGTTCACAATTCTACCTGCTAAGTGCATAGCTCAAAGTAAGTGTAAGATGGGGAAAGGGTATTTGTATTTCCTATTGTCTTAATTTGGTTTTCCTCCATTACTAAGGTGATTACACATCTTTTCATAAGCTTATTGGCCATTTGCATTTCCTGCTTTGTGAATTGTCTCTTCACGTGTCAGTCCTTCCCCTGACTCAGGTCAAGAGAGTTAAGCCTGGGTGGAGTTTTTCTAATACCTCCCTTCATGGAGGATGTAAACCTTATGGATCCTGCATGCATGCAGAGAGCTCAGTTTGCATGCTCACTTACTGGTTCTCAACACCCCCTTTGTTTCTGCTACACATTTAAAAGTATACTTGTACTGGGCTTCCGTGGTGAAGGAGTGGTTGAGAGTCCGCCTGCCGATGCAGGGGACACGGGTTCGTGCCCCGGTCCGGGAGGATCCCACATGCCGCGGAGCGGCTGGGCCCGTGAGACATGGCCGCTGAGCCTGCGCGTCCGGAGCCTGTGCTCCGCAGCGGGAGAGGCCACAACAGTGAGAGGCCCGCGTACAGCAAAAAAAAAAAAAAAAAAAAGTATACTTGTTCCGTTTTTACTTTGTGATGTTTTTTCTTTTAGTAAAGGGATTATTATGGTAATTTGTCCAAACTATTCCTGGAACTGGAAATTTTCTGTTAAATTTACTTTTGGGTTATTATAAAATTCTTATAGAATTCATCAAATGATATATCCTAGTTACATCATCAAAGATGTTCTGCTTTTAAAAATGTCATTTTTAAATTCTCAGAGAGAAAAAAAGAGTTTAACTTCTCTCTTGATAACACAAGAAGAAAAGCACAATTCAACAGGAAAGTGAAAGACGCAGAGTTCAGTACATAAATGATTCAGTGCTAAACAAGTAATGGTATAGACTCCAGAGTAAGTTGCAAAGCATTTACTAAGGGGAAATTGCTCCTGATTTGATGAGGGGAAAATAAAAGACCTGACAAAGGAAGTCATAGGGAAATTGAGCACATAAATGTACTGTTGATTCTGGCACCATTAGGCTCATTTTCTCTGTAACAACTACATAAAATTTAAAAGTACATACATGGGGGCTTCTTGAAGGCATTAAAAGCAATTTATTGGTTTAAAAAAATAGAAGAGAAGGAATTTATAGCAGCAAGCACTTAAATCAACTTTGTTAAGGCCCTTTCTCTGATAAAAGTAATTAATTAATTCACCCTATATGTAAGCTTAAGAATACCCTTAAGAGGACAGCAAAAGAAAAAATCTTCAGAATATTATAATATTTGAAAACCAATCACCATTTTATTTTTCTTGTTATGAATAGTCTGTGCTGAGGTAAATACTGATATATCCAATCTGGTGGAACATAGTAACACAAAAAGAATGTTATATACTTCTTTCAAAGGAATTTCACTAAATTAAGGCTACATATTTGTTATCTTTAAGTTATCCACATCAAGGATGATCCTAACCATTTAGTTTGCATAATCCTAATCAGGCATCACTGTCTCCTACTGCTAGCAGTAAGAAATACCTGGCTTCTTAAATGCTAAACTTGTAGACCCCAAATTAGGAACTGAATGAACAGTCTATAATCGTATCCTTTTCTAGTATTGCTCCTTTGGGTATAGTCTCCTAGTTCTTAAGGGAACAAAAATGATTAATGGAACTTCTGAGGTCTGTGATCAAAGCAGAGGTCTGCTGGGAATAATAAGCAGTGTTGGCGCCATAAGCTTGGAACTTAGGCTATTACCAGGTAAAGAATCCTTTCCCCAATTTAGCATCATTCTTGGAGTTCCTACAACAGGTACTGACCCAGTCATTTTGAACATAGCTACAAAGAGATGTTAGATGTATCCTTATGAAGAAAAACTGATTTTATTTCATGCAGTGATCTCACTCTGTTCCTCTAAATTTGCAGGTATGTATCTTAGGTTGTAAGAAATGAACATGTTGATTTGATAAGGTTCAGGAGCAAAGACACTGAAGTTAAATGTCTCAAGAATATACTGTAACAGATGCAGAATTTTAGTCCCTTCCATCTATTTTTAAGTCAGGAAGGGAAACAAAGAGATGAAGTGATTTCCCATGTGCTATTTACTGAAACAGACAGGTGAGGGGGACCCAAGAATTCTGTAAACGTAAACACTTTATATCATATGCTAAAAGAGTTCCCCGATTTCTGAACATAGTAAAATTTAATTTCTGTATCATCAGGTACATTTATGACCCCAACTTCTGGAATGTTGCCTTCCATTTAGTTGGAAGATAAAACCCAAGTGTTTTGAAAATTTAATAATATAATAAAATAACTTTAAAAGTTCAGAAACAAATTCAAACTCTTTAGTTTTCAGTTATACCTTACTTTCTTATTACAAAGTATTCTGTTGTTGCTTTCAAGTGATTAGAATATAATCTAGGGTCACTTTTAAGCACTAATTGAATGACAAACACCAAAAAAGAAAAAAATATATTTTTATTCCCTCTCATTCCTATATTCCCCAATTCCTGATAATATACTTTTTCCTGTTCTTTTTTCTCTTTTTGTCTGTTCATACTCTCATCTAAACCTTAAGTTCACTTTAATTTGGTAATAAATTTATGTTGCTATTAATATTCAACTTCCACTCTGACCTTAGTTCTAATATGAGTTTTAGAAAATACAGTACTTACTTTTCTTGTGTGCGTCTCCTATCTTAAATATATTTATTTATTTGTCATTTATTTGCTAATTAAGCAAATCATTAGCAGAATTCAAAATGATTTCTTAAACTTCTGTTAAAAAGCAAACCATGAGGGTATAGAATGCAAAAGTGAGACTGTTTTTTTATTAGCTTAAAACAGAAATCTTAGTTAGGCTTGGACACTTGAGAAATAAAATCAATGATGCCAATTTACTATTTTATTGTAGTGTAAAATGTCCTCTTCAGAATTAATTTTGAAAGTCATATTTTTAAGTGGGACTTCCAACCTTATTTTCTTGCACTATATTTAAAAAATTATTTTATAGTAATGCCTACTCTTTGACTGATATTTGATTTCTCATTCGAAACAGTGGTTGCCAAAAGACAATGAGTATCTTTAAAATGCTGAAGGAAAAAAATATTGTTAACCTATAAGTCTATAACCGATGAAAATATCCTCCAAAAATAAAAGCTCAATAAAAACATTTTCAAATGGACAAAAATAGAGGTTTTTATCACCAACCATGCTGCACCACAAGAAATGTTAAAGGAAGTTCTGGCAGAAGGAAAATGATATCAGCGGGAAGCCTGGATCAGTAGGAAGGAAAGAAAAGCATCATGAAGGGTAAGTATGGAAGTTGTATTAGTTTTCTATTCTATGTAACATATCACAAATTATGCAGCTCAGAACAATGCACATTTATTATTTCACAGTTTCTGTGAGTTAGGCATCCAGGTACAGTTTAACTGCATTGTCTGCTCAGGCTCTCATAAGGCTGCAACCAAGGTGTCAGCCAGTCTGCTTTCTCATTTGGTAATGACTGAGGAGGAATATGGTTCCAGAATCACTTAGGTTGCTAGCAGAATTCATTTCCTTGAGGTTACAAGACTAAGGGCCCTGGTTTCCTGTTGGTTATTGGTCACAGTTCTGAGAGGCTACCAGTAGTTTTTAGAGGCAGCTTCCAGTTCCTTGCTACATGTCCACTAACTTCATACCAGCAAGGGGAGTCTCTAGAATGAGTCTGCTAAAAAGACAGAGTCTTATATAATGGAACATAATCACAGGCGTGACATCCTATCATATTTGCCATATTCTATTGGTTAGAAGCAGGTCAGAGTTTCTGCCTACTCTAAAGTGGAGGAGATTATACAAAGGCATGAAGACCAGGAGGCAGGGATCATGGTAGGGGGCACCGTTGGGCCTGCCTACCACACAGGTAAATATAAAAAATGTTTTTATTATCTGTAATATATTATAAAATTAATTTTAAAACCTGTCAACAGTTTAAAACAAAAGTAATAACTATATAGTGTAACTGTAACATATGTAGAAGTAAAATGCATGTCAACAAGAACACAAGGGGAATAAAGGATAAAATGAATTTTTCTGTTTTCAGTTTTTTTACAGCACTTATGAGGTAGATCATTTGATAGTAGACTGTGGTAAGTTAAAGATGCATAATATATTCTCTAGAAAACTGGTTCTTCAAGTGTTGTCCCGGAACTTAAAAATATAAATTCTCAGGTCTTACCTCCTACTTTTTGAATCAAAATCCCTGAGATTGGTACTAGCAATATGTGTTTTAGTAAGCTCTCCATACAATTTTCATGATTCTAAAGTCTGAGAACACTAAAAAAAAATAACACAATGAGGCATAGCTACAAACATAGCTCAGTAGAAGAGATCAGATAGAATACCAAAATATACTTGATTCACACAAATGAGTGCTGTAAAGAGAAATGGAGGAACGTAGAACAGATGGAACACATTCCATGATGAAAAACTCATACATAAATTAAAAACAGTATAAAACAGAGTAGACATGTCTGAAAATTGAAGTGCTAATATAAATAAAGATTTGGAGTAACCTCACTTCCAAAAATGCAGATGAAAAGGACAAAGAGATTAAAGCAGTCAGAATAAAGCTGATAGCTATAATAGGCAAACAGTCTTCCCAGTAAGCATAACTGGTGCCCCTGAAGTGTGGAACTCAACAAATGAAAGAAAAAATATAAGAAAATTCCCCCAAATGAAGCAACACCTGAAACTACCATTCAAAGGGCACATAGGTTCCAGAAAAATTTGATTCCAAACATTCAATGCTAAGGATAGCATGAAAATTTGAAGGCAAATGTTCAACGTCAAGGCGTATCATGAAGTTATTTAATTTCAGGCATCCACACACAAAACCAAAAATGTCTACAAGGGAGAAAAGTTAGGCTGGCATCAATTTCTGTACACAAACATTCAATGCCAGAAAACAATGGAGCTATATTCATTAAGTTCTGAAGGTAAGAACCTAAGAATATTATATCCAGCCAAGATAGTTTTCAAATAGAAGTAGACATTCTCAAACATGAAAGAATTCAGAAAATATAATGCCTATAAGTCCTTCTTGAAAAAAATACTTGACCACAAACTCCAGCAAATTAAGAAATGGATCAAAATGTTTAAGAAAATTTGAGAAATGGAGAAGCTTAGAATAATTAACACAACCTGAAACATGTGAGGGATTGGAGAAGGATGTGTTAAAGGTGTGACTGTGTGTTACCAAAAGGCAAACTGAGGCTGGAGACCCAATGAATCTATGGTGACACTAAGATTTCCGCCCTTCAGCTGCCCAGTTATAGGATTTTCATGACAGTGCCAAGAGAAATAGAGAGGAAAATAAACTGGTTGTACTGACAAGAAAGACATTATGTCTAAGCCAGATAAGGAAGAAGCAAATTCGTGAGGTGGTAAGGGACTGAGAGAAAGGAAGAGATTTAAGGTGCTTGGAAAAGTGCAAGAACAGTTGGAGTGGGGATAAAAGAGTGAACATGGTGAAAGACTATAAGGTTATGGACAGGAATTAATACATCTGAGTGGATGGAAATAGTTATATAAGGTTCCAGAGAGAACTACTTTGAAGTGACAATAAGGTTTCGGTTGAGACCATGCAAGTAGGTTGGTAAAGTGGTTTATGGGTGCATAGTTGGAATGAAAGACAGTTAAAGAACTTTGAGACTGGTTTGTTAGGTAGTCATTCACATGAAAGCAGATGTTTAGATTTACGATGCCATATCATTGACCTTTGAGAAAGGCTACATTTATAAATTTCCATCCTTCACTTTTTCATTCAACAATTATTGCCTGAGAGCTATTCTGTGCTAGGCCTCCTTCACAGGCTTTAGTTGGATAACAAATTTACTCTCAACAACTGTATGAGGTAAGTACAGTTGCCATCCCTATTTTAGAGGTGAGGAAACTGAGACACCAAGGGGTTAAGGAATTCAACTAAGGCCACTCAGCTGGCAAGTAATGGAGGCAGGATTCAAACCCAGAAAGTTCATCTTCAGAGTCAGTGCTCCTTATGACTGCTACCTTGTTTCATATTGTCCCATCCTCTGTACCACTTGAAAATGAGGGATTATCAATATTTGCACATAAAGAAGCTTTGTCATTCCTTCAACCATTCATTCAACAAAAACATTACTTGACTGCCCAGGCACTGTTCTGTGTGTAGCAGCGAACATGACAAACAAGAGTCTACAACAGTGGACCTTCTCCTTTCTCTCCTAATAAGTGAAGTTTTCTAATAGCATAGAGAAGAGAAAGATTTCCCTCTTTTCTCTTACTTTTCAAAATTTTCCTGGCTGTTTTCACATGTTTATTCATTCTAACTAATTTTAGAATCATTTTGTATGTTCTCCAGAATCCTGTTAAGACTTTGATTGGCAGTATATCATATATAGCCACGAATTAGGTAAAATAAACATATTTACAGTGTTTGTTTCCTATTTAGAGCAATGTATTTCATTCAATTTAGTTGTTTTTGTAATATACCACATAGGAAGATTTTTTTGTTTTTCATTTTTAAATTTTGGTTCTGAACATTTTGTGCTACATTTATTATTTTATGTTTTTTGTTGCTGTTATAAAGGAAAACTTTTCCCCCGTTAAATTTTCTAACCAGTTATTGTCAGTATATAGTAAAGCTATTGATTTCTACATATAAATTTTGTAACCAGTGACCATCCTGAATTCTTTCATAGTTTCTAGTAGTTTTGAATGTACTCTCTTGTGTTTTCTAAACATATAATCATGCCATTGTTTTGCTCCAGGACAAAAAGAATGTGTGACGGAACCAGGATTCAAATTTATATCTCCTGATCGCAAGTTCTATGCCATTTCCACAATGCTGCAAATTGTATTTGTAAGTATATGGAATAAGGTGCATGCTGCATGGTATGGTCCAAGAAACAATGATCCTGGACACCTCCCTAAAAATACCTTCTCCTTCTTGCTGCTTGTCATGAAACCCCAAATGTTTCCACCCTAAATAATCATTCCTTTGGGTCTTGAAAGCGGTTTAATCTCAAAAACAATTTGTTCACATGCTATAAGGAATAATGTTGTAAGGCATCTGTTCTCAAAGTGGGTCATTCCTTGCTAGACTATAAGCTCCAAGAAGGGAAGAATCACTGCTCTCACTTATGAAGACTTCAGTGCACCAAGTATGTTCTCTAAATGTATTTGTTCAATACAAGTTAATTGAAATATATGGAAAACTAATTCATAAGATGTTAATAGGGATTATCTGAAAAATCCATAATCAAATACACTTGATCAATGTTAGGTCAAACAACCTTTATACAGGTCTATTTACTGGGGAATTCCCAGAAGGTTTATAAATCTGCAATTATCTATTGTGATTCTCAGAGAAGGAACTAGATTTTCGAAGTTTGCAAACTTATTTTGCCATGGAGCCTTTTCATTTCCCTCAGAGCATTTTATGATTTTGAAAGTGCTGCTAAAAGTGATGCTGACCTAATGGATATCAATAGTAATTAGCTAACAGAGAGCTAAGATCAAAGTCCTGTGGGGCACGGCATAGGGTAGAAACCTGTGCGGAAGGGTGATGAAAGAAGCAGCAGGGAAACTCAAAAGATAAACTATGCCTACTGTTCAAAATTTTCCCTAATTCTCACTTCTGAACCCATAACATAATCTTTTAAGGGCAGAGAATATAAATATGTAGTCACTAATCTGGCACAATTTCCCAAATGCTGTGACCACTTTCTCCCTTACAATAACATCTGGAGGCCAGTCACGGTCCTCCACACCTATCTGCAGATCAGGGCAATCTTCTGCTGCTGGAAATCCTAGGGGCAAGTTAGCTGGCTACACCTAGCAACCGTACAGACCATGTGGATCACACTTCTCTGTGATACTCTTACCTCACCTTTATAAGTTTAACTCCCAAATTTCTCTTTTATCCTGATTTCCCCATCTATTTTATCTGGTCTTTTTTTTCTGTAAGTATTTTTGCAAGCTCTTTTGAGTCTTTATTTGCTGGACAGGAATATAAATAAACACGTGAATAATATCGCCAGACAGTTTAGGAGGTACTGGGGCCCAGTCTCTACTTTTACAAAGCTCCTAATCCATCAGGAGACCAACACCTAAACAGACCATTACAACGCAATGTGACAGGGTTCTATATTGGGACATGCACAAGGTGTAAAATAAACAAACATCATCTAGGGAAATCCAGGATGCTTCACTTTGAGACAATTCAGTAGTTCATCTAATTTCAAATGCCAAGTAACTCTACAACTATTTCTCTCTGGATGGGAAATGCATATTAGAACTTTCTCAAGCAAAAGATCCTCCCCTCTTAAATGATTTTCCTCAGGACAACATTGAAATATTGCAGAGATGGCAAACAGGAATCTCACCAAGTTTAGGGTGACAGAGGGAAATCAATCTGGAGTTAAAATATATCTCAAATATTCCACAGTGATCTTACACATCTTAGTAACTACTTATATATATGGAAGTTTGTTAAGTGCTTTAATAAATACGAAGCTTAGCAAATTACAACTGTGGACCAAATCTAGCCCAGCACTTGTTTTTGTATGGCCAGAAACTAAAACTGACTTTTACATTTTTAAATGTCTGGAGAGAAAAAAAGCAGAATGGAATATTTTGAAATGTGAAATCTCTATAAAATATGAATTTTAATGTTTATAAATAAAGTTTTTTATTGTTTTTTAACACAGACATGTTCCTTAATGTATTGTCCATGGCTACTTTGCCCTACAACAGTAGAGTTGAGTAGTTGCAGTAGAGACAATAATGACCCACAAAACGTAGAATATTTACCCTCTGGTCCTTTACAAAGAAAATTTACTGACCCCCGAGACACGCCATTGTTCAATCTGCACATGAACTATAAAGAAGTTAGGCAAGTAGCCGCTACAATTGAACAAATGAAGAAAGACACTAAGGAGTCTTAAGATCACATCTCCTGTGAGTACTTATTCTAGGCAATTAAATGCAGATTCCTGACCTCACATGGAATCTCTTTCCATTACAGTAAACATACATTTTGGCCATTTTGCTTCAGTTGTTGTTACTGATATTGTTTGAAATTTTGTCTTGGTTTTGTTTATTTTAGATAGGGTACAATTTCTGGTTCCTTCTGCTGAAGTGGGAAAACTCTCTGGCCTATAAATACTCAAAAAATCTGAAGTGAGGTCAGGTTGACTCAAAAACCCACACTCAGAATTTGCTGCCCAGAGAAAGCTTTTGACAAAATTCAACACCCATTTATGATAAAAACCCTCCAGAAAGTAGGCATGCAGGGAGCTTTCCTCAACATAATAAAGGCCATATATGACAAACCCACAGCCAACAACGTCCTCAATCTCAATGGTGAAAAACTGAAAGCATTTCCACTAAGATCAGGAACAAGACAAGGTTGCCCACTCTCACTACTCTTAGTCAACATAGTTTTGGAAGCTTTAGCCACAGCAAGCAGAGAAGAAAAGGAAATAAAAGGAATCCAAATTGGAAAAGAAGTAAAGCTGTCACTGTTTGCAGATGACATGATACTATACATAGAGAATCCTAAAGATGCTACCAGAAAACTACTAGAGCTAATCAATGAATTTGGTAAAGTAGCAGGATACAAAATTAATGCACAGAAATCTCTGGAATTCCTATACACTAATGATGAAAAATCTGAAAGTGAAATCAAGAAAACACTCCCATTTACCATTGCAACAAAAAGAATAAAATATCTAGGAATAAACCTACCTAAGGAGACAAAAGACCTGTATGCAGAAAATTATAGGACACTGATGAAAGAAATTAAAGATGATACAAATCGATGGAGAGATATACCATGTTCTTGGATTGGAAGAATCAACACTGTGAAAATGACTCTACTACCCAAAGCAATCTACAGATTCAATGCAATCCCAATCAAACTACCACAGGCATTTTTCACAGAACTAGAACAAAAATTTTCACAATTTATATGGAAACACAAAAGACCCCGAATAGCCAAAGCAATCTTGAGAGCGAAAAACAGAGCTGGAGGAATCAGGCTCCCTGACTTCAGACTATACTACAAAGCTACAGTAATCAAGACAGTATGGTACTGGTACAAAAACAGAAAGATAGATCAATGGAATAGGATAGAAAGCCCAGAGATAAACCCACGCACATATGGTCACCTTATCTTTGATAAAGGAGGCAGGAATGTACAGTGGAGAAAGGACAGCCTCTTCAATAAGTGGTACTGGGAAAACTGGACAGGGACATGTAAAAGTATGAGATTAGATCACTCCCTAACACCATACACAAAAATAAGCTCAAAATGGATTAAAGACCTAAATGTAAGGCCGGAAACTATCAAACTCTTAGAGGAAAACCTAGGCAGAACACTCTATGACATAAATCACAGCAAGATCCTAGAGAAATGGAAATAAAACCAAAAATAAACAAATGGGACCTAATGAAACTTCAAAGCTTTTGCACAGCAAAGGAAACCATAAACAAGACCAAAAGACAACCCTCAGAATGGGAGAAAATATTTGCAAATGAAGCAACTGACAAAGGATTAATCTCCAAAATTTATAAGCAGCTCATGCAGCTTAATAACAAAAAAACAAACAATCCAACCCACAAATGGGCAGAAGACCTAAACAGACATTTCTCCAAAGAAGATATACAGACTGCCAAGAAACACATGAAAGAATGCTCAACATCATTAATCATTAGAGAAATGCAAATCAAAACTACAATGAGATATCATCTCACACCAGTCAGAATGGCCATCATCAAAAAATCTAGAAACAATAAATGCTGGAGAGGGTGTGGAGAAAAGGGAACACTCTTGCACTGCTGGTGGGAATGTGAATTGGTGCAGCCACTGTGGAGAAGAGTATGGAAGTTCCTTAAGAAACTATAAATAGAACTACCATATGATCCAGCAATCCCACTACTGGGCATATACCCTGAGAAAACCATAATTCAAAAAGAGTCATGTACCAAAATGTTCATTGCAGCTCTATTTACAGTAGCCAGGAGATGGAAACAACCTAAGTGTCCATCATCGGATGAATGGATAAAGAAGATGTGGCACATATATACAATGGAATATTACTCAGCCATGAAAAGAAACGAAATTGAGCTATTTGTAATGAGGTGGATGGACCTAGAGTCTGTCATACAGAGTGAAGTAAGTCAGAAAGAGAAAGACAAATACCGTATGCTAACACATATATATGGAATTTAAGAAAAAAAAGTGTCACGGAGAACCTAGGGGTAAGACAGGAATAAAGACACAGACCTACTAGAGAATGGACTTGAGGATATGGATGGGGGAAGGGTAAGCTGTGACAAAGTGAGAGAGGGGCATGGACATATATACACTACCAAATGGAAAATAGATAGCTAGTGGGAAGCAGCTGCATAGCACAGGGAGATCAGCTCGGTGCTTTGTGACCACCTAGAGGGGTGGGATAGGGAGGGTGTGAGGGAGGGAGACGCAAGAGGGAAGAGACATGGGGACATATGTATATGTATAACTTATTCACTTTGTTATAAAGCAGAAACTAACACACCATTGTAAAGCAATTATACTCCAATAAAGATGTAAAAAAGAGAATTTGCTGCCCAGAAAGGTCTTGCCTACTGATTCTGTGAGCTCTGGATAGAGAATAGTTAAATAATAACTCACTAAATAAGAGGAAATGTTGAATTCCAACTGGGGTTCAGGTGTACTAAGCATTGTCCACCTTCTTGCTTTATTCTTCTGCTGAGAAAATAGGATTGAGTACCTTGGTTGGCATTTTTTAAATCTCTGGATAAAAATGATATAAATAAAAATTTTCCTGTGGGTTGCAGTTCACATCTTCCCCCACATTTTCAAACATTCCTTCTCCCCTTGGAAAGCTGCTCAGCAGAGTGCCACTGCAGAGAGGTAAAAGGCTCCATGGAGGAGAGGGGGGATAGGACATTACTGAAAGAAAAATAAAATTTCTATGCAACAATAAACTGAGCTGTGGGAGCCTACTGGTATTATGAATTTTTTAATCACCAATGAGATAAAGGTCTCTAGAAGATTTTTCTGGATTTCAACTATTAGAAGAGCAAAGAAAAACTAAAATAAAGCAAATCATAGGCAAGTCTGCCAGGTAACTTTACAAAGCTGTAAAAACAACTAAGCTATATATTTTGCCTTTCCTCTCATTTCTCTAACAATTCCATTATTATATATGACATTTTGAAAGATTTTTTGATAAACCCTCTAGAACACTGCATATATTTTTACAGATGCTATTTTTAAATAAAATAAAATTCTTTTACTTTTTTTTTGTTTAATTTCTGGTAAGACTTTTTTTGTCGTTGTTATTTTGCAGTACTTTACACAGTTGTTTTGCTCCTGAAAAGAAGACTAAGAAGGAGGTGGCGGTGGGGGAGAGAAGGAGGAAGAGAGTCTGCTCCCAAATTATGCAAAAGGAAAGAGAGTGAAGCTAAATAAATACTGTGCAATATTTCCAAGGCTTTCTTAAGAGAAAAAGCCACACATTTAACCTTTCTTACCATTTTATCATCAAATGTTGAATTTATTATGTACAGTAAACGACATGAGGTCATTTGCTTTCTTTTCAACTGAGAAAACCACCTCCTGAATTAATCGAGGCTTAGCTCATAACAATAGACATAGATCATTTAACATTTCCTGCTTAAAGTATGTTCATTATGTACTTGCTGATCTGTTTCAAAGCTGTTGCTATGCATAAAACTATCGACTATATAAGGCAACAAGCAATGAGGAAAGGCCACGTGCTGAAAGTGAAAATGGTCTTCAAATTATTTTCAGTTACATCTCTATTGATTTATGGCTTTCTGACAGAAGTGTTACACTACGTCATTAATAACAATAGTAACTCATATTCCCATGCTGCATTCTGGTTTCCAGCCTACCTCCACTTGAATGCCTTCATTTGATCCTCACAGTAAGCCTGTAAAATGAGAAGGCACCTTGTTTCCATTCTACAGTGAAAACTCTTTCTCAGAAAGTGACTCACTGAGGTTAGAATAGGTAGTAAGTAGTTGGGCAAGAAAAAGGGCTCAGGACTTCAAATCCAGAACACTTCCTACTATAGCCATTAACTTAGCAAACATTCAACATTTAACATATGTGGTATCACGGAACGAGCAGGAATAAGAACAATATAAGTAGGATAGAATAAGAATAGTTTTACAGAAGAAATCAGGCAACTTTTCTGAATCACACAGCTAATAGCAGTGCTACTCACCTCTTAGGTCTGATGTGAGAATTAATGAATCTAATGTATGTACAGTGGTTAGAACTGTGCCTTGTAGAATAAGAACCCAACAAATGGAAGCTAGTATGGTGATAGCTATCATGGCATGACTCACATTACATTGAAAATAAATTTTGTTGTTTTAAATTGCTCTTTCAAAAAGGTAATACATGGATAAGGCACAAAATTCTAACAGGGCAAATGGGTTTATAGAGAAAAGTAAGTCTCCCACCTCTGTCTTCCAACCATCTGATTCTGCTCCACTGTTATCCATTTGTAGAGTATCCTATTTCCCAAGTATTTTGTTTCCACAAGTTCTCCCTTTTCCCAAAATGTTGGCCATAACTTTTATTTTTCTCTAAATTTAAATTTATGTGTTTTTGAATAGGTCATATTATACAAACTGAAGGATGATTAAACACTATTCTGCATCTTGCATTTTGTTACTTAACAATAGGATAAACATATAATTTATCATTTCAATCAGCCAATTTAAGGATGAAAATGACATAATTAGTAATTATACTAGGACCACAGGTATAAACCATGACTGTCCCATGCAAAGCAGGACATAGCTACCCTACTAGAGGGTCTATGTTAGACATCATTTAATACCAGTACATAAAGTGAGTCTTCACTATTATGTAATTTAAATTTAAAACAGCCTCTGTTTGGATGGCAGCAGTATTAATCCCATCTTTGCCTTAAAATTCAAAACCTTTGTTTGATAGAGGACTCTTAAGAAAAGTTGCTTGGGTCAGTCTTTGCTCTTGCTAAGGCGGCCACATGGAATTTGTTTAGAATGTAAAAACATTTTTTTTTAACAGTCTTTCAGTATCTAAATTCAGCATGCAATTTAGATTTCAGGACACAGGCCTAAAGCAACTCTCTCAACAGATTTGTATTCTGTTTCCAAAGAAAGCACTCCAACCCTTATGAAGCATGCTTCCTGGGATTCCCAAACTTGTGTAGTCGCCACTCTTTGGATCTACTTTGGCCCTTTAACTCACCTTTGACCACAGAATGTGACAGAAGCGATGCGTTATGCTTTCCAAGGGTAGATTGTAAGAAGTCTAGGGGCTTCCCTGGTGGCGCAGTGGTTGAGAGTCCGCCTGCCGATGCAGGGGATACGGGTTTGTGCCCTGGTCCAGGAAGATCCCACATGCCGCGGAGCGGCTGGGCCCATGAGCCATGGCCACTGAGCCTGCGCGTCCGGAGCCTGTGCTCCGCAACAGGAGAGGCCACAACAGTGAGAGGCCCGCGTACCGCTAAAAATAAAAAAATAAAATAAATAAGTCTAGTAGCTTCTAGCTAGGTCTGTCATATACTCATTCTGGGGATAGCCAACAGCAATGTAAGAAGCATGACCACCTTGAGATTGTCATGCTGTGAGGAAGTCTAATTTAGCCATGAGAAGAGGCTGCATGGTGAGAGAGAGAGAGATCCATAGCCTCCGGCTATCCTAGCTAAAGCATCAGACATGTAAGGAAAAAAGCCTTCTTGGATGTCCAGACCAGTCAGCACATCAGATATTTTCAGTCGCATTTACTATCTGACATGAAATTACATGAGAGACACTATAGGAAAATCACCTAGCTGAGCCCAGTCATCCCATAAGAACCATAGCAATAATAATTGCTGTTTTGAACCATTTAGTGTTGGAGTAGTTTATTACACAGCAACAGATGATTAAAGCAACTCCCATCTTTGTTTGTAGAATGGTCTGATGATAGTGGCAACAAGTAACCCCTACCTCCCAATAGTCTGAATTGCCCTACCATTTTTCCTAACACTGTAGCCTGGGGATTCATACGGTCTACCTCCTAAAATGCAACCCACACCAGTTTGACCTGATTCCACAGAGGGATCATCACGTTTCCTGGCATGCAGTATATGAGTCCTTATTGTCCAGTGCACCACTTTCTTCCTTTGGTCAATTCCATATTTTATCTTCTGTTACTATTAGCGGCCTCATTTAGGATCCAGATTCTGAATTAAGGATTGCATTTGGCTTCATATAACTGAATCTTAAGTTTAATCAAATGGGGAATTTTTTTTGACATAACAAGAAGTCACAGATGGGGGGCTTCCAGGAAGATGGCAGAAGAGTAAGACGTGGAGATCACCTTCCTCCCCACAGATACACCAGAAATACATCTACACGTGGAACAACTCCTACAGAACACCTACTGAACGCTGGCAGAAGACCTCAGACCTCCCAAAAGGCAAGAAACCCCCCACGTACCTGGGTAGGGCAAAAGAAAAAAGAATAAACAGAGACAAAAGGATAGGGACGGGACCTGCACCAGTGGGAGGGAGCTGTGAAGGAGGAAATGTTTCCACACACTAGGAAGCCCCTTCGCGGGCGGAGACTGCGGGTGGCGGAGTGGGGAAAGCTTCAGAGCCGCGGAGGAGAGCACAGCAACAGGAGTGCGGGCAGCAAAGTGGAGAGATTCCCGCACAGAGGATCAGGGCCGACCTGCACTCACCAGCCGAAAGGTTTGTCTGCTCACTCGCCGGGGCGGGCGGGGCTGCAAGCTGAGGCTCGGGCTTCGGTCGGAGCACAGGGAGAAGACTGGGGTTGGCGGCGTGAACACAGCCTGAAGTGGGTGAGTGCACCACGGCTGGCCGGGAGGGAGTCCGGGGAAAAGTCCGGACCTGACGAAGAGGCAAGAGACCTTTTCTTCCCTCTTTGTTTCCTGGTGCACAAGGAGAGGGGATTAAGAGCGCTGCTTAAAGGAGCTCCAGAGACAGGCACGAGACGCTAAGGCTGCTGCTGCCGCCACCAGAGAGCCTGTGTGCGAGCACAGGTCAGGATCCACACCTCCCTTCCGGGGAGCCTGTGCAGTCCGCCACTGCCAGGGTCCCGCCAGGAGAACGCATGGCGCGCCTCACGCTGGTGCAACGTCACGCCGGCCTCTGCCGCCGCAGTGTTGCCCCGCCCTCCAGGCCCCTCCCCCCCTCCCCCCCCCCCCTCCGGCCTGAGTGAGCTAGAGCTCCCGAATCAGCTGCTTCTTTAACCCCATCCTGTCTGAGCGAAGAACAGACGCTCTCCGGTGACCTACACGCAGAGGCGGGGCCAAATCCAAAGCTCAGCCCCTTGGAGCTGTGAGAACAAAGAAGAGAAAGGGAAATCTCTCCCAGCAGCCTCAGAAGCAGCGGATTAAAGCTCCACAATCAACTTGATGTACCCTTCATCTGTGGAATACCTGAATAGACAACGAATCATCCCAAATTGAGGAGGTGGACTTTGAGAGCAAGATTTATTATATTTTCCCCTTTTCCTTTTTTTGTGAGTGTATATGTGTATGCTTCTGTTGAGATTTTGTCTGTATAGCTTTGCTTCCACCATTTGTCCAAGGGTTCTCTCTGTCCGTTTTTTAAAATTTTTTTCTTAATAATTAATTTTTATTTTAATTATTTTATTTTACTTTATCTTCGTTCGTTCTTTCCTTCCTTCCCTCCTTTAGACAACGAATCATCTCAAATTAAGGAGGTGGACTTTGAGAGCAAGATTTATGATTTTTTCCCCTTTTCCTCCTTTTGTGAGTGTGTATGTGTATGCTTCTACGTGAGATTTTGTCTGTATAGCTTTGCTTCCACCATTTGTCCTAGGGCTCTACCCATCCGCTTTTTTTTTCTCTCAATAATTATTTTTTTATTTTAATAACTTTATTATATTTTATCTTACTTTATTTTATTTTATCTTTTCTTTCTTTTTTTCCTTTCTTCCCTCCTTCCTTCCTTCCTACCTCCCTCCCTCCTTCTCTCCCTCCTTTCTTTCTTTCTTTCTTTCTACTTCTACTAATTCTTTCTTTCTACTTTTTCTCCCTTTTATTCTGAGCCGTGTGGATGAAGGGCTCTTGGTGCTGCAGCCAGGAGTCAGTGCTGTGCCTCTGAGGTGGGAGAGCCAACTTCAGGAAACTGGTCCACAAGAGACCTCTCAGCTCCACATAATATCAAACGGTGAAAATCTCCCAGAGATCTCCATCTCAACACCAGCACCCAGCTTCACTCAACGACCAGCAAGCTACAGTGCTGAACATCCTATGCCAAACAACCAGCAAGACAGGAACACAACCCCACCCATTAGCAGAGAGTCTGCCTAAAATCATAATAAGCCCACAGACACCCCAAAACACACCACCAGACATGGACCTGCCCACCAGAAAGACAAGATCCAGCCTCACCCACCAGAACACAGGCACTAGTCCCCTCCACCAGGAAGCCTACATAACCCACTGAAAAAACCTTAGCCACTGGGGACAGACACCAAAAACAACGAGAACTACGAACCTGCAGCCTGCAAAAAGGAGACCCCAAACACAGTAAGATAAGCAAAATGAGAAGACAGAAAAACACACAGCAGATGAAGGAGCAAGATAAAAACCCACCAGACCTAACAAGTGAAGAGGAAATAGGCAGTCTATCTGAAAAAGAATTCAGAATAATGATAGTAAAGATGATCCAAAATATTGGAAATAGAATAGACAAAATGCAAGAAACATTTAACAAGGACCTAGAAGAACAAAAGATGAAACAAACAATGATGAACACAATAAATGAAATGAAAAATACTCTAGATGAGATCAATAGCAGAATAACTGAGGCAGAAGAACGGATAAGTGACCTGGAAGATAAAATAGTGGAAATAACTACTGCAGAGCAGAATAAAGAAAAAAGAATGAAAAGAACTGAGGACAGTCTCAGAGGCCTCTGGGACAACATTAAATGCACCAACATTCGAATTATAGGGGTTCCAGAAGAAGAAGAGAAAAAGAAAGGGACTGAGAAAATACTTGAAGAGATTATAGTTGAAAACTTCCCTAATATGGGAAAGGAAATAGTTAATCAAGTCCAGGAAGCACAGAGAGTCCCATACAGGATAAATCCAAGGAGAAATATGCCAAGACACATATTAATCAAACTGTCAAAAATTAAATACAAAGAAAACATATTAAAAGCAGCAAGGGAAAACCAACAAATAACACACAAGGGAATCCCCATAAGGTTAACAGCTGATCTTTCAGCAGAAACTCTGCAAGCCAGAAGGGACTGGCAGGACATATTTAAAGTGATGAAGGAGAAAAACCTGCAACCAAGATTCCTCTACCCAGCAAGGATCTCATTCAGATTTGATGGAGAAATTAAAACCTTTACAGACAAGAAAAAGATAAGAGAATTCAGCACTACCAAACCAGCTCTACAACAACTGCTAAAGGAACTTCTCTAGGCAAGAAACACAAGAGAAGGAAAAGACCTACAATAACGAACCCAAAACAATTAAGAAAACGGGAATAGGAACATACATATCGATAATTACCTTAAATGTAAATGGACTAAATGCTCCCACCAAAAGACACAGATTGGCTGAATGGATACAAAAACAAGACCCATATATTTGCTGTCTACAAGAGACCCACTTCAGACCTAGAGACACATACAGACTGAAAGTAAGGGGATGGAAAAAGATATTTCATGCAAATGGAAACCAAAAGAAAGCTGGAGTAGCAATTTACATATCAGACAAAATAGACTTTAAAATAAAGACTATTAGAAGAGACAAAGAAGGACACTACATAATGATCAAGGGATTGATCCAAGAAGAAGATATAACAATTGTAAATATTTATGCACCCAACATAGGAGCACCTCAATACATAAGGCAAATACTAACAGCCATGAAAGGGGAATCGACAGTAACACATTCATAGTAGGGGACTTTAACACCCCACTTTCACCCATGGACACATCATCCAAAATGAAAATAAATAAGGAAACACAAGCTTTAAATGATACATTAAACAGGATGGACTTAATTGATATTTATAGGACATTCCATCCAAAAACAACAGAATACACATTATTCTCTACTGCTCACGGAACATTCTCCAGGATAGATCATATCTTGGGTCACAAATCAAGCCTTGGTAAATTTAAGAAAATCGAAATCATATCAAGTATATTTTCCGACCACAACGCCATGAGACTAGATATCAATTACAGGAAAAGATCTGTAAAAATTACAAACACAGGGAGGCTAAACAATACACTACTTAATAAAGAAGTGATCACTGAAGAAATCAAAGAGGGAATAAAAAAATACCTAGAAACAAATGACAATGGAGACACAACGACCCGAAACCTATGGGACGCAGCAAAAGCAGTTCTAAGAGGGAAGTTTATAGCAATACAAGCCCACCTTAAGAAGCAGGAAACCTCGAATAAACAACCTAACCTTGCACCTAAAGCAATTAGAGAAAGATGAACAAAAAAACCCCAAACTTAGCAGAAGGAAAGAAATCATAAAAATCAGATCTGAAATAAATGAAAAAGAAATGAAGGAAACAATAGCAAAGATCAATAAAACTAAAAGCTGGTTCTTTGAGAAGATAAACAAAATTGATAAACCATTAGCCAGACTCATCAAGAAAAAAAGGGAGAAGACTCAAATCAATAGAATTAGAAATGAAAAAGGAAAAATAACAACTGACACTGCAGAAATACAAAAGATCATGAGAGATTACTACAAGCAGCTCTATGCCAATAAAATGGACAACCTGGAAGAAATGGACAAATTCTTAGAAATGCACAACCTGCCAAGACTGAATCAGGACGAAATAGAAAATATGAACAGACCACTTACAAGCACGGTAATTGAAACTGTGATTAAAAATCTTCCAACACTCAAAAGCCCAGGGCCAGATGGCTTCACAGGCGAATTCTATCAAACACTTAGAGAAGAGCTAACACCTATCCTTCTCAAACTCTTCCAAAATATAGCAGAGGGAGGAACACTCCCAAACTCATTCTACGAGGCCACCATCACCCTGATACCAAAAACTACAGGCCAATATCACTGATGAACATAGATGCAAAAATCCTCAACAAAATACTAGCAAACAGAATCCAACAGCACATTAAAAGGATCATACACCATGATCAAGTGGGGTTTATTCCAGGAATGCAAGCATTCTTCAATATATGCAAATCAATCAATGTGATACACCATATTAACAAACTGAAGGAGAAAAACCGTATGATCATCTCAACAGATGCAGAGAAAGCTTTTGACAAAATTCAACACCCATTTATGATAAACACCCTCCAGAAAGTAGGCATAGAGGGAACTTTCCTCAACATAATAAAGGCCATATATGACAAACCCACAGCCAACATCATCCTCAATGGTGAAAAACTGAAAGCATTTCCACTAAGATCAGGAACAAGAAAAGGTTGCCCACTCTCACCACCCTTAGTCAACATAGTTTTGGAAGTTTTAGCCACAGCAAGCAGAGAAGAAAAGGAAATAAAAGGAATCCAAATCGGAAAAGAAGAAGTAAAGCTGTCACTGTCTGCAGATGACATGATACTATACATAGAGAATCCTAAAGATGCTACCAGAAAACTGCTAGAGCTAATCAATGAATTTGGTAAAGTAGCAGGATACAAAATTAATGCACAGAAATCTCTGGCATTCCTATACACTAATGATGAAAAATCTGAAAGTGAAATCAAGAAAACACTCCCATTTACCATTGCAACAAAAAGAATAAAATATCTAGGAATAAACCTACCTAAGGAGACAAAAGACCTGTATGCAGAAAATTATAGGACACTGATGAAAGAAATTAAAGATGATACAAATCGATGGAGAGATACACCATGTTCTTGGATTGGAAGAATCAACATTGTGAAAATGACTCTACTACCCAAAGCAATCTACAGATTCAATGCAATCCCTATCAAAGTACCACGGGCATTTTTCACAGAACTAGAACAAAAATTTTCACAATTTGTATGGAAACGCAAAAGACCCCGAATAGCCAAAGCAATCTTGAGAGGGAATAACAGAGCTGGAGGAATCAGGCTCCCTGACTTCAGACTATACTACAAAGCTACAGTAATGAAGACAGTATGGTACTGGCACAAAAACAGAAATATAGATGAATGGAACAGGATAGAACGCCCAGAGATAAACCCACACACATATGGTCACCTTATCTTTGA
The DNA here is from genome assembly GCF_039906515.1 of Pseudorca crassidens. Taxonomy (NCBI): domain Eukaryota; kingdom Metazoa; phylum Chordata; class Mammalia; order Artiodactyla; family Delphinidae; genus Pseudorca; species Pseudorca crassidens. The sequence continues at coordinate 29,623,763 of NC_090312.1, forward strand.
TAAAGGAGGCAGGAATGTACAGTGGAGAAAGGACAGCCTCTTCAATAAGTGGTGCTGGGAAAACTGGACAGCTACATGTAAAAGTATGAGATTAGATCACTCCCTAACACCATACACAAAAATAAGCTCAAAATGGATTAAAGACCTAAATGTAAGGCCAGAAACTATCAAACTCTTAGAGGAAAACCTAGGCAGAACACTCTATGACATAAATCACAGCAAGATCCTTTTTGACCCACCTCCTAGAGAAATGGAAATAAAAACAAAAATAAACAAATGGGACCTAATGAAACTTCAAAGCTTTTGCACAGCAAAAGAAACCATAAACAAGACCAAAAGACAACCCTCAGAATGGGAGAAAATATTTGCAAATGAAGCAACTGACAAAGGATTAATCTCCAAAATTTATAAGCAGCTCATGCAGCTTAATAACAAAAAAACAAACAACCCAATCCAAAAATGGGCAGAAGACCTAAATAGACATTTCTCCAAAGAAGATATACAGACTGCCAAGAAACACATGAAAGAATGCTCAACATCATTAATCATTAGAGAAATGCAAATCAAAACTACAATGAGATATCATCTCACACCAGTCAGAATGGCCATCATCAAAAAATCTAGAAACAATAAATGCTGGAGAGGGTGTGGAGAAAAGGGAACCCTCTTGCACTGTTGGTGGGAATGTAAATTGATACAGCCACTGTGGAGAACAGTATGTAGGTTCCTTAAAAAACTAAGAATAGAACTACCATATGACCCAGCAATCCCACTACTGGGCATATACCCTGAGAAAACGATAATTCAAAAAGAGTCATGTACCAAGATGTTCATTGCAGCTCTATTTACAGTAGCCAGGAGATGGAAACAACCTAAGTGTCCATCATTGGATGAATGGATAAAGAAGGTGTGGCACATATATACAATGGAATATTACTCAGCCATGAAAAGAAACGAAATTGAGCTATTTGTAATGAGGTGGATGGACCTAGAGTCTGACATACAGAGTGAAGTAAGTCAGAAAGAGAAAGACAAATACCGTATGCTAACACATATATATGGAATTTAAGGAAAAAAATGTCATGAAGAACCTAGAGGTAAGACAGGAATAAAGACACAGACCTACTAGAGAATGGACTTGAGGATATGGGGAGCGGGAAGGGTAAGCTGTGACAAAGTGAGAGAGAGGCATGGACATATATACACTACCAAACATAAGGTAGATAGCTAGTGGGAAGCAGCCGCATAGCACAGGGAGATCAGCTCGGTGCTTTGTGATCGCCTGGAGGGGTGGGATAGGCAGGGTGTGAGGGAGGGAGACGCAAGAGGGAAGAGATATGGGAACATATGTATATATATAACTGATTCATTTTGTTGTAAAACAGAAACTAACACACCATTGTAAAGCAATTATACCCCAATAAAGATGTTAAAAAAAAAAAAAAGAAGTCACAGATGGGCAACTGGGGAAGAAAAACCTAGTTACTGACCCCAATTTCCATCACCTTTTTCCTTTGCCATAGCATTCATGATTTTTAGCTGAACACATGGCTACTTTGTAGTTACTGAGTAATTAATTTCTGGCTGTGGGATCCAAATAGAAGTGTCCTATGTGACTTCTGAAAAGTATTTTTAACAGGAGACATCATGTCCTTCTTTTGTCCTCTTTCTTGCTCATGAATTAAATGTGGATTTAGTAACTGGGTTATTCGCCCTAGCACCCTTCTTATTCCCAAAGTCATAAGCAACACAATGCAAGGAGTCTCTGTGCCTAATGATTAATGGATCACTATATGAGCCCCTCTCAATCCCTTGACTTCATTTATACCAAAAAGAAATGAAATTATATCCTGTTATGCCACTGTTATTCTGAGCTTTTATTTTGCTCACAACTGAAATTACTCTAATACAGTCAAGGCTGGCACAGAAGCTGTAAAGTGTCTACGGCATCCCAGGCTGCTTCCGTCTTTCTGATCTACCACGCTTTGTGGCTCTCGTCCTTAGGCTACCTCATTGTAGCTAAATAGCTCTTCGTCCTTCAGCTTTCAATTACTTTTCAGGTAGAAAGAAAAAGAAGGAAGCAGCAAGGTGGGAGAGGTAATTCAAAAGTATCTAGAATCCTTAGAAGGCTTCACTTATGTCACAGTGGCCACGTTTTGACAATTAATTTAGTAGCTGGGCACATTGATACCCTAAGTAAAATGCAAGTTCTATTAGTAAGATAGAACAAGAAGTGGAGATTAAGGAGACTTACAAGCAGAGTATACCACAGTAGTATGTCACGAGTAGTGCTCAGAAAGGATGTTCTGAACTCAGCAGAAACGCCAATGAGTGTTTAAAATAGGCCCTTAGCCTACATCCTAAGTGGAGATGTACAATTAAGACATTTTCGGGGCTTCCCTGGTGGCGCAGTGGTTGAGAATCTGCCTGCCAATGCAGGGGACACGGGTTCGAGCCCTGGTCTGGGAAGATCCCACATGCCGCGGAGCAACTAGGTCCGTGAGCCACAATTACTGAGCCTGCGCATCTGGAGCCTGTGCTCTGCAACAAGAGAGGCCGCGATAGTGAGAGGCCCGCACACCATGATGAAGAGTGGCCCCCACTTGCCACAACTAGAGAAAGCCCTCGTACAGAAACGAAGACCCAACACAGCCAAAAATAAAATAAATAAATAAACAAAATGACGGAGGAATTATGTTTAAAAAAAAAAAAGACATTTTCAAACGTTTATTAAACTTCAGTAGGGAGGTAGGACTGGATACATCAACAGGGTGGTCCCATAGGCCACAGTTCAAACTAGAGTCATCTCAAGAAACAGCACATACATTTAGAAGAATAGTGGGCTTAAAATGAAACCCCGAGGGAAAATTAATGAAAAGAAGCTGAGTATAGGGGAGAGAGACTTTGAAACACATCAAAAGAGTTAAAGTGATAGTAAAAACCAGAGAGAGAAGTTTATGAAAGTTATGATTAAAGATTTCACATATTACATATAGTTTGAAATGCAGCTGGTGGGTACAATACACTAAAGGCTTTCAGTGTAGTGGAGACTATGTGCTACATTCAAGAATGGTTTCACTAAAATAGAGGGTACCAAAACCAGTTTGCAGGAAATTGAGGACTGAAGGGAGAATAAGAAAGTGGAGGTATAGGGTAGACTACACTACACTAGCCTTCTCTATTCAAGCTTGGCTTCTATATACGTCCATATCTTTTTATAAATATGAAGAACAAAGGTTTTAAGTACTTGGAGGACAGGAAAGGGTAATGGAAGATAAATGTATTGCTTTGAACAAACTATTCAGAAAGTTCCTCCTTTATTGAATTTGTATTGTTTGTTTTATGCTGGATTGCACTGAAGTTTTATTGATTTGTAGCTACAAAGATCCAAGGATATCCTTAGCCCAGACAGGTGATACCTGCCTCTACTGGTCCCAAAGAGGTGAGTGTCTCTCTGCCAATGCTAGAAGACAGTTTCAACATCAGACTGCCTTTGATATTAAATGGTAAATTTGAATATATTTTAATATTTAGATTACACACATTTGATTTGATCAACAAATTATGCTTGCTTTTTAAATAATGAATGAACCAGATCCAAAGGACAAATGTTCTGAGTGATATTGTGTCTGGAGCACATGACAATTCTACCAAGTTGATTTGATATGCAAGTCATTGAGAAATCATGTTAATGCAATCAAGAAGAATCAAGCTAGAGCCAAAGGGAATAAAGGAACAAGAAGGAACTGTATACCAGGCACTTCATACATATTAGCTCCTCATCAGTGCCCTAAGAGGTTTTCATTTTGAGATTGAGAAAAAATAAGGTTTAGAGTGGTCACTAGTTTACTCAGCAGTCCCTATATAGCAAGTAGCAGAGGCAGGATATGAACCCACAGCTTCCTGACATTCAGATCAGCACGTTTTCTGCTCTACCCTCTGCGTTCTAGACACTCTAGTGAATACTTTAAAGAAACAGAAAGTCAAGGGGGCTTTTAATAAATTACTGATAAAACTGTTCTACTTTTATAAAATTAAGCATTTGTTTTTAGAGGAAAGCTCTGAAATAATCTGACCCAAGGACATCTGTAATGAAGTAAAATATTGAATTCTATAAAAAGGAAATCGGCTGATGCTAAATGAGGACATCTACAAATTTATGTAGATAAATTTACTCTATCGAGGTAGAGTTATCATTTCTTCTAGAGAAAGTAACGCAAGGTTCTACTCACGTAGCCCAGTAGAGTGACCTACCTGCATTACAAACTCTATATATGGTAAAGAGAGGTCTGGTGAAAGTTTTGCAAGGCCCAAAATTTCAAGGTTATTTAATCTGCCTGAAAAGAGACCTTGCCAGGATTACTGGGAACATTGTAGCTATTTCTGTATTTTTGCTTACCATGTGCTCTGGTTCTGAATTGAGGAAGAAAAGAAGTACTTATGATACATAGTAGTTTGTGTGCAATATATGTTGATGATGTTTTATATAAAGGGGTATCTTTTTCTCTGGAAAAAAAAAAAAAGCCACAATGAAGACATCTGTCCTGCGTAAAGATCTCTTTTGATAGCTACTCAGATCGTTTTGCTCATCAACTTGTTATTTTTCTTAAAGGTTACCTGTGTATGTTTTGCATCCCTCTGGCATTGAAAATTGTAGCTTCTATGATACTAACAGGAAAGAAGAAATGCCATTCCAAGAGTGGCATGCAGACTAATAATATCTATCATTAGAGTCGTCATATCTACAAATTTATGTAGGAGTACCATCAGGGAGAGAACAGGCTATCTATAACGTTAATTCCAAGAATCACTAATTTCCCATTTTGAAAATAATTTACAAACCACGCTTCAAGTAAAGAGAAAAAAGAAGCCAAAAAAACCCCTGTATAATTTAAGGTAAGCAAACTGATGTAACTAGTAGATCTCAAATACAAAATGGCTCAAACACAATAGATATTACTTTCTTATGTAACAGTCCACTGGTGGTGCCAGCTTGCTGGTGGATGGTAGAGTCGGGTGGTATGCAGTTCTTTCCACGAAGTCTTTTGGAGACCCAGGCTGATGGAAGCACTACTACTCAACTCATAGCTCCAAGGCCTCCCTAGCTGTCAACATCCGGATGGTGAAAAGGAAAAGCTCATGGAGGATCACACATGGTAGACTTGAATTGGCCAGGCGTGGGAGTGGCTTACATGGACATGCTGATTCTTTTCAGGATGCACACTCACTACCCCTCATTGCCTCCAGGTCCAACACTGCACAGTTGGAAAACTTCAAGGCCTGAGGAGTGGCAGATTCATGTAAGCAGAATTATGGACAGCATGTACAGGACTAGCTTCTAAGTAGTTTAGACCAAGGTGGTCAAGTCACAAGATGACATTAGTTTTATTTATTGACATGGGAGTACATTCAGGATTCAGAATTTAATGTGTTAACTCATGCATGTGTAAATGCCATGTACCTTCTTCAACTAGATTGATTAATTGAAGCCTGGCCTGCAGCAAGTGGTGGGGAAATGCGGGAAGTACTGGAATTTCCCCAGCACATTTTAGATAAAGGGAGTCTAAAAACATCAGAAGGATGTAAGTTAACCTATTATATGCCAACTGTGTAGCCACCCTTAACCATATCCCCTAGGATATGGGCTCAGAAGATATTTCCCTCATCCACACAATAAGAAATTGTAATACTAGTATCTTTGAAAAACTCTGTGTTAATTGTAAGCCAGAGATAGTATCAGGGAATGCCTCAAAGATGTTGGGCTCTTGGATTTTAATAGGAATATTGGGATCCTGAACTGGTAGAGTCAAAGTCATGATCACTTAATAATCAGATAAAGTGGGTGAAAGTATCACAATAAACCTCAGGGGTAGAGTAGCATCAGAGTGTTTGGAACACAGAGTTCTATGACAATGACAGTATTTCTTCATGTGGCAGGAACTACAGTAGACTTCATTATCTTGATCTCAGGGTTATGTCGTTATTCCTGCTCTATGTTATATGTCATCCAGATGCCACTTCATCATCTTAGTGCCCCCCAGAATATCATTCTGGTCCATTATATAATATGATGCTACTTGGACATGTTGAGCAGAAAATAGTAAGCATCTCTACATGCCTACTAAAACATATGCCCAGCAGAATATGGGAAATAAGTGCAGGACTTCAGGGGCCTCCTCATTAGAAAAATATCTAGGTCTAGTGGTCTGTGGGCACATCTAGCTATGTCCTCCAGTGTGAGTGGAGGACAAGTTGTAAGTTGCCCCCATATATCTTACCACCAAGAAAAAGGCACATTGCTTGGACTCTTTGGATTTAGGAGGCCACAGTTAACATATTTGGGTGTGCTTTTCAAAGCCACTTATTAGATGACACATAAGACTGCAACTTTGGGTGAGACTTGGACCAAAAAAAGGCTTTCCAGCAGGTACTAGCCACGTTACAAACTGCCCCTGCCACTTACATCTTATGAGCAGTAGACCCAATGGTATCAGAATTATCTATGGTACAAGAGACCCTGAATGGAACCTCTAGCAATACCTAGAAGAATAATCAAAACACCAACCTCTACAACCTGGGGTTAAGAGCAAACCTGCTTCTAAGCACCATTTTCCATTTGAAAAGTAACCCTAGATTTGCTACTGAGCCCTAGAAGACTGAAAACCTAATAATGGAACACCAAGTGACTATGTGACCCACAATGTTCATCAGAATGTTATCTAATCTGTTGAAGCATAAAGTTGAACATGCTCAGTAGTATGTGGAAGGCACAAGTCAACTTCATGAGTAGATGACTCAGACTCCCATGGTGTCATGGTGTCATGGTATTGTACTGTCATGGGGAGTTTCCTCTAGGCAAAAAACAAAGAAAAAAAATCTGTGGACCTAGTTATGAATGGGTCTGCATGGTATGCTGACCTCTCTATCTTCCACCTCAGTGCTTACTCAATGGGCCCATGTGCAGAGATGCCATGATGGCAATTGTGGCTCTTCAGAGCTTTAAAAACTTGGGCCTCCCCCAACAAAGGTGAGTACTGGACCAAAAACAGCAAAGGCCAGTGCTGTGTTCTGCTTGGCCTATTCCCTGAGGTACCATCCAGGCACCTAGTGCCACATAGATTATTTTGGAGAGCCCTTCTATCATCAGGTGGTGAGCAAGGCAAACTTATCTGCCCTCTTAGGAATAGGTATGTTTAGGTTCAGATTATTCTTTTCTGATTGCAGTTCTTCTGTCAACACCATCACCTGTGGACATGTTGATCTTAATAAAAAGTCTTATTCATCACCACATAATTTAGACTAGGACACCATCTCAGATCAAAGAACTCATTTGCTGGCAAAAGAAATGCAGTAGTCAGTGCACAGCCACAGAATTCACTGGTCTTACAGTCCTTGTAACCTAGAATTAGCCGACTTGATAGGATAGGTGCAATAGCCTATGGAAAACTCATTTATGGTGATAGCTTGGAGCCAACATTCTGCAAGGCTGAGCTGATGTCCTACAGGATTTGTTATGTGCCGGTGGTCAATATATGGTGCCATCTTACCAAAGCCAGAATGCAGGGTCTGGGGAAAGAATGCAGGTGGGAGACGATCATCTCTATAACCTTGAGAACTGGAGTTGGAGATTTTAGTACCTCGTGGAGGAGTGTTTCCACTAAGGAGTACAGTCATTATTCCACTAAATTGTAATTTAAGACTGCCACCTGATCATTTTGTGTTTTTCCTACCCTGAACCAACATACAAAGAAGGAGAACATTGATAATTGATCCTTATTATCTGGGAAAACTGGGTCACTGCTACACAGTGAGGGCAAAGAAGACTGGTATCCAGGGATTTACAGGTTCTTTCTCAGTACTCGCTTGCCCAATAGTACTCGTCAAAGGAAAACTGTACCAATCAATGAGGACTTGAACTCTGGGAATAATGATCATCCCAAAGGAAGAAATAAAAACAGCTATGGTGCCAATAGCCAGGGGAACATAGACAGATTGATGGAAGAAGAAATATATGAATATGTAACCCTTGTGACTAGTTACAGAAACAGGGACTGTAGGGCTAATTTTATTTTAATTAATTGATTCTCTCCACCCTGTTTACTCTGCTGCTGTTTCATGCTGGTCTCAGCCTATTGATAACCAATATTGTGGCTGGACCTGGACCTGTGGTCTAATTACGATTGCAAGATGCTCTCAGCAATAACCACCAGGAAACTTTGGGAAAAAAAGTTTATTACTCACAGGTCCTGAAAAGCACAGGACACACCTAGGACCACACATTGAGGTCACAGGTAGGGGGAGAGAGAAAGAGAGACAGAGACAGAGACAGTGGAGGAGGTGGGGGAGGAAGGCCCGGGACTCTGCTTTTATTGAGGTACAGGGTGGGGGCCTCAGGTTTCCAAGGCTCACTCTTTAATGATGTGCTTAAAACACAAGAGCAGTAATTTAAAGCATGGAAAGGGAAAAAGAACAAGCGGCCCAAATGGTCAGTTATCAAAATCAGCCAAGACTTCGAAAACAAAGCCTGGGTGGGGGGAAGGGGAGCTGGCTCTTTATCTAGTCATGTGGCTGGGAATGTGCTTATTCAAGATATATAAGATAGCCATCTTTGAAGTGGATGTTTCTTTGAAGTGGATGCCTGAGAAATCAAAGTTTAAGTCAGGTACTTGCATTACAGAAAGAAAAGCCAACTGTCAGGGCTTACACTATAGCTACCTCAAATAAAATACACTGGTGCTAATATTTTAACTTTCAGGTAAGACTGACTGAATTGACACCAATCCAAAAGGACATGCTAACTGATAAGAGTTTTTATTCCCCTGTGTGGGAACAAGGTGTTTCATCTTGACAAAGGACAGCAGTGGTTGCTGAAGGAGAAAAGGGATAAACTGAGTATTCACTGCTGGCCCCTCCAATTCTACTCTCCATCCTTCTCAACCTTGGGGGATGACTATATAGGCAACATCAACCAGGCTCCCTTGTCCTCTGGCTTCCAATAGGGTCAGCCAATTAGAGAGTGGGAGAAAGCAGAGGGCAAAGTATTTTGTCTTCCTGCTTGACCATGGTTTGTCAGCGGCTGCATTCCTAAAGGACACAGATTCTGCTAGGCAGCCCTCTTTTATGGCTATAACTACCACCTGGTACTGGTAGCCTTTCTTTGATGCCCAACTTCCTGCTGTTGCCAATCCCAGAGTGCTTTATCATCCCTTGTAAATTTCCCTTAATCTTACCCAAACCTTTATAAATACTTTTATTAAAATTCTTTAATTATTCTCTTTTTAGTATGGCATGTTTCCTATGAGGATCCTGATAGATATAGTCACACAGAAAGTGAGACTTAAGAATAAGAAGGACAAAAAAGAAGTGTTTTAGGCAGAGAAGACAGCAAATATAAAAGCTGCAGGGAAGAGATAAGTTGGTGTTTTTTGCAATAGAAAGAAGGCTAGTGTGGCTGGACAGAGTGAAGGATGCATCTGGAACTCTGAGAAACATCAACATTTAAAGGACAAGTTGAGGAAGGTGAGCCTCTGTTAGAGAATAAGAAAACAAAAAAATCAGAAAGATAGCAGGAAAAAAAAAAGTATCACAATAGCAGAGGAAAGTGTGTATCAAGAAAATGGACATGCTCAATAGGTCAGCTGCCCCAGAAGGGCCCTTAGGATAGGGAAACACACTGTCTATTGACTTTGACATTATGAAGATCATGGTAAATCTTAACATAAAAATAATCTTGGTAGAGTAGGTAGAGAAGAATTCAGGATACTGTAGATTGAGGAATGACATGAGCAATGAGAATGTAGAAATAATATAAATAGAACTCGTTCTCACGAAGCTTGGCTGTGAATGGAAGTATGCATACATATAGATATAGCTATATAGAAAAAGCAGCACAACAGGGGAATGTGGGTTCTAGGGATTTTTGTTTGTTTGTTTTTTGATTTTAGGTAGAACAAACTCAAGTGTGCTTATCGACTCCAGGAAAAGAGGTAGTAAACCTGTCTGCAGAGGAACGGTTAAGGATATAGGAAAAATCGGGAATAAATTATGAAATTTTCCAGGTTAAAAGGCAAAGATGAGAAAAAGAACAGACAGGATTCTCTTTGAAGGAGCGGGGCATTTATTCACTGAGATGGGTAAGAAGAAAGTACAGGTGCATGTGGAAAAGACTGAGTGGATACTGAGAGTAGAGGGAGACAGTAACCTTCTGAGAAAACAAGAAAGTGGCATAAATATTACACTCATTTATTCCACAAAATTTATTGAGTCCTTCTTATATCCAAGTTTTTCTCAGTACTAAAATACATGAGTGACCATAAGCAGATGAATGCCTTGATCTCTTGGAATTTACATCCTAGCAGGGGAAGGCAGACAATAAACAGATAAATAAATAATAAGCCAGGTGAAGATGAGCGCTAAAAAGAAAAATAAAGCAGGTAATAGAACAGAGAGTAATGACAAAAAGGTTGTTGGAAGACAGTTCAGTTAGGTTAGAAAAACAGGCCTCTCTCACGAGGTGACATTTGAGAAGACAACAGAATGAAGTTAGGGAATAAGAATACAAATAACAAGTAGAGGTTCCTGGTCATATGGAACAGCAAGAACAAAGGTCCTGAAGTGGGAATGTTTTTGAGTGTCTGGACACAAGGAGGGAGCTGATATGGAGCAGAGTAAGTGTGGGGAGAGGGTAAGAAAATGAATCAAAGAGGTTGGAGGGGTGAGCAGGGGTTGATAATATAGGCTTTTGAGAAAAGATGACAAAGTTTGAAATACTGTTATGGGAAATGAAATAACAAGTTGGCCTAGGACAAATGAAAACATTGACAGATAGCACCAAAAGCCTAGCTGAGGTTAGAGACAGGGAATTTTTAGTGATGCCAAACTAGGATGATTTTTAAGAGCAGAAAATGCTTGGATTAACCCCAAATTAGGTGTTTACACTGTGCAATAACAGAAAGAAAAGAAGGCAAAAGATTCGAGAATTGTGTCAAGTGAGTAATTCAAGTGATAGACCATCGGGTATGTAGGCGAGAGTATAAAGTTAGAAGGAATCACATAGTTTGTGGGAAAATGAAATTGGATTTGTATACAGTTGTAAAGTAGGTGTGTAGAGTAGAGAAAAATGAGAACCTGATTTGTGGTCAGAGTGAGATATTGAATATTAAGATGTATGCAAGATATAAAGATATCACATGACCCAGCATTGTGCTCCTAGATAGATACCCAAGAGAAATGAAAACATATCCATACAGAAATTTGTGCATGAATGTTTACAGCAGCACTATTCATAATAGTCAAAAGGAGGAAACAACTCAAATGTCCATCAATGGATGAATGTATAAAGAAAATGTGGTGTATCTATACAATAGAATATTATTTGGCCATAAAAAGGAATGAAGTACTGACACACGCTACAACATGTATGAACCTTGAAAACATTATGCTAAAAGAAAGAAGCCAGGCACAAAAGATCATATACTATGTGATTCCATTCATAGCAAAGTCCAGAATAAGTAAATCTATAGACACAAAAAGTAGATCAGTGGTTTTTCAGGGTTTCAGGGTTGAGGAATGGGGTATAGAAGGATGATAGCTAAAGGATATGGGATTGCTTCTTAAAGTGACAAAAATTATCTAAAATTGACTATGGTGATTGTTGCACATACCCGTGAATATACCAAAAGTGTACCAAAAGTACACTTTAAGGTGTACCAAAAGTACACCTTAAATAGGTAAATTTTATGGCATGTGAATTACATCACAATAAAGCTGTTGATAAAATGAAGTAGGCAATGGACGAGTCCATCCTGAAGACATGGATATGAGCTGCTAAAGTGGGATGGAAATGAAGGTCAAGGAACTAAAAAAGTAAGATACTGAATGAGATATCTTGACCTAGGATGATGATGGGATTAGAAGTAGAGCAATATACTGAGTCTGATGCCAGAGTCCTTAGTGAATGTACGGGAGTCAGTCACTAGGATATTAGCAGATGTCAGTGGTAAGCAGAAAAGGTGGTGGTTAACTATATGTCATTGAACTACAAGTAGGTGCTGTTTGTTGTATGTATCTTTGTTAAAAATTTCTTTTAAGGCAAATGGTTTGGATAGATCAATGCCTATCAGAATGCCTAGTGCCCTACACATGCCTGAGGGTGTGATAGTAAACAGCCTCTGCCTGAGAAAGCTGCAAGGTCTCAAATGTCCCCTGTGTCTATTAATGCAAGGATGAACCTAGGGCATTTTTTGAAAAATTCAGTCTTCTTCAGGAGGACTTTTTCTTTTCTTTCCTCAATTTTTTATCCTATTCTTTCTTTCTTGAACCAAAAAAAAGTTCCAAAATCCATAAAGAATTGAGCACAGAGGAATATAATGGAAAGATGATATAAAGTGGGAGAAGGAGAAGAGGACACACTGAACTTAATAGAGGTGATGATAGAGAAGACAAATAATTGAAGTAACTTGTGTTTTGAATGGCACCAAATGAGGACATGAATGAGATGAATGAAAAGATTCACTGGTTTTGAAATAGCTTGAAGTTCTAGAATGAACAGACTAGATGATGCTTGATGTCTGTGGAATGGCTAAGCTACAGCTACATTTCAGCAACTGGCTTGTACCTGGACTTCTGGTTAGAGAATAAAATGTGCCACACTGGGCCATTCACTGGGATATGAATATAAATAAAACAGTCCTGTACTTAAAGAATTCCCTCATTATTACAACAAAATAAATGTGGAATATTTATATCCTGTATTAAGGTAACAAGCAGTGATGGACAAAATCTGGCAGGTATTTTCAAAAAAATTTTAAGTACTATTTTATGTTCAATGAAATGCACAGATCTTAAGTGGATAGGCTGTTCAGTTTGACAAATGAGTACACTAATGTAACCCACATCCTTATCATCAAAATATTCCCATCACCTCAGAAAATTCCCTCCCACCTCTTTCTAGTAACTCCTCTTTATTTTTCCCCAGAAGCAATCACTCATCTGATTTCTATTATCATAGATTATTTTTGCTTATTCTAAACTTTTTATAAATGGAATTATAAATTATATGCTACTTTGTTTTTGGCTTCTTTTACTCAACGTTTTTGAGATTTATCCATGTTGTTATGTGTATCAGTAGTTCACTTCTTTTTATTGTTATTCCATTGTATAAATATACCATAGATTATTTAACCATTGTTCTCCTGTTGATGGACACTTGGGTTTTTTTCCAGTTTGGGGCTACTACAAATAAAGTAGTTCTAAATATTCTAGAACAAGGCTTTTGTGGATAGATGTTTCTAGTTCTCTTAGATAAATACCTAGGAGTGTAACTGCTGAGTCATAGGATGTACATATGTATGTTTAAATTTTGAAGGAACTGCCAAACTATTTTCCAAAGTGGTTGTACCATTTTATATCTTTACAGCTGTGTACGAGATTTCCAGATGCTCTACATCCTCTAAAGCATTTGGTATTTTCAATCTTTTATCAATTTGTTTTAATTTGCATTTCCTTAAGAATCAGTGATGTTGAACACTTTTTAATGTGCTTGTTAGTAATTTATATGTCATTTTTGTGAAGTGTTTCCTTAAATATTTTGTCCATTTTGTATACAATTATATATTATTATTGAGCTGTAGGAATTCTCTGCATATTCTATATATATTATAAGACCTTTCTCAAATGTATTTTGACATTTATATTATGAATACAATAATTTGTATTATGAATATTTTCTCCCAGCCTGTTGTTTACCTATTTGTTTTCTTAACAGTGTCTTTTGATGAACAGAAGTTTTTGATTATAATAAAGTCTAATTTATGGTTTCATTGTCTTAAGAAATCTTAGCCTACTCCAAGTTCATGAAAATATTCTCCTGTGCATTGTTCTAGAAGCAGTATATTTAACTTCAGCTGTTATTTATAGGTCTATGATCCATTTCAAATAATTTTTGAGTGTGGAGTGAGGTAGAAGTTGAAGTGTTTTTTTTTTATTTGAATACCCAGTTTTTCTAGCACCATTTGTGAAAAGATTTTCCCCTTCTCAATGAATCCCTTTGATGCCTTTGTTGAAAATTACTTAATCATCATAGATGCATATGTAAGTCTATTTTGAGATTCTGTATTTTAATCTATTTATCTATTATTATTTTAATATATTTGTCTACTGTCTTTATTACTGTAGCTTTGTAACACATCTTGAAGTCAGGTATTGCTAACTTTGTTAAAAGACATTTTGTTTTTTTTTTTTTTTTTGGCTATTCTAGGTCCTTTGCATCTCCAAATATACTTTAAAATCATTTTGTCTATATTCTTTAAAAACCCACAGGGAGTTTAGACAATTTGTGATTACACTGAACACACACACACACACACACACACACACACACACACACATACATACATACATACAAAACTGGGGGGAGATTGGACATCTTAACAGTAGTGCCTTCCAATCAATAAATATAGTAGCTCCTTCTATTTACTTAGGTCTTTTAACATTTCTCTCAGCACTCTTCTGTAGTTTTCAGTGAAGCAATTTTGTGCACCTTTTTAAAAATTAATTCCTTAGTATTTTATGGTTTCAACACAATTATACATGGTATTTAAAATTTTTAATTTCCAACTTTTCTTTGTCTAAGATATTTGAAAGGAAGAATTGGGTTTTACAACTGCTGTGTAGGACTGCTGGAGTTGGGAATGGGAAGCAACTGGGAAGAGAGGATCAAATACTGAGTCCAAGCATGTACGTACTGGGGATCAGAAAAATATGCTGTTAAACTGTGAAATAAAGAAGCTGACTGAGGAGAAAAAATATGGTGTTCTTTTTTAAAATATTTCCCTTCATCTGTTTTTGTGTGTTGTAGATTCTTAGGAATAATTATAGATCCCTTTGTAAAAATTGAGAGGAACAGTTCCTCCTGTAGAAAATAATGATTAAACTAAAAGTCTTCTACAAAACAACACTCCAAAATTGAGATAATATTCAGACATGATTCGACTAAGAACAGTTTTTGTATAACAGACCAAACTGACCTGGTTGCTCCCATTACCCAGAACGTAAGGCTGGCTACCTGTGTTAAGTATATAGTAATGCTCAGAGGTTTAACATAGGGCAGAAACTTATTATCAAGCAGAGTCTAACAGATGCCATGTCCTGTTTTGAGGGTGTATTTGTGCTCACTATTACCTAGTACTCCCAGTGACTTAATGCATCCTACAGAAGACATTTTTATTTGAAAACTCAGCACCATCCTTATAAACAAGTAGGGCTGCATTAAATGCTTTGGCAGGCAGAAATGAGTGTAGAAATTTTATGCTCCTGAGTGTGTAATTTTTGCTAAATATAAATTGCTATGTTAAATCAATATGCTGTTTCCAACTACTGAGAACATGTATCCTATTAATTGATCATGAGATTATACATTTTCCCAGAAAATTCTGATCATCCTTTTTGAAAACTCTGCGGTCTACAATTTTAATGAACTTTCACTGTGTCCATTTTCTTCAGACAGTGATGTAAGACGGCAATTTATTTAACGCCCTAAATCTGGGTAGAAAAGAAAGGAATATAGGGTTAACAGATAAGCTGTAGGACACACCAAAAAAAGGGTTTATAATAAGGCAAATATATTTAGAGAAAGAATGAAAAAGGTGTGAAAATAAAAAAGGATGAGTAAAGCAAGGTAAGATGTTTTCCAAATGAAGAGAAATTTCTAGGTCACAAAATTTTGCCATGCATGGCCATGCTGGTTGAACAAAGATCTTTATAATAATACATAATTATGTTATTATCCTCACCCTCCTTTCTCTAGTAAATTAGTTCTGACTCTGGCTGAACAAAGAGATCACATCAGAACTTTTTGAAAATTCAGATTCCCAAGTCCAGCACAGATTTCCTGAATCAGACTATAGCAAGGAGCATCCTGGTAATCTGTATATTTTTAAAAGGCTCTCTAACTAAATGAATGCTACTTAAAATTGTTAAGAATCACATATGTAAAACTACTGTGTTTAGTTGAGGAAGCAAGCACTGGAAGAACTAAATACTGTAATAGTCAAAAGTGAATTCTTCTGGGATATGATTCTGTAAAGCAGAAGAAACGTAGGACAAGAGATTTGACTTAAAAAAAAAAAACTAGCAAGATGTAAGATAAAGCTCATCAGTTAACTCTTAAGAAGAGGAAGATGTGGGAAACACTGCTCTAAGGTACAGTTGTAGAGGAGTGAATGGGTCAAAATAAATAAACAACAGAAAGATTCTGCCCACAGCAAACTCATCTACTAATTCATAAAAATACTCTTCCTCAAGACTGATATTTAGCTCTCATGACCAGTATGACCATACCAAGTGTTAAAATACCTAAATATTTTCCTACCTATTGGGAATATATCCTCTCCTCAAACACCTAGCACCCTCTGAATCTACCCACATTCCCAAAACTAAAATGCTAATGCCATACCAGGTATAGCAAGGGGTCTTTAGGACACTGCCCAAGACCTCTGCTGACATCTATTTGGACTGGTCAGTGCCTTATGGGATGGTCAAAAATATGAATGGTACCCCTGCTTTCCTCTTATCCCTGAAGAATAATAGTTAACTTAATTGTACATGCTAAGCCAAACTAAGTGTTTCATTACCTTAGAAAAACAGTGGTCAGAATGGCCATCATCAAAACAATCTACAAACAATAAATGCTGGAGAGGGTGTGGAGAAAAGGGAACCCTCTTGCACTGTTGGCGGGAATGTAAATTGATACAACCACTACGGAGAACAGTATGGAGGTTCCTTAAAAACCTAAAAGTAGGGGCTTCCCTGGTGGCGCAGTGGTTGAGAGTCCGCCTGCCTATGCAGGGGACACGGGTTCGTGCCCTGGTCTGGGAAGATCCCACATGCCGCGGAGCGGCTGGGCCCATGAGCCATGGCTGCTGAGCTTGCGCGTCCGGAGCCTGTGCTCCACAACGGGAGAGGCCACAACAGTGAGAGGCCCGCGTACCACAAAAAAAAAAAAAAACAACTAAAAGTAGAACTACCATATGACCCAACAATCCCACTACTGGGCATATACCCTGAGAAAACTATAATTCAAAAAGATACATGCACCCCAATGTTCATTGCAGCACTATTTACAACAACCAGGACATGGACGCAACCTCCATCAACAGATGAATGGATAAAGAAGATGTGGCACATATATACAATGGAATATTACTCAGTCATAAAAAGGAATGAAATTAGGTCATTTGTAGAGATGTGGATGGACCTAGAGTCTGTCATACAGAGTGGAGTAAGTCAGAGAAAAACAAATATCGTATATTAACACATACATGTGGAACCTAGAAAAATGGTACAGATGAACCCATTTGCAGGGCAGAAATAGAGACACAGACGTAGAGAGCGGACATGTGGACACGGTGGGGTAGGGGGGTGGGATGAATTGGGAGATTGGCATTGACATATATATCACTACCATGTGTAAAACAGATAGCTAGTAGGAACCTGCTGTATAGCACAGAGAGCTCAGCTCGGTGCTCTGTGGTGACCTAGATGGGTGGGATGAGGGGTGGGGGTGGGAGGGAGGTCCAAGAGGGACGGGATATATGTATACATATAGCTGGTTCACTTCATCGTACAGCAGAAACTAACATAACATTGTAAAGCAACTATAGTCTAATTTTTCAAAAAAAACAAAAAACAGTGGGAAGTTTGCATACATTTAAAGCTAAAACTTATACAGTTTTATATTCTGGATATACACAATGAAATGAAGGAATAAATGAACATATGAATAAATTATTTAATGAGCAATGTAAAAGAACTTTATCTGAGGGGGAAACCATATTTTCTCTGAAATATTGGTATCCAAAAGTGCAACAAAAAGCAAGACAGTGGTGGAGCCAGTTGTCTTGATTGTGCTGATAAAAGCTTGAAACCTCATTTTGTCTGTGAAGGACAGTGCCAGGGTCTATATAAAAAATCGCTACTGTTTTAAATCTTCAGAGCCCTGCCAATGAGTGCTTCTGCAGTCTTCTACAACGTACATACGGCAAGAGTAATTGCCAAAGGGTCAGACAGAGAGTATTCCAAGGGGATTTAGACATATGCAGGCCTCAGCCCAGCCTGCCAGCTTGACACCCCACCCCTACTCTATTGATCATGATGGGAACCTTGATTTTTATAGGCTTTTATTTGACCTTATAAAGTTAAGTTATAGAAAGACCAGCAGGCTCATGCCAACTCTGAAATGTTTTCCTTTTTAGTCACAAGGCAATACTCCAAAAGATTTTTATTCAGGCAGTTGAAGATACAGGTGGAGGAGAAAACTGTTTTCTAGAGACTGCCAGGGCTTCTTGAAAATCTAGTTACTTTGGAAATATTCCTGTGGTCCAATAAAGCATTAGGGACTCTAGGGTGTACAAGTAGTTCTAACTCAATTTCTTTGTCCACTAATGTTTATTTGCTACACCATGTTCTGCAAATTATGTTTGTAAGGTTTTCCCAACTAAGTTGTGAAATTCTTAACAGCTAAAAAATGTCTTCCATCTTTATATCCATTGCAACTAGCACTGGTGTCTGGCATATGGAAGTTGTTCAACTAAAGTTCTAGAATGGAATGGAATGGAATAGAATGGGATCAAATGGATGAAAGGGGAGAGAAGGAAAGAAATGATATTTAGGAAATTAATTAAATTTAGGAAATTACAATTAATTTTTTGCTTCTCTTCTTCATTCTCTAAATGGAGTAATATCCATCATCTCTTATCTCATGGACAAAGCTTAACTTTATAAGAACATCTTTTGAACAATGCCTTGAATCTTTAGAGGAAAGATTTGGGAAGCAGAATGCTCCCTTTCCCAAAGATGTCCATGCCCTAATCCCTAGAACTTGTGAATAAATTACATGGCAAAAGGACTTTTCAGATGTGATTAAGGTAACAGAGGGTATACTAAATTATCGCCATTGGCTGAACCTAATCACATGAGCCCTTAAAAGCAAACTTTATTTGGCTGAAGTCAGAGAGATTCAAAGTGTTAGAGCGACTCATTCCACCATTGCTGGAGGAGGCCACATGGAAAGTATAGTGAAGACATGTGGGCAGCTTCTAGGAGCAAAAACCAGCCCCTGTCTGACAGCCATAAAGAAACAGAAACCTCAGTCTTATAAACACAAGGAACTAAATTAAGCCAATGACCTGAGTGAGCTTGGAAATGGTTTCTTCCACAGAGCCTTTAGTAAGGAATGCAGCATGCCTGCTGACAACTTGATTTTAGCCTGGTGAGATATATGTCAGACTTATGACACAAAAAAACTTTGAGATAATAAATAGGTCTTGTTTTAAGCTGCTAAAATTTTAGAAATGTGTTACAGCAGCAACAGAAAATTAATATAATGATTCAGTGACTGTATAATTCTCACATTTCTAAATAATTGGGGACTTAAATTTTGATTGCTCTTAATATAATCAGTGAAATAAGTGAATTGTCATATCTGGGCCTCCTGTTTTGTTTGGAAAAAACACATGATTTATTAATGCATCATTCATTCAACAAATATTTATTGAGAGTCTATATGTATCAGGTACTGAGTAATGGTCTGTGAGTTATGACATCAATACAGTTTACACCAATGACTCTAGGTGGAGAATTGGAAGTGTTTAGATTATTTAGTACCTGATTAGTTTATCTATGAAAAATGGAAGTGTTACTAACATTAACCACATATGTAAGCTAGAACTAGCCATTTTATCTTTCTGGATATAGTTCATACCTTGCTAAAGTGAATGGTGTGTCAATAAACCAGTGTTCCCAGTGTTCTATGGCATACCCAACCTGGGTATATTAGTTGTATTGTGTTGGAGCTGGGGAGGGAGGAAAAAGGTTTTACGATCAGAAGAGAACTTTCTTAGACTCCCACTACCCCTCTCAATTACCTACCAATATCTGCCTCCACAAATTCTACCTTCCCACCTGCTACCACAAATAAACTCTTTGTGCTGATATCTAAAGCCAGAATATTGCTTATGCCTATAGGAAAATGCTGTAGCAAGTCCCCCACCCTCCTACATCAATATTTCATTGTCTTCTGGATCACTGCCATAAGCATACAGCATATGACTTTTTACCATCTTTCAGTTGGAAAAAAAATTCCCTTGGCCCTACTTTCCTCCCACCTTCTCTTTGATCCCAGTTACAGCAGAATTCCTTGAAAGAGTTGCTATACTTATCATCTCCAATTATCCCTCTTATTTTCTCCCAAAGCTATTTCATAAGCGTTTTGACGGCACCATTCTTCCAAAATTACACTTGCCAAGGTCACCAACGATTCCACATTGCTAAATCCAATGTTTAATTCTCAGTCTCACCTTACTTGACCTGTCAGGAACATTTGGCACAGTTGTCATTCCCACCTCCTTGATCCAGTGTCATCATTCATCTGCCAGGACACCATATTCTCCTGGTTTACCTCATATCTTGTTGTCTATTCCTCAGTCTCTGTTGCTGGTTCTTCCCCTTCTCCCAAGGCTCTTGATGTGGGAGGCTCCAAAGCTTATTTTTCCATCCATTTCTATTTTTTATTGACACACTCTTGGTGACCTCTTAAATTTCAGGTCTTTAAATACAATTGACATGTTGATATCTTCCAAATTTTTATCTCCAGCTTAAATCTCCCTCCTGAACTTCTGACTCATATATCTAACTGCCTTCCCAGCATCCTCACATCTATGTCTGTGCAAGATCACAAACTCAAAACTGAACTTTTTTTCTTTCTTCCAAAAGCTAGCTCCCCACACAGACTTCCCACTGAAGTTGATGGAAACTCCATCTTTTAAGTTCCTAGAGCTGAAAGCCTGAAAGGTATTTTTGACACCTCTCTTTCTTTTATATTCCACATGTAATCTGAAAATTCTCCTGGATCTACATGCAGAAATCGCACCATTTTCACTATCTCCACTGCTATCCTCCTAGTCAAGATCATAAGTATCTCTCACATGGATTACTGCAATGGACCCCTAATGGGTTTCCTTGCTTCTGACCTTGCAAATATATTCTCGTCTATTCTTTTATTTTTTGGTGGGGGGGGGGGGCGTTGAAGGAAAGATAGCTTTATTAGGAAGCCAACAATTCTGGGGAGAAGGTGGACTCATGTCCCAAAGAACCAATTCCTGACTCCCCAGGTTTTGCCCAGAGATAATACGGGAAAAGAGGAAGGGGTTACATGCTGGGGAACGGGTAGTCTTCTATTTTCAGAGATGATTATCATGATCACTGGCACCAAAATTTCATCATGTCTTGCCTGCGGTTGGAATGTTATCAGGCCATGAGTCTCTGGTTAGTTATTTCTGCTAGTGTTGGAAGGTCTCCTGCAGAGGTGGGTGGCGGCTGTGGCTCACCGCGGGGATGAGGACACTGGCCTATAGTCTATTCTTAATATAGCAGCTGAAACAACCTTTTTAGAACTTAAACAAATTTGAGTTATTTATCTGGTCAATGCCTTACAGTGGCTCCCCATTTCACTCAGAGAAAAAGCCAAAAGCCTTAAATAGCCCACAGAAATCTTCATGAGCAATCCTCTCCATCTCTTCTCCTGTGACTCTCCCTCTTGCTCATTTTGCTTCAGCCACAGTGGCCCCCTCACTTTTGCTTGAATATCAAACCTGCTCTTGCCTTAGCATTTGTGGCTGGTACATAGTAGGCATGTAATAAATATTTGTTGAATGAATGAAATGTATGTTCAAAGTTAGTTGGTCTTCTTCACTGATGAATTTCTAGGACCTTTAATACACTGATTATATTTGAGAATCTTCCAGTCAAATACAGTGTGCAATGTTTTCCATATTTATTTGAACACAGAACTAATTTGTCACATAATACCTGTTAACATACCATATTACTTGCATCCCACAGTTAAAAAAAAGCTACATCAAATCATTTTTTAGGTCCTTTCTATATACAAAATGTATAATTCCACCAGAAAAAGTTTTGCAATCTTCAGTTGCTAGGCATGGCCTATCAGTGCTATTTGTCCATTGATTGACTCTACTTTGAAAGAGGTAATGCACTTTCCAAGTGGCACGTAAGGCCATCCAGTCAGAGATTTGGAACAGATAAGTTTACCTTCACTGATCTCATTTGTTTACTTTCCTCTGCTTTCAGTGTATTTTGCTTCTGAAACCTGTAACATTCCAACTCGTTACAGAGTTTTGGGACCCGTTAGAGACCTTAGAGATGATGACACATATTGTCATTTTAAAAATAAAGAAACCTACTCAGCAATGGGATTTTCCCCAGGCTCTGATTACTGGAGCCCCACTGAAGCAGGCCCCATCAATATGGCCCAATATGTCCAGAATAAATGGACTAGTGAATTACGTATTACACTCCAAACTTACTTATTATCACATGGTATACAAAAATGTTTTTCTGATCCCTCCCTCCTTAAATATCTAACAACTTCCCCTCAATTATGACACTAATTACATATTAGCTTCTTCCCCCGGAGATATGATTTTTCTCTGAGTAACTTACAGCAACTTAGATATGAAAAAATAAATCTCGTATGTCTATCATAACACATGTCCTAATTAATTAATATGATCTTTGGCACTATACCATTTTTTAGAGACGTAATTCTTTCTTCTGTTTTAGAAAGAAAAATAAAAACTTCTCTTGGCCCTAATTCCATCTCACTTTTTCTTTGGTTGCATTTTCAGCAAAACTTGGAAGAGCTGCTACAGTCTCTGAGTCTGCTTGGTTCTAGCAGAATCTGTAAGCTGCCTTTGGATATCTCAAAACCAAGGGTATTTTCAACATTTACTTCTCAAGATGCTGATCCTTTCAATTAATCTACTAATTTTTAAACATTTAAGATATTTTAGATGAATGTGTTCTTAACATCAACTTTCTCAGGAAATATTTTCAGAGAATACCAGGGGAAAAGATAAAGAATAAATTTGATTCCCTATAGAACATTAATTTGTTTTAGAAATGCTTTTGAGCCCCTATTTGCCTTTTTGGAGATCTGGGCCACAGAGATGAACAAAGTATCTGTTTTTAAAGACTGTACCATCTAGTGGAGAGGGACAGAAAACTAAACAAATATCAAGAAGAAATCAGGTAGTGCTAAATGCTATAATAAAGATAAAACAAGATGATATGCTTGAAAGATTTGAGGAGCTATTTAGATTAGGCAATCAGGGAAAGCTAAGTGTTTTTAATGTGGATCTAAACCATGAGATAGCAAGTCTCTTAAAAGAGGTGAGGGAAAAGCTCTCCAGGAGAGAAGAATGCTCGTCAAAGGCTAAAAGTGGTACTTAACTTGGTGCCTTCAAATAAAAGAAGACAGGAGAGTGTGACTGTAGCTTGTGAATGAAACAGAATACAGTGAGAAATGACAAGAGCGGTCAGCAGAAGGCAGACCACATAGGGCCTGTGGGCCGAAGAAAAGGGTTTCAGTTTTATTCTAAGTGGATTGAGACGCCATCAGAGAGTCTTAAGCAGGTACGGTTTGATTTCTTCTTTTTAAAAAAGAAATTGCTCTGGGTTCTGCATAGAGACTGGCTAGCAAAGGGAAGAGATAAGAGGAAATTTTAGCAAATGGAATCTGTCCAGTACACCTCAAAGTATACTGTGAAGGTGTATTTTCTCTACACCTAAGACTCCTGAGTTTGCCACATGAGAGGCTTGAGTCCGGGTAAAAGTAATTTTAACTTGTTCTGCTTTTGTCCAAAACATTAAAAACTCATTTTGAAAAAAAAATTGGAAATTTTTGTAATGAGGAAAGTAACGAGTAACTTTTTACTTCTGAAAAGAGAAGAAAGGATATGGAGGTCTCTTAATTTTGTGTAGTAGTTTCACCATGTACTTAAATCACCACTCTTATCACTACTGACCTCATCTCACAGACTCAAAGTTGCCTGTGGATACTTGGCACTGTGGGTACCTAGCCCTACAAAAATCCAACTTAATTCTATAACACGTTCTGAGTTCCCTGGAAGGTTCCAAGGATACTGAAATAAATAAGGCACATTCTCTGCTCACACAGAGTTCGGAATTCAGTCATGGACACAAGACCATAAATCAGTAGCTGGAATAGGAAATGTGTTTTGGGAAATATGATGAGGAAATAAATAACACTGCACAGGGTGGGGAGGGGTGTAAAGATTATTCAGGGAGAATTATTGAGAAGATGGGATAACTGAGCTATACTCAAAGAGCAGAAAACAAGGGTGGAAAGAATGCAATCTTCACCAGAAGAAATCAAAAAGCAAATCACAGATACTTTGAAAGTGCAAAGTACGTTAGGGAAACAGCAAGTCCTGCTGTGGGGCTCAGGCTCAGGCCCACGCTTTGTCAAGCTAAAGAAAATTAACCGAACTGTTGAAAATGTAAATTCACAGTGAAATAAAGTTTCACAGTATCTAAGATAGGAGATTATTTCCTCCCTTCCCTTTAGGATAGTTCATATATAGTTGCTTTAAAAATTGAATTGAACAGTTTCTTAAGAGAAATGCTTTAAACTACATTATCTTATCTCTTGCCATGTGAGGGGTAAAACTTCACATTAATCTTCCCGTTAATGTATCTTCTTTTAAACTTATTAATATTGCATTCTGGTCTTAGTGTTGAGTGTGACATCTTTCTTGTTTTATATTTATTTTTTTTCAATAAGCCAAAAATAAGTTTAGAGCCACTCTGGGTTATCTGGACTGTTGATGTTAAAATTATAACTCTCTTCTTTTTGGATTTGCTTCCATAAAAGCCATTTATAGTTTATTGCCTCAACAATCTTTGTCACAGGAAGAATTAATTTCTTTGAAAGGTTATGGTTTGAAAGATTCAAAATGATCACTGCCTTGCCTATTTTAGTGTAATCATTATATGTGTATATATATACATATGCACTAAAAATATATTTTATGAATTATGGGATTTACATCTTGGTCAGCCACTGAAGGACACTCTAGCATGTAAGATTATTTAAATTTTCTGATCTTACCAAGGAATTGAGCATTTTGCAAAATAACTCAAATTATTGTTAATCTAGATGAACCTCAATTAATGCTCTGCTTCAAAAATTTAAGAATGCATATATAATGTCACATAGTTGTGAATCTGCGTGGTTTAAATCACCTCTTAATCAATTTTGCTAAAAACAGAATCCCAGGAAAGAAGCACCATATAGCTCATCTGCTTCACAGGATTCTCACTCACATGGAGCTCCCTCTAAGGGCCAAATTAATTACTGCGCCACAGTCCTGTGGTAAGTACTTTATATGCGCCTCCATTGTCCCCACAGCAAAACCATGAGACAGGTAGGTCCTATTACTCTCATTGACGAGATAAGAACACTGAGATGTAAACAAATGACCTGATCTCACACAGCTAACACAAACTGACATCAAGATTTAGAACCAGGCACCTCTAATTCTTAACCTCTTTACTAAGGTGCCCTTAGCCATGATATTAATTTGAAGATGAATGACTTCAGTGCACACAAACTAATTGCATAAGTATCTGGGATAAATAAGGCACATTCTTTGTTCAGGAAAATAGAGCCTCATGGAAGCAAAGCTTTCTGGAAAAAATGTAAATTACTATACCTTTTATGTGCTGTCTAGGCATTTACATTATCTTTTTAGTCCTCAAAATAACCCTATAACATAAGCATTATTATCCTATTATTAAATGAGAAACCTAAACATATAAATTAACTTGTCTAAGGCCACAGAGTGAATAATGGAAAAATTAGGGATTCAAATCCAGTTCCTAGTTACTCTGAAGCCCATACTCTTTCCACTGCAAATTGGGTGAGCTTTTGGTGGTAAAGCTTTGTTCAGTGTTCAGTCTTTCCACTCCCATCTCCAAGTTGTTCACCCTATTAATCTATTGTAGAGCAACATGGAAGTCACTTGTATAATATGGAAAACCCATGGATATTTGCTTACAGGAATCCATCTGTGGTAGACGGAATAATACGTCTCCCCACCAAAAGATGTACATATTCTAATTCCTGGAACCTGTGAATATTTTGTCTTACAGGCCAGGGGGGAGTTTGCAGATGTGATTAAAGTAATGATCTTGAGATAGGGAGATTATCTTGGATTATCCAGGTAGGCCCAATACAATCACAAAGGTCCACCATAACTCAAAATTGGTCATAGACCTAAAAGTGAAATCTAAAACTATAATACATCTAGCAACATATTTGACCTAGGTAAAGATTTCTTAGATTCAATGTCCAAAGCATAATTCATAACAATAAATTTTTACATTCTATACATTGAAGAATCTCAAAATAAGTGTGCTGAGTGAAAGATATCAGACAAAAATTAGTGCGTACTATATGCTTCCATTTGTATAAAATTCTAGGAAATGAAACTAATGTATGGTAGGAGAAAGCTGACCAGTGTTTGACTGGGGATCACAGTAGGAGATGGGAAAGAAGAATTACAGCTGGGCCACCAAGAAACTTTTGGAAGCAATAGATATGTTCAGTATTTTGATCACAGTGATGATTTTACAGGTATATACCAATGTCATAACTTATCAAATTGCATACTTTTAATATGTGAAGTTTATTGTATGTCAATTATACCTCAATAAATCTGTAAGAAAATCAAGCAATGTAATTCATCATCTTAGGAGAATTAAAGAGAAAAACAAATCAGTTCAATAGTTGCAGAAAGAGTACTTCATGAAATTTAACACTCATTCATAATAAAAGGTCTCAGCAAACTTGGAATAGTAGGAAACTTCTTGAATGTGATAAAATGTATCAAAGAAAACCTACAGCCAACATCACATTTAATGTTGAAATATTAAGGCAAGGATGCCTCATCTTACTGCTTCTATTCAACACTGAACTAGAATGTTCTAACCTGTGTAAGAGGAAAGAAAAAGAAATAACATAAAGATTGGAGAGGAACATGGTAAACTCTAATTGTTCAGAGATGACATGACTGGGAATACTGAAAACTCTGGAATAAACAAAATAAAATTCTTAGAAATGAAAAGTGAATTTAGCAAGGAGGATCTAGTATAAGGGGATCTTGTTCAAGAGTTTGGGGGTTTTTAATTTCTTTCCTAGAAGAAGTTTTGGTTAATGGAAATAGATAGACTGAATTATTGCTCAGTAGTCACTTCCTTTTCCTCAGTCCATGAGAGAAATATAATTTCCTGTCCCTTTGATATTACACCTGACCATGTGACTTGTTTCAGTTAATGAAGTTGGCAGACATGACACAGAGGAAGCTTGAAATGTGTTTATGCAGGTAGGCTTGTTACCTGGAGTTTCCATTATCACCATGAGAAAAGCATGCTCAGTTTGGGACACTAGTCCCAGACAGAAAATGAGAGACACTTGCAGAAGAATTGCCCTACCCCAGCTGTGACAGTCAGATCCAATCTACCTCAGCCAACTCCGAAATGCATAAGCTAAATACATGCTCATGCCACTAAGACTTTGTGGTTGTTTGTTATGCAGCAATAGCTAACTGATTCTGAGATCGTCTGCCTGGCAAATGTTATGAAAAATTTTAGTATTCTCCAGAAATTAATCAGACATTATCTCTTATGTTCAGGCAAAGAGATAAATGTATATTGTGGAGTAAAGAATAAAACTGAGTCAGTAGGATCTATGGTCAACAGATTTTCAACAAGGGTGTCAAAAATATTCACTGAGGAAAGGGTAGTCTTTTCAACAAATGGTGCCGGGACAACTGGATAGCCACACATAAAACAATTAAGTAGGACCCTTACCTCATACCATATACAAAAAGATTAACTTGAAATGCAGCAATGATCTAAATATAAGAGCTTAAACTATAAAACTCTTAGCAGAAACTGTAGAGGTAAATCTTCATGAGCCTAGATTTGGAAAAGAATTCTAGATATGACACCAAAAGCACAAGCAACAGATGAAAAAAGTAGATAAATTGGTCTTTATGAAAATTTAAAACTTTTGTGTTTCAAAGATACCATTAAGAAAGTAAAAAACAGAATGGGGGGAAATAATTGCAAATCATAAGGGACTTGTACCTAGAATATATAAAGAACTCTTTATAAAAAGACAACCCAATTTAAAAATGGGCAAAGATCTGAATAGACATTTCTCCAAGGAAGGTAATACAAACGACCGATATGCACATGAAAAGCTACGCACATCATTAGTTATGGGGAATGCAAATCAAAAGCACAGTGGGATACCACTTCACACAGAGTAGGATGCTTAGAATCAAAAGATCAGGTATCAACAAGTGTTGGCAAGGATATGGAAAAATTAGAACATTGATATGCTGCTAGTGAGAATGTAAAATGGTACAGCTGCTTTGGAAAACAATTTGACAGTTCCTCAAACAACTAAAAATAAAGATACCATGTGACCCAGCAGTTCAATTCCTAGAGAAATGAAAATAATGTCCATACAAACACTTGTACATGAATGTTTATAGCAGCATTATTCATAATAACCAAAAGGTAGAAACGATAAAAATGCCTATCAGGGCTTCCCTGGTGGCACTGAGGTTGAGAGTCTGCCTGCCGATGCACGGGACACGGGTTCATGCCCCGGTCCGGGAAGATCCCACAGGCCGTGGAGTGGCTGGGCCCGTGAGCCATAGCCGCTGAGCCTGTGCGTCCGGAGCCTGTGCTCTGCAGCGGGAGAGGCCACAACAGTGAAAGCCCCGCGTACAGAAAAAAAAAAAAAAAAAAAAAAGCCTATCAATGGATGAATGGATAATCAAAATGTAAAATATACAGACAACGGACCATTATTTGACCACAAACGGGAATGAAGTACTGATATACGCTACAACTTGGATGTACCTTGAAAACATTATGCTAAGTGAAAGAAGACAGTCACAAAAGTCCACATGTTATATGATTCCATTCATATGAAATTTCAGAATAGGAAACTGTATAGAGACAGAAAGTAGATTAGTGCTTGCTTAGGGATGGTGGCGGAAGGAATGAGAGAATAGGAAAGTGATGGCTGAAGGGTACAGAGTTTCTTTTTGAGTGATAAAAATATTCTAAAATTGACTGTGACAACCGCCACATAATTTTCTGAATATACTAAAAGCCACGGAATTGTAACACCTTAATGGGTGAATTGTATGTGAATTATACCTCATTAAAACTGTTTTAAAAAAGGATAAAGCAGAAATTATCCTTGTCATGATAAGAAAATTTTAACTTTTTCTAATTAACTAAGGAAATCTTTATGAAGAGTTTGGGATTTCAGATGAGACTTGAGAAGCTGAAACCAGAGGTCTTAAGAGATGAAAGACTAGAAAATAAGAATACTTTAATTAGCAGAGGAAAAATAGTGTTCTGGACATGCCTCAAAGGCAAAGAAACTTTGAGCATTTGTGGCAGTGAAGAAGGGAAAGACAGAAAAAGCAATTCTCTGGCTTTATCATAGCACTAACCACACAACTGTGTGATTATCTCTTTATAATTCCGCCCAAATTCTGTCTTTCAGAAAGTTATCATTTGTTTCAACAAGGATTAGGCTATTATTAATTGACAAAGCAGGAGGTCTTACCACATTATAACTACATTTCTGTTCCTGTGAAGCTTGAGGGAAGGCTCAGGGACCACGTAAAAGGTATGTGTTGAACATAACATTTACTAATTTAAATAATGGCAAATTGAATGATTTTGATGTGGATTGTATAAAAATAGTCCAACATTAAAACTACTCTTCAAAACCATGCATCTAACTGTCACGTGCTAATGTCTGGTTCAGTATGGCAGACTGAGCACATGTGTTTGCCTCTCATTGTTCTCAAGACTACCCTGAAATTTTAGTAAAACGTATATTGAAAATAATAAATCCATGTCAGCACTGAAAATGAGAGAGTATGTCATGTGCACAGTAGAGATTTTGATACATTTCTGGGAGACAGAATTTGAATGGGTCATTCTAATGGAAACACAAGAGCAAAGGAAATTACAGGGCTACAGTACTCGATTCTAGGCTCTAAGTTCTATTTGAACTTTGAATCACTTATCAACGTGTTTAACTAAGAACACTTTGGACCATTTGGCCTCTCTCCTCTCCAGTCTAGCAGTTAGCTGGAACATTTGCCTCCAGTTAGAACCTCAAAAATTTTCCTAGGTAGGCTCCAAGTTGTTGGCCTTGGAGTTGGGAAAAGAGTTAGAGCAGATCCTAAGATAAATTTAGGTCTCACAAAAGATCTAGACAAGGGTTGTTTTTGTTTGCTTGTTTTTGGTTAATTGTGAGGGCCTCAAACCAATTTGCTTGCTCCTTACAAAATCCTTATAATAAGAGTTCCAAAAGGCATGGGGATGAGGACAGAGATAATGAATGGTAGGAAATGATAAAAGAAAAATTTCCTGATTAAAGAAAGGCAGGACAGGAATAAAGATGCAGATGTAGAGAATGTATTTGAGGACACAGGGAGGGGGAAGGGTAAGCTGGGACAAAGTGAGAGAGTGGCATTGACATATATACACTACCAAATGTAAAATAAATAGCTAGGGGGAAGCAGCTGCATCGAACGGGGAAATCAGCTCTGTGCTCTGTGACCACCTAGAGGGGTGGGATAGGGAGGGTGGGAGGGAGATGCAAGAGGGTGGGGATATGGGAATATATGTATACATATAGGTGATTCGCTTTGTTATACAGCAGAAACTAACACAACATTGTAAAGCAATTATACTGCAATAAAGATGTTAAAACAAACAAACAAAAAAAGCATTATCCTTAGAGGAACACATGGATAGCAGCATTGGTTTAGGGTTTCTCCTCTATCCAAGCGTACTACGTATTTGAGAAAATTCACACAACAATAATTTCACAAATGTTGGTTAAAGTACTCGTTAAAGTATTAGAATCAAACTATGGACTATAAATAATGTAACTCTGCCAATGAAGAAGCAATGACAAAAATTTTGAACAGAATAGGTGAGAAGAAAATATCAAGAAACTGTAGGAGAGCTAACTGCCCAATTTTTGATAATTATCATAATTAGATAATATCTAGATGGGTTAATCAAGAGATTTAAATATGTTGTTAAACACTGAGAAGGTAACCATGAGTATTAAAATAATAATACCAAGAAATGGGACATAAAGAAGGAGATGCAGAGAAAGTGGCCCTTTGTATCCATGAGTTCTAAATATATCTAAGGATTCAACCAATCAGAGATAAAAAACATTCCAGAAAAACAATTCCAGAACGTTCCAAAAGAGCAAAACTTGAATTTGTCTTACGCTCAGCAAAGTATAAGTAATCTAGAGATGATTTAAAATATTTGGGAGGATGTGCATAAAATACATGCAAATAGTACATCATTTCATATAAGGGAATTCAGCCTAGGCAGATTTTGGTGTGCATGGGGTGGTCCTGGAACCACTGCCCCAGGGATTGGGGACAATCGTACACCAATTCCTCGTCTTCTACAGTGAGATACTGTCTAACCATGATAAATCAAGAAATGTAATATGTTACTACTGGAGTTGCAGTAGTAACCACTGGAAGCATTTAAAACAGAAATGTCTGAAAATTAAAGGTTAAATTTCTGGGGAGCACAACTGAGGCTAAGAGTGGGAAAAAAAGAGAGACTTTTACTTTTCTTTCCATACCTTTCTCTACTGTTTGAACTTGTTTTAATTCTTTATTTTCTTAATACAAAAATAATAGTGTTTTGTCCCCTTGGAGTCTGTATTTCCAGTGTCAGTCATCTAGCTGTCATTCAAAATGGAAAAAAAAATTGTTTTCTTAACCTAATTGTATAGATAAAATTGGCAGGTTGTTCTTTTATGCACTGGAATATAGTGGTGAACAAGACAAATTTGCTTTCATGGAAAGTCTTTGCTTTCTTAGAATTTACTCTGCCTTTTTTTTTTTTTTCGGTCGTGCCATGTAGCATGTGGGATCTTAGTTCCAGAACCAGGGATTGAACCTGAGCCCCCTGCAGTGGAAGCACAGAGTCTTAACGACTGGACTGTCAGAGAAGTCCCTGCTGTTTTAGAACTTATATTCCATGTGGAGGAAATAATAAATAAACAGATAAATAGACAATATAATTTCAAAAATGTCTCATTGCTAGGAAGAAAATGAAATGGTTTAATGTGATAGAGTGATGGAGTGGAGATGACCAGCTGAGGTTAGGGTGAGGGGAACAGGAAAGACCTCTCTAAGGAGACCATACTCAACCCAAATTCTGAGCGAGAAGATGTGAGGCAGACTGTTCCAATTACATGGAAGAGCAAAGACAGCATCCCTAAGAATGGAAAGTGCTTAGGGAATCCAAGGACAGAAAGATGACCAGTATCATTAGAGCAAAGAGAAGGAGGAAGTGTAGGATCGAGTTGTAATTACTAATTTTTAGTATAATTCTATGTTGGTGTGTCCCAGTTGTGATTTAAGAAAATTCCAGTGAGACAGAGTGCCTTTCTTGATAGAGAGGACAAGATGGGATTTGGGGAGCATGCTCGTCTCCTTAGCAACACGAATACTATGTTTCTTAGATACAGGGATTGGAGACCCTGTCTGGTTTGTTCACCACAATATCTCCAGTACCTGGCTCATAGCAGACATTCAATTACGTTGATTAAATCAGGGGAATCATCTCTGAAGTGGACATTTTAATTTTATATCATAATTTTGGGGCTATGTACTACATTTCACCTATTCAGGAACCTTTTATTGGGTTTCTTTTTTATGCCAGATACTGTGCTGAGCACTAGAGATACAAAGATAAGAGTCTGTTCTACTCACAAAGATTTTATAATCTACCTAATTTATTAGAGTTTATAACATAATTGTAGCTTAATATTTGTACAATGACTATAGGTATCATTAAACCTTATTCATGAAGTACAAAAAGTTATACTGACATGAAAATGCACTTCAGTGAATTACAAATATGAGGGTCTCATAACCAGTACAATACTTGTGTCCTTTCTATTTCAAGAGTGAATTTTGGCCATTATTTAATCATTTCCACAGTACTGCACACTCAATAGTTCTCATTGCTATGCTCAAAAAACAATACTTATTTCCAACTATGGTTGGGCTGACAGCTGTCTGAAAAGCTAGAACAGATTTTTTTTCTTAATCAAAGTCAATGCAGAATGTGATGATTTCATTTTAAAATAAATTTGGATACCCATAAATAGTTTTTCTTTTTAATTTGGGTACAGCCGGTCTGACCACCCTCATACAGTGATTTTGAAAATCACTTTAATTCTTGTCTATTTATAAAGTCAGAGAAGGAAGAACAAAATTTGTATTCATTGAAAATTAGCTATGGCTTCAAAGAGGTTATGTATATGAACATCTCAAGATGGTGACATAAGTAGGATGAGAAGAAAGCAATGTTAAAATAATAGACATTTGTGCCCATGATGTTTTTCTTTTTAAACTATACCTTTAAATATCATAATGAATGGAAGATTATACCACCTTCCAACAAATTGACGCAGTTTTTAATAGATATAGGGCAAAGTGATGAGAAACATTTGCCAGGTGGAAAAAAATCATAAAAATGGAAGTGCCATTTGATCTAGAAATTAGTTTAGAGCTATCCTAAATGCTTCTCAAACTTCTCTGTTAAAGAAACTCTGATGATACAAGTAAATGTGATTCCTCCCACTTCCACACACCCTTCCACTTACCCTCACCTGCTAGCCTCCGCACTCTCAAAGTGGCCTGATAACAGCTTGAAATTTCTTTGAAATTCCAGTTTTATACCTAACATGTATGCATGTTTTACATTCTACTCCACTACAAAACTACATATATCAAACATAAAAACTATAAGTTTATTCTATAACTTTCTGTAAAATTAAAGACACCTGGAAACATGTACCTTCCCTTTGATTAGAAACAGAATAAGAATACAATTAGGCAAGTGCACAAAGATATGCCAACGAGGATAGAAATGTCAGCACTCTTATAATCAAGCTAAATCTTAAATAATGCAAATCTGCCAAAATGGAAGATTGGTCTAATGAATAATCATATTGTGGATTACTACACTCCTATTAAAAACTTAGTGAGAATGTATATTAATTAAGAGAAATAGGCAGATGATCATGACATAGTCCCTAGATAAAAAATAATAAAAACAAAACAATTTAGAGAGCTGATACCATTTAAAAAATATACGTGCCTGCGTGTGTTTATCTGTGTATTTCCTCAATTTAAAAAATATATTTATCCCCATTATAATATTTCAGTAGAACCCATATCAAGAGAATCAGAGTAAAAACATTTTAAAGTAATATATTTAAATATTAGAGGACAAACTTAAGGTAGCAAACTAACTGCTTATCTATACACTGATGTATTTTCAAAATATGCATTAATAATTTGTGTGATTTTCATTGGGACATTTTGCATATATGATTACAAGGATATATGTATATATACAAAATGTTATCAATAGCTATCTTTGTAGTATGCTGTAATAGGTACATTTCATTCATTATCTCTTTTTTGATTGTTTATTTTCTGATTATTTCTAAAAATATATAAATTATATATGTAAATAAGAATGAAAATGTACTTTTTCACATTGATACCACATTATTAAATGTTGAATTGCCCCAATGTTGTTTTAAAAGTCCATAAGAATACAGAACTACAACAACAAGCTTTCATTTTCCCTCTCATACTTTTCCATTTCAAAAAGCTCCCAGACAATGGAACCTTAGATTCTATGCTCTCCTCTCCCTCTCAATGACTTCAGCCATGGTGTCTCCCTAAGAGAGGACGTTTTCTAAGGTAATATTACTGTTCTGTACCTATAAAATCATCAAGATTGTGTTCTTCAGTACAAAATAGTAATTAAAAAGGTCTGATTGACTACCTGGCAGTTTATAACTGTTAACATTTTGTGACAGTGAGGGAGTAATCCATTTTAACAATGCAGTTGGCTGGTAGTAGAGAAAAACTTATTAGGGAAAATGAACGGTAAATGTGAACATGATTAAAGATACCGTACCCTCTCTGAGCAAAAATATAAGATATCCTCAAAACCAAGCCTAGTGTCTGGGGGGCTATACCCACCCAGAGTGCAGGTGCCATTTCTAATCTGCATAAAGG
Organism: Pseudorca crassidens; assembly: GCF_039906515.1. NCBI lineage: Eukaryota > Metazoa > Chordata > Mammalia > Artiodactyla > Delphinidae > Pseudorca > Pseudorca crassidens. Next base: position 29,658,835 of record NC_090312.1, read on the forward strand.
CAGCATATGGGCTAGAGGTAGCCCTGTATCTGCATCTTGGAGGGAATAAACAACTTGACCAAGATCCATTCAGAAATTAACTACCTCTCTTTCTCTCCTAATCAAATTTCTTTTAATTAAATGTGCATTCCCTTATAATACACTAAAACAGGTTTCAAGGCATTGTTAACACAGATAAATAGCCTTTATTCCCAGAACACTTTGCAAGCATAAGTTCATTGATTTCCACTCCCACTTTTAGATCTTTTCTAGTTTTATTTTGGCTTTTTCTTTATTGAACAGCCTACAGAGTTTGCTAATCACAAGTTAGTACAGATCTTCAATAAAGCAAAGGGCTTCACAGACCATGAAGCTACTTTAAGCCATATAAATATATGAATATCAATTACAGAAGTAGATGGAAAAAACTTAAATACTATCACAATTTTATTAAAAGTGATGTTTCTGAATGATTTATTTGTAAAATTTGGTCTCATATATTTTATCAGATATTTATATCCTTGATCTTCAGTGATCACTCAGCCAATACTTTTACTTTGAGATCTGCAAATCCCTGAGGCCTCTCGAGTGGTGAGAATTGAATTGAATACGGATGTCTATGAAACGTTGCTTACAGTTTGACATTTGTACTCACACTTCATTTTACATGGAATCCTCAAAAAGCTGGAAGGTAAGACACCACTACCTCTAAGCAACTTCCACCTTCCTTCTGGCTAAGTTAGATGCCTCCTTCCATTCTCTGGGACTTCCTCTTTTAGGGCTCTCATCATGCTGCTGCCTCTGATAATTTGTTTATTTTTCTGTCATCCCCCAAAATAAGTCCTGGAGAACAGAGAGCTTGTCTTTTTAATTTTTGTATTCACAACATCTAACATGTACGGGGTAGGCAATAAATTTTTACTAAATAATTATCTGAGTGGAAGAGAAGACAATGTGTCATTTGTTCTTATAGATCTAAATTCATAAATGGGTGGACTTTAAATTCCCTTACCCAGAAATCTATAGAAGATATCAGACAGTCAGACAGACAAAAATTCAGAAGACACACAGATACACAGACAGAGACGGGTTGAGACAGCTCTTAACCTGCTTTGATTCCTTAAGGTGAATCTGTCCATCACAACCATATGGAAAAGGAAATAGGGAAGAGACGAAAGCATGGACTGAATGTGATGGAAAATGAAGGGGAAACGTATAGGCAAATACATACATAGGAGCAACAAAAACATCTATAACCATGTCTCCAGTCTAGTAAACTTGAAAGGAGGGACCATGAACTGAAAGTCTGAAAGCATAGGTTTCAGTCCCCTCTTTCATTCGCTGTTGTTACTAACTCTCCTCTCCCAAGATATAGACAGACAAGTTGACCTTCCCACACATCAAATTCCCCATTGATAATCCAGTGAGATTTAACCAAAGTTAAGCCTAAACTTTCCACGAACTATAAAAACTTTCACTGCTAGAAGTCAGTCTTTCATACTGTCAACATTCCAGAAGGGGGCAGCATTTATTCATAATAGAGAAACCAAGAAAAAGTTTTACTTTAGCTAGCTTTCAAAGTAGTAAAGGTTGAGAAGTTGGATGAAAGGAACACTTAAACTCTTTCTTGAATTTAGTGTGAGTACATAAGGATGTCAGGAGTAGGAAAGTGGGTGGAAGCCTGGTGTCTGCTCTGCTGTGTAGGAATTTAATAAGGAACAAGTCAAATGGCTCTGTGAGAAAGAGATCATCCCTCTGGATCACTCATCATTGAATCCCTAATGCTAAGTGCTGTTTCTGGCACACGGTAGTTGCTTACTAAATGAATGATTGATAAAGAATGGGGATGGAATGGGTTCGTTCCCAGGGCAAGTCTCACGCATGAGTGTGAAGTAGGCAAATCTATCTTTGGAGCGTCTCTCCTTATACAGCATTCTAGGTCTCATCCCTCTTTCCATGACCCTAACCCAGTCCTGCACCTCTGCAGCTCCACTTACCCCGGCACCCCTCTTCTTTACAATTACCGATTCATCCATCCGTTTACTTAACAAATATATTGAACACCTGATATATACCAGATTTTGTTCTGATGCCCCTGTCCTGACAAAATACATACTAATTAACTTTATGCCTTAAGATATAATAGTTCCTAAGGGTAGCCACAGTAGGGAGCAAGGTTAGGGCTGAGATTATTCTGCTTTAAATACGTGCAGGGAGATGGACTTAAACAAGTGAGTCTCTAATGAAGGACACATCAGGCAGAGAAGGTGACAATTTGGGGTAAGAGGACCTGTTCAGCTCCTGAGGAATCCCATCACTTATGTGAACTCTCCAAAAGTAGACTTAATTGCTTTGTTCCAAATCTGAGCAAATGGGAGTGGCAAAGAAACCTTAGAGAACACTGTTTCCACCTGCTTCTTTTTTCATACGAGAAAGTAAAGCTTAGAGAAGGTGTTATTTTCCCAAGGTACTGCTGACTAGTTGCAGAGCAGGGTCTAGAAGCAATTCTCCATGGTCCCCGTCTAGTGCTCTCTCTAGGTGTCTACTACTCTTTTAACAAAACTTATCCCCACACACTCACTGTCTGTTGCAGTTTTTTTGTTTTTTAACAGACTTTATTTTTTTAGGGCAGTTTTAGACTCACAGAAAAGTTGTACTTAGAAATTAATTTAGTTCTTTCATGGATCATGTCTTTGATATTGTATCTAAAAAGTCATGGCTAAACCCAAGATCTATATTCCTATGTTATCTTCTAGGAGTTTTATAGTTTTTCATTTTACATTTAAGTCTATTATCCACTTTGAGTTAACTTTTGTGAAGTGTATAAACTCTATGTCTACATTCATTTTTTTTTTTTTTTGCATGTGAGGGCCCAGTTGTTTTAGCATCATTTGTTGAAAATACGATCTTTGCTACATTGTATTGCCTTTGCTCCTTTGTCAAAGATCAGTCACCTATATTTGTGTGGGGGCTTATTTCTGAGCTCTCTATTCTGTTCCATTGATCTGACTATTCTTTCACCAATACCACATTATTTTGATTCGTGCAGATTTATAGCAAGTCTTGCATTTGAGTAGTGTCATTCCTCCAACTTTGTTTTCCTTCTTCAATATTGTGTTGGCTCTTCTGGGTCTTCTGCCTCCACATATAAACACTAGAGTCTGCAAAATAACTTTCTGGGTTTTTCATTGGGATTGTATTGAATCTATAGATCAAGTTAGGAAGAACAAACATCGTGATGATATTGAGTCTTTCTATCCATGAACATAGACTAACTCTTCATTTATTTATTTATTTGATTTCTCTTATCAGTTTTGTAGTTTTCCTCTAAAAATCTTGTACGTATTTTGTTTGATTTATACCTACATATTTCATTGGGGTGTCAATATAAATGTTATTGTTTTTAATTTCAAATTCCACTTGTTCATTGCTGGTATATAGGAAAGCAACTGACTTTTGTAGGTTAACTTGGTATGCTGCAAACTTGTTATAATTGCTTATTAATTCCAGGCAATTTTTGGTCAATTCTTTCGGATTTTCTACATGAACAATAAAGTCACCTGCAAACAAAGACATTTTATTTCCTCCTTCACAGTCTGTATACGTTTTATTTCCTTTTTTTGTCTTAATGCATTAGCTAGGACTTTTAGTACAATGTTAAAAGCAAGTGGTAAGAGGGGACATCTTTGCCTTATTCCTAATCTTTGTGGGGAATCTTCAAGTTTCTCTCCATTAAATATGAAGTTTACTATAAGCTTCTGCAGATGTTATTTAACAAGTTGAAGAAGTTCCCCTCTATTCCTAGTTTGCTGAGAGTTTTTTTTCACTATGAATGAGTGTTGTATTTCTTCAAATATTATTTTCTACATCTATTATGATCATTTGATTTTTGAATGTTGAACTAACCTTGCATGCATGGAATAAATCCCAGTTGGTCAAGGTATAAAATTCTTTTTTTTTTTTTGGTCGCACCTCATGGCTTGCAGCATCTTAGTTCCCTGACCAGGGATCAAACCCGAGGCCCCAGCAGTAAAAGCACTGAATCCTAGCCACTGGACTGCCAGGGAATTCCCTATAAAATTCTTTTTATACACTGTTGGATTCAATTTGCTAGTTTGTTTTTAGACAGATTACTAAGCTCGCCAGTGCTTTTATTTCCTCTTTCTCTAAAACTGGAATAATAATCTTTGTCCCAGATATTTTTCTAAAAGCCCTGTGCTGCCAATCTGCAGGAATGGTGAAAACCCATTAGCTCGGGAGCTAAGCCTGATTTTAAATACAGCTCTGCCACTTCTCAACTACATAGACCTGGGCCAGTCATTCACCCTCTTGAGGACTTCACTCACTTATTTACCATGGAATCACTAAGGACATCCAAAAATGGCATTTAAAAGCAGCTTCTCAAAATTTTAATTAGATCACTCACTTTTAAAATTTCTGTCAAGATGAGTAAATGCACTATGTATGTGAAAGCACTTCTTTTTTCCTCTCTTTTTTGCTATCCTGAGATTGCACTTCCCAATAAAGCATGATCAATCAAGCTTTGCTGTGTATTCTGTTTTCTAAAAAACTTGAGCCATGGTATTCATTTAAAGTACCATTATTATTAGGAACATCATCAAAGCATTTTTTCTTTTCATTCATTTCCTGTTTTAAGTTGTTGACTATTCATCAAGGCTATCCTTATGAAACAATTTCATTCAGGTGAAATCAGATTAAAAAGGACACCAAGTGCAGCTCAGAGGAAGAAAATATATCCCAAGAGAGAAATGAGAATATTAAAGATTTGTCTGTAAGGATGGAATAGGTGCCCCTTCTGTTTCAGGAACTCCTCTGCTTTAGCAACCATCTGACTGGTGATAACAGGTCCCATGAGTCCCCCATTAGAAACCTCCTTTAAAAGACTGTCCAGTCACATGGTCCCTTGAGGTGGGTACCTGGCCATAAACACACACACACACATACATGTGCACATACCATGTGTTGCCTAGAGCAGTTCTCCATTTCACATATCCCAGAGTCTAAGGCCATGGTTCCCTGATTTTCCTCTTTTGCCAATCTTTTCATAAAGTAAAGACCTCTTTGTCACAAAAATATAGGAGTTACATAATCTCAGAGTAAATTGCTTTTCTTTCAATTAAATAAATTTAGCCATAAGAAAAAGTCCCTACATTATCCTTATTTTTCTCATTTTACCTCATACTGGTGAAATCTTGTCACAGACTGGTGTTTGGAAATCACTGGCAGAGGGGCAACTCAGTTAATGAGCCAAATAGAGAACTGGGAAAGGCTGACTCACCTCACCAAAGTGAGGAATGTTCCAGTATAGAAAAACACTAGGAAATACCCGATCCAAGAAGGACAGTTTAGGATCAACCTCAATATTTTAAGTGGTTAAAACCACTGTGCATTTAATAGATGTTGTACAACAAATCAGATGCGAGAGTGTTGGTCCAGGCACCCAGGCCTTCTCTTTCTTTTGCAGAGATCATCCTTACAACCAAAATCAAAAGCCCAATTTTTCATTACTTTTATAGATATTACTTCAACATAATTTTTCTTCAAATATATCTGAGGTATTATGGCCAATGTCTTAGAACACTGAGTAAGATTAACATTCATGAATATATGTTTGTTTTGAGAACATGACCCTGACAGAGTGTGAAGTTCTGTTTTTTTTAGGAATCGTTCAGGGCAGGACCAGACAAAGTCCCTGCCCTTGAAGTCCTAACTTTCCAAGTTTATATACACATAGCACACATAGTATGAAAGACACAGGGCATATGAAAGGGTTAGTTTTGTATTTGGTTTTGATATCTGCTTTAATTCCCTAATAGAAGAAAAGAAAGGAAGGAAAGAGGATGGGAGGGAGGGAGCAAAGGAGGGAGGAAGGGAGGGAAAATGGAAAGCAATAATGGTGGTTCCCAGAAAGAAGGACAATGGCTGGTGGGAGATTTATGGGAAGTGAAAGTCCTGATCCTGCCCAGCTTGTCCGGGAACTCTTCCTGCTGAGGGGTGATTTGTGAACTGCTGTCTGGTCAGCAGTTCCAGGGAGTCAGTTCTGGACTCTAATCCTCACATTTAGAATCACTAAACCCAAGCCAAGGTTGTTTTCCAGGAACAGGGCTTTATAGGGTAAGGCTACTTCATGCATTGTGTGGTAATTAGTGAATAGTCCACTTCACATTTAAGAACAGAGTCAGGACAGAAAAAAAAATGTAGTAATATTACCAAAGCTTGGAAAGCACTAATTTAAAAAAAAAATCATTTCTTTCCAGAATAGATATGGCCCCACATGACAGTGGGTATGAAATGGTTAAATACTCAAACCTCTGAACTGATAAATCATGAGGGACTTTCATTGATGCTTCCAAGTAAACGTCATGACACCAATAGTTCTGTTTAATAAACCAATTTTCAGTTCAACAGTAACAGCAGCTAGCATGTATTGAACTCTTCCCACATGCCAGCCACTGTCCTAAACACTGATGTCACCTGCAATATTGCATTTAGTCCTCACAGTAGTCCAGAAAGTTAATTAATATACTTATGTCCATTCTACAGATGAGGAAACTATGTCTAAGAAAGTTCAAGTAACTTATTCAAAGTTAGTTTGATAATAAAGGTGGAGCCAGGGTTTGAGCCCAAACAGTCCAGCCACAGAGCCCCATGCCTCCATTATACATTTACTTCCATTCTAATAGTTACTTTTCTCACTCAAAGTCACTCTGAGCTTTAAAGTCACATAGATATAGATTTAAATCCTGATGTGTGACCCTAGAAAAGTCGTTGAATTTCTTAGAGTCTTAGTTTTTTATCTGTAAAACAGAGTAATCATACCACTCTGCAAGATTGCTGTGAAAGTGAGAGGCAGTACATGGAAGCCATTCAATACATGGTAAGTATTACCACAGCACATCAAGATTAAAAAGGGAAAATAAGCAGACAAAAGACACAGAGACCAGGCACTCAGGACCTATCTCCAGGGTAAGGGATAATTGGTAGTAGATCACCTTCACAAAGACTGAAGGAAGTAACTTCCCTTTAAGCAATTCAGTTGATAAAGTAAAATTTGAGTATACTTGCAAACAGGATTTCAGGTAATAACATTTAAAACAAAACAAACAAACAAACAAAAACCAACAAGAAAGAGGAGTAGATCCTGTACAAAGAAAGAAAACAAAACCCAAGTCATTACAAAAGATTATGCTCTGAGCCACACCAAGCCAAATTTACTCACATGGTAAAGGAGGAACTGATGTTTGTATCAGAACCCATCTGCGTGTCATAGATAATGCAATATCTACAAAAGAATGTTAAACCAGACATAGTTCTTTATCCTATGCTGTGGAGGAGTCATCTCTGTGACTCTATTGTCTCAGAGAAGCTCTAGATTAAAGAATAACTCTGGTAGAACCCTACACAGTGGATATCCACTGGCAATTGCTGTCGAGAATCTAACGTGTAGTGTGGGAAAACAAATAGATAACAGACCTTAGAGAAGATCACGTTAGCTAGGTCTCCAGCATTCTTGCGCTCTGCATTCTCTAAGTAATGTAATTTCCCAGTCCAGTAGAGGTTCATAGCTTTTCCACCGTGGAAACACTAAAGATCTAACATGAAAAGGAAAAAAAAAATTAGGAAAGAGTGAGTGGAAATGATAGCACAAATAGCAAGAGTACAATCTAAAGGAGTCTGAGAGGGGATCTGCTGTGCTAGCACAGAAATATCGATGAGCATTTTGCTGGAGTTGGAGTCTTCCATTCTACAGGTCCCTATCCTCACAGTGCACTGCAAGAAAAACTTATGAAAATAAAACCTATTTTTTGCTAGTTTGTCTTTTGTACATAAATTTTGCAGACAAAAGCTTGAATTTAAAAAATTCAGTCAGAAACTTGCAGTTTTAAGATTTACTTAATTCCTGTCTACTAAAACAAAATCAATCTTTTGGAGAGATCCTTCAAAAAGGTTTTCATTCATTAAATGTTACTATGTTTTTCAGAAACTGACTTTAAAGACTGCTATTAGAATACAAAAAAATATGCTTATGACTATATTTCTCATTTTATCCCATGCCATGGTGTTTTAATCTGCTATTATTACTTGAATACCTAGTAGGCACTCAGTGGATATTTGTTAGACAACAGGAAGAATTTGCTAAGGAGTTTTAAATCCTTTCATGATTTAATAATTTATCATTTCACGATAATTAAGACCAAGAGCTCTGAGATCAAATGGACCTAATTCACTATCTGTGGCCTTAAGCAAGTTTTTATAACTTCTTTAAGCCTCAGATTGTTCATTAAAAAAATCTCAATATATAATTACTTCTTCCATTGGGTGGTCACTTAGATTAATAAGAAAATTAATATAAAACTCTTAGCTCAGAACCATGCTCATGGTTCTAAAGTGCTAAAAAACATTAGCTACTAACAATTTTACACCTCATCTTAGCAAATAATGTATACAATTCTTTAATCTGCCTTTAATCTTTAATCTTGCATTCCTATACACTAAAAACGAAAAATCAGAAAGAGAAATTAAGGAAACAATCCCATTTACCATGGTGACAAAAAGAATAAAGTACCTAGGAATAAACCTACCTAAGGATGCAAAAGACCTGTACTCAGAAAACTATAAAACACTGATGAAATAAATCAAAGACAACATAAACAGATGGAGAAATGTACCATGTTCTTAGATTGGAAGAATCAATATTGTGAAAATGACTATACTTCTCAAAGCAATCTACAGATTCAATGCAATTCCTATCAAATTACCAATGGCATTCTTCACAGAATTAGAACAAAAAGTTATACAATTTGTATGGAAACACAAAAGACCCTGAAAAGCCAAAGCAATCTTGAGAAAGAAAAATGGAGCTGGAGGAATCAGGCTCCCCGACTTCAAAGTATACTACAAAGCTACAGTAATCAAGACAGTATGGTACTGGCACAAAAACAGAAATATAGATCAATGGTACAGGATAGAAAGCCCAGAGATAAACCCACACACATATGGTCACCTAATTTACGACAAAGGAGGCAAGAATATACAATGGAGAAAAGACAGCCTCTTCAATAAGTGGTGCTGGGAAAACTGGACAGCTACATGTAACACCATACACAAAAATAAACTCCAAATGGATGAAATATTTAAATGTAAGACCAGACCTTATAAAACTTTTAGAGGAAAACATAGGAAAGACACTCTTTGACATAAACCACAGCAATATCTTTTTGACCCACTTCCTAGAGTAATGAAAATAAAAAAATAAATAAACAAATGGGACCTAATGAAACTTCAAAGCTTTTGCACAGCAAAGGAAACCATAAACAAGACGAAAAGACAACCCTCAGAATGGGAGAAAATATTTGCAAACAAAGCAACTGACAAAGGATTAATCTCCAAAATATACAAACAGCTCATGGAGCTCAATATTAAAAAAATAAACAACCCAATTAAAAAGGAAGACCTAAATAGACATTTCACCAAGGAAGACCTACAGATCCAAGAGGCACATGAAAAGATGCTCAACATCACTAATTGTTAGAGAAATGCAAATCAAAACTACAATGAGGTATCATCTCACACTGGTCAGAATGTCCACAAACAATAAATGCTGGAGAGGGTGTGGAGAAAAGAGAATCCTTTTGCACTGCTGGTGGGAATGTAAATTGATACAGCCACTGTGGAGAACAGTATGGACGTTCCTTAAAAAACCTACAAATAGAACTACCATATGACCCAGCAATCCGACTACTGGGCATATACCCTGAGAAAACCATAATTCAAAAGGACACATGTACCCCAATGTTCATTGCAGCACTATTTACAATAGCCAGGACATGGAAACAACCTAAACGTCCAACAACAGATGAATGGATAAAGAGGATGTGACACATATTTACAATGGAATATCACTCAGCCATAAAAAGGAAAGAAATTGGGTCATTTGTAGAGATGTGGATGGATCTAGAATCTGTCATGCAGAATGAAGTAAAACAGAAGGAGAAAAACAAATATTGTATATTAGTGCATATATGTAGAATCTAGAAAAATGGTATGGATGAACCTATTTGTAGGGCAGGAATAGAGATGAAGACATAGAGAACACACACATGGACATTGTGGGGAAGGGGAGGGTGGGACAAATTGGGAGATTAGGACGGACATATATACACTACCATGTGTAAAATAGAAAGCTAGTGGGAACAAGCTTTACACACAGAAAGCTTAGCTCCGTGCTCTGTGATGACCTAGATGGGTGGGACGCAGGGGGGGTAGGAGGGAGGTCCAAGAGGGAGGGGATATAGGTATACATATAGCTGATTCACTTCATTGTACAGCAGAAACTAACACAACATTGTAAAGCAATTATACTCCAATTTTTAAAAAATCTCAATATACAATTACTTCTTCAATTGGGTTGTCACATAGATTAATAAGATAATGAATACAAAACTCTTAGCTCAGAACCATGCTCATGGTTTTAAAGTGCTAAAAAACATTAGCTACTCACAATTTTACACCTCATCTTAGGCAAATAATGTATACAAATCTTTAATTTGCCTTTTTGGCCATATAAGGTATATATTAAGCCTTTTTGTGATAGTATTAAGTATGTGGTCATTGCAAAATGACATACTTTTTTGTGGGGATTCGTGAGACTCATCGACAAACAGATGAACAAAAAATGTCTCAGAATCTGACTTGTTCATGACTTCATGGTAGCTTATTGGTAGCAGGAGATGGAAGTGGATTCAGTAACAGAGGCAAGAGCACAGAGACCAGGAGAGAGAGAATAGTACACTAAGAGGAAAAAGGGAAGGCCCACTTTCTGATGCTGAGCCTCATACCATGTTTGACAGGCACCACTGAAAAAGCTGGGTCATCCATAATAACAATTACCTGGGAAGAAAAGGATGCCCCTCCCTTTTTTTGGCAGGGGAGGGGCAGGGAGGGAGATGGAAAGAGAAGAAAGAAGCAGAAAACTTCACTATACACAAAATGGAGATCAAGGTGGGCCTGCGGGGGGCAGTGCGGTATAGTGGACAGAGCATGGGCTGTATAATGAGATAGATCTAAATTTGGTTTTGTAGCTGGGTTATTTGCTCCCTAGGCTAAGTACCTATTGCTCTTCAACAATTTGTGCCACTCTCACTTTACCTTTGTAATGGTAATAAAAATTATAACTATAAAATATATAAATATAAAAATTATAATTATGTCATAGGGATGTTGTGAAGATATAATGAAACAACAATGCTGGTTGAGTGCCCAATCCATTTTCTGGTCTTAGGGAATACTTCTCACACACTCTGCAGGCAAGGAAGGTACAAAAATCCTTGCTGAAGCATTGTTTCTTGCACTGGTTTAGTCATTTCTTCCATAAGCATTCCCGGTAATTGTGGGAGATTTGTGTTGTGTCAATTTAGCTAAACTGGGACTACATTTCCCAGAATCCACATTTCCCTCATGTGATCAGTTCTCAGCTAGCTTCTGGTGCTGAGAAGGTTGGTGCAGCACAAGGCACTGCTGCAGCTCCTGCCTGGTGGTGCTGACCCCCTGGCTTCTTGGCTGGAGGGTGTCAGCAGCCAGATGCTTAACTCCTCCAGATCCTACTGCATCTCCTGCTCTGAGTTCTCCAACTCCTGGCCCAGATGTATGTTTAGCAATGTGACAAAGGGGCACCAGCTTCTCCTGAAGAAAACCCTCATCATCAAAGTTTGAAACTTGGAGGCAGTAAGGAACCCATACAGGTTCCAGTTCATTCTTAAGGGTTCCAGCTCAGACTTGCAGGTTCCAGTTTGGCCTTTTTTTCCCCCACTCCACAACCATCCTCCCTTCCCAACCATCTGCCTGTGGACATCAGGTTCCAGCACTAGACTCAGACACTAAACTTCACATACACTGTTTCTCCTGTTTCCATAACTGTGTAAGGTCAAAACTTTATGATAAATGCCTATTAAAAATATATATCTATATAGTTATAGATATATTCATATATTTATCCTGGTCATCTTCTCTGATAATCTGATAAGAACCTTAACTGATACAGTGGGTTCTCTCTCCTTGTTCCAAGAACTGTGTTATGGACTGACAAAACTGATGAATAAGGTACTGACCCTATAGTTACAAAATTATCACAATTCTTAAAGGAAAAATCAGCCTTTGCTCACCATACAAGAAATTATAAAGTTTCTATGGATTTGCCTACCTTGGACAGATCATATAAATGAAATTATGTAATATGTGACCTATTGTGTCTTTTTTTTTTTTCACTTAGCATGCTTACTAAGTTTATCCACATTGCTGGATGTATCAGTACTTCACACTTTTATGACTGAATAATATTCAATTGTATGGATATATCACATTTTGTGTATTCATTTATCCATTGGTGGACATTTAGGTTGTTTTCACTTTCTGGAACTATAGAGTTCCAAACTAGATAGTGATAGTTACACAACATTGTGAACATACTAAGTGCCACTGAATTACACACTTTAAAATTGTTAATTTTATATTATATAAATTTCACTTCAATAAAAAATTTTAGGGTTATGAAGTTATAAGGTTGGTTTCCTTTAGTTTAAAGAAATTTACATGTATCTATAATTGTTCAGAGTGAAATTGAAGAGACTCCATTAGAGTTTATGGGTGCCGAACCAGTAAAAATTATGTTCATTAAACTAGATATTTTCAGTGATAAGGTCAGATGTTTTCCACATTTGACTCCAATCTTCTACGTATATTATTCTTTGCTCTGCTATTTTGCTACAAGCTTGCCACTGATTGGCTTCTTGACATGCACATAAAATCAATTAGCATTCAGTCTCTGAGAATAATTCTCTTAATAGATTACTGCTTTCACCATTTAGCCAACAGAAGAACATTTCTTTCCACACCACCCCACACTTATATAGGAAGGCATTTGGTAACACTTATCAGCTTGCACATGCCAGCAATTAGATGTCAATAGAATTCCTATGTTCAATCCCTGTATACAAGGAACATGTTAGCCAAAATTTCCAGTCCTCTCACAATTATCTGAACTCATCAATTTTTGTCCTTTATATCGGTTAAAGGCCCACATCTGCCTCCAAACGTCCCCTAAAAAGGGGAGAGTATGAAAGTAGACTTCAAGATTGAGGATATGCCAAGCCAGTTCTCTTTCCCTCATGTTTCAGGAGTACAATAAAAAGCCAGTATTTTCCTTCAACTGCTAACTCCGCTTTCTTTTTTTTGTTGTTGTTTTACTTCTTTTTTACTCCAAAGATCTAATATGAATATCATTGTCTTACAGATATTTCCGACCCCATCTCCCTCCATTATCCCTCTCTTACACTATAGTACAGCCACACTGGTTTACATTTGGCTCCTAGAACATGTAAAACTCATCTCCGGCTCAAGACCTTTACAGTTGGTCCTCCCTCTGCTTGAATATTCTTCTCAACAAGGTAATTTTTTCATCATTCAAGTTTCAAATCATTTAGTACCTTTTCACAGTGGGCTCCCCTAGCTATAGCAGCCCTTTCAGTCACACTCACCACATTACCCTATTTATTTTTTATTTCCTGTTTCCCAAAAGTATATCATATATCCTTAATATAGGGGGGACTCTGTCTGTCTAGTTGACAGCTGTTTTCCCAGAGTTTTGAACAATGCTGGAGCAGACAGGAGATGTACAATTAATATCTTGACTGACTGACTAATAAACTAACAGGTACTAATCATGCTAATAAATGTAAAATTGCAGTTTGATTCATAGTGGTACCATCCTTGTGACAGAGGATGCTGGAAAAGATTGGGTATTTGTTTCTATATGCATGTATGCATGTATGTATGTATGTTGGTTGGTTGGTTAGTGTTTTTTTGAGGCGGGGAAGGAGCAGGTTATAAGTTCAGTTTTGACATTTTCATTTAGAAGTATTATTGATGCCACAAGAAGTGATATCAAATAATTTTGTAGATTAAACTGAACTTACAAATTAGAGGTGTGTATAAGGATAAATTCATGAGACATCTGCTTCTCAGTGCCTATTAAATGTGGGCATGGATAATATCATTCAGGAAGAGCAAGAAGAATAGGAAGAGAGGACTGGAAATAGGAATGGATAACAACGGAAAGGAAACGGAACAGGAGTGGTCAGTGAGGAAGGAGGATAACCATGCAAGTGTGGCACGCTGAAGAAGGGAGTTGTTATGGACTGACTATGTCCTCCAAAAATCCATAGGTTGAAGTCCGAATCCCCAATGTAATGATATTTGGAGGTGGGGTCTGTGGGAGGTAATCAGATTTAGATGAGGTCATGAAGGTGGAGCCCCTGATGGGATTAGTGCTCTTATATGATGAGAAAGAGACACCAGAGCTTTCTCTCTCTCTCTCTCTCTCTCTGTTTAAACAAAGAAGAGGTCATGTGAACACACAGCACGATGGGGGACCTCTAAACGCCAGGAAGAGGGTTCTCACCAGGAACCAAAACTACCAGGACCTTGATCTTGGACTCTCAGCTTCCAAAACTGTAAGAAAATACATTTTTGTTGTTTAAGCCTATTAATCTGTGGTATTTCATTACAGAGCCCAAGTTGACTAAGACAGTGGTGTTTCAAGAAGGAGAGAATCAGAAACATGTATAACTGATTCACTTTGCTGTACAGCAGAAACTAACACAACATTGTAAATCAACTATACTCCAATAAAAATTAATTTTTTAATTAAAGGAGATAACTGTGCAATGTGTTGAGATGCTGCTGAGCCTGAAGTAAAATAAAGACTGAAAAGTATTCACTGAATTTAGTCACATAGAAGTATGGAATACATATATGGGACTTCCATATATATATGAAATATATCCTAAAACCATTTGGTGATATGCCTTACTACAACTTCACAACACTGTGAATTTATGTCCTATTTATATTTCATCCTAACTTTAAGATTTTTATTGGAGACTCTACTACCTAACTAGCTTATTCCTCTTTTTGTTCCCTATTTACTATGTTTTCTACAGGAACCATTTTACATGTCTCTTTATGTAAGATTCTTTACATGACTCTCTCTCATGTAAAGATCATTTGTCAAGATTTCAGTGACCTTGAATCGTTCAAAATGTCCATGGATCACTTCTCCAGTTTATAACACTTACCAGTTCAGACCTGCTGTATTGCAAACTTTAGATCCTTATTTTAGATTTCAACTCTATAGGAATGCTGAGCACAAATGACCATATATTCTGTTTTGAAAATCTTGTTTTGACAAGTTCTGGGGGTTCCAGGCATATGCTGAACAGTTGAGAAACTGTAGCCTCTCCAGCAGTTTTCATTCACATATTCCATTTAGGTGCTCATCTTCTGAGTGTAGAGGACATTTGTTACATAGGGCAGTTCCCCACCAACACCCCTTTCCTTATTGGGAGAAACCAGAGGTCGTTGGATTACCATCCAATGATCTTTCTTTTTTCTTTGGAGCACCATCAGCCAGAATAGAAGCAAATGTTCCAGTCTCAGTCAACCAGAGGCTCCAACATGGGACAGTGACTCTTTAGCAAGGGACACAAAACAAAAGGGACCATTTCAATTCATTCACAGCACCAGCAGCTCTACAAGATTCTGCTTGGGCTAAAGACTTGACTTCCTCCCTCTTGGCATAAAAGAACAGAAGTGTCTTGGTTCACACCCAGTCTCTATTCCTGGTTTTCTGTCCTCCCATTGATTTTGTGTGATGTCCTTGGTATCCTTGCAAATTTATACACTTGTTTCTTTTTCTTTTTTCCTAACATTAGCCAGGTAGTTTTTGATACCTGCAATCAAAACATTCCAGCGCCTCCCTGGTGGTGCGGTGGTTGGGAGTCCGCCTGCCGGTGCAGGGCACGTGGGTTCGTGCCCCGGTCCGGGAAGATCCCACATGCCGCGGAGCGGCTGGGCCCGTGAGCCATGGCTGCTGAGCCTGCGTGTTCGGAGCCTGTGCTGCGCAACGGGAGAGGCCACAACGGTGAGAGGCCCGCGTACCGCAAAAAGAAAAAAAAAAAAAAAAAATTCCAAACTAACAGAGAGGGAGGTCTTCACATGATGGACCCAAGTAAGAACCTAGTAACCATGGTTAGTGGCTGAGCTGGCACTTCCTGACAGAATTATTTGTTACTCTTGGCAGATCTCAAGGGGGAAAAAAACCCACTGCTTTGCCAGAGCTTCTGTTGCCAGTGACTATCACTCTGGGGGTATTCTCCACAGAAAGAGAACACTGGGGGAAAAAAACCCAGCACTGCAATTTAGATTGCCACTCCATTTAATAAATAGGGAAATGGTGTTACTTTACCGGTAATTAATTTTTTTTAAAAGCCCACGTAAAATGTCAGCTGGACTCTGTTTATTGGAACATAACACATTAGACAAACTTAACCTTGTTGATTTATCTGAGACAGCTAGGCTGACAAATTTCAATTGAGCCTGTTACAAAGCTGGCTCTGACTTGTAAAAATGTCTATTTTGAGTCAAGACTAAGTAGGACTATACACGTATATATGTATTTTCCTGCCTCTAATGAGAGAAACAGACATATGAAAAAGTTGTTTATCCTTTGAGCACCAAACATCATACTGAGTCCCTTTGAAATGTTAAAATTTGGAGCCATTGGTCTGTTATCTACAGAGAGAAAAACAATACTGTGGGTTCAGGAGAAATGGATAGGAGGGTTTGAAATGGGAAGAAAAACACCAATAGGAATGATAAACTGGGTTTTAATGACAAAGTCACTTTGCCAACTGTAACTCGGGTGCTGGGTAAGCTGATCTGACTTCATTAGGTGATAGTCAGCCTCCCAAAGCCATCATCAGGCTGGAAGAAAGCCATATGTGTTAGTCGCACAAATGGACATTGATTTTTCAATAAACTGGAACCCAAAGCCAACATCACTCCAATGATATCTTTTCTCAGGAGAGAGGATTTCTCGCTCACGCCTGGCACCATGTCTCAGCTCTTATATTACAAGAATTACATGGGTGAAGCAGAGTAGAAAACATCAGTTCACTTAAGTCATGTGATAAATGAGGCAACTAAGTCAATTAGATGCACAGTTACTGAGTTATATCTGTTTTGCTTTGTAAAATATAATTTTAAATAGGATCATCTGTCTTACCATACTTGACAGCATTAGAATTCTGTGGGGCAGAAAAAAATGTGGTTCATTACTCTATAAAAACAGTGCCTACTCTCTCAACTGGATAACGTAACCTTGCTCTTTAAGTTAGAGGTTGTTATCCGTTAACTCTTTCTCTGTAAGAAGGGAGGACACATTTTGTATTTGCTAGTTGTCTGCATTTCTTTAAATGAATGGCTTTTCTACCAGTCATCATGTGTTTGGGGGATTAGTAGACAGAATGTTAAGTTTTTCAATGCATCATTTACCAGATGCATCTCTTTCTGGAGGAAGAGAGAGAAGGTAGTTGAAGAAGATTTACGCTATTCTGGGAAGTGTCATTTGAGTGACTTTGTAGTGAAAAGATGAGCAGCCACCCTTGTCTAAGAGAATAGTGCCAGGACCTTTAAGTGGCTTAACTAAAGGTGCTCCCCACCACTGTCTCCCCTTGGTATGCAGAACTTGTCACTGGGGAAGAGGTGTATACATCTACAGAGGAGACAAGGAGGTCTTTCCGGTGACCATAATAAGACCCTTTGCTTTTGGAGGAACACTTCTAGAGCTTCTGACAGATTGTGATGGTCCTGCCTAAAGTGTGTGGACAGGTTAGGACACCAGGAACCACCATGGGAAACTAACCATGAATGAAGGTAATACTGGACTGGTGGACAAGGCTAGATTAGAGGCTTAACAAGAAATTGCTTATGAGCCAAATTATGTTCCCTTTGTTTTAAAGTAGTGAACCAACTAAACTCAATGAGCCATTTAAAAGTTAGAGGACTTCCCTGGTGGTGCAGTGGTTAAGAATCCGCCAGCCAATGCAGGGGACACAGGTTTGAGCCCTGGTCCGGGAAGATCCCACATGTCACGGAGCAACTAAGCCCGTGGGCCAAAACTACTGAGCCTGTACTCTAGAGCCCGTGAGCCAAAACTACTGAGCCTGCTGAAGCCCGCACACCTAGAGCCCATGCTCCGCAACAAGAGAAGCCACCACAATGAGAAGCCCGCACACCACAAGGAAGAGTAGCCCCCACTCGCCACAACTAGAGAAAGCCTGCGCACAGCAATGAAGTCCCAACGCAGCCAATAAATAAATAAAAAGATAAATTTATTTAAAAAGTTAGAATATTTCACATATAAATATGAATTACTTTGGCCAGGACACATGCTCTGCAATTTGCTCAAAAACCTACCACTTACATATATATTCTTACTCTCCCTGCTTCACTCATTTCTTTAACTTTCTGGAACACAGAAGGCAGTTGAGTTCTTCATCTTTTACCAAGATGGTTGTGGGGAGAGGCTACCAATTCTGTCACAGAATGGAACTGAGACTGGAAGCCCCTTTAACCCCGCCACATGGGAGTACGGTTGAGAAACTTTGGCTGAACATGTGGAGAGAAACTGAGTTGTAGCCTTGGGAACATCCTTAGTTGAACTGGGCATGTGAGTTGTTACCTCACACACAAGGGGTGGGGACCTAGCAAAAGCGCTATTGCAGGAGAGGACAAGGACATTAAACATGGATTTTTAAGGTATAATTCCTGGTCAAAGAATATGTAAATCCTAAGTTTGAAAAGTATTGTCAAGTTGGCCTCAGAAAGATTGAACCAGGTTACATACAAACCAACAGTTCATGAGAACACCAGTTTGCATACTGGTCAGCAATGGCTATTATTGATCTTTTTAAGTCTTGCTAACCTGATTGGGAAAAATTGCTGCTTTGATTTGAATTTTCCTGAATACTGGTGAGCTTAAGCATATTTTCCGATGTATGCTGGCCATTTTTATTTTTTCTAAGAACTAACAGTCTATAACTATTGTTCCTTTTCCTTTTTTGGTTATTTGCTTTTCCTTATTGAACTGCTGGAACCCTGAGATGCTTCTCTTTTCTCTGTCATATTTGGTACATTGTTTTCTTCCAGTCAGTTAATTGCCTTTTAACTTTGCTGTTGCATCCTTCATTGTGCAGAAATTGCTAATTTTTATTTAGAAAATCCATTAATTTTTTTAAAATGATTTTTGTGTTTAATGTCTTTCACAGATCCCCTCAGCTCCACGACTGCCAAAATAATCTCCTAATTTCCTTTAATAAAGCTGTTGGTGTTTTACATTTGTATTTGATTATTTAATCATCTGAAAGTTGTTTTATGTTTGCTATGAATAGAAATATAACTTTTTAAAATAAATAAATATCAGATTACCTCAACACCATTTTCTCATTATTTGAAATTCTAATTGTATCTTAAATTAACAGGTATCTTCTTGCTTTGGGGTTCATTCTGAAATTCCATAAGGCAACTTCCTTACTGGAGATAGGGGGTTGCTGATTACTCACCATTCTTCTCTCTGATTTCTCAAAAAATGATAATAGACACTTAGCGTCTGATAAGGATGAAAATGTATAGCATCTGGTTTACATTGGCTGGGTACTGTTAAGTAACCTCTTGAAAATATAGAACTTCTAAAATATTGTATAAGAGGATGTAGGCTGGTCTGGAGCCAAAGTGAGGCTTTCTTTTTCTTCCCTACAGATCTAGATCTTAGGATCTAACTGTGAGGAGGATAAGATCTGCAAAGCAATTACTCAACTAGCTTAAGGAGGAGAATGCCAGCATCCCAAACCCATTTTCTCAGAGTATTTACCCCAATAATATCTCCCCCTACAAGGAGAAGCAGAAATTCTCTCTTCTCTAAGGAAAAATACAAAACAAAGGAATGACCATCCTTCCCAACATACACTCTCATTGTTTATCTTTCTCTATTTTTTCCTTTTAGGATATCTTTGCATGTTTTCTCTTTGAGATGAATTTTAAAAGAAACTCATAACTTTGATTTTAAAAATCTTGTTGGGATTTTACTTAGAATTGCATTTAATTTACATGTTTATTTGGGTATAATTATCTTTACAGTATTGAGTTTTTTTGTCCTGATGTTTATTTATTTATTTATTTTACCATACGCGGGCCTCTCACTGTTGTGGCCTCTCCCGTTGCGGAGCACAGGCTCCGGACACGCAGGCCCAGTGGCCATGGCTCACGGGCCCAGCCGCTCCGCGGCATGTGGGATCCTCCCGGACCGGGGCACGAACCCGTGTCCCCTGCATCGGCAGGCAGGCTGTCAACCACTGCGCCACCAGGGAAGCCCCTGATGCTTATTTAAACTTTGCTATATATACTTCAGCATAATCATATAATTTTCTCTATACAGGTCATGTGCATTCTACTAAGTTTGCTCATGGGTTTTAAATACTTTTTATTGCTATTGAGTCCGATTTTTTCTCTTTCATTTTTCTAATTAGGTTTTTACTTGTAAAGTGATTGATTTTGTATGTTGACATTTTATCAACCTGCTTTGCTAAAATTATTGTTACATTCCATCTCTCAGACAATTCTATTATATGAAGTAATAAAAGTTTGAGGCTCTTATGCTAAAATTTCTGTTTTCTTTTATTGCCTTGTTGCATTGGTAGATGTCCAGTTTCAGCAGCCATGATGGTATTAGGCATTCTTATTTTGGTCAAAACTTAAGTGGGAATGTTTTTAATGTTTCACCATTATGATGTTTGCTAAGTTTTTCTGACAATTTTCTTAACTAAATCAGGGAGGAACCTCTTTATTCCTAGTTTGACTCTATTAATAATGGTATTGATTCATGAGAAATTCCTTTTTTGTAATGAGATAAGTGTATAATATCTCTAAATGTGTTAATCTGGTTGAATTATATAAACAGATTTACCAATGTGAAACCATTATTACACTTCCAGAATAAATCCTGGTCATTTATATTATTCTCTGAAAAAGTTGCTGGCTATAATTTGTGAATATTTAAGTTGAGATGTTTGTACTTAATGTTTGTAAATGAAATTACTCTATAGTTTTTCCCATTTTTTTTGTTCTTTTGTTTTCTGTTTTTGTAATAAGAGTTATTCAGATTAATTAAATGAGTTTTAAAGTTTTTAAAACATTTTTAATTCTTTGGTAAGTTTATTTAACAGAGTAATTTTCTTTAAAAGTTGAATCGAACTGGCTTATAAATTCATTTTGAACTAGTGTCTTTTATAGGGATAGATTTT
Source organism: Pseudorca crassidens (assembly GCF_039906515.1). NCBI lineage: Eukaryota > Metazoa > Chordata > Mammalia > Artiodactyla > Delphinidae > Pseudorca > Pseudorca crassidens. The sequence goes on from NC_090312.1 coordinate 29,680,029, forward strand.
TAATATGGTTATTGATGTATTCAATTTTTACCTCTTCAGTCATTTAAAGTAATTTATACTTTCTTAGAGAATCATTTACTTTTTTGTTTTTATTATGGTTTTTTTGAGCAAAAAGTTATTCATAGAATTCTGTCAAGATTTCTTGACATTCCATACCCCTAGTTATCTTTTTCCTTGTTTCAAATTACTTTATCTTCTCTCTTTTTTCTCTAATACACTTACCAAAGAGAACAAAAAACTCATTTTATTGATTAAATCTATTATATACTCTATTTTATTAATGCCCACTTCTTTCTTCATTAATTGAGTCCTGCTCCCACTTCAGCAGGAGTTCGTCCTTAGTGTGTGCTTTATTGGTAGTTTTTGAGAGCCACACTACAGCACTGTGAGATTATTTATGTGAGATTCTATCAGTTTATGAGAGCCTTTAAGCAATCATTGAAATTAAGGAAAATCATGTAAATTTAATTAGAAATCACATTATCTCTGGGTGGATAGAGCTTGTGAAATCTTCTAGTCTAACTGTATTTTTTGTTTATTTATTCAAATAATATTTTTGAACAAAAAATATTCGATTCCCTATGTACTGTCTGCTATGTTATGCGCTGAAGATATAGCAGTTAACCAAATAAACATGGTTCCTACCTTCATAGGGTTTCAGTCTGATGGAGGAAACACATTAAACAGACCAATAGTTCATGATAAACAGACAAATATAAATAAATAAGTGAATTTTAATTTTTCTATGCATTTGGAAGAAAGAAAAAGGTGCTATGAAAGAGAATAATTTAGGTGGAGAAATCAGAGAACGTCTCTATGAGGAAATGACATTTAAGTTGAGATAAGAATGATGATAGGTCTTAGGTAGGCAAAGAATGATGGGAGGGCAATGGGGGTGAGAAGAATGGCACATGCAAAAGCCTGGAGATGAGAATAATTCTGGCTTGCTCAAAAATTAAGAATGAGATCACACCAAATTAAGCTGTGGAAGAGAAACAAAGCTAAGATGTAGGCCAAGATCTGAACTTGATGGGTCTGTAGCTACAATCCGAAGTTTTGGATTTTATTCTAAATAAGATGAGAAATCACTAAAATGTTTTCATCTGGGGAGTGTTACAATATAATATACCTTTCCAAAGACCCATCTGGCTTCAGGGCAGAGAACAAATTGGAGCAGAGTAAGGGTGGAAATGAGAAGAGTAGTTAGAAATTGCTGACATAACATGCAAGAAATAATGGTGGCTTGGACTAGAATGGTAAAGTCAGGATGGCAAATGCACACTGATTCAAGGCATTTTACAAGATAAAATCAGTATGACTAAGTGACGACTTCTTTCACTGTGGTAAGATACACACAACATAAAATTCACCATTTTAACCATTTTAAGTGTACAATTCAGTGGCATTTAGTACATTCACAATGCTTGCAACCGTCACCACTATCAAGTTCCAGAATATTTTCATCATCCTAAAAGAAAGAGTCACGCCCATTAGGCAGTCATTCCCTGTTATGGGCTGAATTACGTCCCCCCAATTTCATATGTTGAAGTCCCAACCCCCAGTACCTCAGAAGATGACTGCATTTGGAGATAGGATCTTTAAAGAGGAAATTAAGGTAAAATGAGGTCATACAGTAGGTTGTAATCCAATATGACTGGTATTCTTTTTTTTTTTTTTTACATCTTTATTGGAGTATAATTGCTTTACCATGGTGTGTTAGATGAAGACAGAGTGAGAAAACATCCATCTACAAGCAAGGGGATAGGACTCAGATGAAATCAACACTGCTAAAACCTTGATCTCAGATGACTAGCCTCCAGAATTGTGAGAAAATACACTTCTGTTGTTTAAGCCACCCAGTTTATGGTACTTTGTTATGGCAGGCCTAGCAAACTAATGCACTTTCCATTCCTTCCTCCCCTCAGCTCATGGCAACCACTTATTTGCTTTTTATCACTATGGATTTGCCTATTTTCGATATTTCCTATAAAGAGAACCTTACAATATGTGGCCTTTTGTGTCCAGCTTCTTTCACTTAGCATACTGTTTGCAAACTTCATCCATGCTGTAACATGTATCATTACTTTGTTCCTTTTTATGGCTGAATAATATTTCATTACATAAATATATCACTTTTTTATTCTTCAGTTGATGCTTGATGATGACTTTGATGTAAGGAATGAGAGAGAAGAAGGTGTCAAGAATGACTTCTAGATTTCTAGCTGGAGAACCTCAATGAATGGATGACATTTATTGAGCTGGGAATGAAAGTAGGAAGAGTATATTAGAGGGAAGATTTGGAAAGCTTATGCCTACAAAGGGTTAATGACTAGTCACATGGCCAAGGCAGGTCTGTGTTCTCCCATTCTATTACCCTCTCTCTTCCTCTAACAAATCAGCATGGGTGAAATAATCTAAACCATTTTACTGGTTTCACCTTTTCCTATCTATCAAGTGAAATTATTCCTGGTCATTTCTAGCCCTGTACATGCCCTCTGGCCAATCAAAACGTTCCTGAAACCAACTAACAAAAACTATGAGCAAAGACTTGCAATATATGAACACATAACTGGGTTTAAGTACTAAGTCAGCCACAGTATTAAAATTCAATCAACTAACCAAGTGATCCTTTCTCTTGGTCTCCCGGAAAGTCTAGTTCATTTTAAACAGTACTTTTTCTAATTATGAAAATAGTATGTACACCTCGTTTTAAAATTTGGAATATACAGAAAGGAACATAAAAATAAAGTGAAAGCTGCTTATGATCTCTCCGCTTATAGATAAGCACTATTAACATTTCTGAATTTTTTTTCTATAAATTTTACAGAAATATCTCTCTAAATTCAGGGGTTGTATTTCTAAAAGAATTGTGGTTGGCAAAACAGCAACTGGCATTCTCAAGGTGCTGTAGGAAATATAGATTTAAGGAGAAGTGCTAAACTGTAATGAATTAGTTTTAAACATAGCAAACAGAAATTCTAGAACAGGTGTGCTTTAAAAAAAAAAATCTTAAATACTTGTTAGAAAGCCCAGGAAATATTGTTCCAGTGTCATGACCTGACAGGGCTTTTACATGCAGACTCTATCACTTTTTATATGCAGACTCTATTATTGTTTAAACAAGTTTTTCTTGCCTTGATATGTCTTTTGCATTCCTGGCTCTGCATCATTTGTTTTTGCAATTAGTGGCAAAATGTTTGAGTGCTTTATCACCCTTATCCCTTGCCTTGTCCTAGCCTCCTCACAATTTATCACTGGGCTTAAGAACACATTTCTTTGAATGTAGCCTTCAATTTCTCCTATGAGAGGGTGTGTTCTCTTTTCTTTGGAGTATCCCATAGACTGGCTTACATGATATATAGGAGGAGCTAACAATAATAGTGGTTTTCTTTTGTTTAAGAGAATCTAACAAAAATGGGAATGATAATCATCTTGATCATCATCAACAGCAAGAACAGAAGCAGCAGCATAGAATGACATTTTCCAGATATTTAATTGGTATGCTAATATAAAACTAAGTTACCTAAAAGTCAAAATTTTCTAATTTTTTTATGTTTATACAACTGAAATCTATTGTTTTTGTCATCTGTAGTCTTCACTTAATATCCTAGAAGAATTTCTCCTGTATGATGAAAAGTTATGAGAAGATATAGTCTTTCTTTGAACAGTGTAAAGAAGGATTGATGCATTTCATAGTCTAATGCTTTGTTTTTGCAGTAAAAATATAAATGGCTGTTAAGGAACATCCTCTCCAGGAGAAAGGCAGCATGAAAACTGGCTTCCTTATTGAAAACTACATGTGGCCAGGGTCAAAGAACTATCTACTATGATCTCTTTCAAGGCTATGGTGAATTTCCGGTGCCACTGCAAGCTGGTGATAGAAAGAATAAAATGTCTAAACTTGGATCACTGTAGCTTGTCGCAACTCATCTATATGAATGTACCCTTAAGTGCAAGTCTTATTAAAAAGGAAGGACCTAAGAAGGACTAGGCTGATCCAATCCCATGGCTCCAAAGCCAATTAGCCATATTTGGTCTCACGGCCAAGTGAAAATAAAATGCTGATCAGCACAGAATGACAGATTTTGTGGCAAAAACACAAAGTCAAAGTAACTGTCATTACTTGTCAAAATCCCCTCTTGCCACGAGGTAATGGTGGAAATATGGCTAGAGTTTAAGCCATTTCTGGAAAAAAGTCATCTGGTCAGATTGCACATGATTCATTTGTTTCAGAAAAGGTTAAAATACCAAGGTTGTTGGGCTTCCCTGGTGGCCCAGTGATTGAGAATCTACCTGCCAATGGAGGGGACATGGGTTCGAGCCCTGGTCTGGGAAGATCCCACATGCCGCGGAGCAACTGGGCCCGTGAGCCACAACTACTGAGCCTGCGCATCTGGAGCCTGTGCTCCGCAACAAGAGAGGCCATGATAGTGAGAGGCCTGCACACAGCAATGAAGAGTGGCCCTGGCTCGCCGCAACTAGAGAAAGCCCTCGCACAAAAACGAAGACCCAACACAGCCAAAAGTAAATAAATTAATTAATTAAAAAAAATACCAAGGTTGTTTCAAAACTGACTTCAGCCAAAAATCAATTTTTTTCACATTAAATTTAAGCTACTATATTTTCAAATATTTTTTAGAATATTTTATAACATAGTACTTCTAGATTACTGATATGCATAATGCATTTTATATATTAATTTTCCTTATTTAAAAATAATGTTTTATTTTGGAAGATTAATATTTTTATGTTCATGGTCAGTATCTATACACTGTGTTTAAGTATTTAAAATTTTATGAAAATAAAGATTTGAGTGACTGTTTGGAATCACTGAGATGGAAAGAAGAGAAACTATATTATATTCTCTTCCCTCCGGGCTGGGTCACCCTAAACCATACCACGCATTGTCTCCTAGAAACTGTATTCATCTCACAAATTTTACCTAAGGAAACTTCTTATCTTCTAGCCTAGGAAAGTGAGATTTTGGATTCAAGAGATTTATGGTGATGTATTTCACAGCTAAAAATTAAACTATAAATCCCAGTAGCTCGAAGGAATAATTAGTTGGCCTTTGAACAATGTTTTAATTTACATTTTGGTATTAACTTGAAATTTTATCTCAACAGCTGTAAGATTTTTCTAGTCAAGCACATGAAGGTTCATTGCTCCTTTTATTCAGTTATTCAACAACTATCTTGTGCCAGCTGTTGGTGTTAGCAGAGCAAGCAACATCATCATTCATTCATTCCATAAATATTCACTGGGTACCTACTGTGTCAGGCATTGTTTTAGATGATTGAGATATATCAATGAAAAAAACTGAGACAAAATTCCAGCCCTCAACGTGCTTACATTCTGGTTGGGGGGAGGAGGGGAGTTAAATAAAAGATAAACATAGTATGTAAGTATATTATGCATTTTGTTAGAAGGTGAAAAATACTATTTGAAAAAATATATAGCAAGGCGGTCAGGGAAAGGATTGAAATTTTAAATAGAATAATCATAGAAGGCCTCGTTGAGAAGGTGACATGTGAGCAAAGACTTGAAGGAGAAGAGGGAGTGAGCCATGTGCATATCTCCATGGGCAAAGGGAATAGCCTATACATAGACTCTGGGATAGGACAGACTGGGCCTGGCATGTTTGAGGCCCTGAATAGAGGCCAGAATATCTAGAAATGAGTGAACAAGAGGAAGAGTCAGTGGAGATAAGGATAGAGAAATAAGTGGAAAGATCATGTACAAGCCCATTGGAGGATTTTGCCTTTTATTCTGAAAGAGATGGGCAGCCATCGGAGGGTTTTGACTCAGGGAGTGACATGAGCTGATTTAAAGTCCGTGAAAGTACTCCTACAAAGGGTTTTGGTATCCTGTACATGTTCTCCAAATTTACTGACCTCCCACATTCCATTTCTGCTGTCCAGTTCTGATATCTTTCCCTTCTCCTCAATGCTAATTCTCCCTTTGAATACCCTCCCCTTTCAGTATTTCACATTCAATATTCCTCCACCTTTCACATGAGTCCTTTATAACTTGTATCTCCTTTTCAAAAGTCAGTTTATCATTTTCTCTACCTATTTTTTTTGTTTTTATCCTTCTTTCAAATTATTTTGCTACTACAATACAACCAAAATGGAGAATGTTACCTCATTGTCATAACTCCCCATACTAAACTATATTCAGTATCACATGTTCCCACCCATTTCCAAATGAGTGACATTCTCTGGAATGAGTATCTTAACAACTGTGGATAGCACTGTCCTAGGTAATGGAGCAAAGATCTAGGCATATTCACCATATCCTAACGTATTTTTAACTGCTGTGTCACAGCCTCTGAGTTTCTGTGTAACCTCTTCTAAATTTAAAACTTTCTGCTCTTTAGCTCCCTGAATGGCTAATAGAAAAAAATGTGGGTTTTTTTTTTTTTTCCATTTCATTTTCATGTACTCTGAAAAGAGAATAAGGTTGTGACGAGAGTTACTTTAAAGAACTTGTAATATTGGGTAGAAACAGAAACAACGTTCATTTGAGCACTTTGTGACTTGTTATGGTCCTTTCATTGTGATTTCAAATTGTTTATTCAATTTAGATGGCAGCGGGAGATTACATTTTGCAGGAATGTCTATTGTACTTTGGCAGCTGTTCAGCACCAATATTCCAACTTCAGTAGACAAGGAAGAGGCCTTCTGCAAAGGGGCCAGAATTGCAACCACATTCTGGAAATTTTTGAGCAGATCCAGGTTGCACCTTGTTTTAGTTTCAGATTGCCCAGAAGATCCTGGGATAATAATTCAAATTCGAGTAATTTATTTGGCAAGTAGAGGCAATACCGCAAGAAAAGTGGGGAGGTAACACAAGAGATGGAAGGCAATCAATAAAGGATATACTATTCCAGCCACCACAGTGGGCAACTGAAGCTTATTCCCACAAGGGGACTCTGGGAAATGTTATAAAACACATGCCTCAGAATTATCCCACCCAAGATGCAAGGGGGCTGTGGATATATATATATATATATATATAGATATATATATATATATATATATATATATATATATAAACTTCCAGATTCATTGGTCAAGAGCTGTTCTGTAGGTATTATTAATTCAGTGCTTCTAGTATGCCACTTTTCGAAGTTGGGGGTAAGAAGTTGAAGAAGACAAGTCCTTGGGCTCATCTGGAAGTTAGAAGTCTGGCAGAGCAAATTGAAACATCTGAGTGATCTGACAGCATCTGCTACACATCTGGATCCACCTCCCCTCCAGGGTTGCATATATTAACTCACAGATTGTCTGCTTCACAATTCCATGGAACACAATGCACACAGATGACAAGGTGAGTGGTGCCCCTCTGGAGTCATGCAGCTTGACCATGCCTATCTGGGGCCCAGTTCAGTCCATACAACTAATAGCTGTTTTGGTACTTATGACATTAAACAGTCAACTTCTCTCATAAACTTCTCCCACAATTAGTTCTCATCATAATCTACAGACAAGGCCTGACTTCAGTCACCATGATTCAATTACAGAAATTTCTGAATAACTTCCACTGAGATTGAAACTGAATCTTCAGAGTTATTAACCCTTGTCTCTTTAGTATTATTACTTTTCACTAACTGGCCTGATCAATCAGACATATACAATCCATTACAATTAGTAGGATGCTCCTGGAACCAAAGTGAAGACTGATGGTTTACAAAAGGCAAGATGAAAAGCTAAGAAAAGTTGTTCCCAGTATAATGCTCTTTGTATCTTGGGCCATGCTCTTCTTCTCTACTAACATGGGAAGAAACACATATCATTATTTAACAAATTCATGAAGCACAAACAATAACCCCTCTTTGATGTTGGGTATAGTCACATGAATAAGGCACACTCTCAGCCCACATTAAGTTCATGGTATACGAAAAGCACAGCCATGAAAACAATTGTAGTACAACAGCTGGTAACATCCGTATTGAAACAACAGTCATTAATGAGGGGTGTTAATATAATTTTTCAAATTCCAGGCATCAGTATTTAACTGTAATAGTCAAGCTGGATTCACATAGCCCAGGCATCCATGTTTAATAAAGTCTTTAACTTGGGACTTTGTGAAAACAATACGAAAATCTGAATATGTTTGAACTTATTCATTGACATGGGAACTATACAGTTTGCCACACCTGAACTTAAACCAAGGTATTAATAATAAGCCAAATACCATCCAGTAGGGTTCTGATATCAGTGTTTGGCTATTCCTCACTTAAGGAATGACCAGAAGAGTGGCCAAGACAATAATGTCTATTCTGATCTCAACTGGATTCTTCTTCTAGGTTTGCTGATTTTCTGTGTCTCCCAAATTTTCTTTTTGTCCCATACAATCTACCCTGGGATTGTGTCATTCTGAGAAGTTATGTGAAGTGTGTTTGAAGTAGAATCTTTATCACTTAGTTGCTTTTGTGTTTTGGTTCCCTCTAATGTTTTCTATAAAATGCCTGTTCCTGTTGCTTGGCTGTCTCACTAAGCTGACTGCTCTCTGGCTATGTTCTCCTGCCCATAGTGAAGGATGACTACATTCAGTTCAAGCTGTTCTGAAGATTTGCTTCCTACTTAGAGCCTGTGCTCAAAATGAGCCCCCCATTTCACAGCGTCAAGGCTCTTCCAATATACAATATTATTCAGCAGCTTACCACTTGAGGCTCAATTCTCTGAGGTCATGTGATTAAAAAAAAGCAGGAACTAGAATTTCCAGTAGACACTGAGTACTCCAAGTGTATACTGACTCTACCAGGTAGGTCCTGGTACAACAGAGAGTCTTACTTGATCTGTGTTTGAGAATAATAGAGACGGCTTTATAGGATTTTTAGATAGACTAGTTAATTCTCCAAATACTAGAATTTCTTGGATTAGCCATAGCGTTAGCTCTCTGGCATTCCTTTCATGGAGTAAGGAGGATCCCGCTGTGTGATTTCTTTTTTCAAAAATTAGCAACTTCAATAGTAGATCTTATAGCACTATGTAGATACCCCATGAGTTTTGAAAAACTTGTTAAAATCAATATAAAGTATACTCATCACCATAAATTGGTCAATTATTGCCAATACTCCTCTGAATGCACTGCTCATTGCTGTCTATTCCACCTAGTGACATGATCATAGAAAATAAATATGGAGTGGATCACTAGAATTGACTTTCTCCAAAAGATCTGTCTCAGAATTTTCCTTTTATTCCTTCACATGCTAAGCATCTATGCCTGGAACTAAAGTCAGGCTTATGGAGAGGGTTAAAACAACAACTGGGGAGAGAGAACTTATACTTATTGTGCACCTACTATGATTTATGTATAGCTCCTTATAACTATCTGATTTGATCTTCATAAAATTCTTATAGGCTATAAATTTTCTCTTATAGTTGAGGAAACAAAGAATATGAATGACTTTCTTAGGATTTGAATATATGTCCTTCAGACTACTGAGGTCATGCTTTTCCATTTATGTTTCTGCTACATAAGATAAGTGAAGTTGAAAAGTTGTATTTAATTAAATCTTGATCTTCATGTCAAAACCATTTCTATTTGAAATATTCCAATTCATTCATTCAATAGCCAATATTTCGAGCATCTGCTTTGTGGGAAGTGTTGTATTAAACCTATCCCTACCCTGCCCATTCTCTATCATCTTGTTTTGAGCACATGCTCAAGGACATGACACTTTTACAGATTTGAAAGTTTTTAAACTTCAGAAGGATCCTTGTTGGTTGATCTCTTTCAGATATATTTGAGGTACAGGGAGGAAAGTTAATGCCACTGCTTTGTACATTTTAATTCTTTGACTTGAAACTACCAGGACAATAAACTCGACTGGCTCATTCCAATGAACCAAATATCAAACTGGGTTCCACCCCTCTGTGAACTTTGCGCACAACAAACAGTCCTCCACAGATAAAAGAGTGGTCCTAGCAGTGGACGGACACCCCAGAAAGCAGCTGTGCTTGTCCAGGATAAATCCATGACATAGTCTTAAATAGATCTACCAGCCAACCAGAAAAATACTGAGACCGTGTCTCACAATGCCAGAAAAAAAAAAAAATCTCATCTTCCCCTGATTTCATCTACAATGAAATCAAAGATTGGATTTCTGGAAATATTTGGATGACTGAGTAGAATTTTATGCAGCTTCATTTCAATATTTGGTAACATTTAGACACAGCCTGAGGTTGCTAAACTCAAGCCATTCCCTACAGTTAAAAACACTTTTTTTCTCCTCTCCGCCCCCCCCCCCCCGATAAAAATGGTCTCATTGTTCCTTATTTAGTCTAACAGAAGGATCCATGTACCAGTACTGCCTTAGCTTTGCTTGGCTTCAATTATACAAACTAACCACACTCAGTTGGATGGTAACTGCCGTAGCAGTGTGCCTGCCCTCTCCAATTCATGAGTGGAGTTTTTCCACCCTCAATGTCAGGTACAGGATATGAATCGAGGATCAGAATTCTCCAGTGCAAATGGGGGGAAGTTCCAATGAAATGATACTGCTTCTAAGATTAAGGTATACTAATCTGCTCCCTCATACATAATAATAATAAAAACAGCCAGATTTTAAATTGATTAATCACTATGATCCTGGCACTATACTAACTTCCTTACATATATTATCTCATTTAACAATATGGAATTTATCTACATTTTGTCAAATTCTTGAATACTTGAATATGTTTCTCTCTTTTTTAAAATCACAGTTTGTTTTAATTCAGTTGAGCTGTTCGTCCTCTCCTGTTTGCGGTCCCTGAGGGCTGTCAACTCCCTGCTGCCATGGAATACCAATTACATATTTTCAGACCACTAATCTCTCTCCACCCCACCAGCTTTCCTGCTCCTGACCACAGAGTGACAACATCAGCTGCACCATGCCACGGAAAAGAGGACTCAACATTTCAGGAGAACCAGCTCAGCTAAGAGAGTTTCCCGAGTTGTGAAAAACCTCTTAGCACTTCAATGTTGTATTAACCTCAGCTTCACCTGCTTTTCTTTGGGTAACAGGGATCATTAGCCTTGTGAACACCTTCCATCCAACCACAAACAGAAACAGGATGATTGCTCTTGAACCAGGGGGAACTTCTCAGCCTGGCAACAAGGTAGTACAGCTCAGTGGGCAGTGTGGCTGAGTAGAAACCCTGTTTTCATGAGAGCCAGAAAACCAAGATACTGTGTGACTCTGAGCTAGTATTTAGCCTTTGGCTCTACCTGAGCCCAGTTGGAGGGGGCTCTTATTTATTTATTTATTTTATTTTTATTTTTGGAAGGGGCCTTTTAAATTAGATAACTCCTAGCCAAATATAAAAGAAACTACTTCCAAGAATGAGCACAGGTCATCACCTGTCTCTGCCAGTAATTCAGGTCATATATTTTGACCATATTCAACCAAGGCTCCTGTGGACCCTTATCAGGCCCCAGGATCCTTTCCTGTTTCAAAAAACACAGCTTTGACAGGATTAATGAAAAGTTTTATCTTATTATTCCAACTTTACACTCACTTTAAAAACATCATCACTAAGCATAGGTATGGTATTTTCTTAATTTCTCCAGTGTTCTTTGTTGTTAATTGGTCATTCTCTGGAACTTTGATCCAGATCTTGTATGGATTTTGAAGTTTAAAATAGTTATTACAGGATCAAAGCCAATTACATTATGATTATTTTCTTATTTCTTTTCATTTTCCCCTCCTTTATTTTTAATCTAAAAGTATTTACTTTTCAAATATAATTTTCTCCAAATTACTGGGTCTTAATTCTAGAGGGAACATGGGATGCAAAAGAAGTTTCCTGGTAATATCTCACAAACCACTGAATTCATCCATCTTTCACAAATTTCTGTCTCCAGACCTTCCACAAAAGTGTAGAACAGTTGCACTTATACTTTGTTGGATATAACTATTTTCAAGGCTCCTTAATCTGTTTCTGAAAGATTGAACCAGTTTTATTAAAGGTCTTGTGGGTTGTTGAGGACACAATTAAAGTAAGGGAATTAAGTTTAAAGTATCAAAATAAATTACTATGATATTCGTTTGTCTTACAAATGGGGAAGTGATATCATAGGCTACATTGACTCAGCCACAACCACACAGCATATGGGAGACTCAGAAACAAAACGCTATTAATAATCTAAAGTTTTCATATGTTGTGCTACACGATGCCTGATATTAGACTAAACTAAGACACTCTTTTTTCCCAAAGACTTTGCAGGGTAAATCATTATGTAAGCAGATGGTGCTTCTTGACCCAATACTTAGTTTGTGTTCTGAAGTAAATGTTGAACACAGCACAAGAATGACCTTAGCCATTGGCCATTTGTTCATAGAGGAGTTAAACAGGAATGAAAGTACCGTATATTTTGTCATAGAGCAATGAAAGGAATTTTTATAACAAATCAAATACTTTATCCAAAAAAAAAAAAAAACTATTCAGAGTGAATAGTTTATTTGTAATTTCATTGTCAGCATTTTTTTGAGTGCAGGAAAAATTGACATGAGGAAGGGAAACGGGCCTTCTCACTTCTTCTGGAGAATGCTCCAGTCTTTCATTTTGGAGGTAACTGGCACTTCCATCTGATTTGTGGATATTAATGATAAGCTGACAATATAAAAAGCATACAAGTGGATATATTTCCTCTGCTTTTGAAAATCTTACATTGAATCTTATTAAAGTTAGAAAAAAATAAAACTAATACATGATTGCTCCAAATAAGAGTATTCCCAGATCACAGGTTATTTCCACTTACTACCAAGAATTGGAGGATAGATGATTTCCTTCTACTCCTTCCCACGGCCATTGCAAATATCACCAGCCAAATATTCTCTACATTTCAGTCCAGAATAGGAAGTGAAAGCATTGTGGCTCAGTAAAATTTTCAAATTACTAAAGGGACCAATGATGATTAACTTTTATGGTAATTTGTTTGGCAGGATAACATGTGTATGTCCTCCCTATATCCACTCCTTCTCAAGCAGACCGTCAACATTTTGCAACCCCAGCCTCAGAGACTTTGACAAGGTGAGAAACAGAAAGAAAGGAAATGATGTTTTGAGGTTCAGAAAGTCAAGTCCAGGAAGAAAGGAGAGATGATGCCTTTTGAAAAGCTGAAACACAGCTGGAAAAGGAAAAGAGATCTATAAGTCCTCTGAGCAATGTCCACATATACTCTGTGACAGCAATCTCAGAAGGTGGCAAGACTTTAGAGGGGAATGGTTGCATGGTGTGTATAAGGAGCCAGGATCATAGACACCAAGATTCCAAGGTCATAAAAATTCTTCCCTGCACCCAAGTATAGCACAAAAAAGCAGAGCTCCAGACCTGAAGTGACAATGTAAACTGGATTAATGTTGCAATGCAGAATATTGATTGACATCCATATAGATTTCTCCAGTGCTTTAGCACCAAGTAGGATCACAAAGTTTGGGAGGATAGGGAAAGCCAGTCACATTGACCAAGAAGTTTGGATTCTCAGGATTGATGTAAAAAAATTTTAATGTGATATTTTTGTATAAATGTGTTTATTTTACTTTGATGAAAGGTAAACTTCCTTGATATATAAGATGCTATCAATGTAACAAAATACCCAATACCAAGATAGGTATTCTTTTTTTTTAATACTTATTTATTTATTTGGTTGCACTGGGTCTTAGTTGTGTCAGGTGGGCTCCTTAGTTGTGGCAGGCAGGCTCCTTTAGTTGCAGCTCAAGGGCTCCTTAGTTGCAGCATGCATGTGGGATCTAGTTCCCTGACCAGGGATTGAAACCAGGCCCCCTGCATTAGGAGCACGGAGCCTTAACCACTGCTCCATCAGAGAAGTCTCCAAGATACGTATTCTTGAAAGTCATAAAAACTGGTTTCTTTCCCTGCTTCTGCTTTAGGTATCTCCTTTGACCTTGAACTACTCCTTGAAATATGCTCAGCTCCATGTTCCTCATTTAAGATGGGAACAAGTATAGCTGTCAGGTTTACCTCATAGAGCTAGTAGACACAGAATTACCAAGAGTAGTAAGTAGTAGTACCAATAGAGTTGGTGCTAGGATTTGGCTCAAGATGGCGGAGTAGAAGGACGTGTGCTCACTCCCTCTTGCGAGAGCACCAGAATCACAACTAACTGCTGAACAATCATTGACAGGAAGACACCGGGACTCACCAAAAAAGATACCCCACATCCAAAGACAAAGGAGAAGCCACAGTGAGGTGGTAGGAGGGGTGCAGTCACAATAAAATCAAATCCCATAACTGTTGGGTGGGTGACTCACAAACTGGAGAACACTTATACCACAGAAGTCCACCCCCTGGAGTGAAGGTTCTGAGTCCCACGTCAGGCTTCCCAACCTGGGGATGAGGCAATGGGAGGAGGAATTCCCAGAGAATCAGACTTTGAAGGCTAGCGGGATTTGATTGCAGGACTTCGACCGGACTGGGGGAAACGGAGACTCCACTCTTGGAGGGCACACACAAAGTGGTGTGTGCATCAGGACCCAGGGGAAGGAGCAGTGACCCCACAGGAGACTGAACCAGACCTACCTGCTAGTGTTGGAGGGTCTCCTGCAGAGGCGGGGGGTGGCTGTGGCTCACCGTGGGGACAAGGACACTGGCAGCAGAAGTTCTGGGAAGTACTCCTTGGCATGAGCCCTCCAGGAGTCTGCCATTAGTCCCAGCAAAGAACCTGTAGCCTCCAGTGCTGGGGCGCCTCAGGCCAAACAACCAACAGGGAGGGAACCCAGACCCACCCATCAGCAGACAAGAGGATTAAAGTTTTACTGAGCTCTGCTCTCCAGAGCAACACCCAGATCTACCCACCACCGGTCTCTCCCATCAGGAATCTTTCACAAGCCTCCTAGATAGCCTCATCCACCAGAGGGCAGACAGCAAAAGCAAGAAGAATTACAGTCCTGCAGCCTGTGGAACAAAAACCACATTCACAGAAATATAGACAAGATGAAAAGGCAGAGGACTATGTACCAAATGAAGGAACAACATAAAACCCCAGAAAAAGAACTAAATGTAGTGGATATAGGCAACCTTCTAGAAAAAGAATTCAGAATAATGATAGTGAAGATGATCCAGGACCTTGGAAAAAGAACGGAGGCAAAGATGGAGAAGATGTGAGAAATGTTTAACAAAGACCTAGAAGAATTAAAGAACAAACAAACAGAGATGAACAATACAATAGCTGAAATGAAAAATACGCTAGAGGGAATCAACAGTAGAATAACTGAGGCAGAAGAACGGACAAGTGACCTGGAAGACAGAATGGTGGAAATCATTGCCATGGAACAGAATGAAGAAAGAAGAATGAAAAGAGCTGGTGCTACAGGGAGATCAGCTCGGTGCCTTGTGACCACCTCGAAGGGTGGGATAGGGAGGGTGGGAGGGAGGGAGATGCAAGAGGGAAGACATATGGGAACATATGTATATGTATAACTGATTCACTTTGTTATAAAGCAGAAACTAACACACCATTGTAAAGGAATTATACTCCAATAAAGATGTTAAAAAAAAAAGAGTTGGTGTTATTGTTGCTATTGTTATTTATTAGTGTTGCTATGATGTGTCTTGAAAATAGAATAGCTTCTGTAATAAGACCTACCAATGATTATTGTCAATACAGCAATTAACAGGCATCATAGTTTCTCTAGCTGACAAATGTAAATGCTGTGGGTAATATAAACATACATTTACATATTTGTACATACTTTGATAAATTTATTACACAAAAACTAGAAATCAACTTACAGATTATATTTCTAAAAGCAGTACAATTATAAAGAGTTCTTTGAAAAGCCACTTATTAAATTCATGAACTGACTGAGAAGGTGTCCTGGTTCGTTTTTGGTCATGTGAGTAATACTCAAATATGGATAATTTGTCTTTTAAATGATATTTCAATAACCAAATGTTGGTGGCAAGCTTACCTGAAATAGAGCATGGTGTCTTAACCAAGCAATATTTTTGCTTTGGGTCAGGCAAACCAGAGCTGCAGAACCAGGAAGTGCGGAGGGAGCATGGAAAATATTTAATCAACACTTATCCCTCTAGAGGAAAATCACTAGTATCTATAAAATGAAGCAGATGACAGTGTTGTTCTGCTTCTTAGTATGAAGAGAGGAGGTACTAGGCATGTCGTTTCTTTCAATTTAAAGAGGGAAAAGTAAATATGCAGAAATCTGGGGGAGGGGAAAGACGTGGAAAGGCAGACTCTGCGTTGTACAATTCAAAGATGAACACAAGCTAGGAATACTACTTTTATAAATTATGTATACGAAGGGGAAATGAATTAAACCATTAAAAATATCTAAGGGATCTGAAATTTACTAGTCTATAACTTGATACTTTCTTTATCATAACCAGATTATGGAAACAGCTAGTCAGTAAGTGGTTTCTGTCTACTTAAGCACTACCTACCCAATAAGTTACCTATTATAGCAATAATTTAGAAATCTGTTTAAATATAGCAGTGAGATACTTCCATAATCGTTGAAGTTCTTATTTCTAATTAGCGAAAAAGAGTGACATTAAAAATTGCTTAGTAATCAATGGTCATTCTAATTAAGGCCAGAGGTAACATTTTTTCCTTGCTTACTTGTTACATTGAATGAAAGGCTGCTTTTGTAAAACCACACATTTTTTGAGAGAAAGATGGTCTATAGCAACTTAGTGTTTACATATTATACATTTCCTTTCCTCTCAAGGTTCAGATATTGGTTTCAGCACCCTACATGCAAGAGAATGACTGAGTTGAGGCTGAATTGAGATTGACCACACTCAACCTCAGAGAGGAGAGATGCGGGGCAAAACTCAGGAGAAATTTGGATAGTCAGTGGTCTTTTCTCATACCATCCTCATTTAACCTTGATAAGGCCACTCTGGTAGAAGAGTTGCTTTTTTAAAGTTGAAATATAAAGAAATGAGGTTAAGTTATCTATGGAAATCCTACTTCTTGATTTTATGCTCTAAGTGAGGATAAAAGCAGCATGCAAGTGAAATAAATATACTTAAATACAGTACTGGTGAAGAGACAGTCAAGGGAAATGATGTTTCAACACGCATGGCACAGGGGGTTCAGCTCCAGAGTCAACTTGTGTTTCCTCCAAGTCAACAATATAAGGGCAAAAATGGGACCAGAGTTTAATGACAAATCAAGGTTTTTCTGTCTTGGTACCAACAATTGCAGTGGAGAACTCTAGTTCCAGATGAAATCTCCCCAACTAATTCAAGAAGACCCCAAATAGTGCTTTTATTTATTCTCTTGTCCATCTTATAGTCCCCTATTTCCTCTTCTCCTGATTCAGCAGCTTCTAATGCCCCTTCTAAGAGTGAAATACTCTGCTTTGTTTCCTTTTTGTGGTATTCAGTTGTTATTTTTGCCACCAATCTCCATTTCTCCATCTTCTAGCGATGGCAACCAAAGTTTTCCTTTGTGGGAATTTTTCCTCCTCCTCCTTTCTCAGTCCTGTTGCTTAAGTGGGATTGCCCCCACCCCAATTAGCCAACTGTATGTATAGCCTCTTGTCCTGGTTACAATAACCTATTCAGGAATGGACATGTAACCCACTCAAGGTGAATGAGATATGAGATATTCGCTCTGTCTTCTATGGCAGCAATCATAAGAGCCTGTCTCAGGCCCTAGACGGTTCAGTATATGTGAAATCTGACTGTCTCTGCCACTTCCTTACTCTAAGACACGCCTGCTGATGCCCCCTGTCATGCCACCTACTAGCTATGTGGTCTTGGACTAGTTGTTTAACTTCTGTGTGCCTCTGTTTCCTTACTACAATGGGTTGTTATGGGAATTAAATCAGTTAATGTGTATACAGTACTTAGAACAGTTCCAGGCATGTCATAAGCACTCCTTTCGTCACTCAGGTTTCAAACATTGCAGTTGTCTTGGACTCATCCTCTTTCAGTGCATCTGCCATTCACTGAAAATTCTCTGTTCTATACCACCAGCCCCTTCTTTTCCAATTTGTTATACTCCACTGACTAAGTCCATATTCTTCATACCTGTGGACTCTTTTGTTTACCTATGTATACTTTTAATGGACACCTATAGGATTTCCTATTCCAGCACTTTTGTCTAGGTAGGAACTGCTCAGCCCTCTACTCCTTTCCAAATGGCTCTGTAGGAACGGCCTCCTTAGTATAGCCTGAGTCACAACCACTAGCACCAGACAGAGCTTATTAGTCAGCAAGTGAGCCACAGAGTCCCTTGTCTGGAATGTGGAACTTGCAGCCCAATAAGAAGGTGGCAAAATTTCTCTCCAGAGGCTAAATCTCTAAAACGTAAAACTGCTGTGGTAGCCAAGTTTTCTGCCGTGTAGAAATATCTGACTAACCCTGTTTCTTTTTCACTTTGGACTTCTTAGAAACTTTAATATGGTAATATAGTAAGTCATATATCTAGTTACCCGAGGTACCTCTGTTGAGGGCTAACTCTGACTTCCATGCTTCCTCTCTGCAAAGTGGCTCAATTTCATCACATCCACTGATTTTATTTTTTTATTATTTTTTTGTGGTACGCGGGCCTCTCACTGCTGTGGCCCCTCCCGCTGCAGAGCACAGGTTCCAGACGCGCAGGCTCAGCGGCCATGGCTCACAGGCCCAGCCGCTCTGCGGCATGTGGGATCTTCCCGGACCGGGGCACGAACCTGTGACCTCTGCATCGGCAGGCGGACTCTCAACCACTGCGCCACCAGGGAAGCCCATCATCCACTGATTTTAATTGGAGGTAATCATTAGCCTGAGATTTGTCCATAGGCCTGAAGAACTGACTGCAGCATATTAACAAATTAGACTCTACCTCAGAAGCCTGGATCTTTCTGTTTTTAATTTAATCAGCCCCATTTAGCCTCTTTAGCTTTGCTTGAGCCATTCTAGAACAGTACATGATTCTCTTGAGGACATTTTGAAGTGTGTCATATTATCTCCTTTTTTACAGATGTGGAAATGGAGGCTCATTTAAACAACTGACTTAGTTCAGGATGTTGGGTACATGGGTAATGGAAGAGATATAAAGCAAGAAACCTCTGTGGCCCCTAGGGTAGGAGAGCAGAGGAGAGGTAGTTTTCCTACAGCCCAGAATCCAGGGTCACCCAGTGAAAGCTGGAAACACAGAAGGCCTACCTGTCTTGCCAGAATTTTGTACTAAAGAGGGTAGAGATGTCCAGTGGGAGTCAGAGCGAGTAAGGAGATACCGGAGACCCATCCACAGCAGGAAAGACAGGGAAAAGACTCTGGCTTCCATCTTCCTTTTGCCCTCTAGTATACCTGAAGCTGGTTGACAAAGTAGTCTAGGAAATGTAGTTCACTGTTATATAGAAGAAAGGAAGAGAAAGGCAAATAGGGAAACGACTACACACACTCCCCTGCTTAAAAGATTGCAACCCATACCTGAGCTTTGTAATTTTTTGCAGGGGAGTAAGTCTAAAGTTCAAGAAATATCCATCGACAGATGAATGGGTAAAGAAGATGTGGCACATATATACAATGGAATATTCCTCAGCCATAAAGAGGAATGAAATTGGGTCAGTTGTAGAGATGTGGATGGGCCTAGAAACTGTCATACAGACTGAAGTAAGTCAGAAAGAGAAAAACAAGTATTGTATGTTAACGCATATATGTGGAATCTAGAAAAATGGTAGAGATGAGCCTATTTATAAGCAGAAATAGAGACACAGATGCAGCGAACAAACGTATGAACACCAAGGGAGGGAAGGGGGTGTGGGATGAATTGGGAGATTGGGACTGACATACATACACTACTATGTATAAAACAGGCAACTAACGGGAACCTGCTGTATAGCACAGGGAACTCCACTCAGTGCTCTGTGGTGACCTAAATGTGATGAAAATCCAAAAAAGAGGGGATATATGTATACATATAGCTGATTCACTCCGCTGCAGAGCAGAAACTAACACAACATTATAAAGCAACTATACCCTAATAATAATAATAAAAAAAGAACTCAGAACATAGAATGAGAGTCTACACGTTTATTAATATTGAGATGTATGCTACTGTGGTTTAAAATCTAGGAGCACCGTTTTTTTTTTTCCTTGTTAGAACAGAAACTGACTCCAATTTAAAACAGACATTTCAGAACTTCTCTGCATAAAATCTCTAGTTATGCTTTTACTATTGCTATTGTCATAAAGACAGATACTAACTCAAATTATTTTACTTAATAGGCGCTTTATTGTACATAAATAAGGAAGCAAGCCCCTTTTCATACAGACCATCTTCCCAGAAGCCAAGGGAAGCCACAGAACCAGATATCAGGAAGGGCAGAAATCATAATAGAACTCATGGAGGTTGGAATCAAAAGGTCATTCAGAATCTAAGGCAGCTCTAGCAGCAAAAGCCCATGGATATTCAGTCCAGATCTACACCTTTTAACTGACTCAGCTATCCTCTGCATACCTCTTATTTTCTGTCTACTTCTCTTCCTGATACCCTCTGGTTTATTCTTTTCATACTTGGCAGTGCAGAGTCTAAGAGAAGTAATCTAACTGGCTCAACTAATAACACTTCATCTTTTTTGGAACAGATTTTTGGGACAATATCACATAGGCTGTTGTCCATGCTATGGATCTGCTAACCTTGGCTCAGTTACCCACTGAGTCTCATCACCTGCTGCAATGGATCACATGGCACAGGGCATGGATTATACAACCTGGCTGCCTGAAACTACCTTTTCAGCAGGACAGTTTTCCTTAGAAAATCTGTTGTGTGACTGCATCTTTGACCTTGGAGAAGAAAAAGAATAAAGAAGAGAAAGGAAGAGAAAATCCTCCTCCAGAATGAACAACTAATGAATCTAACTGAAACAAATTGAATCATTTAATCCATCTTCATCATCAGATATCATGAAAGGAAAACATATCATTTTACTATAATATTCTATCTTGACAAAAAGTGCTTAACAATCTTATGTTAATTTATTCTTTCTGCATCCCAGACAGATTGGTCAGTTTTGTTTGCCTACTCACAAAAGTAGATTTGTCACATAGTTAGAATTTGTATTCAGCATTCCAGGACATGAGCCTGTTTTTAATCTAGACCAACTAGCTTCCAGCCACTGTGACACTGGCTGCTGTGAAAAACACACAGATCTTTTTTACTGCACCAAAAAAAAAAAAAAAAAAAAAAAAATCAATCCATATTGGGAAATTAGACCTCTCCTTGCAACTATCAATTTGAGAAACAGCCATTTGTTTCTGTGGGAGTGCAGAATGAACCTGGCTGTTTTAAATAGATGACCTAAGAAGCCCATTACAGATGAATCAAGATTGGATTAGAAAATAAATGTGAACAAAATCATCAGAGTTAATGCTGTGAAATGGCCTAAGTTCATTTTCACTAGAAGTGCCAATTAGGCTGAATTATTGATAATGCTGCAAAATGTGGTAAATGTAATGCAGTGTTTGGGTAGGATTCTCTTTAGCTGGTTTTTGGTTTTAAGCCACCGAATTTTTAAAACCCTAATGCCCTTAAATCTGAGATGGGATGTGACCACAACATGTCTTATAAAGTCTGTATTATTCTCTTCCTTCTGTTGTCTAATCTCCCATCTCTCAGTACTGAGATGATGAAGAATAGAAGTAGTCATAGTGTAAGGTCAGACAGGGGTCCATTAGCACAAATTTATGTAGCATCTTAGACGGGCAAAAGAAAGTCTTCCTCTACATCTACTCCTTGTCCAAAAGCTACGGTTCAATTTGACTACAGCCTTAAAAGGGGTAGTGAGTAGAATAGGGATGACCCAGCAAGGCTAATACTCAAACTATACTCCTGAAAATAATTACCAGTTCCTTCAGACCTAATTCATGACTACAATGCTTTTAAATTCTTTTAGGAATCATTGCCAGCATGTGCACTGATACTCAAGTTTTTGTAGTCACCAGGGCTCCTACATGGTGATTTAGCTATTAAGCAAATAATGTCCATCAGGTTAATCTTAGGTAAACAGCTGTGTTGCCATCTGATTAATAATACATGGAATCTGTTTCTGAGCATGTGGCTCTTTTTAAAAATTTTTATTGGAGTATGGCTGCTTTACAATGTTGTGTTAGCCTCCACTGCACAACAAAATGAATCGGCCATACACATACAGACATCCCCTTCCTTTTGGACTTCCCTCTCATTTAGGTTACCACAGTGCTGAACATAGGGCTCTTTGAAAGAATGTATAACCAGCTTCCCCCTTAAAAGAGCTTTCAACTGGGAAGTTTGGATTCATACAGTCCAAAGAATAAAATCTGTGTCTAAGGACTTGGTTGTTTTCATTATTTTAATGTTTTGTTATGTGGTGAGTTTCTTCTCCCTTCACAGTCTTCTATTCAACACCAAGGCAATAAAAACAAACATTTTTTTGCAAATGCAAGTAAAACGTTTACTTATTCCTTATGCATAGTCCTAATTGAATGATATATTCGTAGCATTACCCCTGATATTTCACATCTTAATAGACATTTTACATTATTGTTTTTTTTTTGGTACGCGGGCCTCTCACTGTTGTGGCCTCTCCCGTTGCGGAGCACAGGCTCCAGACGCGCAGGCTCAGCGGCCATGGCTCACGGGCCCAGCCGCTCCGCGGCATGTGGGATCTTCCCAGAGCAGGGCACGAACCCGTGTGCCCTGCATCGGCAGGCGGACTCTCAACCACTGCGCCACCAGGGAAGCCCCCTACATTATTGTTTTTGTGCTGCAAGCAATATTGTTTTGAACCAAGTATCCTTTAGAGCACCTTTTTCATCTGGCTACACATCTCTGCATCAGCACCTGAGTCAGATGCTCCAAGATAGTACTGCTATCTATTCAATAAACAAGTATTGAGCCTTTGTTATTCCTTAGATCCTGCAACCCCCCTCTGTCTCTTTACATACTGACTCCGAACTGCACACAACCACATTTAGACAGCCACATTTTCTCGGGCCAATCTCAAGTTCAGGCAAACTCCATTAGGAATCGAGTTTAGGCATCTCCATTCACCATTCTTTGACTTGATCTCGTTATCCTTTCTGCTAGTGTAGCCTTCCTACATATTTAGTATCTGAGTTCCTAGCCTATTAATGCACTCAGAAATCTTTGGGACTAAAACCTTTCCTGCATCGTTTAGTCCTCTACTGTTCTCTTGACCCAGGATGTCTCAACCTTGTACTCCACGGGTGGGACTTTGCTTCCTGCTACTCTTTTCCCACTCCCATACCCAGGATTCCAGAAGATCACTTGCTCTCACACCCATTACCACAATGATATTCCCCTAGTTGAAACAATTGCCCTGCTACACCCCTCCCACCTCATCCCTACCATCCCAGGCTACTAGCCTAGCTACTTTTATATAATAATTCACTCACTGACTTCCGTATTCCAACTGCTGAATTGGAGTTTTTTCTCTGCCTGTAAATGGGACATGTGGGAAAAACAGTGGGAGAAACCAGTTCCAAGTCCTGGACTCTCTCAACTTGGCCTGTCCCATTGTAATTCACTATCCACAGTTAGTTTTCCTAACATAAGGAAGAAAACAAGGATGCCAAGGTATCTGATCTTTAGCAGGAGAGAGAATCTGTATAGTCTATCAGGAAATAGAATGCTATTAAGGTGGATCCAACCATCTACAATGGCTACTTGGCCTCCTGATAATCTCTAGACAGGATAAGTGTGTGGACTGTGCTTGTTGAGGCAGCTATATTCTGCTTCCAAGTTACTGAATTTCTCTTAAGTGGGAAGCAATGTTGTAGAGTAGAAATAGCAGAGAGATAAACAGAAAAATCTATGATCTCGATCTTGATTTTCCATTTACTATTATCCTTACCTTGAGCAGTCTCTAACATCTCCTAGCTATTTCTCCTAGGTAATGTGGGAATAATAACATTCATTAGCAGGTGACTGTAAACCATCAAATCTTTAAGACTTGACTTTAGTAAACTACAAAAGCAAAAAAATAAAGAAGAATTTGTCCCAGCTTGGCCTGGTTGAGGTGAATAACTCTGAAGGTTTCTCTCCATTTGGGCTATGCTCTAGGATATGTTTGTGCAAAAGCATGTCCATGAATTAAGGGCTAGTTTCCTGCATATATATTGTACCCATTCACCATAAAAAGTCAGAATCAAGTGTTTCTACAGATATCAAGTTTCATGATGCCTATTTAAAAAAAAAAAAAACATGGAGCAACCGGCCCCACAGACATGCTTGACTCCTATGGCCCTGTCCCTCTGCCACCCCTATTGGGTCCACATATGGACCTGGCTTCAGATGGTCTTGCTCAGAGGAGAAGCTGGCCTGGATTAATCCAGAACATGCAGTTGGCACAGTCTCTACCATGAGCCTCCTGCTTGACTCTTTTCTTGCCCTTACTTCCCTTTAGGAAGCGACATGTTTTCAGCACAAAGGAAAAAGAAAATCCTGGTCTTGAAACTTATTAAACTGCAGAAAAAAATTGTTTCTAAAGCTGAAAAAAAACCCCATGAAGATGGAAGATATGTGGCCCCATGTGACTAGAGTTCACCTATGTTCTACCTGTGGTAAATGAGGTGAGGTTAGGTTTCGTGGGGACAAAGAAGGGCACCTAACCAGATCTGAGAGGATCGGGAAGACTTCCCAGGTGAGGTGATGCCCAATTGCTCTTCCTGAGATGAAGCTAGATTTCCCAGAGCTCTCTAGGCACGAGTCCTGGAGTCGAAACTGAGAGAAGTCACTTTGACCGCAATAAGGCCCAATAGGCGATTCCAACCCCCTAATGGGGCACACAGCCCTTCCCTGCTCTCATCACTGTTCACCTCTAGGGTATGTAACTGGGCATCTGTGGGGCCAGTCTGACCATGTTCATACATCTTAAAGCAAAAACTCTTAATTCTAAAAATGCTGATAAACAGGACAGTTTTAATAAACTTTCTGTGGAGAAACAAAGAACATTACATAACATAGTACACTGACGGGGCTTCCCTGGTGGCGCAGTGGTGGAGAGTCCGCCTGCCACTGCAAGGTATACGGGTTCGAGCCCTGGTCCGGGAGGACCCCGTGTGCCGCGGAGCACCTAGGCCCGTGCGCCACAACTGCTAAGCCTGCGCTTTGGAGTCCGTGAGCCACAACTGCTGAGCTCACACGCCTGGAGCCCGTGCTCCGCAACGGGAGAGGCCACCGCAATGAGAAGCCCGCGCACCACAACGAAGAGTGGCCCCCGCTCGCCGCAACTGGAGAAGGCCTGCACACAGCAACGAAGACCCAACACAGCCAAAAATAAAATAAATAAGTTTATAAAAATAAATAAATAAAGCCATGAAAATGGTTGAAGTAACCTAGGGAGCTAGTAGACAAAATTTTAAAAAAACAAAAAACAAAAAAAACATAGTACATTGACAGTACAGGAAACCCTTCTTAAAAACCTCTATAAGCAGTCCTTTTTCCCCAAAGTTCTAGTAACTGTGGTAGCTGCTACGTCTCTTGCTCTCTATTGCTCCATTTGATGTCTGTCTTTTTATATGTATCTCTATCTTTGTCTCTCTGTTCTCTCACTGCCACTATCTCTGTCTGGGTGTATATTCTTTTTTTATTGATATATAATTGACATATAACATAAGTTTAAGGTGTACAATGTGTTGATTTGATACATTTATATATTGCAATATGATTACCACCATAGCATTAGGTAACACTTTTATCATGCTATATAATTATTTGTTTTTTGTGGTGAGGACAGTTATGATCTAGTCTCTTGGCAACTTTAAATTTTATAATACAGTATTGTGAACTGTAATCACTATGCTCTGCATTAGATCTCCAGGACCTATTTATCTGTTAGTTGCAAATTTGTACCCTTAAGCAACATCTCCTCAATTCCCCCATCCCCCAGCCCTGGTGATCACCATTCTACTTTCTGTTTTTATTAGTTGGCTTTTTTAGATTCCAAATATGAGTGAAATCATATAGTATGTGTTTTTCTCTGTCTGACTTATCTCACTTAGCATAATGCCCTCATGGTTCATCAATGCTGTCACAATTGGCACGATTTCCTTCTTTCTCATGGTTGAGTAGTATTCCATTGTGTGTGTGTGTGTGTGATATCATCTTACCCATTCATCCACTGACAACTGTGTGTTCTTTTCTTTCTCTCTCAGCTATATGTTTCTCACTGTTTGTGTCTGACATGTGTTTGTATATGTGTATGTCTTTCTTAATCTCTCCCTTTCCCTCTATCTCCACCACTATCTCTTCAACTTGTCCACCTGCTTCTTCCTCCATCCAGACTGTCTGAGATTCTAGGCTCTATCTCCCAAATTCTTTGCTGTCCCCATATTTTTTAATATATGAAGCAATTCTTAGCCTCTTTCATTTTCTATCACCATTTCTCACCTTACTCAGAAAATAAGGATTATTAGCTTTGGTATCTATATTTCATAGAATATTTGAGATGAAAGATGGTAAATCTTTTTTTTTTTTTTTAAAGAATTTTATTTATTTATTTATTCATGGCTGTGTTGGGTCTTTGTTTCTGTGCGAGGGCTTTCTCTAGTTGTGGCAAGCGGGGACCACTCTTCATCGCGGTGCGCGGGCCTCTCACTACTGCGGACTCTCTTGTTCCGGAGCACAGGCTCCAGACACGCAGGCTCAGTAGTTGTGGCTCACGGGCCCAGTCACTCCGCGGCATGTGGGGTCCTCCCAGACCAGGGCGCGAACCCGCGTCCCCTGCATTGGCAGGCAGACTCCCAACCACTGCACCACGAGGGAAGCCCCGAAAGATGGTAAATCTTATAATTTAATCATATTCTCTTCACCAGTCTCATCTCTTATTACTCCATTCTTTGCACTCTCCTTATAAGCTAGACAGAACTTCTTGCAGTTTCATAAACTCCTTTCTCCTTAATGGCCTGTCCATCTTATCTGTCTTACTACTCCCTCCTCTTCCTTGGATAACTCCCACACTTCTTCTAAGGATGGGGTTACCCACCCAGAAAGGAAGCTACTCCCTTCAGTGTGGAATTAGACATGCCTCAGTGCTTTGGAAGCCCCTTCTTCTTACTCTTACATCACTCATCACACAGATCAGGAAATGTTAACAGGCTTGAAAGTCTTCCCCACAAGACATGGCTCCTTAGACATATGAACACATATGTACCTCCAGTGTTTGACTTCCAGCCAGCACTCCATAAATGTTTGTTGAATGAATATGGAAATTCTAAGCAATAAGCAGTGATTTATGACAATCTCTCTTTTCTTTGAAAGAGTCAAACCTAAAACTGAAAACAAAGAAAACAATGTGCAAATACCTATAAGCCTCTCCACCTTTCTCTAATAACTTCAGCAAAGAGAAAAGACAGGGTTGCAAGAAAAAGAGTGAAAAGCCCAGGTTCAGTGGCAAAAATCACGAAATGTTCTTGCACAATCTCAAACTAAAACCATCTTGACCACAAAGAGCCACTTTTAAATGGGAGTCACATAATTTAAAAGGAACATTTGTATAAGGGCGGCATTAACTTTAGCCAACAATTCTCTTGCCACTGAGTTAAGAATCTTGGAATGGGTAATTTCAAGGGAAAGGCTTAAAGTAATGGAAAATGTATCCAAATCATGAAAATGCTGCAGAGGAGGTCATTGTGTGGAATTCTTTTAGGGCCTTACATTTAACCCTATGGAATTCTTTTCAAAGTATCATCCTAGTCAGTCTTTGGGAATAAAGGATTTTCTTAATACTAAACTACACTTCATCACAGAGATGGACCCTAACTCCCTTTATTTAGTTATTCCTCTTGACCACAGACAATGGTCTGTTTCCATTTTCCATATGTAGCATATAAGGAAGTCAATAATTGTAGCTTCTCTTTAACATGGCAAACTGAGCTACATATACATGAAACAAGCAACAGTTAAAATCTGTTTTCCTCTCCCAATAAACTGAGTTACCTACACTAAATACTCTCAGTGGGGATATCACAGCTAACTGTTTCACAATGCAATATAAAAAAGGGATTAAAAGGGGGCAGCTTTATGATGTGTGAATGATGTGCTTAAATCATTTCATAAACAAGTGCACTTTAATAGAGGCACAACTATTTAACTGTAGGTTTAAATGATACGTGACACACTAGGCATTGTTTAAATCTTACTTACCTGGGTTATACTCATTTATTAATTACCCAAATATTTATAGAGTTTCTCTAAGTGTGAGTTTCCTACTATGGAGTTAAGGGTGTGTGTGAAGTTTTGGGGATTGTATACCAAGATGAATAAGACTTGGCTTCTAGCCTGGAGGGGCTCATAGTTAAACAAAGGAGAGACACTTGTAAGCTTCCAATTCAGCAAGGAGGAGGACAATAATTCTTCTGGGTCCATTCGATAAATGAAACCTTAACTTTCAAGTTTATTAAGACAGGACTATCTTTCAGATGTCCTGGTATAAAAATCAATTGGCCAGATACTAATCTTCTTTTTTTAATATTGATTTATTTCATTTATTTATTTTCCTTATTTTTTTTGGTTGTGTCAGGTCTTAGTTGCGGCACACGGTATCCTTGTTGAAGCATGTGGGATCTTTTCATTATGGTGTGTGGTCTGCTCGGGCTTGTCTCTAGTTGCAGTGCGCGGGCCTCTTTCTAGTTGTGGTGTGTGGGTTTTCTCTCTCTAGTTGTGGCGCGTGGGTTCCAGGGCCCATGGGCTCTATAGTTGTGGCGCACAGGCTCCAGAGCGTGTGGGCTCTGTAGTTTGCGGCTCGCAGACTCTCTCGTTGAGGCGCACGAGCTCAGTAGTTGTGGCGCATGGTCTTAGTTGCCCTGTAGCATGTGGAATCTTAGTTTCCCAACCAGGGATCAAACCCACGTCCCCTGCATTGGAAGGCGGATTCTTTACCACTGGACCATCAGGGAAGTCCCCAGATACTAGTCTTCTTAGTTGAATTACCCAAGAGATTAAAGTTAATAGTAGTAGTGTTGTTTTTAGGAGAAAAAGAAAGCAATTCTTGTGCTCATTCATATATTCATTCATTCAAGTAACATTTAGTGAGTAGGTAATATAGGTTAAGAAATGTACTTGGCACTGAAGATATAGATACTGCAACATGATAGACACATATAAATTGACCTTCACATTACAATGTGGAAAGGGCTATGGTGGGAAGTATGTCAGGGACAGTGGGGGCCAGAGGGAGAAACAACTGGGCCTAGCTGGATGCATCAAGGAGAAACTTACAAAAGAATTAATACTTGAGATGGCCTGTGAAGAGGCCGTCGTCTTATCCATATCTTTAGTTTTGGAAGAGAAGTGGTCTTTTCTTCACATTAAACTTTGAATGACCTGTTGATTTCTTTCATTTCTCTCCTTTCCCTATGATCTTTTCCTCAGTTAGCTATGCCTACCAAGCCTTCTTATTTTCACAAATCTGCCCTATCTTGGGGTGGGGAGAGGATGGATGGTTAAATAGGTTTAATTTGATGTCATGTTCTAGCTACCATCTGATTTCTCCATCGTATTTCACTTGATTACATTTCTTGTATTTGACCTATACAGGTATTACTTTTATTTCCTCTCCATTCATTGTTTTGGCTTGAATTTCCCGCCACTGAAATGACTATTTTCTTGAAGATTGTTAATAGCAATAACTACCTATGTACTGAGGGGTTTTCTAATCCTCTTCTTCAAGTTATTAACTATGAGTCAGAATTTTGACTTTACCATTGAGACTCAGAGAGATTATTTGACTTGACAGAGATTACAAAATTATTAAGTAGCTGAGCCAAGATACAGATTGGCATTTGCTTAGCTGCAAAATTCAGAGGTATTCTTTCCTCCTAGTAATTCTTGTCTTCTGTCGCATTTGATATTTTAACTTTCCTCTTTGTGGACATCTGTTTTTGCTGATTTGAAATCTGTTCCTCTTAAATTTTGAAACAACATTCCAATATTCCCTTTAGAGAGCAACCTACCCTTCTCATTACTAATGGTTTGAAGTGGGGCTGGTCTCACTTACCCCAAGAACTAGAGGTAAGCACATGACATAAAAGAAAGCAAATATAGGAAGTTCAAAAAAATGTATGGATATGACAATGTTCCTGCTTATTTTGGGTATCCCACCTCTACATAACCCTGCTTCTTCTAGGGAGAGCCCCATGCATCAGTTTTAAAAACTGAACTTGCTGAAAATAACAACTAACTTGTATGATTTGCTGAAATCCCTGTCCCCCTTCTACTACACTATGATGATCTAGTGCTTGGCTGGTGTTTTCCCAACTCAGGCCTTAGCTCACAATTTACATGGCCAGAAGCCACCAGAAATGAATCACAGGTTGGCTAGCCTGTTCTCTGCAATGATTTTGGATCTTCTCATTTTCCTTCTGCCTGTTCCCATTCTCTACTTGGTCCTGGTGTCTACCAGACTCCTGGTATTTTAGATTTTAATTTATGGTGACTAAATTTCATTCTTGAAAGCCTGAAAGTGATAGACTTTAGAATTCTCCAAGGACATGTTTTTTGTTGTTTTGTTTTTGTTTTCTTATTTATCAACTAGTTCCACCCACTCCTGGATATTTCAGAGCAATTACTAACCCAAGATGCAGCTTTCAGGTACCCAGACCTAGCCCTAATTCATTTGGCCAAAACCCAGCATGGCTATCCTGGTGCCTCAGAAGAGGAGAAGTAGATAGTCAATAGGTTGAATTCACATCTGTTTCTCCCATTTATGAGCTAGAATCTCAGGGAAAACGACCAGGTCCAGTTAATCTTTGGAGTTCCCAGTTTCTAATACCATGCTTCATACATGGTAGTTTACTCTGTAAATCATTGCTAGATTAAGCTGATTAGACCTCATACATCTCAGGGTTATAACCTCAGAGTTTCAGTTTGTAACTGTGCCAGGCCTTCTCCCTCTAACCTGGAATGACTCAAGGTTTCCCTTACATATAAATTTGGGAGGCTGATTGAAACTGTGTATAAAAGGCTATAACATTTTAATATCTTCAAGTGAATACTGTAAAATGCATTTTATGACTATTATATAGCAGATAAAACCCAAAAGAAAAAAGCTTTCATTTGTCATGGATTCTGAGCCTAATTTCAAAGTTTATCTTTTATATAACAATGGTTGCAGAAAAAAAATTCTAGAGTGTGGAGAAGATCGGTTTTTATTCAGATTGGTGGTAAGAAAATCCTAGAAAACTGGAGAGCTATATGATATTAGACAATATTTAATTTTCCAATGAAGAAGGCAGGATTTCTCTTGCACCTGTTTCTAGTACTTTCCTATTTTGTTGGGTGGTAGAATCTTCTTTGTTTTGTTAGCTCCATGACAAAAATAGGGAACAAAAATATGTGACAATAAGAATTCTGCTGAATCTACTATTGTGAGATGGATATTATGAACATATCAAAGAGGGATGTATTTTGGTCTCTTTGAGATGATTAAATCATCCTAACAGTAGTTATGTCTTGCATTAAGAAAATCATAGAAAGATTTCTGTCTGTATCTACTGCCAGGTAGAATATGTCTGTGAAATGATCATTTTCTCTGATGCATGCTATTACAAAGTGGTGAGTAATTCCCTATGAAAGTTAATATTGGACTTTGAGGGAACTAGTAAACAACTCCCCTGTTTTCCTCTCCTGAATTCTGAATCAATGAGATGGACAAAAGAATGAGGCAGATGGAGACCAAAATAGGGCTCTTGGAGAACATGTGGCCAGAACGGACTTCCTGATTCTGAATCCTAGAATTAAGCAAATGTTATCACCCACTCACTCTGAATAAAAAGCAAGCTTGAGACCTTTACCACTAAGCTTTCCACATGATCCACCAGTGCAGAGTCTCTGCAGGCAGGCAGACCCTAAAAACTAAAAGGACAGGAAGGACCTACACATGCCAGGTCCTCCTCTCAAACTCATCCAGCTTTAAATAGCTCTACTCTGCCAGAGAAACAGAAAGTAAAAAAACTGAGAGGAAAAAAATCCTTTCTAAAGGAAAAGAGGAGTGGAGAATAAGAGCAGTCCTTACTCCTACCAGTACCACCAGATGATGTACAATTGGTGCACTCCTGAAAGTATCTGCTCTTCAGAAAAGCATTTGTGGGAGCAAAGGAGAATGAAAGAGAACTTCTGTGGAGGTTAGTTCTCTAAGAACTGATTAAAATTTTTTTGTAGTGAGGTTTTGGCTTTGTAAGGTCACTTTTTAAGTGCTCTTTTTAATTTTACCTCTGTACACCAAAATAATTGTTGTTTAACTTTCTCACAGAATTTTTTTCCACAACTTTGGGTGCTCAAAACCATGTTATTATCTCAATAATGATCTTTTCCCTAGAATGTATTATTTGATATGTTACATTATTCTACAATGTTTAAATTCTTAATAATATTCCCCAATAATATGGCATTAACCCTCCTTACCATCCAATTTTTAATATTATGTTAACCAGCTGTGGAATGAAAGGTCTGCAAAAGGTCTTCTTACATACTGATGCCTATGAAGAAGACTGAGAGAAGGAATGGTCAGAGGTGAGGGGTGAGTTGGGAAGGACTCTTCTGGAATCCAACAGAGAAGATTCCAGAAGTTTTAAGAGGATTCAAAGTTCAAGAAGTGGTCAAGATGTTGATGTTGAATGGTTAAGCAAAATAAGGACTGAAATAAATAATTGCCCCTGGCAACTAAGAAGTCAGTGCACACCCCAGTGAGAGCAGTTTGAGCAGAGCAGAGGGATTAAAGAAACTTGTAGAGGGTTAAGGAGTAAATGAGCTATGGAAATGGAAACCACACTACTATAAATGCAGGCTTCCATTTCTAAAGGTTTGGTTATAAAAAGAAGGAAGTACAAGGTCTTACAGGAAAGGTTAGGTCAAGGGAAAATCAATGTTCTTTCATAAAAATTGCTACAATAAATAAACATACTCTATAATCCTATAGTAATTAGTAAAATATGTTCTACTTAATGGTATCATATAATAAAGAACTAATATCTGTCCCTATAATTAAGACTATACAATATAAAATGGGGCTAAATGCAATGAACAACTAACATATGCAAGAGATAAAGAGACTTCTGAGTGGGCCAGGGATTTTACAAAAGGCTCTGTGGAGGGAGTAAGTCTTGTTTTTTCCTTAAAATTAGTTACGATACCAAGAAATGGATAAAAGGGACAAAAGGAATATTGATCAAGGCATGCTACAAGTTGCATTTTTTAAACATCCAGTCAAATTAAAATTTCCCCCATTCCCTGCTCCTCCTTTGGAAATCCCAAACAATTGCTCAGACTCAACCCTTATTCTTCTCCCTCAATAGACCACCAAACCCAGTTATTAGTACAATAAGACATGGGCCAATTTAGAGTAAATAAAACAGACTGAACTGGTTCATGATTTCTTTTTTCTTTTTCCTTTCCCAGGCACATAATTATAATATATCACATATATAAGACACTGGTTCAAGTACTTTATCTACATTAACTAATTTCATCCTCACAGCGACCCAGTAAGGAAAACACCCCTATTACGTCCTTTTTACAAATAGGAAAACT
The DNA here is from genome assembly GCF_039906515.1 of Pseudorca crassidens. NCBI lineage: Eukaryota > Metazoa > Chordata > Mammalia > Artiodactyla > Delphinidae > Pseudorca > Pseudorca crassidens. The sequence continues at coordinate 29,713,527 of NC_090312.1, forward strand.
GAGGCACAGACAAACTAAGTAAATTACCTAAGGTTATCCAGCTAGTAAGTAGCACATCTGGGATTCAGACTCAGGCAGTCTGGTGCCTGGGCTGATGCTCTCAAGTGCTACTCTACCCTGTCTTTTTCTCTGCTGCCTTTAATCATTTTTCCATCTTAATTTTTTTTAGACCTAAGTCAAAATAATATATACTCATGATCTGAAACATGCCACACTATTTCTTGGCATACTCACTGGCTCTGCAGTGAACAGCTGTGTGTATAACAGTGGGGAGAGGATATGGGTGAACAGATCGATAAAGCTTTCCATAAACACATGTCAAAAAGTTTCTTCCTTTTGGCTTCACTTCTCATTCCTGCCCTTGCTCCCTGTCAGTTAGGGTTCCATATTCTCTCTGGGGATCACCAAGAAGATTAGCTGACAGTGCCCCAACCACACACACACACACACACACACACACACACACACACACACACACGTACTAAACCTCTTTCCTCCATGTTTTCTGGGCTACAGCTGCCCTCAGATTCTATTTCATCTTTCAACTTGCTCCCATTTTCTTTCCTATTTCTAGGTATATGAAATTCACTTTTGACTTCTAGCCCAACCCTCATTTCTTATAATGTGTTTATTCCCTTTTGTGTTCCTTGCATTTTTCACAAAATCTCAGCCTGAACTTGAAAACACAGGAAAGATTTAAAAAAAAATATTAGTGAAGTTTAACCGTATTTACTGGCTGTAAACATTAATTTAGATGAGAAGGGGAGAGGAAAAATACAGGAAAATTTGAGAATTGCTGAGGAAACAATTTCTAAACACGCAGTAGAGATTGGATTCAGTGTATAAACAAAGAAGTTACTGAGGAAGAAGAAAACATCATTCATTCATTCATTCAACAAACATTTTTTGAACTTCAACCGTGTGCCAGGGAATGTCATAAGCACTAGGAGATATAGCAGTAAAGAAAACAAACAAACATCTCTTTCTTTTATGCATCTTACATTCTGGTGGGAGGAGACAGACAATGAAAAAAAGAGGTGAATATACAAAATGTTTGATCGTGGTAGGCACTACAGAGAAAAATAAGACATGAAAGGGAGATAGATAGTGGTCAGTAGGATTAGGTGGGTGGAAATTTTAATTAAGGTGATCAGAAAGGACCCACTGAGAAGAAAATGTTTGAACAACAACCTGGAATAAGTAAACGGAAAGGCGGACAAATAACCTGGGGAAAACTGTTGCAGGCAGAGAACAACAATGCAGAGGCCTAAGGCCAAAGCAAGTCCATCATATTCAAGGAAGAGCAAGGAGGCAGATGAGTGAGAAGAGTAGTCAACCATAAGGGCAATAGTGAGCCTGTTGGTATAGAGCCTTATAGGCCATTGCAGAGACTTAGGCTTTTCTTTGGGGTGAAATAGGAAGACAGTGGCAAGGTTGGGGCAGAGAATGTGATCTGATTTACAATTTTGGCAGAAGGACTCCAGATGTTGTGCTGAGAATAGATTGTAGGGCTACAAGAGCAGAAGAAAAAAGGAAAAATTAGGAGATTATTACAATAATCCAAACAAGAGATGATAATGACTTAGCTGGCAAGGATGACTCCAAAATTTGGGGCCTGAACAACTAGAAGGATGGAGTCATCATTAACTGGCAAGGGGCATACCCTGGAGCAGCAGAACTTGGCAGGGAAGATCAGGAGTTTTGTTTTCAACATCTTAAGTTTGAGAAGCTTAGCGGAGATGTTCAGCAGGCAATAAACAATGCGAGTCTGGAGTATAGGAGAGAGGTTTGGCTGGAGATATACAGCACATCACTGATGAATATCAACTCATTTTCCCTTAATACAAAAAAGAAGGATGGACACTACTATGGACAGTTTTATAATGTAGGGAAGAGGAATTATTAGCATCTGAGGGCCTCTATTTTTCTCTGTCCAGGCTGAGGTAAAGTTATGTACTAAAAGAGAAAGAGCTTATGCTATTAACCAGAATCAACTAAAGGTTTGCCAAGTGGCACTGGGAGACCAGCTGGACTTGAAAATCCTAAATTTGTAGTAGTTTCAGTTTGTGGTCATATAACTTTACTTCCACAATGTTCAGTAGCCTATGTGGTAAAGCACGGAAGATATGTCTTGAATCCATTCAGGGTTAGGGAATGATTGGTGGGTGTGGAGGAAGGAATTAATGATTCTGGTGACGGTGTCATAGAATTGATGACCATAGAACCCAAACTGAACAAGAGGCATATATAATAGTGGTGGTGAAAAAATATATATACATAATGCAAGAAATTGATATAATGCTGGGACTCAAAGGAGCTAGATGCCATGTAACAGAAGTTACGTTTTACTACAACTAGATCCTTATTCACCCTCTAAAAAGTACAACACTGTATATACAACTTATAGGACATTTAAAGAAGGAAAACTTTGCAGTAAAATTGGCACTTTTAATAGTTGTGAAATTTATTTTACTGCTCAAATTATCTTTGCTTTTTCATTCCAAACTGGTTTCATTTGATTCAAGCCAAAATCCCATGCGATTCTTTCTAACTTTCCCTGGAATTTTTCAACAGACATAGGCATAATAATATAATTGTGGTCAGTCAGTCCCTTAACAAAGGATAGAATGTCTTCTCATGGCATTCCGAAGAGATGACTTAGTTTAAGCTGAGTAAAGAGCAAGACAAGTAATGGTCTTAGGCATGGAGGCTCTCTTTAAGTAGCTCTCAGCTTATGTTGACATGTTTTAATAAAATAATAATCAATATAGAAGCTTTCCTTTAAGAGTCTTCAAAACTCCAAAATTTAAAAGATAAATCTAGGGCTTCCCTGGTGGCACAGTGGTTGAGAATCTACCTGCTAATGCAGGGGACACAGGTTCGAGCCCTGGTCTGGGAAGATCCCACATGCCGCGGAGCAACTAGGCCCATGAGCCCCAGCTACTAAGCCTGCGCGTCCGGAGGCTGTGCTCAGCAGCGAGAGAGGCCACGACAGTGAGAGGCCCGCGCACCGCGATGAAGAGTGGCCCCCGCTTGCCACAATTAGAGAAAGCCCTTGCACAGAAACGAAGACCCAACACAGCCAAAAAATAAAAATAAATAAATTAAAAGAAGGCTCAACATTAAAAAAAAAAAAAGATAAATCTAGAAATGAGTGAATATCTTTCCTATCATGCTTGTAAAATATCAGGGTATCTAAGAGATTTATAACAGCTGGGCAATGAGAAGAAATTCTCAAATTACATCACGGAGCTCACAGTCTAACAGTAACAGAAACCAGCTCTGGCTAGTTTAAGTCAAAAGGGGACTGTATTTGAAGGAGGTCCAAGGAAATTAGAAACCCAAAGAAGAGGTGAACAACCAGTCTTAGGGAGGGTAGGAACGAGTGTTGGCTGGGGACTAGGAGGCAGGAGTTCATGAGTCTTTGCTTTAGAGAGCCGCCATTGACATGGCTCAGTTCCAGTTCCCCTGAGGCTCTACATCTCTTTGTTCAAAATTCCAAATTCTTGGCAGAATGAAACCGGATTATCAGCCTAAGTTAGATGCTCACCCCTGGATCAAGGGCAGGATGAAGGGGTATAATTAAGTTTAGAAATGGTTCTGAGAGACCATTCCTATGTCCTGGGGACAGTTCCCAGAGAAAGGGAACTCTTGGACCAAAGAGCCACCAGAGACTTCTACTACCAAGAAAGACGGGCAATAATTCAAGGAACTTCAAAGACGAAGGATAGAAAAGAAAAGAAGAAAATTTTAAAGAAAAACAGATAACAAAGAGCAATGTAAGTATCAGGGAAGAAGATGGTACCTAAGCTGAGATGAGAAGGATATGGGAGAGCTGAGTCCAAGAGGAAAGAGAGCATTCCAGGAAGGACATCAGTGTGTGTGAAGAGCCTGGAAGTTGGAGCGAGCATGACACTTTTACCTGCTGGTGGATGTCAGTATAACCAGAGCACAGGGAAGCAATACGATGTGGGAAAGTTAGATAGTGAAAAGCAATTTGGATCACGTTAAGGATTTTGGACTTGATTCTATAAGCAATGGGGAGCTGTAAGAGTAGCTGACAGGATCATACACTTTTTAAAAAGATAACCCTAGCTGCAGCTGATTTAGTTACAACCACCTGTGGGCCACCAGGCACGAAATGATGAAGGGCTTTAGAATCAGATAGTGTGGGGTTACATAATGAATGGACTTGAGGACACGGGGAAGGGGAAGGGGAAGCTGGGATGAAGTGAGAGAGTGGCATGGACATACATACACTACCAAATGTAAATTAGATAGCTAGTGGGAAGCAGCCACGTAGCACAGGGAGATCAGCTCAGTCCTTTGTGTTCACACAAAGAGGGGTGGGATAGGGGTGGGCTAGGGAGGGTGAGAGGGAGATGCAACAGGGAGGGGATATGGAGATATATGTATATGTATAGCTGATTCACTTTGTTATACAGCAGAAAGTAACACACCATTGTAAAGAAATTGTACTCCAATAAAAATGTTAAAAATAAAAAAGTGTGGGGTTAGAGGCATGGTGCTGCTGGCTGCTTATGATGTTAAACAAGATACTTAACCTTCTGAATCTTAATTTTGTCATCTGGAAAATGCAAATACCAACCTCTACCTCGCAGGGTTAGAGTAACTATTAATAAACATAAAGTTTCCAGAACATATAAGCAGTAAGTAGTATTCTCATATTGTCTTTTCTTTTTATTGCCACTTAGTTTTCCCTCATCTTCTGATTTGGCTGACATTTATTGCATACTTACTGTATGTCATGCAAAGCTGAATGCTTTACAAGCATTTTCTCATCTAATCCTCAAAACACCCCTCTAGGCCAAGTATTATTGTTATCCCTTTTTTGAAGATACAGATACTAAAATTTACAGACTTGAACAACCTGCTCAAGATGAGACTTCTAGGAAAAGAACTGTGTGCTCCTTGAGGGCAGAAACAAGTTTCAAATGTCTACCATACAGTCTAGCCTAGTACTATATAGGCAGTGGATAATCATTTTGTATTGTATTAAAGAGTGGATGAAATTCTCATTTAGAATTGCAGACAATGTAAAGAACCCACATAAAAGTCCATAAGAGAGTTAGAGAAATGACTTTAAAAAAATTTTTTTATTGGAGTATAGTTGATTTACAATGTTGTGTTAGTTTCAGGTATACAGCAAGAAACAACTTTTGAAGTAACTTAATATAAATATATTTTGCTTTATTTTTTTCATTTTGAATATATGGACCAGTGTATCAGTTAGCTGTTCCTGTGTAAGATATCACTCCAAAATTTACTAACTTAAAACAACAACTGTTTATTATCATTCATGATCCTGTGGGTAGTCTTGGTGGTTCTTCTGGTCAATACCAGCTTGACTGATCTCTGCTGGCCTCTGCCATGCAGTTGTGGTCAGCTGGTAAGTTGGCTGGCAGTTAGATAATCAAGCACAGTGTATTAGTTTCCTTTGCTGCTCTAAATATTGCCACAAACTTAGCAGCTTAAAACAAAACAAATTTACTCTCTTGTAGTTCTGAAGTCAGAAGTTTTGACGACTAAAATCAAGGTATCAGCAGGACTGTATTCCTTCTGGGCTTTAGAGGGGAATCTGTTTCCTTGCCTTTTCTAGACTCTGGAGGCCACCTGCGTTCCTTTTCACTTGGCCAGCAGAAAAGTATCTTCAGTCTCTCTCTGACTTTCACCCTTGTTCTATTCTCAAGTCCCCTCCCTAGCTCTGACCTTCCTGTTTCTCTCCTAGAAGGACCTTTGTGATTACAATGAGCCCACCAGAGATAATTCAGGATAATCTCTTCACTTCAAAATCCTTAATTTAATCACATCTTCAAAGTCTCTTTTGCCTTGTAAAGTAACATGTCCCGTAGGTTCTGGGGATTAGGATGTGGATATCTTTGTGGGGAGGGGGCTTATTTTGCTTCCCACAGATGGCTTTCCTCACATTTCTGGCAGTTGTCAGCCTGTCAGTCAGGATGCCTTGGTTCTCTTCCCCCCCTGCAGGATAGCTCAGGCTCATAATACATGATGGCTCAGGGCTCTAGCTCAGCAAGAGGTCAGGCTCCTACATACAAGCACTTGTCAGGTCTCTGCTAGTATCACATTTGCTTATGTCCCTTTGGCCAAAGCAAGTCACACGGCCTACCCAGATTCAAAAGGTAGAGAAATATACTCCAACTCTTTATTGGGGGGACCTGTAACGTCACATTCAAAAGACTTGGATGCAAAAAGGGGAAGAATTTGTGGCAATTGTTACAATCTACCAAAACTAGCATAATATGTGAGAGAGACCTTCTAAGACAAGTCCATCACTAGTCAGAAAAATCCAAATCTTTGTACAGTTGTTTCCTCTGCCTAGAATGCTCAAAATGCTTTCCTCTCTTCCTGGATAAATTATTCTCCTCCTTGTTATCATAGCTGAGATATAACCTCCTCCAGGAGGCCTTCTCTTTGTGCTCTCATCATACACAATACTTACCCCTGATATAGCACTTAACACACTGTATTGAAATTACCCATTTATTTTTCTGCCCTTCAACCTAGACTGTAAACTCCTTGAAGACAGCAAATGGGTCTTAGTAGCTCTTGCTTTCCCAGTGACTTAGTAATGTATCTGACTTAGTACTAATGTACATGACTTAGTAATGTACTTAGTAATGCATGAAGTAGGTTAATAAGAATTTATTGAAAAATGTATGAACAAATAATCTATGAACTCCAGCCTTCAAATACTACTACTGTTTCCTTAAAATGTATTTATATTTAATGAATCTTTAATCCTTTATTTTTTTTTCTACTATGGAATCCAGACTTTCATTGATAAACTAAATAGGAAAGAAAGGAATTAGTAGTACTAAATATTGGTTGCAGAAAAAGTTTCCCTTGGAATAAAAAGTTAAATTATGATTTTCAAAGCTTGGTATCACAAATTGATTGTGTGACATTTAGGAAATCCACAGATTCTCACCAAGGGTACTGATTTGCCAAATAAGAGATCTCTGAAGCTGTCTTCAGTTGGATGGCCAGTCAAAATTAGGAACCCAAGGCTAACCTAACTGGAATTCCTTCAAACTAAATACAAAATAAAAACCGAGGTATTTTGGAATATTTCCAGAAAGGTCTTAAGGGGCTGCCTGATTGCTGTTAATACATAAGGCAGAAAGCAAAGATTTCCGAAATTACATGACTCAAGGGCTAAGATTCCAGAGCTGCAGGTACAACATGAATAAGCAGGCTGCTCCGAATTGCCAGTGGAATTAGGAAATCAAAAGGAAGATGGTGGGTTACAAGAAACAGAGCTTGTCTGGGGGAAAAGATATTCTGTAGGACTGTAACCAAGAGTGCCAGCTGTAATATAAGTTAAAGTAAAATGTACAGATGTTTAATATGATGAAATAACCGAGAAGAACCCATCCCTACGTTATTCTCCAATGCAATGTTACAATGGGCCACACCTGGAATATGTGTGGGTGCCCTGTATTTTTTTATCTCAGGTAATGAATATTTTTATAACCTGAGTTATGAAGGACAAAAATGAATAAAAACAACATTGAAGTCCAAAGACAATCAAGTTAATGTTTAAATATCTTGAAAGCGTTTCTATCCCAATGTTAAAACTGTCATTGTTAATCCACTGAATATTTTACAAAAGCTCAGTTAACCATGCCTTAAAATAGATAACAGTGTAACAACAGTAACAATGAACTCTAGGCTTTTTGAGTTTCTTAATACTAAGTCTCCAAAGAGACTATACCCTAAAAGGCACATTCATGTTTATTTGAAACTCATTCGTGAAATACAACCCATGCAAACTGATACAGCCAATAAATTATCATTAATGTTGAATTCTTATATTTAAAAACCCAAAGACTTAGTTCATTTAATCTCCATAACAACCATGAGAGGTTTATTATTATACTTATTTTTCAAATGCAAAACTCAGAGCAGAACATTTAGCTAACCTGTCCAAGGTCATATAATTATCATATGGTATACCTAAATCTAAGCAGGTGATTCCGGAACCTATTTTCCTAACCACAGCACTAACCATATAGTAGAGGAACTATGTCCCTCATCCTAAACTGAATATTTAGCATGGATACACTTGGATGATTTAGAAACATCCTAATAGCGTCATTTCAACCTAACAAATATTTCTTGAGATTATGTTAAGTATGAAGTTTTTTATTAACCTTTTCCCTGAAAACTCATGGAAAATGTATATAAAGTGGTGGTTTTCTGGTTTCACAATTTCTCTTAAAATAATTTTACAATTGTCATATTAACCAAAAGAGGCAAGTATAAATCTGAGCCCACAAACTCAGATGTGTAAGGAATATCATTTATTCATTGTCATTATTTTTATTTAAATCCTTGTTTAAGCCTCTCTTGTGTTTAGCTGTCAAGAGATCCATTCTGTTATTATGGTACTTCCCTCCTCCCGGGTTGTTAGAGGACCAAAGTCTTACACAGTACCAGATTATTGGGGGTGGAAGTGATGGGAGTCCTTTAGTCATTACTCAGAATCTCTCTATTCCATTTCCAAAGCTTCCCGTAAGTCTGATCGCTCTGCTGCTTCTATGGCACATGTGAGGGTATGAGAATAATGAGCAAGGTTGGGAGGCCCCATACCAGGATGATTCTTTCCTGGTGCTTCAGTTTTGTAGATTTGCCATATCTCCAGGACATGGTTATACAATGGGCAAGTTTCCTCTCTGATCACACACCTCTAATCATAGGCTTCAGATTTCTCCAGCGTAACCAAACTATCTCTTTTCTTCTAGGTCTTAAAGGAACATCTTTTTCCCCCCACCTCTTTCAAGGACACCTAGCATGAACTCTTTAAAATTGAGTATAGGTGTTTATAAAAGGCTCCTGAATTTGAAGAACTTCTTCCTTACACTTTGAAAAAAATCCATGTGGCAAGAAATTGCTAAAGGTCAACCTCTTTCCTCAAAAAGGCAGGAGGGAATAAATGTATCTATACAAATTAATATTTCAATGAATCATCCTTCCCTCAAGTTATAATTGAAATGATGAGGTCACAGAGTTTCCCCACCCTTGGCAGTGGCTCACTAGGAACGTTCAAACCATTAAAGAAGAGTAGGTAATGTGTCACTCAGCTAGTTAAACACTTTTATATCTTTAAAAATCTGTTCATTTATTTCCAACTGTATAGTGAACACAGTCACTTGGATGATACATGGATCTTCCAACTTAAAATTTCTACTCCTAATTGTATTTGCTAACGTTCATTGAGTTTGAGTTTTCACTGTGCCAGCTGCAGTGTCAAGTACAAACTATTCATTATCCTCATAACATATCATATCATAACAGTATTCCCTGAGAGCAGCTGAATTCTCTGTCAAAGACCTAGGAAGCTAAGAGGTCCCATGGAAACTAAAGATGAAGCGAAGTTTGTGAAATCCCTTAATGATCAGATCTTCCCCAACTAGAAGTAAAAGAGAAGGCGTGCAAAGAAGACTACTGGCCTGGGCTGCAGATTAATTGGTTTTGTGCTATTTTACACCCTAATGGACCATCCAGCCTGGTGGGCCCAAGGAACCACCTGTCACACAAGACTGCTCACTTTGCAGAAATGCTCACTGTAGTCCAAAGATCTCAGGGAGGGATACACAGAGGAGGACAGAAGACAAGTCCCAGGCAGGATTATGAACAAAACCAAATTGTGGATGAGTTCACATAATGGATGAGCCCTCACAGTCATCAACCTTGAGTACAGTGGCAGCTGAAATACAGGAGAGCAGGAGAGAGGAAAACACACCAGTTCAGACTGGCAGCAGTATTGACACAGGACTAACAGAACAGTATTTGGACAGTGGCAGTAGCATGTTATCCCTGAAAATGACAATTAAACAAATAGCCTTAAAATAAAAATTAGGAGAGTGGACTCTGTCAATAAGACATCATTCTCTAATTTTTACTATTTTTCTTTGTACTTTGTGTTTTCTCCCGGTCTTCTATAATGAATATGCATTGCTATTATAATCAGAAAGCTTCATACCTTCCCTATTATTCTGTAAACCGATATTCTAAAATCATCCTGACTTGAAGTACAGAATTAAGAAAAAAGCATCCTAATCTGTAGCATCATGGTCCCATGTAATGACTAGGCTTTGATTTTTTCCTAATTTTGGAGGAGAAGGTCATGCAACAGCAACTGGACAGAGAGAAAGTATTGAAGCAAAAGCATTTCTACATCATTCTTGATTGAAAAAGTACTATATTAATGGTTAAAGTGATGATACCATTCTTGAGCAGGTATGGGTGGAATAGAGCTACTGTTAATAGCTTCCGTGGAAGCAGTCAAGGCCTATTGTTTGAGAAATAATTATTAACCTCACTGTTTAACACAGTATTTTCCTTGGCCATGATGCTAATTGAAGAAAGCAGTGGGGTCATTATCTCAAGACACAACTGTGCCGAAATGACAATATGTTTCTGAACCAATGCACAGTACTGACAGACTGAATAAACTGTACAAAGGTTGATTATATAAATGATATTACCATAGTTTTTTTTCCAAACAAAAAGTGTGTTCATCTCACATATTTACTGCCTCAGGGCTGAAATAATTAAAGATCCAAGGTTCTTCAACAAATAAATTATAAGAAAAAGAAAGTGATGGAGAAGATACGTTTAGATTAAAAGAGACTGACAAGGTATATTTAGAAAAAAAGTATGGTCAAAACAGGACAATAGTGACTAGGGACACACATCTGGGTGATGAAACTACAAAAAAAGATAAATTTAAGAAGTGATTATTATAAAATCCAGGAAAGTAGTTACTTTTGAGGGGATAGAAGGGGTTGCAGTTGAGACAAAGAACATAGGAGGGATGTCTGCAAAGACTGACAAAATACTTCTTCTTTACCTAAGTGTGATGTCAAGGATGTTTGTCTTATAATAACTTATTTATCCTTAATGACTAAATTATTTCTTAAAATTAGTACATCTACACCAAAAAACACATATATTTAGTATTAAATCTAGTGTTTTGTAAATTCCAACAGTGGTTCTCAACTAGAACCAATTTTCCCAGCCCTTTTCCCCATCTAGGGAGGGTTAGAAATTTGGGGTAATGGATATATGCCAAAATTAGTAGTCAGAATTACTATGAGGTCATTTTTAGTGGTCATTGTTACTGGAGCAGAGCGGAAGGGGCATTAGTAACATTATAGGGGCAGGGTCCATAAACATGTTGCAGCCCAAAGAAGTCCCATACAATAGGAAACTTATCCCTCCCAGAATGTCAAAAGTGTCATCTATGTGAAATTAAAAGATAAACAATGATCATCTACTGCCCCATTATATCACATCTATTTCATAATGCTTGTTTCTGTCCTGTAAGAATGGAAACACCATCTGTGTGTGTATGTGTGTGTGTAAAAGAATTAGTCTAACTATTTTTAGGCTGAAGAATTCACTTCACAGTTTTACAAATTGTGGTTTGATTGTATATGGGCTTTATAATCAGTCTTGAGCAAGTTACTCAATCCTTCTAGAATTCAGTTTAACCATACATAAAATGAGCATATTAGTATCTACATGTATCAATAATTAGCTATTGATAAATAGCCAACCACCTCAAAACTTGTAGCTTAAACCAATCAGCACTTATTATTGCTCAATATTTGGGCTGTGCTGTGCTGTGCTAACCTTAACTAGGCTCACTCAGGCTTCTACAATCACCTGGCTGGGGCTGGATAGGTTAGGAAGGCTTTGCTTGGGATATCTTGGCTCTTCTCCAATATATCGCTTTTCTCTCCAGAAAGCTAGGCCAGCCTGTTCACTGGTGGTGGCAGAAGTCCAAGAGACAGAAGAGTAACGTGCAAGCATCTTTTCAAGTCTTTGTTTGCGGCAAGTTTGCCTTAGCCTAGTTGGACCAGAGCAAGTCACATGGTCAAACCCTGAGTCAGTGTTGAAAGAAATCATTAAAGGGTATGGATTCAGGGATGCTCTGGTTAGGAATATGTCCCCCCAAAAAATTCATACCCAAAGATGATGGTATTAAGGTAGGGCCTTTGGAAACCCTCATGAATGGGATTAGTGCCTTATAAATGAGGGTCCAGGGTCCCTTCCACCACATGAGAAGACAGAGAGAAAGCACCAGCTATGAATCAGGAAGAGAGCCCTCAGCAGACAATGTGACCATGTCTGCCAGAGCCTTGATCTTGGACTTCCAATCTATAGAACTATGAGAAATAAATTTCTGTTGTTTATAACCTACTCAGTCTGTGGCATTTTGTTAGCAGCCCAAATGGACTAAGAGAAGGGATATGTGAAAAAAATGTACCTATTAATACAATCAACCCACCACACTATATCACAGAGCTGTTTTGAGAATCACACATGCCAATAAATGTAAAATACTTAGTTTAGAGCCTGACATGACACTTACATTAAGTAAGTGCCTAATAATTGTTAGCAATTATGAGTGGTAAGAGGCTACACATAACATTTAAAACTTCCTACCTGGTATAGTTGAATATAACATGTTATGGAATTACAGCAATGTCTGAATTCAAGACTGCTTATTTCTTGAGAAATTTTTTTAATGGTAGAAACTTTGGAAACTTCACCAAGTTACTGAAAGTTTATTACTTATATCAGGGTTGATTTAGTTTGAACCTCTTAAAAAACTGCAAAACAAACAATGAGGAAAACAGTATGAAGAACATGAGTTTTCCTAGAATCTTATTAACAATGAAATAGGCTCTTAGTAAAAAAAAATTAGAGTGAAGGTTATTTCTCTCCAATGAAGTTCAACAGACAACCCTGAAAACTCTGAACTTGAACCCCTGGAAGTTGAAAAGTATGTAGAGGTTTCTGAGCAGAGTTCTCCATTCGGTCATAAAAGCATATTCTCACTTTTAATTAAAAATTATGAAATGACATGATATTACTGGACTTTGAAAAAGCTTTAAGGAAGCAAAAGTTTTCACTGAACTTCAGAACATGCACTGGCCCTACCCACAGTTCTATTTCCATGACTAAGCAGGAAATGTGCAGACATGTGCACACAGAAGTATATTCAGTTAGGCTGCATTAGCTGAATGTGTCTGCAAAGAGAGAAGTTGGTGATACATGGACACTAGGAATACAATGATCCGCTCAGGTTAAGTGAACACCAAATAATTCCCTTCCCATTAATTATTTTACAAACTTTGCTTTCCATCAAGAAATACACAGGCAGTAAAATAGATTACTTTATCAGTTTTGTTGCTAAACTAATTTGTCTTAACAAATGATGACAAATGTTTAAAACAACATAAATGTATTATCTTACAATTCTGGATGTCTGAAGTCCTAAAATGAAGGTGTCGGCAGGACTGCCTTCCTTCTGGAGGCTTAGAAGAGAATGTTTCCTTGCCTTCACTCAGCTTCTAGATACCACCTGCATTCCTTGGCTCATGGCCCCTTCTTCCATTTTCAAAGCCACTAGCATAGGATTTTCAAATCTCTCTCTCTCTCTCTCTCTTTCTTTCTCTCCCTTTCTCTTTTCCTCTCTCTCCATCTGCTTCTGTGATCACATCTCCTCTCTGACTCTGACCTTCCTCTTATAAGGATCTTTGTGATTATATTGTGCTCAACCAGATAATCCAGGATAATCTCCCCATCTCAAGATATTTAATCACATCTGCAAAGTCTCTTTGAAATGTAAAATAACACATTCACAGTTTCCAAGGATTAGGAAGTAGATATTTCCAAGGGCCATTATTTTGCCTACCACTCCTGGTTAAGGAGATTAGATATTTTAGATTATACAATCAATAAGCATTTCTTGACTACCAGCTACAAAGGGCTGACATTGCAAACGGGGAAAGTAATATTTGGCCTTTCTAATTTACAAGTTTATTGTAAAGATTAAAATAATATGGAACCCTCTTTACACTCGGCATGCATGTAGAATGAAGAATATGCCTCAATCAAATGCTAAAATATAATTATGCTTGAACTTTCACTTGTCAGGAGTAGCAAGAGGTTTGGTCTTTATTTCTTCAAGGCCTTAACCCTCTCCAAATATTCATTCCAAGGAAGCTCTTGTGCTTAATAGTAGCCAGGAAAGAAAAGTATTTACTGTGGTGGAGAGCTACTGAGTAGAAGCTGGGTTTGACTTTGGTCATGGCCAAAGCACAGAAGCTTAGACAAATTTTCTTTTGCTTTCATTTCCATTCTTTGAGAAAGGGCAGATCCACTCCTCAGTGGAATAGTCATTAAAGAGGGCTGGGGCTCCCAAGATCAAAGCAGTTTCACTTCTCTCACTCAATCACTTCCATAGGATATACTGTATCAGGCATGAGGCCTGAGTGAAATTCGGGCAGTGTTGGTCCTAGGCAAAGAGGTTTCCAACCATTTTACCCAGAGATGTAATGGGGAATAAAATCCCTGATATAGATGCTGCCCACTGCTGTCTTCAGGGTTTCTTTACAGAAGTATTATGCTGGGCCTCAGTGTAGGCCTGACTCCCAAGTGTTACAGCCTTGGTCTTCAGATCTTTTGGGTCTTTTGTTCCCCCAGATAGGTCATCCCCAAGAAGTGCTCAATTAAAGCTGATTCCAGTGTTTGCTGCCTCAGACACAGAAAACAGTGCTCACTCTTTTCCTCCTTCTAAGTGTCATCTTTCTTTGAACTTGTGTTAACTTTACTTAACGGCTCTTGTTGCCCTCTCTCAGCAGTGGCGTTGGGTCAGGACCACCGTTGGGTCAGGCCCACCTCAAATAAGCAAGGCTCCCTGCTTCTGAATCTCAGGGAGTGGGAGCTGAGGGAAATAAGTTGCTTCTCTCCCATACAACTCTCTGGGCTCTTCATGCAGGCGAACCCACTCCCATTAAAAGTTCTTCATGCTGACAGAAGATGTGATGAATAAAACAGAAGCTCTCCTTGCAAGGTTTTGTCACTGGAGTGCTCTATCTGACATATATATTTGCTCACTCAAATATGTACCAAGGCCTTTTCCAGGATGACCTTGCAACGCTACAGAGTGTGGTTGGCAGCTATGTTCTCTGATTGAAAATACAAATTAATTAAATTCTGGTAGGCTTTCTGGCTTAATGAAAGGACTCCACAGATTTCAAACAGCTATTTAAGTAGGAATGGTAGAAAATTTTATCTTTTATCAAGGAGTGAGGGACGGACATCACAAAAATTAGCCTCTAATCCTTGATGAGTTTATACTTTAATTATAAATAGAAGGCTAATTATTATTAAAGTATTCAAGAAAAATAACAAGACAATATTCAGTCAGAAGAGGGAGACTAACAGAAATTCAGAGAAGTAAAAAATCAGTCAAGGTTGCAGGCCAGAGTGGCCAAAAAAACCTTCATGAAGAAGAGATTTGAATTTTAATGAGTAGGACTTGTACAAACAGAAAGTATTTTTAAAAACCTTCTAAGTAAGGAGAGATATGAAAGTTAAAAATAAACCCAGTGCTGGTGAGGTGAATGAGAACTGTCTTTAATATAGAGATGTGCTTAAGGGAGTAGTGGGAAATGAGGTTTTGGTAAATTTGGAGAAGTTTCTACAGCGTCTTAAAAATTAGCAAAGCATTTAGGGCCAATTCGGGGGATCCTGGATCCTGCTTCAGGCTTCTGAACAGAGGATACACCCAAGGACAACACTGTCTTGAGAAAAGTGTAACTATATGATAAGCAGAAAAGATCGGAGGGAAAAAAAGACTACAGACTAGAGCTGTATTAACTAGGACATGATTACAGTTTCTTGGGTGTAAAGGCTAGGAGAGCATCAGTGGCAAAACAAACAAACAAAAACCTGATATGAGATATACTGTGGAGGGTGAAGCAATAAATTTTGTCTTTTTTTTCAATGCAGTTGATATTGAGAAGAGAGAGAGGGAGAGGAATTTGAAGGAGAAATCAAAGATTACTCTTTTTTAAAAAAACAGACATGGGAGAGATTCAGCAAGAGGCCAGCCAGTTGAGTGGGAAAGGTGAAGGACTTGGTTTGGCCATGATATCTTTGCAGCTGTGAAGTGACATAACAGGGGTTGGCAATACAGGACTGCAAGCCTATAGAATCAGGGCTGAAGGTAAAGATGAATATGTACAAAAGACCAGCTACAATGGTGACTGAGAATAAGAAGGAAGAGAATCTTCTGACATCCCCTCAGGCCAGAGTGAAAAGACATACTTCGGGGCAGGCAGAACTCCCAGATCACCTCTACTGCTCAGACTCTAAGGCTAGTTAATCCTGGGGACCCTTGGTGCTATGAATATACTGTGAATATACTATGCAGACCCACTGACATCACCAAGATTCTAGGGCTTGAGCTAGGTGCCCAGGTCAGCTGCAATGTCAAGTTGAGAGAAATTCTCTCCCTGTATGCTTTAAGAAGAGCAGCGGCCCTGGTTTTCTTAGAATGGAGAATCCCCTGAAAATCGCCGTATTGCCAAAATAAAGGAGGAAAACAGAATGGCTGACCATAAAAAAGGAACAGGTTTGGTGAAGCTGAATATTCTTTCAGCTGGTGTGGGTAGCCTTATCCTGCAGAACATCTTCAAAAGTTACAACAAACCCACAAGACAGCTGCTTCTTTCCAAAACAGTTAATGGATTTTAGGCTAATGTACAATATTGAGAGACGGGAGGGACAAGTTATAAGTGGAAAATAAGAATAATATTTGGCTGAACATAGCTAACTGATGCTAGAGCACGCTAAGCAACTCATTCTACAAGCGCCAAAACATGATTTTCTCTTGTTTTTAGGCTTGTTTCATCAGCTGTCATTTGTTAAATACTATTTTGTTCGGAGTGGGGGCAGGGAGGAGAGCTTATTCTTGTGGTCTCTCCAGTTATTTTGTTTCTGTTCTGATTCCTCCACCAGAATGTTAAGTCATATGGCCATGAAAATTCTCCTGGCTGACTGCTGTGTTCTGTGCCCACACACTTCCTTTTCTCTCAAAGGCCACATGAAATGTCAATGAGGAGCCTCAACTTATCACTGTTTTTTCGTCATCTTCTACTTGGTAAATTCTTTTTCTCCCTTTGGCTTATAGTCACTTCCCATAAAGAAAGATACTTGTCTTCAAGATTTATGCAAAGTAATCCTCCTATTAAAACCAAATAAAATAAAATACCACTCACTCACTCAATCTAAATAATGTTTAATTGCTTCAAAAATTCACATGTTGGAAGGTTTATGCCTAAGGTTATGGCAGAAGAAAAAAGAGGTTTGGTTCCCCCAAACTTACATGTGACTGTGGTAAACACTGAAGCAGGGTAAGGAGCGTGCCCATGCTCCATGAGAGAGCATGAACTATTGTTTAGAAAGCAGTATTGAGGGGCTTCCCTGGTGGCGCAGTGGTTGGGAGTCCGCCTGCCGATTCAGAGGACATGGGCTCGTGCCCCGGTCTGGGAGGATCCCACATGCCGCGGAGCAGCTGGGCCCATGGGCCGTGGCCGCTGAGCCTGCACGTCCGGAGCCTGTGCTCCGCAACGGGAGACGCCACAGCAGTGAGAGGCCCGTGTACCGCAAAAAAAAAAAAAAAAAAAAAAAAAGAAAGCAGTATTGATACAACAACTACCAAACTGACACCTACAACAAGCATGCTCATTGAGGACCAGCTAACTATTCCAGAGGGAGGGAGTGCAGGAGAAAAGGTGGTGGGGGAAAGAGAGAGAGAGAATGAAAAAGAATAAGAACCAGTGGGAAACCAGACCTGGGTTCCAATCCCAGCTCTAGCGCTTAATAGTTATATAATCTTGGGAAAGTTGTATCTGAGTCTCAGTTTCCTTACCTGTGAAAAGGGGATAGTGCTGCCTTCTTCATGGATGATTACAAGGAATACAAGAGATCATTTTCTTAAGCACATAATTAGTGGCTGATAAGCGTCAGTCATTCATTAGTTACTAATCTAAATGAGAAGACAGGTTGAGATGAGCGTAGAGGAATAATGGAGGGGTACTTAGCACGGTCAGGGAGGGAAAGGGCTACCAGCACATATTCTACTTGCTTGAGCTATTTCTCCAGGACCAGCCATGTTTCTCTCCTCTCAACACTTAATATTTTCACAATGGAGTCATAATTGCTCATGAACTAAGATGTAAAAATCCCATTGTTTCTTGGAGAAAGAACGAGTATAAAAAAAAGTCTATGGTTATTACAGTAACCCTCTGAGTGATAAAAAACCAGTTTCCACGGAGACACAACAGATTTTTCAGAGAAACAGCAAAAGCTCACAGTTTTTATTTCATACAAGTCATAAACGTGTGACTTTTATTACTCTGGGAGAAGGGGATTGCTGCCTAATGGGACTGTTATTTGAACAATCTGCTTCCCAATATGGAATTACTAAGTCAGTATACTCGGGCTCAGGGATGGTGGGGAAATGAACCAATCCTACCCATGTCAACTATGAGAACACGTTCTTCTTACTGTTCATGGCAGAATCATTTTGGAACTAAGAACAACCTTGGTCCAGCTCTCTCACTTTGCCAACAAGGGAATTAAGTACAGAGTCTCTCAATCTAGTTTGGTGACTTGTTCAGAACCCATGCAAAAAGGAAATGACATGGCCAAGAGGCAAACATAGGTCTTTTCCATGAGGTCAAAATGACTATTCTATCCCTTAATACTAACACATTTAGAACTTTGATAAATACTTAATGAATGGGTGAATGAACTCTAACTTTCAAATTAGGTCATTTTCCACTTCATGTGGCTACTGCGCCTCTTCTTTCTTAAGGATAAACGTTCCTCTCTCCTACCCAACGCTCTGGTAACTGCCCATCCTTCCCCCTTCCCTCTGCACCTAACCCCTTCTTGAAAAAAATCATTTGCACTTATGGTAGATATGCCATGTTCTCTCAATCCCCTATGACACAGCCTTCATTATGCCCACTCTCTGGACTGTCTCTCTTTTTGCTCCACCTCTATTCATCTAGTGAGGAGGGCTTATTAGACTTGGTTTGAGCATCTTCTATTCCTGGAAACTTTTCCTAGACTCCCTAATCACCTCCAGGCTGGGATAATGCCCTTCCTATGTGCTCTCATAGCATCCCTGAGTTACTCAGTCACAGTCTGCTGCAGCCTTCTGTTTACTCAACTGCACTCCTCTCTAGACTGTAAGTCCCCTGAGGACAGGAACCAAGTGTTATCTGCCATTGAAGCCCTAATGTCAGTGGAGCCCAGCATATAGTAAGTGCTCAATAAATGTCTGACAAAAGACTAGATGAGGGCTTCCCTGGTGGCACACTGGTTGAGAGTCAGCCTGCCGATGCAGGGGACATGGGTTCGTGCCCTGGTCCGGGAAGATCCCACATGCCGCGGAGCGGCTGGGCCCGTGAGTCATGGCCGCTGAGCCAGCGCGTCCGGAGCCTGTGCTCCGCAGCGGGAGAGGCCACAACAGTGAAAGGCCCGCGTACCGCAAAAAAAAAAAAAAAAAAAGACTAGATGAATGCTACTAATTAATTTCATACAACTATCTATAACTCCAGTAGCCTGTATCACTCAAAACAAAAGTAGAAATATTTCTATTTGATGTTTCCTATCATCTGAGTTTGATTTATAAAAGTGGAGGAGTTAAGAAGTAAGGTTCATACCTTCCCTTTCCCAGTGGTCTCAAACCAAATACAAGTCCCTACCTAAATGCGCTGAGTTCTTTGAGCATGCTTTTAACACTAAGTAGAAAGCAAATGGGAGGGTTATTCCCACTGTGGTCTAAAAACTTTTGGAAAACTAAAGGTGGGGAAGGTCCCAGCACCCTATTTTTCCCAACTGATTTAACAGGATTAAACCATATCCAAACTGGCAACTCCCTTAAGGTGCCTTTCTTACCATGGCTTTGTAACCTAGGAGGCCTAGCTTTTTTCATATGCCACTACCTGTACCTCTAATATCCTCACCAACTCCACTTTGGGACATTTTTATTAAGTATCCATGCTAGTTCTCTAGGACTGCCATAAAAAATACCACAAACAGGGAGGCTTAAATAACAGAAAATTTATTGTCTCACGTTCCAAAATCCAAGGCATCAGCAGGACTGGTTACTTGTGAGGGCTGTAAGGGAAAGATCTGCTCCAGGCCTCTCTCCTTGGCTTATAGATGGCTGTCTTCTCCCTATGACTCTCCAAATGGCATTCTCCCTCTATTCATATCTCTATGTCCAAATTTCCCCTTTCTATAAGGATACCAGTCATATTGGAGAAGGGCCCACACTAATGACATCATATTAACTTGATTACTTCTGTAAAGACCCTATCTCCAAATAAAGTCACATTCTGAGGTACTGAGGGGACACAATTCTTCCTGTAACAGTACTCAGTGTCATAGACAAAGGGGTTTTGCTGGGCTGACAGACAATGTCTCATCACTCTATTGAGAATTCAAGGTATCTACACATTGTTTGATTTGCTGGTTTTCTTAGACACTATAACTTATTGCCACTACTCTTTCAGCCCAAAGTGCTGGCTAGGGTATGCTCTTCCATGTTCTTAGTTCTCTGGTTCCCTAAGGATCCCACTGCTACTATATTTAATTCAAAGAAAATTGTATCTCACTAGATTAGCTTTCTGATATGGACCCAACAGTGCCCCAAACAAAAACCCTAATTTGTTGAGCACTTAACGTTCCAATAAATGTGTTAAGTTCTTTACTTTCATTATCTGATTTTATCCACAAAAAACCCTATGAGGTAGGTATCATTTTGGAGATAAAGAAATTAGAGTTAAGAGGCTAAAAGATTTTCCAAGGTCACCAGGCATAAACATGGCTGAGGTAGACTTTAAATCCAGGAGGTCTGACTTCAGATAGAGAATGCTTAACCAACTTACCAGGCTATACTACTTCCCTGATTATTTTCTTTGATGCTGTAGGAACTAACCCCAAAGAGGAATTTCTAAGCCAAAAGTGATAGAATCTGGAAATGCCAAGTTCTTTCCCAGGCATTATTCTCCTCATACATGGAAGGTTCTTCACTGTGATAGTCTCTCCCTTTGCCCAACCTCTCCAATAGGCTTGCTAAGCATAACTAGTCTAATGGACACTACATGGCGGTCTGCTAGTAGAAGCACACCTGTCTGTACGTTCCTAATCAAATCTGGGAAAGTGGAAAGGCTTCTATTACACAGATTCTCCTAAAAACACCCCCCTATTCCCATTATGCCAACCTCCCATGGTGAATGCGGAAAGCATTTAGACAAACCTCTTCATCATGCCTGTTGTGCTTAAACATAGTTAGGAGGATAAAAATTCCCAGCTTTTATGGACTGCAATAGATGGTATCTTCAAAAGGTCCTTTTGCTGTGTTTATAACTCTAAATGATGACAAATTGGTTTGAATTAGCTCTACAGTTTTGAAATAGGGGTGTTGCAACTTTGGAGTTTATTGGAGGCAGAAATTTCCACTTTTGACCAGACTGTCTGCTAATGTACTAAGTTATACTGAGCATAACTCAAAAAACAAAACTGCAAAGCATTCTAACGAGTCTTTATTTGCATAATTGCTTGTGACCCCAATCAACAGCACCATTCCCCACCCTGTGGGCCTTGATGAAAATTCTGATCTCTCATTTTGGGAATTTGTTTTTCACTTTTTTGCTGTATTCCTATAGTGACCGTATCTCACAGGGCTCCTCCCCTTTAAGTGTGAGAAGTCTTTTTCAGTGTACTTCCTTGGGCACAGAAGTGGGAATAAGAGTAACGATTAACCTTATAGAGTACTTACTGACTAACAGAAACTGTGCTAGGAGTTTTCACTCATTATCCATTAATTCTTTAACAACCATATAAAGTCAGTATTAGCATCCACCCTACTTTACAGGAGTTTTGCCCAAAGCACACAGCTAGGATATGGTGGAGCCAGGATTTGAACTCCATCTGAATTATACTAAATCCCCTGTTTATGGGTTATATTGTATCCCACAAAATTATAGTTCATTCCTCAGATGGCACAGGTGCCCACAGGAGCTGGAAACCATATCTCAACTCAGTATTACTAAGCGCTTTGTCTATAGCTGCTGTTACTCAAGGAACCAACAGAAGTGTGTGTGGAGAGGGGTTGAGGGGAGAAAAATCAGAAGGATTCCTTACCTTCTTTGTAACTTATAGCAGTTTTGGAACTTCCTTATTTTAGCATCCAACATATTGTAATAATGGAGAGTGAAAATGGAATTTGCCCATTTATTATACTGGTTTTACTAAGTGGTAAAAATTTTGAATCATTTTTAGATACTCAAAAGGGAAATGATAGTATTAAAAAGAGAATAAGAGAATTCCCATATTAATTTTTTTTAAAGTCTCCATACAATAACTTCTAGCCCGTCCAAGATTGCTTAATACCGATTAGTAATGACAATGAAAAATCATTTATGGATTTTTTTGTGAGTGTTCAGAGATACTAATGGGTTTTAGAGTTACTTGGGAATCTTCCTGAGGTCAAAGGAAGAAAATAAAGTATGAAGTGATAATAAAATGTATAAAGCGACTAATGGACAGGTTGTATACATATAATGGTTCCAGCAAAGAAAAAACATTCAATTTTTACAGCATACATTTAAACAAATGGAAATCTCACTGCCATAGCCTCTTGTCTTCACTCAAGAGCTAGTAAGGATGATAACATTGTGTATCACCACTGTCCATATCAGATTCTCAACAATTTCTCAGCCATCAGGTCACTGGCCTCAACTACCTCCACAGCCACTCCCACCCTCAGCTGCCAAAAATCTTATAAAAAGTAGTGGGAAAATAATGCCGCATTTAATGAGGCACCAATAAAATGACTTGATCTTACACAGCACAAATAACTAACTAACTCAAGTATGGCTTTTACATGGCAAACATTAATGCTGCAAACAGCTCCCCACAGCCCATGGAGGGATCATGTATCTCTCCAAGCTTTTGCTATATGTGTAAGCCAACAAAATGACAACAAATCAAATGAAATAAAAAGGTGTATGATATCATAAAATTTTGAATTGTAGGAGGGAAATTCAGAGTAAAATTTAATTTGAGGATTTCATTTTAAATCACACAATAGCACTCTTGATTTCCCCAATATAGAGACAAACACAAATAATGTTTTATCAAAAATAAATGTATTAGAGATATGCAATAATGTAAATAATGTAGAAAAACGATGTAACAGATATACTAGAATAATGGATGCTATCATTTCAAAAGAATTTTGTCTGGAGTCATCAGTGGAGCTAATGAAGGAGGATGGATGAGATGTTTAATTGTTGTCCAATAAAACCATCTTGATTCTGGCTCACAGTAAAGTAGGTCTTAATATCTAAGGTCATCAAGTCAACTGGCTACATTATTGAGTGATTCCATTATACGCTGATTATTCTTCTGGGGTTTAGAGTGTACATAAAGTTTATATTAAGTATGCTTGACCTACTACGTAACTCTTACATACTATTCCTGTATTTGAAGAATGCATTTGTTTGAAGTAGGATGTAATTGGTATTTTCCAAATATAAAATCTCTCTTTTAGATATATCAGACTTCATAACTACAACATCCCTATAGTAAAATTAAGCTTGTTTCCAGGTTAATATTGAGCAGAGAGTCTTAAAAATGAATAGATTTCCTCATGAGCAAAATAATTCAACAAGAATTATTTTGTATAGTGGGCAACAGACTAAGCACATCGGGAATATTAAGTGATACATAATTGATAAAGTATACCCTACAAACATTCAACTGCTATACCTTATCTTTAAACCTTAAACTGTGATCCTATTTTTAATCTGAAGAATTCACATCTGCAATATATAATTTTAGGTTTTGTTTGGAAAAGAAAATTTGAACAGTCCAAAAGAATTTTTAGTACTGAGAGGGGAAGAGTAAAGCTACTTGTGAACTGGAAAGTAATAGAAGAAAACACTTTCAAGGGAATACTGGAAAGAAATATGTTAGTATTTAACCGTGATCTCATCGCATAACTATATAGAGTATCTACCTCATCATATTTTGATTTGTTCTTTATGGTACGAACATAGTTAGGGAAAACTTCTAAAACACAAATGCAGAATTACAAAACTTGGTTCCCTGCTTTCATGTTTCATTGCTACCTTCTCACATATGTGGTTTTTGTTGCAGTTAACAGTTTAACATCTGTGTGCTCCCTCTTCCAAATGATTCACAAGTATGTGAGATAAGCTCTAGGCATCCAAGTCAAAGTCACACCACTTGCTGCCCTGTGAGAAACACACATCTAAATTCTTATCTGTCCTCACCTCTCACCCTCCACCTCTCTCCCTCCAGAGTTTTCACTAACAAGAAAGAACATTCTGTGGGAAATGTTTGTAGAAACTCTAAATGCTTTAAAATATACCAAACTAAACAGGATAATTCATGTTAGTGTGGCTCTCTGTCTTTCCAGCATTAGCTGATAAATTATCTTTTTTCTGGTACTTTAAAACATTGTGAAATAAATCTGGATGAGAGTATTTGAGAGATAACCAAAGTAAGGAGGAATAATAAGTAATTTCCTTTAGCATGTTATAGACACACAGTCCCTCCACAATAAGAAATGTTATTTTGGTAATACCTTTATCTTTACTATGGTTTACAACTCCAGGGTTTTCAAATGCAAATATTCTTTTGAATCTTTTGAATGCCAATTAAGTGCATGCTCAGTGGATAGATATTATGAGAGAAATGAAAGATATAAAATAGAGTGGCTTATCTTTAAAATGTAAAATATTTAAAATTCAGTTGACGATGCTATATATTTTTTAATAAGATACACAGATTTATAAATACATATGTATAAGTTTGTTGACAGAGGACCACAGAAAGAGTGCTGGAATCCATGAAATTCATATAAGAAAGAAGCAATCACTTTTTTGTGGGCTGGTCCAGAAAGGTTTTACAGAGAGTTGGACCTTGAAGTATGGATAGAATTTCAATAGTTAGGAAAGAGTGGAATAGTGTGAGCAAAGGTCTAAAAGTTAGAAAACCCTAAGCAGATTCTGGAAAAAGTGGAAATAATTCACAATGGTCACCCAAATTCTGGTGCTTTAACAAGAGATGGTTTCATTAATTATTCTTCACCTTTCTTCCTGATTAGAGATTTTAGACACTGAGAAGATTATGGTGGTGTTCCCATTCATACTCACACATATATATTTAAAATAAAAGGAAGAGAGCCTTTAAAATGAGTTAAAGGAAGTCAAAAGTCTGATTTGTTTCATTTTGGAATAATAAAATCTATTGGGTGCGGTGTTGTTGGTTCCCCTACTTTGCTGATGAATTAAGTTTACAAGACTGTGTTTATCCTGCCACTGGGAAATCCAAGACTATGGCTGGCAGAATTAACCTTAAGGAACGAAGTTATATCTCCCAAAGTTTTTAGTTTTTATATAAGGAAAAGATTAGACTCAGAATTCTTCAACCTCAGCACTATAGATATTGGGGGTCAGGTGATTCTTTGTTGTAGGGGACTGCCCTGTGCTTTGTAGGGTAGTGGGCAGCATCCCTGGGGCCTCTACCTACTAGACGGCAGTAGCAGTTGTAACAACCAAAAATGTGTCCAGATATTGCCAAAAGTCCTCTGGGGACAAAATCACTCCTTAAGAACCAGGGGTTAGAGGAAGGCATTAAAACTAGTGAATTAACAGGAAAACCCACCAAATTTCCCCAGAAAATTCAGAAATACCTTTCCAAGCTCTATTTGCACTTATATATTGACTATTTAGGAGTGAGAAGACACTGATTGTGTGTATTGTCTGTTACCATCAGTATTGGACCAAGAGATGAGTAGGTAGATAACTAATTATATACAAGCCGAAAGATTAACACAAATCAGGAAACCATTAATGGCTATTCACAGCCAACACAGAAACATTGTTATCTGCACCTGTGAGAAACATTTGATACAAAACAATGAAGCCATCAGAAAACTATCAGTTTGGGGGATAAGTTGTTTTTTGAAATTTGTGGCTTCCTTGAACTTCAAAAGCCAATAAAGGCAGTAAAACTAGATCCCACTTGGAAAGGTATTTGTTTATTCTGCTTATCTGCAGCCAAAGCTAACAATCTTAATGGTTTTAAACACCTTAATATTTCACAGCATTGGGAAGGCCTAATTTGCAGATAGACATATCTATCTATACATGAGCACATGTCTTCATGAGAGCCTTGACATACAGTCAAAACTAACTTAAAAGCATTTAGACTTAATTATTTCTAAACAATGAGTCAAGGGCAAACAAAATGGTGAGCTGGTTATCTTTTTTTTTCCTCAGTTAAAATATAAAGTAGAATTTAAAAAAGAAGAAAAGAAAAGGAAAGGAAATGAAAGGAAAGGGAAGGGAAGGGAAGGAAAGGAAAGAAAAGGAAAGGGTAAAAGAAAAGAAAAGAAAAAAGAAGAAAAGAAAACAAAAGTGAAGAAGAGGGTAAGCAAAACAAAATCTCATCAACATAATCTCCCTGCCACTATTCTGAGAACAATTCTGAAAGATATTTTTTATACTCCTAGACTTTTAAGCAACCTGAATGTAGGTACCATGTTACTTTCATCTTTATATTCCCAGCTCATAAAACATGGCTTATATAGTAAGTACTTCATACAGGTTTGTGATGTGAATTAATAAGATGAAAGAAGGAAAAGAATATCAATTAAAAACTCTGAAATATATGAGTATAAAGTTGACTATGAAATAATTTTTAATATGAACTCCCTTGTTACTATTTTTATTCACAGAGACTCTCAGCCTCTCATTCCAAAATTTTATCCTTTTACATGATCAAATCACACATTACTGAATTATAAAGTACTTATATAATTTCATGGGATTCCCAAAACAATCCTATGAAGTAAATACCATTATTTCTCTCATATAGAAAACACAATATTACAAGCTCAGAAAGGTTAAGTGATGCCCAAGGCAGTAAGTAATAGAGCAGGACTCAACACAAGCTTCAATTCTAAGCCACCCTGAGTATATAGTATCTCAAGTGATGTCAGTGGAGAATAACATTTAGCTTGCTGTGGTGTTTCAATTGCACATAGTTGTTAAAAAAAAACATGCACTGGTGTCAGGATCCCAGCCCCACGAATTACTAGTTTCGGATCTTGAGCAACTTCAACTCTCTGAATCTGTCTCTTCATCTGAAGAACTGAGTGGTAATATCTACCCCATAGATTTGATATAAAGATTAAATGAGATAATGTGCTTAGCACACTTAGCACTTACCCCCTCAGTAGTAACCATTGCCATATTTCATCCCCAATCCAAAGGAATCTATGTCATAGTGGATACTGTTTATGTGGAGTTCTGAAGGTATCCAGACCATTTATGGCAACACCAGCACTTTCTGGTTTTCAGAACCTCTTGTCACTATGCCCTTTTATAAACTTTTACTCCGTAAAAGTTGAATTTTCTGATTACTCAAAATTTGAATACATTACATGTTAAGATATATGTGAAGTCCTAGGTCTGGGTAAGTAGAATTTGATGGTGGAACGTAAAAGAAAGCTTTCTAGTTAAAGAATTCACTAGGAAGATTTTTGAAAGTTCAGTTCTACATTTGTAAAGTTTAGGAGGCAATATAGGTCTCTTGCATGAATAAAAATAAAGAGTGCTTCTCTGCTTATTTGGGGATTGACACTGTTGTAAGTGCTATACATATATTAGCTCATTTCAACCTGACACCAACATACATGAGGTAGGATTTATCATCACCATCCTCATTATATACAGATGGGGGAACAAGTACTGAGAAGTTAAATAACTTGACCAAGTCAACCCAGCTAGTAAGTAACGAGATGATTTGAATCCAGAGTTGCTGCCAGAGTCCATGCTCATATGCACTGTACTGTACTGCCCCTCTCCAGAGTATCCTATCACTAATCAATCACACATTCACAAGGAGTCTACAGAATGGTGCAATCACCCCTGTACATTTCACATCAAGCCTTCTGTCAGTTCACAGAGACGTCTGTAGCACATGCTGTTGATATCCTGCTCCACACTTTGACTCCCCAGTTCACTTACAGCTACAGTAAAATTCATGACAAATGGACAACTTCTTACCTGGGTTTCTCTTGACCCTGCCTGTCTAAAGGCTTTTTCAGGGACTATGGAAGCAGGACCTACCAAAGACAGGCACAACCTACAAGTACAGGAGAATTAAAGACCCTAGGGGCAAACTTCAATTAATGCAAAATAGGAATTAATAAATGCCCAGCTTCCCCATCCCATTCACTTTCTCAAAGGGCCCCTAGTGGAACTGAGTCCAGTTGGCCCACAGCAGTAAACTGTTCATTAAAATACCTGGTATTGGCTCTCTCCACCTCCTTGTCTCACTTTCCACACACCCTCACTTATGTTTTCTGGGATCACCTTTTTGTTTTTTTTTTTGCGATACACGGGCCTTTTGCTGTTGTGGCCTCTCCCGTTGCGGAGCACAGGCTCCGGACGCGCAGGCTCAGCGGCCATGGCTCACGGGCCCAGCTGCTCCGCGGCATGTGGGATCTTCCCGGACCGGGGCAGGAACCCGTATCCCCTGCATCGGCAGGCGGACTTTCAACCACTGCGCCACCAGGGAAGCCCCCTCACCTTTTAAATAGGCTACCTGCACCCATGGCCTTTTCTCAAGTTCTGCTTTGGAACAACCCGAATCAAAGTAAATCAGCTGGGCATCCAGAAGTTGCTTGCTGTCTACAATCCCACGATCCCCTTGACCCCAGCTCCATCTACGTCAGCTTGCCAAGGACCAGGCTTCCCATCATGGGAGGAGCATAGTGGAATGATGAGGGGCTTCAGAAAGAGGCTTTGATTCTTTGGATTCTTCAAATTGAAACAAAAACAAACACTTCCTCTTGCTGATGTCGACCATTCTCATAATATTGCTTCAATAGGTTGTGATGGTAACCAAATTTCTTTCTCTCTACTTTTACTAAGGACTTCCTACCAAGAAGAAAGAGTAGGGGTAGAGAAGGGGTAAGAAGAGAAGAAAACACCATACCACCAGACACGGATCACAAAAATCAAAAAAGTTATTAGTGTATCTAAAAAGATTGCTATGAATGTGCTGTGTGTGTCATTAGGAAGCTGAATGATCCTATGAAGTGATATCCTTCTGAGATATGGGATTCGGTGGAAAGAGTATGCACAAACCTTGAGACATACATACCTGAGTTTGAACTTCAATTTTATCCAAAAGAGTATGAAATTAGGGAAATTAACTTCCTGAAGCCCTATTTTTCATACATATACAATGGTGTAGAAATATCTGCCTCTCAAAATTGTTAAAGATTTAAATGAGATAAGGTATGTGGAACTTGCTGGCAAGTGTTTAATAAAATTGGTTTCCTTTCCCTGTCTACCCATGCCCCATCCCGATCTGCCACCCCACAGAGAAAATACCATGGAAAATTTTCTTAATGATCTTCAATCTTACACATGTAGCGATCTCTGTTGCTCTATTGTATTAACTTCCTGGAAATTCTTCTACATTTTTATGGTTAAAAAAACTAATTCAGTGAGCATTTCTTTTGTGGGCATTATGTGCCAGATTCTGCAGGCTAACTAAGGAAAAGTAAAGAATCAGGGAAAGTCAGGAAAGATGAAAATAAACATCAGATATTGAAACTACAGAGCCAAAGATGTGGGAAGTAAATTTAAGACAAGTGAATAATAGCTTCTATTATGTGCCACTGAAATAGCAAGGAAAATAGATAAGCCTCCCTATCCCTATGACAAATGGACTAGTTTTCAACAAACTACTTTTTTTAAAAGAAGCAGCAGCAGCAGCAGCAAAGGGCATAGACTACCTTTTTTTTTTTTTAACATCTTTTTTTGGGGTAAAATTGCTTTACAATGGTGTGTTAGTTTCTGCTTTATAACAAAGTGAATCAGCTATACATATACATATATCTCCATATCTCCCCCCTCTTGCATCTCCCTCCCACCCTCCCTATCCCACCCCTCTAGGTGGTCACAGAGCACTGAGCTGATCTCCCTGTGCTATGCGGCTGCTTCCCACTAGCTATCTACCTTACATTTGGTAGTGTATATATGTCCATGCCTCTCTCTCGCTTTGTCACAGCTCACCCTTCCCCCTCCCCATATCCTCAAGTCCATTCTCTACGTCTGTGTCTTTATTCCTGTCCTGCCCCTAGGTTCTTCAGAACCATGTTTTTTTTTTTTTTTTTTTTTTTAGATTCCATATATATGTGTTAGCATATGGTATTTGTTTTTCTCTTTCTGACTTACTTCACTCTGTATGACAGACTCTAGGTCCATCCACCTCACTACAAATAACTAAATTTTGTTTCTTTAGATGGCTAATATTCCATTGTATATATGTGCCACATCTTATTTATCCATTCATCTGTCGATGGACACTTAGGTTGCTTCAGTGATAGACTACCTTTTATCTCTGATTCCAGCATAGACTCTTCTACCTTTCACATTTCTCCCATGGAGTTATGTGGCCCCTAATTAAGAGGATCAACAAAAGCAAGTTTTGTACATAAGTGTACTTCATAATGTTTTGAATAACTTTGCAAAATAATCTAACTTTAAATCAGAGGAGCATGCATGTCTGTGAATAACTCCTCTTTCAGAACCTGAAACCTCCTTTAACTCTTAGAGCTTAAGCCTTCTCAGGGCAGGACCCACATTTAAGATCTGACTAGAAACCTGGAGAGGATGCCCACCCACAGTTACATCCATTCCATAGAGAGAGAGAAAAAGCACAGGGAGCTATGGCCTGGGGTCACCCAAGATCCAGCTTGCACTAAAATTTATTACATATATTGCGGTGGCCCATTCACTTCTTTGGTGACTGGAAATTGTGGATGGTGGACAGGTCTCAGCCCTCATGCTGAGTCACAGGATCAATGCAACATCCGTACATGCGTGTGGGATTCAGAGAAGTCCAGAACCTTCAGCAGGCCAATACTCCCATAACTCCAAACTTCAATAACTACTTATTTTGTAAATTACTCTCCATATTTTTAGAAGATTTTTAAAATTATTACTCAGAGTTCCTAATTTCTCTTCCTAGTTTCTATTCCTGGGAAGCAGTATTTCATAGAGGTAACAATATTTCTTAACTAGAAATATAACTTCTTGACTTGAATACTTACTCTGCCACTTAATAGCCATATAAGCTCTCTGTGCCTCAATTTCCTCACCAACAGAATTAGGATTGATAATAACACTTATATGATAAAGTTGTTCTTGGGATTAAATAAAGGTTTAAAACTGTGCTGTAGGGCTTCCCTGGTGGTGCAGCGGTTGAGAGTCCGCCTGCCGATGCAGGGGACACGAGTTCGTGCCCCGGTCCGGGAAGATCCCACATGGCGCGGAGCGGCTGGGCCCGTGAGCCATGGCCGCTGAGCCTGTGTGTCCGGAGCCTGTGCTCTGCAATGGGAGAGGCCGCAAGAGTGAGAGGCCCGTGTACCGCAAAAAAGAAAAAACAAAAAAACAAACAAACAAAAAACTGTGCTGTAAGCTATTATGTCTGGTACAAATATATAATAATTTTCTTTCTTAGAAATGAATACTTACAGAAAGGAGACAATGATTTACCAGGTTCTTTGATATGGCCCTGGCCTGCCCATAGCATTATCAACCTTATAAATACTGGACAATGGTACAAACAATGATGATCCATTATCATGGCTTATATTTTGCTGCCTGGGTGAAATTGTTTGGGTGGTTACCAAAACTTCTCTATTATGTCTGTTTTGTCACATTAATCCATCTAAAAATCAAACCAGTGCATAAGGTCACTGAACCATTCTTTTCTATTTCAACAAAAAACAGTAAATGTGTGCTCGCTTCAGCAGCACATATACTAAAATTGGAACGATACGGAGATTAGCATGGCCCCTGCGCAAGGATGACACACCAATTTGTGAAGCGTTCCATATTTTTAACTGACAAAGGATTAATCTCCAAAATTTATAAGCAGCTCATGCAGCTCAATAACAAAAAAAACAAACAATCCAATCCCAAAATGGGCAGAAGACCTAAATAGATATTTCTCCAAAAAAGATATACAGACTGCCAACAAACACATGAAAGAATGCTCAACATCATTAATCATTAGAGAAATGCAAATCAAAACTACAATGAGATATCATCTCACACCAGTCAGAATAGCCATCATCAAAAAATCTAGAAACAATAAATGCTGGAGAAGGTGTGGAGAAAAGGGAACACTCTTGCACTGCTGGTGGGAATGTGAATTGGTACAGCCACTATGGAGAACAGTATGGAGGTTCCTTACAAAACTACAAATAGAACTACCATATGACCCAGCAATCCCACTACTGGGCATATACCCTGAGAAAACGATAATTCAAAAAGAGTCATGTACCAAGATGTTCATTGCAGCTCTATTTACAGTAGCCAGGAGATGGAAACAACCTAAGTGTCCATCATCAGATGAATGGATGAAGAAGACGTGGCACATATATACAATGGAATATTACTCAGCCATAAAAAGAGACGAAATTGAGCTATTTGTAATGAGGTGGATAGACCTAGAGTCTGTCATACAGAGTGAAGTAAGTCAGAAAGAGAAAGACAAATACCGTATGCTAATACATATATATGGAATTTAAGAAAAAAATGTCATGAAGAACCCAGGGGTAAGAAAGGAATAAAGACACAGACCTACTAGAGAATGGACTTGAGGATATGGGGAGGGGGAAGGGGAAGCTGGGACGAAGTGAGAGAGTGGCATGGACATATATACACTACCAAACGTAAAATAAATAGCTAGTGGGAAGCAGCTGCATAGCACAGGGAGATCAGCTCGGTGCTTTGTGACCACCTAGAGGAATGGGATAGGGAGGGTGGGAGGGAGGGAGACGCAAGAGGGAAGAGATATGGGAACATATGTATATGTATAACTGATTCACTTTGTTATAAAGCAGAAACTAACACACCATTGTAAAGCAATTATACTCCAATAAAGATGTAAAAAAAAATAGTAAATGTAAGTAACTCCTCTCAGAGCTGAGAAGGTGAGTGGCATTTCAATTACCACACTTCCTAGGCTGTCTGCTTCAGTGAATATGTAGTTTTTTCAGTGCATTTTCAGCCTGTAGGGACAGGCTTCATGGTAGTGGAAAAGATTCATTGAGCAACTTCAAACAGAATCAGACCTTTACTGAAGCACTCCAACAAGCACTGATAACCAGTGACAGAACAACCATGGTACAGTATGAACAGCCATGATACGTTCAAGTTCATGATACGTTCAACCAAAATCCTTTGGTTATTTAGGTCACAGATGATGAAACTTAGGATCAGAGAGACCAAGCTGTAGTGAAATTGACTTCCCATTAACAAAGTTGAGTTTCAAAACCATGATCAAGCAAAGATCTAAAAGGGGAATTATGTCCATAAGAATATATAAAATCTAGCAACTGGTCTAGCGCTCCACCATCAAATCCTTTTCACCTATTACAACTCTTCCAAAGTATTCAAACAATGAAAGGCATCATATATATTATAAACAATATATGACTTACTTTAAAAATACAGACTCTACAGTTGATGAAAGAATCATGGAACATATGAAGGACAAAAGGCACGAGAGACTTTGGGTTGTTGTGAGTTAGGCAGTGGGGGAGAGTAAAGTGAGTGCCTTCCATCAATTCTGGAAGCTCAAGTACAGAGGACAGAGCTTGCTGTTTGATGCAGGTTCCTCTTTAGCCTTTTTCGAGGCAATAAAGACAGGAATGGAGTGGGCATTCCTTTCACTGCACTATAAATCTTGGCATCACGACACATACAATGATATGCCTGCAGTCTCTCCCAGGAACATGACTGTGAAGTTCACTCATGAAGACTGCATATTCCTGAGACTCTCTCTCCCGCCCCTCCATACTAATGCTCCCAATACCAGAGCTGGGAGAACCAGGGCAGGAAAGGCTTTAGGAATCAGCAGTGAAATTTTCCTTGTAATTAAGGGAGTCCTGAGGCTGAATTAACAAGTAAGTAAAATTTTTCTTTTACACATTTTCATTCTCTCCCTGAGGCTTTGGTTCCCCACCTCCTCGTCCTCCCTCCCTCCAGGGCTCCTTGTATCCATTTTCATGAGATCATCTGTAAGAAAATTAAATTCCTGCTAAATTATTATGCCCCTTAGGATACCTGCTTTTTAAGTGATGATTCCCTATAAAACCAAGAGGTCATCAAAAGCCAACCAGCTGAATTCTAGGCAATCTAATAAATGGATAGCAGGTCCCTTTCACACAGTATCGGGTAGGGGGCTTTCCTACACTCCCTAATCAAAATCACATGTGGGAGCAGCTGCTTCTATGTTGGCTTCCCCATTTGCAGGACGCATTTTAAAACAAAAAGGACCTCAATAATATCAATATTAGCACTGAATCCATCAAAATTAAAGGACATACTGAAGATAATACATAGGCCTTGGTGCCATTTATGCTCTGAACTAGTTAAGCCGCATGAGACCAAAGGGCCAGACTAAAGAAAGAAGAAAATAAACCTCACCTTCATCTGCTCCTTCCTATCTCAGGTCCTTTACATATGTCTGCCTTTGCCTGGAATGCTCTTCTAAAGGTTCCCTATTAGTCACTACGTTTGCCTGATTGATTGCTTCTTTCCTTTCAGTGCTCAGGTGATAGTGAATCAGGGAAGAGTTCCCAGATGCCCAGAAGAGAACACCTCCTCCTTCTACTCTAAATCACTCTATTCTATCACTCTATATAAATATATATAGTCAGATGAATTTACAATAGTCATTTGAGGGGGATCATTAACTCAGGACCCAAATTCACTCTTATATACCAAGTCCCAGGATTACTGAGGAGCTTTCCTTCTCCTTAGGGTCACCTGCAAAATGCTGACAGCCTGGTTGCTACTAAAGCTCTGTTCTGCATTTCTAACAAAAACCTCCATAATTATACAACTCATATATCAGCAGGAGCCATGTGAATTCTACTAAAACTTTGGCACCTAGTTTACTAGCACTCAGGTGTTAGGTAGATTTGATACCTCCTCCCTCTTTCTTACAAGAATTTTTATAATTGGACTTTCTAGCTCATTATTTTTGGCATCTCTGGACCTATTCTTCCTTCTTTCCTCTTGCCTTCTTATCTTTGCAAATTGCATTCCTATTTACTTTTAATCTCTGGCCATTATTAGTGGACTTTATCCAGAAAATATTCTTAAAATCAAACTAAGATAATGCCAAATGCACTTGGTATATACTCAGGGGTATGGAGACCAAGGAAAATAAGAGGGCAATATTAATTTGGGTTTAGCGAAAATGAGCAAAGACTTTGTTTTGGGCTTAAGCATTAAAGAGAAAGAGAGGAAAATAATGGGTAGCAGTATTGCAATATGTTGGACAGAAATTGTTATATAAGTAATACCCATTTAAGATATTTAAAAATTATTTTTTAAAACTAACAATCTGTAACATTGTATAATTCATTATTTAGTTTCCTTTATTAATAAGGAATTCATTTTAATTAATTAATTTATTTATTTATTTTTGATTGTGTTGGGTCTTTGTTGTTGCGCGTGAGCTTTCTCTAGTTGCGGTGAGCGGGGGCTACTCTTTGTTGCGGTGCACGGACTTCTCACTGTGGTGGCTTCTCTTGTTGTGGAGCACAGATTCTAGGCACGCAGGCTTCAGTAGTTATGGCACTTGGGCTCAGTAGTTGTGGCTCACGGGCTCTAGAGCACAGTCTCGGTAGTTGTGGCATGTGGGCTCAGTAGTTGTGGCTCACGGGCTCTAGAGCACAGTCTCGGTAGTTGTGGTGTGTGGGCTCAGTAGTTGTGGCTCGCGGGCTCTAGAGCACAGTCTCAGTTGTTGCGGTGTGTGGGCTCAGTAGCTGTGGCACATGGGCTTAGTTGCTCTGCAGCATGTGGGATCTTCCCGGACCAGGGCTCAAACCCATGTCCCCTGCGTTGGCAGGCAGATTCTTAACCACTGCGCCACGAGGGAAGCCCTCATTTCAATTTATTTACATGAAAAGGAAATGCCCAAATGTAAATAAGCCTTACCAAAAAGTTAGTTCTCCCCAATCTTCTCATAAATTACTTACTGTGTGTCAGGTTCCCAAATGCTCAGTGTACAGTATTACAAGGAAGTCGGTACTTTTACTACCCCATTGGAAGATGAAGTAAACAGGCTAAGTAAGATGAGGCAATTTCCTTGAAGGTACATTCAAGGGACTTGAATTCAGGTAATCTGCTCCATAGTATGCACTCTTCATAATGACATCATCCTGTCCCATTTGATGTAAGGTCTGGAGGATAATTTGGCCAAGTATAGAAGCCAGTGAGTGTGGGTTTGGACTTTCAAAGTGAACTCAGACCGTTTGGCATTTGCATTCTCTATGTGGTAGACAAAATGAAAACTTCTATTTGAGAAGGGAGAAAGAACGTGGTCTAAATGACTTCAAAGTCATGAACATCAAATAGTTTTTACCAAAAAACAGTACAATCACTGAAGTGTATCTGAATCAAAAAATACATGGATTTGACAGCAATCTGATTCACAAAACACCAAGAGCCATTTCGCGGTTATCATGGTTCCAAGTTAAATAGAAAGCTCTGTCTTGCCTTCTTCTCTCCATTAATTAATTCCTGATTGGGCATTCCTGCTCTTCCAAGGGCATGTTGGGGGACACACTTCGGGGAGCTTCATCATTCAGGAAATGATGTTGGCAAAACTGAGGGTTTGGCAGGGTGGGTGGCTTTGGGGCAGGCCTGGCTGGCGCTGTCTCCTCATACGGCCCAAATCATCAGCAGCAACAACTACAGGCACTTTTAGCCTGGATGTTCAACAATGGGTGTTTTTTCCATGTCCTTCAAAGTCTGTGGATGGAGGGATGGGCAAGTAATTGTGCCTACAACTTGGTAGTGTGGGCAGCTAAGATCAAAGCAAGGGAAATTGTACAAATTGTCCACTTGAATACTAAAGAAGCAAAGAAAGCCAAGCCAATTCAACCAAGTATTGCTTCTTTTTCTTTGAATTCCTTATTTTTCTGATCCAAAAGTTTATATTCTAAATGGCTGGTTAGCAAAGCGGCAGAAGTGGCACGCAGTCAAGATTTTGAGATTGCTACCAGAAAACCTGACTTTAAAAAAAAAGAAAGAAGAAGAAGACCTGGACTTTTTTATTTTGCTGCCAATGAAGATAATAAGCTGGCATAATTCAAATAATCATGTCAGGCAAATCTAAGCTGTAATGATTTACAGAAGAGCACTGAGTTAGAAAATAGTATCAGCTTGAAGAAGAAATGAACTAGAGCCAGGATGCAGCTGGAGCATGCAAATCTCACAGAACACATTTGTTATCTAAACCATGAGAGAGTCGGACTATCTTCTCCACTGTGCCTTCCCATTCTAACATTCCATGACCCTATTTTATGTTAAATGCATACATGGAGCTGGACAGATCACTTTATCTTGAGTAGCAGCTTTCAGTAATGAATCATAGATAGCATCCACCAATTCTTAGACAATTCTTGTTAGAATTAACTCTAATCTTGTAGAACATTCCAGAGCCTAATGCTGAGAGTGAGATAAAATGGGATTGACCTAGCTCTAACATTGGTTAGCTATGTGAAATTGGGCGAGCCAACTAGCTTCATTTCCTCATCTGGAAAATGAGACTAATCCTTATACTTCTAATATTTGATTCTCAAATATTCACTATTCATTATTCTTGTGACCCTTTGTAAAATTTTATTAAATATTTTAAAATTATTTTAATATTTCTTGAGCTAGAATAATGTTAAGTAGGTCCAGTATCTTTAACATCCAGGAAGCTATGAAATATGGACTGTATCTTTAATCCCATTTTCTTTAACACAGAAATAGTATGGACTTAAAGATTCTAAGATTCAGTGCCCAGGAAATAATATCTATCAGTCACGAACAAATATTTGAAGACATGTCTTTCTGGTAATAGATGACAGAAAAATTTGGTCATACTGGTTACTTGGCATTGCTAATTAATTAGAAGGCAGAAGAGATCAAAGATGTTGCCGAGGAAGAATGAAATCAGGCAACTACATACACAAGAACCCTCACATAGCCAAACTCTGTCGCCCGTTCTTATTTGAGTATTGAGTCTCATTCCAACA
This sequence comes from Pseudorca crassidens, assembly GCF_039906515.1. Lineage (NCBI taxonomy): Eukaryota > Metazoa > Chordata > Mammalia > Artiodactyla > Delphinidae > Pseudorca > Pseudorca crassidens. The sequence continues at coordinate 29,751,619 of NC_090312.1, forward strand.
GGAGCACTATCTATTCATTTGAAGCATCAGCATGTTTCTTATGAGCCCAGCTGCATCTTAGTAACCTGGAAAATAAACACCCCTTGGCTCTATAATCTGAAATATCAACTATAATTTACTAGTGACTGAACAGTCATTATGTTGAAGAGGTCAGGACCACTTTGTTATTCCCAGATATTCTACATGACTTGTTTGTATCTTCTTGGGTTCCCTAATTTAGGAAATTTAGTGATTCTCATTTATTTTTCTTAATGTTCTCTCTTAGTTATTACGTTTATTTAAAGCCCTAGGTCCTTGGAAATGGAAATGAAAGATGTCACTAACCACAGATATATACACTCTACTTTAATCCACGGATTTCAAATAACTTTCCAATGTGATCAAATTCTCATTTACTTCATGTTTAAATGAAAATACTCCGTATTTTATGTGCTGAAAAGAATCCTAAAAATTGAGGCAAATATTGACTAGTTTGGACAATAACTGTTCAGGGACTAAGTGATTTATAAAATCCCCATGTATATTGTAATATAATTTAAGGACGGGGTCGGGTTTCCAACAACCATCCATCCAAACATCCCCACAACACAAATACTGCACACTACTAGCTCCATAGGCACTACAGAGAGAATAAGGAAATGGGCACTTTATTTCCACTTCATTTAGAGTGAAAACATTTTGTGTTGGTTTTGCCTTTGCTCAAACCCTTTAATGTCATCCCATACTACTCAGAGAAGCCAAAGTCTTCTTTAAACCCCCTTCCTATTTACATTCTCTCACTTCTTTGCTTTCTACTCTCCTGGACCATTCCATTCCAGCTACACCAGCCATGCTTCCACTTCAAGGCCTTTGCAATTGCTGTTCCCTTAGCATGGAAGCTTTCCTTGTAGGGTATTCCAGTGACTGTTTCCTGTTCCCTTGCCTCCTTTAAGTTTCACTCAAATATCACCTTCTTAACAAGAACTTTTCTCTCCATTCTTCCTAAAATTTCAACCCCCGCCCCACTTTTTTTTCTCCTTGACACTTATCACTACCTGATATACAAGCTATTTATTTATTTATTTTTTATAGAATGTGTCCCCCAACTAGAATGTAAAATTCATGAAGGCATGGATTTGTGTTTTTATTTTTTAAAGAACTTATCTGTCCATTTAATAAATATTTATTAAACAAGCATGCATTTCTGGAAATTCATAATTATAGTCTAAAAATAACATCTACTCAAACTGGTACTGATTAGGTGATATAACTGTCCTTGTCTTCATGTGTCTTGAGGTAGAATTTCCTTAGTGCTTCTTCCCAATAGCAACCTCAAGTTTTCTCTTCTTCTAAATGCATGTTTGTACTACTTGGATAATCTTCATTAGAATCAACTTAGATCCTTGATGAAAATGAAGATTCCTGACCCTTGATTCAGTCAAAACCTCTGGGCCAGGGAGGAGGCCTTTGCAACCTGTATTTTTAATAATCTCTCCAGGTGATAATTATTCATACTTAAGTGTGATGGCCACTGACAGAAATATTTTGTGTACCGTTTATTTCTTAATATCTTTCTTCTGTTGTACTAAGGTATACATATCCGTGTCTATCTAATCACCAGAGACCATATCCACGTGGTTCTCCTTAAATTGTGCTGGGTACAGGGACATAGACGCTTAACTAATTATTTGACGCTTTTGATGAAGAGGATGGAAGAATGATAGGGACCATTACAATGAAATTTATTTTGAACCTAACACACTTTTTTTTACTAAGTAGGATTTGTAAACTAAACTAGTTTCAGATTTCTTGTTTGAATGATAATGGCATATTTTCTTTTCACATATGTCATGTCAAAATTTTTGAACAGTTTCAGTTGAACAAGTCAGCTGCTTCTCTTATGAAGTAATCTATTCTAGATAAAATCTTCAGTTGGCATTCGGAAATCAAATCTCACAACTACATCTTAACATCACTCAATCCACTGAAATATATTGAGAAACATCAGCATTGCTTACTTGCTTTCTCAGGAACATTCATCTATATAGCTGTTTGCCTCCAATGATGAGGCAAAGTAGAAAACCACAGACTTTTCAAAAACTTTTATAAAACCTGGCTGAAAGCTGACCTGAGATTTTTACAGTGAGTGTGATGTTTTACAAGGCAAGAGGGAAATAAAACTTGTTTGTTTGTTTATCTAACCAGCACACACATTTTTCAAACAATGTGGGTTTGGCATCACCCACAATGCATCTGGCCAAACACTTTTTCCCCTTAATTTTTATAACCAAAGAAATTTTCAGGGAAATTTAATCCACATGTTTCTGATTCATTCCATATCCAGTAATTTTTCAGTAAAGGGTATTTAGTTTTAAGAATTTTGGAAAAGATTCTATTATCAGCAGTTCCTAAGACTGCAGGTAAGTCAGTATAAATAATAGGGAAGCTCAAGTGGGTAGTTCTCTACGTAGCCTATATCAGCAAACTCACTCAAATCCTAAAACACATAAATATAAACAGACACACAGGATTGTAAACCTAAAAATCAGAAATTAAGATCTTATTCCATTCAATATAACCAAAATTCATCTTTTATCCTGCATGGTACACAAAGCATTTTAAACATAGTACATGTTTAAAACATATTTAAAGAATAATAAAGTTAATAAATAAATATAATTTTTTCTTGCTTGTTTTATATGTTAATCTGAGGAACCAAAAAGAATACTGTAAGATTGGAATTGATGACACTTGAGACTAGAGAGCTAAGCTGGAAAAGCCATGAATGCCTTTTTAATAAGTTAGATTTCAAACTAAATTCCAGCCCATTTACAGAGAAAATACCATGGCCATGCCATTACTACACTTGACACAGCAAGAGCTGCTGTGATAAAAGTAGTGATTACTACATTCAGCCTAATCAAAGAACAGAGTCTACCATACCACCAACAGCACATCATTTTCTAGTCATGAGTTAGGTCACAGTACCTCAGAGCAGAACCAAATTGTGCAGATCCTCTTAATAAAATTTTGGTCTATATGTTTGTTTTTTATTGATTGGTTGACCTAAAATAGCATTCATTTGACATTCTAAATTTTGACTTTCCAATTCATATATTATACATTTTACTCAAATGCATTTCCACAATAAAACCACTGAATTTACTCTGCAGAGTCAGATGACTCCCATCCTGCATACGCTCCTGCAACGTTACCTTGTCACATTCCCATCAGGAACTGCAGTTCATTTCTCCAACCCTCTTGAATCTGGAAGGCCTTGTGACTGCTTTGACAAATAGAAGAATAGGGCTAAAGTGTCACTGTGCCAGTTCTAGGCACATCTCTTAAGTGGCCTGACAGCTTCTGACTTCTTCCTCTTGGAGACCAACCATGATGCAAGAAGTGTGATTACCTCGGAACAACAGTGCCTTGAGAAGCCCAAGCCATATGGAGAGGCCTTGGAGGATGAGACACCATGCAGAGAGAGCCAGGGCAAGGAACACCAAGGTACCTAACAGTATGTGAATGAAGAAGTCGTCATGGAAGTAGGTTTCCAGTCCCAGCTTTCCCACCTGACATCAGAGGGATGCGAGACAAACCACTAGCCAAACCATTCCAACTTCTTTACGCCCCAAACCATGAGTAAAATAAAATGGTTGTTTTAAGCACAGAGTTTTGGAGCTGTTTGTTATGAAGCAATAGACAACTGACACACAGACTATTAGGGAGTTTCCTTCTCACTACCCAAACCTGTACTAATACGTGAAAAGAAAGGTCTAAAGGATCTAGAAAACAAATCAGTACCCTCAAGAAGTATGCAATGCAGTGAGTGCCAAAAAGTATATTATTATAGGAGAATGACTAGCAAAGAAACCATCGAAAACTACAAATAATAAATTATTAACAGTAATAAACAGGATTATCTGGAATCACAGAGAAAATTCGTGTTCTGACTGAAAGAAAGCAGCCAAAGAAGGTTTCTCGTAGGTAAATTGCATCTTTAATGACGATGAGTTAGGATTGTTAGAAAGAAGGAGGAAGGCCTTCTTTAAGAAAAATAATCTGAGTCAAAGTGATTAGGAGAAAGTAAGCTGAAAGAAAGAGAAAGAGAGAAAGAGAGGGAGAAAGAGAAAGAAAGAAAGAAAGAAAGAAAGAAAGAAAGAAAGAAAGAAAGAAAGAAAGAAAGAAAGAAAGAAAGAAAGAAAGAAAGAAAGAAAGAAAGAGAGAAAGGAAGGAAGGAAGAAAGAAAGAAAGAAAGAAAAAGGGAGGGAGGGAAGGAGGAAGGAAGGAAAGATGGAAGGAAGGAAGGAAGGGAGGGAGGGAGGGAGGAAGACACAAATGAAAAGTCTCAAGAAAAGAAAAAGCGAGATTAAAGATATTGTAGGAAACCTATCTTGGCTGGAATAAAGGGCTGCCTGGGGTTGGGAAAGTGTATTTTGAGACAAAAACTTGTATTTGAGGTAAAGGAATAAACACAAATACTTGCACAAATATATATATACAGTGAGCTCTAATGCAATGAGCTAGAAAAACCACACAAAGGCTTGTTACAAACTTTAAGGCATCACACCACTAATTTGGATGTGGGTTTGATTTCAAATACATAGAATAAATACAAACTGGGTGTCACACTCAGTTTTATCCAAACAATACACATTTGCATACATTACCACTGAGAGTGCCAACTGAGCCAAACGTCACTGATTAGCAACCAGCCCTGGGAAACCTTGTCCCACTTAACGAGGTTACTAGATCTGGCTGTCCTTGGAAATCTAAGAATCAGATTAGCATATCTGGTAGGCTCCCTTGTCCTGCTGATACTCTCAAGTTGCTTTTTAGTTGAACAGATGTTGAAAAATGGGAAACTTCTGCAGTGTCACTGGACTTATTTGGCTCTAAAATGGACCTTAGGAATTATCTAGTTCAACTGCCTTCTGCAAGCCAAAAAAGTTATACTCAGATTCTGCCTGCTTAGCAGCAGAATCAGGATTTGAACTCAGACTCCTACTAGTACAACACTCTTTCTCAGAAAAATCCTGATATCCACCATGAGGATTCTATCAATATGTCTAGGAGGAGGCATAGAATAGTGAAAAGAACAATAGTGTGGAGTTCAAATACCTGGGTTAAATTCTGCTACTCTGATATTGAGAAAGTAAGTTACTTTCTCTAAGGATAGTATTCTCTTCTAAGAATGGGTGTTCATGTGTTCAGTCACAAGCACAGAATATATACCAGGCACTGTTCTAGGAGCTTTTAGAAATATAATACGATAATAATAAAGAGTGACATGATTTGACTTCCATGTTAAAGGATTACTCTGGTTGTTGTGTTGAAAGTAGCTTGTAAAGGGGGCAAGGGTGGCAGCAGGGAGACAAGGGCTATTGCAATTATCCAGTGGGAGATAAGTATGGCTTGGACCAGGGTGGTGATAGACGAAAGTGGTTAAATTCTGGATATATTTTGAATGTAAAGCCAAAAGGTTTCCTGATGAATTAAGTATAATAAGGAGTAAAGAGACTCCTAAATTTGGGATGTGAGCAACTGGAAAGATGCAATTATCAACTAAGATAAGGAAGGTTCTGGATGAAAGAGGTGTGGGAGCAAGATCAGGAGATCATTTTTGACACTTTGAAATTAGAATGTCTAACAGACAGCCAAGTGGGAGATGGTGAGTAGAAAATTGGATATACAAATTTAGAGTTTTATCTGGCTGAAGATGTTAACGTGGGAGTTGTCAGCAGATAGATGGCAGAATCTATTTGTTTGCTGAAATTATGTTGTGTAGCATCTCCAGAGGGAGAGAAAAGCCTTGTTAAAATATTTTCTGAAGAGTACAAATGACCTGATTTTATTCCATTTTGGATTCAAGAATCCTGCTTTAAGAGAGGGAAGTATCCTTCAGTTTTTTACTTAATGAATGGTAACAATAACAACAAAAAATAATTTTAAATGACTAAAAGCACATTATATACTGAATATTACATACATTTTACTACAATGTTGACTCAAACACAGATTTCAAAGCTAATTTTACATTATTTACAGTGGGTTTCTGATGTCAGTTTCTAGTTTCTCCTTACAATGTTTGTGAAAACTTTTATCTAGTTATGTCTAAGAAGATAGATTACAATGTGTATTTCTCCTTGTTTCAGTTTCTGAAAACCTGCTTCTTTATCTCCTCAATCTTCTTTTCCCTACTAATATGCACTTGGAATTGTCATATCATGGCCTTTGAAATTCATATACATCTTAGGTTTTGTCTGGGCTCTGGACCCAAGTTCACTCTTACATACCAAGTCACAGGATTACGAGGAGCTTTCCTTCTCTTTAGGGTCCTCTGCAAAATGCTGACAGACTGGCTGCTGCTAAACCTCTGTTCTACATTTCTATAATCTTGGCACTCCTCTGGTGTCCTCCACTTCTCTGCTTTTAATCAATTACTTGATGATTTAGTTTTTTATTTCCTGCCTCCTTCCACAAAGATTTTAAGGTTGATTTCAATCATTCATACAGTTTGAAAGGATATCATATAACTGTATGCTACAGAACAGAGATTTCTCAATGGCATGCCATGAATGGTTTTCTGGTGTGTAAACATACTGAACTCTGGGCCCTCAGGGAAGCCAGGGGTAGTTGGATGACCCAACCCTAGGCTGGCTACTTCTGGCCATTAGCAGCCTCCTCTCTTTTCCTCAGCATGCCATATAAATTTTAGCATTTGCTATCTGTGTACGACCTGACAAAGGTTTAGAAAGATAGTACCTTAAAAGTTGCTAGAATCAATGAGATTCCTAGTGACGAAAGCAAATAAGGACCCAGAATAAAATTTTTTAAAAAAGATTTGTTATAATGGAGGAATCATAATTTTCTCTGTGAAACCTGAGAATAATTTTTCTTGTGCTCTCCTTTATGGAGTGTATAATGTCTTTAGCAATGCACCTACAGTAGACATGTGATGAATTTAGTGAAACACTCTTCAATAAAATCAGTTTTATAATGACACCAAACAATATAGTGTTAGTGCTCTTCTTGGTGTTATTGCTTGATCTAAGAGGAAAATGTGGCATATCTTGAAGACTTCATGTCCTTTGGCTAAATTTTCATAAATATTATCACAAAGGAATTTTTTTGAATAATAGTTGGTCATCAAAAAGTTCAAAGAACATTCCCCAGAGGAAGCGTTCAGTGAAAATATTCTGTTACATATTTAACAACCAACTAGGCAGAAAGTAAGATTAACATTTTCTTATGAAAAATCTAATCAAGACACATATCTGAATGAAGGGCCACTTGACTTGGATGGCCAAGAGTTTACTTACATGCAATGCCAACATTTTCCCCTGATAGCAGGCCTGGTTGCAAGCCACAGATGGATGAATGGCCAATAAAAGCCTCAAACCTCTAGATCTATATGGCATACCATAAGAATTTTAGCTTGGAAATTTCTAGGTAGGAATTGCCAATCATCTCCCAAAACAACAGAGTCAATTCTAATGATTCATTATAAAGATGGTATCTAATTTTGGAAAATACAGTATATGCATGTAGTTTTTGAGATAAGGTTTCTGTACCCCAAGGGTAAATAAATGACTTAACTTGCTGTACTGAACTACTGGATATAAACCAATTAAATACCACTTGACATCTCTTAGTTTAGATGCTTTGGATATAAGGATGCTGAACTTAAACTATCCTTTCTGGCAATAATATACAGCAAGACTAACTGAATATGGGGGTTACTTCTAGGACACAATAATAAAATCCAACCATCAGTAATCAGTCAAAACAACCAGGCTTGCTGAGGGCTTACAATGTGCCAGGCTCTGCTGTGATTGCTTTACATATTTTAACTCATTCCTCACAACTCTTTGAGGTAAATACATTACTATACCCATGTTACACATAAGGAAACTCAAGTATTATGAGATTATCTCACTTGCTTAAGGTCACATCATTAAAAAGCACAGGAACTGGATTCCAACCATTGCAGTCTGTCTTTAGAGCTCATATTTTCATTATTCTCTTACACTTCCTCTCAGTATAATTATCTTTCTATTCTCATTACTAGGAAACACTAGTCCATCTCATCTAAGCAGTATCATATCATTAACCTACAATTTCAAAGGCAGAAAGAGTAAAAACAAACAAACAAAAAAACTCCACTAAAAATTACCATTATTTCTACCATCTCTGTAGTCTACACTTAATGTTTTCTGCAAACTACAGTGGTTTTGTCAGTTTTTGGATTTTTCTTGTTGTTGTTGTTGTTGTTTTGTTTGACAAAGAAGTGCAACTTCCTAATTGAAATCTAACCTATTTAGCCTTTTTCCTAACTGGGCAAAAACCTGAATACCAGGGCATTCCTGTATAGCTCTATTAAATTTTCTCTGAATGAAGAAATTCCAGGTAATTAATGTTTTATCAAATTTCATGCTCAAAATTATGCAAGCTATACTTTAAAAAATAAATTCTGCAAGAAAGCTTTTAGAAACCTAGGTAGTGCTTCGGAAACATTCTTTGGTGGCTTAGATTTTTGAAGATCCTTCTCACATTTGATAAAAAGCAAAAGACTGTCCTTGAATTTACCACTCCTGCTTCTAAATGAAGTCTTGGTTTTCTAAAAATTACACTTAGAATTAAGCACTTTAAGTAGGAAACTATTACTTAACAAGATATCTTATCACAGGGTGATGTGGAATTCTGTCCCCTGCCCAGTCGTTTCCATTCTTTCTATCAGAAAAGAGATAACAACGGAGGTGAAAGAGAAATCACTAATAAGTGGCACTGAAAAATGGTTTCCTGACATGGCAGGAAAGTTTTGTTGACTGTACAGAAACATCTACGAGAGATTCATCTTCTACATGTGGAAACTATTTCCTAATCCATAGAAGAATCATGTCATAGTGCAAACATGTTTTTGTTACATTTTAAAATTTTTATTTTTTTTAAGTCTTTATTGAATTTGTTACAATATTGTTTCTGTTTTATGTTTTGGTTTTGGGATCTTAGCTCCCTGACCAGAGATCGAACCTGTAGCCCCTGCACTGGAAGGCAAAGTCTTAACCACTGGACTGCCAGGGAAGTCCCACAAACATGTTTTTATAAGAGCCTTTACAACACTGAATTATTATATTTACTGTACTTTCCTTTTGTCAGAGCCCTTTTTCTAGTATGCGGTTTTTTCTTTTGACTCCTTTTCCAGCTCTGCATTTCTCTGTTAAGTTTTTATAAAAAGAGAGAGGGATGAGCCATGGACGTGACTCTCACCTGCAAAAAATAGACTGGCAAAGATACAGGGTGAAAAAAAAAGAAGTATCAGAGAAATTATCACAGAAGCTCACTTGCTATCATGAAAAGTGAGGCTAGACCCAGTCTCAGATGAAAAGGAACTAGAGAGCTGAAAATTTCATTAAGTGGTAGCAATTTTATTTACTAGGATAGAGGACAACTAACCAATTCACAAATTAAAAGTTTTATTTCTTTCATATTAATTTAATACAATATCTGCTTCCTCAATTTTTACCCTGTTTCAGGCAATTTTATTAGGTCCCAGGGATAAAATCATCCATTGAAATTGGGTTCTGCCCTCAAATTGTTCTCAGTTTAGTGGGCAAGTATACATGTATAAATGGATTTTAATTTCACAGTCATAGACTCAGTTGTGCAAAACTGGATCCAGTTCAGCAGTAGAAAGCTTAATCTTGCCCATTTGAGATATTTCTATTTTAGAACTTAGTATTATTGTTGTTAACAAGTCATTTAATTCAGGAATCTTACTCTCTGCTTATCCTTCCCTTTTTCTTGGGTGGTGACTGGTTTTGAAGGAGGCTCAGAACACCTTGGTATCCTAGAAGTTGGGGGGTTCGGGGGGCAGAGGGAGTGGCCCATGTCCAGTCCGTAGTAATCACCTGACCTCTCTGCGGAGATTTAATGTTTCCTGCTTGATCTTGGCCACTGGCCCCTGGACCCACTGTTTCCGAAAGCTGCTGATACTTATGGGCCTGCATGGCATCCAGTATTCAGGGCCACAGGGTCTATGTTCTACAAGGTCTCTTCTGGACCATTTGCCACTCTTCCCTCTCATGACCATGGGAAAATGTTGAATGTTGTCCCATTTCACTAGAGTTCAGGGGCTAAAAACAGGTCTTATTTCTGACATCCCCTGCCTTTTTGCTTTACTGTTCCAACCTCTGCTCTATCCTGGATATGGGATCTCTGAAAGGTATACAGCATTTCCTGTGGTCATCCTGTAGAGCAAGACACAAATCTCTGCTTTTGGGTCCCCAAAGCCTACCTATGGTTTCTCTCCTAACCCAGATTTGGATAGAGAGAGTCATGTGATCCCCTCACCTTCTCCCAAACCTCCATTTTTCTGTCTCCCTTTCTTATGTAGTTTCTCTCCCTTACCTCTCTGCATGGTGGGAAAATCATTTTATATCAACAGGCACTTACCCACAATTTGGTAAATGATATAAAAGGCTGAAACCTTCAAAAGGCTTTTGAAACTCCAAGCAGAGCAATGACTCTTTCTTTCTCTCTTCATTTCTACAGTAACATCTAATCCTGAGGACAATGCAGGCAGAAAGTCCTCACTGATGGGGCCATTAGAATTAAAAATATATGGTAAAGAATCTAACCAGTACTGTTGTATGTATACAATGAGTCTGCCTCTCTGCTAAGTCACCAGCTACATTTGATGCAAGATTTATCTTCTTCCAGCTAATATATGCTATCAGTCATATAAAGATCAAAAGGATTATTTATACATGTAATAGGGGGTTACAAAGGGACTCCTCCTCTCTTGTTTTTGGTTAGGCTACCTACTCACATTCCAGAGTAAGTTGCTACACTATACTAAAGACTTGTATAGTGGTAGAAAACCACTTTGTGACCTTCCCATTAACCTCCACCCCATAAAATAGGCTGAGGAGTCTGGGACAAGTTAGTAGAAAATTATAGTCATTCTTTGGAGAGAACTGTTAATGTGCTATGAGACCCACCAGGTGTGAAGCTAATCCAGAAAGACTCAAGAATACTTGAATAGTTTAGGGAATATGGTAGACTGTGGTATGACTCACACCCAAGAGATTTAAAGGGCAAGAAGCAGCAGTGTAGAGGGCTATGCTTTGGGAAAGCAAGTGATTTTCCTGTGGACTATATGTATATGTGAAGAGAGAGAGAGAGAGAGAGAGAGAGAGAGAGAGAGAGAGAGAAAATGCCCTGGCCTACAATAATCTTAAATGAATTTTGCCCCCAAAAGCCACTGGGACACGTGTTGGAAGCCCAACACTAAGAGTTTATGTGGAGGTGTTGCATCATCAGTGTCATGGAACTGTTGGTGAGTATCTGAAAACCCTACAAATAAGAAAGGTCAGTTTAGCTTTAAATATTTGTTAAGTCTAGGGCCAATGTTAACTCACAACAGTGCCAGCCAAGTTAATACTTTTCCTGACCCTTAGCTCTTCTCCACATTTCCAACTCTACCCTTCAGTCCTGTGGAAGTCAAAGGTGTCTAGTGAGTGGAGGAAAAAAAAGAAGTGCCAGTAGGTAAAACAGAGAAAATGACAACTCTGTTTCCTTGCTCCTATAGGACCCTGGTCTGGAGCAGCCCCAGGGGAACAGATTCAACTTTAAAATAAGGCTGAAGTTCTAATTATTATGTGGGGACATATATGATAATTCTTGAATTGAAATGATTTGACATAATAAAATGACTGGAGGACTATTTTTTTAATCTAAGAGGAACCAGATAACAAAGGAGGCCTGCCCAAGATTTGATTGCAAGACAAGGAAAGAATTAGCCACTCTGAGTGTGTCTGTTTGGCATTAAGTGGTAAGAAGAGAAAGATATTTTACACCTGTATCCTATAATCTCACTTGTCTTAAATATTGAGATATAAAACATAAAGCCCTACCCTTCAACAAACACACAGAGAAAGGAATGCAAAGGGGACAAAAAAATTTCCAAAGTACTCTGTTTTACTTTAAAACATTAAAACATTTTCCCCCTAAAATTCCTGTAAAAATTACTCCCAAAATTTGAAGGGAAAAAGCATGTCTAGAAACAGAAAAAAGAATCTCTTATTTTTAAAAACATAAAATGATTCTGGTTCCAGGACAGCACACTCTATCCTGTCTCTTCCACTGAATGCGGCTATAAAACCTGGACAGCACACTTGGAGCAATTATTTGAGAACTCGGAAAAGAATACAGGAGCTTGGGGAAAAACACCAGAATTCAAAGTATCATGAAACTAGTGGTGAGTTCACAATTTTATTTTCTTCTGCTATCACCTTGCTTGGACACATGGCAGTTACCTTGCCTGGAAGTAGCATTAGAGTGGAAAGAGAGAGCTAGAAGAGAAGCCCTCTAGTTCTGTATCAAGGAGCAGGAAAGGGGTTCCCTAACACTCAGAACAGGGAAGACTCCCTCATAAGACTGGAAACAAGACAAGGATGTCAACTCTCCCCACTCGTATTCAACATCACACTGGAAGTCCTAGCTAGTACAATAAGGTAAGACTATGTAAAAGCATACAGATTGGAAAGTAAAAAAAGCATCCCTATTCTGACAACATGTTTTTCTGCATAGAAAATCACAAGAAGTCTACCAAAAAAAAAAAAACTTCTTGAACTCGTGAGTTTAGCAAGTTCACAGCATAAAAAGTCAACAAATCAATGGTATTCCAATATAGTGTACAAGAAATGAACAACTGGAAACCAAAATTAAAATACAAGATCATTTACAATAGCTCCCCAAAATGAAATACTTCGGTATAAATTTAACAAAATATACAAGATGTTTTCCAAAACTACAAACACTGATTAAAGAAATAAAAAATAATTTTAAAAATAAATGACTAAAGACCTAATAAATAGAGATTCCATATTCATGGATTATAGGACTCAACAATAGTAAAGGTGTTAATTCTTCCTAAATTGATCTACAGATTTAGTGCAATTCTAATTAAATCCCAGCAGTTTTCTGTAGCTATAGACAAATTTATTTTAAAACTTATATTTAAACAAAGAACTGAAATAGGAATAAAATGAAAGTTATCTCACCACTCAATCTTAAAATTTCTGTAAAGCTACCGTATCAAGACAGTGTGGTACTGATAACAAGATAGACACATATGTCAATGTACAGAAGGAAGTCCAGAAATAGACCTTCACAAATACAACCAGTTGATTTTTGCAAAGATGCAAAGATAGTCATTTCCATAAGTGGTGTTAGGAAATTTGGAAATACATATGCAAAAATAAAAATAATGAACTTTGCCCTAAACTTCACTCCTTATACAAAAATTACCTCTAAATGGATCATTGATATGAATGTAAAACATAAAACTACAAATGTCCTAGACAAAAACAGACAAGAAAGTCTTTTTGGTCTTGGGTTAAACAGAGTTCTTAGATTTAACACCAAAAGCCCAGTTCATAAAATAAAAATTAATAAATTGGCCTTTATCAATATTAAAAACTTTTGCTCTGAAGACACTCTTAAGAAAGTGAAAAGAGAAACTACAGACTGGAGAAAACATTTAAAATATTTGTAAATCACATATTTAACAAATGACTTGTATCCAGAATATATAAAGAACTCTCAAGTACCGAAAAATCAAATAGCTCAATTTGAAAAATATGCAAAAGATTTGAACAAAAGCTTCACCAAAGAGCATATAAGGCAGGCAAATAAGCATATAAAAATATGTTCAACATCACTAGCCATTAAGGAAATGTGAATTAAAATCAAAATGAGATACCACTACATACCTATTTGAATGACTAAAATTAGAAATATGGATATATATACAAAGTGCTGACCAAATTACAGGACAGATGGACTCACACATAGGAATATAAATAACACACACTTTTACATGACCCAGCAAACCCACTCCTCACTATTTATCCTAGTGAAATGAAATTTATATTAACACAAAAGGCTATATATTAATGTTTATAGCAAATTAATAACTGCCAAAAACTGGAAGGAAATTAAGTGTCCTTCAATGGATAAAACATCCTGTGGCACATCCATACCATGGAATACTACTCAGTAATAAAAAGAAATAAACTACTGCTACATACAACTTGAATGAATCTCAGAGGCATTACACTAAATGAAAGGAGACAATCTGAAAAGGTAGCATATTATATGATTCCATTTATAAAACATTTTTGAAAAGATAAAACTATAATGATAGAGAACAGATCAGTGGCTGCCAGGAGTTAGGGATGAGATGAAAGTGACTATGGGGGGATATAGTACAAAGGAGTTTGGGGGACAATGGTACAATTCTGTATCCTGATTGCGGTGGTGGTTATAGAAATTTATGCATATATTAAAATTCACAGAATTGCTCACCAAAAGGTCAATTTTACTTTGTTAATTCAAAAATTAAAATAAAATAGATGGGGGTGCAGTGGGAGGAACTAGTTGGGAAATTTCTTGTTCACTCCCTTTACTTTCTCGTAATAGACAACAGTTTGCCAACAACTTCTAGCCAGGCTAGATTGTCCTACCAGACATGCATTAAATTGTCTAGCCGTGATGTGTCTCTTAATCATACAGGAACATTACTGAAGGTGTTCTCCAAGAATTACAAAAGAACTTCCAAAACGTTTGCCAGAATAAGAACTGCCAAAAAAAAAAAAAAAAAAAACCACTCAGGGAAGCCAGGTTCTGTTACTCTTGGCAAGCTTAATTGCCAAACCAAACCCTGTCAATTACAAGATAGCATTTACGTGGGATTGGGACGATTTCCCTTCCTACCAAGGGACTGGGACACTTACCTATTGCTGATTTAAATACGTCAAACTGAACATTGTCTCTGTTGGGAAATAAAGACTTCAATTTATTGCTCAATTCTGATTTCAAAGTTAACTTCACCATTATAAAGACCATAAAACTGAGCCTCTTTTAAGATACATCATGATCACATAAAGGGCAAATTTCGGGGGAGGAATGCTCAGAAAACCTATATTTTATGTATATGTATATGGGTTGGTGATACTATAACATTTCTTTGCTAAAATAATACATAAAGTTTCAACAAAAATATAAATATATATGTTAATTTGTTCTTAAAATGAAAATACTCAACAATCCTAGGAAAAATTTGTTGTTTATTAAAGTAAAAATAATGAAAGAACAAGACTATTTCTCCAACGGCTGGTAGAAACGCACACCCTCACAAAAGCTGGGTATTTAGGAGTGGTTTGGCATGAACAAAAAATGTCAATGAGTAGGTCAAAGAGTGGAGGACCTCATGCAGCCCATGTGGTTCCTTCTAATTACAAATGTAGTCTCATTTCAGTAACTATTCATAGTCAAGTTTGTATCAACTAAAGCAATTAAACACTCCAGATCTGAACCTCCTCTTTTGCTTTGCTAATAAAGATACAACAAAAGTGAACACACATTCTTATAACAACGGCCACGCATGACAGAATATTCAACCCCTCCCCGCACCCCCCACCCCTTATTTTACAGCTGATGAGTCTCAGCAGGGTGATGTCTGAGGACACGCCACTTATACTGAGCAGGTATTTGGATACCTATTCAAGGCTTAGCAGTCTCAACAAATGCTGTTTTTTAAAAGTGCTGCCTGGGTGGTTTGAAAGAATGAATCATAAAGCAATTATACCCCAATAAAGATGTTAAAAAAATGTACTAAGAAATAAAGTAGAAACAAACAATGAAGAAAAAAAGAATGAGTCAAAAGTAAGTATTTGTGAACATGAATATTAATATGCTTAAGAAAAGAATACGGAAAATGAGCTTGAATTTTTAAACATGAGATATAATCAGCTAAAGAATAAAAATAGCATGTATAATGCTTAAACATTTGTCTATTCAATAACAAAAAATGGAATAAAATTTGAAATTAAAAAAAAGTATCTGTGTATGTATGTGTGTGCTTATTTATCTATAAATATAAAGCTTTCTTCCTACTGGTATGAGAGGTGGGCAAAGGAGGGGATTGCTACTCTCCTCCTTAACAGGAAGCTCCAGAACCCACATGGCCATTTATATCCATGCCTTCTAGAGAAAGGGAAGCAATTAATCCCAAATTTTTACAGTTGAGCTCTCCTAACCTGTGAAAATTCACTGCCAGCACCCCACACATGGGGCAATCATTCTTCCCCCAAACACATCTCTTCTCTCTTGATCCCTGATCTATCCATAGTTTTTTTAGATTAGCATGTTATTAATTAGATTAAAAAACAATATAACAATAATATAACCAGCAAAATACTTAATAAAGTTGGTTAACAAAGTCCAAAATTAACAGCAACCAGCATAAGATGCTGGTAAATGTCCTTCTCTCTCCCACGTCCCATGTTCCAAGTTTTGTAATGGTGAAGTCAGGGAAAGGGGAGATTCTTTCCCTTTGGGAGATTTACTGTATTCTCAGGTCCTTTCCATTCAGGCTTTCTGTATGCCTTATGCACTTAAAATAACAATCCCTATTTTCTGCACACCAGCTTGTACCAAGTACTTTAGATGTATGACTTTGATCCTTAGTACAGCCCTTAGGCATAGCTTTCATTAACCCTCTTTCATGAATAAATAAGTTGAGGCTCATAACTGATCACGGTATGTCTAACCACCCACGGGGATTCTGGCTGAGGTGTGTGTGACACCCCACTGCTTGAAGTCCATGGGACTTCTATAGACAAGGAGACCGTAGATCCTGGTTTGCTCTGGACAGTCCACATGTATGTCTGTTCTCCAAGCAACCCATCTGATATGGGATTTTTCCCCTGTCCTTTTTCACATTCAAAAGCATCCCAGTTTTATCAATAAAAGATAGGATGGCCCTGCCTTTGGAACACTGACTGATATCACAAAGGAGAACGATGTGTGTCTTGGTTTCTTTCTCTCTCTCTGCAACGTTGCCCTTGATTGATTTTCTTTTTGTTCTCAGATGAGACCTATAGCCTTTCTTGGGGCTTCCCTTCCAAGTTGGTCCTCTGACAGCTTCTCTCTGTTAGAATTTTATAATCAATTTGAGATATGCCCACCAAGGGACCCAACTGTAAGAGAGCGATTTATTGGGTATGGAAAAAAAAAAAAGGATAGTTAATGAGAGCTTCCAAAATCATGTCCCCACTGGTTTATTTTGACAGGAATTAAGAAGGAAAACTGGACTAACATTTACAGAGTGCCCATAATGCAACAAGTACTATGGCAAGACTTTTACATGAGCAAATTTCTCCTTTTGCCAATGAGAAAACTGAGATTCAAAAAGATTAAGTAACCTTTCCAGGGCCTGAATAAGGATCCTAACCTTAATGGGTCTGACTCACATGTCTTACTTTCCTTTCAACATGCTGCCTCCTAAATAAATGTAAATATAACACATTCATACATTAATATAAAAATGCTGCTGACTGGATTAAGTAAGACCTACATATTCTATATTTAAAGAATCTGTATTTTTCCAAAGCATTTTGACCTATATGCTGATTTCTATGTCACAAAGCCATGTGTTGACATGAGATGAACTTGCGGTACCCAGACCTATATTTATTCCTCCTTTTGCTTCCTATGAAGAATTACCAGTGATGTATGTGCCTTTGTGATCAGCTTTGGTTGTTTTGGTTTGGGGTGAGAGCTCTTTCATTGTTAGAGACAATTCTATGAATTGATATGTTTTTAAAATGAAGTTATAAAGAATGAACAAAGTAAAGCTTCCCTTTAAAATATAACAACACCAATATTTACTTACCACCTACTTATAATCAAACGTGTAGGTTATTTAAAATCAGTTCTTGAATGGTTTCTTTCACATATACATTCTACCTGAAAAGTCCATGAAAGAAGAACTTTTAGTTTGCTGTATATACTAAAATAACCTACAAAAGGCACTGAGCTGAAGTAGAGAATTACAAGCCAGAAAAGTCATATTTCTGTCAATTGTCCAGATTGCTCAGTGCCAGCTCAAATGTAGCCTGGGCTACTTTTCTTCACAGTTTACTGTCACCAGCCTTGAGGCTGACTGGGGACCCCTGCCAGAAACAAAAGGTATTTTATTTCTTCTTATATTGTGTTTGAGAACACAACTCCTATGTGAATTTGGTGGTAGCCCTCAATACAACCCTCTTCATTCTTCCCAACCCTCCATATACACAAAGGTTATTTTTCATAGTCCCTGTGGCACTTTTGTGAATCTGGGAACACTCCAAGTAGTGACGCAGAATGTTTCAACAGCCAAAATCAGGGCATCGAGCATCTCTGGACCAGATGCAGTGACAGCCTGCTGTTAGACAGGTTACCTCTTTTGCCCCCAGACAAACAAAAAGGAAACATAAAAATTTCACATCAGAACTTGTGACCAAGGAACATTGTGAAGTAGATCAAGTCTCCCCCTGTAACTCCTTCAACAGCAGAATTCCAATCTCCTTGACCTCAGGATGGAAATAGAACTTTGGAAAGAGTTTGATATAGTAGGAAGAACACTGGTCAGGAGACTAGGCTCTGTTGCTAGTTCTGCCACCACCTTGCCCTGTGACCTTGGGGAAACCACTGTGACTCTCAGATGTTCAGCAGTTTCATTTGTCAAAGTAAGATGGACTCAATGTTTTCTGAGTTTCCTCTAGCTCAAGAATTAGAGAATTTTCTAGTTTTGTGATTAACCAGTGCTTGCTAATGTACCAGTGAGATAGGAATAAGTGTGGTGTGGCTTTCTTCACTATTTCCCACTTCTAATGACCTCTTTCCCACCACTGATCACATGTGAACACCAAGCACAGCTATTTGTTGTGTCTGTCTCCCATGAAATGGAAAGCTCCTGGAGGACAATGTGTGCCTTATCCATTTCTACATTCCCTTTGGATCAGGCATGATGTCTGACACATAGCAGGTACTCAGCAAAAGGGGCACACCTATTTCTTGGCTAGCCAATGGCTGTAACTGAAGAGCATTTAAGAAGGTAAGATGGCCCCACGGGATCAAGATGGTGGAGTAGGAAGATCCTGAGCACATCTTCTCCCAGGAACATGCCAAAACTACAACTACATATAGAACAACCCTCTGAGAATGACCTGAAGACTAGCAGAACAGCTCCTCTACAATTAAGTCTGGTTTTTAAAACCACACTGAGATGGGTAGCAGGGTCAGAGAAGTGATCTAGACTGGACCTATACCCACAGCACAGTGACCCACAAACAGGAAGGGATATCACAAACTTAAAGGTCCTCCCTAAGAAGCAAAGGGTTCTGCCTCATACTGGGCACCCCATCCCTAGGTCTGGTACCAGGAAGATGAGGCCCATAACTGACTTTGAAACCAGCAAGGCTTAAGTCCCAAAGAGCTGTAGGAAACCAAGATTCTGCTCTTAAAGGGGTCGAATGCAAACTCACTTGCTCCAAGTTCTAGTACAGAAGCAGCAGACTGAATAGCACCTGACACTCTAGCCATCCTGCCAAGACTGCATCAGCAGCCCCCTGGCCCACACCTGGGTCTGGCTCCAGCAAACCCACCAAGGCAGCAGCCCCATCACACTGTAGAAAATCCCCAGCCCATGACAAGCTACAGCTCCAGCCCACCCACAAAGATGCAGTCCCTGCTGTGCCCTGGCCTACGCTCACTTCAGCCCTCCCACTAAAGCACATACAGTCTGCATATGAATGTGCCTATACAAAGCCCTACCTTCAAGACCAGTAGAGATAACTGTATTACCCAACTCATTGAAACAAACAGAAAAATCAAACAAAATAAGAAGACAAAGAAGTTAGTTTCAAATGAAAGAGCAAGATAAAACCTAAGAAAAAATCCTAATGAAATGGAGATAAGTAATATACCCGATAGAGTTCAAAGTTACGGTCCTAAAGATGCACACTAAACTCAGCAAAAGAGAAAGACAGTGAGAACTTCAACAGATTTAGAAAATATAAAAAAAGAACCAATCAGAGTGGAAGAATAGAATAACTGAAATGAGAAATACATTAGATACAGCAGATTAGATGATACTGCAGAATGTATAAGTGATCTGGAAGACAGAATAGTGGAAATGACCCAATCAGAAGAGCATAAAGAAAAAAGTACTTTTAAAAATTGAGGATAGTTTAAGGGACCTCTGGAACAACACCAAGTATACTAACATTTGCATTATAGAGGTCCCAGAAGGAGAAGAGAGAGGGAAAGGGCCAGAAAATGCATTTGATGAAATAATGGCTGAAAACCTCCGTAACCTGGGAAAGGAAAGAGATATCCAGGTCCAGGATATCCAGGTCTAAAAGTTAAAAATAAAGAAAGAATTTTTAAAGGCAGCAAGAGAAAAACAAGTCACATGCAAGGGAATCCCCATAAGGCTATCAGCTGACTTTTTGGCAGAAACTTTGCAGGCCAGAAAGGAGTGGCATGATATATTTAAAGTGCTGAAAGGAAAAAGCCTATAACCAAGGATACTCTACCAAGCAAGTTTATCATTCAGAATTGAAGGAGAGATAAAGAGTTTCCCAAACAAGAAAAAACTAAGAGTTCATCACCACTAAACCAGACTTACAAGAAATGTTAAAGGGTCTTCATTTAAAAAAAAGGAAATGACATAACTGGAAATAAAAAATATATGGGTAAAAAATAAAGACCTCAGTGGTAAAGTCAAATGTATATAGAGGCAGTGGATCAACCACTTAAAAAGCTAGTATGGAAAAAAGTTTAAAGGACAAAAAACATAAAACCAACTACAACTACAATAAATAGTTAAGGGATACACAAAATAAAAATATGTAAAATATGCTGTCAAAACATAAAACGTTGACCAGGGGAGAGGGGGGAGGGATAAATTGGGAGATTGGGATTGACATATACACACTACCATATATAAAATAGATAACTATTCAATAATAAGGGCCTACTGTATAGCCCAGAGAACTCTACTCAGTACTCTGTAATAACCTATATGGGAAAAGAATCTAAAAAAGAGTGGATATATGTATATGTATAACTGATTCACTTTGTTGTACACCTGAAACTAACACAACATTGTAAATGAACTATACATCAATAAAAATTTATAAAACATTGAAGGGGAGGATTTTAAAAATGTAGAGCTTTTAGAACGTGTTTGACCTTAAGTGACCAACAACTTAAAACAAATCGCTATTTATAATTCATCATACATGAACTTCATGAAAACCACAAACCAAAAACCTACATGAGACACACAAAAAATAAAGTCAAAGGAAACCAAACACAACACTAAAGGAAATTATCAAACAACAAGGGAATAGACTAAAAGAAGAAGAAAGGAACAGGCAAGAACTGCAAAAAAAACCCCTGAAAACAATTAACAAAATGGCAATAAGTACATCCCTATCAATAATCACTTTAAATGTAAATGGATGAAATGCTCCAATCAAAAGACAAAGAGTGGCTGAATGGATAAAAATACAAGACGTATATTAATATATATGCTGCCTACAAGAGACTCACTTCAGAGCTAAAGACATGCAATGACTGAAAGTGAAAAGACGGAAAAATATATTTATGCAAATGGAAACAAACAAAAAAGCTCATGTAGCAATACTTGTATTAGAAAAAATAGGCTTAAAACAAAGGCTATTAACAACAACAAAAAAGGGCATTACATAACGATAAAGGGGTCAATCCAGGAAGACAATAAAATATTTGTAAATATATATGCACCCAACATAGAAGCACCTAAATATATAAAGCAAATATAAATAGACATAAAGGGAGAAGTTGATGGTGATACAATAATAATAAGGGACTTTAATACCCCCCCATTTACATCAATAGACAGATCATCTAGAAAGAAAATCAATAAGGAAACAGTGGCTTTAAATGACACATTAAAGCAGATGAACCTCATAGATATCTATAGAACATTCCAATCAAAGACAGCAGAATACACATTTTTTTTCAAGTGCACATGGAACATTCTCCAGGATAGACCACATGCTAAATCATAAAACAAGTCTCAATAAATTTAAGAAGATTGAAATCATAGCAAGCATCTTTACCAAGCACAAATGTATAAAACTAGAAATCAATTCTAGGAAGAAAAATTTTAGGAAAAAACACTAACACATGGAGTGTAAACAACATCCATACCATCCAACAATTCCACTTTTGGATATTTATCCAAAGAAAATGAAAACACTAATTTGAAAAGATAGCCCTCCAGGAATTCCCTGGAGGCCCAGTGGTTAAGACTCTGTGCTTTCACTGCCAAGGGCCTGGGTGCAATCCGTGGTCAGGGAACTAAGATACCACAAGCCAGACAGCACAGCCAAAAAAGAAAAATAACGAAAAGATATATGCACTCCGATATTCACTGCAACATTATTTACAATAGCCAAGATATGGAAGCAACCTAAGTGTCCATCAATAGATGAATGGATAAAGAAGGTAAAGAAGATTTTGTGTGTGTGTGTGCACATGTGTGTGTGTGTGTGTGTGTGTGTGTGTGTGTGTGGAATGGAATATTACTCAGCCACAAAAAGGAATGAAATCTTGCCATTTTCAACAACATGGATGGACCTAGAGGGTACTATGTTTAGTGAAATAAGTCAGACAGAGAAAGACACATACTGTATATTTTCACTTACATGTGGAATATGAAAAATGAAACAAGTGAATAAATACAACAAAAGAGAAACAGACTCATGGATACAGAGAACAAACTAGTTGTTGCCAAAGGGGAGGGGGATGGGAGGATGAATGAAATAATTGAAGGTGATTAAGAGGTACAAACTACCAGTTAGAAAATAAGTAAGTCATGGTGATGCAATGTACAGCAGAGAAAATAGCCAATAATATTGTAATAACTTTGTATGGTGTGTAATGTATAAAAATATCAAATCACTATATTGTATACCTGAAACTAAAATTGTAAGTCAACTTATACTTCAATAAAGTATAGGATGGCACAACTGATTGTCAGCAGGAAAGTTACTACAGAATAGGAAGTACCCTGAATTGCCTTTCAAATCTTATCCTTCTGTACCATTTTAAGGACATGCCACCATGTACCATGCCACCTTCTGTACCATTTTAAGGATAACTTTTATTCATCACGTAACAGTCTAATCAATGTAGTCATAGGCTGTTTGTTTTATTTTTAATTTACTCAACACACTGTGTGTGTGTGTGTGTGTTTGTGTCCATATGGAGAGAGAGAATGCACTTTCCCTAATCTGTTAACATTTCAACTTGGTAATACTTTTCTTGCTGAGTCATTCATATAGGTTTCACCCCCACAGAATTAAAATTGGTGACAGATCTTATTCTCAATTCCCTAGCTCTTCACTACTACCCACGACTACAGTTATCAAATGAGCTCATTAATTAATTTGTTAATAAACAATGGAAGAATTCAAATGTCAAAGAATAAGACTTCAGAAAGTGAGGGAAAGTGTTGAATCAATAACATGGGTGGGTCACTAAATAATATTCTGTTCAAATTTGATAATAACTGCCCAAACTTCTTATGAGTAAACTGTGACAGTCAACATACCAGATTCCCCAAATTAAGCATACTTCTCTATAATTAAATATCACAGCTTCATTGTTCCGATAACAAAATTGAAATATTTTCCACCATCATAATATCCTTAGCAGATAATGTCATTGGAATAGAATGATGTTACCACATGATAATAGGCTCTCAACGCCAAAGTCAAGTTATACTGTTTATTTTCAAAGCAGATCATTACACTGACTTTTTTCTCCATTACCAAGATTGATGTAGCTTTAAAGGTGACCAACAAAAATTTCAAAAAAGAAAAAAATATGACCTAACAGTGAGGTTATGTGCTGAATAATTCAAATACTGAGGGAGATGCCACATATAGCAGCATAGAATCCATTTAAAAATTAACCTTTGCCAAACCTTCAGCAGCAGTTTACTCTGAAAAATGAGAGCAGCTGTCAGAGGCCCCAGAGTGCCTCAAAACACAATAAAACTTTGTGTTAACATGGTCCATTTCTCGATAACTATGGAATTCTTGAAAAGAACACCCGCCAACAGAAGAACCTGGTGTGCAGTTAACAGACATGAGCCAGCTCATCTTGAAAAGCAGCCTGAAGAAAGGTTGTGCTACAAATACCAGGCCCTGCAAACAGGCTCTCACCACAAACCAAAGAAAAACCTTCCCACACGCCTCTGAGACCATAGCCATTTCAGTCACTTGGAGATACAACCCTATCGGTGAGGTCATCTTCAAATACTAGAGACGAACAATGACTACCTTTCTCTGAGACTCAAAGCACCTACACAAAGGCCTTTCAGCTGGAACATGCTCAGTACAAATGACTGCATTATCACATTTCATCTCACCCCTCCGGAAGAAGGCAAAGGGACAGGGGTACTATCTCTAAAATAAAAAAAACTAGGTGATTCAACTTTCAAAATCAGATATGGCATTGGAAAGATATACCAAGTTCCATATACTTTTCATTTTAAAAAATATGAGTAAGGCACTCACAACTAAGGCACGGTGCTAAGGGCTGCTGGAGGTAGAAAAAGAAAAAACAAAAAAAAGTCTACTCTACTCAGATCAAGCTGCCTGCTCACTGGTATTTATTTTCTCTGCATGAAATCATTTGAACTGGGTGGGTTCCAGTTGTAAGTACTTTGCACAGTCAGTGCTTACTGCTTGCATGAGATGTGTGACATGCACAATATTTTTGATGATGATGTTAATTGATGTTGAAAATAACTTATTTATAATCCTAGAGAATTATGCATGTGTTAGGGATGCCTGAGGCTGCAAGGGCCTGAGTTAAATATTAAAGATTAAAAAGGACAGATTTCTCGACTGGACAGTCCAATAGGCTGACACTAACTGATTATTTGCAAAGATGGTAGCCATAGTATCTGAGAGGAAGTGTTAGTAAAAGAGAAAAAATTTTAATGACAGCACGTTCATGAGAGAAAGCACAGTAATCCAGAGCTCCTCAAACATATTCCAAGAAAGTATTTCTCAATGTGACATATTATCCTAGGAAAGATCTTGTCCAGGCAGGGCTAACCAAGAGCTCTTCAGCCCTGGTTGATGTAGCAGTCCCACAAAATCCATAGCCATGCCCCCACGCATGCTTCTTCTACATTTGATTTTTCTGTAATGCCCTGTCTCAGTCTCTTGCTCCCAGTCTTTGTGCTAGTTTCTTAGCACCCTGTACATCTTCTTAGTAGCACTTACCACATTTGTTATAGGTTTAATGTCTCTCTCATTAGACATTAAACACTGTGGTCTAGAAATTAGCATCTGATTGTTTGCTACTGTACTCCCAGTACTTAGCACAGTCCCTGGCACACAGTAGGTACCTACTAAATATATGTTGACTGTCTTGATCCCCACAGGCTCTGGAACCTGTTTTTGATCAAAGGGGAAACTGAATTCTGGCTTAAAACTCATGGGACTCATAAATAAGTCAAATTTGCTACCAAGGCCAGCTTTTATTGTGTGCTAGCTTGTACTAATTCAGCAACTGACTTACTGCTCAGAAAAAAGCCCTGATCCTAAACCCCAGTTTTGGTTCTCTAGGGCTGCGGCCATGACTTGCTTTTGCCAGTTCTCTCATGGTGTGGGAGGAAAGCTGACTGCTTGTTGACAACGTTCCTTGGTGGCTAATATTACCTAGTCTCCACCCCTACGCTCTACCTATCTTTTAGACCTCTCAGAGGCTTTCTCTTGAACTTCCCTAATGCTGGTTTTTTTTTTTTCCATCTTTATTGGAGTATAATTGCTTTACAATGTTGTGTTAGTCTCTGCTGTACAACAAAGTGAATCAGCTAAATGTATACATATATCCTGATATCCCTACCCTCTTGAGCCTCCCTCCCACCGTCCCTATCCCACACCTCTAGGTCATCACAAAGCATCGAGCTGATGTCCCTGTGCTATGCAGCAGCTTCCCACTAGCCATCCATTTTACATTTGGTAGTGTATATATGTCAATGCTACTCTCTCACTTTGTCCCAGCTTCCCTTTCCCCTTGTATGTCCTCAAGTCCATTCTCTACATCTGCATCTTTATTCCTGCCGTGCCACTAGGTACATGAGTACTGTTTCTTTAGATTCCATATGTATGCATTAGCATACAGTATTTGTTTTTCTCTTTCTGACTAACTTCACTTTGTATGACAGACTCTAGGTCCATCCACCTCATTAAAATAACTCAATTTTGTTCCTTTTTATGGCTGAGTAATATTCCATTGTACATATGTGCCACATCCTCTTTATCCATTAATCCTTTGGTGCACATTTAGGTTGTTTCCATGTCCTGGATATTGTAGATAGTGCTGCAATGAACATTATGGTACATGTATTTTTTTTGAATTATGGTTTTCTCAGGGTAAGCACCCAGTAGTGGGATTGCTGGGTCATATGGTAATTCTATTTTTAGTTTTTTAGGGACCTTCCATACTGTTCTCCATAGTGGCTGAAGCAATTTACATTCCCACCAACAGTGCTGGAGGGTTCCCGTTTCTCAACACCCTCTCCAGCATTTATTGTTTCTAGATTTCTTTAATGATGGCCATTCTGACTGGTGTGAGGTGATACCTCACTGTGGTTTTGATTTGCATTTCCCTAATAATTAGTGATGTTGAGCATCTTTTCATGTGTTTGTGGGCAATCTGTATGTCTACTTGGAGAAATGTCTATTTAGGTCTTCTGCCCATTTTTGGATTAGGTTGTTTGTTTTTTTGATATTGAGCTGCATGAGCTGCTTGTATATTTTAGAGATTAATCATTTGTCAGTTGCCTCGTTTGCAAATATTTTTCTCCCATTCTGAGGGGTTGTATTTTCATCTTGTTTATGGTTTCCTCTGCTGTGCAAAAGCTTATAAGCTTCATTAGGTCCCATTTGTTTATTTTTTTCATTTTCATTATTCTAGGAAGTGGGTCAAGAAGGATCTTGTGCTTTATGTCATAGAGTGTTCTGCCTACGTTTTCCTCTAAGAGTTTTATAGTTTCCAGCCTTACATTTAGGTCTTTAGTCCATTTTATTTTTGTGTATGGTGTTAGGAAGTGTTCTACTTTCATTCTTTTACACGCAGCTGTCCAGTTTTCCCAGCACCACTTATTGAAGAGGCTGTCTTTTTCCATTGTATATTCTTGCCTCCTTTGTCAAAGATGAGGTGACCATATGTCCATGGGTTTATCTCTGTGCTCTCTATCCTGTTCCATTGATCTATATTTCTGTTTTTGTGTACTACCATATTGTCTTGATTACTGTAGCTTTGCAGTACAGTCTGAAGTCAGGGAGTCTGATTCTTCCAGCTCTGTTTTTCTTTCTCAAGATTGTTTGGCTATTCGGCATCTTTTTTTTTTTTTTTAACATCTTTATTGGGGTATAATTGCTTTACAATGGTGTGTTAGTTTCTGCTTTATAACAAAGTGAATCAGCTATACATATACGTATGTTCCCATATCTCTTCCCTCTTGCGTCTCCCTCCCTCCCACCCTCCCTATCCCACCCCTCCAGGCGGTCACAAAGCACCGAGCCGATATCCCTGTGCCATGCGGCTGCTTCCCACTAGCTATCTACCTTACGTTTGGTAGTGTATATATGTCCATGCCTCTCTCTCGCCCTGTCACAGCTCACCCTTCCCCCTCCCCATATCCTCAAGTCCGTTCTCCAGTAGGTCTGTGTCTTTATTCCTGTCTTACCCCTAGGTTCTTCATGACATTTTTTCTTTCTTAAATTCCATATATATGTGTTAGCATACAGTATTTGTCTTTCTCTTTCTGACTTACTTCACGCTGTATGACAGACTCTAGGTCTATCCACCTCATTACAAATAGCTCATTTCTTTTTATGGCTGAGTAATATTCCATTGTACATATGTGCCACATCTTCTTTATCCGTTCATCCGACGATGGGCACTTACATTGTTTCCATCTCCGGGCTATTGTAAATAGAGCTGCAATGAACATTTTGGTACATGACTCTTTTTGAATTATGGTTTTCTCAGGGTATATGCCCAGTAGTGGGATTGCTGGGTCATATGGTAGTTCTATTTGTAGTTTTTTAAGGAACCTCCATACTGTTCTCCATAGTGGCTGAACCAATTCACATTCCCACCAGCAGTGCAAGAGTGTTCCCTTTTCTCCACACCTTCTCCAGCATTTATTGTTTCTAGATTTTTTGATGATGGCCATTCTGACTGGTGTGAGATGATACCTCATTGTAGTTTTGATTTGCATTTCTCTAATGATTAATGATGTTGAGCATTCTTTCATGTGTTTGTTGGCAGTCTGTATATCTTTTTTGGAGAAATGTCTATTAAGGTCTTCTGCCCATTTTTGGATTGGGTTGTTTGTTTTTTTTGATGTTGAGCTGCATGAGCTGCTTGTAAATTTTGGAGATTAGTCCTTTGTCAGTTGATTCATTTGCAAATATTTTCTCCCATTCTGAGGGCTGTCTTTTGGTCTTGTTTATGGTTTCCTTTGCTGTGCAAAAGCTTTGAAGTTTCATTAGGTCCCATTTGTTTATTTTTGGTTTTATTTCCATTTCTCTAGGAGGTGGGTCAAAAAGGATCTTGCTGTGATTTATGTCATAGAGTGTTCTGCCTATGTTTTCCTCTAAGAGTTTGATAGTTTCTGGCCTTACATTTAGGTCTTTAATCCATTTTGAGCTTATTTTTGTGTATGGTGTTAGGGAGTGATATAATCTCATACTTTTACATGTACCTTTCCAGTTTTCCCAGCACCACTTATTGAAGAGGCTGTCCTTTCTCCACTGTACAGTCCTGCCACCTTTATCAAAGATAAGGTGTCCATATGTGCGTGGGTTTATCTCTGGGCTTTCTATCCTGTTCCATTGATCTATCTTTCTCTTTTTGTGCCAGTACCATACTGTCTTGATTACTGTAGCTTTGTAGTATAGTCTGAAGTCAGGGAGCCTGATTCCACCAGCTCCGTTTTTCATTCTCAAGATTGCTTTGCCTATTCGGGATCTTTTCTGTTTCCATACAAATTGTGAAATTTTTTGTTCTAGTTCTGTGAAAAATGCCAGTGGTAGTTTGATAGGGATTGCATTGAATCTGTAGGTTGTTTTGGGTAGTAGAGTCATTTTCACAATGTTGATTCTTCCAATCCAAGAACATGGTATATCTCTCCATCGATTTGTATCATCTTTAATTTTTTTCATCAGTGTCCTATAATTTTCTGCATACAGGTCTTTTGTCTCCTTAGGTAGGTTTATTCCTAGATATTTTATTCTTTTTGTTGCAATGGTAAATGGGAGTGTTTTCTTGATTTCACTTTCAGATTTTTCATCATTAGTGTATAGGAATGCCAGAGATTTCTGTGCATTAATTTTGTATCCTGCTACTTTACCAAATTCATTGATTAGCTCTAGCAGTTTTCTGGTAGCATCTTTAGGATTCTCTATGTATAGTATCATGTCATCTGCAGACAGTGACAGCTTTACTTCTTCTTTTCCGATTTGGATTCCTTTTATTTCCTTTTCTTCTCTGATTGCTGTGGCTAAAACTTCCAAAACTATGTTGAATAAGAGTGGTGAGAGTGGGCAACCTTGTCTTGTTCCTGATCTTAGTGGAAATGCTTTCAGTTTTTCACCATTGAGGACGATGTTGGCTATGGGTTTGTCATATATGGCCTTTATTATGTTGAGGAAAGTTCCCCGTATGCCTACTTCCTGGAGAGTGTTTATCATAAATAGGTGTTGAATTTTGTTGAAAGCTTTTTCTGCATCTATTGAGATGATCGTATGGTTTTTCTCCTTCAATTTGTTAATACGGTTTATCACATTAATTGATTTGCGTATATTGAAGAATCCTTGCATTCCTGGAATAAACCCCACTTGATCATGGTGTATGATCCTTTTAATGTGCTGTTGGATTCTGTTTGCTAGTATTTTGTTGAGGATTTTTGCATCTATGTTCATCAGTGATATTGGCCTGTAGTTTTCTTTCTTTGTGACATCCTTGTCTGGTTTTGGTATCAGGATGATGGTAGCCTCGTACAATGAGTTTGGGAGTGTTCCTCCCTCTGCTATATTTTGGAAGAGTTTGAGAAGGATAGGTGTTAGCTCTTCTCTAAATGTTTGACAGAATTCGCCTGTGAAGCCATCTGGCCCTGGGCTTTTGTTTGTTGGAAGACTGTTAATCACAGTTTCATTTCAGTGTTTGTGATTGGTCTGTTCATATTTTTTATTTCTTCCTGGTTCAGTCTTGGAAGATTTTACTTTTCTAAGAATCTGTCCATTTTTTCCAGGTTGTCCATTTTATTGGCATACAGTTGCTTGCAGTAGTCTCTCAGGATGCTTTGTATTTTTGAGGTGTCAGTTGTTACTTCTCTTTCATTTCTAATTCTGTTGATTTGAGTCTTCTCACATTTTTTCCTGATGATTCTGGCTAATGGTTTATCAATTTTATTTATCTTCTCAAAGAACCAGCTTTTAGTTTTATTGACCTTTGCTATTGTTTCCTTCATTTCTTCTGCATTTATTTCTGAACTGATCTTTATGATTTCTTTCCTACTGCTAACTTTGAGGGTTTCTTGTTCTTCTTTCTCTAATTGCTTTAGGTGTAAGGTTAGGTTGTTTATTTGAGATGTTTCTTATTTCTTGAGTTAGTACTGTATTGTTATAAACTTCCCTCTTAGAACTGCTTTTGCTGTATCCCATAGCTTTGGGGTCATAGTGTTTTCCTTGTCTTTTGTTTCTAGGTATTTTCTGATTTTCTCTTTGATTTTTTCAGTGATCTCTTGGTTGTTTAGTAGCATATTGTTTAGCCCCATGTTATTTGTATTTTTTCCAGTTTTTTCCCTGTAACTGCTATCTAGTCTCATAGCACTGCGGTGAGAAAAGATGCGTGATAAATTTCAATTTTCTTAAATTTACCGAGGCTTGATTTGTGACTGAAGAAGTGATCTATCCTAGAGAATGTTCCATGTGCACTTGAGAAGAAAGTGTATTCTGTTGTTTTTGCATGGAATGTCCTATAAATATCAATTAAGTCCATCTTGTTTAATGTGTCATTTAAAGCTTGTGTTTCCTTATTTATTTTCATTTTGGATGATCTGTCCATTGGTGTAAGTGTGGTGTTAAAGTCCCTTACTATGACTGTGTTACTGTCAATTTCCCCTTTTATGCCTGTTAGCATTTGCCTTATCTGCTGAGGTGCTCCTATGCTGGGTGCATAGATATTTACAATTGTTATATCTTCTTCTTGGATTGATCTCTTGATCATTATATAGTGTCCTTCCTTGTCTCTTGTAATAGTCTTTATTTTAAAGTCGATTTTATCTGATATGAGTATTGCTATTCCAGCTCATTTGATTTCCATTTGCATGGAATATGTTTTTCCATCCCCTCACTTCCAGTCTGTATGTGTCCCTAGGTCTGAAATGGGTCTCTTGTAGACAGCATATATATGGGTCTTGTTTTTGTATGCATTCAGCCAGTCTGTGTCTTTTGGTTGGGGCATTTAATCCATTTACATTTAAGGCAATTATTGATATGTTTGTTCCTATTACCATTTTCTTAATTGTTTTGGGTTTGTTTGTGTAGGTCTTTTCCTTCTCTTGTGTTTCCTGCCTAGAGAAGTTCCTTTAGCATTTGTTGTAAAGCTGCTTTGGTGGTGCTGAATTCTCTTAGCTTTTGCTTGTCTGTAAAGGTTTTAATTTCTCCATCGAATCTGAATGAGATCCTTGCTGGGTAGAGTAATCTTGGTTGTAGGTTCTTCCCTTTCATCACTTTAAATATGTCCTGCCACTCCCTTCAGGCTTGCAGAGTTTCTGCTGGAAGTTCAGCTATTGACCTTATGGGGATTCCCTTGTATGTTATTTGTTGCTTTTCCCATGCTGCTTTTAATATTTTTTCTTTTGTTAGTTTGATTAATATATGTATTGGTGTGTTTCTCCTTGATTTAATCCTGTTTCCTGAAGCTGTTTATATGGACATCTTTTCTGTTGCTTATCATCAAATTGTCATTCAAGTTACTTTAGCCTTGGGCAGTGATACTACTGTGTCAAATATATTAAAATTCTTCTATGGCCCTTGTTAGATATAATTAATATAACATTTTTCTGCAACATGTTTGAAAGAGTTTTATAATTTTGTTTTAGACATTATATGGTACACATAAATTCTCTGTAGTCAACACTCATCTTGAGAATTGTGGCAAGGTAAAAAAATTCAATCTCCAAATTGTTTCCAAATAAAATCAACTTTTAATTAAGAAGAAATTTAACAAGTAATAGAATAAATGATGTTATACTTTGTACAAATTGAATTAAAAATTTATTTTAATTTTGCTGTTGTTTTTTCATATTTGAAGCCAACATTTTTTTTTCAGCCCTCAAATATTTTTATGGGCCCCTGAAAATCTCAAAGTCCCTAGGCAATATTTACCATGCCAAAGGCACAAGGGTGCCTTGTCCTAAGAAAGCTTCTATTCCTCATTTTCCTGAACTAGTGCAGAGGCCTGGCCCTTGCCAACCTGCTAAGACCTACACAGTTGAACTCTTTAATGGGCAGCTATGTCATGGGCAACAAACTCCAATAAATTCTTAGGTTAGTGAAATCTCCAATATTTCCCTACCATTGTTAAACACTGCATAGTTTTCATAAAGACTTGGGAACCTAAATGATGATTTTCTCTGAAGGCTTGTCTCTGCCTATAAAAGCCCCACTTATACACCATGTTGTCAAACAAGTGATTCTTGAGGCTGTATCACATACGTCTAGAACTCCTCCCCCAGACAGCTGGTTACAACCCAGAAATAGGTTACTTTTGCCTCACATAGGACACATTCCATTCCCCAAACCAGCTTTAGTGCCAAGTTTGATCAAGTCACTTTCAAAAGTACTCTCAGAAGGGTGTCTAGTTCTTCTTCCCAGAATTGCTGCTGTCTCCCAACCTCCTTAGAGTGGGGTTGACTGACTGACTTTTTCATTCATTCAATAAATAGTTATTGAACATTTACTATGCATGAATGAGTGAGTGGACAATAAAGATGTGAGTTAGAGAGTCTGAGAGGTGCTGTGACCCACTTGGGGTCCCGCAGTCACTCAGTAATGCAAGCCTCCAAGAGGCTCAGACAAAGCACTGCCTCCTGCATAACACAGAGCCCAGGGCAGACTTTCTCCTGGTAACCAGGCAGACACACAAGGACAAACATGCCATAACAACTGCAATTGGATATGGGTCACAAAATAGACACTCCTGATTATAATATTAATTTACTTCACATTACATATGCATCTCTGAAGTATTACTAAATAATATGTTTTACAGATATTGTTGATAGGAAAACCCCACTAAATCATGCAAGTCTCTTTTTTCCTCTGGTAAATAAATGAGTTCTCTAGTACCCTATGATTAGTGGGATTTGGTTATGACCAAACTGTCAACCGTTTGGAAGCACTTACTTAATCATGTTAGCAAGGGACAGGTAAATATGTAAACTTAACTGAGTCTGTAATGTTTGCTGTTCTTTGGGCTTTATTTCTACCCACTGTGTTATACCTGACAAACAGAGGTTACTTCATTCTGTTTCAATACATAATATACTGTTAATGAGTCTTTCTAATCTAGTTAAGTCTTCTAAATATCTGAACATGGTTGATTATAGTTTATTTTAACTCTCTGGGAAATTGCTCCTCCATTCTTCCAAGGAGCCATCTGCTCATTTGCAGATTTATCAGTGAAACACAAGTGAACTGAATTGGCCCACCAAAGGCTCACAGTTCCTTTGGACCAGACTGCTGGATTTCCATGTGGCTGACTGCCATCTTCTTTGGGCAGGTGACTGATCAATAAGAGCAATTTTCTGAGTCTGAGAAACACAGAGGTTGAGAGTCTGGCATCTGCAGACTAGCTCAATTCAAATTCTGGATCTACTATTTACTATTTGTGAGACATTGGAATATTACTTAACCTCTCTCTGCCTCTCATCCTCATCTATAAAATAGGCCTGTAATAGAATGAGCCATAGGGTTGATTATAAGGATTAGATGAATTAGAGCAGAAAGCTGGTACATAATAAATGCTCAATAAGTGAAAACTGAATTTATAAAAAGGTAATGAGAATTTCTCAAGCTTTCTCAAGTTTACTTTTTTGAAAATCCTTACTGAAATCCTAAGAGCAGAAGTTAGTATTTTCAATTTTTAGTGGAGGAAACCAAGCTTCACAATCATTAATCAATCATTTTTTCTAATATAATAACATTAGCAAGAACTAGAACCAGAATTTGACCTAAAGTTTCCTTGAAGGTAAAGTTTGAGTTCTTGACATTATACCAATAATAACAGTACAAACTAGAACATAGAAAACTCAATGTTCTTTTGTATTCCCTTATCCATTCAGCATTACTTGGTACATTCCATGTGTCAAAAGTAAAAAGACATGTCTGTCCTCAAGGATGAAAAAAAGTTAAAAAAAATCACTTCCAGCTAAAAATGAGGGAAGACTTCATGAAGAAAATGTCATTAAGCTGAGCTGAGAAAATTAATAAGACTTCTCCAAATCAAACAATCCAGAGTTGGCTTGGATGGAGGCTGAGAGTTCATCTAGTTCAGGTCATAGCTAAGACTTAAATTCTCTCCATTTTTAGTCCCTCTTATTTGACACATGGCTTCTGCTTGGATAGCTCCAGAGAGGAGAAAGATGGTTCACTGGTGACCCCTAAAGAGTCTTTCAATTCTCGGATTCTATGGTTCTATCATTTAATACCTTTGTTGAATTTCTTTCCAAAATGAGGATTGTATTATAAAGCAATATAAAGCTAGACTTTAGGTAAGAAAAAGTACAAATCTAAAGAAGTCAATTATGGGGAATGATCAAAGCAAGATATTAATATGGTCAGATTTGCATTTTAAAAGACCTCTCCAGCAGAAATGTGGAAGATGGAAGGGGTCGGGGGAGAAATGAAGATGAGATAAGAATTAAGTTAGGGTAGAGCTATAGGAATGGAGAGAAGGAAACCCAAAATATTATTGGGACATAAAACTGGCAATATCAGGGATTGATTAATAATAAAAAGGGATTAGTCAAAGATGATCTGAGTATCTGGCTTGGGAGATGGGATGAATAATGAAATGGGGAATAAAAAGGATGAGCAAATTTTTTTATATAAATTTACTTATTTTATTTATTTTTGGCTGTGTTGGGTCTTCGTTGCTACGCGGGCTTTCTCTAGTTGCGGCGAGTGCGGACTACTCTTCTCTGTGGTGCATGGGCTTCTCATTGCAGTGGCTTCTCTTGTCATGGAGCACGGGCTCTAGGCGAACGGGCTTCAGTAGTTGTGGCACGCAGGCTCAGTAGATGTGGCTTGTGGGCTCTAGAGTGCAGGCTCAGTAGTTGTGGTGCATGGGCTTAGTTGCTCCACAGCATGTGGGATCTTCCCAGACCAGGGCTTGAACCCATGTCCCCTGTGTTGGCAGGCAGATTCTTAACCACTGTGCCACCAGGGAAGCCCAAGGATGAGCAAATTTGTAGAGCAATGGTAGTTAGTTTATTTCCATAACTAAGGCATTTGAGGTGGCCATATGATGTACAAGTGAAATATTACTAGTCTAAGAGAAATGAAATAAGGTGTGGAAAGAGAGAGAGTGGGATGTCATCACCATTTAGGTGACAACAAAAGCGCTGTTAATGGGCAAGATTATCCAAGGAAGGGAGCTAGAGGAAGGAGAGCAGTAAACAAAGGAAAGAAGCCTAAGCAACACCAACATTAAGGGCAGGGAGAGGGGACTTCCCTGGTGGCACAGTGGTTAAGAATCCACCTGCCAATGCAGGGGACACATGTTCAAGCCCTGGTCCAGGAAGATCCCACATGCCGCGGAGCAACTAAGACTATGAGCCACAACTACTGAGCCTGTGCTCTAGGGCCCACAAGCCACAACTACGAGCCTGCGTGCCACAACTACTGAAGCCCACACGCCTAGAGCCCATGCTCCGCAACAAGAGAAGCCACCGCAATGACAAGCCCACACACCACAACGAAAAGTAGCCCAAGCTTGCTGCAACTAGAGAAAGCCCACGTGCAGCAACGAAGACCCAACGAGACCAAAAATAAAGTATAAATAAATAAGTAAATTTATTTTTAAAAAAGAGCAGGGAGAGGAAGGGAACTGGGAAAGGAAACAGAACTGTAGGAGAAGCAGGAAGAACACCAGGAAAATTTAACATATCTATTCCTCCCCAACTACGGTATGTATAAACAAACACAAGTTAAGAAAAATAATTGAGACATTATTTCCCTTATTTAATCATCCCCACCTAATTGAAGATTTTTTCCCTAGTTTTGAAACAGTGTACCACTCACTGGATTAGGAAAAGCAGAGAAAACTGGTTAGTACTTATTTCTCTGTTTTCTGAGTCACCAGCACCAATTCCCTCTCCAGTTTTACACAGTAAAAGGGTTTCCAAACTGTTGCCCTCTCCTGTGAATGTCCAATACATGGATATATGAGCTGAGGCCCTGGCGGCTAGAGATCCTTTCTGCATCTTACTTTTTCTGCTACACACAGCCTTGATTAAACACTTTTTTTGCTTCCTAGTAAGGAAATCGGTTCTTGAAAATGAAATGCAAACTCTAGATTTAAATTAACTAGTGATTGCCATGCCAATGGGTGAATTGTGCCTTTTTGATAAATGAGATTCTGAAAGAAAAATGAAGGTAATGAGGGTGGCAGCCAGGGCAAACTATCCTTCCTTATATTACCCTCTGCCACAATTTTACACTGTTCACATCAGGAGGAAGAAAAAAATTTTGGAAGGATTATATTTGGTAATCCTTCTTCATTAGCAAAAGTTAAATCAAGAAGGGCATCTGCGTCATTGACTCAGTTCCAGGATATTTAGTTTTCCTCACTTTCAAATCCTTGGTTTCACCACCCCAACACCCACCCCTGCCCCCTCCCCCCCACACACAGAACCTGTAACTGCCTACATTTCCTCTCCTCCTTTCCTGCTTGAATTTTTAGCACTAGCACAAACCATTATATATTTCACTTATGTATAAGTTTAGAATCTAGCTTCCACCACAGGAATGCAAAGTCCATGAAGGTTGGGATTTTCTTCTACTCTATTTTTCAGCTTAATTCCCAGTATTCAGAATAATTATTGACACAGAGTATATGCTTAATAAATGTGTTCAATAAATGAATTAATGTTGTCGTATCACTATCAGATTTAACTCTTCTGTTATTATATAATGCCTTAATAAAAAAATAATTTAGGATATAAAGTATCATAAATAATAACAATGATATTAACAAATGTGAGAGGCATATGTAGTACAAGTACTTCTAGTAATGTTCCTATATAGCTATGTAGCCTTGAATGTATCATTATATATTCTTCATTATATTTACCTATAAAAGAAGAGGGTGAGGTTAGATTCCTTATTGCTCCAGAAACTAATGGTTCTAGATTTAGGTTAAGTCAATGAAATCAAAGAAGAGAAGGGAAAGGTCAATATCTAGGAAAGCTTTTTATAATGGAATTGTGACCTAAAAAGTGGGATGAGTAAGGGCTAATAGTGAGGACAGGGTGAGGGTAAGTAGAGAAAGTTGGCAGTCAACTCTAGTAAGAGTAGGTCCAAGCAGGAAAGAAAATGTGAGTTCAAGAAGAGACAGTTCAGGACTTCCCTGGTGGCGCAGTGGTTAAGAATCCACCTGCCAATGCAGGGGCCACGGTTCAAACCTTGATCCGGGAAGATCCCACATGCTGCGGAGCAACTAGGCCCGTGCGCACACTATGGAGCCTGCGCTCTAGAGCCCTTGTGCCACAACTACTGAAGCCTGTGCGCCTAGAGCCCACACAACAAGAGAAGCCACCGCAATGAAAAGCCCGCACACTGCAACAAAGAGTAGCCCCCACGCACCACAACTAGAGAAAGCAGTGAAGACCTGATGCAACCAAATAAATAAATAAATAAGAGACAGTTCATGAGGTATTGCATATAGATTTATATTTATATATATTGATAATATGTATATATATAATTATATATATTATTATATATGTAATTAGAGAGAAAGAACTATGCCGGAACAAAGATTCTGTTGGAATCGGTATGGCCACCAACCACTGAGCACCCTCAGTTTCATGGCTGAGTCCATACTGCTGATTAGCTTCTTTGGTTCTCAACTATGGAGGTAGATGAGCTGACAGTATGACCCAGATCTATTCTTATACTTAACTGAAAAGTCCAAAGGGAATTCTAAGTGGGCCCTTATGGAAAATCTTAGGAAATGGTTCATCTATTCCAAGGCCTTTGCCCTCTGTCTTGCCTCTGCTCACCACCACAAATAAAATAATGTTTTTCTGAATACTTACATTGTTTACTTAGCGTTTTGCAAGGCCCTAACCTCAAAATGATATGCAGTCAAAACATAGAAATTGGAGGGTTTTTTCCTAGAGAAATTCAACTTTCTCAATAAGCACACATTTGTGCAACATTAAAAATGCCTTTAAATAAATATTTAGTTTCATTTTTACTATTCTTAAAAAAAACTCTCAACTAACACCATGACGTCCTTAAAATTTTATTACAGAAAAAAATCACTAACATCCAATATAATCAAATAAAACATACCCATTCCCCTAGCTTGTATAGCTATCCACAGTTCCAGTAAGTTTCCTAATTAAAACCAAAAAGGAAATAAACTCACTAAATCCCACTGGAATCCACTAACACAGCTATAAATTTAAAAAATACAAAACAATGTTATGAGGCATCTTTTTTGAATAAGTGTCTGCGTATTTTCCCTTGCTTATTTAAACTATAATTGCAGTGTTGAAATATTACTAAGAAAATAAACATACTCTTAATTGAAAAGAGTAAAAATAATTTTAAGTGACCCAATTAGCTCTACCAATACATTCAGCTACTGCTTTTTAGCCAGTACCAGTAGGAAACTATGACCTCCTGGATTTGAAATGATACGCAACCTGAATGCGCTTATACAATATTGCTGCCTACTGTTTCCATCCAAATGAAACAACATTATCTTTATCCATTTTGTCTGAAACAAAATGTTGCATACCATCTCAATTTTTTTCAGTGATTTCTAGTAATATTTGAAAGAATATTCCAGGCATGTTTTAGGGGGCAGGAGTAGAAGGTAGACCTACTGGTTTTATTTCCATGAGAACTTTATGGACCTTATGGTAAAAAACATGGCTGGGCCTCTTGGCACTGAGGAGTAGACTCAGAACAGCCTGAGAATAATGGCTCCCGCTTAGCTTCCCAGGCAGTGTACTACATTGGAAAGGAATTTATTTGAAAGGAAAGAGAGTAAAGGCACTTCCTTGGTCCATTAGCTAGGGTGTTTGTGAAGGTGAATGGTTTTGAGTACAGTACAGTATAGTATCACTGAAATTGTAGTTTGTCCAAGTTGTACAAAGAATGGGCCATGGAAGGGAGAGGAGGAACTGTAATTAAGATTTATCAAATGAAACCACACTTTACTAGACGTGCTGTAGAGTACATAGAACACACTGCTACTCTAATAAAGAATTTTATTCAGAGACAAAGAGAGTAATTTTTGCCCCACTGCTTCCCCTCACCTACCATCACCAGCAGTGGAGGACAAGTCATGGTTTCTAAGCATTTCACAAGTGAGCCAATTCTTCCTTCCATAAAAGTGGCATATTATGCAGATATAAGACAGATCAAAGGAAACTTACTGTATTAGTTTCCTAGGACCACCACAACAAAATACCACAAATTGAGAAGCCTAAAACAGCAATTTATCCTTTCAAAGTTCTGGAGACTAGAATTCCAAAATCCAGGTTGGCAGGTCATTCCTTTAGGAGCTCTGAGTGAGAATCTATTACATGCTGCTCTCCTAGCTTCTCGTGGTTGCCATTAGACCTTGGCATCCTTGGGTTGCAGACACATCACTTCAATCTCTGCCTCCACTTCAATCTCTGCTTACCATTTTCAGATGGTATTCACCCCCTGTGTGTCTCCTCTCTATGTTGAAATTTTTCTCTTATAAGGATCCATCATAGGATTAGGGCCCACCCTAAATCAACTTGACCTCATTTTAACTTGATCACATCTGCACAGATCCTATCTTCAAATAAAGTCACATTCACAGGTACCACGGGTTAGGAATTCAACATATCATTTTTTCGGGGGTGGGGGGTGTCACAACTGAACCTACAACAGCTACTGTGGTTAAAAGGTTGTCTCAAGGAGGAGCAGGGTCCCACCCATTAGGTATCTGACATCCCTGAGGTGCATACTGAAGCATTTTCAAGGAATCCTAAAGTTCTGCAGAGAAGTTTGAAAGGAGAGAAGCATTAGAGTAATTATAACTATGTGTATTAATAGCAGGAACATCTCCAGGCAACCTCCAGAGTAGCTGTGACTATAAAGAATAATAGCATCATGCCCAGAAAATGATGATTATAGACTCAGTAATTAAGGAGGGGATTTAGTAGGTCTGGGATAAGGCATGAGATCTTCCATTTCTAACAAGTTCCTTTCATGCTGCTGATACTACCAGACCTTATTAGGGTCAGGCTTTGAATAACATATGTTTAGGGGAAGATGACTGTCCAGTATGAAGAAAACCAATAAGAAGGAGGTTGGCACACACTCTGATATTATCCAAGGCTTGTTGGAGCCATAGAGACATGCGCGTGCACACACATACACAAACACACACACACTTAATTGATATCACAGTTTCTGAACTAAAGAGTTATTGAACTGCTCTCTCATCATTACCACCTTCCTTTCATAGAAAGGTAGGAAAATGCTAAAAAGGGATTTTATGTTTGCTGTTGTTGTTCTTTTTTTTTTTTCTTTAATGTGAAAGGTGGTTGGGAGGGAAGGATATTAAGTAAACATTGGTAACACTGGGAAAAATCCACTGAATTAAGGGAAAAAGTATCAAAGTTAATTAGCAAACCTCTGGCCTAAGGAACCCAGAAGAGGGCAGAAATGGCCCGGACCTGGAGGCTATGTGGCCACTCACAGGCGAGTATTTGCCACTTTGCTGCATTCCCTAGACTGTCACCTGAAGGAGGCCCTGCGAGGAATGAGGGAGAAAGTCAGATAAGACCTGGTGAAAGAGAAGGCGTGTTCCCAGCTATGAGGACAAAATGACAGTCCCAGACAAGAGAGAGGAGGAGGTGGCTTCAGTGAGAAATTCTCAGAATGCCTTCCACAAGGGAGATTGAAAGTGAACCCAAAATGTCCCATAATACCAGTAGTCCTTTATGAACCTGAGAGCAAAATGACCTCAGGTTGGGTTTCTCCTGCTTACATGCAAGCATTAATGAGTCATGCAAAGTTTCAACCTTTAGTATCACTGGTTCCCCAGAAAATTGTTAATCTGAAGAAGTTAAATTCCTGGGAATCCCTTGAACAGTTCATAAAGAATGAATTGCTGGCTCTGGATCCAACCAGTATAAGTAAGACGTCCCAGAATCTGATCATCTGTTTGAATTTTGGCAAAAGCATTTCCCACATTTGATGATTTTCTTAGTTACTCTCCATCAAGTTACCCATACTAAAAGTGGCTGTGTTTCATCTATGTGGTAATTACTCACAATACAAAATGGTGATAAAGACATGGCAATAATTTGAACATTTGCCCTAACTTTCTCTATAATTGATTCACATTAAATTTTCTGTTTTTGTTTTATATAGGAATAAAAGGTCTGAAGATAGGCCAAAGATGACAAGAAGTAACTTGTATATGGTTTGTGATCTACCTAAATATATTTACAAATATAAAATTATACACTATATAAGATATTTATATACTTATAAATATAAAATATAAAAGTATAAGTAAAATGTGTTATGATCCAATGCACTGATTTTCTGTCTTTTAAAAATTTATTCCTGTGGACCCCAGTCACTGGTGTGAATATAGGAACCCATACAAGTTTTTCCTCTTAAATATTGTGGATGAAGTTTTTAAAGTCTCCGGCATTTCTTATTTTTACTCTCATTAAATTATCTGACAGGGGCTTCCCTGGTGGCACAGTGGTTGAGAGTTCGCCTGCCGATGCAGGGGACATGGGTTTGTGCCCCGGTCCGGGAAAATCCCACATGCCGTGGAGTGGCTGGGCCCGTGAGCCATGGCTGCTGAGCCTGCGTGTCCGGAGCCTGTGCTCCGCAACGGGAGAGGCCACAACAGTGAGAGGCCCGCGTAACGCAAAAAAAAAAAAAAAAAAAAATTATCTGACATATTTATTTGACTTTTAAAATTATAGACAAGTATCTGTATTTATCTAACTATTAAGAAAACAAATGCTTAA
The DNA here is from genome assembly GCF_039906515.1 of Pseudorca crassidens. Taxonomy (NCBI): domain Eukaryota; kingdom Metazoa; phylum Chordata; class Mammalia; order Artiodactyla; family Delphinidae; genus Pseudorca; species Pseudorca crassidens. The sequence continues at coordinate 29,793,851 of NC_090312.1, forward strand.
CATTAAGCTTCCTAAACTACAAGTAAATAAAGACACTGGTGCCCATAAATAAAGAGATAAAAGAAATTTTGGCAAAAATCTCAAAAGAACATATGTTTTGGTCTTTTAAACTAGCCCTTAATTATTTTAAAAAATAATTCATTTTTACAAAAGACAGAGAAAATACAATTTCATGTTTGGGCAGAAAAAATCATAATAAACCTGGGACATTTTTTTACCAAAATACAAGATGCATTCAAAGATACCTGATAGTAATATACAAAATGATTAAAAAGTTCAACCTGCAGAGAAGACCACAAGTGAACAAGTAGTGACAACTTGAATATAAAAAAAAGATTACACATCACTATAACTAGATCATTTATTCATTCATGGATTCATTCATTCAACAAATGTTGAGTATATACTGTGTCCCAGGCACTGCTTTATGCTGAAGATAAAACATAAATAAAACAGATGAAAATTTGTGGTGGGTGAAGCTTACTTTTTTTTTTAATTTATTTAATTTATTTTATCTTTGGCTGTGTTGGGTCTTCATTGCTGCATGCGGGCTTATTCTAGTTGCTGTGAGCAGGGGCTACTCCTCCTTGTGAAGCTTATTTCTAGTCATAAGAGACAGAAAATAAATACATAAACACATGAATAGATAATAAATCATGTTCTGACATGAAGAGCACAGGACAAAAAAACGAATGACAGTGAGGGATCCTATTTTATATTGAACTGTCAGGGAGGGCTTCTCTGAAGAGGTGGCACTGTAGTCACTTAAAGGGTAAAGGATTGCACCATAAATATCTGGAAGGAGCTTGACCCATGCAGAGGAGCCTGAAAGGTAAATCTCCAAGGTGGGAGGATGTTGGACAAGTTGGAGGAACATAGCTACTGTGGCTGCAGAAGAGAGGGAGGGAGAGATATGAAATGAACTCAGAGAGGTAGAGAGGGTCAGGACATGTGATGCCTGATAGGCCAAGGAAGGGATTTTGGAATTTTCTCTGAAAGGGTTAGAGGGTTTAACCGAAGGACTGACAAGTTCTGGCTCATGTTTTAGAAGGATCACTCTAGCTGCTGTGTTGACAGCAGCAGGGAAACCAGTCACGAGACTATCAGTACAGTTTAAGGCTAAGGTGGAAGTGGTAAAACTGGTAAGGAGTGACTGGATTTAGGATATATTTTGCAAGTAGAGTTGACATAATTTGCTGAAAAATTGCTATAAGAAATGACTTCATTAGATGTTCATGTGGTAAAATGTATATAACTATATATAGTTCTTTAGGTTGAATCATTGAATCATTTCAAATTACCATCTTTATATATCAAAAAGAGGTCAAGTTTCAGAAATTTTATATGGTTCAACCAAAAAAATATATTCAGGAGTAATTACCATACAGCTGCTATTTAAAATGATAGGACTTAATGACATTGTATAGGAAGTAGAGAAAATAGAGAATAATTACAAGAACTGAGCTCCGGGATACTACAACATTTATAAGTCAGGAAGATGAGGAGGAAGCAACAAATGAATGAGTATCTAAGAATGTAGGAGGAAAATAGGAAGAAAATTATCTCTTGGAAATCAATTGAAGACAGCATACCAAGAAGGAGGGGTTATTCAACTTTGTCAAATTCTTTAGGTAGGTTAAGTGACATGAAGACTCAGAAATGACAACACAAGTGAAACCAGTTATGTCTACAAAAGGCTATTTACCAATATTGTTGTAATATATTTCAAATTGAATGACAAGGAAAGAACTAAATGTCAAAATTTGAGACAAAGGTTAAACTGCACTTAGAAGAATATTTAGAGCTTTCAGTAAATCTATTTAAAATATGAAAGATATAAAAAAAACTGAAGTAATCATCCCACCATAAATTAGAAAGACGGCAACATAATAAACCAGAGGGAAATGAAGGAGAAAAACAAGGATAAGGCCAGAAATTAATTACATATAGCTTATTTATAATAAAGATGGTTAATAAAGCCGAAAAACAACTCCTTGAATAGATTAATAAAACAGAAAAGTCCCTGGAAATACTGCTTTTAAAAATGTAAAAAAAGATAGCCTCATTCGCCAAGGGCAGACAGCAGAAACAAGAAGAACTACAATCCTGCAGCCTGCAGAAAGAAAACCACATTCACAGATAGACAGACAAAATGAAAAGGCAGAGGGCTATGAACCAGATGAAGGAACAAGATAAAACCCTAGAAAAACAATTAAATGAGGTGGAGATAGGCAGCCTTCCAGAAAAAGAATTCAGAATAATGATAGTGAAGATAATCCAGGACCTCAGAAAAAGAATGGAGACAAAGATGGAGGAGATGCAAGAAATATTTAACAAACACCTAGAAGAATTAAAGAACAAACACCTAGAAGACTTAAAGAACAAACAGAACAATATGACCCAGGAATCCCACTACTGGGCATATACCCTGAGAAAACCATAATTCAAAAAGAGTCATGTACCAAAATGTTCATTGCAGCTCTATTTACAATAGCCCAGAGATGGAAACAACCTAAGTGCCCATCATCGGATGAATGGATAAATAAGATGTAGCACATATATACAATGGAATATTACTCAGCCATAAAAAGAAACGAAATTGAGCTATTTGTAATGAGGTGGATAGACCTAGAGTCTGTCATACAGCATGAAGTAAGTCAGAAAGAGAAAGACAAATACCGTATGCTAACACATATATATGGAATTTAAGAAAGAAAAAATGTCATGAAGAACCTAGGGGTAAGACAGGAATAAAGACACAGACCTACTGGAGAACGGACTTGAGGATATGGGGAGGGGGAAGGGTGAGGTGTGATAAAGCGAGAGAGAGGCACGGACATATATATACTACCAAACGTAAGGTAGATAGCTAGTGGGAAGCAGCCGCATAGCACAGGGAGATCAGCTCCATGCTTTGTGACCGCCTGGAGGGGTGGGATAGGGAGGGTGGGAGGGAGGGAGACGCAAGAGGGAAGAGATATGGGAACATATGTATATGTATAGCTGATTTACTTCGTTATAAAGCAGAAACTAACACACCATTGTAAAGCAATTATACTGCAATAAAGATGTTAAAAAAAAAAAAAGAACAAACAGAGATGAACCATACAATAACTAAAATGAAAAATATACCAGAAGGAATCAATAGCAGAGTATCTGACGCAGAAGAACAGATAAGTGACCAGGAAGACAGAATGGTAGAATTCACTGCCACAGAACAGAATAAAGAGAAAACAATGAAAAGAAATGAAGAAAGCCTAAGGCACTTCTGGGACAACATTAAATACACGAACATTCTCATTATAGAGGTCCCAGAAGGAGAAGAGAGAGAAAGGACCCGAGAAAATATTTGAAGTGATTATAGTCGAAAAATTCCCTAACATGGGAAAGGAAATAGCCAACCAAGAGGCAGGATAAACCCGAGGAGAAACACGCCGAGACACATAGTAATCAAATTGACAAAAATCAAAGACAAAGAAAAATTATTAAAAGCAACAAGGAGGGCTTCCTTGGTGGCGCAGTGGTTGAGAGTCCGCCTGCTGATGCAGGGGACACGGGTTCATGCGCCAGTCCAGGAAGATCCCACATGCCGCGGAGCGGCTGGGCCCGTGAGCCATGGCCGCTGAGCCTGCGCGTCCGGAGGCTGTGCTCCGCAACAGGAGAGGCCACACAACAGTGAGAGGCCTGTGTACCACACACACACACACAAAAGCAACAAGGGAAAAACAAATAACATACAGGGTAACTCCAATAAGGTTGACGGCTGATTTCTCAGCAGAAACTCTACAAGCCAGAAGGGAGTGGCAAGATATATTTAAAGTGATGAAAGGGAAGAACCTACAATCAAGATTACTCTACCTGCAAGGATGTCATTCAGATTCAACGGAGAAATCAAACGCTTTAGAGATAAGCAAAAGCTAAGAGAATTCAGCACCACCAAACCAGCTCTAAAACAAATGCTAAAGGAACTTCTCTAAGCAGGAAATACAGGAGAAGAAAGGGACCTACACAAACAAACCTAAAACAATTAAGAAAATGGTCATAGGAACATATATATCGATAATTACCTTAAATGTGAATGGATTAAATGCTCCAACCAAAAGACACAGGCTTGCTGAATGGATACAAAAACAAGACCCATATATATGCTGTCCACAAGAAACTCACTTCAGACCTAGGGACACATACACACTGAAAGTGAGGGGATGGAAAATCATATTCCATGCAAATGGAAATCAAATGAGCTGGAATAGCAATACTCATATCAGATAAAATCGACTTTAAAATAAAGACTATTATAAGAGACAAGGAAGGTCACTACATAATGATTAAGGGATCAACCCAAGAGGAAGATATAACAATTATAAATATATATGCACCCAACATAGGAGCACCTCAATACATAAGGCAAATTCTAACAGCTATAAAAGACGAAATCAACAGTAACACAATAATTGTGGGGGACTTTAAAACCTCACTTACCCCAATGGACAGATCATCCGGACAGAAAATTAATAAGGAAACACAAGCTTTAAATGACACAATAGACCAGATAGATTTAATTGATATTTATAGGACATTCCATCCAAAAACAGCAGATTACACATTCTTCTCAAGTGCACATGGAACATTCTCCAGCATAGATTACACCTTGGGTCATAAATCAAGCCTCGGTAAATTTAAGAAAATTGAAATCATTCCGAGCATCTTTTCTGACCACATGCTATGAGATTAGAAATAAATTACCGGGGAAAAAACGTAAAACACACAGACATATGGAGGCTAAACAATACGTTACTAGATAACCAAGAGATCACTGAAGAAATCAAAGAGGAAATCAAAAAATACCTAGAGACAAATGACATTGAAACACAACGATCCAAAACCTATGGGACACAGCAAAAGTAGTTCTAAGATGGAAGTTTATAGCAATACAATCCTACCTCAAGAAACAAGAAAAATCTCAAATAAACAATCTAACCTTACACCTAAAGGAACTAGAGAATGAAGAACTAACAAAACCCAAAGTTAGCAGAAGGAAAGAAATCATAAAGATCAGAGTAGAAATAAATGAAATAGAAACAAAGAAAACAATAGCAAAGATCAATAAAACTAAATGCTCGTGCTTTGAGAAGATAAACAAACTTGATAAACCTTTAGTCAGACGCATCAAGAAAAAGAGGGAGAGGACTCAAATCAATAAAATTAGAAATGAAAAAGAAGTTACAATGGACACTACAGAAATACAAAGCATCATAAGAGACTACTACAAGCAACTCTATGCCAATAAAATGGACAATTTGGAGGAAATGGACAAATTCTTAGAAAAGTATAACCTTCCAAGACTGAACCAGGAAGACATAGAAAATATGAACAGACCAATCGCAAGTAATGAAATTGAAACTGTGATTAAAAATTTCCAACAAACTAAAGTCTAGGACCAGATGGCTTCACAGTTGAATTCTATCAAACATTCAGAGAAGAGCTAACATGCATCCTTCTCAAACTCTTCCAAAAAATTTCACAGGAAAGAACACTCCCAAACTCATTCTACAAAGCCACCATCACCCTGATAGCAAAACCAGACGAGATACTACAGAAAAAGAAAATTACAGACCAATATCACTGATGAATATAGATGCAAAAGTCCTCAACAAAATACTAGCAAACAGAATCCAACAACCCATTAAAAGCATCATACACCATGATCAAGTAGGATTTATCTCAAGGATGCAAGGATTCTTCAATATATGCAAATCAATCGATGTGATACACTATATAAACAAACTGAAGAATAAAAACTATATGATGATCTCAGTAGATGCAGAAAATGCTTTTGACAAAATTCAACACCCAATTATGATAAAAATTTTCCAGAAAGTGGGCATAGAGGGAACCTGCCTCAACATAATAAAGGCCATATACAACAAACCCACAGCAAACATCATTCTCACTGGTGAAAAACTGAAAGCATTTCTTCTAAGATCAGGAACAAGACAAGGATGTCCACTCTCGCCACTATTATTCAACATAGTGTGGAAGTCCTAGCCACGGCAATCAGAGAAGAAAAAGAAATAAAAGGAATACAAATTGGAAAAGAAGAAGTAAAACTGTCACTGTTTGCAGATACATGATACTATACATAGATAACCGTAAAGATGCCACCAGAAAACCTCTTGAGCTAATCAATGAATTTGTAAAGTTGCAGGATACAAAATTAATGCACAGAAATCTCTTGTATTCCTATACACTAACAAAAAAGATCAGAAAGAGAAATTAAGGAAACAATCCCATTCACCATTGCAATAAAAAGAATAGAATATTTAGGAATAAATGTACCTAAGGAGACAAAAGACCTGTATGCAGAAAACTATAAGACACTGATGAAAGAAATCAAAGATGACACAAACAGATGGAGAGACATACCATGTTCTTGGATTGGAAGAATCAATATTGTGAAAATGACTATACTACCCAAAACAATCTATAGATTCAATGCAATCCCTATCAAACTACCAATGGCATTTTTTACAGAACTAGAACAAAGAATCTAAAAATTTGTATGGAGACACAAAAGACCCCGAATAGCCAAAGCCATCTTGAGAAAATAAAAAGGAGCTGGAGGCATCAGATTCCCTGACTTCAGACTGTACTACAAAGCTATGGTAATCAAGACAATATGGTACTGGCACAAAAGCAGAAATATAGGTCAGTGGAACAGGAGAGAAAGCCCAGAGATAAACCCACACACCTATGGTCAAATAATCTATCACAAAGGAGGCAAGGATATACAAGAGAGAAAAGAAGTCCCTTCAATAAGTGGTGCTGGGACAACTGGACAGCTACATGTAAAAGAATGAAATTAGAACACTCCCAACACCATACACAAAAATATGCTCAAAATGGATTAAAGACCTAAATGTAAGACCTGACACTATAAAATTCTTACAGGAAAACATAGGAAGAACACTCTTTGACATAAATCACAGCAAGATCTTTTTTGATCCACCTCCTAGAGTAATGGAAATAAAAACAAAAATAAACAAATGGGACCTAATTAAACTTAAAAACTTTTGCAGAGCACAGGAAACTATAAACAACACAAAAAGACAACACTCAGAATGGGATAAAATATTTGCCAATGAATCAATGGACAAAGGATTAATCTCCAAAATATGTAAACAGCTCATGCAGCTCAATATTAAAAAAACAAACAACCCAATCCAAAAATGGGCAGAAGATCTAAATAGACATTTCTCCAAAGAAGACATACCAATTGCCAACAAACAGATGAAAGGATGCTCAACATCACTAATCATTAGAGAAATGCAAATCAAAACTACAATGAGGTAGCACTTTACACCACTTAGAATGGGTATCATCAGAAAATCTACAGACATCAAATGCTGGAGAGGGTGTGGAGAAAAGGGAACCCTCTTGCACTGTTGGTGGAAATGTAAATTGATACAGCCACTATGGAGAATAGCATGGAGGTTCCTAAAAAAACTGAAAATAGAATTACCATATGACCCAGTAATCCCACTACTGGGCATATACCCTGAGAAAACCGTAATTCAAAAAGACATATGCACCCCAATGTTTACTGCAGCACTATTTACAATAGCCAGGTCATGGAAGCAACCTAAATGCCCATCGACAGATGAATGGATAAAGAAGATGTGGTACATATATACAATGGAATATTACTCAACCATAAAAAGGAACGAAATTGGGTCATTTGTAGAGGCGTGGATGGACCTAGAGATTGTCATACAAAGTGAAGTAAGTCAGAAAGAGAGAAACAAATATCGTATTAACACACATATGTGGAATCTAGGAAAATGGTACAGATGAACCACTTTGCAGGGCAGAAATTGAGACACAGATGTAGAGAACAAATGTATGGACAGCAAGGGGGGAAAGCAGGGGTGGTGGTGGTGGTGGTGGTGGTGGGATGAACTGGGAGATTGGGATTGACATATATACAGTAATATGTATAAAATAGATAACTAATAAGCACCTGCTGTATAAAAGTAAATAAATAAAAATAAAATTCAAAATAATCCCCCCCCCAAAAAACTAGTAATAAGCTATAGATGTAACAGAGACTTTTTAAATAATAGACTATTAACAACTATATGCCAAGACATTTGAAAACCTAGCTTAAATGGATACATTTCTGGAAAAATGTAAGATTCCAAGATAAAGCCAAGAAGAAATATAATACTTGAACAGATGAATCACCATTGAAGACTGGATATCAGAATCAAGAACACCACCCTCCAAAAATGACCAAACTTTGGTCCTACATGGTTTTTGCAGTTGAGTGCTACCAAGCATTCAAGAACAGATCATCCCTTTCTCATACAAGTTGTTTCAGAAAAACAGAAGAAAGGAGAAAGCTGCCCAATTCATTTTATGAATCTAATGTAACCTTGAGTTTAAAAATGGATGAACAGGGAATTCCCTGGCAGTCCAGTGGTTAGGACTCCACACTTTCACTGCCAAGGGGTCTGGGTTTGATCCCTTGCTGGGGAACTAAAACCCCACAAGCTGTGTTAAAAAAAACACAAAAAAACAAAGATGAACAAAGCATGGAAAAACAGAGACAACAAAAACAAAATGATATTGTTTTCATACCCATGAGAGTAATTGATGGGGGCATCCACCTCTCCCATAGATTTTGGATCTGACCTCTAAGATCAGTTTCAAGTTATGTGACATTACACTCCCAGTGGTTGTGCAAGAGAAGACAGGAATAGAAAAGTACTGAAAGAAATAATGGCTGAAAACTTTTCAAGTTTAGCAGAAGACAAAAACTGACAGATTCAAGAGGCTACGTGAACACCAAACAAAGAAATCCACACCGAGATTCATCATAGTCAAACTATGAAAGTGAAACTTAAAAGCAGAGAGAGGGAGACAGGAATAATGAATAGGGAAAAAATTCAAATAGCAGACTTCTCATCAGAAAATATGGAGGCCAGAGGAAGTGGAACAATATTTTTCAAGTGCTGAAAGAACTGTCAATCCAGAATCCTACACCCAGTGAAAATATCTTTCAGGAATGAAGGGAAATCAGACATTCTCAGATGAAAGAAATCTAAGACAATTGGTTACTGGAAGGCTTACCCTAAAAGAATAGCTAAAAATAGTACTCTAAACAGAAAGAAAAAGGGTTTGTTTTTTTTTAGTCAAGAAGGAAGAAAGAATATGGTAAGCAAAAATATGGGTAAATACAATAGGTCTTCCTTCTCCTCTTGAGTTTTCTGAATTGTCTTTGAGAGTTGAAGCAAAAATAACACTGTCTGACGTAGTTCTAAATGTATGTAGAGGAAACATTTAAGATAATGGAGGAGAGTAAAGGGACACAAAGGGAAGGAACGTTTTTATACTTCATTCTCACAGGTCAAACGATGACATCAGTAGACTGTTAAGTTAGGTAAATGTAATACCTACAAACCCACTAAGAAATGTTATACAAAGACATATTCAAAAACACAAGAGATGCATCAAATGGAATCCTAAAAAACACTCAATCCTCAAGTACCCACAGAAGGTAGGAAAAGAGAAACACAGAGATAAAAACAGAGACAACAAAAACAAAATGATATTGTTTTCATACCCATGAGAGTAATTGATGGGGGCATCCACCTCTCCCATAGATTTTGGATCTGACCTCTAAGATCAGTTTCAAGTTATGTGACATTACACTCCCAGTGGTTGTGCACTATAACATCAGACTGCTACATAAAGGCAGGGATTTGGGCCAGCTTCTGGGCATTAAACACATCTCACTAAGGCCAGCTTCGTTCATCCTGGACTCCCTCCTGCACATTTAGCACGGGAAGACGAAACTGCGCTGAACCAAGGTTCCTCTGCCCTCAAACAATTCATTATCCCTTGGACACATCCTGGAAGGTACTTTGTCCTGGATTTATTTCACAGTCTGGGGAGGGTCTGAAAAGTATCTCTTTTTCTCAAACTGTATAGCCGTGACGGAATAGACATACACTGATTACAGATAAGATACTAAGTCCATGCTGTGAAATACCTACAATAATAAGAAATCAGATCAACCATGTAGGAAAACCCAGAGTTTTAAGTATGGTGTTTCTAGAATCCGAATTCTCAAAATGGTTCAATATTTTCATTAAAAAAAAATTAAATAAAAATGCTTTTAGAATTTTGATACTGCAAAATTGATCTTGTTGACAGAAAACATGAGTGAAATAACCCCTAGTGACATTCGTGCTGTTCCCTAGGATTTGCAGTGATGACAGGCACAAATGCTTGGTTTTGTTGAGGAAGTTGGTAGATGGGATTTGGCAGGTTTACAGAGCACTTAACTATATAGATAATAGCCCAGGGCCCCTCTAAATTATAAAAACATGTTCAGAATCATAATCTCAGTTTGGGTGGTCTAGTAAGATTATCACATCATTATTTCTTAAGATCCCTTAAAACTAGTGGCTACTTACTCCCTTGGTCACCTATGATTTTGAGTATCTTGATAACTGGTTATTTATATCACTTATAGGTTATTAACATCACTATGATGGAACTTGAATTCTGTTCTTCAAAGATGTCATACTGACTTTAAGCAGATATTTGCAATGTCAGACTGAAATTCACATACTTTGCCTCTACAGTCGAAAGATATTGACAGGAGATTTGAAGTTAGGTTAAGAACACTTTAAACTGACTTTTTATAATCAGGCACACCAATTGTAAAATTTGATCCCAATTTTTTTAAATCTAAAGTTTTCTGTTTTTTTCTACAGTCCTATTGAAACTAATTACAACTAAGCAGTATGGAAATATTAAAAATAAAAACATGAGGTGAGTGGAGCTTGGGAACAGACATTTCCTTCCATCTAGTTGAGTTCCCAGACTCTTAATTCTCAGTATGATTTTTCAAGTAGGACATAGAGGTCAGAAGCTAGACCTAAGATCTCAAAATGGGCTGTGATGCAGGACTAAATATTTCTAGTGTTTTACAGAAAGAAAACTTTTAAAAAATGAAAGAACCCTGTTTCCCAAATGGCAAGTCAAAAATATTTGGGTTTCTTCTAAGGAATTTTAGGTGTTTCCATGCCCTACTTTTACTCCCTCTTCTTTGCCTCCCTTTTCTTTCACTTTTATCTAGGAAGGGGGTGGCAGAAGTGTTAATTCTTTGGTAGACTGAGGAGAGTAGAATTCATGGACATGCATACGCCCACATAACCAACATATACAGATCCAGAGCTCCCGCCCCTTGCATACCTGCTTTGTCTACTTATTTCCTTCTCTCCCTACTCCGCCAATACCATCCAAGGAAAAAGTGATGTGACTGGATTGTTGAGAAAAGCATTCATTATGGAAGAAATGTTCCACTCCTCACGGCTACTGGTCATGACAGAGAAGACATAATCTGTTAGGACATAATCTGCATGACTTCACATTGTCCAGGACAGAATGGCATGGATAACAGCTGTTTGTTACAGATGAAGACAAGGCTCCCAGGATTTGAGGGATAACAGATACTAGAGAGGATACAATGTTTTAATATAACTGTGGTAGTTTATCTTCTTAGACTCCCATAAATTTTTGTGAGAGATGCAAGGAAAGATTGAATTTCCTGTCTATACTCTGTTTATTGAAACTCCAACCTTGCCCTTGGGGTGGAGGGAAAGGTTATATATAAGATACTGAGTGAAAGCCAATGGAGGTAACTGTGAAAGAGATGAGGAAATGCCAAAGCTTCAGAGAGTTTTGTTATGTCAGAGAGACATTTAAAATATATAATTTAATATAATGTAAACAAAATTAAACTTTTTAGATGTTTTTATTCACTGAAACTTTATGCATCTCTATGCTGGAATCTTGAATCCTCATGAGTACCTAGTTTATTCCAATTGATTGAGAGCTAGAGAAGAATTTATGGATTTCTAGGTACTTTTCTTATTCTTAGACTCTGTGTCATTAGAGAGTACCTTATTGCTTCTTTCCAGAATTCATATTCAGGAAGCAACCTGACATTTAGCTAATATGCCTCAAGAGTTTCCATGGAGGTATGGCTCAATACTCTGTGTCAAAATTCCCTTTTTCAGCACTCTTTCTCATCTGCTTCCAATAGTATACGGTGTTTTCAGATGGCAAGCTCTACTCTGATGTGGCATCAGGCAGTCCATCACTTCTTTCTTTACATTCTTCCTGTAATGTAATAGTTAACAATTCTTGGTAAAGCAAATTTGTTTCTCCTATCAGGTACTGAATACAGGAAATGGGAAAACTCAAATTAAAAATGAACATCCTGAATCAGTAAGAGAGTTCAAGAAATTTAGTTTTAGATTCATATTAGGAAGAGAGTCAGCACCCACCTGATACCAGTGACTAGAAATATTAGATTGTACTATAGGTTTCTTTAAAAAAAAAAAAAGGAAACAATTCATCCAGAGGTTATTTTTTAATGTATGGTTTAAAGTAAGAACTTAATTTTATTTTTCTGCTTCAGAGTCAATGTAGCTGAGACAGCTGTGTAGTATAGTGGCTAAGATCATAGACACTGAATCCAAACTGCCTGGGTTGGAATCTCTGTTTGGGAATTGTCAATTTATCTAATCTCTCTGTGCTTGTGCCTCAATTTTCTCATCTGTAAAGCAAAACTATTGCCTACTTCATATGGTTATGAGATTGAGTGTGTATGCCAACATTTGAAGCAGGGCTGGAACATAGTATGTGTCTAATAAATATTGATTGTTGTTGTTCTTATTATTATATGTCAATGTTACTTTTTAAATAATCCATTATTTCATAATTGATTTAAGTAGCTAATCTATCCTTATCAGTTTCCCTGTGTACATAGGAATGGTTTTGGAATCTCTATTCTATTATAACAGTTTATTTGTCTGTTCCTGGGCCAGTGCTAGAGTAATTTAATTATTACATATTTGTAATAAACCTTTATAACTTATGGGTAAGTCTCTCATCTTCGCTTTACTTTTCCAAAAACATAATGCTGAATGAAAAGAGTAACAATGTATCAAATAAGACCATTTCTGTAAATTAAAAGCACATACGTAATACTTAATATTGCCTATGGACACATATTTGCAAATATATATATATGATGGCTTGGAAGGACTCACATTAAATACATTAAGAATAGGGACTTCCCTGATGGTCCAGTGGTTAAGACTCTATGCTCCCAATGCAGGGGGACTGGGTTTGATCCCTTGTCAAGGAACTAGATACCTCATGCGGCAACTAAGAGCCCACATGCCACAACTAAAGATCCCGCATGTCACAACTAAAGATGCTGCACGTGGCAATGAAGATCCCATGTACTGCAACTAAGACCTGGCACAGCCAAATAAATAAATAAAATAAAATATATATTTTTCTAAAATAAATTTTAAAATACATAAGAATCGGTGTCTACAGGAGGGAAAATGGATTTGGAAATGGGCAATACAGCGAATAATAAAATTAGATGAAGAAATTAAATATAAAAGGGAAGTTGAGCATGGATCAATGATGACACTTGACTATATACTGAGAATCATGACAAAACAATTCTATGAATGTAAGATCAAAAAACTTGAAAAGGAACAAGCGAGAAAGGAAGGAAAGAATAAGTGAGAAAAGAAATGAATAGCTATATTGAAGGCTCTGAATAATGCCAAGAAGCCAAAAAAAAAAAAAAAAAAAAAAAGAAAGAAAGAAAGAAAAGAAAACATGAGCTTCAGCTCTCAACCAGAGAGTGGGTTCTGTTAAGTAAACTTAAAGGATCTAATAGAACTGTCCACAGAAGATCTAAAGAACTGTTGGAAACTTAGGCACATACATCTCCTACCCCCTACTATAGCTAGCTTGCCAACTCTGAAAATATGGAGGTCTTCTGCCTAAGGAAACCTTTTGAGACTCTTTCAACTGTTTTTTTTAATGGATAAATAATACATGTAGTACTGTACTTCAGACAATGATTCAAGTTTGCTGAATCACAGTGATTTTCTAATTTCAGTCATCAGTAGCATTGTTTAGTGGAATATGCACTAATGTGACTGATGTTTTCCCAGGAGGATGTTGTCCAACCCTATGGAAGCTCCCCTGAATCCTTCCTACTCTTGAAAAGAAAATCTGGTTGACTAAATTATCTTATTTCCCTACAGTCAGCTTTAGGCTCATAACAGGAAAAATATTTATGCAACTGTGGTTAAGCTTTTGGAAAACACACATATGTGCAGAGAAAAAAAAAAAGGGCTGGGTGAAAGTACCCTTGGCTAGAGGGATAGGAAGAAGTTATGCTGGCTTTGTTAGGAGTCATGAAGAGACAAAATGCAGAGACTGGTAATGGCTTAATTTGATGCAGTCCTGAGAAATTAAAAGTTTTCAAGCCAGTAAGAGTGGCAGTCTCCCAAATGAGGAGCATTCATGTGATCTTGTTTGGCCTTTGTGAGACCTACAATGATTATCTCTAAATGAGCAAGACTGAATAAAAGCCACAAAATGTTCTTGCCTGTCCTGACCCATGTCATGTCCATACAGTAGGAACTCACAAGGATGAAGAACCTGTATCGTCTCTTTTGATACGACACAATGCATAGTAAACCTTTCATTCACCAACATTTACTTCAAGGTCCAGTTCCAAAGCCAGGGCCTTGACTTATAGACTCTGTATCCTCCTCCCCTTCACTCCGCATGCACACAAACACTCAAATGGAAAAAATTAAGGTTATATGAGGCAGTGTGTGCCCTAGATCTCAAGTGTCAGGTGTCCTATGGCTTTTAAAAGAACTGATAAGGACTGGGAAAGAAAGGACCTAAAATTTTTTGAGAGAGCCTCTCAACTTTGCCATTTCCCAAGCTCCACATTATCTCAGTGGATCCTTACAACCACAACAACTCTGTATACTATGTGTCATCATTATCACCCCATCGTAGCATATGAGGAACCAAAGCTCAGAGAGGAAATGCTCACAATCAGAAAGCAAGTAGCCAGGCCCAGCACTTCCACCCTCTTTCTGGTTTCACATGCTGTGCTATTTCTGCTGTAAAATGCAAAAAAAGTTTCAATGGAGCAGCAGACACAAAAGTAAAATCCCTTCTCCAGAAGAAGTAAATTGAAATTATAGATTGCAAGTTAACAATCTCTGGCTATTCCTTTTTTGATGGGTCACCAAATGACACAGGTGTTCCTTGGGCAGTAGTGATCCTGAATTGGTATTTTGTTCACCAATAAAATGAGAAGTTTTTGCCTAAAATGTTTAAGGTTTTTCTAGATCTAACCCAATTTGTTGTGTTTCCTTCCCAAAGGACACCCTCTTTCCCATTCTCAATTAAGACTCATGCATCGTGGCTGCTGAATAATGGCCTTTACAGGGTGGCTTATTAAACAACAGACTTTGCCTTGTTTCAGGACCAAATAAAACAGCTGTCCACTGCCTTTATTCCCCAGGAAATCTTCCCCAAATTGCCTGGTTTAATTTAATTCATAGTTTCTGAAATGTCTCCAACTATTGATTCTTTGGGGGTAATCAGACTCTTCTTAAAATGCCAACATTCTAGAAGTAATAAGAAGTTATCAATTATTCATACTTAAATGTGAATTAGTTCAGCCAGCAGGCTGTTCTCTTAAAATTCACTTGAAATTTCTCTGAGAGGAAAGTAGGGGAGGCATGACTGGAGGGGAAGAGATACTATTTGGGAATAGTAGAAGGCAGAAATCATCATAACTAGGGTTTTAAGTATCTGGAGAGCAATAAGAGGTATTACCCCTCTAGAACTATAGTGGAAAGTATGCCAGTAGGTAGCAAAATAGAATGATAAACAGGTAGATGAAGAGATGAAAAAGACAGAGGGTAGTTTTTGCCTCCATGCCAACTCTGCCTATTGAAGTGAACAACCCAGATCTTGAGATTTTCCATGAAGGCCATGAAATCCATTCCCTACTTCTCAGGAGCTACTCCTTTGCAGAGGCACAGACTACAAACCAGGACACCATTCCTAGCCTGTTCCTGTCCAGCTGACCAGGGAGGGAATCTTCTGTACTCAAGTTGCAAAGTAATTGTTCCAAAGGACTGTGGCTCCTATTCTTCCTATCTAATGATAAAACAAAAGACACTGGAATCAAACTGCAGCACATCTGAAATTGGTTAATGTAGGAATGAATTATTGATGACTAGACGTTCACCTTTATAGCTCCATATCTCTAGTTTGAGTGGAGAGGTTTCTGCTTTGTGTCTTACAGGAAGCTTATTATGGGAGGGGATGTTTTCCATGATTGTGGATTTAGGGTTGAGCTTTTATCACTGTTAATTGCAATAGAGAGAAGAGGAGGGGAGGGGAGGGGAAGGGAGATCAAAATGTTTTTGATATGTCCTCACACAATATTTCTGTTCTAATAAATGAAAATGGGAAAAAGAGGTGAGTGTTCCCCCACCCTATTGAAGTCTTTGCAAATCCTTTCAGAGTCTTAGCAAGTGGGTAACAGCTTAATTCTTTCCTTTTACCCTCCCTTTGGTTACCAAGAATAACAGGCAATGGAAACGTATTAGAGTGTTTGTGGAAACACTGTGCAGGGTGTGTTCATTAGCATTCTCCTATAAGCTTCTAATAAATGTGTGTGGTTACAGAGAGATGATATAATCAGTTTGTGGGGAGTGCTGCTCTGAATGCATCACAGCTGGATCACGCCCAGCAGTGCGTTATGCTACCTCTAAGAAGTATGAGACTCCAAATAGCCTGAGGATTATTAACGATAGTGAGTTTGTTGGCACAAAGGAAAAATGCAGAATTTTGTCTCAGAATAAGATGGTTTTTTGTAATGCTCATTCCCTAGACAGAGATCAAACAAGTGCCTTGAACATAGATGATACTGGTAAAAATTATACTCTACAGGGTCTTATCAGAATTAAATAAATGAGATCATTTTAGAGGGGTAGGAAGTATAGTTGCAATTTTGGGGAAGAAAATCCTACAAAATTCAGACCTTGACTCTTGTCACAGCAAACCCAGCTATAATTTTTCTTTCATATTCAAAGCAGGCTGAACAGTCTGCCTCTTACTTGCATAGACCAAACAACAGTGGGGATCTTTAGAGAAGATAAGGTCCAAAACAGCTGTTCACATGTATGTGACAGGAGTTTTGGAAATATTCCTACGCCAGGTCCTCTTTAGAATCCAACGCTTCATGGGTTTGTGGAAATGTAAAAGCTTTGTCATTGGTCCTACTTTGCTTTCTTCTTCTGCCTACTTTTTCAGTCATCTACACAGGGCAGTGTTTGTTTGCAGGATCTGGAAATGAGAGAACTAGTAGGGAGCAGATAATCTGTGGGATGGGTGACAGGAACAACCCATGGGATGATATCCAAACAGAATCTTCCAGCCTTTGCTTCCTTCAATGATCCATTTGTGTAGGGGCATTATAGTTTGTGCAGGGCCAAACCCTTAGGAGGGACTCTTCCAGGAAATCTGGGTTTCACGCATAAGAATAAAACCTCAGGACACTCTATCTTCATTGCTAAAGATCTCCTTTTGGGTAAATTTTTCTTTTTTCACCAGCGTGGTCTTCTTGGTCTCATTCATGCCTGTTTCTTATCCCATTTTGAGGAAGCAGTTCTCGTCATCCAATTATTACATTCACTGAATTGTAGATTGTTATGAGATGAAAACTCTTCCAACTTGTACTGAGTTCCAATGAGTTAAACAATAGTTTGTGATTCTTATAAGAGAATACAGAAGAAGGAGGCAGATAATTAAGTAATTATGGAAACAGAGCCCAGAGAACCTCTCAAGGTCCTCCAACTGACACTGAATATCTTTTTAGTAAACACAAACTAAGCCCTCTATGTTTCAGAGTTAATGAAGTAAAGTAGCATTTTTGCTACTCACTCCAAGATGAAAATAATACCATACTAACAGCTGAAGATACACAAACCCCAGATTTCAAATACCAGCTCTGAGTCACAAAAATAATTAACAACTAAGAAAGCATCTGCAGAATCATAGGTTTCACATATTTCAATCACCCAAATATAATGAATAAACAAATAAATACTGAGATCCTATAACATATTCAGCACTGTGGGGACAGGGGAAAGAGAATTAGTTAATACTATGTATGCCTTTCGAGTGACAAGAACTTCTATGAAACCACTACAAAGGATACCTCCAACACTTTGTGTAGAAGAGGTCATGGATACTCTAAAGAAAATAATCAACACTGTGGCAAAATTTTCAAGAAAGGAGACAGGAACTTAGCTGAACCTTGAAGAATAGACAGAAGAAGCGTCTTTTGTTTTTGATGAGAGGAAAAAAGGCAAGTTCAGGCAAAACCAAATTGAATTCAATTATTCAGGAAGTATGCATTGAGCACATTATTACCAAGAATTGTGGAAGTCTAAAACATCAACCTATCTTTCCTTTGTCCTAGGGGTTTGTCAGAAGAAGCCAATGCTCAATCCTTTCTTTTCTTTTTTTTTTTTTAATAGCTATGCTTGTTGCTTATCTATTTTTTTAATTTATTTATTTATTTATTTTTGGCTCTGTTGGGTCTTCGCTGCTGCATGTGGGCTTTCTCTAGTTGTGGCGAGTGGGGGCTACTCTTTGTAGCAGTGTGCAGGCTTCTTCTCATTGCGATGGCTTCTCTTGCTGCGGAGCATGGGCTCTAGGCATGTGGGCTTCAGTAGTTGTGGCACATGGGCTCAGTAGTTGTGGTTCGTGGGCTCTAGAGTGCAGGCTCAGTAGTTGTGGTGCACAGGCTTAGTTGCTCCACGGCATGTGAGATCTTCCCAGAGCATGGCTCAAACCTGTGTCTCCTGCATTGGCAGGCAGATTCTTAACCACGGCACCACCAGGGAAATCCCTCAATCCTTTCTTGATGACTTTCACACTTAAACATGGAACTCTTGCTTAAACTTCTCCTTCTGCCCCACTACCTTGGTGTACATAACAAAAATATAGCTGAAATGCTGATTGCCAGATTCAACAACACAAATAGAAGTCAATTCAAAAGATTCAAACTAAATTCAAAGATATTTTTATTTTAAGTCTTCCATCTGAAGGTATAATAGTCTCAGTGAAGTGAGATAAATATTCTGATTCTGGAGTAGGCAGTTAAATGGACTGGTACTAAATTTTCTATATGAATCTTTATTAAAGGGACAAAGGGTCAACATAATTCAGTGTTTTCAACCTGAGTTAAGAAACCAGAGAGTCCATGGTCATATTTCCCAGTTTCTGTAAATGTATGAATAGAAATTAATTTTATAAATATAATTTAAATAACTTTTAAAATTATAGTAAAAATCCATTTATTATACACCAGGTTATGAAACATGAAAGACCAGCAATCCCAAACTTGCTGGACTAAATTGTATATTGAAGAATTCTTTCATAGGACATTTTTCATGGAAAGAGCTTTCACTGAGTTACTTGTTCTATAGAATTGCAATGTCATTGTAATAGCTAACATTTATGGAGCGTTTACTAAATACTTATGCTAATATTATGCTAAGCATTTTATATGAGATGCAAATCATTTTAATGTTCACATCAACCCTATGAAATAGACACTATTAATCCCATTTTGTGATGGGATAAACGAAGCTTAGGAAATAGCAAACAATGGGCCTAAAGTCACAAACTAGAAAACAGTGAAGCCAGGATTGGCCCCTAGAGAGTCTGACAGCAGAGCCCAAACTCTTGGTAGGTATCACAATACTGCCCCTAAAGATAACTCTATGGCAAAATTTAGCAAATTTGGCACAAACTAAATAACTATCATAAGTTATTACAGTCAGTGGCAATAGAACAATGTCTCCCACCAGCCCCCACCACACCAACTATGTATCTGTAACTAGATCGGCTACAAGTAGTTTTGTTATTTTTCACATAACAAATTACTTTTTCATCCTCAGAGATGTTCAGAGCACTTTGCCTCTCACATACACTGCTTATCATGCACACTGATTATGAAGAAAGTAGAGGAATTAAGATGCACCTTGCTTATAATTCTCCATTTTTTACCTAAACGTTATTAATTTTCATGTTATTTATGATCAAGTCATTTTTTTCCCACACTGCTGAAAAGATGAGCCATTTTGCGTGTGTACCAAACTTCAAGTTCCCCAATAAGGAAAATTCTTGATATAATAGCAAGGTGGAAGTTATATTTTAAAAGATAAAATAACAGAACGCTGTGTCAATAGCTTCTAGGTTGCCTAGACTAATAAAAATGCCTTGATTTTAGTCCAGCCAGGATGTATCACTGGTAGCTTCAGAATTCGTTTAACTTTTTCCTCAGAAGCTTTGACCTATCTTATCATCTTCCAAAATCTACTGTCTGGAGAGTCAAGAATGCATACTGCATCTCATATCCCTTACACCTCAAGTTTACCTCCTCTGTTTAGATGACGTGATATTCTGCCAAAATTGTAAGACTTGCTAAATGCATTTGGCAGCCCAGGTTCAAGTAGCTAATTTTCTCTAAGAGGTTTTTTTGTTTTTTCTTACATCAGACATCAGTAGGACATCATTGCATAAATATAAACTGTTAAAGAGAGTTTTCAGATTTCAATGACATCATTTTTATGCACCACTTGGAAGGTTTTGTTTATTTTTGAAAATCATTTTATTTTTAGTCTGATAACCAGTCACATGGTTTTAAGTTTCCAGTTCAGAGTAAAAAATTGGACAATATTTATTAAACATTTCACTCTTATAAAATTAGATGTTTAAAGGATTTATATGTCCTTGAATAGGATTCCTTTGTATCCTTACCTTGGAAAGGTGGTAAGAGTATAGCTGAAAGTCCTGGCTTTCATTTATTTTGAGTTCCACAGACCTCCCAGGAACATCAAAATGTAATTTTTGAATTATTAACCTACTATGGGCAGAAATGTGGTTTTGAATAGACATAAGCCTATAAAAGGGAAGCCATTACAGAACTTGCAATTTATAACCTCAAAAGACCTAAGAGAACTCAAAGATACATGAATCTACCTTTTTTTCAGGGATGGTGGTATAGGTTCAACTTCAACATTAGACCAGCATGGCAGAGCCAGTACCTATTAGATGCACTATTCATTTCTTTCTTGTATTCTTCTCTTTGTACTTCCTGTTGTCTTATCCTCATCTTATAGTTAATTTCAGATTTCTTATCCTACAAGGCATTCCCCTAGTACATGGTACTTACCTAAGACTATTGTACCCACAATTTGCTTCCTATGCTTTGTACCAGATAGAGTACAGGCTGTGATTCAAATGAGAAAAGTGTAAGGTTTTAGCAAAATGACTTCTTTAAAATTCATTCATTTAAAAAAAAACATAAAAGTTTGTCATGCTAGAGGGAAAATGTATTTTAGAGTTAAGAAGTAAGGAAAGTCAGACTTGGAGAGGGTGGGACAAAACCCCAATGCTCTTTTCTCTATAGCTCCTATAACCAGTGGGCCCCAGATGCAAGTACAGTCAATGGGAAGTGAGCAGGGCAGCAAAGCAAGTTAAATAAAGTCCCAGATTTCTAGCCAGAAAATCAACAATGGGAACATCAGGAAACTGGAAAATTCTGAGGACAGGAAGGAGCTTGGGAAAGTAACACCATAAAATTTTTTTTTAATACCTGAGCTCACACCCTAAGTTGCACGTGAATGGATCATATCTTAAACAGCATAACAAAGACTGTGGGAACTTAACTGAGAGACAAGTCTCAGACTGGATACTGAATGGTGTGTACATGGGACATATATGAGTAATATGGCAAAGGCTTTGAAAATGGAACTGACATTGAAACCACAACCCACAGAAGACTGGACAGAACTTGTGACATACACTAATTGGGTCAGTTCCCTGCTAACACAAAAATATCGACACTCTCCATAGGATTTAAATAAGACAAAGAGTCTCATAACATTCAAAATATCCAGGACAAAATCTAAAATTATTTGGCATATAAAGAACTAGTAAAATCTCAACTTGCATGGAAAAAGACAAGCAATAGGCATGAACACTGAAATGACACAGATATTGGAATTATGTGGCAAGGACTTTGTATCAGCTATTATTAAAATGCTCCAACAAGAAAGGGAGGATATGCTAGAAATGAAGGGATTTAAAATAAAGAAAAGATATTCAAAATCTCAGCAAAAAAAAGAAGGTATAAAGAAGAGCTAAATGGAAATTTTAAAACTGCAAAAACCAATAACCAAAATTAAAAACTTACCGTGAAGGCTCAATAGCAGATTAGAGATGACAAAGAAAACACTAAGTGTGCTTGAAGATAGATCCATTGATATTTTCCTAACTCAAAAACAAGTTGGGGAAAAAAAAGTAACAAAGCCTCAAGGATTTATGGTAATGTATCAAAAGATCTAACATTTTTGTCAATTGGAGTCCCAGAAGAAGAGAAAGCCCAGTTACTCAAAAAGCTTTGAAGATGTAATGGCTGAAAACTTCCAAAATATGGTAAAAAATATATACCTACAGATTCAAGTAGCCCAGTGTACCCCAAACAGGAGAAACTCAAAGAAATCCATGCTTAGAAACATCATAATTAAACTGCTGAAAATTAAGACAAAGAAATTTTTTGAAAGTAACCAGAGTAAATAACAAATTATTTATAGGAAAACAACAATTCAAATTCATCAGAAAACATGTAAGCCAGAAGCAAATTGAACATTTTTAAAGAGCTGAAAGAAAAAAATTGTCAATCCAGCACACTGCACACAGTGAAAATACCCTTCAGGAATAAAAAAGTGAAATAAATACTTTCTTAGAAGAAGGGAGACTAAGAGAATACATAATCAGGAGATATGCTCTGAAATAATAAGATAAGGAATTTTTTCACAGAAGGAAAATGATAGCAGAAGGAAATGCAGAACATCAAGAATATAGGAAGAACAATAGAAATGGTAAATATCTGTGCAAATATAATATTCTTCTCTGTAAATATGTTGCCCTTTCCTTTAAATTACTGTTTTAGGCAGCATTCCAACAACTCCAAATGTGATCCCTTCTCCCTGATATTCACAGCCTTGTGGAATTCCCTCCCCTTGAGTGTGAGCTAGACTTAGTAACTTGATTCTAAGAAACAGAATACAGCAAAGTGATGAAATGCCATTTCCATGATTAGATTATCAAAGAGTATGATCCTCCCCCCACCTTTTTTCATTCAGCTGTACTATTCTGCATTCCCATCAACGATGTATGAGAGTTCTACTTTCTCCACATCCTTGTCAGCACTTGAAATTGCCAGAATTTAAAATTTTAGTCATTCTAATACTAATATGTAACTAATTTTGGTTTTAAAACCAAGATACAAAATGGTATGGCTAGAAGGTGATTTTCCAGTGTCTCTTAAAGTTAAATACAATTTATAATATGGCCCAGTAATGCTACTCCTGGCTAACTACGTTAGGGAAAGGAAATTTATGTTCACACAAAAACCTGTACACAAACGTTTATAGCAGCATTAGTCATAATTGCCAACAATTATAATCAATTGTTGTCATTGAACAGGTAAATGGATAAGCATATTGTGGTATATTTATATAATGGAATATTACTCAGAAATAAAAGGCATGAATTATTGACATATGGAACAACTTGGATGAATTTCAAAGGCACTATTCTCAGGTAAAATACAGCAGCCTCAAAAAGTTACACACTCCATTTATACAGCAGCCTCAAAAAAATAAAACTATAGGGACAGAGAACAGATCAGTAGTTTCCAGGGGCTAGGCAGGAAAAGTGTGCAAGTAGCAAGGAGGAGATTCTTGAAGTGATGAAATGGTTCTGCATCCTGACAGCAGTGGTAGTTACTGAATCTACACACGTGTTAAAATTCATATAACTGCATAGCAAAAGAAAGTCAATATTACTATATGTTAATTTAAAAAATAATTTTTTAATTTAAAAAAATGTATAGTCCTTGTCTCAAAATGCTTATAAGCATACCTATCAATAATTACTTTGAATATCAATAGACTAAATGCTCCAATCAAAAAATATACAGTGGCTGATCGGATTAAAAAAACAAGAACCTGCAGTATGCTGCTTACAAGAGACTCACTTCAGGGTAAAAGACACATACAGACTAAAAGTGAGGGGATGGAAAATATATATTTCATACAAATGGAAATGACAAGAAAGCAGGGGTAGAAATACTGATACCAGAAAAAAATAGACTTTAAAACAAAGGCCATAAAGAAAGACAAAGAAGGGCATTATATTATAAATTTCGGATCAATACAAGAAAAGGATATTATACTCATTAACATATACACACCAATACAGGAGCACCTAAATATATAAATACTAATAGACATAAAGGGAGAAACTGACAATCATACAACAGTAGCAGACTTTAACAGCCCACTGACATCAATTGACAGATCTTCCAGATAGAAAATCAATAAGGCAAGAGAGGTTCTAAATGACACAATAGACTAGTTGCACTTAATTGATATCTACAGGACAGTACATCCAAAGAAAGCAGAATACGCATTGTTTTCAACTGTACATAGAACGTTCTCTAGGACAGACCACCAACTAGGTCACAAAATAAGCCTCAACAAATGTAAGAGCCTAGAAATTCTATTAAGCATCTTTTCTGACGACAATGTTATGAAACTAGAAATCAACTACAGAAAGAAAATCAGGAAAAGAAGGAAAACGTGGAGAATGACCAACATGCTACTAAAAAACCAATGGGTCAATGATGAAATCAAAGAAGAAATCAGAAAATACCTCAATACAAACAGAAATGAAAACACAACTTTACAAAATCTATGAGATGCAGCAAAAACAGTTCTAAGAGGGAAGTTCATAGCCATATAGGCCTTCCTCAAGAAACAAGAAAGATCTCAAATAAATAACTTAACCTACCACCTAAAAGAATTAGAAAAAGAAGAACAAGCAAAGTGCAAAGTCAGGAGAAGGAAGGAAATAATAGAGATTAGAGAGGAAATAAATAAAAGAGATTAAAAAATAGAAAAAAATTAATAAATCAAAAAGCTGGTTTTCTGAAAAGATAAACAAAATTGACAAACCTCTAGCCAGACTCACCAAGAAGAAAAGAGAGAGGACTCAAACAAAATAAGAAAAGAAAGAGGAGAAATAACAACCAATACCACAGAAATACAAAAAAAATCATAAAAGAATACTATGAACAGTTATATGTGAACAAATTGGACAACCTTGAAGAAATGGACAAATTTCTAGAAACATACAGCCTGACAAGACTGAGGTAAAAAGAAACAGACAATTTGAACAGACTGATCACTAGACATGAAATAGAATTTTCAATTAAAAAAAAAAATAACCAAAAAAACTCCCTACAAACAAAAGTCCAGGACTGGATGGCTTCTCTGTGGAATTCTACCAAACATATAAAGAATTTATACCTATCTTTCACAAATTATTCCAAAAACCTGAGGATAAGGGAACACTCCCAAATTCATTCTAGGAGGCCACCATTACTCTAATACCAAACCTGACAAAGATACTACAAAACAAGAAAATTACAGGCCAATATATTTGATGAATATAGATCCAATAATCCCCAACAAAATGTTAGCAAACTGAATCCAACAATACATAAAAAAGATCATACACCATGATCAGATTGGATTCATTCCAGGGTTGCAAAGATGGTTCAACATACACAAACCAATCAATGTGACACACCACATTAACAAAAGGAAAGATAAAAACCACATGATCATCTCAATAGACACAGAAAAGCATTTGACAATATTCAACATCCATTCATAATAAAAACGCTTATCAGGGCTTCCCTGGTGGCGCAGTGGTTGAGAGTCCACCTGCTGATGCAGGGGACGCAGGTTCGTGCCCCGGTCCGGGAAGATCCCACATGCTGTGGAGCAGCTGGGCCCATGAGCCATGGCCGCTGAGCCTGTGAGTCCGGAGCCTGTGCTCCGCAACGGGAGAGGGCACAACAGTGAGAGGCCCGCGTACCGCAAAAAAACAAAACGCTTATCAAAGTGGGTATAGAGGGAACACATCTCCACATAATAAAGTCCATTTACAATAAACCCACAGCCAACATAATACTCAACAGTGAAAAGCTGAAAGCCTTGCCACTAAATTCAGGAACAAGACAAGGATGCCTACTCTCACTGCTTTTACTTAACATAGTATTGAAAGTCCCAGCCCCAGCAATCAGATAAGAAAAAAAAAATAAAATATATTCACATCAGAAGGGAACAGGTAAAACTTACTATTTTTTTTCACATCTTTATTGGAGTATAATTGCTTTACAATGGTGTGTTAGTTTCTGCTGTACAACAAAGTGAATTGGCTATATGTATACATATATCCCCATATCCCCTCCCTGTAAAACTCACTATTTTTAGATGACTTAATACTTTGTATAGAGAACTCTAACGTCTCCACACAAAACTATTAGAACTGATCAATGATTTCAGCAAGGTAGCAGGATACAAGATTAATATACAGAAGTCTGCTATATCTCTATACACTAATAGTGAAATATCAGAAAGAGAAAGTAAATCTCTTTTAAATCTCCATTTAAAATCGCATCAAAAAGAATAAAATACCTAGGAATAAACTTAACCAAGGAGGTAAAATACCTATACTATGAAAATTATAAAACATGGATGAAGGAAACTGAAGATTACACAAAGAAGTGGACAGATATCCCATGCTCTTGGATTGGAAGAATTAATATTGTTAAAATGGCCATACTACTCAAAGCAATCTTCAGATGTAATGCACCTATCAAAATACCCATGACATTTTTCACAGAACTAGAACAAATAATCCTAAAATGTACATGGAACCACAAATGACCCAGAATTGCCACGGCAATTCTGAGAAAAAAAGAACAAAGTTGGAGGTAAAACCCTTTCAAACTTCAGACTATACTACAAATCTACAGTAATCAAAACAGCATGGTATTGGTACAAAAATAGACACATAGATCAATGGAACAAAGCCAGAAACAAATCTATACACCTATGGTCAATTAATCTATGACAAAGGAGGTAAGAATATACAATGGAGAAAAGACAGTCTCTTCAACAAGTGGTGTTGGGAAAGGTGGACAGATACATACAAAACAATGACATCAGACCATTCCTTCACACCACATACAAAAAATAACTCAAAATACTTTAAAGACCTAAATGTAAGACTTGACACCATAAAACTCCTAGAAGAGAACATAAGTGAAACATCCTTTGACATAAATCATAGCAATATTTTTAGATCAGTCTTCCAAGGCAAAAGAAATAAAAGCAATAATAAACAAACGGGGCCTATTCAAACTTAAAACCTTCTGCACAGCAAAGGAAACCAGCAACAAAATGAAAAGACAACCTACAGAAAGGGAGAAAATATTTGCAAACAATGTGAAAAAAAGGGGCTAATATTCAAAATATATAAATAGCTCACACAACTCACTATCAAAAAGACAAACAACTCAATCAAAACATGGGCAGAAGACCTAAATAGACATTTCTCCAAAGAGGACATACAGACGGCTAACAGGCACATGAGAAGATGCTCAACATTGCTAATTATTAGAGAAATGTAAATCAAAACTACAATGAGGTATCACCTCAAACCAGTCAAAATGGCTATCACCAAAACGTCTACAAATAATAAATGCTGAAGAGGACGTGGAAAAAGGGAACCTTCCTATACTGTTGGTGGGAATGTAAATTGGTGCAGCCACTGTGGAAAAGAGTATGGACGTTCCTCAGAAAACTAAAACTAGAACTACCATATGATCCAGCAATCCCACTCCTGGGTATCTACTTGGAAAAAACAAAAACTCTAATTTGAAAAGATATATGCACCCTAATGTTCATAGCAGCACCATTTACAATAGCCAAGACATGGAAGCAACCCAAGTGCCCATCAAGAGATGATTGGCTTAAGAACATGTGAGATAGAGAGATATATATACATATAATGAAATATTGTCATTTGTAGCAACATGGATGGACCTAGATAGTATAATGCTTAGTGAAATAAGTCAGACAAAGACAAATACCACATAATATCACTTACATGAAGAATCTAAAAAATAATACAAACGAATCTATATACAAAATAGAAACAGACTCACAGATACAGAAAACAAATTTGGGTTACCAAAGGGTAAAGGGAAGGAGGGAGGGATAAATTAGAAATATGGAGTTAACAGATATAAGCTACTATACATAAAATAGGCAAGCAACAAGGATTTACTGTAGAGTACAGGGAATTATATCCAATATCTTTTAACAACCTATAATGGAATATAATCTGCAAAAAAATTGAATTACTATGCTCTATACCTGAAACTAATACAATAGTATAAATCAACTATACTTCAATAAAAAAATAAAATACTTAAGAAAAAAACCAAGCACTTATAGGCAGATAGATTTTGAAGAGTACCCTAAACACCGATAGAATGCTTTCTACCAAGTTGGTGCTGAAAAACTAATCAAGTGGAATTACACATGCCTTTAACTTAAAATCATTTACTCCTACTTTGATATGACAGAGAAGTTTTATGCTGTCAGGGATCTTCCTCCCCTTAACTTCACTTCCTCTACATTCTTAAAACTAGACATTGGTCTCTACTGCCCCCAAAGAAAAGTGAAATCTCATCAGAAATACAAAGAGAAACAAAATAATATTGACTTGGGAACATCAAGAACTCAAGCTCATCAATGAGGATATTTCTGGGATAATTTAGCTTAACTGGATTTCTGCTTTACCCAACTAGAGTACCCACCCCCATCATAGCTACACTCCTGCCCCTTCCCTATCCGTCCCCAAATAAGAAGATTCCTCTGTATTGGCCTGGAATAGTCTCTATGTTCCACATTCCAGCTCCCCATCTCTAGGTGGAAGAATTAGACTACCTCTAACATACTTATGAAGATTTCCCTTTGGCTTTAATTTGGTTCTCTTTCTTTTCTTTTATCTTCTTTTGTTTTTTTTTTTCTTTTTGGTTGGGGTATAAGAAAAAAATTACCATAAAAATGGCAACATTTTGCTTTTCTTAAATAGGCAGAAAAAAGAAAAGAGAAAGCCTAACTGATTTTCACAGCTTCTAAAAACCTAACCAAACTCAGGCTTTATTTTTCCTCTATACTATACCAATTTCACACCTCAGTTCACTCTTCAACCTCTGCAATTCGGTTCCTAAAAGAGATCTTAAGGTCACTAATTCATTCCATGTTACAAAATCTATGAATATGTTTCAGTCCTCATCTATGATCATATGTGTTAGTCTCTCCTTTTGAAATCCTTTCTTACAACAGTCACTTCTGTTTTACTCTTTGAGCTCTGGTCATTCCTGTATATCCTTTTGCAGGCTCATCTTCATCCACCCACCCAACAGATGGGGGACTTCCAAAAGCCTGGGTAGTAGACAACTTTTCAGTCTCACCCTCTGTGTTTTTCTGAGAAAAATCACATCCGCTGCTTTAATCATCATATATACTATGATCATCCCCTCCCCCATATTTATATCTCTCATCCAGGACTATTCTCTGAGATTTATTTCTTTATTTTCAACTTCTTATCCTACATTTCCATTTGGAAGTCTCAAACTCAGCATATTCAAGTCCAGCATATACAAAAAGCAAGGTTTTGATCTTTCCCCTAAAATACGATTCTACTTCTGTTTCCCTATTTTAGTGACCCTTACAGAACTAAGAGCTCTACTTGAACCTTTCTCACTTAACCACTCACATCCAGTCCATCACAAAGTCCCATTGATTTAAATTCTAACTCAAAGCCATTGACTATTCACCCTCTAGATTATTACTAATCTACTGTAAGAATCACCATCTTTCACCTGGATTACTGCAGTAGCCTCCTAACTGATCTCCCTACATTCATCTAGCTTTTCTCTAACCTGTTCTCCATACTGCAGCCAGTGTGATATTTTCAAAATGCAAATGTAGTTATTTCCCACCTACCATTCCCAACCACCCTCATAGCATCTGAGTCCAAGATTGTCAATAGACACAAACTAATCCAGGCAAGTGTGAATGCATGTATGTGTAGGTGGAAATAAAAAAGAAAGATCTACAGAAGCAAGTCTGAGAATATGTCTGATTGTGTATGCCTAATTATGTTTCAAAGCCTCCCCCAAAATTTCTAGGCTTGTCCACCATTTGAATTCATGTATGCCTTTTCACAGGAAATGTCAAGTTTTCTGTATGGTAAAAATTTTCATCACTTTCCATTTTTATTTTTCTCTCTTCATGGCACACAGAAGTCATATAACATGGCTGAATTTCAGGAGCTTTGCTTTTTTGAGAGGCAGCATGGTGAAGCAGTAAGAGCTTGGATTAGAAAGTCGAACAGATGTGGATTTAAATCACAGCTCTGCAACTTATTATAATTTGAGCTTAGTTCCTTATTTATTTTTATTTTTTAGTTCCTTATTTTGAAACGAGAATCTCTCATAGGTTTTTTTGTTGTTGTTGTTTTCTGGGGGTGGGTAAGAATTTGATGAGTTCATCTATGCAAATATTCTAACATATTATCTGATGTGCAATAGGTGGCCAGTGAATGTTTGTTCCTTCCTACCAGGATGGGTGGTGCCAAAATATTCTCATTCAAAGAAAATCCCCAGATCATTTGCAAATTTCTCCACAGCCTAAGTTTGCTTCAGAGACACTTGGAAGTGAGTGTTGAGTTGAAATTTTATTTTTGTTGATTCATTTTAGCTAACAGATTAAGCATTACCTACATGCTAAGCTTCATGCTATGCAATTTACATTCATTATTTAATATCCACAAATTCTCTGTGATGTATCATACTATCCAACTTTATGGCTAAAAAGTGCCAGAGCTCAAATTTGAACTCAGGTCAACTGACTCCAGAGCTTCTGATTTTATCTATAGGATTCTGACATCTCTCACAGAGAGAACAAATCCAGAAAACTCAGAGGAGAAATAATGCCTTTATCTAAGTTTCAGCAAGGACCTATAGAACCCTTCATTTTGCTAAAATCCAGAGCCAGAAACTCAAACATATGAACTTCTTTACATGAAGCAATTTTACTTCATTACATTACATGGCAATTCTAAGATTACAGACCTAAAATGTACTTAATCTTTCCATGCTCGATATTACACAAATAATCTTTCTGGAGTTATCACATTTAATACCTCTTTCTGGCTGTATTAAATATAGATACCTTAAAGGATTATTCATGCAGCATTAAAGATAGGAATTTGGCAAGGAGAGAGAATTTTAACAGTGATCTTTATAGAATCAAGAATAGATTAGGAGCCTGATTTTGACAGCACTGTGTATGAAAGAATGTAAGCCTCTATCTTTAAAAAAACTGGTATGTTTTCAAACAAACTTTCTCTGAAAGGAAAGTTCAAACCCTAGAAAGTATTCCAAATATACAGGGCTGTGCACCCAAAATAGTTATGCAACATGATATGTAATAAGTTCATATATAAGGAAATATTTTTTTCCCCAAGGCTGACTAAGGGTTGAAATCTATCCCATAAGGGAGTTCTATGGCAGTACCCAAAGAAAAACACATGTCTGTCCGATAGTCCACAAAGAAATCCATAGGAAAATATGAGAGATGTGTCTGGAATATTAGTTCACAAATCTGACTGCATTCGTAGTATTTGTGGAAGTTTGGATTCAAAAACCAACGTGAAAACCACAGAGCACCTATAGCTAATAGAGTCATTGCTTTACTTTGTTGGTTCCTGCTAACCCTGAACTGCTGTTCTGTAAAATCTAATAAATATGACGGAATCTACTAATGTTTTGTGTAAGTATATACTACATAGAGGAATCTAAGGGCAAAGACTTTGCTGGCTGACAAGTCTCAGCTTGCCTTTGTCCATGTCATTTTATCATTTGAAATAGTGAAGATGTACTAAGGTGTACTTAACAATCTTGTACAATGCTCTGAGTATGTGATAGAGTTGCAATGGTATATTAATCAACTGAACAATATCTCTAAGAGCACTAATGATTTTTGTTTTGTTTACTCATTTCGCTATCTCTTAGGAGTCACAAAGGGACTTTTTTTTAACATCTTTATTGGAGTATAATTGATTTAAAAGGTGTGTTAGTTTCTGCTGTATCACAAAGTGAATTAGCTATACATATACATATGTCTCCATATCTCCTCCCTCTTTCTTCTCCCTCCCACACTCCCTACTCCAACCCTCTAGGTCGTCACAAAGCACAGAGCTGATCTCCCTGTGCTATGTGGTGGTTTCCCACTAGCTATCTATTTTACATTTGGTAGTGTATATATGTCCATGCCACTCTCTCACTTCGTCCCAGCTTACCATTCCCCCTCCCATTTCCTCAAGCCCATTCTCTACGTCTGCTTCTTTACTCCTGTCCTGCTCCTAGATTCTTCAGAACCATTTTGTTGTTGTTGTTTTTTAGATTCCTTATATATGTGTTAGCATACGGTATTTGTTTATCTCTTTTTGACTTACTTCACTCTATGAAAGTCTCTAGGTCCATCCACCTCACTAAAAGTAACTCAATTTCGTTTCTTTTTATGGCTGAGTAATATTCCATTGTATATATGTGCCACAACTTCTTTATCCATTCATCTGTCAATGGACATTTAGTTGCTTCCATGTCCTGGCTATGTAAATAGTGCTGCAATGAACGTTGTGGTACATGACTCTTTTTGAATTATGATTTTCTCAGGGTATATGCCCAGTAGTGGGATTGCTGGGTCATATGGTAGTTCGGTATTTAGTTTTTTAAGGAAACTCCATACTGTTCTCCATAGTGGCTGTATCAATTTACATTCCCACCAACAGTGCAAGAGGGGTCCCTTTTTTCCACATCCTCTTCAGCATTTATTGTTTGTAGATTTTTTGATGATGGCCATTCTGACCGGTGTGAGGGGATACCTCATTGTAGTTTTGATCTGCATTTCTCTAATAATTAGTGATGGTGAGCATCCTTTCATGTGTTTGTTCGCAATCTGTATATATTCTTCGGAGAAATTTCTATTTAGGTCTTCTGCCATTTTTGGATTGAGTTGTTTGTTGTTCTGATATCGAGCTGCATGAACTGCTTGTATATTCTGGAGATTAATCCTTTGTCAGGTACTTCATTTGCAAATATTTTTTCCCATTCTGAGGGTTGTCTTTTCATCTTGTTTATGATTTCCTTTTCTGTGCAAAAGCTTTGAAGTTTCATTAGGTTCCATTTATTTATTTGTGTTTTTATATCCATTTCTCTAGGAGGTGGGCCAAAAAGGATCTTGCTGTGATTTATGTCATAGAGTGTTCTGCCTACATTTTCCTCTAAGTTTTATATTGTCTGACCTTACATTTATGTCTTTAATCCATTTTGAGCTTATTTTTGTGTAGGGAGTTAGGGAGTGTTCTAATTTCATTCTTTTACATGTAGCTGTCCAGTTTTGCCAGCAGCACTTACTGAAGTGGATATCTTTTCTCCATTGTATACTCTTGCCTCCTTTATCAAAGATAAGGTGACCATGTGTGCATAGGTTTATCTCTGGGCTTGCTATCCTGTTCCATTGATCTATATTCTGTTTTTGTGCCAGTACCATACTGTCTTGATTACTGTAACTTTGTAGTATAGTCTGAAGTCAGGGAGCCTGGTTCCTCCAACTCTGTTTTTCTTTCTTAAGATTGCTTTGCTATTCGGAGTCTTTTGTTTTTCCATACAAATTGTGAAATTTTTTGTTCTGCTTCTGTGGAAAATGTCATTGGTAGTTCGATAGGGATTGCATTGAATCTGTAGATTGCTTTCAGTAGTACAGTCATTTTCACAATGTTGATTATTCCAATCCATGAATATGTTATATCTCTCCATCTGTTTGTATCTTCTTTGATTTCTTTCATCAGTGTCTTATAGTTTTCTGCGTACAGGGGTATTTTGCCTCCTTAGGTAGGTTTATACCTAGGTTATTTTATTCTTTTTGTTGAAATGGTATACGGGAGTGTTTCCTTTATTTCCCTTTCAGATTTTTATTCATTAATGTATAGGAATGCAAGAGATTTCTGTGCATTAATTTTGTATCCTCCTACTTTATCAAATTCATTTATTAGCTCTAGTAGTTTTCTGGTGGCATCTTTAGGATTTTCTATATATAATAACAAGTCATCTGCAAACAGTGACAGTTTTACATCTTTTCCAATTTGGATTCCTTTTATTTCTATTTCTTCTCTGACTGCTGTGGCTAAAACTTCCAAAACTATGTTGAATAATAGTGGTGAGAGTGGGCAACCTTATCTTACTGGAAATGGTTTCAGTTTTTCACCACTGAGGACGATGCTGGCCTTGGGTTTGTCATATATGGCCTTTATTATATTGAGGTAAGTTCCCTTTATGCCTACTTTCTGGAGGGTGTTTATCATAAATGCGTGTTGAATTTTGTCAAAAGCTTTTTCTGCATCTATTGAGATGATCATATGTTTTTTCTCCTTCAATTTGTTAATATGGTTTATCACATTGATTGATTTGCATATATTGAAGAATCCTTGCATTCCTGGGATGAATCCCACTTGATCACGGTGTATGATCCTTGTAATGAGCTGTTGGATTTTGTTTGCTAGTATTTTTTTGAGGATATTTGCATCTATGTTCATCAGTGATACTGGCCTGTAGTTTTCTTTTTTTGTGACATCTTTTTCTGCTTTTGGTATCGGGGTGATGGTGGTCTCGTTCAGGAGAGTTCTTCCCTCTGCTATATTTTGGAAGAGTTTGAGAAGGATAGGTGTTAGCTCTTCTCTAAATGTTTGACAGAATTCGACTGTGAAGCCATCTGGCCCTGGGCTTTTGATTGTTGGAAGATTTTTAATCACAGCTTCAATTTCAGTGCTTGAGATTCGTCTGTTCATATTTTCTATTTCTTCCTGGTTCATTCTTGGAAGGTTGTACTTTTCTAAGAATTTGTCCATTTCTTTCAGGTTGTCCGTTTTATTGGCATATAGCTGCTTGTAGTACTCTCTCATGATCCTTTGAATTTCTGCAGTGTCAGTTGTTACATCTTTTTCTTTTCTAATTCTGTTGAGTTGAGTCTTCTCGCATTTTTTCCTGATGATTCTGGCTAATGGTTTATCAATATTGTTTATCTTCTCAAAGAACGAGCTTTTAGTTTTATTGATCTTTGCTATTCTTTCCTTCATTTCTTTTTCATTTACTTCTGAACTGATCTTTATGATATCTTTCCTTCTGCTAACTTTGGGGTCTTTTTGTTGTTCTTTCTCTAATTGCTTTAGGTGTAAGGTTAGGATGTTTATTTGAGATGTTTCTTGTTTCTTGAGGTAGGATTGTATTGCTATAAACTTTCCTTTTAGAACTGCTTTTGTGGCACCCCATAGGTTTTGGGTCATCATGTTTTCATTGTCATTTGTTTCTAGGTATTTTTTGATTTCCTCTTTGATTTCTTCAGTGATCTCTTGGTTATTTAGTAGTGTATTGTTTAGCTTCCATGTGTTTGTATTTTTTACAGACTTTTTCCTGTAATTGATACCTAGTCTCACAGCGTTATGGTCAGAAAAGATACTTGATATGATTTCAATTTTCTTAAATTTACCAAGGCTTGATTTGTGACCCAAGATATGATCTATCCTGGAGAATGTTCCATGAACACTTGAAAAGAAAGTGTATTCTGTTGTTTTTGCATGGAATGTCCTATAAATATCAATTAAGTCCATCTTGTTAAAGTATCATTAAAAACTTGTGTTTCCTTACTTATTTTCATTTTGGATGATCTGTCCATTGGTGAAAGTGGGGTGTTAAGGTTCCCCACTCTTATTGTGTTACTGTCAATTTCCCCTTTTATGGCTATTAGCATTTGCCTTATGTATTGAGGTGCTCCTATGTTGGGTGCATAAATATTTACAATTGTTAAATCTTCTTCTTGGATTGATCCCTTGATCATTATATAGTGTCCTTCTTTGTCTCCTTTAATAGTCTTTATTTTAAAGTCTATTTTGTCTGACATGAGAATTGCTCCTTCACCTTTCTTTTGATTTCCATTTGCATGGAATATCTTTTTCCATCCCCTCACTTTCAGTCTGTATGTGTCCCTAGGTCTGAAATGGGTCTCTTGTAGACAGCATATATAGGGGTCTTGTTTTTGTATCCATTCAGCCAGTCTATGTCTTTTGGTTGGATCATTTAATTCATTTACATTTAAGGTAATTACCAATATGTATGTTCCTATTACCATTTTCTTAATTGTTTTGGGTTTGTTTCTGTAGGTCTTTTCCTTGTCTTGTGTTTCCTGCCTAGAGAAGTTCCTTTTGTTGTAAAGCTGGTTTAGTAGTGCTGAATTCTCTTAGCTTTTCCTTGTCTGTAAAGGTTTTAATTTCTCCATCAAATCTGAATGAGATCCTTTCTGGGTAATCTTGGTTGTAGGTTTTTCCCTTTCCTCACTTTAAATATGTACTGCCACACCCTTCTGGCTTGCCGAGTTTTTGCTGAGAAATCAGCTGTTAACCTTATAGGGATTCCCTTGTATGTTATTTGTTGCTTTTCCCTTGCTGCTTTTAATATTTTTTCTTTGTATTTAATTTTTGATAGTTTGATTAGTATGTGTCTAGGCATGTTTCTCCTTGGATTTATATTGTATGGGACTCTCTGCACTTCCTGAAGTTGATTGATTACTTCCTTTCCCATATTAGGGAAGTTCAACTGTAATCTATTCAAATATTTTCTCAGTCCCTTTCTTTTTCTCTTCTTCTTCTGAGACCCCTATATTTCAAATGTTGGTGCATTTAATGTTGTTCCAGAGGTGTCTAAGACTGTCCTCAATTCTTTTCATTCTTCTTTCTTTATTCTGCTCTGTGGTAGTTATTTCCCCTATTTTATCTTCCAGGTCACTTATCCGTTCTTCTGCCTCAGTTATTCTGCTACTGACTCCTTCTAGAGAATTTTAAATTTCATTTACTGTTAATTATTGTTTGTGTGTGCTTTAGTTCTTCTAGATCCTTGTTAAACGTTTCTTGTATTTTCTCCATTCTATTCCCAAGATTCTGGAGCATCTTTACTATCATTATTGTGAATGATACTTTAAATCATTACTGTGAATTTCTTTTCAGGTAGACTGCTTATTTCCTCTTCATTTGTTTGGTCTGGTGGGTTTTTACCTTGCTCTTTTATCTACTGCATATTTCTCTGTCTTCTCTTTTTGCTTAACTTACTGCACTTGGGGTCTCCTTTTTGCAGGCTGCAGGTTCATAGTTCCCATTGTTTTTGGTGTCTGCCCCCAGTGACTAAGTTTGGTTTAGTGGGTTGTGTAGGCTTCCTGGTGGAGGGGACTGGTGCCTGTGTTCTGGTGGATGAGGCTCTATCTTGTCTTTCTGGTGTGCAGGACCGTGTCTGGTGGTGTGTTTTGGGGTGTCTGTCAAGTTATTATGATTTTAGGCAGCCTCTCTGCTAATGGGTGTGGTTGTGTTCCTGTCTTGCTAGTTGTTTGGTATGGGGTGTCCAGCACTGTAGCTTGCTCGTCATTGAGTGGAGCTGGGTCTTAGTGTTGAGATGGAGATTTCTGTGAGAGCTTTCACTGTTTGACATTATGTGGGGCTGGGAGGTCTCTGGTGGACCAATGTTGTGAACTCAGCTCTTGTACCTAACAGGCTCAGGCCTGACACCCAGCTGGAGTACCAAGACACTGTCAGCCACATGGCTCAGAAGAAAAGGGAGGGGAAAAAAGAAAGAAAGAAAGAAAGAAAATTAAATTACAATAAAGTTATTAAAATAAAATTTAAAATTATTAAAAAATAAAAAAAAGAAAGAGAGAAACCAAAGCAATAAACAAATCCACCAATGATAACATGCACTAAAACCTATACTAAAAACAAACAAAAGACAGACAGAACCCTAGGATAGATGGCTAAAGCAAAGCTCTACAGACAAAAATCACACAAAGAAGTGTACACATACACACAAAAAGAGAAAAAGGAAAAAATATATATACATATTTAAAAAAAAAGAAAGAGAGCAACCAAATCAATGACAAGAATCTCTAAATTCTAAACTAAGATAAACATAAAACCAGAAACAAATTAGATACAGAAAGCAAACCCCAAGTCTACAGTTTCTCCCAAAGTCCACTGCCTCAATTTTGGGATGATCTGTTTTCTCTTCAGGTATTCCAGAGATGCAGGGTACATCAAGTTGACTGTGGAGATTTAATCTGCTGCTCCTGAGGCTGCTGGGAGAAATTTCCCTTTCTCTTCTTTGTTCGCACAGCTCCTGGGGTTCAGCTTTGGATTTGGCCCCGCCTCTGCATGTAGGTCACCTGAGGACGTCTGTTCCACACCCATACAGGATGGGGTTAAAGTAGCAGCTGATTAGGGGGCTCTGTCTCACTCACGCCGTGGGGAAGGAGCCTGCAGCAGGCGGAGGCTGGTGTGACATTGTAACAGCCTGAGGCATGCCATGTGTTCTCCCAGGGATGCTGTCCTTGGATCATGGGGCCCTGGCAGTGGCAGGCTGCACAGGCTCCCTGGAGGGGAGGTGTGGATAGTGACCTGTGCTTGCACACAGGTTTCTTGGTGGCCGCAGCAGCAGCCTTAGCGTTTCATGCCTGTCTCTGGTGTCCGCGCTGATAGCCACGGCTTGACCCATCTCTGGAGCTTGTTTAGGCGATGCTCTGAATCCCCTCTCCTCATGCACCCCGAAACAATGGTCTCTTGCCTCTTAGGCAGGTCCAACCTTTTTCCCGGACTCCCTCCAGGCTAGCTGTGGTGCGCTAGCCCACTTCAGGCTGCGTTCACACAGCCAACCCCAGTCCTCTCCCTGGGATCTGAACTCCAAAGCCCGAGCCTCAGCTCCCAGCCCCACCCCACCCCAGTGGTTGAGCAGACAAGCCTCTCAGGCTGGTGAGTGCTGGTCGGAACAGATCGTCTGTGCAGGAATCTCTCCGCTTTGCCCTCTGCACCCCTGCTGCTGCACTCTCCTCCGTGGCTCTGAAGCTTCCCCCCTGTGCACCCCCTGTCTCCACCAGTGAAGGGGCTTCCGAGTGTGTGGAAACTTTTCCTCCTTCACAGCTCCCTCCCAGAGGTGCAGATCCCATCCCTATTCTTTTGTCACTGTTTTTCTTTTTTCTTTTGCCCTACCCAGGTACATGGGGAGTTTCTTGTCTTTTGGGAAGTGTGAGGTCTTCTGCCAGCATTCAGTAGGTGTTCTGTAGGAGTTGTTCCACATGTAGATGTATTTTTGAGGTATTTTGGGGGAGGAAGGTGATCTCCACGTCTTACTCCTCTGCCATCTTGAAGGTCCTCCCCATTAATGATGTTTTTAAGAGGGCAGTGTTTAGCTAATAAATGTCTCTGTTTCTCTTTTTTATACTTTCAAAGGATTGACTAACTTTCATCTTCAGAACAACTTGTAGCCAAAGTATCAACAAATCCATTTAAAAAAAACAATTAAGAGCATAGAAAATATTGAGTGGTAGACTTTAAAGAGCCATCATTAAAAAAATATTAGGCACAATGAATCTTTTTATTAAAATATCTTTTCAGATAATTTTAAAATAATTAGAAATGGTAAAGAAAGTTAGATAGGGCTGCTTAATTCAACTCCTACATAATAGAAGGGTCCATTCTCACAAAATAAGATAAACTTGCATTGATGTGGCAGGTACATCCTAAGGTGATCCCAGTGAGTTACCTTGTATAATCCTTTCCCCTTCAGTGTAGGAGGAATTTGTGACTCGCTTCCAACCAACAGAAACAGCAAAGATGATAGAATGTCAGTCACTTCCTTGATTTGGTTATGTTATATAGAAATGGTAATGTGATATTGTTATTCTTGTGATTATATAATGTTATTGTATTAGTTTTCTAGGGCTGCCATAATAAAGTCCCACAAATTTGGTGGCTCAGCAAATAGCAGAAATGTATTTTCTCACAGTTTTGGAGGCTAAAAGTCTGCAATCAAGGTGTCTGTAGGCTGAAGGCTCTAGGGGAGGACTCTTTTCTTGCCTCTTCTAGCTTCAGTGGTTACCAGAAATCCTTAGGGTTCCTTGGCTTATAGCAGCCAAACCCCAATCTTTGGCTCTGCTGCCATATGACTGTCTTCCCTCTGTTTGTCTGTATGCCTCTATTTTCTTGCAAGGACAAGTTATTAGCTTAGGACCTACTCTACTCCAGTATGACCTCATGTTAACTTGACTAATTATATCTGCAAAGACCCATTTCTAAATATGGTCACTTTGTAAGGTTTCAGGTAGACATGAATTTGAGGGGACACTATTCAACATAGTATGGTTATATAAGACTTAGTCTTAGCAGACAGGAGGGACAAACTCCTTCCCATTGGCTTGAAGAAGTAAGCGTCCAGGTTTTGAAAGGGCTTATGAGGGAGCCACAGAGCAAGAAACTGCCAGCAACCTCTAGAAGCTGAGAGCTGCCCCTGGCTGACAGCCAAAAAGAAAATGGGGACCTCCATTCTACAACCATAAGAAAAGGAATTCTGCCAACAACCAGAGCTTAGAAAAAGACCAAGCCCCAGAAATGAATTAGCCTTGACTGCAGCCTTGTGAGACCCTGAGCAGAAGACCCAGCTAAACCATGCTGAGACTCCTAACCCATGGAAACTGTGAGATAACAAATACGTATTATTCTAAGCCACAAAATCTGTTGTACTTCATTATACAGCAATAGAAAACTAATACAATTGGCATAGTGCTTTAAAGGTTTCATTCACTGTACCTCACTTATACTTCCCAAAGACAAATCCAAAGGCATTTCTTTCAGACATCACATGGATCATTGTGAATGACCTACAATACTTGAGCATGTTTAGAATATCAGTACTCAGAAGAACCTCAGAGATCAGATATTTCATTCCTCTCATTATGCAAATGAAAAAAACAGAGCCAGGACATAGAAATTGACTCTTGACCACCAGAGTACCAAGTACAAAAACAAACACGAATTCACAGTTCTCTTGGGATCAAGTCCAACATTTTTTCACCAACTCACTGGGATCCCTTGAGATCCCTAATGTCAAACAACAGAAGAGTTAAAAATAAATCAGACTTTTAGAAGATGCAAATAAGTTATACAACTTAATAAATGTCAATATTCACAATTAGCACAATTAACTCCTAGAAAAGTGCCAGTCATATTACAGCACTCAATAAATATTTGATAAATTAAAAAAATAATATATGTTTTTATATTCTGAATCATAAAAGACACAAGCCCATCCCCACATATCTTGATCTAGAGGCAGAACACCTTTGTGGGCAAAAGTCATGTTGCAATGTTGATGTCAGACCCACCTGAGTTTGAATGTGAGCTCTAAGTAATATTCATTTGTAAACTTAGGAGATTTCCTCAAAGTCTCAGCTTCCAGTTTCCTCATCTGCAAAATGAAGGTAATAACAATGACCTCCCACTGTTGTGCTCAGGTTCAAACAAAATAATAAATGAGAATGCTTGGCATTTACAGAGTACTCAATAAACGTCACTCTCTTTCCATGCACTGACGAATTTTGTTTTAAATGAAGAACAATTTTTCCACTTACCTTCAGATAATTCTCTGAACCATAATCTGTGTCAGAGGCATTTAATACAAATGTACTTTTAAT
Organism: Pseudorca crassidens; assembly: GCF_039906515.1. NCBI lineage: Eukaryota > Metazoa > Chordata > Mammalia > Artiodactyla > Delphinidae > Pseudorca > Pseudorca crassidens. The sequence continues at coordinate 29,835,412 of NC_090312.1, forward strand.
TCTATATTAGGAGACATTTGCTTTGAAAACAATTTTCTGTTGTATGGATTTATTACTCTTTTTGGTTCTAACCACCTATCTTTTGTCTCCTCAACAAACTCAGTAGAAAATAAAGGTCTAAAAGTCTAGGGAAGAAAAAAATTTTATTTGACTAGGCCTGAATTTATTGACACTTAGGAACCACATAAAAAAAGAAAAAAGGCAGCAGCCTGAAGATTCTTAAATTAATCATTGATTAGTAGTTTACATAACTTAGAGGTAGTAATCCAAAACCTGTTTCAAATTAGATGACAGCAAAAAAGTGATGTGGAAGTAGTTACTGTTAAACTGGAATTCTTCTGATTGCACTATTTATCAGGTAGTATTTCAGATAATTAAATAGAACTATGAGTAACATGAAAGATTATAGTTATGGTTCATTTTTGCACAGGTCTGTTGAGACTTAGAAATTATGTGCAGGCAGAGTTGGAAAAATTCCAAAATGGACCATATTAAATTAGGCAACAGCTGGTGAAGAAGGTTTAGTTTAGGGACTGTCCTGACAGCTGGAAAAAAAGTGATATGTGGTCCATACTGAATGTCATATTAAAAATTAGCAGTAAATAATTACAAGTTAACTAGAAATGTACTGTCTTGATTTCAAAGCTTAAACAATCTTCCTTGGGCTATATTAAGACCATTTTAAAGTTCTTTAATCTCTGCTCAAGAGAATTTATTTTCTAGCAGGTGTGCCTTAAAACTAAAAATGTAGACATGACTTAAAATCATTTCCATGAGCTTCAAGCACTTCCACGTGTTTAAAAAAATAGTCATTTCAATGTTGCTTGAAACTCAGGGAAGGTCATGGGGAGAGGAAGCTGTGAAAACCTTAATCCTGCAAATCCCATGACACACGGCATGATGCAATGGGGTATGGAGCCAGAAGGGTTGGGTTCAAGCCTCTGCTCTGCTAATTACTAAGTAGGAGGTTTGGGGTAAATTCATGCCCTTTTCAGATCTTAGTTTTCTCGTTCAACTTGGCAATAATAACATCTACCTTCCAAACTATTGTGAGGAGTAAGTGATCTATATATAGTACCTAGGACAATAGGCCCATGGTTCCCAAACTGTGCACTGAGGTACCCCTGGGGACTGCAGCACATTTATAGAGGCAGTATGGGATATTTTAAATTTTCAAGGAAACTACAGCAATATTTGAAATCTGTCAGCCACTGTGTGAACTACTAGCTCCAGGTAGTTCACAGTTTCAATATTAGATCATACTACATTCCTTTCAGTGACATCATATCTTTGTGAAGCTGAGTTTTGTTGGTTGCTGGACAAAAAGTAAATAAGCATGAAAATCAATGTAGAACAGGAAATGAAGGTAGTGGTATCTAATCTGATTTCAATGTCTGAGAGGTACGCAGTGCCCAAGAGGCCCACACATGTTGCTGGTAAGTGACTTGGTTAAAACTAAAAATTTTTTTCCTTCAACTATGTGTATTATTTTTTTCTCAAAAAACTACTAAGTTGTTAGTATATAAATACATTTTAAGTTGTTTGGACCTAACCACTCAAATCGACAGTACAGTTATTTACTTTGGTCTAGGAATTCTGAGGATGTCATAAATCAAAAAAATTGGGGGACTTCTGCAGTAGGTACCTAGTTAATATTCATTTCCTCTCAAACTTGATGTACTTTCACATGATTGAACCCTTTCTCTCAAAATTTAGATAAATTTACTTCTGTTCTCATTAGTAATGATTACCAGTATTCTCTGCCTTTGTAGTTTGATGGGGCCCTGTGATTACCTCTGGCCAGTGGGATTTGAAGAAGTTATGAACTCTCCATTCACTCGTCCCCTGTTGATACATTCTACTAAGATGAGGAGAAAAGAGAGCCTCAAGATCTAAGTAGGTTCAAATGTCAAGTTACTGTATGGAAGATAAGTTTTCCTGGAGAGTCACCTGGACCCACTGAGTCAAGCCAGTGATATTTGGTGGTTTGTGTGCTATGAAGCATAGGCTTGTACTATCATGACTAATACTCAAACTTGTTTCTTTCTATTGCCCTGTCCACCATTCTCCTACATATGGTTTTCTGACTCTTTTTATGGCAAATTCTAAAAGATAATTAGGTAAAAACCGGTACTGTAGAAAATGTTGCCTGAATAATAGAAGACTAGATGGGGGAAAACTCAGAGAATAGTTACTAACAGTTTCAACTAAACAGCCTGATGACAATGTGATGCCCCAGATCACGAATAAGAGTCAAGAAGACATTCAGTTAATGTCAAGCTGTGGTTTATAACATCTTAAGGGTTAAAAAGAAAAATGCAAACATTTTAACAAAAGAGTACCAATTAGGTACAAGGAAATATACAGTAAGATAAAGCCACTTTTATATAAAGTATTGGAACCAAGGATGTTCAATAAGAAGTTATTTTCTCTATTCTTGGGAAATTGGCCTTATATCACAACTGGAGAAGCAATTCAAACAAGCACACATTTCTAGAGTGGGGAAATTTCTAATTGGGCTAGAGGGTATAGAAGTCATCTTTTCCAGTGGTTACATAATGCAAGTAGGAGGATGCTGCTTTGAAAGGAAAATTTAAATAAGTTCCCCAATACCTCAGATATTAGAAAGAAGATGAGAATGGCTAGGATGAAATCAGGAAAAGAAAGAAAATTATATCCATTGATTCATCAGTATTTACTGAATATATTAATATGCATTCCATAGATGCAGGTAACTGGGACTTAGTACCTGATTCTAAAGGGCTATTAATCTAGCAAGGAGACAGACTTGGAAAGCATAGTCACAACATGGTGTGTCAATTACTCTAAAGGGCAATGCTCTGGAAAATCACAGATCTGCAAAAATGTTTTCCTGGAAGAATCAGCACAGTTTTCATCAAAGAGGAAATATTTAAGCTGGATCTTGAAAGACAAATAGTGTCAAGAACTGTGAAGTGTTGAGATTTTATCCTATTAGCAAACTAACAAATTATCCTGCAACAGTTTCATAGAAGCTGGCAAAAAACATGAAATTCCTTAATCAAACAGAAAGATCTTTACTACTCACAGCTATCATAGCCAGACTATTAGCACTTTCTTATACCAATGCCTGGGTCCCAGTTCCCACGAGTGACCCAACAAGGGCCAGGTAACACTTGCACATACAGTGGGCTGCATTACAGGGGAGAAACCCCAAGCTTATGGAGCCCAACTTTTTTTTACAACAGGCAATAAACATGCCGGCCCTTTGCTCCAGAGGAAGACACTATCCAGTCTTCCAAGACTGCTTGCCATACAAACATCCTGGAAAAGATAATCCAGAACAAAGGTAGTGAGTGCCTCTGCTCAGAAGAAATGCAAAAATGTAAGTGATCCATGGAGAATTGTCCCTCAACAAGCAGAAGTCATCAGGATAATATAGCATGATATCTTAGCAGGATGTATAATATATCTGAATAGCTGGAGTACAGAATACCTTTTAAAGAATGAACCAGTGGGAGATATAGACATGGGGGGAGGGTGTGTTGGGAAGAAAAAAGTTAATCCATAGAATTACATTAGAATTAGATTATTAAGTAGAGGAAAAACATAGAGAATATTATACTTCATTAACCAATATTTATTCAGTGTCAGCCTCATGGTAGGTATTCACTATATTAATTGAATGAATGAATGAAAAACCTGCTTTGCCTCATAAGCATAGGAAGCCATCATAACTTTAAATGAAGAAGCAAATGATCACATCTGGCAGCACTGTGACAAAAGCATCATTGTTGAAAGAGAACAACTGAGGCACTTTGCCTATATTTAGTAGGTTTTTGCAATAAGATGGATTAGGGGAGGTGAAGGTTTAAACTAAAAGATAACGTGTGGAAACAGTGGGGAAATGGGAAGGTGGGATGAATTGGGAGATTAGGTTTGACAAAAGTACACTACCATGTGTAAAAGAGATAGCTAGTAGGAACCTGCTGTATAGCACACGGAGCTCAGTGCAGTGCTCTGTGTTGGCCTAGTTGGGTGGGATGGGGGGGAGGTCCAAGAGGGAGGGGATGTGTGTATGCATATGGCTGATTCACTTTGCTGTGTGGCAGAAATTAACACAACATTGTAAAGCAATTATACTCCAATAATAAGTAAATAAATAAATAAATGTGGCCCTTGGGCGGGGTGGGGGGAAAGAAATGAGGATTGAGAGAAGTTGTTGAATTAATTTTAGGAGAACCAGCAACATCCAGTCAACTGGATGTGGAAGTGAGAGTTCAAGGATAAATGAGTTATCAGGCAGGTTTAGGAGTGGAAGGTTGTTGAATAAATGGTGATGTCACTAACTGAGATAGAAAATGCAAGAGAAGATTCAAGTAGGAGATAATGAGGGAGTGGTAGGCATTGAGATAATAGCTAAAGACAAAAGAGTGGAGGAAATAAAAAGGAGAAACTCCATAACTAATACAAAAGAGGCTTGCTTATATATGAGAAGTATCAACATTACTGTGTGAGAAGAAGAGAAAAAGCTCGAAAAAATGGAAAAAAAAAAGTATTGGGAGATGGGGAAAGGGAATCAAGAGAAGAACACGTTGAAACCAAGAAAAGGCAGTTTCATAAGGGAAAGATTAGCAAGGAGGTGTCAATTTGGATGGGTGCTAACAAGTACCCATTGGATTCAGCTTTTGGATCATCACAGATTTTAAGAAAATAATAGGCAGAGGCAGATTATACGAAGAAGCCTTAATTCAGAGAGGGGAGAGATCGGTTCAATTAAGTTGGCATCAACTTATCTGCTGTGATAAGCTGTGAAAAGAAAGTATTTTTCCAAATATACACCTTAAAAAGAACTTTCCAAATAGCACTTATAGGTCATCACCTAAAATCCCCTCCATTATACATTGCTACTTTGAGTTATAAAGATTTATTCCTTTTCAAACATCCCCCTAATAAAATGCAATTACTCCTGAAAATATTAATGCCTTAAACTCTTGCTTTGAAGTGTTAGTTGACAAGGCTTTAACAGAGAAAATGTTCTTCACTAATGACACATCAGAGTGGTCTTAGTATTCTAGAAGCAGAATGACAGAGGAAAGGGCCTATTAAAAGGGGAACTGTGAGATTGGTTAAAGATGGTGGAGAAGAAGGACATGCTCTCACTCGCTCCTGTGAGAACACAGGAATCACAGCTACCTGCTGAACAATCATCAACAGGAAGACACTGGAACTCACCAAGAAAGATACCACACATCCAAAGACAAACAAGAAGGCACAATTACATGGTAGGAGGGGCGCAGTCACAATAAAATCAATACCGATAACTGCTGGGTGGGTGACTCACAAACTGGAGAACACTTATAGCACAGAAGTCCACCCACTGGAGTGAAGGTTCTGAGCCCCATGTCAGGCTTCCCAACCTGGGGGGCCGGCAACAGGAGGAAGAATTCCAAGAGAATAAGACTTTGAAGGCTAGTGGGATTAGATTGCAGGACTTCGACAGGATTAGGGGAAACAGAATCTCCACACTTGGAGGGCACACACAAAGTAGTGTGTGCATCGGGACCTAGAGGAAGGAGCAGTGACCCCATAGGAGACTGAATCAGACCTACTTGCTAGTGTTGGAGGGTCTCCTGCAGAGGCGGGGGGTGGCTCTGTCTCACTGTGAGGACAAGGACACTGGCAGCAGAAGTTCTGGGAAGTACTCCTTGGCGTGAGCCCTCCCAGAGTCAGCCATTAGCCCCACCGAAGAGCCTGGGTAGGCTCCAGTGTTGGGTCGCCTCAGGCCAAACAACCAACAGGGAGGGTACCCAGACCCAACCATCACCAGTCACGTGGATTAAAGTTTTACTGAGCTCTGCCCACCAGAGCAACAGCCAGCTCTACCCACCACCAGTCCCTCCTATCATGAAATCTGCACAAGCCTCATAGATAGCCTCATCCACCAGATGGCAGACAGCAGAAGCAAGAAGAACTACAATCCTGCAGCCTGTGGAACAAAAACCATATTCACAGAAAGATAGACAAGATGAAAAGGCAGAGGGCTATGTACTACATGAAGGAACAAGATGAAACCCCAGAAAAACAACTAAATGAAGTGGAGATAGGCAATCTTCCAGAAAAAGAATTCAGAATAATGATAGTGAAGATGATCCAGGACCTCAGAAAAAGAATGGAGGCAAAGATCAAGACGATGCAAGAAATGTTTAACAAAGACCTAGAAGAATTAAAGAACAAACAAAAAGAGATAACAATACAATAACTGAAATGAAAAATACACTAGAAGGAATCAATAGCAGAATAACTGAGGCAGAAGACCAGATAAGTGACCTGGAAGACAGAATGGTGGAATTCACTGCTGTGGAACAGAACAAAGAAAAAAGAATGAAAAGAAATGAAGATAGCCTAAGGGACCTCTGGGACAACATTAAATTCAACAACATTCGCATTATAGGGGTCCCACAAGGAGAAGAGAGAGAGAAAGGACCTGAGAAAATATTTGAAAAGATTGTAGTCGAAAACTTCCCTAACATGGGAAAGGAAATAGCCACTCAAGTCCAGGAAGCACAGAGAGTCCTTCACAGGATAAACCCAAGGAGAAATACGCCGAGACACATAGTAATCAAATTGGCAAAAATTAAAGACAAAGAAAAATTATTGAAAGCAGCAAGGGAAAAACGACAAATAACATACAAGGGAACTCCCATGAGGTTAACAGCTGATTTCTCAGCAGAAACTCCACAAGCCAGAAGGGAGTGGCATGATATACTTAAAGTGATGAAAGGGAAGAAACTACAACCAAGATTACTCTACCCTGCAAGGATCTCATTCAGATCTGATAGAGAAATCAAAAACTTTACAGACAAGCAAAATCTAAGAGAATTCAGCACCACCAAACCAGCTCTACAACAAATGCTAAAGGAACTTCTCTAAGTGGGAAACACAAGAGAAGAAAAGGACCTACAAAAACAAGCCCAAAACAGTTAAGAAAATAGTAATAGGAACATACATATCAATAATTACCTTAAATGTGAATGGGTTAAATGCTCCAACCAAAAGACACAGGCTTGCTGAATGGATACAAAAACAAGACCCATCTATATGCTGTCTACAAGAGACCCACTTCAGACCTAGGGACACATACAGACTGAAAGTGAAGGAATGGAAAAAGATATTCCATGCAAATGGAAATCAAAAGAAAGCTAGAGTAGCAATATTCATTTCAGATAAAATAGACTTTAAAATAAAGAAGGTTACAAGAGACAAGGAAGGACACTACATAATGATCAAGGGACCAATCCAAGAAGAAGATACAACAATTATAAATATATATGCACCCAACATAGGAGCACTTCAATACATAAGGCAACTGCTAACAGCTATAAAAGAGGAAATTGATAGTAACACAGTAATAGTGGGGGACTTTAACACCTCATGCACACCAACTGACAGATGATCCAAACAGAAAATTAACATGGAAACACAAGTTTTAAATGACAATATAGACCAGATAGATTTAATTGATATTTATAAGACATTCCATCCTAAAACAGCAGATTACACTTTCTTCTCAAGTGCACACGGAATGTTCTCCAGGATAGATCACGTCTTGGGTCACAAATCAAGCCTCAGTAAATTTAAGAAAACTGAAGTCATATCAAGCATCTTTTCTGACAAGAACGCTATGAGATTAGAAATGAATTACAGGGAAAATAACGTAAAAAACACAAACACATGGAGGCTAAACAATACGTTACTAAATAACCAAGAGATCACTGAAGAAATCAAACAGGGAATCAAAAAATACATAGAGACAAATGACAATGCAAACATGATGAACCAAAACCTATGGGATGCAGCAAAAGCAGTTCTAAGAGGGAAGTTTACAGCTATACAAGCCTACCTCAAGAAACAAGAAAAATCTCAAATAAACAATCTAATCTTACACCTAAAGGAACTAGAGAAAGAAGAACAAACAAAACCCAAAGTTAGCAGAAGGAAAGAAATCATAAATATCAGAGTAGAAATAAATAAAATAGAAACAGAGAAAATAAAAGCAAAGATCAATAAAACTAAAAGCTGGTTCTTTGAGAAGATAAACAAAATTGATAAACCATTAGCCAGACTCATCAACAAAAAGAGGGAGAGGACTCAAATCAATAAAATTAGAACTGAAAAAGGAGAAATTACAACAGACACTGCAGAAATACAAAGGATCCTAAGAGACTACTATAAGCAACTCTATGCCAATAAAATGGACAACCTGGAAGAAATGGACAAATTCTTAGAAAGGTATAACCTTCCAAGAATGAACCAGGAAGACACAGAAAATATGAACAGACCAATCACAAGTAATGAAATTGAAACCATGATTAAAAATCTTCCCATGAACAAAAGACCAGGACCAGATGGCTTCACAGTTGAATTCTATCAAACATTTAGAGAAGAGCTAACACCCATCCTTCTCAAAACTCTTCCAAAAATTTGCAGAGGAAGAAACATTCCCAATCTCATTCTATGAGCCCACTATCACCCTGATAGCAAAACCAGACAAAGATACTACAAAAAAGGAAACTTACAGACCAATATAACTGATGAATATAGATGCAAAATTCCTCAACAAAATACTAGCAAACAGAATCCAACAACATATTAAAAGGATCATACACCATGTTCAAGTGGGATTTACCCCAGGGATGCAAGGATTCTTCAATATACGCAAATCAATGTGATATACCATATTAACAAACTGAAGAAGAAAAACCATATGATCATCTCAGTAGATGCAGAAAAAGCTTTTGACAAAATTCAACACCCATTTATGATAAAAACTTTCCAGAGTGTGGGCATAGAGGGAACCTACCTCAACATAATAAAGGCCATATATGACAAACCCACAGCAAACATCATTCTCAATGGTGAAAAACTGAAAGCATTTCCTCTAAGATCAGGAACAAGACAAGGATGTCCACTCTCACCACTACTATTCAACATAGTTTTAGAAGTCCTAGCCACAGCAATCAGAGAAGGAAAAGAAATAAAAGGAATACAAATTGGAAAAGTAGAAGTAAAATTTTCAGTCTCTGCAGAGGACATGATAATATACATAGAAAATCCTAAAGTGCCACCAGAAAACTACTAGAGCTAATCAATGAATTTGGTAAAGTTGCAGGATACAAAATTAACGCACAGAAATCTTTGCATTCCTCCATACTAATGATGAAAAATCTGAAAGAGAGATTAAGGAAACAATCCCATTTACTATTGCAAGAAAAAGAAAAAAATGCCTAGGAATAAACCTACCTAGGGACACAAAAGACCTGTATGCAGAAAATTAAAAGACACTGATGAAAGAAATTAAAGATGATACCAACAGATGGAGAGATATACCATGTTCTTGGATTGGAGGAATCAATATTGTGAAAATGACTAACCTACCCAAAGCAATCTACAGATTCAACGCAGTCCCTATCAAATTACGAAAGGCACTTTTAACAGAACTAGAACAAAAAATCTTAAAATTTGTATGGAGACACAAAAGACCCCAAATAGCCAAAGCAGTCTTGAGGGAAAAAAGCAGATCTGGAGGAATCAGACTCCCTGACTTCAGACTATACTACAAAGCTACAATCAACAAGACAATATGGTACCGGCACAAAAAGAAAAATATAGATCAATGGAAGAAGATAGAAAGCCCAGAGATAAATCCACACAACTATGGTCAACCAGTCTATGACAAAGGAGGCAAGGATATACAATGGAGAAAAGACAGTCTCTTCAATAAGTGGTGCAGGGAAAACTGGACAGCTACATGTAAAAGAATGAAATTAGAACACTCCCTAACACCATACACAAAAATAAACTCAAAATGGATTAGAGACCTAAATGTAAGACCAGACACTATAAAACTCTTAGAGGAAAACATAGGAAGAACACTCTTTGACATAAATCATAGCAAGATCTTTTTTGATCCACCTCCTAGAGTAATGGAAATAAAAACAAAAGTAAACAAGTGGGACCTAATGAAACTTCAAAGCTTTTGCACAGCAAAGGAAACCATAAACAACACGAAAAGACAACCCTCAGAACAGGAGAAAATATTTGCCAATGACTCAACGGACAAAGGATTACTCTCCAAAATATATAAACAGCACATGCAGCTCAATATTAAAGAAACAAACAACCCAATCCAAAAATGGGCAGAAGACCTAAATAGACGTTTCTCCAAAGAAGACATACAGATGGCCAAGAAGCTCATGAAAAGCTGCTCAGCATCACTGATTATTAGAGAAATGCAAATCAAAACTACAATGAGGTATCACCTCACACCAGTTAGAATGGGCATCATCAGAAAATCTACAAACAACAAATGTTGGAGAGGGTGTGGAGAAAAGGGAACCCTCTTGCACTGTTGGTGGGAATGTAAATTGATACAGCCACTATGGAGAACAGTATGGAGGTTCCTTAAAAAACTAAAAATAGAATTACCATATGACCGAGCAACCCCACTACTGGATGCGCATATACTCAGAGAAAACCCTAATCCAAAAAGACACATGCACCCCAATGTTCATTGCAGCACTATTTACAACAGCCAGGTCATGGAAGCAACCTAAATGCCCATCGACAGTCGAATGGATAGAGAAGATGTGGTATATATATACAATGGAATACTACTCAGCCATAAAAAGGAATGAAATTTGGACATTTTTAGAGACCTGGATGGATCTAGAGACTGTCATACAGAGTGAAGTTAGTCAGAAAGTGAAAAACAAATATCGTATATTAATGAATATATGTGGAACCCAGAAAAATGGTACAGATGACTGGTTTCCAGTGCAGAAGTTGAGACACAGATGTAGAGAACAAATGTATGGACACCAAGGGGGGAAAGTGGCAGGGAGTGGGGGTGGTGGTGTGATGAATTGGGTGATTGGGATTGACATGTATACACTGATGTGTATAAAGTGGATGACTAATAAGAACCTGCTGCATAAAAATTAAATTAAATTTTAAAATTTAAAAAATAAAGGGCGGGGGGGACCTTTGAGGTCCTAAACAAACACAGCTTCTATTTGATGATTTGGTTAGAATCTGGCTAGGCTATTCTTTTTGCTGGCATGCTCTGCCAAACATTTTTTTTTCTTTTTTTTTAAACTATTTGAGAACACAGAGCAGTTGAGAAAATGTAAGTACAAGTAGATTTCTGAAAGCACATAGTCAACTGGTGAAAAGTTACTGAGGTGTTAACAGTTGCTGTTGGGACCCAGAATATCAGTTAAGATTTTAAGCTATTGCACTCCCTTTGATTACATTAAATATGCTTTTCTGGTACCAACAAAGAGTATTTTGCTACTAATCTTCACAGCAAGTAAGATTCCATAATAAGAATCTTCAACTTATTAACAGCTACTTTCCAGATTAATGAATTAATCAAGCATTTACTAAGCATCTACTATGTACCTAGCATTTATCAAGATAGTGTTTGAAGTAAGTAAAAAAAGAAGTGGAGTTGGGAATTATTTTAATTGAAAGGTAAGTTTGTGGCATGTAAACCTGTAACAATGAATTGTATTAAACAAAAATGAGAGTTCCAAGTTGGCCATAATGCTCATCTTATTAGAAATGTAAATGCCACTGTGGGAATAAGAATTCTCTGGTAGCCAGTATGTTCAAGATCTCTTCCACTAAGCAAATTCTCATGAATATTTAATTCTCATGAAAGAAGAGACGGGGAGAAGAGAATAGAGGAGAGGGGAGGGAAGGGGAGGAAAGCACGAAATAATAGAATAAATACATCACCTTTTCTACTTTGTCCGTCTAGTTTCGTTTAGCTTCACCATGATTTAAGTTTCAAAAGCTAATGAGAATATGCTTATGTTTTAGCCTACTATGAAATGATAGATCCTTGATGTAAGCAGTCCCAAATGTTAACCAATTATAATATTACCTTCTAATAGATTAAAAGGAAAAAAAATAATCATTCTCTTTCACTTCAAAAATATACATCTATTTATGTCCCGATTTTCCTTTTTCTTTTCTTGTTTCCTTTTTGTTGTAATTATAAAATGCTTAAAGTTTTCTGTAAACCTAAAACTACCCAAAAAATTGAAGTCTATTAAAATTTTTTTAAATGCTTGAGGGCCAGGTATTATGCTTTTCATGTCTAATATGGATAAAATTTTGTCTGTTCTTTCACTTTATGAATTGAAAAATCGATACATTTGGATCTACCAGTGATTTTAAAAATGGATTCTTAACACAAATTTCACAAGACCTTTCCAATTCCAAATTTTAACTCTAGTGTCTAGGATAAGAGAGGTAACTGGTACATTGATTATTTACAAGGTACTTTTACACCATAAGGAAGAATCACAACTAACAAATTTGGGAAGAGGAGCACACCCAGTGTGGAGATCTTGCATACAACTCACATGCAGCTTCCTGAGTATCACCTGTATTGCAAAAGGAACTTGAATTGTGGCCATGTACAATTTAGCAACACCCTACAAAATTTAAGGCTTTTGAATACTCTATGTACCAAAGAGTTTCTAGGAAGTTATCCAAATGAAATAGTCATGGATGTGAGCAAAGATGCATTTACAAAGATAGTCATAACAGTCATGGCTATTGAAAAACTGAAAACTCAAATATCCATCAATAGGGAATGATTCAGTAAACTACTATATTATTCCCCCATGAAGGAATATTATGTGGCCATTAAAATTTAAATGAATGGTAAAAAATGTTCACAATAGATTGTGAAGTTAAAAAATCAGAGTTTAAACAGTATATATGGTATAATCAATTTTATAAATATATGTATTTACATACAGCTATAGTTATAGGTAGATACAGATATAAATAGAACAAAGACCTGAAGAACCATGCTAGTCAAAGTTATCATTCACCTGGTCTACTACAATAACCTCCTAACTGTTTTTCATCTACTCCTGTCTTCTAATAATCCTACTTCTTCTTCTAGACTGCAGCCATATTGTTTCAAAATGCAAATACTATCATATCATTCCCAGTTAGAAATACTTAAAAGTGTTCCTTCTACTTTTAGGATAAAGAACAATCTCCTTCTTGCAATTTGCAATGATTGTTCCCTGCCTGGTTCTCTGTCTCTGTCTCTGTCTCTCTCTTTCACCTCTTGCCACTCTCCTCCAGGTCCCTCTTAACTACACTGTCTACATGGACAACTGTACCCCAAAATTCAGTTCAAGCAGACACATGTGAGGTATTCTTATCCTCCTGGAACTAAGCATTGTTTTCATCCTCCCTAATTTGTACAGTACAAGAAACTTCAAATACCCATTCCTAAAGAGGAATTCATATTTCCTATCATACCGAAAAATAGGCAGAAGGGTTTTCAATCAGCCCTGAAGCAAGGTCTTGGCTAGAGAATAAACAAAAATGCACAAAGGCTGTTGGCCTCTCTCTGAAGGGTTTCTCTGGCAAGCCATTCAGTTTACCAGAACAAGAGCAGGGCTGCCATCATTTGGGTATAGAAAGTGGAGGATCTACCTTTTTGTCTTTGTCTCTGAATCATGGTCATAGAAGAATATTGATACATTAGCAACACACACATCCTTCCTCATCACATCTACCTCTCACACCAGCTGTGTGTCTTTAGGAAAATCCTTTAACTTCTCAGCACCTCAGTTTCCTACACCACAAAATGGGAGCTGAACTCAGTCATAAGTCTATTGCTACAATTTTGTCCTGATAGCTGTAACTGTAAGATTTGCTGGCTTTGGTGTTCACCTTGTATACAAAATTAGACATGAAGAACATATATAGCTTTTCCTGGCCCTATAAAGCCCTGGGAATCGATTTGGCCAATAGATGCCACAAAGAAAAGATTGCTGGAGATAGCACGTGGCATTGCAAGACAAGCCAAAGCTTTTAGCCACCTACATTCAAATCCATAGATCAAACCTGGGCAGCCCAAATGCTTCATGAATTTCAGCAGCTGGATGAACCTCTGAACTTGTACTGTGTGTGTGTGTGTGTGTGTGTGTGTGTGTGAGAGAGAGAGAGAGAGAGAGAGACTTTCTTGCAAAGGAAACCCCCCAAAACTGCAAACAATCCTCCTTGTGTGCCTGAGGTCTAGATTGTTCATGGCTACACTGAGATAAATTCAACAACAGGTTGTGTAGTGGGGCACCTCAGGAGGCTGATAGGCTTATAGACCCTAATCGTCACAGTACTCCACATTAAAATTCCTTTGAAAACGGCATTCATGAAAGGGAAATAGCACGTCCTGCAAGAAGAAACCAAGGTAGACAGTGAACTCTTTCCCTCATAATTTTTCTTACTAGTCTTTCTGATTTTACAGCATGATATGTTCTGAACCTTTTAGTAAAATGGAGGTTTCTCATTTCAGCCTAACTGCTGTTAATCTGTTCCAAATGTTAAAGTTGCAAGTAAGGTCTGGTAACCATCGCTGCATTGAATTGATAATAGGAATAGAGCTGATCACCATCTGGTTTGGTTCAGAGTACAACTTGCTGCCTAATATTGCAGAATTTGAGCTGGAAGTCCCTTGTATTTCATGAATGCCACAAAAAAAGAATTTAAACAAATAGCACTCCCCAATAGTCATATGTCCTTATTTATTGCTCTATAGGTTTGCTAAATATGGAATATCACATTACTAATTTTGGCAAATTCCAGGGTATATAAACAGGCCAAAACCTCTTAACATAAATTATGCCAGAGCTGCCTAATGATAATTTGAAAAATTCATGGTGTTGGTTTTCCAGAGTTATGACAGAAAACAATTTCAGAAATAGGAAACAAAATTTGAAATTGGTTTCTTATTGCATGCCTCCCTTACCAATCCTGCTGTTGCAGATCTATGAAAATATACTTGATTCTACCACTTTATGAATAAATTGGAAAATCTGATTTATATAGAACTACCAGTGATTTCTAAAATGGATTGTTGACTCAAAAGGAAACATTTTACAAGTCCTTTCCAATTTTAAAATTCTCTGTTGTAAATATTGCAATAATTCTGGCAAAAATCTGGCTTTATAAAAAGGAAACTTTCTTCTAATTACATAAAGTTATTACTGGGTATGATATTCTCTGAAGAATTTGAGTATCCAGACAATGAATATTTAATGACAATAAATATTTAATATTTATTTAAGGACTACATCAAGCTACTCCCATTGTATTCCCATTGTATTCCCAATGTTTTGAATTACACCTGGCACAAAGGAGTCTACTTAATGAATGGAGCCCAAGAGACCAATATGGGAGGGAACAAGTCTTTGAATAACAACTTCCTATTCGCTTCAAATTTCTACACTTTAATGAGGAGATTTTGCAAAATATAATCAGAATGTAACGTCTCCATAAACAATGCAATAGCACGCAATGCCCCTTTCAGGTATAACATCTATACTGGCAGGAGACCCCGATTTCCTAAAGGCTCATTGCTCATTTATTTAGGAATGCATGCCCCAAAATACAAAAGCAAGGCAGAGACACAGGAAGGGACATAGCCCTCCTTGACAGACTTTTTTCTTTATATGGTTGTTATAAATACAGAATATCTCAAGGCACTCCCTCTACTGCAAGGAAACAAGATTTATTTAGACATGACTTTCTCAATTAACAAAGGCTTTAGGAATTCCTTCTGAAACTTCTGCCCAATTTTTAAACTGTATTAATAATTGTGTCATTTCATTTTGATAAGATAGACCTTCTAATATGTCCCAGTTAAATACTTACAAGTATCTAATGGCCAATGGTTAAATGACTTGAATGTAATCAAAGATTTGCAAGGCAGGAGTAGAGGTCATCTAGTCCAGCTGTGTACATCCATTTGTAGGCAGAATCATATGAAAAAGTATCAAAGAAGATATGAATGTGCCACTCCTGTTTTTAGAGACCTTCCAAGTAGATTTTAACATCCATTGAATGACCTTCCAAGAATCCTCCTAGAATCAGGCAGTTCTTTAAACTTCACTTTCCTTCGACACCTTCTGGCTTACCTGTGTGCTAAAAGAATAGCTCTCATCTACTTCCCAAAAGCTAATGTCTATGAACTATGGACTGTTTTGTTTTTTTAACAGTATGATTTCCATAATAAGAGCAAGGTTGAGGTAAAAGAGCAAATTTATCTTCCTGTTCTTTTTCTCCTTCCTTTCCAATCTCGAAACTCCTTTCTTTTCAGGTTCTGCACATCATACCTCTGAAGCCTACTGTGTATTTGCTTTGTCACCCATCAGACATAACTCTACAGAGAGAAAAAGTGCCTCTGTGGCACATTATAACTTGTGCCAATAAATCCCCACAATATCAAGAAAATTCCTTTGTACCGTGATAAAGATGTCTTCTAACAGCCAAGAAAGGAAACACCAGTCCACATGTGCACCTTAAAAGAAACTTCATGTACTTTGTTTATCCTGTCCATCTGACAGCCCTGCAATCTGGGAAGCTAAGCAGAATTGGGTCTGCTTAGTACTTGGAAAGGAGACAGTTTGAGAATACCCAGTACTAGAGGCTTTCTCTCTTCCCACCTCCATTACCCATACCCTATCTGCCCAGAGCAGTGTGGTGGTGCAGAAAGCAAACTGAATCCCAGATAAGCAATAAAGTGATTCAATAACTTTCTATGAATTACAAATCTTCACTGTGCCCAAATTCTCAGGACAAGTTTTTAAAATTTCTTTCAGCTCTAAAAGTCTAAAACCAATTTTCCTAGTAAAAGTCTATTTAGTTAGGAATGGGGTATGCTGATGGGGTACTAAACTTGAAGAAGAAATATAAAGTTAAATGTGTGCAACACTGAAAATATTCTGAACTTACACTCTGCTTTTCCCCCTGCATTAGTTTACTCTGACTTTTCCTCCATGACTGAATTGCATTTTCCCTCCACTCTGCCTATGCAAGTTCCATTTCATCCTCAAGACCTAGTTCAAGTCTAACATTCTGCTTGAAGCCTAATTGCTAAAATCCTCGTTAAACTCTATCCTCTGAATATTATACCCACAGTCTTGACCATATGGTTCTGGGTTTAATTATTCTCTATTTTTAAAAATATTTCTATTTTTTCTTATCTGCCCATCCAGATTGCCAACTCCTTGAGGAAAGTTAAACTACTGTGAGCTTTGGTACTACTTCTCCTTTCAACACTTTCTAAGCAAAACCTCGAGCAGGATCTTGAAACTGTGCCTGAGTTTCCTCATCTCTAAGACAGAGCTAGCCATACTAAGCATACTTGGTTGTTGAGACATAGTAATAAATAAATACTTGCTGATAATCAATAAATACTTCATCATTAAGGAAATCAATGTTTCCTTAATGATTTGGAAAATTTTTTTTTAATGTATTTCAGGATCATCATTATAAAAATCAGTTTCCATTGGACAGCATTTTAGACCTCATGATAGGATGGTCAGGTGACTCAGTACTGACATTGCTTTAGATGTTGATGTTTGAAAAAACATCCCTCTTAATAGTTATACTTGCTTTGTCTCTTCCTCTATCAAAAAATAAAAATAGTGGGCCAAAGAGAAATCTGAGCTTTGGTGAATGTTTCTATTCAAAATAAAGATCCTCTGCTTATTCACTGGATATGTCTGCTGAAACTCCATAAGAGGCAAGAAAAGCATGTTGAGAAAATCTGTTATAGGCAAGGGTTTAGATACCCCAAGCTTTTGATACACCACTCAAAGGAGAGGTGAGTGTAAACATCGCCAAATGAACATGATTAGGCCAGGCCAAAAAAATCACTCATCTCAGCTGTCCTTTCCCCTGGTATAGTACAGAATAGCCTCTTGGGGATAACGGATTTAGCTCACTAGAAAATATATTATATTATATATATAAGAAGGAAGTTGGGCTTCCCTGGTGGCGCAGTGGTTATTATATATATGAGAAGGAAGTTGGGCTTCCCTGGTGGCGCAGTGGTTGAGGGTCCGCCTCCCGATGCAGGAAGCACGGGTTCGTACCCCGGTCCGGGAAGATCCCACGTGCCGCGGAGCGGCTGGGCACGTGAGCCATGGCCGCTGGGCCTGCGCGTCCGGAGCCTGTGCTCCGCAACGGGAGAGGCCACAACAGTGAGAGGCCCTTGAACCGCAAAAAAATAAATTAATTAATTAATTAAAAAATAAATCATTTTGAAATAATGAAAATTCACTGTTAACGTTCTTTTTTTTTCTTTTTGCGGTACGTGGGCCTTTCACTGTTGTGGCCTCTCCCGTTGCGGAGCTCAGGCTCCGGACGCGCAGGCCCAGCGGCCATGGCTCACGTGCCCAGCCGCTCCGCGGCACGTGGGATTTTCCCGGACCGGGGCACGAACCCGTGTCTCCTGCATCGGGAGGCGGACCCTCAACCACTGCGCCACCAGGGAAGCCCAATGTTATTTTCTTAATAAGCAAAACTAAAAAAATTTCCACGTTTAAAGCAATTATTTCAAATTTTAAAATACGCCCAATGTTTGATAACTTAAAAATAATCTCATATTTTCCCAGCTATACCTGAAGTTTAAACAAGCAAACAAAATAGCTCAACTAGCAAAGGGAGAGATTTAGTTTAGTTCTTTGTGCAATGATGGTCATTTTTTTACTTGAGATTTCCAAAAAGTCTAATGTAATAGAGACATCTTTAATTGGACAACTTCAAATGCCTTCTGTGTATGTCAAGGAAATGAAAATGCCAAATGATCCATCAGAAATCCCTATATGTCAGGCACAATTAGGAATAAGAATAGCCTTATTAGGAATAAGAACAGCCTTGTTAGGAATTGTTGACTGTGGACCCCTCTACTATTGAAGATTTTTCTTTGCTGACTGAAGGGCTCTTTTGTGGCAGCCCTGAGTCAACCTGCTTTAATACATTATTTCAAAAGCCAACATAAAGCAGAATTTCTAAAAAGTCTTCTTGGAGAAAAATCTTGAGGAGGAATGAAGGAATAATTGAAAAATAGTACAATCAGCTATGGAGCATTTAAGAATCAAGTCTATATGCTCCCAGAAATTTTGCACACCACTGGGAGACTTTCTTCCTTCTCTTTCTTACTTGCCTGAAACTTAGACCAATTAATATAATATCATTTAAGCATCTATAATTCATGAAGCCAAATATAAAAAATGCAGAGAAAAAGTACAAAATACAGAAAGCAGTTATTTCACATGGCATTTTAAAAGTCTATGAAATAAAGAGATGAGGATAATAAATATGAAATAGTTAAATAAAGCTAAGTATGTAATAAGTTATTAAGTCTGGTAGTTATATGCTTTGATACAGAGTTTTACCAAAACTGAGACAGGACTTAAGTTGTCCCTGAGGCAAAGTATTTAGAGAATAGGAAAGGCATCCCAAACCCCTCAAATAGTAGGCCAAGAAAAACAGTCAAAGGAATTCTCATGAAAGATTTTGAAATAGTGAAAACTTTTCTCCAACTCTTTCTTTTGATGAGAAATCACTTGAAATCCCTAAGGAAATTTATAATAAGGACCCATGTTTCATCATTAGTAGTAGAATAGTAGTAGTAGTATAAAACCATTATTTTAACTCAGTACCTGCCACCCATTCTGTGCTTCATAAGTGCCAATTACTGTTTATAATTATTATATGATTAATCCTGACAACAACCTTAGAAGTAGAAATTCTTATTCCCACTTTGTAGATTAGGAAATTGAAGCTTCTCCAAATCATGCAAAATCTGAAATGACCCACATTTTAGTTCTTCTCAGAAGAAATAAACTAGAAATATATTTATGTTGCTCAGTTTGTAACACTTCAGTTAATTCACCAATAAATGTTTATTGATAACCTAACATATGAAAGTACAATGCTAGGAATTTACATTCTATGAAAGACTTCTTCAGGATGATGGAACTGATCGAATGCATGATGTATCGAAATGTCTTGAGATAAGAACTGGGCAACTGGGAAGAGTTTGGATTTGAATTAATAATAATGGCAAGAAAATAAAAGAGCAAGATAGAGAACACAAAATTTTTCCAGGAAAGTAAAATCAATTTAATTTAATATTTGGACCAGCTGTAACAGTATTTTCATAGTCAAAATTATGTAAAATACTAAATGTTAATATGATCAAAATTACAATGTTAACTGTAGTAGGAAGAGAGGGATGTGGGAAGGGTGTTCATATGTGGTAGGGATGGAGAAAGAGAGCTAAATCCTCATCTTCCATAAAGGAAAATCAATGATTAAAATTGAAAAATCAAGAAGAAACAACACAAACCTGTTAAGTAAAGATATCAATATACTGACAAAAGTTAAATGGACGTAAGTTAAAAGGATGAAGAAGTGACCTTATAGAACTACTTGACTCCTTAAGCTATGTGTATGTATAATTTGATAAAAATGAACATCCATGATTTATAGAGCATGGTGAATTTTTGAGTGGAAGAATAACAAAACTTGCTCTAAATGTATTAAGCAATACAATGTATTAAGAGAGAGAGGGAAATCAGTTGGAAATCTATTCCCCTAGGTTAAAGGGAATGTAATAAAGACTTGAACCAAGTTATTGTCAGTGAAGCCAGAAGGAAAGGGGACTATTTAGAAGACAGTTCAGACAGAATCACAAGGACTTGGGAGATATTGGATATAGATACACAGGGGGGATGTTTAGGATAATTCAGAGGCATGTTTAAGATAATTTGGAAGTTTATAACCTGAATTACTAGATGGAGCTGCTCTCTGTGTAGTTTTCTGATTAATTCACAATAACATGTATTATTCTCTACTATATAAACATATTATAATTTTTATTTTTATTATACATACTAGTATATACAATACATGTTATATATGTATTCTGGAGAGATACTAATCCCTTGTTGGTTATATGGATTGCAAGTATTGACTCCCAGTAACTTACCTTTCGATTTCTTTATGGTGATTTTTGATGAAGAGAAATTCTTAATTTAATCTTGGTATTTATTTGGTTTTCTTGATTTGAGTGAGGATTACTGTCTTTCAATAATTCTGAGGAATTCTTTTTGAATACTCTTTCCCATTGACTCTATAATCTCCTTCTAGAACTCTGATAAAAAGTATATTCTTCCTTAATTCTCCACAGCTATTAACTTCTCTATCATGTTTTTCACTTCTCTCTGGACTGTAGTTTAGATAAGTTCTTCAGAAATTACTTCACCAATTCTCTTTTCTGCTGCGTCTAATCTGATGGTTAATCTTTTCACTGTTTTTAATTATTATGTTAATAATTTCTAGAATTTCTATTTAGTTATTTTTCAAATCTACTTGTTACCTATTTATGTTTTCAAGCTTCTATCTCTTTAATCATATTAACCATGATTGTACATTCTGTCTCATAATTCCAGTGTTTATAGTTTTGGGAGGTCTATTGTTTTGATTGTTTTGGTAGATTCTCATTTATGATGTCTTGTCTCCTTGGGTGCTTTATGATTTTTTTACCATGAAAGTTCATTTTCCTTGGTGGTTGAGGCCTAAACTGAAGTTGGAATTCCTCCAAATAATTTTCATTTGTTTCCGCCAGTCATCTGGGGGCATTACCAGCTGGAAACATTCTAAGCTAAGCTCTCCACTAAACTCCTTGAGGCTTTTCAGACCCATTGAGGGGCCAGTTTGTACTTATATATTCTCAAGGAAATGTTTACTTATACTTCACTTACCTAGCATTACTGGAGAATTTCCTTGGTGTTTCCATCTTTATTTCACTCCTACACATCTCAGCTTTGTGTAGGGGTATCCTATTAGGTAGGTTTCCTTCCATAGGTGGATCTTCAGTTTTAACTAGTATCCCCCATGGCCCAAGAAGCTGTCAAATGGAAACCCAGTATTTCAGGATTCAGCAGAAATCCTCAGAACAAAACTAGGTTTGGCACTTATCTTTTATGGTTCCTGGTTTACTCTGTTTTTGGATTTGGCTGCTTTGCCAGGTCATCAATGCAAAAAAAAAAGTATATACATAATACATGTAATATATATAAAAAATATACATAAGATTTTATTTTATCCAACTTTTAAAAATCTGTTCAAAGGGTGGTTTAGAGTAACTAATCTCCAGAAATATACATCCAGGTCTCCATCTTCCTTTAATGGTAAACTCAACTTTCTTGCTTTCCACGTTGTAGAATACATCCTGTTTTAACCCTGTTCCACTGCTTATAGATCTGTGATGTTGAGTCTGCAGTTCTATACTGTGTATGACTATGCTCCTTTGCTACAGTGAAAGGCTAAACTGATTTAGTCAGTACATGTTGCTAAACCAGGCCTACACTGCTTATCTGGCAGTACATTGGTACAGGTACACTGTCTCAAGCTTCTGAAAACCAACAAACGAACAAACAAAACCAGTAAATGGCCTCTAATAAACCAAGGGTTGCTATATCTAGCGTAGAACAAAAGGACTGTCAGGGAATCACTGAAGTATACAATGCTTTTATTTATCTCCTCTGTCAGTGTTTTTTTAGATGTTGTTAGAAGGCTGATTTTTTGAGAGGTAAAGCTGTATTGTACATAAGAAGCAATTTCAATAACTAGGGTTCTGCTTAGTTATCGTAACAAGTCTCATCTATTTGAAATCAAATGTATTGATTTAATAATAACTGATTTTATAAGTAAACACACATGTGAATGTCCAAAGGTGACTGTTTCTGATGACTGTTATTTCACTAAAGGAACAAAGTTCTGACAAAAAGCACATTGCTGATTCCTATAATTAAGGAAAGGTTAACAATTAGAAGAGATAAGCAGCTGGGAGAGAATTAAAATCAGAAAAAGGAAAAGTGAGGAGAGACCTGCCACTTGAGAGGAAAAATAGATTGTGGTTTTTCGTGCTACCAAAAGCAACAGTAATTCATCATGAGTGTGATAATAGATCTAGCATCATGGGCATGGAGAAGCTTTATTTTTTGTGCAGAGTAAAGCTGGATGATTTTCCCAGCTATAGGGTATTACAGTAAAGAATTACTTTAAACGTCACTAGGTAGAGGCCCCATATTGAAATAGAATCATTGGCAAATTGAGAAAATCAAAATCAAATCAATAATTTGCATGCCTAACGTAAAATTTTATGTCACAAAAATGTGCCACTGAGGTCTATCCTTAGCACAGACTTTGGGTTGAGCCATAGCTTTTTTTCCCCTGAATCAATCTTTCTCCCTTAATCATAAGAAAAAAAGAAACTATAAGAGCTAGCCAGATGCTTCAATCCTGAAGGAAATTGTTTTAGTGTAATCCAAAAAGAGGAAAAAAAGCCAGGAAATTTGGAAAGCTCAGGCCATTTTATACCACACCCAGTCTGTTGCACGTAGGCTGTGTGACTTGTTTGGCAACTTCCAAAACAGCTATATGTACCATAAAGGTTCATTATTTAAGTCTTAAATACAGTATGTGTGGCCTGATTGGCTTCCACCAGCTGACTATCTTATTTCATGCAATACAAATCAACCACAATGCTAAATATCCTTTTAACTAAATCATACTGTGCATAAAACTGTCAGGCAAGCAAATGACAGGAGAACAGAACTCTTAGATTTGAAGATGCAAGAACCAGTTACTGACTCATCAAAGAAGAAGCTGTATTTGTAGTTAAGTCCTCAACTGATTAAAGTGAAACTAAATAATCCTAAAAATTCAGCTAACACCATAGCAAATCAGAGATGTGTTTAGAGATTTAGCAAGAGAAAAATAATCAGTGACACTTAAAACACCTGATAAGCTAAGGAGGCCATCTTCACCATAGGTACAATCAGATTCTACCTCTTACCTCAGGTTCAAAGGATTTTAGTACTGTTGAGTTCCTTTCCTACTAATATCTTTGTTCATTGGGAATTTAAACTATTAAAAAGATAGAGCTTTGTGGTGCAGAATGTTTTCTATAAGCAATACAATTTGTTACAAAACAAAATTTTATTTTTACCATATTGGGAAGTAAGGTTGTCCCTGAATGAGTTTTTTACTTTGTTCACTTTGTAGCCTTAACCTACAAAACTTTCTGCTCTGCTATTTCGAAACAATAATATGCAGTTTTTGGTGTATGTAAAAGTGGAAGATTACTACATTTGAAATATAATATGATAACGTAGGTCCTAAATGACTTTAGTCTGTTCCAGATTTACCTTTGATGTAATTTGTTAGTTTAGGCTGGCCTACCCGAACTTTAAACGCAAAATGAAACAATCCTAGATTATTGAGAGACTTTCCAAACTTAAAATGGAAAGGGAGCAGTAGCTCCTATTCCCACTCTATAAAAATCCAGATCCTATTTTTGTCATTTGTTCTTTAGAAATGAAGGTCTAATAAGTATAACACTTAAATGGCAATATATTTACTTCTTTTATTCATTTTCAAAACCAAGACTCTGATGGAACATTTGTGTTTCTAATTTTTTTCCCTCCCTGGCATATCGCCAGCTTGCTATTTTCCAAATGACATTTTGTTTCAGGGCTTTGTTACAATGCTAATAATTTTCTTTATTTCCTTGCTACCCAGATTCAATAACTTACTTTGAGCCATAGCAATGTTTTAAGTGTTGTACCAAAATCTAAAATTAAATGAAGCTGTTTGTTAATCTTGTAATATAATGTCATCATTTATATTTGTGCCACAAATTGGTGTTCTTTTTCTTCTTTTATTCAGTCTCCTCTATTTTATAATATTCTAAATCAAGTCAAATTTGAATGTGCACAAATAGAATTTCTATGAATTACCTTTCTATCAGATCTGGGTAAGTGGCAATGCCTAAGCAGAAGACACTGATCATAATTCAGTATATATTTTCATGTTTAATGAATTTTTCAAAATGTTTTACAGACTGAAAGCATTTCCATGTATCATAAAAACTGAATTTTAAAATTTTTTACATAGAAAATTCTATATTAATCTGCAATGAGCTTCTTTATCTTCTATGGTTAACATGAACTTCTACACAGAGGAAAGATACTATGTTACAATAAAGAACCTCTAACTCAAAAATTGCATTACCTGATACAAAAGGGAAATATTAAATGACACCTGACCCCTTCTAACCTTTTTATATGAAATTAATAAAAGTATTTTTTTATTTTAAACATCAACCAGAACTAAATCTAATGGCCAGAATCTTAACAACTGTATTTTCAATCACACTTCAGGGAAATATCTTTCCATATCTATTTCTGATATGACTATAGTATTAATAAACATGCAGTCTTACAAGCAATTTTAAAATTTTTATCCAAGTTTTATCTTATTTGTGATTCTAGTTTGGAGAATGGATGGCATTACACATACAACTAATTGACTAACATAAAAATTCATAACTCCATATACCTCCAAATTAAAAAAATAAAACATTCTGGAAAAGGAAAAACAATGGAGACAAAAAAATCAGTGGTTGCCAGGGGTCAGAGGAAGGGGGTGATAAATAGGCAGAGCACAGAGGATTTTCAGGGCAGAGAAAATATTCTATATGATATTACAATGATGGATATATGTCATAATATTTTTGTCTAAACCCATAGAATCTACAACACCAAGACT
Source organism: Pseudorca crassidens (assembly GCF_039906515.1). Lineage (NCBI taxonomy): Eukaryota > Metazoa > Chordata > Mammalia > Artiodactyla > Delphinidae > Pseudorca > Pseudorca crassidens. The sequence goes on from NC_090312.1 coordinate 29,860,897, forward strand.
GAACCCTAAGGTAAACTATGGACTTTGGGTGATTATGATGTCAATGTAGGTTCATTCTTGGTAATGAGTGTACCATTCTGGTGAGAGATGAGGGATGGCTATGCATATGTAGGGGCAACGGGCATATGGGAAATCTCTATACCTTCCTCTCAATTTTGTTGTAAACCTAAAAGTGCTCTAAAAAACTTTTTTAAAGTCCTTAATAAAAAATATTTAAAAGAAGCTTTTCAATTTCAAAAATTTATAATAAACACGTTATACCCTGTTTACTTCCTATCAAGCATTTTATCATCAAGCTAGTCACACAAGTTATTGAGAAAAATAGAATTTTTCCTAGACTCCCTGTTATCCCTTACCTTCTACCATATTCATTTCATCAGGTCTTACTATGTTTAAAACAAACAAACAAACTCAGAAAAAAGAGATCAAATTTGTGGTTACCAGAAGCGGTAGGAAGGGGGAATTGGATGAAGGTGGTCAAAAGGTACAAACGTCTAGTGGTAAGATAAATAAGTACTAGGGATATAATTTGCAACATGATAAATATAATGAACACAGCTGTATCTTATATATGAAAGTTGCTAAGAGAGTAAATCCTAAGAGCTCTCATCACAAGGAAAAAACATTTTTTCTATTTCTTTAATTTTGTATCTATATAAGATGATGGATATTCACTAAACTTATTGTGGTAACCATTTCATGATGCTTGTTAAAGTCAAATCATTATGCAGTACACTTTAAACTTACACAGTGCTATATGTCAATTATAGCTCAATAAAACTGGAAGAAAAAAAGTTTATTTAGAAAACAAGTTTTAATATTTCATAAATCTGTCCATTTTCTCTCATTCCTTTTATCCTTACCATAGTTTCATTTTTTTTCTCACTTGAGCTACTCTGCCTACCTCCTTTCTCCACTAGCTCAAGTCTGTTTCGAGTACATTAACTACAGTGCTAATAAAATAGTTACTTCAATGTGGACACACTTTAGTAGACTCAAACCATCTACAGGATAAATTCCATGCTCCAAAGTATGACATACAAAGCTCTTGGTAATCAAGCTACTTGTTTTTTCTCCTTCTTATGGTATAAATCTAATTCTACCATAGCCTACTTTTTATTCAATAAATATTTATTGAACTGTATTTTGCTAAGTACCTCCTTCTTTAAATGACGAGTTCATGTACTTTGCCCAATTTTCATTGATTTTTTAAATTCATAAATGTGTATGTTATTATACTAAATGTTTTTTCTTCACCTATTGTAAAAACGTTTATCATCGTTAGTACATTTTTATATAACAAGTTCTTTAAAATTTTAAGTTGTCATCAATTTAAAATAGACCAAAAATAAAAAAATAAAATAGACCAAAATTTCTGTGACACGCCCCCCCCCAACTTCATCCAAACTTGTGGGTTTTGGTGGTATTACTGATTCACAGTGGCTAGGAAGAGACAGAGTAAGGGAGAGGCACAACCTTCTTGGTCCCCAGAAGCAGGTCCCAATGATTTGTATACCACCCATCTTTGTTTTTCACCATTTAACATCATATTATGTTCATTTACCACCATCTTCAAATCATCAGTCCTTCTGTGGATCGCCCTTCAGAGTGCCATCACCCTTTGGATCTTCAACATCCACCAGACTGTTTCAAGACCTTTTAGACCTATAACCTACATCAGTCATACATTTGCAAGATCTTAGCCTGGTGCCTACTGTAGGCAAAATGCTATGCTAAGCCTTAGGGATACCAGGAAAAATGAGCAAGATACCACACTAGTAGCATAAAGCACAAGTCTTGTGTTAACAGAGAAAGTCCCCTTAACTGCATAGAGTATGGCTTTGCCTTTTCTGGATGTTAGACCTGGCCCTTCAAGGCCTCTGCCAGTTCCAGTGATCTTTTCTGAGATCTCTTTTTGCCTGACACCCCTGCCACATCTAATGCAGAATACTTTCTTGTTAAAATTCTTCCTTTAATTTTTATTGTATCATCCTTCTTCTGATTCTCTTCTGACATATCTGAATGAGAGAGATGGAATGCTGAGGAGGATAAAGCATGAACTTTATTACAGATCTTGCTTTGAATCATCATTGCTCTACCATTTATTGGGTGACTGGGGGAAAATTATTCATCTTTCTTAGTTGTAACTTCCTCATTTAAACTGAGTATGAAATGAGATAAAGTATGTAATGTCATTCATTCAATGGTTATTCCTCTGTAATTGTATTTCCTTAGTTCTCTATCCTCTACTATTTTTTCTTCTTCCACTCCCCAAATTTTAGTAAGCCTTAAACTTTAATACCTAACTTTCTACTCTCCTTTCTAAATTCTCTCTTTTCCTTAAGAATTACATGGAAGCCTATGCCTATATCAGTTTCTGTATGGCCATTTCCCAAATAGTAATCATCATGGGTTCACAAAGGTCTTATAAGGAATCATGATGTTAAATTAACAATGTTATCTGTTTCAGTATCTACTTAATACGTTAATAATTTTTTAAAAATATCCATCTAAAATGAAATCTGGAAAGCCTAGGAGTGCAAGTGCTGTAAGAATGTACAGTGATTATTGGAAATCAGAGGAAGGGCCTCCATACATAGACACTGTCAGTTTATAACTCAGCAAAGCATTACCAGTCATCACGAAGGTATTAATCATTGCTTAGTTTTAAATCATCTGTTTTTGGTCCCTTATTACCTAGTTTATACCCATAATCAGTCATTGGTTGAAGAAAGATAACACAAGAAAATAAAATACACATTAATGAGTAAAAACATGATAAATGTGCAAATTTGCCTCAAAATGATCTTCAGACCCATTAGTTCAATCTGTCTGATCAAAATTCTTTAAAAGTGCACCAGTATTTCTTGTACCTCAAAAAGCACTGCTAATAAAATAAATGACTGTGATGATTATATCCAATCTGGCCTTATTTTAACTGGTAATGAAAACCACTATCATCATGACTTCCCTGGTGGCGCAGTGGTTGAGAGTCCGCCTGCCGATGCAGGGGTCACAGGTTCGTGCCTCGGTCTGGGAAGATCCCACATGCCGTGGAGCGGCTGGGCCCGTGGGCCATGGCCGCTGGGACCGCGCGTCCGGAGCCTGTGCTCCACAGCGGGAGAGGCCACAACAGTGAGAGACCCACATACCGCAAAAAAAAAAAAACCACTATCATCAATGCTATATTTGTGAAGACATACTAATAGGTAGCAACATTTTCTCTTATGTCATCATGAGAATAAAATAAAATAATTATGAAAACTTTTTGCTAAATTACTTTGTTACATGCCATAGGAAAATCAGAAAATAATTTTTTAAATTCCTGAGTTGGCAAAATCATATATTATTGTGAAAGAGATCATTCATCCAAAAAGGTTAGGAAATAATTATCTACATCAGTGATTCCCAAAGTATATTCCTCAGAACAGCACTTGTATGGAATTTTTAAATTTTAAGAATAAAGCCTTTAATGTTTTAGAAAAAAAAAATGATGCATATTTGGTTCAGAAAGTACACTGAAAAGTGCCAGGAAGAAACTAAAAAATCTACTACTATTCCATCATCCCAAAATAATCATTGCCAACTTTTATTGAACATTCTTACGCACATGTACAGCTTGCAAAGGAGTCCTTCAGAAGGGCAAATATAAATAACTTCAGGAAAAAATGGTGGAATCACGATTATTTTTAAATTTAAATTTTTTTAAATAAATAGAAGGCAATACTGAAATTCATAAAAATTTAATCTTCACAGAAGATATGGTTACTAAGTAAAAGATCTCTCTAAAGGTAAGAAAAAAAATTATAAAAATCTTTGATGTCACTTTTGAAACTATATGTTTTACCTTTAAACCATCTCCTTACAATGAAAGATTAAACAGATTAACAATTTTTTCCACTCTAACCTAATTTTTGTTATATTTTCTCTTTAGACTATCAAAGCTTACATTTATATTTTGTTCATTTTTATTTTGTAACAATAATTCCCAGTTGCCTTAGTTCTAGATTTATTTTAAAAATATAAGTAATAAAGATACTACATCACAGGTATTTAAGATTAAATGAGAATTACATAGAAATCCCTTATAAATTGTAAAGTGCTAGAGAAATATTTGTTCTAATAATTAATACTTCCCCCCATTCTTTCTCTATACTTACTTCTCTAAACTCTCATCCTAGCAAAAAAGGCCTAGCCACTGTGCCTCTAGAAGGTGGTTTTCTCCTCTCTAATACTGATGCATAAATTGTTACCCCAACCTAGAATGCCAACACTTGATCTAAAACTACCCATCTTTCAGTATCAAGGCCAAGTCTCTCCCCTTCCCTCAAGTTTTTACAGAACCTTCTGAACTGCAGTGACATCTTCATCTGAAGCTGTACGGCACTAACATATTAAGTCACTAGGCAATAAGAATTACTCACATATTATTCTACTGGACAGTTATTTCCTGTGTACACTAATAGAATTTTCATTCTTATTCACTGTCTTTCAAACTAAACTGTAAGCGTCTTGAGGGCAAGATCTAAATATTATATTTTTGTCGCCATATTCACTTCTGTTTTATGCATAATGGTACCACCAGTGTATCCATTTCATAAGCTTCCAGAGAACAGGGAATATAATTGTGCAACACAGTTGGGGTAAACACAAAGTTAAAAGTTAACTTAGTAGATATTTAACTAAACTATGACTCAGAGACTGCCAGTGTTTAAAAAATAAAATGAATTACATAAATTAAAATGAACACAATTCACAAACCTAGAAATTATAACGAATATAATTTCATATGTCAACATTAAGGAGTTAATTCTCGGTTGTGTATATTAAGAATCAATGCTAAGAAGATGTTTCTAGGTTCTTAATATTAAAAAGGTAGTTCTTGGGATATCTGAAGATAACCTTTACGAACATCAAATATTACAGGTTAATGTGGTAGATGTATATGGGTTTGGGATATTGGCTTGAGATAAATGTACACTAACTCTAAAATATACTAGTTGTTTTTAAAAAGAAATTCTACATATTAATAAGTTCACTTTTATTTTCTGTTCTGTTTCTCTCATAAAAGTTGAGGAAAATCTTTTTTAATTAGTTCATTTAGATTTTCACTTAGTTTAAGTAAATGAAAGCTTACAAAATGATATTGATGATAATGACAATTTTTCTTTGACCAGGAAAAAATAAGCATCATTCTAATAGCTAATTTCCCATATTAAAATTCTGCTTGAAAAGTGCATGTCAACTGACAAGACATAATATTTTAGTTTTTAACTTTTTGGTTTTAATATTATTATACAAGTTTATTACAATGCAAATATAGTCAATTATAGGTAGAGTAACTATGGCACACAACTGCAGTTACATTTGGTGTTCTTGGAATATATGGGTCCAAGTAATAAGAAGCTACTACTTCATTGCCAAGAAGTCAGGTTTAATTTACTTTCTTTTTCCTTCCCTCTTCAACTGGCTGAAATACAAGTTCCACTGCAAATGCAACAACCAGCAAACACAGATGCCATCATAAATACATAATGCTGCCAAGTAGGAAACCCTACATTGACGAATAACAGAACTCCCTATAGCAACTAGAAGATATTCTGGGCAGCATATTTAAAGTCTTGAAGCTATATTATAAATAAAATGCATGTGTCCCTTGTAACTAAAAAATAAGTTAGTTTTTTTTTTAAACACTGACATTTACTATTACTCAATGGGTAATTTTTCTGTCTGGTTTATATTTTTAGTGGGTTGAGAAATTTTATAAATCTTTCATTCTGAACTTCTGTAATACATAACTGCTATCAGGGAGGCTTTGCTATGCCTTAAATAAAATTTGCCATACTAATTTTAAAAAAAAAAAACCATGGAGAGTTTTCAAACTTTGCTAATTAAATTCATAGTCTGATAACCTAATTTGACTGTTAAAGTTTAGCAATTGAATGACTCTCCTCACTGACTTCAGTTAGCTTGGAGATAAAATATGGTATCAACAAATATTTATAAGCATTCCCTGTGGCAAAAGTATGTGTTAGATAATGTAAGGAAATGAAACTGAAGACAAGACCTCTACTCTGCAGGAATTTTTCCTCTGGATAAGTGTAGAAATCACCTATACAAGGACACAAATAAATCAAAGCGATATTTCATTAGAAAATCTGATCCCTTGTGGGATGTTACAAGAAGCATCGTTTGCCCACAACTGTTTCAAATTTTGAACTCCCAAAGCAAAAATTCCAAGCATTACCTATCAACAGACACAAAAACTAGAAGAGAAAATGATCTTTTAAAGCAGAGATAAGATAGAGTCTCAGAGATAAGATAGAACTCTCCAAATAGCCTTGGTTTCAAATCTAAAATATTTTGTACTCAATTTCATGATATCTTCCCCCATCACATTCACTATGAAATGTCAATTCTGAGGAGTGACATCACCACGATGGCAAAGTAGGAGACCTCAGACTCCATCTCCCCACAAGGATCAACAGTTAGACCGCTATCCATGAACAAAGCCAGCTCTGGGAGAACTCAGGAGTCCACTTAAGAAACTTTAGCAACACAGTAGAACAAAAACCCTGAGAATAAACACACAAAAAGGATAGGAAGAACAGCTTCATTTTGCCTCCCTCATCTCCCTAGGCCAGGAAGGAACTCCCCAGCTAGAAAGAGTTCCCCTCACTGGGAAAGAGAGAGCAGGGTGAGTCATCAGCTTCCCCAGCCTTTCAGTTCACTATAAGAAGAATCCACTTCAGTTTCAGCCCACCAAGAGACTGGCGAAGCTGAGACATAGATACAGCTAGGAATAAGGAAGAAGGGCAAGGGCTACCAGTATCAGCCACACAGTGGAAGTGACCATGATCCCCAGCAAACTCCTCTACAGAAGACCCGAGCAGATTTTGCTACTGAAGAAACCAGCACAACCACAACAGAACCCCTACAGATTTACCTGGCTTGTGCCCCACAGGTTTTCATGTTTACAGATGCCAAATGCCTGAGTATCTCTCCTCACTCCCCACTTCCCTCCCTATCAGAACCTGGGATCTGCACTGGCATCCCGGCTCTGTGGCTGCATGAGTGCAAAACACAGCCTTAGACCCCCATGGCTGACCCCAATGCCATGTGCATGCTTGGGGCTAGCTCCTCCAGCTGTGCACTTGTACACCTCCAGTTTGATTCCTGTCACCAACCTTTGCTGCATTGAATGCACCCATGGCAAGACCTTGCAGTCACAGGAGTGTATGCTGACAGCCAGGGCCCCCCAACTGCCAGTATGCCCAGTTGACCTTGGCATGCGCTGCTTGCCCTGGCCGCTATCACTATGTGTGTACCTGCAACCAGCCCCTATCGTTACACAGGAACCTGCAGCTGGCCCCCAGATCCACATACCCCTGACTCCAGCCACCACCACTGGCTTGGTCCCTAGCCACTGGACCTGGAAGCACAGCTGAAGAACCAATAACCCTCGCAGCCACTGAAGATCCCCCACAGTGCTCACCAAGGACCACATAATTTCTGATATTATGTACTCCAGTTGGCCAAGCAATTGAGATGGTACACCCCTCCACAGGACCCAGAGCCACCACATGCACGCACACTTGGTGCCCTGAACCACTAGACCCAGGGTCACATCATGTTCCAGCAGGCCCCACACAGGTGAAGGTCTTCTCTTACTGAAGTCAGTCCATAAAGTCTGGCAGAGGTGACTGCTTCTTCAAAAGTGCAGACACCTATGCAAGACTACTGGCATCATAAAGAATCAGGTAAATATGATACCACCACAGGAACACAGTAAATTTTCAGTAAATGATGCCAAAGAAATGGAGATCCAGGAATTGCCCAATAAAGAATTCAAAATAATTGTTATAAAGATTCTCAGAGAGTTGTAAGAGAATACAAATAATTATTGAAGTCAGGAAAATAATATAAGAAAAAAATAAGAAGTTCAACAAACAGAAAACATGAAAAAGAGCCAAAGAAAAATTTTGGAACTGGAGAACACAATGACTGCACTGAAAAAGTCAATAAGAACTTTAAGAGCAGATGGCACAAACAAAGCAGAAGAAAGAAATAGTGAGTCCAAACACAGATCATTTGAAATTATCCAGTGAGAAGCAAAAAAAAAAAAAAAAAAAAAAAAAAAGAGAATGAAAAGGCATGAAGAAAACCTACAGGACTAATGGTAAAAGATTAAGAGAAACAACCTAGGCATAATTGAAGTCCCAGAGGGAGAAAGGGGTAGAAAGCTTATTTAAAGAAATAATGTCTGAGAATTTCTTAAACCTGGGGACAGATTTGGACATCCAAATTCATTAAGTTAACAGGTCACCCCAAAATTTCAATCCAAAACAATCTTCTCCAAGACACACTATAATAAAACTGTCTAAAATCAAAGAGGGAATTGTAAAAGCAGCCAGAAGGAAAAAATATTTTTCTCTCATAAAAGGGGAACCCCATAAGGTTATCAGTGGACTTCTCAAACCTTGCAGGGTGGGAGAGAGTGAGATGATACATTCAAAGTGCTGAAAGAAAAAAACTGCCAACCACAAATACTTTACCTGGCAAAGTTGTCCATCAGAAATGAAGGTGAGATAAACACTTTCCTAACAAACAACAGCTGAGGGAGTTAATCACCGCTAGACGTGCCTTATAAGAAATGCTGAAAGGAGTTCTTCAACCTGAAATGAAAGGATGCTAATTAGTAACATGAAAACATATTAAAATATACAACATACTGGTAACGTTTAGTATATAGTCAGATTCAAAGTACTCTAATACTATGGTATGGTTGTGTGCTAACCACTTAACTCTACGATAAAGGTTAAAGGAAAAAGTAGTAAATATAGTTATAGTTACTATAATTTGTTAATAGATACACAATATAAAGATATAAATTGTGACATCAAAAACATAAAATGTGGGGAGAGGAGTAAAAGGGTAGAGTTTTGTATACAATCAAAGTTAAGTTGTTATCAGCTTAAAACAGACTGCTATATCCATTAAGATGCTCTATGTAAGCCTCAGGATAAATGCAAAACAAAAAACTATACTAGATACACACAACATAAAAAGAAAGGAATCAAAGTATACTGCTATGGAAAATAATCAACTTACAAAGGAAGACAGAAAGGAAGAAATGAACAAAAAAACTACAAAAGAGCCAGAAAACAATTAAAAAGATGACAGTAGTAAGTCCCTACTATCAATAATTTCTTTAAATGTAAATGGATTAAATCTCCAATCAAAAGGTATAGAGTGACTAAATGAATTTTTAAAAACCCAGACCCAACTATATGATACCTAAATGAGACACATTTCAACTTCAAGGACACACATAGTCTCAAAGAGAAGGAATGAAAAAATATATATCATGTAAATGAAACCCAAGCGAGAGCAGGGTAGCTATATTTATATCAGACAAAATAGACTTTAAGTCAAAAACTGTAACAGGAAACTAAGGTTATTATATAATGATAAAGGGGTCAATTCATCAAGAGGCTATAACAATTATAAATATATATGAACCCAACACAGAGTACCTAAATATATTAAGCAGATGCTAACATATGTGAAAGAAATAATAGCCAGCAATACAATAATAGGAGGAGACTTCAATACCTCACTTTCAACAATGGATATATCATGGAGACAGAATATCTATAAGGAAATGTGGAACTTAAACTGTACTCTAAACCAAAAGGACCTAAAAACATATATGGAACATTCCATTCAACAGCAGCAAAATATACATTCTCAAGTGCATGTGGAACATTTTCCAGAATAGATCATATGTTAGGTCACAAAAGTTTCAGCAAATTTAAAACAATGAAACCACACTCAGTATCTTTTTTGGTCACAATGATACGAAACTAGAAATCAATAACATGAGGAAAGCTGGAAATTTTACAAACACGTGGAAATTAAACAATACACTCCTGAAAAACTAATGAGTCAAAGATGAAATCAAAGATAAGTTAGAAAATGTATCAAAACATATGATATTGGAAACACCACATTCCAAAATGTATGTGATGCAGTAAATGCTATGCAAAAGAAAAGTTCATAACAATAAATGCTTACATTACAAAAAGAAAGATTTTAAATAAATATCCTAACTTTACACCTCAAGGAACTAGAAAAAGAAAAATAATTAAGCCCAAAGTTAGCAGAAGTAAGCAGATAATAAAGATCTGTGCAGAAAACAATGAAATAGAGAATAAGGAAACAATAGAAAAATAAATCAGTGAAACTAAGAGTTGGCTTTGTAAAAAGATAAAATTCAGAAACTTTTAGCTAGGTTTTCCAACAAAAAAGAAGAGTGGACTTAAATAAATAAAATTATAAATGAAAGAGGAGACATTACTACTGATACCAAAGAAATACAAAGGGTCCTAAGAAACTACTATGAACAATCATACACCAACAATTGGACAACCTAAAAGAAATGGACAAATTCCTAGAAACACACAACCTACCAAAATTAAATTGGGAAGAAACAGAAAATCTGAACAGACCAAATACTAGTCAGGAGATTAAATCAGTAATCAAAAATCTCCTAATGAAGAAAAGCTCAGGAACTAATGACTTTACTGGTGAATTCTACCAAACATTTAAAGAATAATTAATGCCAACTTTTCTCAAACTCTTCCCAAAAACGGAAGAGGAGAAAACACTCCCAAACTTATTTTAGAAGGCCAGCATTATCCTGATACCAAGTCAGATGAGAACAAATAAATTCAGTAAAATCTGCATATAAAAATCAGTTGTTTCTATACACTATCAATGAACTATCTTAATAAGAAATAAAGATAACAATCCCATTTACAATGGCATCAAAAATAATAAAATACTTAGGAATAAATTTAACCAAGAAAGTGAAAGATTTGTACACTGAAAATTATAAGACATTGATGAAAAAAATTAAAGATACAAATAAATGGGAGATATTCCATGTTTATGGATCAGAAGACTTAATATTGTTAAAATGTCTATACTACCCAAAGCCATCTATAGATTCAGTGTAATCCCTATGAAAATTCCAATGAAAACTTTTACAGAAACAAAAAACAATCCTAAAATTCCTATCGAACCACAAAAGACCCTGATTAATCAAATCAATCTTGAGAAAGAACAAAGTTGGAAGCATAACACGTCCTGATTCCAAACTATATCACAAAGCTGTAGTAATGAAAACAGTATGGCACTGGCATAAAAACAGACACATAGACCAATAAATCAGAATAGAGAGCTCTCAGAAATAAATCCACGCACAAAAGCTCAACAAATATTTAACAAGGAACCAAGAATACTCAATGGGGAAAGAATAGTTTCTTCAATAAATGATGCTGGGGAAACTGGATATCCACATGCAAAGAATGAAACTGGATGCCTATCTTACACTTCTCACAAAAATTACCTTGAAATGGACTAAGGCCTTAAACACAGAAAATACCTAGAAGAAAACACTGAGAAAGCTCCTTGGCATCAGTCTTGGCAATAATTTTTTGGATATGACACCAAAAACACAAGCAACTAAAGCAAAAATCAACAAGTAAGACTATATCAAACTAAAAAACTTCTGCACAGCAAAAGAAACAATCAACAAAATGAAAAGGCAACCTAAGAAATATAAGGAACTCACACACCTCAATAGCAAAAAAAGAAAGAAAACCCAATTTAAAAATGGGCAAAAACTCTTTTTCCAAAGAAGACATACATACAGTGGCCACCAAGTTTAAGAGTGCTCAATATCAATAGTCAACAGGGAAATGCAAATCAGAACCACAATAAGATACCACCTCACACCTGTTAGAATGTCTATCATTAGAAAGACCAGAGATAACACATGCTGGAGAGGATGTGGAGAAATAGGAATCCTGGTACACTGTTGGTAGGAAATGTAAATTGAAACAGTCAATGGAAAACAGTGTGGAGATTCCTTTAAAAAATTAAAAACAGAACTACCATATGACCCAGCAATCCCACTTCTGAATATATATCTAGAGGAAATGAAATTACTACCTTGAAAAGATATCTGCACTCCCATGTTCAGTGCAGCATTATTCATAATAGCCAGGACATGGAAACAATCCAAGTGTCCATCAATGGATGAATAAAGAAAATGTATATATATATATATATATATATATATATATATATGCAATGGAATATATATATATATATATGTAATGGAATATAATTCAGCCATAAAAAAGAAGGAAATCCTGCCATTTGTGACAAGATGGATGGCTTTTGAGGGCATTAAGCTAAGTGAAATAAGTCAGAGAAAGACAAATACCATATGATCTCACTATATGTGGAATCTAAAAACGTCAAACTCATAGAAACAGAGAATAGATTGATGGCTACCAGAGGCTGGAGATCAGAAGAAACGGTGAGATGCTGGACAAAGGGCACAAACTTTTAATTCTAAAATGAATAATTTCTGGGGATCTAATGTATAGTGTGAATTATAGTTAACAATACCGTATTGCATACTTGAAGGTTGTTGTGGGAGTAAACCTTAAGTGTTCTCACTGTAACAACAACAAAATAGTAATTATATGAGGTTAAGGATGTGTTACTTAACCTTATTGTGGTAAATAATTTGCAATACATATGTGTATCTGATCATTACTTTGTACATCTTAAACTTACACAATGTTATATGTCATTTATATTTCAGTAAAGTTGGGGGAAAAAAGAAAATAAAGTCAATGATTTTTAACATTGCCTAGTGTACTGTGTGTGTACTTATGTATATAGCCAAAACTCATTATTTATATTCTCTCTCAAATATTTCCATAGTTATTTTAGTTGGTAATAGCATGTTAAGATTACCTAATGTCACTGAATCAGGTTTCAAAAATGATAACTCCTGAACTTGATTTGTTAACCATCTCGAGAGGGCACATTGTGTAAATTGCTTAGTCTGGAACTACTGAAAAACAGTCTATTTTATATACAGTAATATTAAGAAAGTCACATCAAAACAGAAAATATATGAAAAATTCCACATTATAATATTTAGCTTGATTTTGATTAAAATGTGCCTACTTTTTGTAGTTTAGAATAAAACCAGCCCAGCAGTTTTTATACTTTAAAAATTACAAAATTTACTCTAGGTGGCGTACTTCTATAAGATTGTAGAAGGAAAAGAATACAATTGAAAATCATTTTTTGTTACTTCTAATCAATGACTGTTAATTCAAAAACTAGTCTAATGATATTTGAGATTTGTTAATAGAAAATTAAGTTTAAAGCTGCTAAGCTAAATTGGGATATAATTAACAGAAAATACTGTATTATGATTCTCTTTAGACTAGTAAATAGTGTCTTGTGGGAAAAACTTTAGAGAAATCACATGCAGAAAAATGAAATATTTAGCAGTAACTCCCACCCCATGGAAAAAAAATATTGTATTTAACTATTTTTACATCTTTAAAACTTGTTTTTTAGAACTCCCTCTCATTCTAATATTAAGACTGCATTTGTGCAAACATCAGAGTTCTGACTCTTGGGTGCCATTTGTGATGCAACAATTTGTGATGCAAACTTTTGCACCATGTCTATTTCCCAAAAGTCATTAGTTTTTTTTAAAATCAGCATATATATCATGTTACTTGAAGCTCTTTTTAGCAAGACAGTTTTCTTCAATTGTTTTTATCTGGAACCACACAACTTTGATTCCCCTCACAAGAACTGTAGTCATATTTATTCCCGTATTTTTTAAAGTCAGACTAGGGGGGACATTGGGGAATTATCAACCAGTGGAGCTGTGTTGTGTCCAGTTCTCTCTGTCATACCGAGTATGACACGTAGACCAGTATAGTGAAACTGGATCCAAAATCAGCTGTCATTTGAGGCCAAGTCTTGAAACCACTCTACAGTTACCACTCTGGAGAGCTTCAAATTGATTTTAAATTGATGTGATATTTTGGTACACATTGTTACCTAGAGTTTTTAAAGAACATGCTTTTTGATAAACTTCAACTTTTTGGGTCATTCATCTGATACAATCACATTTTCACATAATTCGTATCCATGTTTTCATGTAATATTTAAGTTGCCTAAAAAGGAACTGAATTTGCAATTAGGGATTCTTTAGTAGTGTATCTCTCAAGTTTGTTAGGCATAAACTCAGGTTTCCTCGAAGTTACTGTCCATTCACTGTTTGGAGATGTTCATGATTACTTGGACATCTGCAAGTACATATTTCCTTATTAGTGACTTATTTGTCAAATTAATGTCTCTAAGTTTGTTTTGCTGGCAGCAGTTTGTTGAGATAGAGGAATTTTTCCAGGACTTAGACTTGAAAATTAGCTGTGCATTCTTATAATGTTTGTGTTTTTATGTTAAATAGTAGAGATGCAATTGACCTTATTGGAATTCGGTCATTTGTGGATTAAATGGTCTGTTGCAATGTTTCTAATTTAACTTTAGGCATCAAGATCTTTCTAATTATTAATTATATTTTTATGCTAAGAAACAATAAGTATAGAAGACTTGATTTATTCTTGCTTTCTACTATGTCTACTGTAATGCAACGTTCATACCTTCTACACCTCATTATGATTATTACAATTGGGTGCAAAAATAAATACAAATATATAAATGGAGAGAGATGAGTATATGAACGTGTGTGTGTGTGTGTGTGTGTGTGTGTGTGTGTGTAGCTTCCATGCTAAAAACTGGAATGACAATAGTGGGCAAAAACAGATATGGTCTCTGACCTCACGTAATTAAAGAATCTACAGCAGGGGGGTGGGGTGGGGGTGGGGTGGGAATCACCTGAAAATGATTAAAATGATAAGTGCTTCAAATGAAAGGTATGTGATAATATAAAAGTATATGAAAAACCAGAGAAGCTAAACATTTGACATTTCCAAATTGTTTTGCATAATCATCAGCACAGAGTTGTTTTATTTTAGCCATTCTAATAGGTTTTCAGTGGTATCTCATTATAGCTGCAACTTGCACTTCCCTAATAATAGCTAATTATGTTGAACATCTTTTCATGTGCCACCACTACAGCCTCTTTGTTGAAATGTCTGTTCAAGTCTTCTGCCTATTTTCTAATTGGATTGTCTTCTATTAAATCTTAAAAGTTCTTTATATATTCTGGACACAAGTCCTTTATTGAATATGTTTGCAAGTATTTTCTGTCCATGGCTTGTCTTTCCACTTCTTTAACAGGGTCTTTCTCAGAACAAAAAATTTTTTTTACAGAGTTCAATTTATTCATATTTTTAAATAAAGATTACACCTTGTTACCTGAAGAATTTTGGTCTAACCCTAGGTCAAAGGGGCTTCTTCATGTTTTTTTCCTAAAAATTTTAGTTTTACACAATGCATTAAGATCCATGACCCATTCTGAATATTTTTTTAAGGTGTGAGGTCTAGGTTTAGGGGTTTTTTTGCTATAGATTCCCAACTGTTCCAACACCATTTGTTGAATATTGAATCGTCCCAGCACAATTCCTCCACTGAATAAATTAGTTTGCCAAACTGGTGTGAGTCTATTCTGGACTCTATATTCTGTTCCATGTTCTATGTGTCTATCACTCTGGCAAAACCACACAATCAGTAACAATACCATACTTTCCTGACTGCTGTAGTAGCTACATAGTAAGTCTTGGTATCTTGCAGTCTAATTCCTTCAACTTTATCTTCATTCTCAAAATTGTGTACGCTATTCTTGTTCCTCTACCTTTTCATATAAATTTTAGAAAGTCTATCTGCAAAGAATCCTTCAGGATAGAAATTGTATTAAACCCACAGATCATTTGGAGTACAATTGGTGTCTTTACTATGTTGCCTCCCAATCCATGAATATGGTATGTCTCTCCATGTATTGAGCTCTTCTTTCATTAGCATTTGTAGTTTTCAGCAAACATACCCCACAGATTTTCTTAAATTTATACTTAATACTGTATTTTTTAGCAACTTGTAAGTGAAAATGTCTTCATTGCTAGCATAAAAATTTTTGTTGACCTTGTATTATTCTGTGATCTTGCTAAACTCACTTATTAGTTCCAAGATGTTCTTGGAGACTTCCTGGGATTTTACATGTTGACCATCAGGTTATCTGTAAACAGAGAGTTTTACTTCTTCCTTTCCAATCTGTATGCTTTTTATTCCTTTATCTTACTGCACCAGCGAAGTCATCAAGTACTATAACGAACAGATGTGGTAAGTGCATATCCTTGTCTTCTTCCCATCTTAATGTATTTAGTCTTTCATTGAGTAGCATGCTAGGTGTAAGTTTTGTAGATGCTTTTTATCAAATTGAGGTAGTTTCCTTCTATTGCTGAGTTGTTTTTTTCATCATAAATGGGTATTGAATTTTTTCAAATGCTTTTTTCAGATCAGTTGACATGATCATGTACTTTTTCTTATTTTCTTCTTAATATGATAAATTACATTGACCAATTTTCAAATATTAAAGCAAGAGTCTTGCTTATCTGGAATAAAGCCCACTTCATTGTGTAAACAACTCAAATGTCTTTCCATGGTGAATGCATTACCAGACTGTGATAACTCTATACAATGGAATATTATTTAGCAATACAAAGGAACAAATTATTGACACATACAACAACACTCATAGAGCTAAAGGGCAACATGTTGAGTTAAAGAAGTCAGTCTCAAAAGGTTACAAATTGTATGACTCCACTGATATAACATTTTTACAGTGAGAAAATTATAGCAACAGAGAAACAAATCAGTGGACAGCAGGCATTAGAGTTAGATGAGGATGTAACATGTAACCTAATAAGGAGCAGCAAGAAGAAGTTCCTTTGTGATATACATTCTATATCTTGATTGTGGTGATGGTAAAATGAATCTACATATGTAACACTTCATAAACAGAAAAGAAAAAAAAGGGCATGTAAAAATTGTGAAATCTGAATACAGTCTGTACCTGAGTTAATAATACTGCTGCAATGTCAATTTCCTGGTTTAACAATGTACTAAGGTTACATAAGATAATAGGGAGAAGTTTACCAGTACATGGGAATTCTCTGTATTGCTTTTGCAACTTCTTGTGAGTCTTAAAGTATTTTAAAATAAGACATTGTCTTTAAAATACAGTAGGAAAAAAAAAAGAGGGGTGTGACCTCTGAAAGATGAGTTAAGGAAGGCTTTGTTTTATAGAGAGGGAACAACAAGTACCAAGTTTGTAGAAGGAAGCATAACAAGGCCATTGAATTTAAGCGTAGCTAAATTCAGAAACAAAGGGGAAGAGTAGAGGACGACAGTTTACAGTTAAGAAAATCTGAATCTTCCTTCCTGGTTCTGACAGCATATAGAACCTCAAAGGTCATATTTAAGGCAACAAATGGGAAACAACTGAAGAGTTTTAAAGAGGGGGAGGGTAAAAAGGCATTATTAGTGATGTTTTGTCACATTCTAATTGTAGTGAAGAATGGAGCAGGGGAAGTGAAGATGCTCTCTAGCCACTGTTGTAGTCTAGGAGTCGGTAATGGTAGCTTGGTGTAGGGTAGTGGTGGCAATAGAAATGGAGAAGCGTGGATAGATTTGAGGTATGGAACATGGCATGACTTAAAAGACTGAACATGTCCATTAGATTGGTGACATGGAACTAAACTATTTCAAAGGAACAATGCAGGGGGTGAAGGGAATGCCAGACTGGAGCAATTTAAAGAATGGGAAAACAGACATGAGTTTAGACAAGTGAGGAAATTTGGCTGTAAAAAGAGAAAAATGGGTAGTGGCTGGAGTGGGACTGTGGAAATGAAGGAAGATGTTTTAAAAAGTGGTAGCAAACTGAGCATGTTTTAGTGTTAACAGGAAGAATCTAGTTGAAATAAAAAAGACAAGAGGTAATGAAGAAAAAAATAGTTTAAGGACAAATGTGAAGAAAAGACAAAGTTTTGGGAAGTCAGGAAGGGAATGTGGCAAATTCATGAAGCTAAAGTATGGCTAAAGCATAAAAAATGAGGAAGACAGTGGTGGGAAATAGCTCAGAAAAGGGTAGGGCCAATTTCTTTTACTCTAAGAGGAAAAGAGGTGAATTTGGGCACAAGAATGTCATACTGGGTATGTTTTTATCTCATAACTTCTCTTTTTCTCTGTGAAACAGTAAGAGAGCCTTGTTAGTTAACTAGGGCTGCCTTAATAAAGTACACAGAGGACTGGGTGTCTTAAAACAACAGAAATTTATTTCATCACAGTTCTAAAGGCCAGAAGTCCAAGATCAAGGTGTCAGCAGGGTTGGTTTCTTCTGAGGAAACTCTCCTTATCTTGTAGATGGACATCTTCTCTTCGTCTTCTCATGGTCCTTCCGCTGTATGTCTGTGTCCTAATCTCTCCATATAAAGATATCAATCATATTGAATTAGGGCTCACCAATATGACCTAATTTTACTTAATGACCACTTTAAAGACTCAATCTCCAAATAAAGTCACATTCAGAGGCACCAGGGCTTAGAACTTCAAATATGAAATTTTGGGGAAGACACAATTCAGCCTATAAAAGAGGTTACTTGCCAAGAATGAGAAGAGAGATAGGATAAATTACAGGTTCAAAGTGAAAGAGGTTTGAAATAGTTCTAAATAGTTTGAAATACTTCTATTAACTATAAATGAAGTAACATCTTTAATGGGTAATTTTGTTTAAATTCAATTTAATTAAAACTGAAATTCTGACTTCATTTTTCCATTAAAAAATTCTTTTACAAGCCAGAAAATCTGAATTCTAGTCCTTGCTCTGCTAACAAGCAATGTCCCTTAGATATATCTGGTTCTCATTTTTGTCAAGGAACAACCTATCAGAGACTAGACATATGCCTTAGAATATGCTAGAAGGAGCACTGACTTGGGAATGCCTGACATCCTGGTCCAATTACCTGCTCTGTCACAGAAGAGCTTAATTTCTCAGAACCTCACTTCCTCATCCTAAAATGCAGAACAACTAAATCTCTCTAAAGTCCCTCCTACACTCCTACTATAGTTCTTTGAATTTAAATGTTACTTTGAGAATAAAGGGATTATAGAATTAAAGAAAAAAAATTCTTCTAAATATTTGATAATAAAAATTGTATGCTTCCAACATACTGAAACATTGATTTTCCATTTCAACTTTTTCTACGTCCTCCTCTGTTCCCAAGTCAATATTATCCTCATGATTAAAGACACTCTAAATATGCTTTTTTCTCACCTCTGTTGGCTTAAATACTAGGTGCTGAGTTGGAACAAGATACTACTTCTTTTGTTACATGTAATTATCTACTTAATTTTAAATCATTAAATTCTAAAATAGCATCCCTAGCGTGTCTAAGATAAGAGTTTTGCATCTTAAAAAAAAAAGCTGAATGATGGATATATTAGTCAGAAACATATATGGCTAAAGTAACAAAAAATAAAAACAATGGCTTAACAATCAAGAGTTTATTTTTCTCATTTAGTTAGTGCAGAAGCTAGCAATTGCTCTTGTTGGTTCAAGTGTTCAGCCAATCAGGGACCCAGGCTCCCAGTAATCTTTCTACGGAACCATCTCTGAAATACAGCTTTAATTCTCATATTTGCTATTTCATGCTTGTAAGATGGCTATTACACCTCCAGGCTTGTTGTTGGCATTCATGGCCAGAAGAAGCAAAAAGCCTCAGCTCACAAAACTTTGACTTTTTAATTTGAAAGAAAGGTCCTTCCCCACAGCTTCTGTTCATTTCATTAGCCCTAATTAGGCCACATGCCCAGATTTTGGATATCTGCACTTTCAAATATGGTGGCCATGAGTCACATGCAGCTATTAAAATTAAAATTAAATAAAAAATTCCATTTCTCGGTTGTCCTGGCTACATTTCAAGTGCTTAATAGCCACATACAGCTAGTGGCTACCACATTAGGTAGCACAAATATGGAATATTTCCTTCAATGCAAAAAGTTCTGCCTTGGCATATCACGGACCATATGGAATGAAACCACTTCTCTTTCAGATCAATCATGATACTTCCCTTGGGGCTGAGGGTAAGGTCCAAACCTCGTGGAATAACAGGGATCTGTGCGCCTATCTGAACAATATAGGATACAGTTAACAAGGAAGAAGGTAAAAGCAGTTGGGTGGGCAATTGTCTGCCACAATGAGATTATCATTATATATAATTGAATTTTATAAATTATTACACATTAACAATGTACTTAATAAATAAAAGATTCCTGGCAAGGCGGTATTAAAATTAGAAAAAATAAAGTGAAACTAAAGGCTGACAGTTATAAGGGACACTAAATTACTTATTACAAAAATACTGCTAAAGTAAACACTACGCTAGTGACTCATGGGAGGAGATTAAAGGGAAGAAAGGTAGTGGAATAATATGTGGGCACTATTTTCTTTATAGCAAACAAATCTGAAATGTCTGATTGTGTTGAAAATGGTCACTAAATTCATGGGCAAAAACAGTGTATCTTGTGATAACAATTATTAATTTATAAGAATTATCTTCATATGGGAAGAGTTATTTCACATCTGCCCATTACTCAGGGCAAAATAAAATGAAAAAAACTGCAAAATGAAAGAATTAGACTAGATGTGGAGAATAATTTACTAACAGAATAACTCAAAAGGTTAAAAAGCTGATACTGACAATAGTTTTCTTCCTTAAGACTTCCAGGTTGTCAATTCTTCCATGATCTCCAATTTGTGCAAATAAAGCAATAACAAGCATGCTGGAGTCTCTGTATTATGTTGGTAATTAATTAATTAAAATTTATATATGTAGTTCTATATGTAATATATAAGTTATGTATATAAATTACAAACTAATATTAACAATATTTGCTCTGAATGAACAACTGCCTATTTTAAAAACTGATTTGTGTCTGAATAAAGTGGTTAACTCTCAAAGTTCTTTCTATTCTATTGCGAAACATGCAAAATACTGCTAAAGGTAGTGTAATGGTTGTTCACTATGAAAAGAGAAAAAAAGGAAAAAGAAATTCTAATTATTATTACTGAGGAGTAATGAGATATGAGAATTGTAAAAAATTTGCTTCTAAAGATAGTTTAGATATTCTTATTTTTCCCTAAAGTAAAAATAACTAAGCCACTGAAACCCCTTCATTCCTATTATCTATGCTCTCTAAAAATTATGCCTTTTACATAGAGTTGAAAGTTGGATAAATATTACTTTCATAAGGGTTAAATTTGAATATCATAACATACAGGAACCTTAAACCATTTTACAGGTAAAAAAAAATCTCAGTTATGTCCCATAGCAAAACAAAATTTTATAAAAAGATAGTGCTGAACTTTGGAGAATGATATATATTTTAATCAAGATTATCAGAATAACATTACAGCATATAAAATAATAGCCCACTGGAATACAGAGCGAAACTCAACCTGACGCTATAAAAAGAATGAAAATAATTTGCCAGCATGTTGCTTCTGTCACCTATATATGCTATGCATTTCCTATCACAAATAAAAAGGAGTTAACTAGAAATCGAGTTCTAAAACAATATAGTCACTCACTATTTGACTATAACAAAAAGAATCTAGAATTTTCATATGCAAGTTTAATAAATCATCAGTTTATTTAACAAGGTTATTTCTATATCAGATTGTGGTTTAAAAGCAGTTATATATGTATGATATGGAAAGAATGATGTACAATCAGTAAGAATCTTGTCAAATCTCTCTTCCATCGGCTTTCCCCATCTTCCTGCTTAGCAGTAAATGGCATTTTTAGGTTTATATAAACACATTCTTTACAACTGCCTTCTTAGCAGAAAATCAGTATATAAATAGCACTGGGCATCTAGTAAATAGGTCACAAACCAGTGAGCTCAATTTTACAGTTGTGAAATGTAATGTGAAAGAGTTTTTGAAACCTTAAGACTGGGTGATCTGCAGTGTTTCCAGCATGTCTTCGACTGCCTTGAGAGAGTATTTGGTTTCCTTCTTACTTCGACCTGCAAACTAATTTTTAGAAAATGCAATTAGGCTCAATTTCAGTGGCAGGTTCAAAATCACAGTCTTACTTTCAAATTGTTAGAGAGTTAACATTATCTATTTTATCACTAGCATGAAATCTGATATGTTCTTTTTCTTCAATAAAAAACAAAATTTGGGTTTTAAGGACATTTTCATTAAGGTTTCATCTTCAACTGACGTATATAAAAATTTCCGTGTGAAATTGGCCAGTTTAAATGTTTAAGTAGTATGATAACCTATAAAAACATTAACATGATTTTCAAACTGTACTCCCTCTTCAGACCAGAAAAGCTTTATGAAATTAAAAGCATAATTTAGAAATGAAATTTAGCTTATATTTATGTAGGAATGTGGACTACTTGTGTGGCCTCTAATCAACTTTTTACAATTTCAAACAAAGGTAAAATACAAATGTAAAGAAGTGTTATCAAACGTTTTAGAGTTGCAAGAATTCTCCAAAACTACTTAGAGTGGGCTGCAATTTTTTAAAATTTCCCAGATTTATTAGTTGACTAGATAATATCATGTTTCTGCAGCAAAAACCTATCAAATAAAACTCTATGCTACATATTAAAGTAAATGTTTTAAAATATGCATTTTTAGTTTATTAAGTCATAATTTATTTTATAATACCAAATTGGGATTGGATTTTACAATAAAAACAAAATATAGTACATTAAATACTATCTTTGTACATTTAAAAGCAAATTCATGTGTATTAAATTCAATATAGTGCATGATAAGTGGGGAAAACACTGTTGAATACCCCATGCTGATTTCAAAATGAGTTTTCTAACTAGACTGCCAATTCCCATCATTTATCAGTTTGACTTAACACTACAGATTTACTAGATAACTATATATTCCTTGTTAAGGAAGGGGAAGGTTTATTATAACTATATTACCTGTTTTTCCCCTGGTTAAAGTATTAACATTTTCTATTAGCAACATACAGTATTTTCAAGTTAACATCTAAGCACTCAGTATACTTTCAAGTGACTGATCTTTCCTTCAAATATCAATGCTGTCTTAGGTACTTAGTACTTGATTTATGATGTGTTCCTTCTCTTTTGTAATTAACTTAATTTGGCAAACTTCTTGTGACCTGTTGAGAAAGATTAAGTGATCAAGCACAGGTAACATCGTAGAAGCAATAGGCTTCAGGAATTGGTAACCTGCCTCTGACCTCTCTGGCTGCAGCTTAACATTATGATTCTCCTATTTCCTAAACCATTAGCTTCTGTGGTTGAATCTTGATTTGATAGAGTAACTAAACGGGATTTCTAGAGGAAATGCCAGGGAAAGAGAAAAAGCTTCTTGTAAGAATCAAGATCACTTTGCCTTTCATAAGACATTATTAACTTAAGGAATTCAAATGCTGAATATACAGGCCATAATTTAAAAATATGGCAATAGCAACACCACATTTAAAACTCTGCCCTTTCATAATTTCCCTTGGTGAGTAAAGGATGTGGAGTGTGCTTATTACTCCTATTACCCAGTTGATAGAGTCACTTTCACAAGGACTTACCAAGAACAGAAAGCCTTTTCTTTTACTACTGCCTACCCAAAGTAAACAGGAATTGTCCTAATCAGATATTTAAAGGTCTAATTCTAAGAAAAAGCTTTTGATGGGTTGGGGGAAGGGGTACAAAATAGGACACCTAATTTTTTAAATGGAAAATAAAAATGAAAAATTTGTGTAGCGCTGAAATCATAGTATTTTAAAATACAGCATTTTTCTTGATTTGTATTTAAATGTAATAAAATAATAAATACAAATTTGTGATTTTTAAAATTAGCTAATTTTAGAAAACCACCTAAGATTGTATATCAACACTACTGACAACCAGTGCAATTTAGAATAAACCAAACGAACTTGTGTCAGAACAAATAAAAAGAAAGTTGGAAATATAAATCTATCACTTCAAATTTTACCTGACATGCAATTATTTTGTCTATTCTAGAATTATATGGCAATTTAACTGATTAAGCCGGAATCCTATTTTTCCCTCAAATCATGATTTAATTTTCTATTTCCCAAAAGGATAGTAACAGAATCACCTCTGCAATCACAAATAACATATGGATCACTAGCACAGACGAATTTAACAGAGTACCAAAGAAGCATTTATCTGGAAAATTACTGTGAGTAGGTTCACATTAAAGTTTTTCATGAGCATTAATCAAACTTGCCTGCCTCTACTGAACATGCTAAACCAATTACCTAATTGAAAAGCAAGTAGTAGCCATATTTTGTTTCATTAAGTAGAAACAAAGACAGAAAGCAGTTCTTAAAATCTCATTTTCTCTAATTTTTAAATGCCTAGAAAAACATTACAATAAGGAATACTTACTATACACTTTATACTTGTTTATATGCCTAGATATATAAAGTTCTCAATTAGAGCCCAGAGATTTATTACTAAAATGTCAGTCTCTGAAAATTATACTTTTCCACATTAATCACAAATTCTGCATTTTTATTTTTCACACAGATTTTGCTTAAGTAAACTTTTTTCATAATTTCCTGATGGATCTTAAAGAAAACTAACCAGAAAACCACTCAAATAATAAAAAATTGCTTATCAAATTCAAAGGTCAATGATTTACCCATTGTGATAACTGGAGTAAGTTGGGTTAAAATTCACAAATTTACAGTTTGTGGAAAATAATATGGGTGGACAAAGTAATAAGATAAATAAAATGGAGAAGTGGATTGATGAATCTCAGAAACATGCTGAGTGAAAGAAGCAATGCACAAAAGGGTACATAATCTATGATCTCATTTATATATAAAGTTCTAGTACAGGCAAAACTAATTTATAGTGATGAAAATCAAATCAGTGCTAGTCTGCAGTGTGGAATGGGGCTGACTACAAAGTGGCAGAGGGGACCTTTCTGGGCTGATGGAAACTGTATGTCTTGAATGGGATAGTGGTGAGAGAGGAGTATACATTTGTCAAAACTCAACTATACACTTAAAATGTGTGCATGTTATTGTATGTAAACTATACCTCAATAAAGTGGATAAAAAGAAAAATAAACAGAAACAGAAGGATGGAACTATGGAGTTATACAAAAGTGTAATAAACTGCCAAATGACCACATATTTCTCTTCCGATTGAGAGGTGAAATATTATATCCCCTGTATCTGGGTTCACCATGTGACTTGTTTTGCTCAATGGAATATTAGCCATATGTGACACAACCAGAGGCTCTGGAGTTTGCCTGTTTGCTGCTCCTGGAACCCTGAAACCATCATGTGAATAAGTCCAAATTAGCTTGCCAAATGGGAAATACAAGGCCCAGCACCCCCAGCTGACAGAGAGCCAACCATCAGACATTTAAGTGAGGCCATCAACCACTAGCATAGAGGAGAAAAGAAAATAAGTCCACTATAGACCTGTAGAATTACTCAACTGAGCACAAGCCTACATGATACCTACAGATTCATAAGCAAATAAGTCGTTATTTTAAACCACTATGTTAGCAAAAGGCAATAGATACAAATATTTATGAAATCTGATTCACATGAAGAAAATCACCAACTTCTGTACAAAAAGAATAGAGATGAAAATTTCAAAAGCAACAAAAGATTTTATTTAAAACCCGTTACGGGGACTTCCCTGGTGGTCCAGTGGTTAAGACTCTGCGCTTCTACTGCAGGCGGCACAGGTTCGATCCCTGGTTAGGGAACTAAGATCCTGCATGCCACGCAGCGCAGCCAAACAAAAACAAAAATAAACAAAAAAAATGTTACTAGTGTCTAGAAGCAAAAATAAATTTTGCATGATGGGTGATTCCTAATTGAGAGGTATTTTAGGCTGCTATACAGAAACCTGACATTATCAACTGAGAGATGTTATCTTTTTGGAGTGGTATCCAAGATGACAGAAACTTACAAAAATTCCTTATACTATCCTTTCCCTTAGAGTCAAGAAAAGGCAAATCATACCTTCAGGAAAGATGTGTAAAACATCACTGGGTACTATGGAGTTTATGGTGCCAAAGTCAAAGACTGAAGAGCACAGATGATATTCTCAGAGCTCTTTCCAAAAACACTGAGACTTTACAAAATAAGTCTATGAAAAGAGAATGGATCTAATAAGACAATTTAAAAAATTTTGTTTAAAGAGAATGGCAGGGAGGGAAAATATTACTAACGAATAGGGTTTGGATATATGAGCAATGACTTAAAATATCGAAATGATGGATTCATGTCTAATGGTAAAGTGCATCTCATATGGCAGGGAAGGGCATGCTTGCCTGGTCTTGCATTACTGAAGAGACAGTGAAAACGAGGAAAAACAAACAAACAAACAAAATGAAACTCTAAATTTAGTTACTACGGAGAGCTTTGGGTCTGAAATGAAAAAGGAAACAAGTGAGGGTAGGATATCACTTGTTCACATGAGAAAATAACTAAGAAGGGAGTTGGAAAATATAATTACAGTTTTAGAAACATTTATACCTGACATCTCTTTATAAAGGCAGTATATTGTGGCCATTAAGAGCATCAAACTTGGAGTCAGGCTGCCTAGGTTTGAAAATCGCTCCTGTTCATATCCAGTTATATCACCTTGGAGAAAGTGATTTAATCTTTCATGCCTTAATTTCCTCATTTGTAAAACAAGAAAAGTACCTATCTTATAATAAATTTTGTTTGCTATTATAACTGTTATTGTTGTTACTGCTATTGTAATTGCAATAAAAATAGCAGACATAATAAAGTGAACTTACAGCATGCAATTAGTAAACACAATATAAGGTGTATTACTGTGATATGGTAAAAAGTATGTATCAACTCCTTTAATACTCAGAAAACTTTTATTATGTCCATCTTGCAAATGAAAAGCCAGGCCCAGAGATGGTATGTAATTTGTCCATGGCCACATGTCAGAGCCAAACTTGGAAGCCAGACGATACAGGCTCGCGCATCTGTGTTCTCTCTCAACTATTATAAGGTAGCAGCTTTCATAGAATGGGACTCATGACAGAATACAGAGATAGAAACACTGGAAAGCTATGCAGGGGGGAACAGACCTCTATTTTCACATAATACATAAAAATCAGTTCCAAATGGATTGTGGATCTAAATGTGAAAAGTAGAAGAAAAAAAACTCCAAAGACACACAAGATTATCTTTATGACCATCAGTAGCAAATGATTTCTTAAGCAGAACATAAAAAACAAACCATAAAGGAAATGAACGATTAGGGTGAAGATAATCTTCAAAACTTTCTTCATCAAAATCATTTGAGAGTGATTGCAACTAAGGAGTTAAAAAGATCTGCTACACATATAATGAACAAAGGGCCCATAATCAAAAAACTAAAAAACAAAATAAAAAGTCATAAACCAATGAAAAACATAGACTTCATGAAAGAAGATATCCAAACAGCCAATAAACATATGAAAAAGTGTTCAACCTCACTGGTCATCAGGGAGATACAAAACAAAACCATGAAGACACCACTACACATACACCAGAATGACTATAATTACAAAAACTGACAGAAGGATGTGTTGGTGAAAATGTGGAACTATGAGAACGCTCAAACACTGCTGGTGGGACTATAAACAAGTAATCTGGAAAACCAGCTTTATCTACTTCAGTTAGATATATATAAATCCTATGACACAGTATTTCCACTCAAAGGTATACACCCCTAAGAAGTACATGTACATATACACCAAGAGACTTGTACAGCAATATCAGTGTAGTATTATTCATAATAGCCCCAAACAGGAAATAATCCAAACGCCTATCAACAACTGAATAAAGGGGCTTCCCTGGTGGCACAGTGGCTGAGAATCCGCCTGCCAATGCAGGGGACACAGGTTCGAGCCCCAGTCCAGGAAGATCCCACATGCTGTGGAGCAACTAAGCCCATGCGCCACAACTACTGAGCCTGTGCTCTAAAGCCCGCGAGCCACAACTACTGAGCCTGCGTGCTGCAACTACTGAAGCCCGTGTGCCTGGAGCCTGTGCTCCGCAACAAGAAAAGCCACCACAATGAGAAGCCCGCACACTGCAAAGAAGAGTAGCCCCCGCTTGCCACAATTAGAGAAAGCCCGTGAGCAGCGACGAAGATGCAACACAGCCAAATATAAATAAGTAAATAAAATAAATTTTAAAAAACTGAATAAATAAATTATAGTATGTTCATATAATAGACTACAGTACAATGAAAATGAATGAACTACAAACTTAAAGATAAAACTCATAAATCATGCAATAGGCCAGACAAAAATAAATACATACTGTATGATTCTATAAATTTCAAAAAAAAGCCAAAACTATGGGATTATAAATTTGTACTTTTGAGGAGAATACAAGGAGTAGAATTTGAAAGAAGGTACCAGGAAGGTTTTGGGGTGCTGTAATGTTTCTATTTATTGACCTGGATACATTTACTTGTATAATTCATTGGAATGTATCTTTGTGACTTGGGTTCATTTTTCCATGTATGTTATAATTTAATAAAAATTGATTTTAGAAATATAGTCATGCCAGGTCAAAAAAAGCACTCTCTGAGCAGCTAGTTGTTTCTCAAAAATATCTTAAAAACAATGATGTAGTTTGCACACTACTATTTTCATATTATCCAAGTCTTATTTATTTATTTATTTATTTTGCGGTACGTGGGCTTCTCACTGTTGTGGCCTCTCCCGTTGCGGAGCACAGGCTCCGGACGCGCAGGCTCAGCGGCCATGGCTCACGGGCCCAGCTGCTCCGCAGCATGTGGGATCTTCCCGGACCGGGGCACGAACCCATGTCCCCTGCATCGGCAGGCGGACTCTCAACCACTGCGTAACCAGGGAAGCCCCCAAGTCTTATTTTTAAATCACAAAATATCCCTCCCTCCCTCGCAACCCCCAACCCCCAAGCCTACTCTGTGTGGAACCCCTCGAGCCATCTCAAACTCCATTTGAAGAAGCATAGCTTAGCTAATATTTATAGATATTCTGACTTGCAATATGCCAACAGAACCAACATTCTCTATTATATATAATAAAACTACACAAAAGTGACTAAATGGTGTGATCACAGGGCACTGAATTGTTTTAATCTCCCCAACCAGGAGTACAAAAGCAAAGAAATAAACAGCACCAAAACCAAGACCAAAATAAGAGGAAACAAACCCAACAGACATCTTTCAAAAAAAACTATATTGCAGGCAATCCTTCAAAACCCTAGAAGGTTGTTATACCACCAACAGTAGCAGGACCTACAAAAGCTCAACAGCTATGTGGTAGGCACTACAGGATGGAAAAGAGGACAACCTACTACTCTATAAGCCACCGAAGTAAAAAAAAAGTATGAACTGATGCAATGGCTTGCAAAACTAGGACAGTCTCATAGGCTCCAAATCAAAGTATAAGAAACTGCATGCAGGGCTTCCCTGGTGGCGCAGTGGTTGAGAATCTGCCTGCTAATGCAGGGGACACGGGTTCGAGCCCTGGTCTGGGAGGATCCCACATGCCGCGGAGCAACTAAGCCCGTGAGCCACAACTACTGAGCCTGCGCATCTGGAGCCTGTGCTCCGCACCAGGAGAGGCTGCGATAGTGAGAGGCCCCGTGCACCGCAATGAAGAGTGACCCTCGCTTGCCACAACTAGAGAAAGCCCACGCACAGAAACAAAGACACAACACAGCAAAAATAAATAAATAAAATAAATTAATAAACTCCTACCCCCAACATCTTCAAAAAAACACTGCATGCAAACGTGACCTTAAACAAATCTAATAGTCTAAAACCTCAAAATCTCTGAATTATCCAACAAATACCCTCTTCCAAAAGGAAAAAAACCTCAAACTGAAAGAAAACTACAGAAACTGAAACCAAATTTCACAGGGCAGAAACACTGGGGTTAAGAGGGAGAGATGGTTCAGATAAGGGGAGAAGGGGAGGGTGGGAGGTAGTGATGCCCAGAGGCAGAAAATCCCAGAAGAAAAAACAACAACAACAAAATGTAACATTTAAAACTGAGAACACCACCTCAAAATTCAAGATCTGTAGACCGGTAGGGGTAGAACACAGGGAGGCCTGCAGCCAGAAAAATCATTCTGAACCTGACCTAGTTCTAAGAAAGACTAGATATATAGAGAGGTCATATTTGAGTTCTCTGTAACAAAGAAGAGGAAACATATAAATTACCAGAAAAAAAAGAAGAGAATAAAATACAGAAAATGACAGACAGATTTGAAAAAAAATGAATGATAAAAGGAAGTGTGAAAGGAGATCCAATAAACTTATAGTTAGAGACCTGAAAAAGAAAACTTAAGGAATCAAGCAAAAAAAATTCAAAATCATAATTCTAAAAGCAACTTTCCTCAAATTAAAAGAGGACTGAATCCAAATATTAAAAAGGTCTATAGTGTATTTGGGAAGACCGACCCAAGAATATCAACAAAACATTATCATAGTGAAACTATTGGATTTTAAAGATAAAGAAAAAAATTCCTTTGGGCAACCTGACAAAAAGTGCAAGTCACTTATTAGAGAAAGAAAATCAGGATGGCATGAAACTTGTTGACAGCAATATTTTATCCTAAAAAAAAAGGAACAATATGCTTAATACTTAGGTAAATGTATTTAATAGCAAAGGATGTATAAAAAGTCAAATTGTCCTTCAGATATAAAGACTATAGACGGATAAGTTACAAACATGAAAGATGTAAGAAGATGAGTTTTTCCATGAGTCTTTCCTGAAGAATCTCCTTAGGGATGAGCTTCAGTAAACTAAAATATGAGGGGAGATGTTTCAGATAAGATCTGACTGTAAACAGAGTACATAAACTTTGTTATATAGTCTTGTTAGTTTACGTTTAGGATTTTCTTCCTCTTTTTTTATTATTTGAGATATCTCTGATTAATAATACACTCACAGACCCAATCTGCCTGTGAAATACATCATGAAATTTATCCTTTCTGGATTTTTACAATTACTTTTTTTTATTTGCCAAATGTAGAACTACTGAGAGATGATAATGCTCATTATGGGATCATAATAGTAACAGACTCCTGTTACTATTTTACTAAAGTAAAACTACTATTTTACTAAAGTAAAAAACATTTGATAAAGACCCAAAAGCACAAAAGTTCAATGATAGACATCTAGCTTTGTAGTTTGTAGAAACATAAACAACAACTAAGAAATACATTAACTGATCTTTGTCATAATATAAAATTATCGATACTAACCTGATAAGCTCTGTTTATTTGACTAGCTGCCCAACTAGCATATTTCATGTTGTCCTTTTTTGTTTTTGCACTTGCTTTTGGATTAGAAGCAATATGACTTGCAGACTAAGAACAAAAAAGAAACATCAAAAACAATACTCCTTTGATGTAGCCAAGACAATCAAAAACATGTAAGGGTCATAATTGCAATGGGCTGATAATAAAGTTTTTCAAAACTGTATCAACACAATTTTTAAAATAAAATAGAGCTGAATGAAATTAGTGAAATGAAATGAAAATATATTTTAAAATGGAGAATAATCCAAGATAGTAGGAAGAGAATGGATACCTTAAATAATATCTAAAATTATTTTATTACCTGTCTACCACAGCCCTTGAAGGTAAAATTCCATCATCACTTAAATACTGTAGGATATTACTGGTGCTATTTCTTATTACTGAATTACTTCAACTTTTCTATGTCAGAATTATAGAATTACTGAATATTAATATAAGGAACCTCAAAAATAATTTAGTCTAACTTCCTACATTAACAGGTGAAAAAAAAATTAAGTCCAATAGGAGTGAACTGACTTAACCAAAGTAAGTTAACGAAAGTCTTACAAGTAGAAAGAGATCATCACTTCCAACCTATTTCTCTTTTCACTACACTGAGAGTTTCCAAACTATGTTCCAAAGAACGAATTAGAGCCATCATCTCCTTTTTAAAGATGTATTTAAACAAGGGATTGTTAAACTGGGATCCATGCAAGAATCTGTAGACCCTCAAAATCATATTCTTATTTTTAATTGTATGTATTTCTGGGGAGAGAAAGATACAAATTTTATCTTATGCTTAAATATATCTTAAGAAGCTCTGTCCATGTGGTTTCTTTAATGCCTAGCCTGTGTTATATGCTTTTTCCTTCTGTCTCCTTCTCTGCCACTAAGGAATTTATATGCCAAAATCTGATTGCAGTAGTTAAGTGAATGATTCTGGAGTCAACTGCCTGAGCATCATTTAGCAGCTCTGTGTCCATCCTGGGGCAAATTAATCAGGACTCTCTGTGCCTTGGTTTCATTTTCTGTGAAATGGTAGTAGTAATAGTACCTTCTAAAATAGTTGATATAAAGATGTAATGATTTAAAATAAAAAAGAGAGCTCATAACAACACCTGACACATAAAGTGCTATGTATTTTTACTATTATTAATAATTTATTTATTTTAAAAAATAGTATTTATTTGGTAAAAGAGACACTGCTACCATACTGTACCTACAAGCTGTTACAACTGGCACTAGTAGAATCCAGAAAAAATTTTTTGAAATTCCTTTAATCTGTTTTCTAATTATATTTTGCCATTTCTTTGCTAAAAATTATTTCATTTACGTTTCTTCCTGCCTCCATTTCTGCAATCAATCCTTTTCACTGAGCTCCAACAAAATATTCATCCGAAAGTCCATGAAAAGACTAGGATAAATTAAAATTTCAAAGGACTGGCCTATTAAAGAATTTTATTTTTCTAGTCATTCTGACTGTAGAAAGGAGCTCATTTTATATAAATTTGAAGTTCATTAAATTCTTCCTCTATTTCCCATAGCTCTTGTTAACTGACTTTTTCTAAGCTCATCATTTAGCATACATAAACAAAAGAAATATTTAATTACATGCGTACCACACTGTTTTTCTATACCATAAAAAAAGTTTTAGTTTGGCATCAGAGATTTTATTTCTAATATGTCTTTTATAAACATAGTTTAAAAATATCTCATACAATTATAATTTAAGGTAAGAAATAAAATGTTGGGCATGAACCCAAGAATAACAAAACAATCAAGAAATACAACGGGCTTCCCTGGTGGCGCAGTGGTTGAATGTCCGCCTGCCGATGCAGGGGACACCAGTTCATGTCCCGGTCCAGGAAGATCCCACGTGCAGCGGAGCGGCTGGGCCCGTGAGCCATGGCCACTAAGCCTGCGCGTCCGGAGCCTGTGCTCCGCAACGGGAGAGGCCACAACAGTGAGAGGCCCGCGTACCGCAAAAAAAAAACAAAAAAGAAGGAAATCACTTTGGGCTTCCCTGGTGGCGCAGTGGTTGAGAGTCCGCCTGCCGATGCAGGGGACACGGATTCGTGCCCCGGTCCAGGAAGATCCCACATGCCGCGGAGCGGCTGGGCCCGTGAGCCATAGCCACTGAGCCTGAGCATCCGGAGCCTGTGCTCCGCAACGGGAGAGGCCACAACAGTGAGAGGCCCACGTACCGCAAAAAAAAAAAAAAAAAAAAGAAATACATAATATAGCTTTGTATCTGTTACTATTTAATTTCATAAAGGCAGATTTAAATTCTGATATAGTAAAAGATAATTGACAATAAAATGTCAAATAGCTGGGATATATTAACATTTAAAAATATAACTGCCTTACAACCTATTGCTCATAATTAACTAGAGGATAGAGGAAAAAAATCATATGCTTATCAATGAAATACAAAAAAGAAAAGAGGGAAGTGATTAACTGGGACGGTTAACGGACTTTAAATGACATTTCATAAAATAACATTAAACATGCACCTCAACTCACCATGTAAAGTCCAAACAAAGCTCTCATATTTCTGTTGTTCAGTTTCAATGCCTGTGCAAAATACTTTCTTGAAAGTTCAAGATTTTCAAGTCCACCTTGGGTATATTTAACCTGTTAAAAATTACGGAGTGCTGAAACCTGTTTATTTTACTACTTTGAAATATAGCATGTTTCATCATACCATAGGCATTAGTAATTGAAACAGATATTCTGTAAACAAATGCAAGATGTTAAAAGAATTCATCTTAAAGTTGTTAAAGCTAATCTAAACTTTAAAGCATAACCTACCCTCCAGAATCATTATATTCTATGAACATTAAGATCACTGAGCTTTTAAAATAAAAAAATGCTGCCAATATAAAAAAGGCAGTATAATTTCTATTTCAACTGCCTTCGAAATGCTTCACAACTTTATTTTCTATTACTAGTATTATAAAACTAGACTTCATAGTGAATTGTCCTTTCCTAGTTGCACTGACATTCCTTAATGATGAAGTCCTTTTAACCTTATAGAATTCAATTGTATTGCTATTCTTAACAGTTAATCAAATAAGATAAATACTTCCTACTTTCCAAAATACTGACCTTAATATGAATTTCCTAGAATATGGACGTAAAAACTGTAATCACTGTAAAATGCCTTAAAGTCCATTAAATGGCGATAACTGTGATATAATTCATAATTAAGAAAGAATACAGTATGCAATTAGAAAAATACAAAGAATTTCACTATTTTAAATAAGTGCATTTAACTGAAAAGTCAGTATTTCCATTATAGTATTAAAAATTTTACTCCCATAAATCAATTTTCATCACATCTTACATATTTATATACTTGCCTAACGTTAACGACATATTCTTAGTTCCATAATAATACCCATACCAACAAAAATAAAATCACATACAATTGTTTTTGAAAATACTTACTTCAGCATACTGCTGACAGTATAAGTGGTTGTGTGGATTAGTCATCATAAGCTCCTCTAAACAAAACGCCGCTTTAGCATAGCTGAAAAACATCAAGGAGTTAATTTTAAAAGTCATAAATTTTATGTCAGTTACATCTTAAAATAATTTAAAAACAATTTTAGTGATATTACACATTTTATTCCCAAAATACTTTAAATACCTTTATTAATAAAGTACCTATCTTGAATTCATAAATATGAATATCATATTTTTTAATGAAATGAATACACAGAAGCTTAAATCCTAAAGCAGCCTGTGAACTATCAAGAGATATTACATTTTTCTTTTTTTCTTATTTTTTTATGTATGTATGTATGTATGTATGGCTGCGTTGGGTCTTCATTGCAGTGCGCGGGGCTTTCTCTATTTGCACCAAGCAAGGGTTACACAGTGCGCGGGCTTCTCATTGCCGTGGCTTCTCTTGTTGCGGAGCATGGGCTCTAGGCGCGCAGCCTTCAGCAGCTGTGCCACATGGCCTCAGTAGTTGTGGCTTGCGGGCTCTAGAGCACACAGGCTCAGTAGTTGTGGCGCACAGGCTTAGTTGCTCCACGGCATGTGGGATCTTCCCGGTCCAGGGCTCGAACCTGTGTCCCCTGCATTGGCAGGCAGATTCTTAACCACTGTGCCACCAGGGAAGTCCCGAGATATTAAATTTTTAAAACTGGGTCACTAGGATGACATCCAAACATAATTAACAACACAGGCTTCAAGATCTTGGATCAGGTTACATATAAAATAGGTTCTACAAGTCCACTGATCATTTAATAAAATATTCAAATAGTTAAAGTGTAATGAGGAAATAAACACTAAATATTCTCTATTCACTAAAAATCCTTTACAGACATATCCCACATATTCTATTACAAAGACTTTTCATTATTTAAGGTTACTGTCAAATACAAAGTTATTAAGTTATGAATTTCTAAACCCATGAAAAACAGATCAAGTTAGTGGTTTTGATATGCACTCTACTACTATTTAATCATGTGGTAGAGAAACAAAATCTTTACTGAAAACCTAAGGAGAAAACTGCTGCAAAGGGTTCTGGAAAAATAGTTTTATACCACATGACTATAATTCTCCTTAATGTATTTTATATGTTTAAGCCCTGTGAATATCCTTCCTATTTACAGGAAATCCTAAAGAACACAGGTCTTGTAAGATTCAGTCCCAGTGAGGAGGTTATGACATCACAACAGAAAAAGGCTACCTACAGTTATTTTTGACATCTGTCACCAATATACAAAGGTATCTATTTTACACTAATGTCTGATATACTTAGTTTTCAAAATATATACGTTGCAGTTTCAAACATGTGAAATATTGACTAATAATAGCTAACTTTTTTTAGGTACTCATTATGTATCATGCACTTCTCTAGGTATGTTACAAATATTAATTCATTTAATCCCACCAAAACCCTAGGAAGTAGGCAGACAGCCTACACTCTTAACCACAATGCATACTACCTATATACACTACACATCAGGATGAAAAATCGAGGTGGTGATGGTAGTGATGAATATGTCAACGGTAACATAAGAACAGGTACAGCAATCAAACCCAAAGGGCCAAAGGAACCAAAAACACCCTGCAGATTAGCCCCAAATCACAGCATTTTAAACTTATGAAGGACCTTATATATAATTCTCATCAAAAATCATGCTGCTATTTAGCCCTTTTCATATTTATGCCCAAAACCTAGTATTGGTTCTTGACATATGATAGCTATATAATGAATGACTGAACAAATGACAGTAAATGTGTAGAACAAAAGTATTGTGACTACCTATCTGATATTTATTCATCATTGTGTAGAAGGGGAAGTCGTCTCTACCTTAAACACCAGCTTCATCAGAAAGATAGTTCCCTTCTAAATGTGTTCCTTTACGGTAACGCCAAAAATTCATATTAATGCTAAGAATAAATGTTCTTAGAGATTTAAATGGGTTGAGCAGAACAGTGACTCTGATTCTTATATAACATAATGTAAGATAAAATGGGCAGAGAGGAGTTTCTAATGAAAAATGAATGCCAAGATACTTTTCTCAAAAATTATTTAGTATCACATACGAGGGGATACCTTCCCCCAATTTTACAAAATATAAAATCAAATTAATTTTGTGGATAAAGTATAGAATCAAATAAACTTAGAGCTGGAAGGAGTGAGAAATGGTCTAATCCAGTTTTTCTCAGCCAGGGGTACACAAGAGTATTAAGCCATACAAAAGTGATTTGACTGATGACTATTTTCTCAGTTCTCCCAAGATGGTACATAGCCAATACCAATGCAGATATATAAAGAAATTAATTCATTACATACAACTCATGAGACTAAGATTTAGAGAGTCAAAATAATTGGAATCCATTTAAAATAGAATAACCACTATTATTACTACATTAGAGTCAGTAACTAAAGCTTTTGAAGTTCTTCTGTTCCTCACAAAAGCATATGTATAGGTTATAATATTTGTTCCTTGACTGCTTTATCAACATTGTGATTTTTCCTTACAGGATTCTGATAATTCCCTTTGTTATAGAATTTTATAGTAAGGCTGTACCTACAATAATCACAATCATAATCAATCTTTACTAAACTGCTCCCTGCTGATATAACATCTATTTTTAAATACAAATCAAGTACAAAAAAATTCAGTATCTTTGTTTAAAATACATATTTTTGTTTATAATATGTACTGTGGGTTAAGGCATAAATCATGACAAATTTTTTATACTTAGAGCAAGTGTCTCAATGTGATCAACTGGTGTGACATATACCACTAGAATAACTGTATCTAGAATTTATAAATCAGAAGCAAATTTAAATAAAAATAAAGACAAAAAAAAAGTATGTGGCAGAATTCTATATCCCCTTTTCTCTCTATAAAATCACTGAATAGACTTATATGAACAGTCTACTGTGGAAATTTATTTGGAGTAAAAAAGTCTACATCTAGATTCGCAATGCTGCCTGTGACTTACTATAACTATTAATATGAAGAAAAGAATGTCAAAATATTAAATATATCAAGCAATTCCTAAATTGGTTCATTTTTGCCACCAGGTCCACAAAACTGTGGTAAACTGACATTACACAGTAACTTACTACTTGTACCAACAATACCCTACCGAAGACAATGACTTGCTCAAACAAGTTAAATGAATTAAGTGAACATTCTAATTTTCATACAGTTTCAAAAAATCTGAAGACATTTATTTCCACTCACTGTAAATCTGAATATCCCTTCTAAGTGTTCAATTAGAAAAAATAAACAGACATTGTGTAAGTAACTAGCTTCAAGACCAAAAAGAGTTTTGTAATACAAGATAAAAGGGTAGGCAGAATGTAAGTATCATTTCCCATGAAAAGAAACTATTTTTCAGGTGCTTTTCTGTCTTTGTATCTCTTGATTTCTTGTGATTCTTCAGTTCATTTCTCTTAAATGTACATCCAACTCTATCTCAATAAACTCTTTAGAGATGCAAAACAAAGCAAAACTGAATGTGGCTATTACAAGGTGAGGCAAATACTAAATTTAATGATAGGTTAAAAATAAAGTATAACCTATTTGAGAACTAAATATAGAAATATTACAAATACATGTAAAAAGGTAAAATTGATAAAGAAGTAGAAGAAAAAAACAGATATATATTTATATAGTTCTTAGAGGACAGAAAACCTGAAAGCAATATAAATTGATATATCTGACCATCTAAAAATATAAAGTTTCTATAAGTTAAAAAAATCAATATTAAAAAGACATAATAAACAAGGATATATTCTTGACAGGACAAAGGCTCATATCATTTACATAAAGAGCTCTTAAAAAACGTGTAACCAATTTTCACTTATCAAAATTTGCAAAGATTAGAAAGAATAGTAGCACCTGGTGTTGTTAAGTGGACATTCTAATAATTGCTAATGTGAGAGTAAACTGACACTACCTTTCTAGTGCACATCTAGGAATGATTTATCAAAACCACTGAAAATGTGCATATCATTTAATCAAGTAATTCTACTTCTAAGAATTTAGCCCAAGGAAAAATTTAAATAAAGATAATCATTATATGTATGTGTAACTGAATCACTTTGCTGTATACCTGAAACTAACACAACATTGTAAATCAACTATACTTCAATAAAAACAAAAACAAAAACAAAACCCTAAAAAACAAACAAAACAATACTGAGCCTCCAATCTATGAATTTGGTATTATTTAGGTGTTCTTTAATTTCATTAATTTTTTATAGTTTCCAGCATACAAATAATTTACATTTTAATAAAATACTTTATAAATGTTGACTTTAAAACAATGAAAAATAGAAACATTACCACTTAACCAAATACACTACCACTCTTACATACGTAAGAGAAAGCTAAGTATATTTACAAATATGATCATACAAGCATCCAAACATGGTTCAGGAAATAACTTCCAAACAAAAAACAAAGAGAATCTGATAGCCAGCATATATAATAGAGAAATGAAAAATGGTTCCCAGAATACAGTACACATTCATTAAGTGACATTTTATTTTCGCCGCCACTTTTATTAGAATTACACAGATAATACATTAACTCTATTTCACATACATATATACCCCTGAGAAAAGGCAAGAGACAAGTATCTTCGTTCGATATTATTTCCTATGTCAGCTATTTGTACTATGAGGATGAGGTTAAGTATTCTAAGTATTCGTGCACAGTAAGAATATGTGCATGAGAATCTGATTCTGTTCTCTGAAAAGGAAGGAAAGAAACAATGTGATATACTTCAGACTCCTCACTAAGAAAAAAGGGGAAAAAAAGCCTGCCTCTAGATAGAGGTTAGCGTTAATGCTGTGATATTAGAAAACTTGCGCTAAGACTGGGCTAATCCTCTCACACTGGGATTTCCTCCTGTCACTGCAATAAAAAAAAGCTAACAAAAACATTAAATATCCAATAAGCAAGTTCCTACAGCATTCAACATTCTTGATTATTCTTGGTTTTTTACCCAGGCAACAGAATGCTTCTACTTTGGAAGAGTTGATTCTCTTAGCACTAAGGCTAATAAATGCATACAATTGACAGAATTTTTAAACAGCAGGGAGTATAATACTCTTTGTATGTAAGAACAATTTAAATTCTAAAAATTCACAATTTTGATTCACTAAAAATAACCTTAGCTCAGCACATACATGCCTTTCTAACTCCAAAGAATGCCATCTGTATTTGAAAGAAAACTCATTTCCCAAACAAAAATAATTTAGCAAAACACAAATGACCTACTTAAAGCAATTCACATATTATAACCAACAAACTGTCGATTTGTTTTTCTTCATTTATTTATTTTGCTAATTTAAAATGACGTGATTCATACCTCTCACCAATCCTTTAGAAACTACTATGCCTTCTGAACTTATATAGTGATGAAGATTGCACTCCTTAACGAAATTTTATGTGTTAACGACTTACTCATGTTCATTGATATAAAGTTCTGCAAGTTCATGCCAGGCTTCTTGGTCTCCAACAAATCTGGTGAGAGGAAAGGGAAAAAAAGTAAGTGTGTAGATATTCTATAAATGAACAGCATGGAGGCAAAAAGGAAAATCAAATGCAAATTCCATTTTAATTAAAAAAGATTTATCAGAATAACAAAACACAATCCTCTTGTAAGACACTCACTGTTCCAGATACTCATTCAGTTCCCGAATGGCCTCCACATTTTTCCCCTGGGCTTTTCGAATGGCAATCTTACGCTTTCTTGCAGCCTGTGGGTTGACATTAATAAAGGATTAGACCCTCATGATTCCCTGGGTTTTTGTAAAGAGGTAATTTGACTGTGCAAATTATTATCTCAATGCCAGTGAAATTCCATTGTAAAACTACTGCTTAGTGGGAGTTTATAAACATACCCCATGACATCCCACTGGGGAGTTCAAACATTCCTCTAACAATCACATGTGCTTTACTTTTGATGTACACAATGTATGCATCATTTCATTCAAATAAATAACCATCCAGATTCTGATAATTACAAGCCAGCAGGGAATCCTAATCTTTATCCAGCCTAAAGTCCTTTACTCTGTCTCATTCATAAGATCTGTATCTTAAGAGATAGAGGGATAGTGGAGATTAGAAAATAATCTTACTGTGGCCACTTGAATGTCATTATACAAATATGGCTTCAAATAACTTTTTTCACAATTTCAAGAGAAAAATCTACCTAAGAGTCTTTCAAAACAATAATATAGGTGCTGAAAGAAATATTTTATAATAGACAAAACATTTAAAACCTGCAACTTAAAGCTTTTTAAATATATAAAAATCAATGCCATTTATTTATACATTCATCAAATATGTAACAAACATCTGTTGTTTGCCAGGTACTGTGCTGGACAATGAAAATATAAGGATAAAAAAAAGGAAAAGATAATTCCTTGCAGGAGCTCAGTCTGATAAGAGAAAGAGACATCAAATAAAAAGACAATAATAGAGATATCTAAGATGTTGTGGCAACACAGAGGTGATCCTAACAAGGCTGTGGCAGATGGGAGGAAGTGGAAGCACAGGAAGCAAAGAGCGTCCCAGATGTGATACCTGGGCTGAAAGAGAAAGTGCAAGTAGACATTAAGAAAGCAGAAAAGAAAGTTGTGTGGAGGGACGATACTGCACAGTAGGAGAACACAGGAGCAAAGGCATAGGAGACAGCAGCATTGTGTATAATCAAGACTGTATGTTTGGGGCTTAAGTGACTGGAGGGCTCTGTGTGAATTATTAAATTTATATCCCCTCCATCTCTGTTTAATTCAATGCAGAAGACTAAACAATAAAACACTATAATTAGGGCTAGGTTAGGCTTATTAATTATGAACATGATTGTCATTGTTTTATGTAAAACACACTCCACAAGATACAGACAAGGGAAGTACTGTAAAATGAATGGGGCCTCTTTAGACCAAAGGAGCTATCTGTCCTGGGGTGGAAAAGGTGGGTTTTTGCTCTGAAAAACTGAAAGTCAAAATATCAGAGTGAATCAAGAGACTCCCAATAAATATGACCAAAAGCAATATTTATAATAATAGTGATAACAATATTTCAGTAATGAAAGAATGACACATTTGTTAAAAATGTATACCCCTGATTATATGGTTCATGCTGAATGCCTACCAGAACACCTGCCACACAGCAGGAACTCAAATATTTTTGGAATAATTTCACTATGCACAACAATGAAAGTGCCAT
Source organism: Pseudorca crassidens (assembly GCF_039906515.1). Classification (NCBI taxonomy): domain Eukaryota; kingdom Metazoa; phylum Chordata; class Mammalia; order Artiodactyla; family Delphinidae; genus Pseudorca; species Pseudorca crassidens. Next base: position 29,902,824 of record NC_090312.1, read on the forward strand.
AATAAATGTAAAGTTTAAGTCTCAAGAATTCAGAAGGAAAGGAAAAGTAAAGTTCTAAAAGTAACTCAATCCTAAAGCCTTTAGGAAGAATATTAGACTTCAAATGTACGCCTTATTCCAAAGTCCTTCTGAAAATAGGTGAGGATTAAATTAACACAATTAAGAAACTAATTTCTTTGGGGCATATATTATCTAACTTCACCAGTTCAACAGAATTTGAAACATTTTTGTTTATTCATTTCATTTTTGATGACACTACTTCTTCCACAGGCAATATGTTAGAGCGGAGAGTCTAGGTTTTGAAATAAAAAAAAACAAGGAACTGAATCCCAACTCTTGTCACTTACGAGCTTTCTAACCAAGACCAAAACATCCAACCTGCCCAAACTTCAATAATACCACCAATCTCCAAGTATCAAAGTGAAGTATCTAACACAGTACACAGCATATAACAGTACTGAATAAATGTTATCTTCCTTCTTTTTTACCTTTGGTCTATGCTTAATATATATGTGTTAAACCTTGCCAAAAGCTCTGCCTATGAGATCTTTAAAGAACTGGCACAGGCTTGCTTAGTTTAATATTGATATATTGCCCCAATCCTTACAGGATTTGTATTAGCTGAAATGAGATATTGTAAAGATGCAGTGAAACTTGTTGAAAATACTGCATTCAAATGCCACAAATAAGAGACAAAAAGTCAAAGTATAAACATGAATAGCAACTAATACCTCTACAGTAAGAGATGTGGTATGAACACTGTAATGGACACCATTATTCACAAAATGAGTTTCGTTTTTTTAAGAACACCTGTCTAATATTAACTCATTTTCTCATTGATTTGACAAGAGAATCATGTCTCTACTGTTGAACAAACACCAAAATTTTTAGGTCAGCAGCATTTTGCAGAATACAGTTTATAAAGCACTGCTAGTGTTTCAAAGATAATTAATCTTTAAAAATGCCTTTTTAAAACACAATCCTTTTGTAAATAATGAAAAACAGAGGTTTAAACAACCTAAATGCATCAAAAGAGGTAGGATGAGAAGTAGGATCTCAAATTTCTGATTCCCATTCTAGATTTATTGATAAGAGTTCCTGAAACTGAAATATTACAGATTAATTTGTTACTATTATTTTGAATTATGTATATTTATAGTAGGTGGAATGCCATAATTTTATAACGTAAAACAGAAATTCAGTATTAACTTTGTAATAGCCTATTTTAAAAACTAAGAGTTTTCCACCTAACAAACACTTCAGTGAAGTATAAGCAAAGATTTTAAACATAAGGTTTTACTAATCAATTTGTGAAACATGCCCCAAAATCTCTACTATAATAAGCAATACACTGCTTAACCATGTAAGGCCTAAGATAATAGTAACTTATCTCCTAATATTATAAGGTTTAAAACACACTTTTAAGAGGTAACTATTCAACTATACAAAGCCAGTCTTCCTAATGAAACTATACATGACAGCTTAAAGAAAAACCTATATGGCAATCACTATCATACAGGCAACAATGGATCATTAAGTCACATACAACAGCCCTCTACAGAAAAATACTACCACATTCTGGCACAAAAACCATGATCATTTAAAATAAGCATTAAGCAGGGATTTCATTTCTGGCCAAGATGGAGTAACAGGGAGCGGCTGTACCCTCTTGCCTGAGACCATGAAAGAACTGTACTATATATAAAAACAACCACTTTTAAGGCACAGGACGACAGGCAAAAAAGGAGAGTTGATCCCTGACAGGCAGAAACAACTGAGGTGGGCCCTGACTGACTGCTTTGAGAGAGTTTCAAGGGTGCTGGGCAAGAAAAGAAAATCAGGTTGAGCTGTGAGTTCATAAGGAGCTCAGAGTCCAAGAAGATCAAAGAGGCTACAGTTCACGGGACAGAGTACAGGAGAAGAGAGAAAAATACAGAATGGAGACTCTAAAGAGATTCGCCTTGAATCTCAAGGGTTTCCCTCGAGTACTCAGGTTCGCACTGATCAGTGCATGTGTATGTGGAAACCACTACAGCCAAGGAAAGATCTACCAGAAAAGTTTAGGAGAAAATGTGCCCAGAGCTCACACAGGGCTGGGAATAGTGCCCCTTCCTACCAGCCAGACTGGAAAATGCCATGATTCCTGGGGCAGTGAACAGACTACCCAGAAGAACATAATGGGGAATTAATTAGTCCCAGTATAAACACTGTTCTGGTCCTGTCTAACAAAGACCCAAAAGGATGAAATTGTTTGCAAGTAACTTAATGATATCTCACAAGAAAGCTCAAACAATATATATATAAGAATACAAAAATCAAAAGGAGCAAAGAGAACTTTAGAGCATGATGGTTTTGTTCATTATGATTGTGGTGATGGTTTCACAAGTGTATACAAATGTCCAAACTTATCAAATTATACACCTTAAATATGTGCAGTCTACTCTACATCAATTATATGCCAAAACAGTTTTTAAAATAGCACTAATTAGACATTAAGTAGAGTCTTGACTATCAATTTCCATTTATATTTCTTTCTTATACTTTTTATGTTATAAAATATGCCAATATTCTGAATTTTTCTATATTTCTTGTTTAGATCAACCTTTGTAAAAGTCAGTTTAAGTCAAAAATGAAAACTGTTCCACATTTTACAAGCGATTTTAATAATGGAGTCAGAATTTCTATTATAAACTATGCAACTTCAAAACATTCTTATGACCATAAATTTCTTACATACCTCTGTATATGTACAAGGAGCTAGCTAGCAATTTTTCCTGAAAGACATATCACATCTTAAAAAAAAATGAGGCCACGTAGGGAGAGAACCTAGAAAATGATTAAAGGGTTAAGGTCTACCAGCAAAATACAACCTAGAAAGCCCCCTACCCCAGATGTTGGGACACAGAAACAGACCACGCCAACAAAGGGAAAGCAGAGTTCCAAGTTCTTCTGCCTCCGAGGCTTATGCCGTGACCCTGGGAAATATGGCATTCTAAAAGCATTTTCAGGGCCTTCCCTGGTGGTGCAGTGGTTGGGAATCTGCCTGCCAATGTGGGGGACACGGGTTCGAGCATGGGAAGATCCCACGTGCCGCAGAGCAACTGGGCCCACGCATCACAGCTACTGAGCCTGTGCTCTGGAGCCCGCGGGTCACAACTACTGAGCCCACGTGCCACGGCTGCTGAAGCCTGCGCACCTAGAGCCTGTGCTCTGCACACAACAAAAGAAGCCACTGCAATGAGAGGTCCACGCACCTCAACGAAGAGTGGCCCTCGCTTGCCGCAACCGGAGAAAGCCCGCGCACAGCAACGAAGACCCAACACAGCCAAAAATAAATAAATAAAATTTATTAAAAAAAAAATAAACCATCTTCACTCTTGGCACAGAGGCAATTACATCTAATTCCAAAATAAGACTTCAAATATTTGATATATCATAACAGGCAGTTCACAATTGGAGGCAAAATCTGATCTTTCTGAAATATGAAATATAACTAAAAAGATAAGAATTATTGTACTTTCTTTCTGAAAGGCATTCATTCATTCAACAAGTATTTACTGAAGGCATATATGCTAGGCATTGTTGCATGCAATGGACATAATTTTTCCCTCAAAGAGCTTTCAAAGGATGAAAAGCCTACTTTTACTTTAAAAGCAGGCAAACAAAAAACTGACCGGTGTTGGGGTAATCTAAAGGATAAAAAGCTCACAGTGAGCCTAATTCAATACTTGATTTTGATGAGCTGGTGACGAAAATTTTCATACTTCAGAGTTATCCTTCTAAAATAACATTCATATCTAAGTTTGCATCATTTGTATATTTTTATTGCAAAATATACTTTCATCCAACCCCCATCCTCTTCAATTCTACTTATCCTAGGTTTAGATCCCCATAATCTCTAGCCTAAGACAGAACAGCCTCCAAATTACTATTTCATCTCTTTTCACCTCTTTCAAACCAACTCCCGTATTACTGACAAAGTTATCTCTAAAAAAAAATCTGGTGGAATTTCACTAATCAAAATTTGACTTCATTCTCCATTTTCTAAGAATAAAAATTAAAATTCTGGGGCTTCCCTGGTGGCACAGTGGTTGAGGGTCCGCCTGGAGATGCAGGGGACGCGGGTTCGTGCCCCCGTCCGGGAAGATCCCACGTGCCGCGGAGTGGCTGGGCCCATGAGCCATGGCCGCTGAGCCTGCGCGTCCGGAGCCTGTGCTCCGCAGCGGGAGAGGCCACGGCAGTGAGAGGCCCGCGTACCGCAAAAAAAAAAAAAAAAAATTAAAATTCTGTTACACCCAATATCTTGTAATAACTTATAATGGAATCTAATCTGCAAAAAGGCCCAAATCACTATGCTGTATACCTGAAACTAACAGAATATTGTAAATCAACTATACTTCAATTAAAAACAAAAAAAAATGTATTGATAATGCAGAAAAAAATTAAAATTCTAAAGTGTAACATACCAGGAGGTTCACAAATGTAGACTTTCTTGTATCGCTAGTCACTCTGAACAATGAACCAACTAAAAGGTATAAAATATTGTTCCTTAGAGCCCTAGTTTTCCTCAGCAGTAAATCAGTCAGGAAGAAGGGGGAAGTTAAAACTTACAAAGAGCACCAGAACCATGCCCTCTCTTCAACAAGAATAGAAATGAAATTTCATGCGAAAATCGTGTTAAAGGAGGCAGTTCAAAAAGAGAAATACACCTGGCCCTTTAAGCCCTTTAGAAGATATTAAACATCACTCATAATGCAAATTAAAACAAAGTAACATTTTTAACTAATTAGACTGGCAAAGGTTAAACACAAAAAAAGCTGATAATATACCACCTGGGAGGATACAGGGCAAGATGCACTCTCATATACCAAATAAATGAGTATAGACAGCTAAAAAGCTTCTGTGGAGGGAAATCTGGTAACAACTATCAAATTTTAAAATACATGGACCTCCAGACTAGGAGACTTCACTTCTAGGAATCTATCCTACAAATGACATGTACTGCAACACTGCTTCTGGGAAGAATGTATCAGATACCAAGGGGACTTAATTAAAAGAAAGTTTTCCATCAAGACAGGGATTATATATCCATGCATTACAATGCTATGCAGGTACCTAAAGGATGAGGTAAAGGATGTGCTGACAGCACACGAACTTTAAAAGATATTGCTAGGTAGAGTATGCTACCATTTGCATTTCCAACCACTCTCCCTGTCAAAAGTGACACACATGCACACACACCTATTTGTGTGTGCATGAGAAAAAATTTCTGGAAGAGTTCTTAAGGAATTGTTAACAACGTTTGCCTAAGTGAAGGAGGACTTGAGATCAGGGGTGGGAGGACTTATTTTTCACCATATACTCTGTACTGTTTGTAATTTTTTAACATGGGTACATGTTACTTTTTTCAAAAGAATATTTTACAGCTTTTTAAAAATAGATGAGATGTCCCATTTAAGCAATCTCCCAAAATCTGAAAACTTCCATTTTAATCACTTTATTCTTTTTTCCCTAGGTAGGCCATGTACTTTAATAATGCTAAGGCTTACTCATGTCATTCATGGGATACAATGTCTTTCCCCAGCCTACCACCTTTGTCTTATTTAAGCCATACTCATCCTTCAAGGCCTACAAGGCTCAAAAGTAATGCAGCAAATCACCAGAGTCAGGATTCAATAAGTCTATTTCAAAGTCCATAATGTGTTCATTATATCATGCTATCTCTCTAAAAACAAAGTCAAGGATGGTGTCTAATTCATCCTGATAGTCTCCACAACAAGCATGTTGCAAGCACTCAACAAACATTTTTTGAAAAAATAATGAATGAATGAGAGGGAAAGAGAGCTCCTTAAAGCTTTAATGAACAGCCTCATTTCTATACTGGATATATAGGAACACAGAAGCAGATGAAAGAGTCACATGATCAGCTTTAGACTATGCAAAGCTCTACAGTATAAAAGCTTGAATTATAACTATCGTGTCTTCTACATAGTAACTTTACTGTTTAATATAAGTAAAGTCTTCCCCTACTAGACTTTATTAGTTCTAGGTCTTATATGCCTTTGTTTTTCTCCCTTAATGTCTAACACAGTGCTTTCTATGGATACAGTAACAGAAATAGTGTCTTTATTCTTAGTAACACCAACATTTTCGTGGCTCTTCACAGGTACTCAATAAACATTTACAGAAGGACAGAAGGGACTGAGGGGAGACTAGATAAAAATAATATTTGACGAAAGAATAGTACATCTAGCAAAGCTGAATTTAGTTACCTTGTTCTAAAATGTTTACCTAACAACTAAATAATTTAGTTATTACCCCCTCATACATAGTCTATAAGGGGAGCCAAACCATAAAACATGGAAAGTACTACAAAGATAGAATAATATTTAGTTACATATTATCTGAGAATCTGAAGTAGTGAAATACTTTATTTAAAATATGCCCAACTTAAACTGAGAGAAGTAAAATATGACTCCTAATTCAAAAACATAAATTACAAACTATTAATCTTTTAAACTAGTATGAGAAAACTACATGAAACAACTTTTCAGAAATCTGATGTCATATTTCATATTACACAGAAATATCGCTGTGTAAAAAATGAATACCTTTGAAACTGTGGTAAAGTCTTAGAGCTGAAATAAGTACATGAGAAAATCTCTAGGAAAAGAAAAATGGGGCTTTTTATAAGGGACTGTTTTATTAAGACAGATGGTAAGCTATTAGGATAAATAAGATTTAAGGATTATTCAGAACTTCTCAATTTTAACTCTCTTTTTATTTGGGATATCTAAATTAACTGGGTTTTTTTAATAACAGGTAGGCTTGCAGCTCTGTCAAAATTTTCCCTGAACTTTCTATATTTTGAGAATCCTCACAAAATGATGAATCCTTACCACTCAAATATCTACAAAACACAACACCTAGAAAGTTTCCAGAGAAAATATCCCTGGGGTGAGACTGTATTAAAAGCAATAATCTAAACCATTCCACAATATATATATACACATATCAAATCACCAAGTTGTGTAACTTACACAATGTTAATTATATCTCAATAAAGCTGGGAAAAAATATTATTCAAGCAAAAAAAAATACATATTCCTACAGGTAACAAAAGGGGCAAGGAGAGATCAGGGATTTATGACCAATAAATGCCTGGTATAAATGCTATCTAAAAATTGCATACTTCAATATTAACTTCCAAACTTAGCATAAATAATTTAAAATGAATCAAGTTACCAATGTTCAATCAGTATTTCTGCATCTTTTAATCCACAATCATACATTATATGACTTTTTAAAATGTATATTTTTAATAAACTACTTGGCAAATAAGAGAAAACCTTCACGTAGTTGTATTATGTGTTAACATAACAATCTGTCTCTATAAAGGGAAAAAACAAACTCAAACTGATTATTATTTAAAAACTCTGACTTTTCATTTAGTAAAAGGTAAGTCTGAGGGAAGCCATTATGCCAATATAGTAAACTAAAATGTTCTCAATATTAAAAAAAAAATTTTCACCAGGGTGTTTTTAAAACAGATAAACTACATAAGTATATTTGAAACAAATCTTCTGCCCAATAAACTGAGATAAATATTTGTTCAAAATCAGAATTAAAGATGTTATATTAAGGAAAACATATACATATATATATCCCTATTCAGGTATAAGGAAGAAAGCAAAACTGAAAAAAAAAAGCCTTCATTAATCAATTCCATATACTAATTACTGAGGTGACGTCTTTCATTTTTGATGAAGACAACTAAAATATAACTACCCAAACCAGAGAAGGTAGTATTCCATAAACTTCAAAGTATTACAAAAACAATAAGCTCTGCTGTTTTTTTTTGCAAGCACATAAAATTCATTCTTTCTAAATTTCAACTAGCTTCTTTCTAATAAGAGATATTGTAAATCAAATTTTACTGAAGAATTTTAAACCTATTTTTTTTAAATGGCCCATCATGAAATATTTAAAATAACAAAATAGAACATGGTTCCATGTGTTTTTTTCCATTATTTCCAAAATAAATTAATTTCACTTCTTAAAACGAATTGATCTTCAGCACAACCAGCTAACTTACAGTGTTAGTTGGATCTTCTTGTAAAATTCGATCATATAGCTGTATAGCATCATCATATCTATTTAAAAAGAAAAACAAATATCAAGAATCATTACCTTAAAATTTAGTGACAAATAGTAAATACAGAAAATGATTAAACTGGCAGGACTTTATATGCATTTACAATTGCTACTAAGCCTCTTCTGATCTTCACATGACAGCAAGTTTGCTACAATGTCATTTTCTAAGCAAAAAAAAAAAAAAAAATGTATAAAGTATTTATAGAAAAACTTACTTCAAAAACATACTGATTCAATTTGGCCTAAATACAAAGGTAAAAACTAGCAGCTCAAAGAGACACCTTTGTGGTCCTAGTTATACATAGAATTACAGCTAATAAACCATGAAAAAAAGTTTAATTTTAACAAATATATTCACAAGGAAATGATCTAAGTATTAGTTCTCCTTTAATAAATATTTATGACAGCTTTTCTTAGTTGAGCTGGTGAAGTTCAATTCATTAAGTACCTATTAAGTATGCACACATAATACACTTTGCTGGGTTAGTCTCATATGGGAAATAGTTAACAAGTTTATCAAATGAAAAAATAATCAAATATGGCAGGATATAACTAAGAAGCCAAAATTAACATTATATGATACTCAATCAAAGGGAGGAATACATCAGAAATCACATAAAGAACTTTACCTAACAATATACTCCTATACACCGTGATCTTATTTGGAATACAAGGACATAGTCGAGTGATTCTGAAATTCCCTCCTAACCATATCCACAACCTCCAACTCCCTTCCAATCAATTTCTCCACTTCCGGATATAGATCTTTAGAGAAAGCAAAAAACGATGTTTAAACACTTTTACAGCAGTATTTATAAAACTAGGGACGGCAGATATACTCTTGTGATCTATTCTTAAGTTCCCTATGATAATTTTTTTATTTTTCTCTTAATGTTATTCAACACATGAATATTCTATACCATCATGGTGACACATCTTTTAATCAAACACCAGCCCACAATTTTAGTGACCAAGCCTGTATCTGTGGTTGTGGTCATGCCAGTAGCTAAGAATATTTGACTACTGTAGCAGACTACTGAGAAAAATAAAATCAGACTTAATTTGTAAATATGTCCATACCATGCAAAGTCCAAATAACATCACTGTACACTAAGTTAATCAGACTTAGCAATAGCTCAAAAAAAGAAAATTAGTTTGGACACCAAACACATGATTATATAGTAGGTATGCTAGCCTCATAAGAACCTGCAACTATATGGAGAAAGAGAAAATAGTATCATTAAACAAGTATAAAATAAAGTATATAAACAGTATATAAACAAGGGCAAAATTAATGCCATAGAGCACGGGTTCTCACAAGACACAGTACATGAAAATCACTTGGGGATCTTTTCCCAACTATATAACTTCTAGGAAATATATTGGAAATGACAGAGGAAACTATTCATTCACTTCATTAATAGAATGATAATTTGAATTTTAGTACTTTCTAGTTTTTTTGGTATTTTATTAGAAACCATACATTGTTTTCACAGTTATATGAAAATATACATGTAAGGCACTAATACTGGTTTTATATTTGAACATATTTAAGTTATATTATAATAAAAAAAGTAATTTATGTAAAAACTGGGTGTGATGATTAGTTTTATGTGTCAACCACAGGGTGCCAAGATCAAATATTATTTCCGGGTATGTCTCAGGGTGTTTCAGATGAGATTAGCATTTGAATCCATGGACTCAGTAAAACAGATTACCTTCCCTAATATGGGTGGACACCATCCAATCCCTCAAGGGCCTGAATAGAACAAAGGCAGAAGGAAGAATTTACCTCTTTTTACTGCCTTACACTGTTGGAGCTGGGACATCTCATCTCACTTTCTCTTGCCTTCAGACCTGGTCTCAGACTGAATTACAGCACCAGCTTTCCTGGGTCTCCAGGTCACAGAGAGCAGATCCTGGGACTTCTTAGCCTCCATAACTGCCTCATAATAAATCTCCATTATATATATATGTATATGTATACACACACATATACACACATAAATATACATACATCCCACTGGTTCTGTTTCTCTAGAGAGTCTTGCCTAATACACTGAAGGTCCATAAAAATTTACCTTTAGTCAGCAACGTTCTCAAATCTGCCTGTCTATTCTCCTGCATTACACCCCTAACAGACTGATTTCAGTAGTGAGGACTAGGCAACTACATATTTTTTAAATGCCACAGATAATTCTAATTCACACAATCATGTATGAGAATCAATGGTTAAAGGTCCTGTGTAACAAAAACATATAACAGCCACTCTTTCAGAAAAAAACAGTAAAACCTTACTAGGTAAAATGATGATATGAGTTTCAATTAAAGAATAAAAGCTTAAAGAAATTAAAGTTCACTAGGTTTCTTAGAAACCTGAGTTAATACTTAAAAATAAATTATTGTTACCATATCAATTTTTTGTATGGCTGGAAAGAGGGTAGAATGATAACTATTAAAATGTGTTAAAAAGATAATTTGAAAAATCATTCATCTTGGACTCTGGGATGTGCTTTGCTATTCACATATTTTAAGAACGGGCTAGGAACTCATACTACTTGAAGTAAAACAAAGTGGTATTAGAGTAGAATACTGATTCAGGAGCAATCCTTTGCAGATTTCTTCCATTCTGTCCTCTGATTCAAAACTATTTTCTGCTAACCTATAATAATACTATTTTATTTATTTTTATTTATCCATGCCCTTTGCTAACTGAGAAGATCCAAAGATATTAAAATATACATATACATAAACACATAAGCCAAAAGCCAAGAAATAAAAGGGTTAAGAAAAACTATATCTATAGATCCTATGTGAAAAAAGCTGCTACAATTGAGGTACAAGTTAACCCTGTCTCACCTAAAACACCAAGTTAAAAAGGTAAGAAACAACAAGCTGACTCTAAAATGAATATAAAAATTTAAGAGACTCAGACAAAATAATCTTGAAAAAAAACCCCACAAAGTTGAAGGACTCACACTTCCCAATTTTAGAACTTACTACAAAGCTACAATATCAATATTGGGATCGATACAGTGTGGTATATAATAAACATATACATCGATGGAACAGAATTGAAAGCCCAGAAATAAAACATTGCATTTACATTCAATTGATTTAATTGTCCAAGACAGTTAAATGGGGAAAGCAGTCTTTTCAACAAATGGTGCTGGAACAACGGGATATCCACAAAAGAAAGAATAAAGTTGGACACCTTCTTCATACTATATTAACTCAAAAGTGTCAACGACCTAAATGCAAAAACTGAAACTATAAAACTATTAGAAGAAAAGAGGTGTAATCTTTGTGACCTTGAATTAGGCAATGGTTTCTAGAAATAACACCACAATGACAAGCAACAAAAGAAAAAATGAACTGAACTTCATAAAAAAATCAAAATCCTTTGTAATCAAAGACACCATTAAGCAAGTGAAAGACAACTCACATAATGTAAGAAAATTTTTGCAAATCATATATATGATAAAAAACTTGTATCTAGACTATATATAAAGAACTCTTACAACTAAATAATAAAAAGATGTAAATAAATAAAGTAACCCAATTTAAAAACAGACAATGTGAACAAACATTTCTCCAAAGAACATACATAAATGGCCAATTATTGCATGAAAAGATACTCAAGATTTCTGGTTCCTGGTCTGGCACATAAAGACCTTGGAAGTCATCACTACCATCCTCGCAAGAAAAAAGCTGACCCAACAACTCTTCTTAGATCCATCAGACAATTAAAGTTACAGGGCAAACCACTGCATCCAAAATTGCGAGACAGGTGAATACAATCACAGCTTACTTGTGCAAAGGACTCCATCAAAAACTGTTACAACTAATAAATTCAATAAAGTTGCAGATATAAAATTAATATACAAAAATCTGTTGTGTTTCAATACACTAATAAGAATCTACCAGAAAGAGAAATTAAGAAAACAATCCCATTTATAACTGCATCAAGAAGAATGAAATACCTAGAAATAAATTTAATCGAAGAGCTGAAAGCCCTATATACTACAAACTGTAAGATACTAATGAAAGAAACTGAAGACACAAATAAATGAGATGATTATCTCATGCTCAAGGACTGGAAAAATTAAGATTAGTCAAATGTCCATAGTACCCAAAGCAATCTACAGATTCAGTGCAATTCTTAAAATTCCAATGCCATTTCCCACAGAAATAGAATAATCTTAAAATCTGTATGGAATCACAGAAGATCTTGAGTAGCCAAAGCAATCTTGAGCAAGAAAAACAAAGCTGGAGGGATCAGGCTCCCTGATTTCAGACTATATTACAAACCTATAGTAATCAAAACAGTAAGGTACTGGCATAAAAACAGACACATAGATCAATGGGACAGAACAGACAGCCCAGACATAAACCCACACATATATGGTCAATTAATTTATGACAAAGGAGCTAAGAATATATCATGGGGGAGAAACAGTCTCTTCAATAAACAGTGTTGGGAAAACTAGACAGCCTGAATGAAACTGGACCTCTATCTTTACACCATACAGAAAAACAACTCAAATGGATTAAAGACCTGAACATAAGACCTGAAACCATAAAACCCCTAGAAGAAAATGTAGGTGGTAAGCTCCTTGACATCAATCTTGGTGATGATTTTTTGGATTCAACACAAAAAGCAAAGTCAACCAAAGCAAAAATAAACAGGTGGGACTACATCAAACTAAAAAAGCTTCTGCACAGCAAAGAAAAACATCAACAGAATGAAAAGGCAACTTATGGAATTAGAGAAAATATTTGCAAGTCATACCTGATAAGGGGCTAATAACCAAAATATTATAAGAAATTATATAATTTAATAACAAAAAAACAAACAATCCAAGTAAAAGGGGTCAGAGCAACTGAATATACATTTTTCTAAAGAAGACACACAAATAGCCAACAAGTCCATGAAAAGGTGCTCAACATCACTAATCATCAGGGAAATGAAAATTAAAACCACAATGTGATATCACCTCATACTTATTAGAATGGCTATTATCAAAGAGACAAAACATACCAAGTGTTGGAAGGATGTGGAGAAAAGGGAACCCTTGTGCACTGTCGATGGGAATGTAAATTGGCACAGTCACTATGGAAAACAGTATAAAAGTTCCTCAAAAAATTAAACACAGAACTACCATTTGATCTAGTCAATTCTACTTCTGGGTATTTATCCAAAGGAAATAAAATTACTAACTTGAAAAGATATTTGAACCCCCATGTTCATTGCAGCATTATTTATAACAGCCAAGACATGGAAACAACCTAAGTGTCCATCGACAGATAAATGGCTAAAACAGTTTGGTGTAAGTACAGCTGACCCTTGAACAACGTGTGGGTTAGGAGCACCAAACCTACGGCACAGTGGAAAATCCATACATAGGGGACTTCCCTAGTGGTCCAGTGGTTAAGAATCCGCCTTCCAATGCAGGGGATGAAGGTTCAATTCCTAGTTGGGGAACTAAGATCCCACATGCCACAGGGCAACCAAGCCCACGTGCCGCAACTACTGAGTCCACATGCTCTAGAGCCCGCATGGCACAACTAGAGAGCCCACACATCACAACTACTGAGCCCGTGCACCACAACTAGAGAAGCCCGCGTGCTGCAACGAGAAGCCCATGTGCCACAATGAAGAGCCTGCATGCCACGACAAACACCCAGCACAGCCAAAAGTAAAATTTAAATTAAAAAAAGGAAAATCCATATATAACTTAAAATCGGCCCTTCCATATCCAAGGTTCTACATCCACAGATTCAACCAACTACAGACTGTGTAGCACTGTAGTATTTACTATTGAAAAAAATCCACGTACTAAGTGGACCCACACAATTCAAACCCATGTTACTCAAGGGTCAACTGTATATACAATGGAATATTACTGAGCCATAAAAAAGGAAAGAAATTCTGCCATTTATGACAACCTGGATGGACCTTAAGGGCATTATGCTAAGTGTAATAAGTCAGACAGAGAAAGATAAATACTGTATGATCTCACTTACATGTGGAATCAAAGAGAACCTGAGCTCACAGATACATAGAACAGATTAGTGGTTGCCAGACAAGGGAATGGGGAGTGGAAGAAGTGGGTGAAGGTGGTCAAAAGGTACAAACATCCAGTTATAAGATAAATTAAGTCCTGGGGATATAAATATAGCATGGTTTACTATAGTTAACAATACTGTGTTGTACATTTTAAAGTTGCTAACAGAGTAAACCTTAAACATTCTTATCATAAGAAAAAAGAAATTTATAACTATGATGATGGATGTTAACTAAACTTATTGCAGTAATCATTTCACAAAGTACACATTTAACAAATCATTATGTTATATACCTGAAACTAATACAATGTTATATATCAATTATATCTCAATTACAAAAATAATAATAGGGCTTCCCTGGTGGCACAGTGGTTGACAGTCCACCTGCCAATGCAGGGGACACGGGTGCGTGCCCTGGTCTGGGAAGATCCCACATGCCGCAGAGCAGCTGGGCCCGTGAGCCATGGCCGCTGAGCCTGCACGTCCGGAGCCTGTGCTCCGTAACAGGAGAGGCCACAACAGTGAGAGGCCCGCGTACCGCAAAAAATAAATAAATAAATAAAATAATAATAATAATAGCTTCTGTACCTTGAGTGCCTGTGAGGGCACTACACATATATCATTATTAATTCCCAAAACAACCCTGTCAAGTTGGTAATATTCTTGTTTTACAGAGGAGTAAGGCTGAAAATCTTAAATAATTTGCCAGGTCAATAGCTAATAAATCCTTAGAAACAGGATAGGAAGCCTATTTTACTCCAAAGCATGATCCCAATTCCACTAGGCCAAAGATGGTAAATGGATTACACTCTTATGTCAAATTCTATTTAAGGAGAGTAACTTGGCAGGATTTAGGCTGAGAAGCACTCTGACACTATTCTGAAGCTCACTAGCAAAAGATCTTGCACAATTAACGATGTTGCCACGGGTATAGAAGGACCTAAATGTAAGAACCCATGTTTGCCATTTTAAAACAGGATCACACTATTTACAAGATTCAGTTACCTCTCCATGGCTTCAAATCTCATGCCAGTTAGTCGCTTGACTCTGTGACTGCCAGGGAACTGTCTTCTCAACTCCTGAAGACAAAACTAAAAAAAAAATACTGGTAAAAAAGACTTGAAGAGTAGTAATTACACTACATATACTAAATGGGTTACAAGGAACGGCTTACATAGTCTTCAATGTTTTTCTTAAATAATTTCATTACTGAGATCTAATGACATAAGTGAAATTAATCAGTAATGAATAATGCGGTAAAAGAACTCTGAACTTACAGTGAGGACAACAATCAGTTCTCAGAAACTGATCAAGCTCTTAACTAAGAAAATGAGCAGATTATGAGGTCCACTAATAACTCTTCAAATACTACTACCATATCACTTAAAAACTGCTTCCATAATGTGTCAGGCACCACTTAAATAACTACAACTGCTTCCTGGCCTTTTCTTCCTAAGTATTGCACAAACATTCTCTTGATAAAAATTAAGTTTTTTGGTAGTAACCTCAAGTCCCTAGCAAATACTGTTAACACTTTGTTTAATTTTGCCCTGTTGAAGTCATATTCTAATCAATCACCTTGTCAGTACACATGTGATTTGGGGTCATAAAATACAGACACCATATCAATGGAGTACCAATCTCCTTTTGGCAGATATCCATAATTTACCCATCAACTCAACTATACAAATAATCAAATATTTATTGAGCACCTACTATGTTCTCAGCAACCTATAAGGGATTATAAGAGTCTTGGAAGTGCTAGAAATATTAAGCATGATAAAAATGGTCCACTCTAGTTCCCCCAACCATAACTGATTAAAAATGCCTTTAACTAATGAAGAAACTATTAACCAATAATAAAGTAAATTTTAATATGATCTGGAAATATAGCTTCAAAGTCTGTGGCTCTAAGTTCTATAATAAGAAAAATATTCAAGTTAGTCAAAACTGAAAATAATGGTCATTTATTTCTCTGACATCATGCAAAACTCATAGTACTTGTTCAATCAAGCTAGCTGTGCTGAACTTCTGAACCATTAAAAAGAAAAATACTGTGTTACGAAAGAAGTTATTACCTATTCACTTAATCTCCTACTTTACCAAATGGCATTTTGCTATACAAAAAAAAAACTTCAAAATTTCCCTCAAGATATAAGCTGCCACCTCTGTTGGTATTCAAAAGACTATGTCTCATAGGTTCTAAATGTAATACAACCGTTTCATGGAATATTTTTTATCACTGGTAGCTCCACTGGAGTTATGTGTATAGTCAACATGACATAATTACCTTGAAAAGGACAAAGCTAATTAGACATGCATATGTTCTTGGGTATATCTACTTTCTGTTTTTTTTGTATTTCTTTTGGGCTTAAATGAGGAAGCAGTGTGAAGGAGCACTTAAGAGCTCAGAAATACAGAACAAAAGAACAGAAACCACTGCTTCCTGATTTATATAATGAATATAGTGGTAGTATCAACACAAATCAAATTAAGAAATAATTATAAAGATTAAATAAACCATGATGTAAAGCTTCTAGCATAGCACCTAGCACATGAGTGTTTAAAAATATAGCTATTTTAAAATTAAATTAAAATTAAAAATTACTTCCATAATGTGGAAGTAATTTTAAAATTAAATTAAAATTATTTTAAAATTAAATTAAAATTAAAAATTACTTCCGTAATGTGTCAGGCCCCACTTAAATACCTAATATTAATATTTTAAGTCATGTTCTGTACATGTCAGGATTTTCTACTAATTTAACATATACATTTAAAACACTGTAAAACAGTACTTAACATTATATATTAAGTAAGTCATTTAACAACCCCCAAAATAAATGTTTTAAACTATATGCTTCTTATTTTTAACTCTATAATATGGCATAATTCACCTATTAAGTGGATAACCTTCACCAACTAATTTAACCTCTTCAGTGAAACTGGGATACTAAACATCTACTTCTCAGGATTGTTAAAAAGATATAAAAAAACATACTGTGTCCCAAAGTACCTAGCTAGTCCCAGCTACTCAAGAGTAGCACTGAGGGCTTCCCTGGTGGCGCAGTGGTTGAGAGTCTGCCTGCCGATGCAGGGGACACGGGTTCGTGCCACGGTCTGGGAGGATCCCACATGCCGCGGAGCGCCTGGGCCCATGAGCCATGGCCGCTGGGCCTGTGCGTCCGGAGCCTGTACTCCGCGATGGGAGAGGCCACGACAGTGAGAGGCCCGCGTACCGCAAAAAAAAAAAAAAAGAGTAGCACTGAAAACCACCTACAGAAAGCATTCAATACAGCCATATACTAACTGCTTACACATAATTTATGAAGCAAATTAAATATAAAATAAAACAAGTTTAAATACCTACCAATGACAAGTCATCCCGACCATAGTCAAGGGCCGCAATCATCACCTGTTCATATATGATCCAAACTAGATACACAGAGGAAAAAACTGAATTTAATATAAAAATCTCAGAACAGAAATTAGATAATAAATTCTTCCTGTTTCTGATATTTTAAAGAACATTACTCATAACTGAAAATTGATTTATTGTATTACATCTGGAATTAAGGAAAGAAAGCAACCTTATGTTTTCAGCAATGCAAGATATTTTAATATAAGGTAAAAAAAAATCTCTAATTATTTAATACTTTTACTGTTTCAAAAGATCATTATAAAATACATTTTGACCTGACCAGGACTACAGCCTTGTGAGCTTTAAAACAAAAATGCCTATTTGATAGCTTCACTACTACCAACAATTATAAGTCCTTCTCAAAATAAAATTGTCATTAAGACTTCCTAAGAAGTTTTTTAAAAACTAACAGATCATAGAGAGATTAATATGAACAGCAGAAAAACATAGTAATAATTTTTTTTTAAAAAAACTAAGAACTGTAAATGAAACATGTGCTGAGCATGAACACAATAAATTTAAAAACTTACTATCATCTCCAAGCTTAGAAGCATATTCATTAATTAATTCCTCTCCAACTTCCACAATTTGCTCACTGTTTCGTGAGTTTTCTTCTCTCCATTTTCTCATTTTATCTCGCATTTCTGAAAAAAAAAATGCTTGCGATTACATATATATATACATTTGATTAATGTCAAACAGTTGACAAGATGAAATCAACTTTTTAAGAAAATACACTCACACTAATGTAAAAGTCTATGGTATCTCAAATTTCATAAAGCAGAAAATCATTTTAGCAAGAGCAACAGATCCTTTAGAACAGCGCTCCCCAACCTCTTTGGCATCAGGGAGTGGTTTCGTGGAAGACAACTTTTCCACAGACGGGGGAGGGGCATGTTTCAGGCAGTAGTGCGAGCAATGGTTCAGGTGGTAATATGAGTGATGGGGAGCAGCAGATGAAGCTTTGCTCACTCACCCACCGTTCACCTCCTGCTGTGTGGCCTGGTTCCTAACAGGCTGAGGACAGGGGATTGGGGACCCCTGCTTTAGAAGACTGAAAATGCATTACAACTGATATTACAACTATCTTTAAAAGTAGTGTACGGCATGGGTCTGCTACAAATATCCTCTATCCCTTTAAGCAACTATGGATCATAGCTTTTTTGGGTTACAATGTTCAGAATTTGCTAAAAGCTAAGCATTATTTTCTCAGAAAAACAAATAAAATTATACATTGAAATCTCAAAAATTCAAGGTGCTCCTGAAGTTTACCCATTGACTCAAGAATATAAAATTTTCATAATCAGGGTATCATATTAGGCTATCAGCACTGAAGAAACATTCATCACAAAACTCTCTTAATAACAACATTACTACAACAGTCCATATAAAGATACACAATTACACAGGGAAATAAACAGAAGAAAAAATTAGGACAAAGGAAATTTTTTGATTATATATAAAGATAAAAATGAATAATGTAAAGTAAGGTCAAAGGCACTAGCAAACAACAAAAGTTGAGAGAACAACTTTGCATATTAATACAATAGGGAACTGGAGTTTCAAAGAACAGCATTTTGACAATAGCAGAAATAATAACTGGGGTGGGGGAGTACCTAACCCAGAAAAAAGATCCCTTTTTTATATGGCTAAGGTAGAATTAACTGTCCAGTTCACCAATTACATACATGCTTTCTTACTCTTACCTCTTGAAAATCTTACATATTTATCTGAAGTACTACCTTCTTCCTTCTATTGACATACATGTTGTACAGATTTAAATAGTTGAATTAAGTTGTTGTTGAACACATGAGTTAAATAAACAATATGCTATGCTTCTATAGAATATATCTAAGAGAAGCATATAGGATTTTCACTACCTTTATATGCATTACCTGAGTCCCTACAGTTCGAAGTCTACAAAAGAAAACAAAAATCATCATAAGATGAAAATGGACCCTAAGTGAATTTACAAAAATGGTCTTAGAAAATCATTACAAATTAACATAGTTAATTTCTTCTACTGAAACCTAGAAATCACCTTGACTCTCACTCTGCACAGGAAGTAACTTGAACTCAATCTTAAAGGTTGAAGAGGAATTGAGCAGGCAAACAAAAAAGTAGGTTACACATACCCCACAGGTTAAGGACTCAGTCTCACAAGACTGCCCCCACTTCAGAAACCAACACAAGTCAGGGATACCCATACTTCTGAGCAACTCGTTACAAAATCAGGGGTTCCTTTCTACAACTCCCTCATCCAGTTTGATACTTGCTAGAGTGGCTGAAAGAACTCAGGAAAGTGCTTCACTTACTATTACTGGTTTTTTATAAAGGATACAACTGAGGAAACAACCAAATGGAAGAGATACACAGAGCAAAGAGCTGGGGGTGGGAGGGGGTTTTCGGGGGCATAGGAGTACCCTCTCTGAGTGAGTCACCATCCCAGCACCTTGATGTATCCACCAACCTAGAAGTTCTACAAACCCTGAAGTTTAGGGGCTTTTATGAAGGTTTCAGTCTGTAGGCATGACTGATTAGATCCTTAGACACTGGTTATTAAGTCAATCTCCAGATCCTCTCCCCTCCCAGCAGGTTGAGGGGTAGGGTTGAAAGTTCCAACCCTTCACTCAAGTCTTGGTCTTACCAGTGACCAGCCCCCATCCCGAAGCTATCCAGCCACCAGTTATTCAATGGTATATAAAAAGACATGTATCACTATAAATCTTAGAAGATGTTGTATGTGGAACCCAGGACTAAGACCAAATATTATAACAGAAGATGTTCCTATCAACCCTACCACTAAGGAAATTACAAGGGTTTAGGAGCTCTGTGCCAGAAATTGGGGATGAAGACCAAATATACATTATACCTTATTACATCACAATATAACATATATCCACAAGATAACATGCATATAACATATATCCACAAGGTCCACGACCTGGGTTCTCAGAACTCATTCAAACCACATCCCCTACACCATAGTTATACTGTCTGAAGTTGACATTCTCTGTCAACCTGGCAGACTATTTTAAAATAGGAAGAGCCTCGGGAATATAAATCTATTTAGTGTTTTACAGATCTGTTCCACAAAACTGCACCCCTTGCCTGTACCCTGACACCCAAATTAAGAAATGCTAGCCCAGGTGAATTAATAAAATATGCAGTTTGAATTTAAGAAATATCTTTTAATCTATTAGATTATTTCTTAACTTGCTTTAGAATGCCCTTTAAGAAACTGTAGAATTCCTTCCCATAAACTAGAGACTAAAAGAGAAAAACTGGTCCCATCTCCTTTTTTGTCAAATTTCTCATTTACCAACAGTACTCAATTTTCCATCAGTCTCCTCCTACTTATTCATAATCAAAGTATATTACTGGAAAATCTCTGACTTTTAAAACATTCCCTTTCACCCACTGTCATGTCCCCCATGACTTCTAATTAGTCATTCAAAAATATATTAATACATACTTTTTATAACATGCTATAAACGTAATGATGAAAAAGAATCATCCAGTGTGCCTAAGAAATTGACAAGTTAACAGAAAAACTGTAAACAGCAGCAAAATAATGTGATAAAAGGTAAGATAGTGGTTATGTTCAGAGCACTAAGAAAGCAAGGTGAGGGAAAGATTAATTTCACCTGGCAGGGAGAAAGGGTTAAAGAAAACATCTGTGATATGTGAATTAAGCCCTAAGGATCAAAGGGAGTTTGTTAGATGAATTCTACAACAAAGAGCATAAACTATGGTAGAGGAATAAAAGTATCTCATTTGGTAAGGCAAGGGTCTCCAACCTCCAGGCCATGGACCAGTACCGGTCCGTGGCCTGTCAGGAACCAGGCCGCATAGCAGGAGCTGAGTGCAGCGGGCAAGTGAACAAACCTTCATCTGTATTTACAGCCACTCCTCCTCATTCTCATTACTGCCTGAGCTCCACCTCCTGTCAGCATTATGGTGAGTTTTATAATTATTTCACTACATATTACAATGTAATAACAATAGAAATAAAGTGCACAACAAATGTAATGTGCTGGAATCATCCCAAAACCATCCACCCCACCCTGGTCTGTGGAAAAATTGTCTTCCGTGAAACCAGTCCCTGGTACCAAAAAGGTTGGGGACCAACCTTTTCCCAGGGACTGGGAAAGTGCCCAACCCACCTATTGGGGGAGAGAGAGAAGGCAGGCAAAGCAGTTCCTTCAGGCCATTGCAAAATGGAACTCAGGTTAATTCTTAGTTTATGTAACCCACAGCAGGGGTGGGGAACATGTTTCTCTGTCAAAGACTACTCCCAGAGACCCTTAAAAAAAAAAAACAACAAAAAAAGACCTGAAGGATCACTCACCAGAAGAAGGAAAATTAGGAGAGCAAAGTATAATAGGAAAGAACAAATCTGACTCCATATCGTATCTTTTTCTTTTACTTTAACCTTTGTATTCTATTGCTTTTGCTACAAGTTAAGAGTGTTGCCTAATGGCCTGAAATATACAGGCCAGCCCTTTCTCAAGACTCCAACCTTTAAAGGTATAACACTTTTCTACTTATACAGAGATAAGAAGTTGCAAACAGAGTATAAAGTTTGTCTTGTTGGAGGTTTTCAGGAACATCATGACCTGACCTACATGAACAGATGCAAGAACAAAGGATTTTGACACCAAGAAGTTTGCAGCAATCAATCATACCCCCTCCCCTCTTTTAGTTATAAAAGAGCCTGAATTCTAACTGGGGTAAGATGGTTCTTTGGGACACCAGTCCACCATCTTCTCAGCTGGCTGGCTTTCTGAATAAAGTCACTATTCCTTGTCCCAACAACTCACCTCTTGATTTATTAGCCTGTTGCTCGTTGAGCAGAATGATCTTGGACTTGGTAACAAAAGCACTTTTTCTAAAGATCAACTAGGAAAAACAATGAGCCCGTTCACACAAATATTTCCCTATTTACCCAAGTTCTAAATTTTAAAAGAAAACCAAATTGAGTATAACATGTACTTCAAGATATTTTTAAAGCAAGGTAAAAAGTATTATCTATGCACTGTTATGACTCCCTCAAAGATATATTTAAAGTGTTACATACACTTCAATTTTGCCTCACAATTCTTTTCACTATCCAAAGGTTTTTCCTGTGTTTCAAAACTCCCATAAGCTTTAAATTTTTATCTTCTTTCTTCAGATATCTCTTCTACTATCTAAAGGCACTAGTGTGTAGTGTGGTTAAAAGTGAAGATGTAAAATTCAAACTGCTGGAGTTCAAATGCCAGTTCTACCACTTTCTATCTGTGTGATATTGGATAGTTAACACTTTTCACTTTAATATTCTCATCTAAAAAGTGGAGATGAAAAATAATAATACCTGTATCATATAGTTGTTGTGGTAAGCACTGTGAGATAATTTATGTGTTTAGAACAGAGTATGGTACAACATGTGCTCAAAAAAATTTAAGCTATTAATGTTCTACCCTGTTTCCTTACGTGTTCTCATACCCACTTTTAATTCTCTTTTGTTTCTGAACCAAAAGGCTTTGAAACTTCTCTGCAAGCCAACAGTACATTCTCTAAAACCAAATGCTATTTATCTTTTCCTAATCCTTCCATCTTTGGCTTTGGTCTTCATATTTCATTTAAAGCAGGAGACTGAAAGCAGGGGTCAATAAAGTCCCAGGACCAAATTTTGCAGCCACTTGTTTTATGGATAAAGTTTTACCAGCACACAGGGACCCCTCACCCCCAAAAAAAAACCCAAAACAAAAAAACCCACAGGTACCCTTATTCATTTCGGTACTGTCTGACTGTTTCTGTGCTACAATGGTAGAGCTGAATAGTTGAGACAGACCATATGTCACACAAAGCTGAAAATATTTACTACCTGGCCCTTTACAGAAAATAATGCCAATTCCAGATTTAGAGCATGAAGTGGCATAAAGACATAGGAGCTACAGTCAGAGGACTTTGGTTTAAATCCCAATGCTGCTACTTAGCACAGTCATCTTGGACCTGTTATGTAACATTTCTAACCTCAGCTATAAAATACAGAAGATCACAAGCCTATCTGCAATGAACATTACATAAAGCAAAACCTAAACCCCTCAAATGTCTTAGCCAGTACAATGTTGGGGGTTGGGGTGGGGGGTAATCTGTTTTTAATCTGATTCTGATTACCTTTAGATAAGGCACGCACTCACCAGTTCTTCATAGGCACCACTATCATCTTTCACGTAATTTCACACATTATCCTCATCTTCTTGGCATCTGAGTTTAGAACTCCTAATATCAGATAATTTATGTAAAGCACTTCATAAAATATAAAGTGCTACAAAAATTTTAATTAGCATTTACTGAGAACTATTTTTTGACTCTCACCACTATGCTGGTCATTGGAAGCACTGAGAAGATTTGTGTGTGTACAGAATGTAAACAAGTAATTAAAATATGAGGGGTGTTTGTAAATTAACTATACTTCAATGAAAAAAATATGATGGGTGACATTAATAAGGTTCATTAAAAACTCTAACTATCCTCCAGTTATAATCAAAGAATTTCTTCCTGCAAAAAATACTAATGATGCCCCTAGCATTTGAGAAGCTCTTAGCCAACAGGCTCTTGGTTGTTTCCATTATTTGTTACATTTTAAAAAGTCAGTTGCATGCAAACCAGTTCATGGCAGTTAAACTTAATGTAATTATATACTGTAATTAAATATTACAAAAGCTAAAAAAAACTTGAGTGCAAAAGATAGA
Source organism: Pseudorca crassidens (assembly GCF_039906515.1). Taxonomy (NCBI): domain Eukaryota; kingdom Metazoa; phylum Chordata; class Mammalia; order Artiodactyla; family Delphinidae; genus Pseudorca; species Pseudorca crassidens. Next base: position 29,927,208 of record NC_090312.1, read on the forward strand.
CTTTTTCTACAAAACAAAGCTGGATGCTTTAAAAAGACTCCACAAAGGTAAAGAGCTTTCAAAAACTGCTGTTATGTTAAGGTGACTCAATTAAAAATAAGAGGAAAATAATAAAAATCTACAGGACTTGTGCACTGAAGCTGCTATACAAGGGTCTTTATGTTCTTGTTCCATGTTACAGAAAGCAAAGTTGAAAATGGTTTATTAAAGATGACAAGGAATTTCAATCAGGAGATCCCTATCAAAGAAAAAGCCCTGCCCTATATCAAAAGTCCATTTAAAATTTTAAGTTTACCAAAAGGAGTCACTGATCTTTTTTTTTTTTTTTAAATAGGAAAGTGGCTCCCAACTATCTACAAAATAAAGTCCAAACTCCTTAGGCTAGTATTCAAGGCACCAACCTACCTCTCCAGCTCTTACCTTGCAAAAATGACCTTCACTAAATATTTACATATCCATAAATATGAACTTTTAGTGCAGAAGTGAAATCTCAGGGTACGTGCCATGAGACCTGGGACCCTGCCTGTCTTTTTCAGCACTGTATCCTCAAGAACTGGAACAGCAGCTGGCACAAAGTACTCAAATATATGTTTAACTAACATGTCATTTAGCATATAGGCTAATAATTAAAGCTAGGTGTGGATGATTACCCACAGAAGACATTCAACCTTTTTAGAGCTCTTTGAAGCTGATGGGACCTTTGAACCAACTTTCCCCCAGAAATATGTACATGTTTAAAAACACACTCAATTTTGCATATAATTTCAGGAAAGTCACAGACCACATAACACCTATGTCTGCATCAGTCAGAAGTCTGTTGAACTCAGGATTAATCACCACCAATAACAGATTAAGAAGAGGGCTAAGGAAAGAACCACTGGGGACATCAAAAATTAAGGAGCAAATGGATGTAGAGAACACAGCAAAGTTCTGAAAAGTAAAAAGAGAGCCTTAATGCTATTAAGAAACCAACGAAAGAATTTTTCATAGAGGGAATGACCTGCAATGACAAATGTAGTATAGATGTACAAAACAGATACATTAGACCCAGCATTAGATCTCCCTAGAAATCTTACTGGACTAATAGAGCATGGAAACCAAATTGTGGTTGTTTAAAGGACTGAATAAAAAGAGAAGTAGAGACAGTGAGCATACACAACTAAAATCCCCTCAAACATTTTTAATAAATATTTTTTCAACAAATATTCATTTAATGCCTATTATAGGCCAGGCAGTGTGAGGCATCCTATCCATATTCTGCCCAAATACCCTATTCTCAACAAACTTGACTATACCCTCCTTCAACTCTTTCCCACCTCCAAATTCCTCTATATAATAAACATCAATAACCTTCAACTGGCTGATAAATAAACCATATACCTACTTTTTTATAGAGCCCAAGAGAAACTAAGAGAGCGTTAAACTTAGTATATACGTCTTTTATAAATATGTGATAAACTTTCCTATCACAAGAAATCACACTACTCTTTGAACTAACCATTTCCAGTACTTTAATTCATGATGCTATTCAATGGAATTCTTTTTTTTTTTTTTGGCAGTACGCAGGCCTCTCACTGCTGTGGCCTCTCCCGTTGCGGAGCACAGGCTCTGGACGCGCAGGCTCAGCGGCCACGGCCCACGGTCCCAGCCGCTCCGCGGCACATGGGATCCTCCCGGACCAGGGCACGAACCCGTGTCCCCTGCATCGGCAGGCGGACTCCCAACCACTGCGCCACCAGGGAAGCCCTATTCAATGGAATTCTTAAAGGACACAGGTCAACTGACACTCCCGCCCCCCCCAAATCTAAACAAAAAAACTACCCCGAGGGTCCTCCCATTACCCTCTTGTTACCAAAAGTCTCTGAAAGAAAAATCTACAATACTCTTTTCCTAAAAGTCTCCTAAAATAGAATTTTAATTCTACTTATTAATTACATTAATTAAAATGAGCAAACTATATTCTATTTGCTAAGTGAGTTGCCTAAGTCTAAGATACTAAAAAAATCACTCCAATACTAAGAAAATTACTTATAGTATTTTTTGTGATGATCTTTTAATCCTACTAACAATTCATTTAGTCAACAGATCACTAAGTTCCTCCAATATGTCATGCACTAGAACAAGATAGGCCTGGTCCCTCTTCATTCGAGGAGAGACATTTTTAAACTTAACACAATTGGGTAAGTACTTCAGTACTATGAGGACACACAGTTAAAGGACCAGGGGTAAGTTTTGTTGCTTGTTTTTGTTGTCTTTTCTCTTTTAAATTTTGGTGGCGGGATGGAGAATGGGCGGGGGTAGGGTGGTCAAGGAAGGCTCTCTGAGTATGTGACCTTTGAGGGGAATGCCGAGAAATGATAAAAGTATAGTCAGTAGAGCAGAGTATAAGAGTAGAACCAGGAGGGAAGAACACTCCTATCAGAAGGAATAGCTTGTATCCAGTCTTAAGACTAGAGGAGCATCGCACATTTAGGGAATTCAACAAAAGCCAGCGTGGCCAGCTCACAGAGCAAGGGTAAGAGTAGCTTAAGATAAAGCTGGAGACACAGACAGGAGCCAGATCATCTTTTTATATGTATTTAATAGTTTAAAAGCACTTTAACATATGTTTTCCCTTTTGTTCCTCAACAAACTTGTGAAGCAGTTATTATTGATTAATCTAAATCTAATTATGTCACTCATCTTTAGAATGTCCACAGGGTAAGGTCCAAGTTACTTAAATTACCTTGTCTGCTGGTAGTTAACACACCCACTCATTCCCTACCATTCTACACAACACTATCATCTAAGAAACTTATATTGAACATACCTTCAAAATAGCACCTTCAAAAAACCATGAAATATTTGAAAATTTCTTAAAAGCATTAAAAATAACAGCCACGTATCTACTGAAGGAATATACCCTGACACAAGCCTTTTAAAACCATGTTACAAGTCTGTCTTTCTCCTTTTGACTATGAACTCCCTGAAGGTAGGGACTGTGTCACTTAATTTGCTGTCTCCAAGTACTGAGAACTTAATATTTTTAATATAATGGATTCCCCAGTACACGTAGAAACACTGCGGTTCACAGTGTGCTAGAAGCCACAAAAGCAATAATAAATCACTGAATTCACTTCCAGTATAAAAGAATTTTACCTTTTCTCATTATTGTTTTCAACTTTGTAATACTGGAAAGATTTACTCACCACTGAACAATCAATATAGTTTTCAGTCCACGTGTTATCAGGCCATTATTTAAATATCCGAACAAATAAGCTACTTTAGTCTACTGTGAAATGTTGGGAATATAAATTTCGATTACACAAATTCCATGCCTTAGAGAAACTCAAGGCTCTTCTCTTAAGCATGCATGCCTCCCACGAAAGTTTTTAAGAAAGGAAAATCTCTTACAGAACTCGTCCAAAGTTTGGCTGCTTCCAAATTTAAACACAAACTCCACCTCAGATTAAACCAGAGGTACTTCCCCTTCAGAAAAGGAATTACTTACTGGTAGGGAATAATAAGGAAGTTGTGTGTGTAAATGTGTTTTGAGGGGAAATGGGACGGAATAATTAACAAGGGGAGAAATCAGAAACCCAGTTTTGAAGAGAGAATGAAATGTAAACTGGCATGTAAAAGAATCAGATATGTTCACGGGTTTTCCACACACCTTTACTACACAGAATTGTAACCCTTACAGAGCACTTCAAAGGCCCGTACAGGCCGTGTATTTCTCGGCTGCAAAGACGCTTCTGCAGGCAACTATCCCGCCTCCTCCGCGCCGCCCAGCAGCCACAGGAAACGTATGACAACCCTAGCCCCAGGTCCCGGTCGCCTTTCAATGGAAGCTACCCTGGGCCGTTGGACTGGCGCGGAGGTAGGACGGTCGGTCAGCCTACTGGCGCAAGAGGTGGGAAACACCGCAGACTCCAGTCGGTGGCCGGGCCAAGGAAGGGGTCAGCCTCAACCTCCACCTCAGCCACCACCACAGCTCTGCCGGTCCAATGCCGAAGAGAGACCGGAAAATCCAGCTCTCCGAGGGCAGCAGGTACTCCCGAACGGCTTCCCACGGCTTCTGGTCTTTCCGCGCCCGCCCCGGCAGCAGTTACCTTCCCAGGTGACATCGTAAAGCTCTGAGACCTTCGCCATCTTCTCAGAACCTGGAGGCAACCGGGCGAGAGGGCGGGGAGATGTGGTCACACGACCCGAGACTAGGCGGCGGCGAATTACGACACCATTTCTCATTGGCCAAGAGCGCGGAGGGGGCGGGATCCGCCTCACACGTGCACGCGGCTCTGCCGAGGGGCAGTCGGGAAAGGGGGCGGGACGAGCTGGGCGGTGCGCCGCGCGTTAAAGTCTGTGAGGGCGCGGGGGCGGAGCCGCTGGAGCGGGAGCCGCCGAAGCCGGTTTGGGGTGAGATGTCTACTTTACCGTGGATTCTTAACAAATTCTGGGTCTTTAATGTGTGTCACTCCCGGCTTTTCACTTTTTTCTGCATAGGTGTATTCATTGTCTTCCCACTTCCTAATCGGTACCTTGTTCTCTTCATGACCTGCTGCAATGCAGTTCTGCGCGAACCCGTTATCTGTTCCCAACTTTCCTCCTTCCATGATGGGATTCGCCTTCGATTTCCTTTTTAATGTTCGGCTGAACTGATACACTTCAAAAATTTCTGGTTAAATCTCTTTGAGGAACTAAGCAGAATTCTGCTTTGCAAGTTATGTTCCTGTGGCCGAGGACTTATGTTCACATGAATGGCTTCGTGCCAATCCAAACCCTTAGTTAACGCTCCCCGTGGATCACTGTCTGCTTGCCAGTCTATTTTTTAAACTCCATAAAGGCAGCCGATATGTAAATGATTATAAGTAGATGAATTAATCACAGCCCCTACACTTCGCTCCTCTTTATTCGCACGGGGGAGCCTCCAGGCTAATTGCTTTCAGAAACCTTTGGACCTGGTTGGGTAGAGCTAGGGAAAAAATGTCTGGAGTGGAAGCAAAAAATTTGAGGGTCATAAGGGTATATTTAGTATTTGAAGCAACGAGAACATAAAAATGTAAAGGGAGAATATGTAAAGTTAAGAAAGAAGGCTAAAAATTCCTGCATAACACGTATACTTAAGGGTCAGTGAAGAAAAGAAAATCAACATATGAGGAGAAAGGAAAACAGAGAGTCATATTCCACATGCCAAAGGAGTAGAGTTAAAAAGAAAAAAAAGGAACTATCAGTGGCACCTGCCCAAGGGAAGTTGCATAAGGATAAAAAAGACTACTGAATTTATAAACTTGGATTAGATTCTGAATGAAGTTCATTCTTTCTAGACTAGACAGACCTTTTTTTAAAAAAAAAAAACCTTCATTCAAAAAAATTTAAAATCCTCCACTCAGAAATTCACATATTCTAATACTTCAGTAAAACAACCTGGTGTAATGGAAAGAACAAGAACTCTGTCAGACAAATCTGAATCCAGGCTCCACCATTTAGTAGCTGCTTGACAGTTAGCCTATGTATCTCTGAGCATAGGAGTCGATCAGATATAGAAAGAAGCTAATCATATCGATATAAAAAGAAAATATCTCCCTTGAATTGTTATCAAGACTAAAAGAGACACTGCATGACACTCTTATGGAAGTAGCAGTCCTGTGGCTATAAATACTGTTTATATGTTGATGATGCCCAAATGCATAAAATCCAGCAGTCCTTACTTCTCCCATGAAACCCAGTTCTACTTTCTTGACATGTTCATTTAGATGCCTAAAATGTATCTCAAAGTTAACATCTCCCAAACAGAAATCTGGATTCCTGCCACCATGCCCCCCAACTTGCTCTTCCCCATCACAACTAAAATTCTAGGAACTATCATTGATTCCCTTCTTTGCCAAGCCCCCTATATCCAGTCTATTAGCAAATTCTGTATTGTATGCTTCCAAAACTTTCCCCAAATCCATCTATTTTTTTTCATCTCCACTGCTACTACCTTAATAGAAGCCACACCATCTCTCACCTGAATGACTGTCATAGTCTTTTAACCTTCTTAGTTTCATTCTTGCTGTGTAAAAATCTATTTTCTATACAGCGATCCTACTGGTCTTAAAAAGGCCACAGAAGTCCTCTGCTTACAGCTTTCAAATGGCTCCTCTGGCAGTAAAAATATACTGTAAACACTTTACCATGATTTACTTCATCTCCTACCATTGTCTCTTTTCACTAGATACCTACCATTCTCACCTATTTCTATTTCTCAAACATGGCAAACTCCTATGTGCCTTAGGTCTGGCATTTACCCAGAGTGTGTGAAAGCCCAAGAAGTTGTCTTTTAATGACTTACAGTGGCTATAACGAGTACAACTAATTGAGGGAGTAAATATTTTTCAGTCGCTTTAACTAAATGCCCTTGTATTGGGTTGGCCAAAAGGTTCGTTCATTTTTTTCCATAAGATGGCTCTAGTAGCACTTAGTTGTCTTTAACTTCATTGAAAGAATTTTGTTAGATTGCACATGACAGCTGTCACGTCAGCATGCATTTTAAAAAAGACTTATCAAAATAGGTGAATTTTTTGTAGCCATTTTAACATTGAAGATGGAAGGAAAAAAGCAACATTTTTGGCATATTATTTCTAAAAGGTAAAAACGCAACGGAAATGCAAAAAAAGATTCGTGCAGTGTACGGAGAAGGTACTGTGAGTGATTGAACATGTCAAAAGTGTTCGCGAAGTTTCATGCTGGAGATTTCTCACTGGATGATGTTCCACGGGCAGGTAGACCCGTTGTAGTTGATAGCGATCAAATTGAGACATTAATTGAGAACCATCAGTGTTACACCACGGCGGAGATAGCCAACATACTCAAAATATCCAAATCAAGTGTTGAAAATCATTTGCACCTGCCTAGTTATGTTCATCGCTTTGATGGTTGGGTTCCACGTAAGTTAAGCGAAAAAAAGCTTCTTGACCATATTTCTGCATGTGATTCTCTACTTAAATGTAATGAAAATGTTCCGTTTTAAGACAAATTGTGACAGGCGATGAAAAGTGGATACTGTACAAGAGCGTGGAACAGAAGAGATTGTGAGGCAAGCGAAATGAACCACCACCAACCACACCAAAGGCCGGTCTTCATCCAATGAAGGTGATGTTGTGTATATAGTGGGATTGGAAGGGAGTCCTCTATTATGAGCTCCTTCCTGAAAACCAAATGATTAATTCCAAAAAGTACTGCTCTCAGTTAGACCAACTGAAATCAGCACTAGAAAAAAGCATTCGGAATTAGTCAACAGAAAACGCATAACCTTCCATCAGGATAACACAAGACTGCATGTTTCTTTGATCACCAGGCAAAAACTTAGCTTGGCTGGGAAGTTCTCATTCATCTGCCATATTCACCAGACATAGTACCTTCAGATTTCCATTTATTTTGGTTTTTACAAAATTCTCTTAAAGGAAAAAATTTCAATTCCCTGGAAGACTGTAAAAGGTACCTGGAACAGTTCTTTGCTCAAAAAGATAAAAAAGTATTGGGAAGATGAAATTATGAAGTTGCCTGAAAAATGGCAGAAGGTAGTGGAACAAAAGGGTGAATACTTTTTTCAATAAAAGTCCTGGTGAAAATGAAAAATGTGCTTTTTATTTTTACTTAAAAATCGAAGGCACTTTTTGGCCAACCCAATAGCTGGCTACTGTTGTCTGTCAGGCAATAAACCATATGACATAAGGTTAAAAGAGGTCAATATCAGAGTTTTTGAGCTGGAAACTAGAATAATTTCATTTTAGACTTAGAAGGAACTTATGATTCTTTAGAACAGTATTTGTCAAACTTTTTTGCCTACATCTTATATTAAGGAATACACTTTATATCACACTGTGCATACAGATATTTAAAACTAAAACAAAGTTTGCAAACAAGCCTTTTACTGTGTCTTGTTCTCTATATTTTCTATTCAAATTGAGTCAATTCCATTTTATTTTATAAAAATATTAGTTGTGACCCACAAATGGGGTAATGACCCATGTTTTGAAAAACACTAATGAACATTGTATGCATTTCCTAATGAGGCCCTGAAATGAAATTATTTGCTCAAGTTCTTACTACTAGTAGGTAAAAAAGATGGGAAATTCATAGGGTGGAGATGAGATGTTTAGTTCATAGGTGAAAGATGAAATATTTACAGGAAAAATGTTTTGTCACCAATAGTACTCTCTGAAGCAAGGACAGTGACTGTTCATATTTTATAACATTTCAGTTGTCCAGTAAAACTTGCTTTCCTCAGACACACTCAGGAAAAAACTGGCATGTCAGTGACAAAACTTCTGTATTCTTCTTTAACGTTTTACAATGTAATTATAAAGTAAATTTAAAAATACCTTCTATAGATAAAACCATAACCTTGGCAACATAAACATCAAGCATACTTTCTGTAAATCCACCTTTACAGATGTTCTCAAAGTTTTACCTCTCACCTTCTCATTCCTTTGAAAAAGAGAGTTTTCATTCGTACACATTAAAAATATTTAATCCACTTTATCTGATTGAACAACTGCCCAATATTGGTGACAAATATCAGGAAACTATCCCAGCAGCCAAATAGTAGATTATGCCATGTCCAACACCATGGGAATTACTATTTCATTAATGATCTCAACAGCAGAATGAAAAAGGCACATGAATGTGATCTATTATATGCTTTTTTTTAATGTGAAGCTATCTTATGATTTCCATTTTTTGTCCTACAAAATCATGTTTGAGAAGTTAGAATAATAATACATCAGAATGAATTATGGTCAAAAATGAATAACTTTGAATAATCCCACATTTTCTTTGAGATGGGATAAGCTTTGATTATTTATCAAGCCAGATTGGCCCACAAAGCGCTTTAGAATGCTTCTTTTTTATGCTCGTGGTTTACTTAATGTCTTCAGACATTATGAAAGACTAAAGCAACTTCTTAAATTTAATAAGCCTTATGGCTTTTATAAAATGGACATTATTTAACAGGACAAAGCATAATACCATGTTAATTGATTTTTGCAATATTCAACATAGTCATCAAATCATTTATTTAGAATCTACTGGCTGCTTTGTTCTGTCATAATCATAGTGAATTCAAATATCCTACATTATGTAGCACAGTTTAGAACCTCAATTTACTACTCTGACAATTATCCATCAAAATAAATTGGTCTACTACAACTCTCATATAAAATTCATCATAGCTTTTAAATCTAGTTATTGTTTCTAATTAGTGAATCATAACTATAATCCCTTTGTGTTTAAGGGAAAATATTACTTATTTCATCTTCATTCCTTCCATGTCAATATATTTTTACTGTGACACGTTCACATTTGGAAGGAAGTTTTCCTTAGAGTTTTATTTACCAAAAGCCAGATTAATATAGAGTTGTTTTAGGAACCTTATGAACATTGCTTTTTATTACATTTTTAAAAGGTTCTGTAATTTAATACATTCCCACAAAACCCAAGAGCCTATGCCTCCGTTACTGGCACAACCATAGCATTTAGGCACTTCTAGTTCTTTCAAGTCTACCGTCATTTGCAATATATATGTTATAAAATGTGCCAGCCATTCATTTCACATCCAATTATATTATTTTAAAAAGCAAAGGAAAGTCTCTGGGAAAGATTTCCAGTGAAATCACTTAGGTCCTTTCACAGTAGAATTCACAAACTGATAATTACTCCCCTGTGCCGTAGTTGTAAGAATGAAGAGGAAAGTACATCCAGAAAGAGTACACCCAGAATTTCTCCTAGATGGGCAATAAATTAGAGCTATTTCTTTTTGAGATTTATAACCATACTTAAAAGTCCACTTTTTCAAACAATAGTTATTTAATTTCCCCAAAGTGCATTTTCTGTTCTGATACACACATACATCTGTGCAAATGTAACAGTCCTTTTGCAAAAATGTGTTTTTGTAAACATCCCTTTTGGGTACCAAACATCTGGGAGTCTCTATGTACTATTACTGTGACTTGATGGTCTCTCTAGAGCTCATCTAGACTCCATTTTCTACAATAGAACTATAACTGAATTCTTTACTTGAAAAACGTTAAGAGTATTTATTTACAATAAACAAAACACACAAAAATATACTGAATGTTAACTTATGCATTTATTATTACATATTATTCTGTTGCAGATGTAATTTTCATTCTTCAACTATCCCTCTCTTTGGTGGTTTGATTTACTCAGGTCTGTAGTTCTGAGGTATATTACCCTTGCCACCAGGCCACGAGGTCATCTTTACTGGTCATCTTTTTCTTTGTAAGGTGATGCTGACCACTCTTGGCTAAAGTTGGCTTAAAGGCCAATAATATGGCCACATGAGGCATAATGTAGCCATATTACCCTTCAGATGGTAAATCATGTGCTTTTTTACATATAGGAGAGCTTATTTAATCAACCTCATGGATTTTTTTGGGAAAGAGACTGATTTCCTGGCAGCATGTCTCTAAGAAAACTGCCCACCCCCTAAATCCATTCCACCAACGACATCCAGCACCACCTCATTCCTGAGGAAACAGCATAATACCAACTTTTTGAAAACGTTATGTACCATAATTTTTAAAATTGTACTTGGAATTTTTTATCTTAAAACTATGAAGTAAGGAATAATATAGGTATGCTGCAAAAGCTGCCATTTGGTTCAGATTGCTGCCACCTTACTAGAAATTCTTTCGGCATTATAATGTTTTACCTTCATCTGCTCATGATGTTTCTATTATTATTTCTTTTGCATCTTTTGATAATGGGCTTGAACATTGGTCATGTGGATGGGGTGGGAGCAGGGACAGGCAGAGGGGGAGTGATTTCAGTTGATGTAATTTTTCTAGCAATAGCAAGATTATGGAATATTAAACATAACCTCAATCTAATCATGAAAAAAACATCAATCAAACCCAAATTGGGAGCCATTCTACAAAAATAACTGATTAGAGTTCAGACTTTTTGAGCACTAGCTCTCCTGAATTCCTTGCTTGGCTCCCTATAATAAACACTGCACTTACCTTCACCACAACTCACTGTCATTAGACTGGCTTTACTGCACATGGCTGAGCAGACTCAAGTTTGGTTCAGTAACAAGAGGACTTAGTGATGCAATCAGTCAGCTTCCCAGTGTTGGGAGGAAAAGCGTTGGCATCAGCAGTTGATAGTGATTCATTCAAGATGGCAGAGTAGAAAGATGTGCGCTCACTCCCTCTTGCGAGAGCACCGGAATCACAACTAACTGCTGAACAATCATCAACAGGAAGACACTGGAACTCACCAAAAAAGGTACCCCACATCCAAAGACAATGGAGAAGCGCAATGAGATGGTACAAGGGGGCGCAATCACAATAAAATCAAACCCCATAACTGCTCTGTGGGTGACTCACAAACTGGAGAACAATTATACCACAGAAATCCACCCACTGGTGTGAAGGTTCTGAGCCCCATGTCAGGCTTCCCAACCTGTGGGTCCGGCAATGAGAGGAGGAATTCCCAGAGAATCAGACTTTGAAGGATAGCGGGAATTGACTGCAGCACTTCGACAGGACTGGGGGAAACAGAGACTCCACTCTTGGAGGGCACACACAAAGTAGTGTGCACAACAGGACCAAGAGGGAAGGAGCAGGGACCCCATAGGAGATTGAACCAGACCTACCTGCTAGTGTTGGAGGGTTTCCTGCAGAGGCCGTGGCGGGGGGGTGGTGTGTGTGTGCTGTGGCTCACCGTGGGGACAAGGACACTGACAGCAGAAGTTCTGGGAAGTATTCCTTGGCATGAGCCTTCCAAGAGTCTGCCACAAGTCCCAGCAAAGAGCCTGTAGCCTGCAGTACTGGATCGCCTCAGCCCAAACAACCAACATGGAGGGAACTCAGCCCCACCCATCAGCAGACAAGTGGATTAAAGTTTTACTGAGTTCTGCCCACCAGAACAACACCCAGCTTTACCCACCACCAGTCCCTCCCATCAGGAAGCTTGCACAAGCCTCTTAGATAGCATCATCCACCAGAGGGCAGACAGCAGAAACAAGAAGAACTACAGTCCTGCAGCCTGTGAAGCGGAAACCACATTCACAGAAAGGTAGACAAAATGAAAAGGCAGAAGACTATGTACCAGATGAAGGAACAAGAAAAAAACCCAGAAAAACAACTAAGTGAAGTGGACATAGGGAGTCTTCCAGAAAAAGAATTCAGAATAATGATAGTGAAGATGATCCAGGACCTCAGAAAAAGAATGAAGGCAAAGATCAAGAAGATGTAAGAAATGTTTAATAAAGACCTACAAAAATTAAAGAACAAACACCTAGAATTAAAGAACAAACAGAGATGAACAATACAATAACTGAAATGAAAAATACACTAGAAGGAATCAATAGCAGAGTAACAGAGGCAGAAGAATGGATAAGTGACCTGGAAAATACAATGGTGTAATTCACTGCAGTGGAACAGAATAAAGAAAAAAGAATGAAAAGAAATGAAGACAGCCTAAGAGACCTCTGGGACAACATCAAATGCACCACAAATCCATTATAGGGGTCCCAGAAGAACAAGAGAGAGAGGAAGGACTAGAGAAAATATTTGAAGAGATTATAGTCAGAAACTTCACTAATATGGGAAAGAATATAACCACCCAAGTCCAAGCAGGACAGAGAGTCCCAAGCAGGATAAACCCAAGGAGAAACACGCCAAGACTCATACTAATCAAATTGACAAAAATTAAAGACAAAAATTATTAAAAACAACAAGGGAAAAATGACAAATAACATACAAGGGAACTCCCATAAGGTTAACAGCTGATTTCTCAGCAGAAACTCTACAAGCCAGAAGGGAGTGACACAATATATTTAAAATGATGAAAAGGAAGAGGCTACAACCAATATTACTCTACCTGGCAAGGATCTCACTCAGATTCGATGGAGAAATTAAAACCTTTACAGACAAGCAAAACCTAAGAGAATTCAGCACCACCAAACTACCTCAGACCTACGGACACATACAGACTGAAAGTGAGGGGATGGAAAAAGATATTCCATGCAAATGGAAATGAAATGAAATCTGGAAGAGCAATACTCATAGCAGATAAAATAGACTTTAAAATAAAGAATGTTACAAGAGACAAGGAAGGACACTACATACTGATCAAAGGATCAATCCAAGAAGAAGATATAACAATTATAAATATATATGCACCCAACATAGGAGCACCTCAATACATAAGGGAAATGCTAACACCTATAAAAGTGGAAATCGGGGCTTCCCTGTTGGCACAGTGGTTGAGAGTCCGCCTGATGATGCAGGAGACACGGGTTCATGCCCTGGTCCGGGAAGATCCCACACGATGTGCAACGGCTAGGCCCATGAGCCACGGCCACTGAGCCTGCACATCCGGAGCCTGTGCTCCGCAAGGGGAGAGGCCACAACAGTGAGAGGCCCGTGTACCACAAAAAAAAAAAAAAAAACCGAAGATGACACAAACGGAGAGATATACCGTGTTCTTGGATTGGAAGAATCAATATTGTGACAATGACTATACGACCCAAAGCAATATACAGATTCAGTGCAATCCCTATCAAATTAGCAATGACATTTTATAAATTTTTTAATTTAATTTAATTTTTTTTATAGAGCAGGTTCTTATTAGTCATCAATTTTATACACATCAGTGTATACATGACAATCCCAATCACCCAATTCATCACACCACCATCGCCATCCCTCTGCTGTTTCCCCCCTTGGTTTCCATACATTTGTTCTCTACATCTGTGTCTCAACTTCTGCCCTGCAAACCGGTTCATCTATACCATTTATCTAGGTTCCACATACATGTGTTAATATACGATATTAGTTTTTCTCTTTCTGACTTACTTCACTCTGTGTGACAGTCTCTAGATCCATCCACGTCTCAACAAATGACCCAATTTCGTTCCTTTTTATGGCTGAGTAATATTCCATTGTATATATGTACCACAACTTCTTTATCCATTCATCTGTCGATGGGCATTTAGGTAGCTTCGATGACATGGCTATTGTAAACACTGCTGCAGTGCACATTGGGGTGCATGTGTCTTTTTGAATTATTGTTTTCTCAGGGTATATGCCTAGTAGTGGGATTGCTGGATCATATGGTAATTCTATTTTTATTTTTTAAGGAACCTCCATACTGTTCTCCATAGTGGCTGTATCAATTTACATTCCCAACAACAGTGCAAGAGGGTTCCCTTTTCTCCACACCCTCTCCAGCATTTGCTGTTTTTACAGTTTCTGATGATGCCCATTCTAACTGGTGTGAGCTGATACCTCATTGTAGTTTTGATTTGCATTTCTCTAATAATTAGTGATTTTGAGCAGCTTTTCATATGCTTCTTGGCCAGCTGTATGTCTTCTTTGGAGAAATGTCTATTTAGGTTTCCTGCCTATTTTTGGATTGGGTTGTTTGTTTATTTAATATTGAGCTGCATGAGCTGTTTATATATTTCGGAGATTAATCCTTTGTCTGTTGATTCGTTTCCAAATATTTTCTCCCATTCTGAAGGTTGTCTTTTCGTCTTGTTTATGGTTTCCGTTGCTGTGCAAAAGCTTTGAAGTTTCATTAGTTCCCACTTGTTTACTTTTGTTTTTATTTCCATTACTCTAGGAGGTGGATCAAAAAAGATCTTGCTGTGATTTATGTCAAAGAGTGTTCTTCCTATGTTTTCCTCTGAGAGTTTTATAGTGTCCGGTCTTACATTTAGGTCTCAAATCCATTTTGAGTTTGTTTTTGTGTATAGTGTTAGGGAGTGTTCTAATTTCATTCTTTTACATGTAGCTGTCGAGTTTTCCCAGCACCACTTATTGAAGAGAATGTCTTTTCTCCAATGTATATCCTTGCCTCCTTTGTCATAGGTTAGTTGACCATAGGTGCATGGGTTTATCTTTGGGCTTTCTATCTTGTTCCATTGATCTATGCTTCTGTTTTTGTGCCAGTACCATATTGTCTTGATGATTGTAGCTTTGTAGTATAGTCTGAAGTCAGGGAGTCTGATTCCTCCTGCTTCTTTTTTTTCCCTCAAGACTGCTTTGGCTATTCAGGGTCTTTTGTGTCTCTATACAAATTTTAAGACTTTTTGTTCTAGTTCCGTAAAAAATGCCATTGGTAATTTGATAAGGATGGCATTGAATCTGTAGATTGCTTTGGGTAGGTTAGTCATTTTCACAACATTGATTCTTCCAGTCCAAGAACATGGTATATCTCTCCATCTGTTGGTATCATCTTTAATTTCTTTCATCAGTGTCTTATAGTTTTCTGCATACAGGTCTTTTGTGTCCCTAGGTAGGTTTATTCCTAGGTATTTTATTCTTTTTGTTGCACTGGGAAATGGGAGTGTTTCCTTAATATCTCTGTCATATTTTTCATTTTTAGTGTATAGGAATGCAAGAGATTTCTGTGCATTAATTTTGTATCCTGCAACTTTACAAAATTCATTGATTAGCTCTAGTAGTTTTCTGGTGGCATCTTTAGGATTCTCTATGTATAATATCATGTCATCTGCAAACAGTGACAGTTTTACTCTTCTTTTCCAATTTGTACTCCTTTTATTTCTTTTTCATCTCTGATTGCCGTGGCTAGGACTTCCAAAACTATGTTGAATAATAGTGGTGAGAGTGGACATCCTTGTCTTGTTCCTGATCTTAGAAGAAATGCTTTCAGTTTTTCACCATTGAGAATGATGTTTGCTTTGGGTTTGTCATATATGGCCTTTATCATGTTGAGATAGGTTCCGTCTATGCCCACTTTCTGGTGAGTTTTTATCATAGGTGGGTGTTGAATTTTGTCAAAAGCTTTTTCTGCATCTATTGAGATGATCATATGGTTTTTATTCTTCAATTTGTTAATATGGTGTATCACATTGATTGATTTACGTATATTGAAGAATCCTTGCATTCCTGGGATAAACCCCACTTGATCATGGTGTATGATCCTTTTAATATGCTGTTGGATTCTGTTTCCTAGTATTCTGTTGAGGAGTTTTGCATCTATATTCATCAGTGATGTTGGTCTGTAATTTTCTTTTTTTCTAATACCTTTGTCTGGTTTTGGTATCAGGTTGATGGTGGCCTCATACAATGTGTTTGGGAGTGTTCCATCCTCTGCAACTTTTTGGAAGAGTTTAAGGATGAGTGTTAGCTGTTCTCTAAATGTTTGATAGAATTCATCTGTAAGCCAACTGGTCCTGGACTTTTGTTTGTTGGAAGATTTTTAATCACAGTTTCAATTTCATTACTTGCAATTCGTCTGTTCATATTTTCTATTTCTTCCTGCTTCAGTCTTGGAAGGTTTTACCTTTCTACGAATTTGTCCATTTCTTCCAGGTTGTCCATATTATTGGCATAGAGTTGCTTGTAGTAGGCTCTTAGGATCCTTTGTATTTCTGCAGTGTCCGTTGTAACTTCTCCTTTTCCATTTCTGTGTTTATCGATTTGAGTCCTCTCCCTCTTTTTCGTGATGAGTCTATCATCAAATTTTATCAATTTTGTTTATCTTCTCAAAGAACCAGCTTTTAGTTTTATTGATCTTTGCTATTGTTTTCTTTGTTTCTATTTCATTTATTTCTGCTCTGATCTTTATGATTTCTTTCCTTCTGCTAACTTTGGGTTTTGTTTGTTCTTCTTTCTCTAGTTCCTTTAGGTGTAAGGTTAGATTGTTTATTTGAGATTTTTCTTGTTTCTTGAGGTAGGCTTGTATAGCCATAAAGTTCCCTCTTAGAACTGCTTTTGCTGCATCCCATAGGTATTGGATCATCGTGTTTTCATTGTCATTTGTCTCTAGGGATTTTTTGATTTCCTCTTTGCTTTCTTCAGTGATCTCTTGGTTATTTAGTAACGTATTGTTTAGCCTCCATGTGTTTGTGTTTTTTACGTTTTTTTCCGTGTAATTCATTTCTAATCTCATAGCGTTGTGGTCAGAAAAGATGCTTGATATGATTTCAATTTCCTTAAATTTACTGAGGCTTGATTTTTCACCCAAGATGTGATCTATCCTGGAGAATGTTCTGTGCGCACTTCAGAATAAAGTGTAATCTGCTGTTTTTGGATGGAATGTCCTATAAATATCAATTAAATCTATCTGGTCTATTGTGTCATTTAAAGCTTCTGTTTCCTTATTTATTTTCATTTTGGATGATCTGTCCATTGATGTAAGGGAGATGTTAAAGTCCCCCACTATTATTGTGTTACTGTCGATTTCCTCTTTTATGGCTGTTAGCAGTTGCCTCATGTACTGAGGTGCTCCTATGTTGGGTGCATATATACTTATAATTGTTATATCTTCTTCTTGGATTGGTCCCTTGATCATTATGTAGTGTCCTTCCTTGTCTCTTGTAACATTCTTTATTTTAAAGTCTATTTTATCTGATATGAGTATTGCTGCTCCAGCTTTCTTTTGATTTCCATTTGCATGGAATATCTTTTTCCATCCCCTCACTTTCAGTCTGTATGTGTCCCTAGGTCTGAAGTGGGTCTCTTGTAGACAGCATATATATGGGTCTTGTTTTTGTATCCATTCAGCAAGCCTGTGTCTTTTGGTTGGAGCATTTAATCCATTCACGTTTAAGGTAATTATCTATATGTATGTTCCTATTACCATTTTCTTAACTGTTTTGGGTTTGTTTTTGTAGGTTCTTTCCTTCTCTTGTTTTCCCACTTAGAGAAGTTCCTTTAGCATTTGTTGTAGAGCTGGTTTGGTGGTGCTGAATTCTCTTAGGTTTTGCTTGTCTGTAAAGCTTTTGATTTCTCCATTGAATCTGAATGAGATCCTTGTTGGGTAGAGTAATCTTGGTTGTTGGTTCTTCCCTTTCATCACTTTAAGTATATCATGCCACTCCCTTCTGGCTTGTAGAGTTTCTGCTGAGAAATCAGCTGTTAACCTTATGGGAGTTCCCTTGTATGTTATTTGTCATTTTTCCCTTGCTGCTTTCAATATTTTTCTTTGTCTTTAATTTTTGACAATTTGATTACTATGTGTCTTGGCATGTTTCTCCTTGGGTTTATCCTGTATGGGACTCACTGCGCTTCCTGGACTTGGGTGCCTATTTCCTTTCCCATGTTAGGGAGGTTTTTGACTATAATCTCTTCAAATATTCTCTCTGGTCCTTTCTCTCTCTCTTCTCCTTCTGAGGCCCCTATAATGCGAATGTTGTTGCATTTAATGTTGTCCCAGAAGTCTCTTAGGCTGTCTTCATTTCTTTTCATTCTTTTTTCTTTATTCAGTTCCACAGTAGTGAATTCCACCATTCTGTCTTGCAGGTCACTTATCCGTTCTTCTGCCTCAGTTACTCTGCTACTGATTCCTTCTAGTGTAGTTTTCATTTTGGTTATTGTATTGTTCATCTCTGTTTGCTTGTTCTTTAATTCTTCTAGGTCTTTATTAAACATTTCTTGCATCTACTCGATCTTTGCCTGCATTCTTTTTCCGAGATCTGGATCATCTTCACTGTCATTATTCTGAATTCTTTCTCTGGAAGGTTGCCTATCTCCACTTCATTTAGTTGTTTTTTGGGGAGTTTATCATGTTCCTTCATGTGGTACATAGCCCTCTGCCTTTTCATCTTGTCCATCTTTCTGTGAATGTGGTTTTTGTTCCACAAGCTGCAGGATTGTATTTCTTCTTGCCTCTGCTGTCTGCCTCTGGTGGATGAGACTGTCTAAGAGGCTTGTGCAAGCTTCCTGATGGGAGGGACTGGTAGTGTGTCGAGCTGACTCCCCAATGGCATTTTTTACAGAAGTAGAGCAAAAAAATTAAAAATTTGTATGGAGACAGAAAAGACCCCGAATAGCCAAAGCAATATTGAGAGAATAAAACGGAGCTGGAGGAATCAGACTCCCTGACTTCAGAGTATACTACAAAGCTACAGGCATCAAGACAATATGGTACTGGCACCAAAGCAGAAATATAGATCAATGGAACAGGATAGAAAGCCCAGAGATAAACCCATGCACCTATGGTCAACTAATCTATAACAAAGGAGGCAAGGATATACAATGGAGAAAAGGCAGTCTCTTCAGTAAGTGGTGCTGGAAAACTGCACAGCTATATGTAAAAGAATGAAAGTAGAACACTCCTTAACACCATGCACAAAAATAAAGTCAAAATGGATTAAAGACCTAAATGTAAGGCCAGACACTATAAAACTCTTAGAGGAAAACCTAAGAAGAGCACTCTTTGACATAAATTACAGCAAGATCTTTTTTGACCCACCTCCTAGAGTAATGGAAGTAAAAACAAATGGGACCTAATGAAATTTAATAGCTTTTGCACAGCAAAGGAAGCTATAAACAAGATGAAAACCCAACCCTCTGAATGGGAGAGCGTATTTGCAAATGAATCAATGGACCAAGGATTAATCTCCAAAATATATAAACAGCTCCTTTACCTTAATATTAAAAAAATAAACAAGCCAATGAAAAAATGGGCAGAAGACCTAAATAGACATTTCTCCAAAGAAGGAGTAGAGATGGCCAAGAGGAACATGAAAAGATGCTCAACATCACTAATTATTAGAGAAATGCAAATCGAAACTGCAATGAGGTATGACCTCACACTGGTTAGAATGGGCATTATCAGAAAATCTACAAACAGCAAATGCTGCAGAGGGTGTGGAGAAAAGGGAACCCTCTTGCACTGTTGTTGGGAATGTAAATTGATACAGCCACTATGGAGAACAGTATGGAGGTTTTTTAAAGTAACTAAAAATAGAATTACCATATGACCCAGCAGTCCCATGACTGGGCATGTACCCAGATAAAACCATAAATCAAAAAGACGCATGCACCCCAGTGTTCATTGCGGCACTATTTACAATAGCCGGGTCATAGAAGCAACCTAAATGCTCATCGAGAGACGAATGGATAAGGAAGATGTGGTTCATATATACAATGGGAATATTACTCAGCCATAAAAAGGAACTTAATTGGGTCATTTGTAGAGACGTGGATGGACCTAGAGATTGTCATACAGAATGAAGTAAGTCAGAAAGAGAAAAATAAATATTGTATATTAATGCATATATGTGGAACTTAGAAAAATGGTACAGATGAACCGGTTTTCAAGGCAGAAATAGAAACACAGATGTAGAGAACAAACGTTTGGACACCAAGGGGGGAAAGCAGGCACAGGGGGGATGAATTGGGAGATTGGGATTGACATATATACACTAATATGTATAAAATAGGTAACTAATAAGAACCTTCTGTATAAAAAATAATATAAAATTCAAAAAATTAAAATAAAATGCAAAAAATAAAATAACTGATCATTATTCATCAGGCAGTGGCAGTGGCATTATATATTGCTATTCTGAGCTTTTTGACCAATTCTTGGTTTAAGCACCTTTGTTAGATTCTAATGTCATATACATGGTGGAATTAAGAGTAGACTTAAAGTTATGAATGAATCCCCAACGTAGTTTTTATTAATTACAGATTGTACATACCATGCCATAGAGGGTGTGGAGCTCCTTTACATTCTAGATAACAGCAGTGGATTCTTTGCTAGCGTACGTGTGCATTGCTGTCTTCTACAGAACTTGCTGAGTTTGAATCCCAGGTTGAAGTATATAAAGTAATTTGAACAAGTTATTTTAACTTCAGTGAACACTAGTTACTTCATATGTTAAATAAGCACAATAATATTTGATATTTAACAAGAATTACAAGTAATAAAAAATTTCTCACACAGACTCTAGCATATGGCATAATAATACTTTTAGTGTTACATACCAGTTATTGAGTACTTGCTGTATCCCAGGGCCTGTACAAATTACTCTTTGTAGATTATTTCATTTAATTTTTACAACAACCCCACTTTATAGATGAGAGAACAGTTAGGAGAGGTTAAATAGCTTCCCCAAACACACTATGATATACTCCTTCACACAGTAGGTTCTTAGTAAATAGTAGCTGTGTCATTTTGGGCCTCTGAGAAGCAGATGTTGAGATGGGAATGCAAGAGTTTTACTAGGGGACACTCCATGTGAAGAAAGCGAGATTGGGTAGGGAATGCTTTCAGACCATGATGCATATATGATACATGTGAAAGGAGAGTAAGAAGCAGGATTGGACAGAACAAGTCTCATGCCATGATTTAGATCTGACCAAGTGTCAGCCAACTCAATAAGAAAAGCTTCTGAGCAAAGATTACCAATTAGAACAGTCTTACTACAGTGGGCAGAAGTATCCAGGCCTTAGGACCCCGACATGTTCAGTCATTGACTGAGGTCTGCCTTGAAGGGTGTTGCCTCAGCTCAGAAGCTGAGATAAATCCTGAAGCCTTTAGCAGCTAAAGGCTGTCAGCTCCCTGCCCCCCTTGCAGCTGAATAGCAAGTTCTTTCTTGAAGAGAGATTCTGACTGGACCACCATAACTGCCACAGTAGCCATTATTATTCTTTCATTCTGGGTGTGAGCTTCCATTTTTGATGAGAGGTAGGGCTGTGTGTCTCCTGAAGTAATAGCTAGACTCAGAAGCTATTTGACATACGTAGCTCAGAAGCTATTAAACATAGCTATATTTCATATGGAAATTATATTTCAACTCCACAGAATGTCTTTTTCTAGTATATGATTAATGGCTCAGCAATGGTTGACTTGTGTTAAAGAGAAGACATGGTAAAATATATCCAGCCCACAGAGGCCTGAAATTTTGCTTGTTTTTTATGAGACACAAATGGGGAATTATTCATTCTTTTCTTGGGTTGGGAACTAATGCTGCTTCCATTGATAAATTACCTAGAACTTCATATTTCTTTCTCTTTTCACCCAGATTCCAAATGTATCCAAGTAACTTAGAATTTTTAAACATCTTTCCAAGAATAACAGTATAACTCTCAAAATGGGCAGCGTTTCTAAAATTCTGCAACTCAGGATCTCCATGAAGTCCTAGAAAATTCCAAAGGCATGGACTCAGACATGCCCCTTGATAATTCACTGGGTAACTGCCATACTATATCATTGATGATTCTTTGTTAATAAACTTAAGCAATGTCATATTTTATCAATGGTTGTCCCCAAAACATAATAAATGTGAATGGTGCATAAACCCAATGACCCTCACTGTCAACCTGCCCTTCTTTCTTCTGAACGCCAAGGCAGCACTAATTAGCATTTGCCTTGCTGCACAGATGCCCTTCTAGGAAGGACATTATACGTGCTCCACATTCTGGGCTTCCAGAAGGAATGATATGATGAAATCACTATTAATGGGAAGAGGCAGAGTGCTTCCCAGATTCACATTCTAAATAGCAAAGTTATTGAAGGATTGTACCTTTGAAAGAAAGAATTAAAGCGATAGAAGAGGAGTGGTGAACAAAGAAAACTTTGGCAGTTATTTTCAGGGAGCAGTTACATGGAACACAGTAGCCATGAATCTCAGTACACAAATTCAGGTGTGCAAGAACAAAATTTACATTTTTATAAAACCCAGCTTCTGTTTGAGGTACCATTCTTGGAGGAAGACAAAAATTTAATCTCAGTCAGGTTGGACTTTGCCCTGCACTTCCGCCTCCTCCTTTTTCAAGGCTACTCTGACTTGTGTGAAAGTGACATTCCAAATATTTAACAACCCATAGGACAAGGTCACCGACTGTGGTAGGAGCCTTAAAGACGACCCCCAATTATTTTCACCTCCTAGTTATTATACCCTGTGTAGTCTCTCTCCCAATGAATAGGGGTTACCTGTGTCATCAGTAGGATACTTCAGGAATGATGGAGTGTGTCTTTGAAGGCTAAGTAATAAAAGACACTATAGCTCTGCCTTGCTCTCTCTTAGGTCACTCATTCTGGGGAAGGCAGATGCCATGTCATTGAAGACATCCAAGCAGCTTCACAGAGAGCTCCACAAGGTGAGGAACTGAGGCCTCCTCCAGCTTGCCAGCTATGTGAGTGACACATCTTAGGATTGGTCCCCCTGTGCCAGTCAAGACTGCAGACCCAGCTGACCTCGTGACTACAAACTCATGATATACCATGAGCCAGAATAGCCCAGCTAAGCTGCTCCCAAATTCCTAACCCATAGAAACTCTGTGAGACAACAAATAGTTATTACTGCTTTAAGCTGCCAATTTTTGGAGTAAAGTGTCATGCAACGTGAGATAACTAATATACCAACCAGTCAGAAAGGATGCAGATGCCAGGTTTAGTGCTTATGTGGCATCCTGGAGGTTCCTCTGCCATCCCAGGCATTAATCCTTCAGTTTGGGGAGGGTAGGTCATTCTGGGTAAATGCCTATCAATGAATATAAAGTACTTTGATAATTTATCAACCACTACAGCCATACCAGTTATATATGAGTCACGCTTATGTAGTCTCTAAGGCATTGGGAAGCCTGCCTAGTCTCCCAGTTAGCAATACAGCCCTTGTTTCTCTCCACAAGCGCCTCCAGGTCCTGTGGCTCTCCTGACTACCTTTGGATCACATGCGAATTTGAGATTCCCTCCCTAGGCATACCTTCCAACCTTTTTTTTACTGGGTGCTCTCACCTCCTTGAGGTTCTGACTGGATATATGGCTCTGTCCTTGGGAACCACCAAATTCTGCTTTTATCAGCTCCCCTTGAGTATTCTCTTCCTCTCTACCCCTCCTGCCTCTACTCCCCAGCCCTGTGAGAACAATATTTTAGTCTCAGGGAAAGTTCCCCCACATCCCCAGTGCTTTATTCCCTAGGCGCTGTCTTATTTGTGATTTATCCAGAGGCACCTACTTGTATCCTCTTTGGTGGGTTTTGGAAACCAAACCCAGAAAGATGAGGTTCCTGCCCTCTTTTCTCCCCAGATACTCTCTTCTTCTGAGACAAAGATTCAGGATCTGGAGGAGGATAAGGAAAGTTTCACTCTCAGAAAGACAGACAGAAACAGAGAGAGACACATGGAGAAAGAGAATATCACTTCTTACCTCAAAAATTTTATCCCACTACCTTGCCTCTAGAGAAATTAATACCTGGCCACTGTTGTACTGGCTGGGACATGATTATTTCATCAAAGTTTAACAGGCTCTAATTATAGCCATTTGCTCTAATTCCATGGTGATAAAGCAGCCCCTTGGTTTGCTTTTCTAAGTACCTAGTTACCTCAAGGGAGATACTTTGCTCACAAAGCCAATATGTACTAGTCATGTTTTATATCTCTTTCCTAGAGAAATCCTTGCCTGACTTCCTCAAATCAGGATTAGGTGGCCTGCTCATATGCTCCAGTATTCCCTGCACTTCCGTTTCCCTAAAAGCACTTATTCCACTGTATTACAATCATTACTTACTTGTCTTGAGACTCTACGTTTTATTTGACACCTGTGTGTCATGTTCATGATCTGTCCCCAGAGACTCAATAAGTATTTGTGGAAAGACAGAAGCTCTATTAGAAAAGTGCTCACCAATCTGGGGCTTTATGAACCAGTAAACTTTCAAGGGCAAAGGTAAGGGGACTGATATACAGTTGCCAACTTTTTATTTTGCTAAGTGAGTACATTAGAAGTAACAACCACAATTTAGCTTCACATCATTCCATCTTAAAACTGCTATTTTAACACTGAAAGAATATTAAGGATTCACTAAAGAACAGTTCCTGAGAAGTAAATTTAACTTTTTTACCAGGGACCAGTGACAACTTCTACCTGAATGACAGATACATTTGAGAACTGCTGCTAACTTCTTACACCCCTTCCTACTCTCAGATAAGGTAAGGCAGTTCGAAATGGTAATTCACTTATTTTCAAGGTGGAACTTCTAGTTGCTTTTTTTAAAAGAAGCACTCCCTAATAGCTAAAAATTATTTCCTATCCTTATTATCTATGTCTTTAAAGAAAAAAAAAGTCATTGAGCATCTTGGCACATGATTCTCAGCTGGGACTCATTACCCTCTTCAAGATTTTTTACTCTTTCCCAGTGAATCTCGGAAGGAGTGAACATATTAGAAAGTAAAACTACCGTAATTTTGTTTATTTTAAAAATATGTTTGTGGAAGGGTTGCTCCAGTCTGATGTAAGAAAAAAAAATAAAATTATAGTTGAATTATCACATGCTGCAAAACATTTCATCCAAATTTATTTTGAATATATCTCTTGTCTCATAAATTCAGCAAAATTCATTATGGTTAAATTTTACAGTAAAGCAGAGTAAATGTATTATTTGTGTCTTATTTCACAAATCACAAAAATTCTTCATCTCATTGATAAAACTGAATATATAAAGAGCATTTTCATTGGAACTGGAGGAGAAGGTACTGTTATCTCTGCAAATAGATGTGGTATCAAAAAAAGGCAAAGACAATAAAGACAACACAGAGCAGTGTTTCTATTTTAAATTTCTCTCATTTTGAGAACCCATGGGATAAATTACAGCAGCCTTTGGGAAAGCAGAGCCATTAAAATTAGGAGATGGAGAAGATGAAATCAATGATGATGTAATTTAGACCCTTGATGACACAGGGCAGACTCCCTTAAAGATCTCTCCTGCATGCTGTGTGTGTTGTAATGCTTCAGGCCAGGAGAAGTTTCTGAATCTGATTTGTGCCTTCACAAATCTATGCTTTCTCTCTATTTTTATTTTACTTTGTATAGTGACTTCCTTGCTGTCCTTAGGAAGAAAAAAAAGGAGGCCTTAATAATCTGGTTTTAGTCTATTTTTTTCTTACAATAGTAATACTGAAAGCAAAAGCATGTTATTTTCTATTATAAAACAATTTTGCAGGTAACTTTCACAGCTAAAATCCAGCCTCTCAATAAAATAGTAGATCAAACAATATCCCTGTGCAGGAATTAAAATTAGTAATCTCATGAATTACAGATCTCCATACTCTAAATTCTCAGAGGAATTATGCTTTTTGTTTGTGTTTTTTGCCTCATTGGAATTCGTTGAAAATGAAAGAGTCTATGGCATTTAACTGTAGTTTGAGATATATAACATGTTAAGTCAAACTTGTGAAAACTAATCTATCTTAATGTATTGGTTGCCCCAATTATGATACCACCTAACATAAAATGTAAGGAATAAATTCATTTAGTAGCTAGAAATGGTATTTATGATTATTATCCTTAATCTAGCCTGATTCAATATGAGTAGAGGACATAAGATGTCGGATTTGCACTGTATATTTAAAACAATGGAAAATAGTCTTGCAGGTTTTCACTTAGTTCATAAATAGCTAGTAAAACCTTTAACCATTAATTCTGAACAAAAGTTTTCCCATTCTAAAATGCTAGAAAATTAGAAACAAAATAAAATTATGTTGATATTTTTTGAGAAGTGTTGATGATAACAGTTAGATATTTTTGAACTATCAAGAGCTAAATTTAGATTACCACTTATGAAAATAGTTATAATTGGCAGCATAACATCAATAAGTAGATACTTTAGTGTCAACACAGACGAGATTATCAACCTGAGCTGCATGCTAAGCAATTAACTAAACAATTAAATTAAACTAAATTAAACTAACAATTAACTAAAAAACAAAAGTTCAACCAGAGTACATTGGTCTGATTTTGAGAGTTCTTTTCCAAAAAATTACAGTCACATAAGAGCAGTTATATGAAATTAACTTAGATAGGCAATTTTTTTCTAATTAGAAAAGATGAAGAATTTTTTAATTTAAGGAAGAAAAAGTATGTATTACTCAATAAAATATAAAAACTTTTTGCTGGAAGCCTCAGGTACCTGAGTTTCTGAAATGTATCTGAGTTACCAGTGGCCAAACCTATGAGGAGACATAGATTTTGTTTGTTTGTTTGTTTTTAAAATATTTATTTATTTATTTTTGACTTCATTGGGTCTTCATTGCTGCACGCGGGCTTTCTCTCGTTGTGGTGAGCTGGGGCTACTCTTTGTTGCAGTGCACAGGCTTCTCATTGTGGTGGCTTCTCTTGTTGCGGAGCACAGGTTCTAGGCACACAGGCTCAGTAGTTGTGGCTCGCAGTCTCTAGAGCACTGGCTCAGCAGTTGTGGCACATGGGCTTAGTTGCTCCATGGCATGTGGGATCTTCCTGGATCAGGGATCGAACCGGTGTCCCCTGCATTGGCAGGCGGATTCTTAACCACTGTACCACCAGGGAAGTCCCTGTTTTTTTTTTGAGAGCAATGGATGTTTATTATCTTGATTGCAGTGATGATTTTGCAACTGTGAATGTCAAAACTATTCAAATGGTATTTTATATACGTTCAGTTTATTGTATTATAAATGAATTATACCTCAGGCTGTCTGAAAATGGAATAAGAACTACATGAAATTCTTTAGATTCTTCCTGAGGAGACATAAGTTTTTGAAGAAATTGTCACTAAAGGAATAAAAGCCAAGTGAATTGTAACTATGCAAATGAAGATCTGAATAAATATATGACACAAATATAAGGACATGACATTTCTCACAGTTACTGCCCCCAAAAAAGAACTCTACTAAATACTTGTTTTTTTCAATTGCAGTCAATATACTAAAACACTGATATTCCTTGGAATTCTAAAACTTTGACTTCATTTCTGGCTTTACAAATTATTAATAATATAATTTTATGTAAGTCCCTGATATCTCATTTGATAGAAAATAATAATACCTACCTCAGAGGTTATTTAGAAAATTAAATGTGATAATTGCTGTGAAAGCATAGCACAATACCTGACACATGAATACAATAAATTTTAAGTGGTTAAAAATAATCACTCTGCTAGTGGGAAGCAGCCGCATAGCACAGGGAGATCAGCTAGGTGCTTTGTGACCATCTAGAGGGGTGGGATAGGGAGGGTGGGAGGGAGGGAGATGCAAGAGGGAAGAGATATGGAGACGTATGTATATGTATAACTGATTCACTTTGTTATAAAGCAGAAACTGACACACCATTGTAAAGCAATTTTATTCTAATAAAAATGTTAAAAAAATTTTTAAAAATAGGGCTTCCCTGGTGAAGCAGTGGTTGAGAGTCCGCCTGCCGATGCAGGGGACATGGGTTCGTGGCCCGGTCCAGGAAGATCCCACATGCCGCGGAGCGGCTGGGCCCGTGAGCCGTGGCCGCTGAGCCTGTGCGTCCAGAGCCTGTGCTCCGCAAGGGGAGAGGCCACAGCAGTGAGAGGCCCGCGTACCGCAAAAAAAATAATAATAATAAAAAAATAAATAAACAAAAAATAAAATAAATAATCACTCTGATGAAGTCATCATTTCATAGACTAGTTCTATTTTCTTTTCCATTCATCATTCAGTTCTAGTACAGGATAATGTAGCAAACTGTGTAATATTTCCTTAATGACAGTTAAATGGAAGCCTGATATAGATTTGAAAATAATATCTTGGAGGAAGCAAAGGTAATTTTTATTTTTTACATTTTTATGCACACTTTACTAATCCATCTACTTTAAATTTGTAAAATCTGCAGGCAATTGTCTTGAATTTTTAACAAGATATCCAAGAAGCCCAAATGGTTTCTTAAATTTATAAAATAAGCAACTACCTACTCGAAACCAACTTATGAAGATGTGGAATGCAATGAGATTATAATCACACTTGTCTCACATCTTTTCCCACACATAACCTAAAACTGAACCTCTTTAACCCATAAAAACACTGCTGATAAACCCTGGTAACATACAGCATTTCTTTTTCTCTTCTCTTTGGAATTTCTCCTTGATATCCTTAGGGAAAAAGCCAAGATATGGTATCATTTAACATAATTTTAATTTTATTTTTTTCAGCTTTAAAAGGAAATGAAAGCAATTTTCAAGAAATGAACATATGGGATATTTTTATGGGGGCTAATATAATGCTAGTTCAAATAGCTTGTGTTTTAAAAATCTAACGTATTTATTCCAGCCCATCACTCATCATCCTAACCCTATTCCTCATTACTTACCTACTATAGGATATAAAATAGATGGGGATATAAGAATTGGTTTCCCATAGTTGGAAATAAAAATGTAATTTTTAATCCTTTAATAATAAGTGAAGCACCAATAGCTTGAACAATAACTTCTGGAAATTCTGCAAAACTTTTCCTGTGACACAGGTCTATTCTCATACCACTAACAGCCATAATGAAAATCTTCAAATAACAACTTACATCACAAGGTAATCATATTGACCAAAAATACAGGTCAGTTGTGGGAATGTCTGAAAGAGGGAAAATAGGACTAAGAAAGTTTCCTATAACTCCCCTGATTTAGAATTCTAACATATACATGTGAAATAAAAATTATTCAAGAATGAGAAGAGAGACATACATTTCTCTTTACACATTTTTTTAAAATAAATTTATTTATATTTTGGCCGCGTGGGTCTTGGTTGCTGCGCGCGGGCTTTCTCTAGTTGTGGCAAGCAGGGGCTACTCTTCATTGTGGTGCACGGGCTTCTCATTGCGGTGGCTTCTCTTGTTGCGTGGCACCAGCTCTAGGCGCGTGGGCTTCAGTAGTTGTGGCTCATGAGCTCTAGAGTGCAAGCTCAGTATTTGCGGTGCATGGGCTTAGTTTCTCTGTGGAATGTGGGCTCTTCCCAGACCAGGGGTCGAACCTGTGTCTCCTGAATTGGCAGGCGTATTTTTTTTTTTTTTTTTTTTTTTGCGGTACGCGGGGCCCTCACTGCAGTGGCCTCTCCCGTTGCGGAGCACAGGCTCCAGACGCGCAGGCTCAGCGGCCATGGCTCACGGGCCCAGCCACTCCGCGGCATGTGGGATCTTCCCGGACCAGGGCACGAACCCGTGTCCCCTGCATCGGCAGGCGGACTGTCAACCACTGCACCACCAGGGAAGTTCTCTCTTTACACTTTTCACATTTCACTACGTCATTTGGGATACCTGTCATTCACTCGAATTTACTGAGTAGACACCCCTACTGAGTAGACACTTTTGTTTGGAGGAACTAGGATAGGGATTGAAAGAAACCTTTTGAGTTCTTATCAAGAGAGCTGAAAAGATAAAGCAAACCTGTTAGTTTGCCTGTTTGTCATCTCTTCTCTCTTCCCACAATCCTTGCTGAGTGAGCATGGTGTCACATGACAGCTCACACACACACACACACACACACACACACACACACACACACACACACACATACATACATATCATTCACCCCCACCAGATAAGCACAGCTGAGACTGATTGGATCAATTGTAGGCACCTGACTCAAGCTGAGCCAGTCAGATTCATCTTCCAGGCATTTGGAATTAGGATTTAGGAATTCTTGTCACAACTTCGGAACATTTAGAGAGATCACCCAAAGCTGACCCTAGTGGCCTTGTTTGGGCTAGTATAAGTGAAACAGGGAGATGTGCTCCATAGAGAAAAAGTAGTGATTGAGGTGCATACAAGGATGAAGAAATGAGAGTCCCTGTGGCCCTGGAGAGAGAGAATAGAGAGAATGAAGTCAGCAGCCTTGGATTTTGATGGCATTCTCTTTCCTTGTTCCATTCTCTCATAAAACTTGCCCTTGAGTTTTTAAATAGTGTTTTACCCTTTAAATAAGTTCCCCGTCTTTACTTAGCTAGTTTGAGTGAGTCTCTGTTCCTTACAACCAATGACTAAGGTAGGAAGTGAGCTGTTCCCTAGCCTCACTTTGGAAACAAAGTTTTGCAGAGGTATACTGTTACAGAGTTACTCTTATTAACTTGGTAGAATGCTGTGTGTGACAGTTTGGATCTTTTGTTCTTGTTTTCAAAAAATTAGTATATATTTTATGTAAACTTAAAGATACCAAACAAAAGCATAAATTTCATAAATCAAGGCACTAACATAATGTGAAAATAAGAGAAGTATCATTTGACTGTATTTTTAAAATATGATTACAAATAGGGTCCAGCTTTACACTTAAAAGTTTTTTTATAATATTTAAATTTTGCATATATATGAAATGTCTAAGTCTTGACTGTTCATTTTCCAGTCTCTCTTACCTTTTATTATAATCTTGGTTTTTCCCTTTTGTATTAATTTTACTTTTCTTTTTTAAATTAACTTATTTATTTTTTTGGCTGGATTGGGTCTTCGTTGCAGTATGTGGGCTTTCTCTAGTTGTGGCAAGTGGGGGCTACCCTTCATTGCGGTGGCTTCTCTTGTTGCAGAGCACGGGTTCTAGGCATGTGGGCTTCAGTAGTTGTGGCACATGGGCTCAGTAGTTGTGGCTTGCAGGCTGTAGAGCACAGGCTCAGTAGTTGTGGCACACAGGCTTAGTTGCTCCACAGCATGTGGGATCTTCCTGGGCCAGGGCTTGAACCCATGTCCCCTGCATTGGTAGGCGGATTCTTAACCACTGTGCCACCAGGGAAGTCCCTGTATTAATTTTAGTTAGATTTTTATTTTTATCAAATGTACGTACATAGTTTTTATTAAGGCAAATTTTACTGAAAGAATTATAATGATGCCAATCCTCCTCTCCCAAACCAAACACTGAATTTTTCTAAAAATTTGTTTTCTCTAGTATTTTCATATTTCTAAATAACATATTTTACTGCTATCTCTGTGTAGCAATGTTATTTTTCCCACTGCCTCCACTCCCCTTCCCCAGTCCTTCCTATACAGGGTTTACTTTATTCTGATTGTCTAAATATATTTTGTCACTCTAGGTCAAGTAGAACAAAAAAGGATATTTTGCACAAGTAGGACACTGCAACTACTCGTTCCTTCCTGTACAAGCCTTTATTTTTTCCTGGAATTAGTAACTGCCTAAAGTTTTCATTTGTCAGTTTTAATTTTTTTTTCATTTGCCTAAATTTACTGTAGTTTTTCAGTACTGTTTTTCAAGTGTTGAGTTATCAATTTCTTCCTTTGCTTTTATTTTTCTTATATCTCCCTGTTCCAATCTGGACTGGTATCTACACATTTTAGTTCTGGGGAATTTTCTTGTGTAATTCTATAGATGATTTCATTCTCTCCATTTTCTTGTTTGGAAATTGGATCTTTTGTTGGATCCTCTAAGTTCTTTACTTTTCATCTCTTGTTTCCCATCTGCTTGATCTTTTTGTTCTACCAGCTGGGAAATTTCTTCAATATTATCTTCCAAATCTCCTATTGAATTGTTAATTTTACCTATCTTATTTTTTATTTCCAATAATTTTTCTTATTCTCTGTTCTGTTTTTATAGCATGTTTGTTCTTGTTTTATGCTTGTAATAATCATCTGTTATTTCTTTGAGAATATTCCTTAAAGTATGTTTTACCCCTTTTACTGTGTCTGTTTTCTTTATGTAATTTATTTTCTCTTTATCTAGTCCAATGTCTGTATTTCTTGTTGAGGACTGTCCTCAAATGTCTTATGATGCTTAATTGTCTGTTTCATATTTAAGCATAAGAGCCTAGAATGCCATAGGGAAGCACAATATGTTTGTGAATAGGGTGCCTCATCTGTATAATGATTGGTAATGAACCTGCTTTTCTTTTTTCATTGGAATCTCTCAGTCATCTGTTTCAATAGGTGTTTTCTTTGGGGTCATTTGCTTCCCCAGAGAAGTATTCTCTTTTTTCTTTTTTTTTTTTTGGCGGTACGCGGGCCTCTCACTGTTGTGGCCTCTCCCGTTGCGGAGCACAGGCTCCGGACGTGCAGGCTCAGCGGCCATGGCTCACGGGCCTAGCCGCTCCATGGCATGTGGGATCTTCCCGGACCGGGGCACGAACCCGTGTCCCCTGCATTGGCAGGCGGACTCTCAACCACTGTGCCACCAGGGAAGCCCGAGAAGTATTCTCTTATTCTCCCACATGGGAGGGTACATACCTCAATCCTATGTTCCAGGAACAGGTAGAGAAGGGTAGCTAGAGTCTTACCAATCAGTACAAAAATTTGGACTTAGTCATTTTGGCTTCAGCCCCATTTCCCATACTGACTAGTGTCCAGAGCCTCTTAGATGTGGTATTTCATCTAGAAGCTAAAATATTGGTACTCTTCAAGTTAGAAGGTGGGAAGAAAATAAAGAAAGATTTACTTAGAGGTGTGGGGAGTAGATGAAATCCAAGGGTCTAGCCACTTTCAACCACTCTCCTTGTTCTCAGCATTGAGCTTCACTACCACCTCCCCCAGTGCCTTATGCTTCCATGTCCTAAACCTTTCCAGGTTTCTGTAGGGAAAATTAGACTAAAAAGAGAACAGGGAGAAGGAGAAAGAGGAGAAGAGGAGGAAGAAAAAGAGAAAGAAGAAGGAGATGAAGGAGAAGAAATGTGTTTCTCATGGATAACCGTCTGTCTAGGCACCCGGGTTATAGCTTCCTTTATTGAACACCACTATCCATCTGCTTTTCATCTCCCAAAGAATTCTGTTGAAATCCCTCATCATATCTTCCTTCTTTTTTTTTCTTATATATTTTTTGTCTCTTTTTACTCCTTTACTTACTTTATTGGGGCTTCAGGAGAATGAGGAAATAGAGGCATGTTCAATCACAAGTTTTCTCCTTACTTCATGTAGAATAAATTCAGATTCCCTTCTAAAAGATGCTTCTGCTCATTGCTCTTGCCAGGTCCTGAGTTTATCCCCAGGGCATAATACTTTAGGGATTTCAACCTGAAAAAAATAGCCTGAAGAATTTTCCTGAATTTACATAGAGAAACTTCAACTATAATGTCCTATAGCTTCTCACCCAAAAGCATGGTATTAGCCAACAGGAAAAAAACACACCATAATAGTGGAAGCCACAGTTAGCAGAGTTGTGAATTTTGAGGCAGTGAACTGCAGGCTCAATGAGTGGAACAGTGATTCAGTTAATTTGATCAATCTGAGTGGTGGAACTCTAGGGACATCCCCAGAGGAGGAGAATGCCATGTGTTTGCCACTGATCTTATGAAATGTGGGTCTGCTCTTTAAACTGCAACCTTAAAAATACAGTACAGAATTTTAGTTTACTAAAGTTACTCTCTACCACTGGGAGACACCTGGACTTCTACACATTGGCCAAAGCTTTCAAATTACTTTATCAGAGTCTGAGAAAAGTATGATTGTAAATTATTTGATAATGTAAGTATTCAGATTAGTTAGGAAGATAGCTTAGTTTAATTTACCAAAGCCTGTCCTTTCTTCTTAATTTCACCCTGCTTCTGCCACCGTATTGTAGATGCAGGCAAACATTCTTATGGTACTTGAAAAAGCATTGTGCAACTTTAGGCTTAGGTCGTTCTTTTAGAAAAACTTATACTGACTTTTTAAGTCTCCAAAATCCTCATACACATGAATTTCCACCTGCTATTTTCTTTTTTAGATGTCACACAGTGTAGTTTAATGGCCATTGAATGAAGAATAAGAAAAGTTTTAGATATAGCCATAGTTTCTAATTTCTATGAGTATGAATTTCCCAGGAAAAAATATGTGAAAGTGCTTTGTAAATTATAAAGAAATTTGTATAATCCATTCCACCATTTTTAGTTTTTCAAAGAACACTGAGTGATGATTCTGTTTAAAATGATAAGGAATAAACATTTAATCATTATAATAAGAAGAATTTCAGTGGATTAATTTGATGGGCCTACCTTTTAATTATTATGACTACATAAAAGAAAAATACCCTAAGGTCTTCTCCAAGTTACACATTTTCCCTGTAACTAAGTATAGTGTTTGTTATATGCTGAATTATGCCCCCCACCCCAAATTTATATTCTGAAGATCAATCCAGTACCTCAGAATTGACTGTATATGGAGATAGGACCTTTAAGGAGGTAATTAAGTTAAAATGGGTTTGTTAGGGTGGACCCTAATCCAATAGGACTGGTGTCCTTACAAGAAGAAGAGATTAAGACACAGAGGGAAAACCAGGTGAAGACAGGGAGAAGGTCACAACCCACAAGCCAAGGAGAGAGGCCTCAGAAGAAACAACCCTGCAGACAACTTGATCTTGGACTTCTAGCATCCAGAATTGTGACAGAGTAATTTTCTGTTGTTTAAGCCACTCAGTCTGTGACATTTTGTTATATCAGCACTAGAAAACAAATATACTGTTTAAGGCAAAAAAAAAAGAGAAATGTAAGGCCACAGCACATGTTGTCCCAGGATAATATATAGTCCTTCTTAGAAATTTTACTAATATACAGAAGGCAGTTTTTCTAGAAACATGAAAAGTGTGGTAATTTTATTAATTTAATGTTGTTTTTCACATTATTCTTAATGGTGTTTATTTTAGTTTAAATTCTACTAACAGGTAAGTTGGCAGTGTTTCGTATTGCACTGGCCAAAAAGTTTGTTCGGTTTTAAATAAAAATAAAAAAATTTTTCATTTTCACCAAGAATTTTACTGAACAATGTATTCACTAACCGAACAAACTTTTTGGCTAACCCAATACCTCAGGAATAAAACTGCTACATACTCATACATTCAGTAGCAGCATCAAAACACATGTGAGATTTGCTTTGGGTTTTTTTTTTCTGTCGTACCAAATAAATTTACTGGACGAAAAGCTCAAATATAGCTAGTATGCAAGCCATTCTGTTGGCTTGCATATATATTTCATTTTATATTTAAATATATATATTTATATATATATATACATATATAGTCAATAAATTACAAATGTAAATAATAGAGAGTAACACGAATGGTATCTTGGCATATCCCATTAATAGAATGCCCTTATGAAGTATGATGGTTACTTTTTTCTTAGTTAAGAAAAACAGTAAAGAGACTTGGAATGTCTACAAAGGACTAGGTAGGAGATACAAACTTAGAAGTCACTGTTTTTGAAAAACAAGGTAGTTTCTCATTTATATTTAAGACAACTTGAATTTTTGAAACTGTATTGTAGTTCTGATATTTTCATTATTAATAATATTTAGCTTATTATTTATTGATAAGTCAATGAAAATATTTGTAACGTCTAAATAATTTACTAATATCCTCTTACTTGTTCCACATTATGAATCATAAGAAAGAGGACAAGTGTATTTTATTTAACCTAAATATAACAAATGCTAAATACTGTCTCCCTGAATATTGAAATACAATCTCCCTGCATATTCTTTACCCCAGGGTGTTACCAGAGTAGTACCCTAGGGTAAAGGGTATGAAGGGAGATGATATTTTACGTAAATAGTATGGAGTAAAAAGAATATTATCTTGGCATATCCCTGTTAATGGAATGTCCTTATGAGGTATCCTAATTACTTTTTTCTTGGTTAAGGAAAACAGTAAAGAAGGCTTGGAATGTCATATATGAATCTGAGTTATTTCTGCCATTTGGATGGTATTGCAGCACAGTGGAATTGCTTGAGCTGCAAGCAAGTTTTTTGGATTGAAAGGAGATATTCTCAAATCTAGAAAGTACTGTTTAGTATGTATAAAAATAAAATATGTACAAAAATAAAAAGGAGTTAACTTACTTTTAAAATAATGAACTCATAAGTCAAATATAAAATATGAACCTAAGAAAAGTAATAGTAATAAATGAGCAAAAGCTGTTTTCTGGAAACAGTGTATATTCTGATTTCTCTCTTTTTCCTATTTGTGAGTTGTTCGTGCTCCTAAAGGCAACCCCCGCACTTGATCACTAGATTCCCTGCCCTTTCTTCAAGTCAGCTTGTCATTCCAGCAATTCTTCCTTCTCCATCGTTATTTCTCTTTTTTATGGATTGTAAGTACAAAACATGTTGTAGTTTCTCCCATCAGACTTTTGTAAACCTCTTTCCCCTGATATCTCTTATCAAGGACACAAATGACCTTCACCTTTCTAAAGCCAGTGGTTCATTTTCAGTCCTCATTTTATTTGAGCAGCATTTTAAACTGTGGCTTCCAGGGCATTCACTCTCTTGGTTTTCCTCCTACCCTACTGGCTGCTTTTTCTGAAACTCCTTTATTTGATCCTTCATATCTTTTTGACAAAGCAATGTTCGAATGCCCCAAAGCTACGTCATTGAACATCTTCTCTATAATCTCATCCAGATACATAGCTTTAGATGCCATATATCTGCTGGTGACTTCTTAGTTTGTATCTCCCCTCCTAGATCTGCCTTCTGACTTCAGACTCATATATCTAACTACCTACTTGACATCCTTAACTGGATGTCTAAAAATCATCTCATACTTGACATGACTAAAGTGAACTCCTGATATTACATTCTTCAATCTCCATCTAAGACAGCATCTCCCATAGTTTCTCCTTTATCAGTAATAGCAACTCCATCCTTTCAGGTGTTCAAACCAAAAAACCTTATAGTCTTTCATATCTCACATCCAACCTGTCAGCAAATCCTGTTGACTTTGCCTTTGAAATACATCCAGACTTTAACCACTTCTCACCACATCTGTGTCTCACCTGGATTATTGCAACTGCCTTCTCACTGGTTCCTGCTTAACCCCTTGCTCTCTTATAGTCAATATAAAAGTCCAAATGGGCCTTTTAAAAGATAAGTTAGATCACATCATTTTACTCAAACATCTTGCAACAGCTTCTGCTTCATTATAAAGATAAGACCTTACAGCAAGCTGCTCTTCTAATACCTTCCTATTCTATTGCATGTTAATCCTCCATCCCCCTCCTCTAGCCCCATTGGCCTTCTTGTTCTGGCCTCTTGTTTATGAAACCTGCTAGAAATGGTACCACCTCAAGCTTTTGTACTTGCTTTTCATTCTGCCTAAAAAGATCGCTTCCCTGCATCCCCCTACCTTCCCACCATGTCCCTGTCCCCCACTCCCCAATCATTATGTGGATTATTCTTTCTGATTGAAATCTTTGCTCCAATGTCACCTTCCTAGTGAGACCTTCCCCAATGACCCTATTTAGGGTAACTCTCCTTCTACCCAACTCTTGGCAATTAGCATACTTCTCTGTTATTCCATACCACTTCTCATCATCTGATGTGATGCATAGTTTTGCTTATTTCGTTTTGTATTCTCTGTCACCCTTCACTAGAATCTGAGCCCAGAAAGGAGGAATTATTGTCTGTTTTGTATTGCTTGTATCCCCACAGCCTAGAAGAGTTCCTGGTAGACCGTTAATAATTTTTTTAAATAAATTAATATACACTGATATACTCTTTATTTTTTGCCTCTTCATAACTAG
This sequence comes from Pseudorca crassidens, assembly GCF_039906515.1. NCBI lineage: Eukaryota > Metazoa > Chordata > Mammalia > Artiodactyla > Delphinidae > Pseudorca > Pseudorca crassidens. The sequence goes on from NC_090312.1 coordinate 29,965,139, forward strand.
ATTTTAAATAACCATAGTCTGCTTTTATTTTGATAAATTACAGCCAATTTATTTTGTATGTTTCTCTCTATTACCCATAAACTAGTCATAGATTTTCTTTTTAATCATAGGATAATAGATTTTTAGAACTAGAACAGACCTTTTAAGGTGAAGAAAATTATTTGGTCACAGTGGACTGTTATTGAACCTCTTTGGGCCTTAGTTTCTTTATCTGTAATTGAATAAGTCAAAGTCAGGTTGTAAATCCAGCTCAAGTTTTAAATCAATATTCAACTCGTATATCACAACACTAGGAAGGTTCATATTTAGTTTTTTGTGTGTGTGCAATATACCTGAAAGTCAATCACTTTTCACTAGAAATCATTTTCCATGAAGGAAAAATTCCTTCCAGTAGTTTGGGAGGGACAGAGGAGAGTGAGGGAGTTCAGGCTGGATGTCTTTATTTCGTTGGTAAATTGGGAAGTGAGATCTTCAACTAAGAATAAGAAGGATAAGAATAGGAATGGGCATTTGAACAGAATGGAAAAGATCAATGAGTGTGAACAGTAAGGTGGAGAATTTACTGAGTTACTTTTGTTAAATGTATATAAATCATGCAAATGCTTTTTCAAGGGAAAATCTATTGAGAGTGGCATGGACATAAATACACTACCAGATGTAAGGTAGATAGCTAGTGGGAAGCAGCCGCATGGCACAGGGAGATCAGCTCAGTGCTTTGTGACCGCCTGGAGGAGTGGGATAGGGAGGGTGGGAGGGAGATGCAAGAGGGAGGGGATATGGGGATATATGTATACATATAGCTGATTCACTTTGTTATACAGCAGAAACTAACACAATATTATAAAGCAATTATACTCCAATAAAGATGTTAAAAATAGCAATAGGAAATTACAGCAGTTCTTTATCAGAAAAATACAAATTAAAATATTTTTAAAGATTTAAAGAGGGCTTCCCTGGTGGCGCAGTGGTTGAGAGTCCTACTGCCGATGCAGGGGACACGGGTTCGTGCCCTGGTCCGGGAAGATCCCACATGCCGCGGAGTAGTTGGGCCCGTGAGCCATGGCCGCTGGACCTGCGCGTCCGGAGCCTGTGGTCCGCAACGGGAGAGGCCACAACAGTGAGAGGCCCGCGTACCGCAAAAAAAGATTTAAAGAAATAGTACACCTAAGTAACTTTGATATCACTAAAAGAGCTTCATATTTTTTATTATTAACTATCTTCAATTTTTTAACATACTTTAGGTATCAAAAGTAAGATACTGAGCTTTTAATCTTACAAAATCTTTCATATGTTTTGACAATTACAGCTTTGGAGGGAATTGTACTTTCTGGGCCTTGGAAACAATTACAGTTTCTTGAAATTCTATTTAAAAAATTCTCTCATCTGCCTATTCCCAAAAATCTGAAATTATGAACATTTAATTCTCTACTATTCGAATTCTTTCATTGGTTAAGCAGTTTTTGAGAATCTCCTGCCTTTTTCATACTGCAGGGGATTGTAAGAAATAATAATGTATAAATATTGTTTTATGTGTCATGCTAGTAATTTGAGAAGGATTCTTATCTGGAACAACACTTAAAAGTTTTCTTAACAAAACCCAGAAAGAATCTCTCCTTCAATCTCTCCTCACTCTCAATGTCCACTCAGTCTTCAAATAATATCAAATCTACCTTCTAAATATTTCTATCATATGTCTTCTCTTTTCCATGTCCATTACCACTACCAAGTTTACACCCTATTTATTTCCCACCTCAGAGACCACAAGGGCCTCCTAACTGGTTTCTCTGTTTTAGTCTTACCTCTTCAGTAACCTCCACATTGCAATTAGAATTTCCTTGTAAAACTTAAATCTGACATCATTCCCCTGATTAAAATCTCCACAAACTCTTTGTATCCAAACAATACTGAACCACTTGAATATTCTCTCAAAGATATCGATAATATAATCTCATGCTTCTGCTGCTGCAGTGCTCCTCCCTCCCCCTGTCCCACATTCTATGCCCAGCTAAATTCAACCCAGGCATCACCAAGGAACCCTTCCTTGAGCTATTCCATGACTGACCCTCTCTGAATTAGAACTGTATGAGCCTCTTAAGTGCTTCCTTATCACTGTGTAAACACCTATAACACTCTATGTATCATGCTGAATTTTCAATAACAGTTGACTTGGCTATCTCCCACATTTACTTCTGAGCAACCTATGGGCAAGAATCTGTCTTTGAACTTTGTATTCTCAACAGCTATTGCAGTATCTAATAATAGACATTATTTAAATGTGAAACACTTTTCTTCTGGGAACTCTTCTATACTGCTTCTCTGAGGGGTAGTACTCAAACACATGGACGTTTGAGTCTCCATTAGGATTTGAGTCCTATTAGTCTCTCTAATACAATGTTTTGTCTCTGTTATGTCTATGGTCCTCAAAATTAACTTTAAGAAAGTTTCCTTCATTTCTATAACTATAAATATAAAAGGACATAACTATTTATAAAATATAAATATATTTAAAATACATTATAAGATATAAATATATATCTCATATATATAGTGTAGAGCATAATAAAGACTTCTATAGGATGAGAAAAGAAGTTGCAAAATATTTTCAGTAAAAAATAATCTTAGAAAACTTTAAGTTAAAAAATATGTAAACCATAAAGATGCAGACGTAGAGAATGAGGATACGGGGAGGGGGAAGGGTAAGCTGGGACGAAATGAGAGAGTGACATGGACATATATACACTACCAAATGTAAAATAGATAGCTAGTGGGAAGCAGCCACATAGCACAGGGAGATCAGCTCTGTGCTTTGTGACTACCTACAGGGGTGGGATAGGGAGGGTGGGAGGGAGACGCAAGAGGGAGGAGATATGGGGATATATGTATACATATAGCTGATTCACTTTGTTATACAGCAGAAACTAACACAATATTATAAAGCAATTATACTACAATAAAGATGTTAAAAATATATATATTTAAACCAGTTTCTTACTAAAGTAATTCTGAGAGACCTTTTTTTGCTTGAGTTAGATTCATTAAGGTTTAATTTACCTGCAGTAAAATTTACCCTTTTTAAATGTATAGTTCTACCATTTTTGACAAATGTACGCAGTTGTCTAACCACTCCGTGACCAAGATATAGGACATTTTCCAGAATAGCTATTATCAAAGAGACCACAAATAACAAATGTTGGCGAGAAAAGGGAACCCTAGTACACTGTCTGTGGGAATGTAAATTGGTGCAGCCACTATGGAAAACAGTATGGAGAGTCCTCAAAAAACTAAAAATAGAACTACATTGTGATCCAGCAATTCTACTCCTAGGTATATATTCGAAGAAAATGAGAACACTAACTCAAAAAGATACATGCACCCCAGTGTTCATAGCAGCATTATTTACAATACCCAACATATAGAAAAACCTGTGTCCATTAACAGATGAATGGGTAAAGAAGATAGGTGATATGTATACACACACACATACATACACACACACACACACACACACACACACACACACACACCTTGGAATATTACTCAGCTGTAAAAAACGAATGAAATTTTACCATTTGTAACATTGATACCCTAGAGGGTGTTATGCTTAGTGAAATAAGAGGGAGAAAGACAAATACTGTATGATATCACTTACATGTGGAATCTAAAAAATAAAACAAACAGATAAAACAGACTTACAGATATAGGGAACAAACTAATGATTACCAGTGGAAAGACGGAAAGGGGATTAAGAGGTACAAACTACCATTTATAAAATAAATACATAAGCTATAAGGACACATGGTACAGCACAGGGAATATAGTCAATATTTTATAACAATTTTAAATGGAGTATAATCTGTAAAAACATTGAATCAGGGCTTCCCTGGGGGCGCAGTGGTTGAGAGTCCGCCTGCCGATGCAGGGGACACAGGTTCATGCCCCGGTCTGGGAAGATCCCACATGCCGCGGGGCGGCTGGGCCCGTGAGCCATGGCCGCTGAGCCTGCGCGTCCGGAGCCTGTGCTCCGCAACGGGAGAGGCCACAGCAGTGAGAGGCCCGCGTACCGCAAAACACAAACAAACAAACAAAAAAACATTGAATCACTGTGGTTTATACCTGAAACTAATATAGTATTGTAAAGCAACTATACTTCAATTTAAAAAAAAATTTTTAAGATATAGAACATTCTTATAACTCCAGAAAGTTCTTCATCTGTATTGCAGTCATTCCCTTCCCCCCAGCCTCAGCCCATGGCAAACACTAATCTGATTTCTGTCTCTATAATTTTGTCCTTTTCAAGATGGCATATAATCATACAGTTTGTAGCATTTTGTGTCTGATTTCTTTTACCTAACATAATGTTTTTAGATTCATCTTGATGTTGCATGTATCATGCATGTAATTAATTCCTTTTTATTGCTGAGTGGTATTAAATTGCATACATGTACCACAACTTGTTTATCCTTTCAGTGATTGGTGGGTTGTTTACAGTTTTTATAGCATTAGGAACAACACTGCTATGAATATTTGTGAATAGGTCTTTGTGTGGACATATATTTTCATTCCTCTTTGAGAGACATTGCTTGGTCATATGGTAATTGTTTGAAAAGACTATATAGCCTTTTCAAGTAGTTGAAAACAGTTGAAAATTAAATTTCCCCATTGAATTGCTTTTGTCAAAAATCAACTAGACTATCCTGTTCTATTTATTTATGTGTTTATCTGTAGGCCAATGCCACACTGATTACTATAGCTTTATAGCTTTATGATCTTGAAATCAAGTCGTTGAGTCCCCCAGTTTTGTTCTTTTCCAGAATGATTTTGGCTACTCTGGATCCTTTGCATTTCCATAAAAATTTTAAAATCAGCTTGTTAATTCTAAAGAAAAGTCTGTTGGGATTTAGTTGGGATTTTGTTTAATCTAGAGGTAAATTTTGGGAGAATTGACATCTTAACAATATTGAGCTTCCAATCCATGAATTTGGTATTATTTGGGTGTTCTTTAACTTCTTTAATGTCTTGTAGTTTTCAGCATACAAATAAGTTACATTTTTAAAAGATATGTCCCAAAGTGTTTTATGTTTTTATGCTATTGTAAATGACTTCTTTTAATTTAAAATTGCAATTGTTTGTTACTAGTATTTAGAAATATAGTTGATATCCTATCTGCAGGTCTACTGTACTCACTTATTAGTTCTAGTGACTTTTTTGTAGACTCTGTAGGATTTTCTAAATTGGCAATCATGTCATCTATGAATAAAGAAAGTTTTACTTCTTACTTTCTGATCTGGATTAATTGTATTTGTTTTTCCTGTTTTGTTTCACTGGCTGGAATCTCCAGGACAGTGCTGAACAGAAGTAGTGAAGGGAACATCCTTACCTTGTGGTGATCTTAGGGAGAGAACATTCATTCTTTCACCATTAAATATGATAGGTAACTCTAGGTTTTTTGTAAATTCCCTTTATCAGGTTGAAGGAGTCCCCTTCTATTCTTAGTTTGCTGAGAGATTTTATCATGACTGGATGTTGAATTTTGTCAAATTATTTTTTCATAGCTATTGAAAAGATCATATTGGTTTTCTTTTTCAGTCCATTAATGTTGTTAACTCTCATATCCTTTATAAGGTATGTGTTAAATCCCCAAGAGGAGCAATGATACAGATTTCAACCACAGAGCCCTCTTTTTCATTGAATATTTTTTAGAACTAATGGCCTATGGAACATACTGGGAAATGCTAATATAGAAAATAAATGTATAACATGGACGTAATCCTTTTTAGACCCATAGGATTATTAATAAGAGGTAACCAAGATAATGTAGAGAAAGCAGTTAGCTTAATGCCAAGCACATAATAAATGCTCAAAAAATATTCAAAACTAAAAACTAATTCATATATTAATTTGAACATGAATTCTACATTTATCGTATGCTTACTCTTTCAAAGTCTCTGTTAGTGATATTACAAATATTAACATGAAAATTAAGATGACTTGTTTAAAACATGATTAAGTTACTTTGGGTTTTTTTTTTACCTGATAAGGAAAATGATGTACATTCTGTCAGAATTATAAAGAACAGTTGTTTTCATAGCTCGGATTCACCAGATTTTAACCTTACCCTGCAGAGAAGCCTGACTGAATTAAAAGGTGTTCCTCAACACCAACATGCTTAGTATTTTAAATGATTTTACAGGTTGGAAATAGCTTTTATGAAATTCCTTCCATGTGCCCATTATGCACGTAGGAAGGCTTCAACGGTGTGAGAAATCGTGGAGATCAATATCTGGGTTTAAGGGTCACTTGTTCCAAAGGGAGTACAAACATTTCTGTGGACTCATGGAAAGCAGGTTATAATTGTTGAAAACACATACACACACACAATTGTCAATGCAGCCTTACCTTATATTTTATTTTGACTTGGAGAGTCCCAAACTTATTGTCTGTGCTAGTGTTATGTAGCCACAGATAATTTATTGATCTATCACAGACTGAGTTTTAATTTGCCTGGTGTGAAGGACTTGTTCGTTTTAGTATAAGAATTCTCAGGAGAGAAGAAGAACCAGACAATTGGAAGTGACACACCAAATATCTCTTTCCTGTTACATGTTTTGCTTTACAACTAAGTAATTACAGGGATCTAATGATTTGCTGTCCCTAGGACAATAGTTTCCTGACCTTTCAGATAGCAGTTTATAATAATGCTTATATGTGGGTTTGATATTGCATGTTATTAAAAGAATCAGCAGGTCTAGACTGGAGTTTATTTTTTAAGTATATGGTAATGATGTGCTGTATCCTAAACAGAAGGGCATGCATGCCTACCTCAAAGCAGGAATAATTGGGTACCAGGAAGGAGCCATACTGCCTTTGCTATTCGGAAGGGAGGGAGGGTAGTGATGAAGAGAAAAGATTTGTCAGGGCTTCATCCCCTAGTTCTGGGAATGCATAAAGGAAACGTTATTTGGATCAATAAACATCTATGTACTTATTCTGATTCTGCCTCGGAGTGATCATAAAGGCCAGGAGACCAGCCTTAAAATCAGGAAACCTAGGTTCAAGTCCCACTAATGCCACTTATTTTAGAAAATTTACTAATTTCTCTAAGCTTTCTCATTTGTAAAATTCTCATCTTCATCAATCTTAACTCATAGTTTTATGGTAAAACTACAAAGGTGACCCGCAAAATATTTTATAAGCTACAAAGCACTATAACATTGCTATCTCTTGCTCAAATGCAAGAACTTAGAAATAATTGCTGTGGTCATTTTTAATAACATTCAAAGAAAGAAAAAGAGCCAAATTGTCTTTTTGTTTTGAGGTGTTTTTTTTTAATCCATGGTCTGTAAATGACTATAAATCTATTTCTTTGAAATATGTATCAATATTTTCTGAGTTATGTAGTTGATGTTATGAATCTATAGCTTCTTTTTTTTGAATTTTTGAATTTTATTTTATTTTTTGATACAGCAGGTTCTTATTAGTCATCAATTTTATACACATCAGTGGATACATGTCAATCCCAATCGCCCAATTCAGCACACCACCACCACCACCCCCCGTTGCTTTCTCCCCTTGGTGTCCATATGTTTGTTCTCTACATCTGTGTCTCAACTTCTGCCCTGCAGACTGGTTCATCTGTACCATTTTACTAGGTTCCACATACATGCATTAATATACGATATTTGTTTTTGTCTTTCTGACTTACTTCACTCTGTATGACAGTCTCTAGATCCATGCACGTCTCAACAATTGACGTCTCAACAAATGACTCAATAACATTGTTATTTTCCATCCTTGTAGTTATTTGCACTTATAATCTAGCCCATTGGTATCTGGCAAGTCTCCCCGGGTCTTGAAAATAGTTATTATTTAGTGGCTTGTGATCACGACTTCAGTTAATTCCTTAAGAAACGTAGAAGAAAGAAGTGGAATTTATAAATTAGAAACCTCTCAGTTTAAAAAAATATCTATTTCCTCATATATTTCAATGTCATCTTTGGTCTTTCATCCTTGTAGCTACCTAAATGATCAGGTCACAAATGAGTTTGTCTAAAACAGAGGTTAAAAGTAAGTATTAACACTTCAATCTAATCATTAGTATAGTTGCAATATTCTTTTTATTTCTCATACTTAATATGTTTAATCAACATCTTTCTATGTCTTTTATTTTTCTGTGTAATTTTAGTGTATTTCTTTTGGCATCTCATTTGTTTTTGTGTTTTTTTTGCTGCGCCATGTGGCATGCAGCATGTGGGATCTTAGTTCCCTAACCAGGGATCAAACCCGTGTCCCCTGCATTGGGAGCGTGGAGTCTTATCCACTGGATCACCAGGGAAGTCCCTGGCATCTCATTTGAATCCTACAAGAATATCCTAATATACATTCAGTAGTCTTTAAAAACATTATTCCCTATGGACATCTTAGGGACAGAGCCTTTTGAGTCTCTTTTAATGTTAGCTTCCAAGTACCATTATACTCCATGCCTGATTTCATGTATGAATATAAAATTCATAATTCTGTGTTCATCTGATTTCTAAGTAAATGCTTTTAAAGTGTTGCTATATTTTTAAAAGTACTGTCATCAGAGCATTTCTATTGACCTCATGAAGCATTGACCCTTTTCATTGAATTAAGAACTCTTTAAGTAGGGTTCTCCTGAATTTATAAATATTATCTTAAGAAGATGCTTTACCAATCTCTTAAAACAGAGAACTACTTTTTGACTACCATGTTATTACATACTGGGCATACAAAATTTTATATTTTTATTGCATAGTCGTGGATTTTAAAATTTAATAGTGAAATTTAATTAAATGACAGTGCATGGTTTCTATTAATGTTTTGGATAACTCATCTAATCAGTGAGATATTCTTAGACAAATGTTTTTATTTTTATTATGCCATATTAAAATGGTTAATGGTTAACTATAAGACGTATGCCAAAGGTTTCATCTAATAAATGTCTCACATAATTTCATTTGCTTTTGGTAAATGTGGCCACTCTTTCACTCTGTGTAATCTTTTAGTTTTATTTCCTATTTCATCAACATTATGATCATAGTCAGTTTCAGGATTCTTACATTTTTTTCTGCATTGTTTCATTCTCCACATAGAAATTACAAGGTAAAGAAAGGATGCTTTACTCTTAAGTTTTTCCATTTAGAAAGATATTGGTCACAAATATTAAACAATCTAATCAAAATCACCATGAAATGGGGACTTCCCTGCTGGCGCAGTGGTTAGGAATCCGCCTGCCAAAGCAGGGAACATGGGTTCGAGCCCCGGTCCGGGAAGATCCCACATGCTGCAGAGCAACTAAGCCCATGAACCACAACTAAGCCCGTGAGCCCGCGTGCCACAACTATTGAGCCCGTGCGCCCAGAGGCCATGCTCTGCAGCCAGAGAAACCACTGCAATGAGAAACCCGCGCACTACAACGAAGAGTAGCTGCCGCTCGCCGCAACTAGAAAAAGCCCAGGCACAGCAACGAAGACCCAAGGCAGCCAAAAATAAATAAATTTATATTAAAAAAAACCACCATGAAATGGTAATAACAGAAGAGATGTTGCAGGTATTACACAGGCTTAGAAATTTCAAGTAATAATTAATGTAGCCAATAAATAGCAGAACTGGTACTCAAATCCGGGTTATTAAACTCCGAGACCTAAGCTTGAATTCTCTCCTTGACTTCTCAAAAAGGAACCCTTATTCTTTTCTCATCACATATGTAATATATGTTCACTTGAAACCTTAGAAATTAAAAAGGCAAAAGAAAGAAAATAACAGTAAATCATAACCACTGTTAGTGTCATGGTATATACCCTTCCTGATCTGTGCTGCCCAGTATGGTAGACACTAGCCACATGTGGTATTTAAAATTAAATAAAGTTAAAAATTCAGTTCCTCGGTTGCCCTAGCCACACTTCAAGCGCTTAGCAGCCACAAGCAGCTAGAGACTATTGTACTGGTCAGCAGAGATTCAGAACGTTTTCTTCATCATGGGACATTCATACACAGTGCTGTAAATGTAGACATTTTTCATGCATGAGAAAGTGCATACACACACGTACACAGAGGTTCACATATAAATTCATATTTTTAAAATACATATTGGTTATACTATATATAATATTTATAATCTGACTTTTTTCACTGAACACATGTAAATATTTCCCATGTTAATATATGTAACCTGCATAATAATTTTAAAGTATGAATTGTTCATTGTAGCTATATACCATAATATATTTAATCAAGTTCTTCTTTTTATACTTTTAGATGATTAGCATTATTTTAATACGATATACAGTGCTACAGTGAACTTTCCTGTATATGCAAATTTATACTTTTTTCTAATTATTTCTTTAGGATAAATCTCTAGAAGGGGGAATTTTTAGATAGAAAAGGTGTGTACAGTTTTAAGGCATTTGCTCTGAAGACCAAATTGACCTCCAGAAAAAAAAAAAGCAATGTACATCTTCCCTAGTAGCGTGAGAAGTCACCTGTTACTCCTTACACTTACTAACGTAGCTGTTAGTTTATTTGCTTTTTAAGTTCATGAAGACTTCATTTATCTTATTTTTGGTCCATCAGTCTCCTCAGAAGTTTTATATTTAAGAAGGAGGACACCAATTAAATAAGTTACATGGAGAAAAATGTATGAACTAAAGCCGGAAAAAGTTGAGATGAGTTTTAAATTATATATACATATATAATTATATATAAAATCATATAAATTAATAAAGTATATTAAATTATATGTTTTATATATATAAATATATATAATTAATATATATTAAATTATATGTTTTGTATATATATATAAATCCTCACATATGTTAACACTTGCACTTAGGAAAATTTTCACTTAATACTTTAATAGGCACGTTATTATTCTCTGCAAAACGTCTTAATTATGACAAATTTGCCACTATACAGACCATTTTAAAACCACAATAATACATTCCAGGGTGTGTTATGCTGGGAAATTGCCATTCTAGGAAGAATGAAGTCACTTGGCCTTTAGGTTGGTGCGTCAGAATACGCTCAAAGAAAGTAATATCTAATGAGAAGGCATGTATTACAATGGCCACTTAATTATAATTCATTAAATTTTAGTTCCAATAACACCTATTTATTCCATGAGATTTTTTTTTTTTTGGCCGCGCCGCGCAACATGCAGAACTTCCCCAACCAGGGTTCGAACCTGTGCCCCCTGCATTGGAAGTGTGGAGTCTTGACCACCAGGGAAGTCCTCCATGAGATTTTTTTAAACATTGTGTTCTCTAACTGAAGGATTTTACTAGTCATTAAATTTATTTTCTTTAAAGTACCAAAACTTAAAATATATACCATAAGCTATAAAACAAACCAGAAACAAAGTTTTTTCCTAATCGTGGTAGAATCTGACCAGCTGGTTCCAGTTCCCATGCCTGGTAACTGATGATCTGTGCCTTCTGAGCTCATATATACTCAGATTCTGTGTTTTATATCCATCCTATCATATGACCATAGTCAGTACTACTTCAATACATTACATTAACTCAAATTAGTTTCTCAGATGATCTAATCATCACTCTAAAGCCCTGAGGGAATGGAACGCAAGACAGGTAAAGGTTGATGAGAAAATAGAGGCTAAAGACCATTAAAGGACAGACCTCTATAGCAGGAGTGGGCATTGTCAGGGTGGAGGAGGGGGATGGGTAAAAAAAGACAAATTAACATTTTTACATTAAACTGGCCCACTTTGTGAGAGCTAAATTGAAAAGCATTATAGTTTTGTTGACATTTAGTTTGGGAAGTTTGGGGCATAAGGTTAGATTTAGGGGAGCTTTGATGCAGAAAGGAAACACCAAGGTGGGAAAGAGAAAGTGTTTCTTAAACAAAGACAAAAGATCCTACTTATATTAATAAAACTATTTAGATCCTTGATATGTTAACTTCTAGGACTAAAGATGAAATTCGTCATTTTACCAAAATAGATTTATTGTTTGGAGATTTAAATTACAGCTGAATCACTCTCATTGATGATTAGAAGCTTAATCTCCAGAGTTGTTTTCTGATATATATCAATAGCAATCTGTTAGACAAATTATAAAGGATTCCAGAAATAGTAGTTATTGATTCAACATGTATTTTTAAAAGCCTCTATACAATAAATGATTAGTAGCAATCTTGTAAGGTAGAAGGTATGTAGGGCACAGGTTTATAATTTATCATTTCTTTGACTTATGGTTTATTTTACTGTTCTTGCTCCATTTGTGCTAATCTGTTACCTAAGTATAGCCTATGAAGCAACCCTGGAATGCTAACTAATTTTTCCATGTGCACTTAATTAGTGTGATTTCTAGAAGTTCCCACAGTGAATGTGATATACTTTTAAGTCACGCAATCTCTCAGAGGGAAGAAGTCATGGCAACATGCAATTGAGAATAATTGGAATATGATTTCATGTTCTTATAATAATAATGCCATAAATATGATGAGGACATTAACATTAGATTCAGAATGTAAGAAGGGTATACTGCCCCTCCCAGTAATAAATCACTTAGAGAAATTTTTAGTTTATAAAAGTTTAATGCTTGAGAATAGCATATAAATTCTCCTCTGAGCTCTTTTTTTAAAACTTAAGTTAACAGTGTGCCTGATAAAGTTCCTTTGGGAAAATAAACTACCTGTAATTTAAAATTCTACAAATCCACAATTTTATTTAAATATATTTCTAAGAAATTACCACTACAGAAACCTTTGTTCCTTTAAAAGGAATTGGAAGTAATTGAGAAAAATTTAACCTATCTTTATCTAGTTAACCAATTTTGGATAGGCAGTAAATTTCTTCATGAGACTGAGTAATTCAAGTAGTTACAAAGAACAGAGGTGCAAATACTTTGAGTACGTTATTAGGGGAGGAGGAGTTAGAAAGGGGATAACCTTAAAGTCTTCAGAGAGAAGATGAGGCCTAAACAATTTTAAACAATGAATGAGAGGTTGTTATATAGATGTTAATGAAAACTAGTTCTAATTGCTCTATATGTATTAACTACTACTTTAATCCTCAAGAGTCTATGAGGTAAGAAATATTATTATCTTAATTTTATGGAAAAGATAACTAGGGCATCTGGCTCAAAGACTCTCAGCTAGTAGACAGGAAAGCTAAAAGTCAATCCCAGAAAGTCTCTGAGTCTCTATTAGAGGCGGGGGGAGTGGCCTTCAGTCTGTGAGAATGGTCGAATTAATTAAAGCTCCTCACCTCTACCCCACTTAATCCTCATTTATACTTTCCACAATGCTTCATTTTCTACAACAACCAATACTTTTCAATCTACTTTCTTTTAAAACTATCATGTATGGATAAACTGAAACTCCTTCAGAACTTTAGGAAAAGAATTTTCCTCCTCAAAAACACTTTTCTTTTTTTATTATTACTATTTTTTTAACTTTTAAATTTTTATACAATTTTAAAGGTTACTTTCCATTTACAGTTATTACAAAATATTGGCTACATCCCCATGTTGTACAATATATCCTTGAGCCTATCTTACACCCAATAGTTTGTACCTCCCACTCTCCCACTATGTTGCCCCTCCCCCACGCTGGTAACCACTAATTTGTTCTCTGTATCTGTGAGTCTGCTTCCTTTTTGTTATGTTCGCTAGATTGTTGTATTTTTTTAGATTCCACATATAAGTGATATCATACAGTATTTGTTTTCCTCTGTCTGACTCATTTCACTTAGCATAATGCCTTCCAACTCCATCCATGTTGCTGCAAATGGCAAATTTTCGTTCTTCTTTATGGCTGAGTAGTATTCCATTGTGTGTGTGTGTGTGTGTGTGTGTGTGTGTGTGTGTGTGTACACCACATCTTTATCCATTCATCTTTTGATGGACACTTAGGTTGCTTCCATATCTTGGCTATGAAGTAATGCTGCTATTAACACTGGGGTGCATGTATATTTTTGAATTTGTGTTCTTTGTTTTTTCAGATATATACCCAGGAGTGGAATTGCCAGGTCATATGGTAGTTCTGTTTTTAGTTTTTTGAGAAAACTTCATACTGTTTTCTACGGTGGCTGTACCAATTTACATTCCCACCAACAGTGTAGGAAAGTTCCCTTTTCTCCACATCCTGGCCAACATTTGTTATTTGTGTTCTTTTTGATGATAGCCTTTCTGACAGTTGTGAGGTTATATCTCATTGTGGTTTTGATTCATATTTTCCTGATGGTTAGCGATGTTGAGCATCTTTTCATGTGTTGGCCATCTGCATTTCCTCTTTGGAAAAATGTCTATTCAGTTCTTCTGCTCATTTTTTAATCAGGTGGTTTATTTTTTTGATGTTGAGTTGCATGAGCTATTATATATGTTGGATATTAATCCTTTATCAATCATATCATTTGCAAATATTTTCTCCCATTCAGTAGGTTGTATTTTTGAAAAACCCTTTTCTTTTTAAAAAGCTCTTATAAAATCAAAAGGCTTCGTGTTTCCTAACTGCTGTCACTGAAATAGGCAGAACCCTGATTCTGTCTTTTCCTCGCATTCATGCTGTAGCAACCCTAATCCTTCCTGAGACAGTGGAGGCCGCTAGCTGAAGAGGGAGTAGGACACAACTAGGAAGGGTGGGAAAACAAAAGTGCATTTATAGAAGTCAAAACATTTCAAAATGAAGATAGTTTCAGATTGTCATTAGTACTAAGATGAAAAATAGCTGGGTGAGGAGGAGAGCAAATGGGAAAAGACACTTTAGGGAGGTGGTCAAAGAAAGCCTCTGAGAGGGTGGTCTTTGGTCCTTGACTTGAGGATAAGCAGCACAGGGGAACAGCTGCAGGAAAAGCAGAGCAGTCCAGGAGCTAGTGTAAAGGCCTGAAAAGAGTAAAGATTTAGTTCCTGCAAGGAAAAGAAAGAAAACCAGAACAGCTATGAGAGAGGACATGAAGAATTAGAAAGAAATCATCAGGCAGGGCCTTTTAGACCTTGGTAAAGAATTGAATTTTATTCTAAGAGAAATGGAAGTCACTGAAGAAATTTAACCAGAAAATAAGTATGATCTCGTTCATATTTTTGAAATATGACTCTGTTGAGAATAGATTCTAAAATGGACATGTAACATCCAAGTGAAGTTGTGAAAGGCAGTTGTAGATTGGGTGAGTGGTCTGTGCTGTAGAAGTTTTGTAGAGCCCTGTATGGGGGTAAGATTACCTAGGGGGAGAGCCTAGACAAAGAAAAGAAGATGATCCCTGACCAATTTCTGAAGCTATCTAAACTCAAGGGCTTGGGTAGAAAAGGAGAGGCTAGGGAGGTCCAAGCAAAACTTAGAATCTCTCCGGCCAGCTAATTGTCATAGAGCATGGAGTGTTGATGCCTATAACTTTTGAACTTTCATGCTTATCTAGTCTATTATTATTAAATGTGACTTTGCCAATATGAGATTTTTGAATTTGTCTTGTAAAAAAACTGAACAAACATGGATTGGATTGAATTAATGATATTAGCAATCAGATTTTGGCCAATACAAATCAGTATATATTATGGAATATAATTATTAAAGAAGTAGGGCTACAGTAAGTATTCAATGCCTTTTTAAATGTCCAAATCTTGAACATGATGATTCTAACATTAAAGACATCCATTATATCAGACTGAAGTTAATGAGTTCAATTATTCTTGCTATTATATAATAATATTTTATATTTTAGGAGAAGATATAAACTATCCACAATACAACTACAGTCTTTCTAGAAAGAGACTGTGTAATATGTCTGGTTGTCCAATTAGCCCAGTCCAGCCAAAGTTTAACTGACAGTTTTTCCCTCAAGCTAAATTTTATTACTTTCAAAAAGTTTATTGTTTTAAAGTTAATCTTTTTATTTTTAGATATGCTTGTTCCTTATCTATTTTTTAAAATTAATTAATTTATTTACTTATTTTTGGTTGCGTTGGGTCTTTGCTGCTGTGCGTGGGCTCTCTCTAGTTTCAGCAAGCGGGGGCTACTCTTCGTTGTGGTGCACAGGCTTCTCATTGTGGTTGCTTCTCTTGCTGTGGAGCACGGGCTCTAGGTGCACAGGCTTCAATAGTTGTGGCATGCAGGCTCAGTAGTTGTGGCTCGTGGGCTCTAGAGTGCAGATTCAGTAATTGTGGCGCACGGGCTTAGTTGCTCTGCAGCATGTGGGATCTTACCAGACCAGGGATCGAACCTGTGTCCCCTGCATTGGCAGGCAGATTCTTAACCACTGCACCACCAGGGAAATCTGTAAAGTTAATCTTAATATGAGATAAATTGTACACAGAAAACACAAGGACACAAACAGCAAAAGTAGTTTCATTTGATGCCTTAATGTCAGCATAGAAAAAGCAATATATTTATCCTGCCTCATTTTTTGAATTTCAATATCAAATTAAGCTGGATAAAAAGATCCAAATTTTCTTCAGGCAAAATTTTTTTGTTTTCTTAAGCAGCAGTTTTCACTTAACACAAAATAACTTTGTGGCAAATGCCCAGATTTTATATTAGCACGCATAATTTTCCAGAAGAAATGTCAAATCCTATTGCTGGCCCTTTAATATGGATTGATTGGATGCAGTGTCAGAGTTCTATTAAGAACATCTGAAATGAAGAATGCCTAGAAAAGTGGGTGCATCAGTGGTAACATTAATATTTTGTTTCAAGGAAGGGAGTGATTTTTGCTAAAGCTGCACATTTCTCTGGGCTTGAATGAATTGGATAGAATTTCAGACTGAGTGATGAAGTACAAACACTTGCATTCAGATTCTTTGTTATTTTACACATGTATACATGGCTGTCAAGGGAGTTTCTGGTTGTTTGTAATATTCATTAGCTTTGGGGTTTCCTAAGTCATCTAGCTGTAACATAGAGCAATAGATATGTACATCCAATTCCAACACCTCCAGGTCATCCTACATCTCCCATGGGTCACATTTGTCGGAGTTAGTCTGTGAGGCTTTTGGACCTGGAGTCTTGTCTTCTTCAGGGCTGAATTAACAACTGTATTGTTTTTACTGTTCCTGATTACATTTTAATTTTTTCCTAGAAGATTCTTTCTCCTTTTCGTGTAAAATTTTCCAAAACTGGATCCTAAATATAAAACAACCAATGGTATTTACCTTTTTAAGTCATAAACTAAATAAAATGACAACTATTTTCACTGTAAATTGACCTTGAATCTGATTTCTAGCCACTATGGCCACAATTTAAAGTTTAATATATATACTCACCTACAACTTAGAATTTCTTTATCTCTTCTCTTTCTCATCAGGGTCAGATGGAGAAGTTGGTTTCCCAATTTTTAGACATGAAGCATTGGGACATTTTTTTAAAATGTGCCTGCCTCTGTGCTGCACTGCCTCTCTTTTTTTTTTCACGTACAAAATTCCTTGTATTTACCTATCATCTTCCATATGGAGGTACAGTGTTTTCTATGGTACTAGCTTAATTATTTACTTAATATCAAGTATTTGTTGAGCATCTACTGTGTGCCAAACACTGCACTAGACCCTGGGGATTGTAACCAGAACTGTAAACAAGTTAGACTGACTTCCTTTTGGAGCTTGTGAATTCATGAGGGAAACAGACAGATGGTCAATTACATTCCAGGATGGTAAGTGCTATGATAGTGGGAGTACAGGTTCTACTTGAACACATGGAGGGAGTGCTCTCTTAAACAATCTCTCCTCTTTCCTGTGGGATCACATTCCCTCCGTATAATTCTACTTTATTTTTTAGGAGCTTTCAGTAGGTGTACTAAATCATTTTCTAAATACCCAGCATTTCTTTTCTGTAATAACTTTGCTTTTATACATAAGTTTACTTTCATGATACCCAAAAGTAGCATGTCAGTCTTTTAAAGTCCTCTTCTCCTGTAAGCATACTGAGTTTTTCCGTGTGCAGATTCAGTAACGTGGAACAGTTTTGCTCTGAACCAACAGCCAAGTGACCCGATGCTCTGTCATTTTTCAAATGTCTTCATAAGGAGCTGATGCTTATAAGAGTTTTTCCTTGAACTCTGAGCAGGCTTTTCCAAAATGCCATGAGATAGCAGTGTTCCAGAGGTGAATATAAAGATCAGGCTCACCAAGGAATCACTCTACATTCTGAACCATTATGTTTGATGTTCCTTGTTATTTACCATCAGTATATCCCCATTTGTGGCCCAGTAGGCAGAGGCACGCTACTCATTTATCCTTATGACCTCTTTATCTCAGAGTACTTGGGAAATGAATAGGTATTTAAGGTTGTATAAAAGTCCTTCAGGATAACAATTTATATAAGTTCCAGACTATTTTTGCTAATGACATCATTACTTTTTTTTAATCATTACTTTTTGTTTTAAAGCTGCCATTTAACAAATCATTTTCTATATCAAGCACTTTTACATTGTCCTAGCAACCATGCTATTTAGGTATATTTGTATCCACATATTTTAGAAAAAGAAAGTGAGGTTCAGAGAGGTTTATAACTTGTCCTCCAGCTAGTAAGTGGCAGAGAGAACCCAGGCTGTGAGTCTAGGTCCCTGGGCTCTTTTGCATGAGAAGACACCACCTCCCTACATTAAGCAGTCTCAGGGGACTTCCCTGGCGGTCCAGTGGTTAAGACTTCATTTTCCAAAGCAGGGGATGCAGGCTCGATCCCTGGTCTCCCTAGTCGGCGAGTTAACATCCCACATGCCTCAGGGCCAAAAAACCAAAACATAAAAAACAGAAGCAATATTTTAACAAACTCAATAAAGACTTTAAAAATGGTCCACATCAAAAAAATCTTTAAAAAAAAAAAAAAAAAAGCAGTCTCAGATTTTCCCAGGCCCAGAGACCATTGGAACCAAGGCTTGCAGTGTGTTATGTGTCCCCTTTCCCCAATGGTTGGGATATTTAATTAGCATTTTACCTACTTGCAGTCAGAATACCCAAAATGCAAGCTTGGGTACTTGTATTATGACCGAGTGTGTTAAATTCCTTAACTTCCATCATGGATTTTAATTAATGACCCAGCCTGCCAGCGTTCCTTCTTTCTGGTGCCTCCCCTTCATTCCCACCCACTTAGGACCACATATCTGACTCTAACACTGCTGACTAATGATTATATCAGAACATACATGACATCAGCCATCATACCCCACCTTCCATATTAGGCTCACTGAATACCACTGAATCATATCCAAGCTCAAGTTGCCATGTTCAGTGTGATTTTGATTCTTGTCACCTTCCCTTGGGTCTCCTCCTACAGCTAACCCTAGTTCCAGCTGCATTTATCCTGGTCTTGCTCTCTATTTCTCCCTGGCCTGATAATCAGAGAATAACACAACCATTGCCAGGTTTATCTAAGTTTTAACTGGAACTAAAATAGGAAATGTATATTCTACTTCAGACTGTATTTTGTTGCTCAGATTTTTCATATTACTTTTTTTTTTACTTCTTTCTCTACTTTAAAATGGATCCTCTCTTCACATTTCCACCAAATTCGTGTTTCTGAAGATTTATTTCCATTACATCATGCATATGACATTTTTAGAGTCTCCTATTACCTAAATGTTTCTCGTCTGATGTGCAGAGTCCATTACAGTTTGATCAGAACTTAATATACCTCAGTCAGGTGGGCATACTCCCTATCTTCTCCCACTCCAGCCCCCTCAAAGCCTTTGCTCATTTCATTGCACTTACCATGAATGCCCTTTTCTTATTCTCTCCCCTGCTTATCTAATTTTACCCACCATTTAAAGTCCTCATTTTATCTCCACTCAGAAGTCCCCCTCTCTATGATCAGTACACACTAATCTCTAATTAATTCTAATAAATATGGAATTTATTATCTGTGCTACTTCTTAAAGCATATAGCTTCTTAAAACATGAACTGGGCCAAATTATTTTACAAGCTAACACTTTTTGATGGATTTCCACTGTATTAAATCAAAATTCAGTCTCCCAAGTCATTGGCTTCAAGTCCAGGTATATTCAGGTATATTCAGGCCCCTGTCCACATACTCTTTGTCAAGTCCTAATTGATTGGTTCTTTCATTAAGAAGTGAAATGGGGATTTAAAACTCCAAGAGAAAGAAGTCAGTGAAAATATTTTTACCAAAAGTCCATTTATTGTTTTTATCCAGCTTAATACTGAGTGATGAGATTTTACCCATACAGTTCATCAGACCTCAGCTGGTAAGCTTTCTTTCTTTATTTCAGAAGTCTGGACAGTTGCAATTGCTCTTCCTGTCCCACTCCACCTCTATCGAGGGGAAGATAAAATAAGTTTCATCTGTTAAGGTTAAGGTCAGTGGGGTAACTTCTCCCAAAGATGGGGCGGAGTACAGCCTTACTCATTCTTTTATAACCCAGATGAATGATAGCATTGGTATACAATTACAATATTTCTTATGTGGGACACTAAGAGGTAGGTTTTCACCATTTTCTAACTTAATAAATACACAAGCCAGCAAAGATACATACTTTTATTTAGAGAGAGAGAACAGAATATAAGAACTTTATATAACAATACATACTTAATTTTTCTTCTTTTATACTAACTTTTATAAACGATCTCTTGGAATGCAATGGTTGGATCTTGTGCTACTTGTACTACTGTGGTCTAAGAACCAAGGTCAGTTTTCCAATCCCATCACTTCCCAAGTTACAAAGGAAATGTAATACAGCAAATACTCAAAAGTCTCCATCTGCAAGCAGAATATACCAAGGATCTTTTTCCTCATCTCGTCTCTGGCCCCGTACTGTATTTACCCACAATAGCTTCCCTTCTGTTGCTTAATAAGGCCAAGCTATTTCCTACCTCAGGTCTTTACATGTCTGCCCAGAACGTATTTCCTTTCATCTCCTTTCCTGGCTGATAATTCTCTCTTTTAGATGTGTCACTTTCTCAAAGAGACCTTCACTGACTACCCAATCTAAAAGAGGTTTCTTCTTTAATTTCTGTTTCAGCAACCTGATAGGTTTTTTTTTACAGAAATTTTCACAATTTTAAAAAATTTCTTTCATTCATTTATTCATTTATTTGCTTCTTAAATGTTTCTTTCCTACTGGACTGTAGGCTCCATGAAGGCTGATCATGTCTGTTTTAATAAATATTGGCTACCCAGTACCTAGTGCAGTGCCTGGCACAGAGTTCATAATTAATAAACATTAGTTAAATGAATAATTCCCATTTTCAGGTTTTTTTTTTTTGGTTTTTTGGGGATTTTTTTGTTTTTTTTTTTTGCATTACGCGGGCCTCTCACTGTTGTGGCCTCTCCCGTTGCAGAGCACAGGCTCCGGACGCGCAGGCTCAGCGGCCATGGCTCACGGGCCATGGCTCACGGGCCCAGCCTCCCCCCGGCATGTGGGATCTTCCCAGACCGGGGCATGAACCTGTGTCCCCTGCATCGGCAGGCGGACTCTCAACCACTGCGCCACCAGGCCCATTTTCAGTTTTAATTGCAATAGTTATTTTTATGTGCCTATGTCTTGATTTCTCAATTACATACAATACATTTAAAGAGACAGCATCTTAAACCTCTTGATCAGGGTTTATAAGTGCCTGTTTAATTATATGGTTCATTTATCTGTTTATTTGTTTGTTTGTCCGAATTTCAGTCCTTCACACTCTCTTTTAAACTGGTATTTAATTACAATGTTGGTTGATATCTTTTGGGAGCCCCTTAAAAATTAAATTTAACTGGCAGGGAGAGATGTAGGTGTTTTAGAGCTCGGAGCTCATATAATTTGGGGAGACCTTTTGAAAAAAAAAATGAATGTAAATTAAGTACTGGTCCTTAGGAGGGACTTGTATAGGTGAAAGGAGCCTAAAACTTAAGCTTAATTTAGTTCCACAATAAGTCTGTCTCTGTTAACGGAATTGAAATCTTGATTGCAACATGTTTCTTCTTGCACCATGTCCAGCATTTGCAAGACATAAGGGTAATATTTGAGCCACACTCATCTTGCAGATTATTCTATCTGACCCTTGATGCAGCCCCACACTTTCTCCCCACTTTCATTGCTCCTGTTTACTGCAGCCAACTAAATGCCAACTGGATATCAGTTTGAGAAGCCAACTTCACCATGACAGCTGTTAATACACTGATTCTAATCCAGTGATGTCAGTAGTTATGTTGGCATTGCTCTAGCTTCACATTGGCCTGAAAATCTCATTCTTCCTCTCTTTCTCAAATTTTGCCCAAAGATCCAAGTTTTCTATTTTTTCTCCTTTTAACTGTCACTCTCCATCAGAAATTAGCATCTATTTTATTGACAACAGTAACTATTATTTTGTTTATTTTTTTCTCATAAGACTTGAATTACTAAAGAGGAAGGAGAAGACAAATACATAGCAACCACTACACTATCCATGTGACTTTCATTTCCTAGCTACTCTCTTTCAATTTTTGAAGGCAGTTTCAGTTTTACTGATGAGGCAGTAAAGTTAAGGAAAAAAGTGGGAATATACTAAATATGTCACTAAGAATTAGAGTTTCTCAAATAAAATTTCCTTGCAGCAGCAGAAGGGCAGCCCTCTGCCCTGCTGCCCATATTTTAGGCCAGTGAATTATTGGCTTTCATAGTGAGCTGGAGTTCAGTGGGTCTGGACAGGATCTGCCAGCTGTGAGGCAATGTTTAGGTTAAAAGATCTGTCTTGGAGATTGGGAATGCTGAAATATGGGTAAAGAAAATAAATGTCTTGAGAGACATTCACTTATAGAGAGCATATTTATCCCATATGAATACCTTGCTAGCCTAGAGAAATTCAGAGATTAAACCTCAGAGGCAGCAGCTGAATCAGAGATTAATAGAAGTGATGAAAACCAAAGGGAGAAGGAAGGGGCATGACTGGGGTGCACAAAGGATTGTGATATTTTGGTTTTTGAGAGGAGTCCCCAGGTAAGAAACCACATAGTGGACTCTGTCAATGTATTCAACATTTAGTCAGTATGTACTATGTGCCGGGCACCTATGCTCAACAATACGAATGTAGCAATGACTAGGACAGTGTAGAAGGAAATAAACACACTTAAAGTGTGCTATAGTAGTGGGTTATACAATATAGTGGTCATACAAAGGAATAAGTAACTTTTTATTGGAGACCAGGTAAGACATCACAGAAGAGCAGCTCCTGAGCTGACAGGAGACATTGTTGACTGCTGACCTGGTTGAGTTCTTACAAAAGCAGAACAAAGACAGTGATTTGGGTGTGACCCCTGTGAAGAAGTGAGACACTGAAAGGAGGAAAGTCAATGAGGTACATGAATGAGTGTATTACCACTGTGGACAAGTGGGGCACCATTCCACTGGTGAGTCTTTGGGAGATCGTGTGGAATATGCTCCGTTAATCGGGGGAGGCTGGGGTATTTACCCATCACCTTCTGTCTTCATTAGTTGAGGATTCCTGTTGGCAGAGCAAGCTCTCATAGGCAAAAAGCACTTTCAAGTGGAGTGAAACAAGTGTGTAAGAGTCCTTCAGAGTAGATCTATGTGGTATGGTTGGGACACGAACAGTGTCTGCTAAAACTGTCTATTCAACAGCTATTCTTGCTTCTATTCCTTGTTAATAGAATTCTGATTTTGTTCAGGTATTTGAAAGCTTAAAAACCAACGGGCCCCCTGCAACCCCAGAGAGTGAATGTTGACTGGTGTAAACCAGTCATAATTATTTCATTTCTCTCATCAGTGATCTTTTTAAGCATGAAACACTGGCCAATAAGATGTAATGGGATGTTTGCTGGGAGCCTTCTGGGAAATTTTTTCTCAACTTTAACATGGACAGAAGCAGGTGTTCACCTCTCTTCTGCTGCTTGATATGTATTGGTGAGAATGTGATGCTTACAGCCATCTTGCAGCCATGATTTAAAAAAAAATTTTTTAAAAAAACCTGACAAGATCAACATATAAAGGATGGCAGCAGAGGGGAAAGAAGAAAAAATCCCAGGCCCTTGACAATTGCTTTGAGCTGCTAAATTTATAACTTTGGAACCACCTGCTTCTGGATGTCTTAAAAACTGAAATAATAAGGCTGAGTTTACTGCCCAAATGAAGGGCACATGACAGAGGAAGGAGTTGAGGCTCACTTGTTGACCTGGTTGGATGTGCATGGTATATGATAGCTTCTCAACTTTTCCTGTTGAGAAATTTCCTATTACCTGTTCTCTTGACAACCTTAATTAATGACCTCTACATGAATAGACATAATGGAAACATTTGACTGACTTCAAATGTTGATTGTCTCCTGAAGCTGCCCCCTCCCCATTTCTAGAGTTGTAACATAGGACAAAATGGCTTCCTGGACCACAGTGGACTTAATATGTTGTTTAGACCTGCCTTCAGACCTCTCTGTTGAGTTAGTTTCTCTGGTTTCAGCCTCCACCCCAATCCTTACTTCTTCTTCTCCCATGCTAGCTTACGTATTTGAGGTCATAGCATAATTTGCTCCAACTCTTGCCCGGTGGAAATAAGGATGCATTTGGAGCAGGATAGGAAGTCTCCAGGGAGGGAGTGAATGTCACCGTGTTTTTAGGGTCTAGACTTTCTGGGGTCTGAAGGTAGTATACAAGTTTTAGGTTGTAAAGGGCTGGGATTCTAAACTACTATCTTTTTGAGAACCATTATTTTCTAGAAGTGAAATAAACTTGAATATTTGTGGGAGGAAGCCTATAGAAGGTAGAGGAATTTCTTGAGGGAAGACATTGAAAGGGAAGAGGCAATAAAACATGAAACAACTTTCATGTCCTGAAAGTAAGATACTAGGGCCCCATATCCCACAATTATTCATAGTCAAGAAAGGACCTAGACTTATGGGACAGTGGTAGAACCACTGTGAGAGGCATAGTTCTATTGCCAAGAAGTCATGTTACCCTAGAGAACCTAGGTTAGACTAGAACCTGAGGGCCAACTCACCTGGAAGGTCTGTCCATCCAGTAGAAATGCATTTGCTTAGCTTCCTAAATTTAGGAAAGAATGATACACCTTTTAAAATAGCTGTCTATAAAAGTTTGAACTTTATTCTTATTCTTGATAAATTTTCCAACATCTGATAATTTTCTTCCTTGGAATCAAGGCAGAGTCAGACAATACAGAGCTAATATGTGGAATAATTATGGGGCAGAAGGAAGAATAACTATTTTTCATTTATTCGTTCAAAAAGTATTTAATAACACCAACTATGTACCAAGTATTAGTCTAAGTGCTGGAGATACTAGCATGAACCACACAGAGAAGTGCTGTGCCTTCATGAAACTTATACTCTAGTTGAAGACAATAAACAACTAAGCAAATAAACAAAATAATTTCAGAATGTGAAATGTGCTAGAATAGAAAATAAACAGGATGTGTTTTAAAGAGAAACTGTAGTAGGAGGGCAGAGTGGAGGGACTATTTTAAATTGAGTGGTCAGGGAAGGTTCTCAATAGAGGTAAAATCTCCAGCCTTGGTAAGACCCAGGGATAAGAACTGAGACTGGAGATTAAGCATTAGAAGAAGTTCATATTTTACTGTATAATACAGTGGAATGTCATTGAAGAATTTTAGACAGGGGAGTGTTGTGATCTTACTTACATTTTTAAAAAGTCACTTATGTGGGGACAAGAGCTGAAGTAAGAAGATTTGTTAGGATGCTATTGTAGTCGTCTGAGTAGCAAATGTCTCTTAAGGTAATTAATTAGTTAAACTGAAATAATTGAGAGAGGTTGAAAAATACCAGAAAAGTTTATTCCTCCATCTTAATAAGTCTTAGCTCAAGTAAAATTTCAAAATTGCATGTATGTTAAAAAGGTAAGAATACCTACTAATGCTAGTTCCATAGAACTAGTTCTGTAGTTCAATAGAACCAAAAGTTTGAGACTAGAAAAAGGAGAAATAAGCTTCTTATCATACAAAGATGATTTGATTATCTTAATAGGAAATCCAAGGACTCTATAAACAAACTATAATGACTGATAATAAAAATCAGGAAGGTTGCTAGATTCAAGATCAATTCCCCAAAATTGGTTGAGAATCCTTTTGTCTACCCCCCAGAAAAGAGTAGAAATAAGTTATAGAGGGCTTCCCTGGTGACACAGCGGTTAAGAATCCACCTGCCAGTGCAGGGGACATAGGTTTGAGCCCTGGTCCAGGAAGATCCCACATGCTGTGGAGCAACTAAGCCTGTGAGCCACAACTACTGAGCCTGTGCTCTAGAGCCCTCATGCCACAACTACTGAAGCCCACGCATCTAGAGCCCCTGCTCCACAAGAGAAGCCACCGCAATGAGAAGCCTGCAACCAAGAGTAGCCCCTGCTCGCCACAACTAGAGAAAGCCCATGCACAGCAATGAAGACCCAATGCAGCCAAAAATAAATAAATAAATTTATAAAAAGAAGAAGTCATAGTAATTTTTTAAATGTATATTTAAAATAGATTAAATTTTATAAGGAATCTAGGCATTAAAGTTTTAAAGATGTGCAAAATTTTATGGAGAAAATTGTAAAACTTTATTGACAATTTCTTATATAAATGGAGAATATACCATGTTCATGAATAAGACCCTCTTTTGTAAACATTTCCATTCTCCCCAAATACATCTTGAATACTCATTGCAATTCTTATCAAGATGCAAACAGGGTTTTGTTTGTTTGTTTTAGAAAATTGAAAAGGTAATTTATGTAGAAAAGCAAAACTAAAGAATGATCAAGATAATTTTAAAGGAGGAGTGGTAGGAGAAAGGAAAGGAGAGACTTTTTCTACAAAGTATTAAAACTTATCTTAAAAGTACAGTAATTAGGACAGTGTGATACTGACACAGAAACAGACAAATAGACCAATGGAACAGAACTGATAGCCCCAAAATTCTATATATTCATCCGTGGAGAAAACTTGGAGAAAGTGTGGATTATTCAGTAAATTGTGCTGGGACAAATGGATATTCACTTGGAAAAATAAAATAAGATTAGATTCTTATGTTCAAAGATAAATTCTAAGTTGATTAAAGACCTAAATATGAAAAGCAAAACTTTTAGAAGAAAATACTTAAGAGTATGTCACGACTCAGGCTTAGATAAAGATTTCTTATTCAAGACCCCAAAAGCACAGATCTAGAGAATGAATTGACAGTTTTTACATTATAATGGAAATTTGCTGTACAAATAAAAGGCATCAAAAGTGAAAGATGAGCTAAAGCCTGTAATAAGATATTTTCAATGCATATAATCAACAAAAGATTTGGTATCCAAAATGTGTGAGGAATTCCTCCAAATCAATGAGCAAAAAAAGAAAAAAAAATTAAAAATGAACAGAGAGAGCCAAGTAAATCTCAGATAGATTGAAAGGCCAATAAATTTATGAAAAGATGCTCAGTCTCACTAGTCATCAAGAAAATACAAATTAAAACAATAACAAAATACCATTTACTTCCATTAAATTGGCAAAAAAATAAAAGGGACAAGTATTAGTGTGGAAGAGGAGTATCAGGAACTCTCATAGACTGCTGATAGGGTAAATTATATAAAATAATATTGGAGAGAAATTTGGTGATATCTGAGAAAATTGAGGATATGTACACCTCAAGGCTCAGCAATTCCTTGTTAGGTATGTCGTAAAGAAACTCTTGTACATGTGCAAAGGAAAGTGTGCACAGGAATGTTCACAGCAAAATTGTCTGAAATAGTGAAAAATTGCAAATGACATAAATTTTAGCAATAGAAAAATGGATAAACAGGTATACTGTCAGCCCTTTGTATCCACAGCAGTTTGAATATATTTGGGGAAAAATTTTTCAGAAAGTTCCAAAAAAGCAAAACTTGAATTTGCGGTGTGCTAGCAGCCATTTATGTAGCATTTACATTGTATTTACAACTATTTATATAGTACTTACATTGTATCAGGTATTGCAAGTAATCTAGACATGATTTAAAGTATGTGGGAGCGTGTAGGCAGGTTATATGCAAATACTAAGACATTTTATATAAAGGACTTGAGCATCCTCAAATAGTGGTTTTAAATATATAGCTGGAGAAAGAGGGTTGAAATTTGGAAGGATAAACAGGGAGCTTGTACTTATATGTTATGTTTTACTTCTTTTAAAAAAATATCTTAAGCAAAATAGGAAAATGTTGCTTAAGCAAGCTAAGAGGTGGTTATGTTCTGTGTAATATTTGTGAGTGAAAAATGTTGCCTGCCGTATCAGTAAACAAAGGATGTTACAGCCATCAAGCCCTACAGCCGCCCCAGTGGTGAGCCCTGAGGGAATTCATGTGGGAAACAAACAGGCTGCCCACTACCAAGCCCTCAGCCACTGCAGCCACCCAAAATGGTGCACCCTGAGGGGACTCGGGATGGGAAAGAACAAGGTACTTGCCCTAGATAGCTAAGGTGCACATCAAAGGAATGATGTCAATGAGCCGAGACTCTTGCATCTTCCCATACATGGAAAAGTGCTAAATTTATTAACTTAAGATATCTGGTTTCCTTTAATTAACGGTAATTTTTTGATGTTCCAACTACCTGGTCTTTGTTGCAAAAACCCCTGTATATCCTGGCTCCTCCTTTACCTCCTTGGAGCAGTCCCTCAGAGCTATATCTGAGAAGCTGTCTCCCGGGCTTGAAGTCCTCAGAAAGTCTGCCAAATAAAACATAATTCTCACTTTGTTGACATATTATTCCTAATTGTTCTTTATTGTTTGTAATCTGTGTTTTAAAGCCATGTTCTTTTTAGAGTGGTTGCTAATTCTAGTGCCTAGTAGTGCCAGTCAGGGAATGTGAATGCAAGAGGCCTTTCAGAGGGGCTCTGGCATTTAAGACCCATATCCCCTCCAAAGAGGGTGGCTGCTACCCAGCCCCATTTATCTGTTGCCAAATGGGAACTTAGACCTTGTGTTGCCATATCTGACTTTTCCAGAGAAATCAATAATCTGAAAAAAAATTTTTTAAACATCCTGATTTTTAAAAGTTGGCAACTAATTCAAATTAACTAAACAAAGTAAAACGAAACACTATGAGGATCCAAACCAAGGGAAAAAAATGCCTGTGCATTGGATTCAGCCCACAGGTTTCTAGTCTGCCGCCACCTCTGCTGTGCAGTCTTATATCGTAATCTATTTGTGTGGCAAATGTAGGCAAAATATTGTAAAGTCTTTTATTGTGGAAGACGTTATTCATGTGAAGAAGGTGAGAATGTTCCAGGGCTCTGCAGAAAAAGTGTACTAACCAGACTCCCTGGAGCCCTGCAGAGAAGAGCTTTGGCTGTGCTAAGGATGATTCTTAGCTTCTTGTATACTTTACAGTCTGCAAATCCTTCACTATGAGGACCTCAAAAGAGAAGCCAGACTTTTCCGTTGATTCCAAGGCTGTGTCAGCAAATGCCAGACCCAGCAGGCCCTTTGTATTGTATGTTAAGGCTCCAAACAGCTGTAAATAGTTTGTGCCAAGATCTCTAGGAGTGTGACACACACACAGCATTTTACATACCCCAGGAGGCCAATTAAAGCTAGGAGACCGAAGATCACAGTCTTTGAATACAGTCACCACACCTCTCAGGGCTGATGGCCATGACGCTTTTTTTCTATTCTCTCATCAGAAATGAAGACTTGGATTGAAGGTTATTTATCCATAGGTTTTGGTTTAATTTTTAGCAGAGCATAAGAAACCAATGCGTAGATGTCTAGTCCACATATTTTCTTATCGACATGTTCTCATGTGAGTGAATTATATACCTTCTTCTTATAGGTTACCCATTCTGTTGAAGAATTGGGTCAGTATATTCTTTGAACAGAAACTGCTGATCTTAAAACCTCCTCAAAAGTGCTGAAAAATCCTTGTGTTGTAGAAATCGTTTGTGAAACCTTTTATGGGAATAAATCATGCATCTTAATTTACCAGAAAATCATTCCCTCCTAAAGGAACTTGATTCTGTTTCGGTATTGACAAATCTCTAATATTTTTCAATTCTTTATCACAGTATTCTTTTGTCTTTGGACCAGGTTCATATAGTAACATATTGTAATATAGTATTAGCTACATGGGGTTGGAACAGCCAGGTGGGGATAAAATGAACTAATGATCATATGATGTTCTCATGAACTTTTGTATCACTGACAGCTGGTCTGATACCTTAGAAACAGTTGGTGTAAAGGGACATCCACAACAAACTAGGGGTGCATTATGCCAAAAGCAGCAGTGGGTAAAATAAAGAATACTGATGTAGAACTCCTGCCTAATGGAAAATAAATACAAAACCTAAGGGTGAATCTAACAATTTTTACTCTGTGAATAGAAATTTTTATTTTTGGCTATTATTCACAATGAAAGATAATCAAATTCTTTGCATTTTTTAAAGAACTAAGTCCTCAAATTGACTACTTGCATTATTTCCAAATTGGTACAGTTTTTCATTCTTTTGTTTTACATACAATTTTTACCTACATTTTCATCCATTTAACATTCATTGCTGAGTAAGTCTCTTGGAGATCAGCTGTATGCAGAGCTTCAAAAATGAGAGTTGGAAGATATCTTACATGGTTAGAAAAAAATTTTTTTTGTCTCAGATATGTACGTAATTTATACTAGGTGGGAATTGTTGACCAACCTATTTTTTTAGAACACAAACATAATAAACAAAAAACTGTTGAGAGACTGTGGATAAACATGTAGAATATAGTTAGAAATGGAAACATTAACCTGGATCATTCAGGGAAAATGAACAAACCACCACTGAGGAAAAGGACATATCAACACACAGTAAATTTCCTTATACAATTTTATAGACCTGTTCTTTACTCTGTTGTTTAGAAGAAAAAGCAAATAATAAGTCCTGGCCTCCTTTTGCTATTTTTTGAAATAACAAAGAACTTCAGACAGGTAATAATTCAGCTCTCCGTTGTTAGTCAAGCTTTATCACAAAAGAGCCTAGGAAGGAAACTCAGTCACCCTATCCTTTGTCTTGTTAATACCTTTCCACTCTTCTGCCTTGCAAACAAAACTACAATTTTGTTTGAGTAGCAATCCCCCAGCACCAGGCCCAGGGGATAATTTCTTATTAGTCTCTATCAGTCATAGGAATCTCATTTTTTATTGGCCTGCAAGTGAGCATGCACCCCATTTCGGGAAAATGAGACATAAAGAGAATCTCCTTGGGGAAAAACGTTTCTTTTGCTGCCTGTTGCCTTCCTTTCTGCTTTGAATACTCTCATGTAATGGTGTAGCCATGTGATTGTGGACAGGGGTTGGGGGTACAGAAACCAAAAGAATTCCAGAAACATTGACTAACACCCTGACATTGCTGAGCCTCTGAGGAAACTGCCTAATCTCCAGATTTCTTATTAAGTGAGAACACAAACTTCTGTGTGTTTAGACCACTCTAACTTGGCCTAAAACTTACAGCTAAAAACATAATACATTCAGCATGAATAATTACGCTATTAAACAAAAACCCAGAAACAATAAATAACAAATGTTGACTATGCGCCAAGCCCTATTTTCACCATTCAGTTTCTCATTTATACCTTACAATAATCCTATGAGGTTTACTGTCATTATTTTCATTTATCAGTAGGGATAGTGAGATATAAAAAAGTTAGAGATATGACTGGTAAGTGGTAGAATTAGGTGCTTATACTCCAGCAGTCTTGTTTGATGGGATTGCCATTTTGAGATTTTTATACCTCAACTTTTAAAAAATTACTTGTATTCGAATTCAGGTAAATAAAATGACTATAGATGAAATTGTCAGAGAAGAATATTCTCAGGTAGTGAAATCTAATGGAAGAATCACAATGTGTTCTGTAGTTGTTGCTCACTCCAGTCTGTGTTTGTTCTACATTGTTGCTAATATGTTGCTGTGATTGTATGTACAGGTTTTGGGCTCCATTGTTACATAATTTTTGGCATAACTTTTTTAGCAGAATGGTACTTTGTATTCAGTAGCACTAAATATTAATAAAGCACAGGTACAAAGAATCTTTCACACCATTTAAGCAGAGAAAGCTATTATTTTAACATAAAATGATATCAGATTATCTCAAATACAATTTAATGGGAAGACTGACAGAACAGGCAAAACACTAAGATTACCATCACCAGTGTTCAATCAATGGATTTTCATTTTTATTATGACTAGAAACCAGGAAGCAAGGAAAAGTTGGCTTTTTCAACACCAAGCATATGAATAGCAACCACCACCAATGGGGGGAAAAATTGCATACTTGGGAAATAGAAATTTAGTACCCAAATTGTCTCAGATATGTATGTAATTCATACTAGATAGGGATTCCAGTGGGTCATCATAAGAAAACCAAAATTTAAAGACATGATGCAGAACCACATATTGGGCACTCATTCATGCATAGTCTTTTGAATGCATCAGCCAATATATTTCTATCATGAACATAAAATTTATAAAGTGTAGTTGTCTCTTTTCTTTAATGGTTCACTTGCTAAGTTCAGTTTATTCTGGCTTTCCGCAGAGTATTTGCTTTTAAACTGCATTAAATTCCTGCCCCATTCTTGTGTTTAGACCCCATACTCCCATCAGTACTTTGATAATAAGATGGTATATTTCCAGACTAGCTTTTATTTCATTTTGGCTTAAAGATTTCCTCTTTATGGAACTGGACTTATTAAAATAATTTTTCTTTTAATAAAAGATCATGGGGAAAAAGAGAGAAACAAGATGGAAGGGAATGTGGTTCCTTATAAAAATATTGATAAAAACAATCAAGCTCAAGGGTAATGTTGACTGAAAAAAAAAAAAAAAGCACAATGTAAGAGCTATGAGTTGAGTTTTATTCAGTGTCTTACTGAGAACCATATCCCGGGAGACAACCTCTCAAGTTGCTCTGAGGAACTTTTCCGAAAAGATGCAGGGGAAGCCAGTATATATGTGATTTTGGCTAAGGAGTACATAAAATCCAACTTATGTCTTGGTAGATAGTTAGTGCTAGTCATGAGGAACAGATATCTCAGTTAATAATTTTATTACTAAGTAAGGGAAGATGCAAGAATCTGGGTTCATAAAAATTTTTCCTGAATATGTGTAACTAACTATCTAAGGGCCTGTTTTCCCAAAGCTCAGAGTGCCTCATCCTGTTCTTCATCCTGAATTCAGGGACTGCAGTAGCCAGTGACTTAATCCTTGTAAAACTGGGTGGTGAGTGACAGTCTCTGTTTTACAGTAACTTCTTTTAGAATGTACATTAATTTTTGGAAAAATTTTAAAAACATCCTGGAGTACCAAAACCACACTCATTAATATCTTAAAATGGTAGCTGCAATAATACTAAGCATATAATCAATTTTTAAGGTGATTTATCTGTTCAGAAGGGGTATGGGCAAAATTTGAACTAGGTCAAATTTGTCTTCTCTCTTTCCCTCTATGGTTTGGATTTTTTGTAGTGTAATGGAAAGCCTATACTCACTGTGGTCCTTTGGACAAGTTCCTTAACATATCTGAGTCTACTTTTCTCATTAAAAATAAAAAGGGGTTCTGCAGTCTCAGAGTTTTTGTGATAATTGCTTAAGCTAATGTTGTGAAACAATTTTATAAACATTAAACATTCTAAACTTTTTTATCCATTCCCCCTACATCATTAAAACTTACTCATCACGTGTCATTGTTTAGTGAACCACAGTGGCTAGTTATCATCTCTCATAGTTATTTGTGTTTTAAGTTATTTTAGCTAAATGAAAGAAGAGCAGCTGATTTAATCCTAAAAAGCCCGAATTCTCCAGCCTTCTAGGATAATCTTAACAAGTTTTCTCAACTCCCTACTCTGTAGACACTGGAAATTCAGGCCCCTCCACAATTCCCATGTGTTTCTTGGGATGGTGTAGGGATGTGAGAGGCTTGCACGATCCAGACATCTCTCACTCCCAGGCCCAATCTCCACTCACTGCCTTGCCTCTGTGACGTTTTTTTTTTTGTCTGTATCCTTATCTGCCTGTTCATTTCCCAAAGCTCCACTAACAAAAGACTGTTGGGTAAATAGCAGTTTTTTTATTAAACAGAACATGTGGGGAGGAGGAATATGCCCAACATAGAAAAGGAAAAAATAAAATTAATCATTAGACGATTGTTTTAAACTGTGTGTCTCCCATCTTTGGATATTTCCCACTGTCTTTCCTCTTCTGCTGTACTCCTCTCCTCCCTGTCCAGAACCCCTGAAACCTCCAGTCTTTAGCCCCATGCCCAACTAGTTGAAAGTTCCTGTTAGTATATTATGCAGAGCAATTATTCTTCCTTTTTTCTCCCCCTTCAATTTTTTTCCTTCCAGACTATGCCTAAGGACCCTGCCATCACTTAAACATATTAAGGTAATTTTCTAAACAGAAGAACAGTATAGAGAACTAAGCAGAAGCATTGAAATTAGAGTTTACCTTTAAAATGTTTTCAAGGGCTATGCAAATTGCTTCCCTGCACTATTGCATTTAACCTTCACAACAACCTTATGAGATGGGTACTATTATCCTACTTTTACAGAAGAGGAAACCTGAGGCCAAATCCATATTTACTCACTTGTTTCTTTTCTTTTAATATTTTGTTAAGGAAGAAAGGTTTCATGTACACTAGATTTAAATGATATTTTGATCTAAAAACATGAGCTGAGGTCCCATCCAATCAAAAACAGAAATAATCAGTCTGAGTAATGGAAATAATTGGAATAAAATTTTGGTGTGTGTGTGTGTGTGTGTGTGTGTGTGTGTGTGTGTGTTTAGCTTTCTCTACCCTTTGTTAATTTCACAGCATACTGTAATTAGCCTTGAACCATATTTACCCACATTATATACTTGATCTTATCACTCATTCTGCTACTTATACTTATTCATTGTGTTGCCAAGTCTAAATTCGTACTACTCACTGCAGGACAGGCCAATAATCAAGAGATCAGCTGTTGGGGCAGGGAAAAACGACTTTATTCAGAAAGCCTGCAAACCGAGAAGATGGTGAGCTCATGCCCCAAAGAACCATCTTGCCTGAATTAGAATTCAGGCTTCCTTTACACTAAAAGGGGAGGCCATTATGTATAATTTAAGCTTATAGGCAACATCCCTTTAGTGATTAACTTGTAATAGAATACAAAAGGTTCTTCCCTATTACAATTATATTCTTTATTCAGCTGTGGATTGCCACAGCTTTGGAGGAAATTGATTTCTCTACTTTTGAATCTGACAAGGAATTCATGAGTCTTTGTCGAATATGCATAATTAGCTTACAATGGTGCCAGCATTGTTACTTCTTTTTTCTTTTTGGCATTCTCAAATTATTCGGGTTTTTTGTTTATTATTTTTAAAATATTTGGGAAAATTCAACATGATTTTGTGGCATGATGACAGAGAATTGGGAATATTGTGTTCTGATCTTGTTACTCTCCCAAAATTCCTAAGGGATCTTGGGCAGTTTAAAAATTTTTTCTCAGTCTCTGAAACTTCACTTTAAACTGGGGAAAATGCCTAGCTCCATAAGTATACAGAATCCATTAAGTAAGAGATGATTTTAAAGGGATTTTAAAGATGGTTTAACAGGATTTTACAATATGCAAAATTAAAAGATATTTTATATATAACAATAGTATGTGTTCTACTTATGAATTGCTACATGTAAATGCTCTTAATTACACAATGTAAGAGGACTTTACACTCCAAGTAAGCTTAGTCACAAGAAAATTCTAATAATCAAAAGTGAAGGATTTTTTTTTCAGTTATTCATACACATAATAAAAGAGCTAAATTATTCTGCAATGACCATGGAAAATTTATTATGAAAAACAGTACTTTTAGAGAATATATTTGTTACTTACTTCCATATGTACTTATGAAAATACATCGTTTTGATGCTACTTTTGCTTTTTTCAGTATTAGGCATCATCTACTGACATCCTACTGGGGCTGAGGATGTGGCTCTCTTTTCTCCACCCATTGCATCATACATACACTTGCTTCCAGTCCCTTACCCTTCCAATATAGTTAAAGTACAATGTTAGTTATGTCATTGTTCACTATTCACATTAGTATATCTTTCTAAATGCTATTCAAATCTGTGTCATTGAAAAGACTAGGATTACTTTGACTTTATTGCTAATCTTTACATTTTTCCTTGAGGTTAATATTGCCTTATTGTTTAAAATTTTAATTTTTAACATGTTTGTCATAAATTTAAATTCAAACCTTGAACTCGCTGCCAACTGTCTGAATCTCTGCTTAAGAGTTCAGATACATCAGATATTATGTTAATTTTGTCTCCTCGAAAAAAATCACTCCTGGAGCCTCTGGCCTACACTTACATGGACCGTTTACACCCCTGGAATTGATTTCCTTCACCTCACCTCTTTCCAAGTCTCCTCTTTTTTCTTCACTCTCATAAAGTTTTTCTCCAATAGCTTCCTGACTAAGGTACATGAAAGGAAATTTTTTTGAGAACTTGCATGTCTTACAATGCCTTTATTTCGTTCTCACTGTATTAATATATTATATAATATATATTAATATATATATAATATATTAATATAATATATAATATATTAATATATAATATAATATATAATATTAATATATATATAATAATATAATTCTCCATTTGAAGTCATTTTTGCCTTAGAATTTTGCAGACATTGTTCTATTATCTATATCCTGGTGTTTATGTCAAGAATTCTAGTGCCTTTCTGATGCCTGCTCTTCGGTTTGTGACCTGTTCTTTTGTCTTTGGAGATTGTTGGATCTTCCCTTTATCTCTAGTTTTGTGAATTTCACTGAGATTTGCCTTGGTAGGTGTGTCTTTTCATTTGTTGAGCTGAATGATTTATAACTTTTTTATAACTTTTTTCTGAGAAGAATGTTTTCTTCACCTGTTTTCCTATGCTTTCTTTCTTGAATTTTGGAAAGGCTAAGTGGTAAAATCCCCAGGATCTGAAGTCAGACTGGCTGGGATTGAATCCTAGACTTTCTACTTATCAACAGTGTGACAATTTTTTTGTCTCAATTTTCCCACTAGGATAATTGTATTTGATCTCGTGGACTGTTGTTTGTTCTTTTTCTCCCCACCTGCCAATTCTTTGGTTTTTTGCTACACTCTGAAGGAGATTTTCTCAACTGTATCTTTCGCCTATTTTTTTTTACCTACTATCATGTCTTTAACTTCCAGGAGCTCTTGCTTGTCTCATTTTTGCACTATCTTCTTATCCCCAGAGGATATTAATGATTGTTTATTGTTTTCTTCTTATTGTATAGCCTCTGTTTCCTCCAAATTGTTGCTTTTTCCCCTCTTTTTTTTTTTCCTATGTTAAAGCCTTTCCTCAAATGGCCAGTAATCATGATTATCTGTTCAAATGTAAGGATAGGGGAATGAGACATTGATTTGAAGATATGAGCATGAAGGATAATGATCAAGCATGGACCTCACAGAAAGATCATTTGGCTAGGACATTTTGTTGATTTTCTCCCAATTTCAGATTCTTTACATATTTAGATGTCTTTGGGAACAATTTCCCCTGAAGAGACTCCTCCAGTGTCCTTCTTGGAGGATAAAGGCCCGGCTTCTGGTACTCCAGGAGTCAAATGGGCAGAAAGGACTAGACATCTCAGAATCCTACTTTCAGTAAAGTACCCCTTAATCAACAACTATCCAGCATCTGCATCTACCAGTCCTGTTGTATTGTCCCTTCCAAGCAATAAACCTCTGGTCTTCTATTGGAATGAAGAGGGGCAGTCTAGCACCTGCATAGAGAGAATGCACTATGTGTCACTAATTCCTGACATTTTAGAGGATTTTGTGAAATAAACTAAATTCATTCTTTACTGCTCCCACTGCAGACAAGATATAACTTTCTCAAGTATGCTAAACAAGTACCACTTTTCCATCTGCTTTCCAGCTCTCCCAAAATTTTGTGTATTTTCCCTCTTCTGTTTTCCCCATCCTTTTGGGTTTATTTCTTTTAAAAAATCCATTTTCTACACTAATTAGAAAAGATACATGCACCTCAATGTTCATAGCAGCATTATTTACAATTGCCAGGATATGGAAGCAACCTCTGTCCATCAACAGAAGAATGGATGAAAAAGATGTGGTATATATATACAATGGAATACTACTCGGCTATAAAAAAGAATGAAATTTTGCCATTTGTAGCAACATGGATAGACTTGGAGGGCATTATGCTAAGTGAAATAAGTCAGACAGAGAAAGACAAATACTGGATCATATCACTTATATGTGGAATCTAAAAAGTACAATAAACTAGTGAATATAACGAAAAGAAGCAGGCTCATAGATATAGAGAACAAACTAGTGGTTGCCAGTTGTGGGGGGTGATATAGGGGTGGGGGAGAGGGAGGTACAAACTATTGGGTGTAAGATAGGCTCAAGGCCATATTGTACAATATGGGGAATATAGCCAATATTTTGTAATAACTATGAATGGAAAGTAACCTTTAAAATTTTATTAAAAATTAAATGCAAAAAAAAATTTTTTAAAAACTAAAAATAAAATTTAAATTAAAAACATTAAAAATCCACTTTCTGATTTTTCTTGGTGGGGCTGTGAAGGGAGTAAAATTGGATGTGTGGGAGTAAAATTAGATTTTTACCTGGAAGCTACAAAGCAAAGGTTTCAATGGGTCTTTGAGATTGCCGATCTATCTAGAGCCACTAGAGACAGATTTTTCCTCAACTCCTCAGAGAAACCTCATGAAAATTAGGGAATTTGATAGAGATTTGTTCCCTTACCAATATGGTACTGCCATCTACACAAGTAGATTGAATAATTGCTGTGACTCTTCAGCCTTAGAAAATTATTTCTTGACATCTAAGCTTTTTGTACTGCAGAAGCTTATACACTTAGTGAATGGGAGGAAAGAAGAGGCAACTTAATCATCATCCCATCTTCTCTACGCCTTATGGACCTTTTATTTTGCAACAAAACAAATGAGAGAGTGGAGATTCTGGTTGTGGGAAATGAAAAAAAAATCAATTAAGCACAGACAAGTAGAGAGATGAACAGAATCCTAATGGCAGTGAATCCCATCTCCAATTCGTTCTTCCTTGATTTGTGACTTATCTTTATATCCTTTCTAGTTACGTGTAACAATAAGATATAATTTGTTTCCTCAAAATCATTTGGTGTATGATTCCGTTTCTTACTACTGAAAAAGTCCTGATTAATTCACTAAAGAATCAACAAAATTTCCCAGTACTAGGAACATGGGAGTGATTTTCATCAATATAACTAGCACAGAATTTCTAAATTGCCTAAGGAATTATGGAGAGATTTTATTTCTACTTCAATATTTTGCTCCTAGAAAAAAACCAGACCCTAAATACAATAAATAGTTACTGGGCATGTCTAAAAAAAAATACACATGAAGAAAGATACTTTCTATCTCAACTTTTCTTCCCTTATTCAAATCCCAGTGAATTTAATTTAGTGAATGGAGTTTCTCAAGGTTAAGTTTTTCTAGAACACTTTCTTAAAGTTTTTGGTGCCTGCTTCTCCTTGTCTTCTGGCAGATATCAATATAATTTGACACAAAATAATTAAATTCAGAATTATTACTCAACCAGTAAAGCTCATCCTTCATATTACATTGAGTGAGTAGATGGATAGATAATATCCATCCTTCTAAACACATAATTTTTAAATAAATTTTATGTACTATTATTTTTAAGATTCAGAAGCTCTTATACCTAAAATACAGTCCCAGTTTCTGACAATAAAATTGTTCCTAGTCATATAATGGCATAAACGTGTAACTATTTGGGGATAGAAGGACAGAGTACCAAGGGTTATGGCTGCTTGATTAGCTGAACAAATTGAAAATCACTGTCTTGAAGACTCTTTCTGTTTTCAGTTTTTTAGAACTTAGCACTCAACTGTAACTTAATAGCCACAGCGCACATACCTGCCTATGCAGTACCATCTCAGGCTACATCATTGCTTATCTTCCCTTATCTTTACCTTTTCAACTTTCAAAATATAGACTGTTACTTTGTCCTTTCTCATATTTGTCTCTTTTCTCTCCTTATGCTCCTGGTTCTTATGAAAAGCTTTCCATTTATAACTGGTTTCAATATCCCCTAAACCTGTGGGATAGAGAGGGTGGGAGGGAGGGAGACGCAAGAGGGAAGAGATATGGGGATATATGTATATGTATAGCTGATTCACTTTGTTATAAAGCATAAACTAACACACCATTGTAAAGCAACTATACTCCAATAAAAATGTTAAAAAAAAAGATCCCCTAAACCTGGATAGTGATCATTTACAGTTTCACCAAAATTAGTCATTAAAATTTTTGTAAGTTATTTAATATAGCACCCTCAAAGAGTACTAAATCTTCGATAGAAACCAAATTAAAATATTAAATATAACCAAATCACCAATTTAATTCTTCCCTCACAGTTTCACAATGAATGTAAGAGCCACTTGCGTTCACCTGGAAAAATAGAATTAACTAGTTGGAGAACTCCCTAATCTTCAAGCAATCATAATTTGGTTTTATTTAACCTCCAACATGCATCACTTTCACCTTCTTACCTGCCTCTCTGCTGATGCTCCAGGCCCCAGTGTTTCGATATATAGGAAAAGGGCCATGATACACATAAGCACACCAGAGGGGTTACTTTTTATCTCATGCCAAAAAAAAAAGATGTTCACAGACATTTGGGTATCCTTAGGTATTTTCACTTCCACTCCCCTCACTATTAGAGAAGGGAGGGGGATCAATGGTTTAAGTAATTAGTTTCTGTGTGTTACTCCTATTCATGTCCTATAGCTGCCCTACAGCACCTCAGCTGAGAAGGCTGAGTTGGTGTTTTTTAGGTGGAGTGAAGCTCACTTTCAAGTTTCTCAAGTTGATCTTCAAGGGAGTCAGAAGATCCCTTGAAGATCATCGGAAGTCCATCGATGTCTTCAACTTCATGCTTCGAAAAGTTATCAACCTCATAACAAATGGTATTCAATAAGCACCACTATGTCATTGACCCTTCAGCTTCTGGAACAGGAGCAAAGGGAATAGGAGTGTATATATAACAACCTGTCCAGCAAAGCTGCTGTTGTATAAACATGATTTAACACAGGCAAAAAAAAAAAAGACCTCTTGGATTGCTAAGGTACATGTTTTTTCACTTTACACTGATTGTAACAACTGGCTTTTCTGTCTCTGAAAAGAAATAAACTAGTAAGAACTTGTCAAATGCTATCATTTATTGTGCGTGCCACTTGTAGAATGTGTTTGTACAGGAGAATTTGCTCTTTCCATATGGTTTAAGTTATTGGCAATGTAAAGCTAAACAAGTGCATTTTGAAAGCATGGTGTAAATGACTTCCATTTTGGTTATTTACAGCTGTCCACAGCTATCAATGTTTTTATATTAAAATTATTAGAGGGACTTCCCTGGTGGCACAGTGGTTAAGAATCCGCCTGCCAATGCAGGGGACACGGGTTCGATCCTGGTTCAGGAAGATCCCACATGCCGCGAAGCAACTAAGCCCACACGTCACAACTACTGAAGCCCCGGCGCCCTAGATCCTGTGCTCCACAAAAAGAGAAGCAATGGCAATGAGAAGCCCGTGCACTGCAATGAAGAGTAGCCCCTGCTTGCTGCAACTACAGAAAGCCCATGTGCAGCAACGAAGACCCAACACAGTCCAAAAAAATAAATTAAAAAAACAATTATTTGGGCAATTATTGGGCTAGAGGTGTGCACTGAGCTTGAAAATATGACCAAGAACAATTCACATAGTGAAGACTGTATACAAAAGTAGCTTCCTTGAACAAGAAGAGTTATCCTTAGCATTTCATTTTATCCAAGGATCTTGATATAGCTTGTCCTTGGAGAAATTCTCCATCTTTTTCTTATTACTTGGGTGTTTTTCCTATTTTAAAAAATGAAATTAGATGAGAAAATTAAATAAAAGGTACAAATATTGTAAGAGAGGAGGCAGTATTTGCAAGTAGTGTAGTGGCTGTCTAGAAAACCCAATAAAAGCAAGTTAAAATAATGGGAAACAATTAAAATTCACTAAGCATACTAGTTAAAAAAAAATAAATCATTAATTTTCCTAACACACCAAAACATTAGCTTGAGATTATACAGAAAGAAAAGATCCAATTTACAATAGAAATCAATAATCAAAAATCTAGAAATAGGGGGCTTCCCTGGTGGCGCAGTGGTTGAGAGTCCGCCTGCTGATGCAGGGGACATGGGTTTGTGCCCCAGTCCGGGAAGATCCCACATGCCGCGGAGCGGCTGGGCCCGTGAGCCATGGAGGCTGAGCCTGCGCGTCCAGAGACTGTGCTCCGCAATGGGAGAGGCCACAACAGTGAGAGGCCCACGCACCGCAAAAAAAAAAAAATAATAAAAAATTCTAGGAATAGGAACTTCCCTGGTGGCGCAGTGGTTAAGAATCTGCCTGTTAATGCAGGGGACACGGGTTCGAGCCCTGCTCCAGGAAGATCCCACATGCTGCAGAGCAACTAAGTCCGTGCGCCACAACTACTGAGCCTGCGCTCTGGAGCCCGCGAGCCACAACTACTGAGTGCACGTGCCACAACTACCGAAGCCAACGCCTAGAGCCAGTGCTCTGCAACAAGAGAAGCCACCGCAATGAAAAGCCTGTGCACTGCAATGAAGAGCAGCCCCCGCTTGCCACAACTAGAGAAGGACTTTGCACAGCAACAAAGACCCAACACAGCCCCCAAATTAATTAATTTTTAAAAATCTAACAATAAACTTTATTAAAAAACAAAGAAAAAATTAAAATTCTACTGAAGATGTCAATATATAAGAGGGCATAACATTTTCTTTTATAGAAATATTCATTATTATATCAATTTTCTAATTTAATTTATGAATTCACTCTGATTCCAATTAGAAAATGATTTTGTGAAATGTAAATAAATAATTCAAAAATTTTTATGGC
The DNA here is from genome assembly GCF_039906515.1 of Pseudorca crassidens. Classification (NCBI taxonomy): domain Eukaryota; kingdom Metazoa; phylum Chordata; class Mammalia; order Artiodactyla; family Delphinidae; genus Pseudorca; species Pseudorca crassidens. The sequence continues at coordinate 30,008,004 of NC_090312.1, forward strand.
AGGTGATTGGATGCATCAAATTACTTAGAAAAATCTGAAAGAAAAGAGTAACAAAATGAGACATACCTGCTAAATATTAAAACATATTATAAAGTAATTAAAATAATATGATACTAGAACAAGAATAAAAAGATCAGTGGAACTGATCAGAAAGTCTAAAAATGGATGCAAGTACATTTGAGAATTTAGTATAATCTATGGAAGAAAGACTGATTAGTCAATAAATAGTGGGATGACTGGCTAGCCATTTGGAAAATAATTAAGCTAGAGTCCTACCTCACTCATTACACTAAAATAAATTCCAGATGGATCAAAAAAATTTAAAGTAAAACCATAAAAGTAGTTTTTTAAAAAACTCAGATGAGTGTTTTTAATAAAATTGGAATAGGAAAGACTTTTAAAAAGTGACGCAAGACCCAGAATTCAGAAGGAAAAGGCTGATAATTTTGACTACATAGAAATGAAAGTTTTCTCTGTATTTAAAAACATCAATAAAGCCAAAAGATACAAACTGGAAAAAATGAGCATGACAAATATGGTAGAAAAAGGACTAATTTATTTAATATATATTTTTAAAACTCTTAATTTGAAGGTCCATAAAAAACAAATAAAAACTCAATAGCAGAATGGACAAAGGACTCAAAATGGCAGGCCTCAGAAAATGAAACACTAATCATACAAACCTGTGAGAAGACACTGAACCTCACTCATAATTTTTAAAACTGCAAGATAAAGGAGAGCAATACAGATTTCTGTAAATAAGTAATAAACAAGGATTAGAATTTGATAATATTAAGTATTAAAATTTCCATGTGCATATAAACAAAGGTGAAAAAATTATATTGTTAATGAAGTTTTCTTAGAAGAAGAATAAATTACAGTACTTTTTTGAAAGGCAATTTGGCATTATTTATCTGAATATAAATTTCCATTGACCTGGCAATTGCATTCTAGCTATTGAGACAATAGGTAGACTCACATACATGTTAAGCTTTATGTATAAGCAGAACTTACATTCAACCAGCAGGCAAAGTTATAGCTATACTGGTTGTTAAAACAACAGAAGCCCTTTTGCAAATGGTTGCTGCACTAAGCTCCTTGAGCTCCTCACCCAATACCTCAGCCATCCTACCCTCTGCAGTGGAGTTCTTTGTGACCCAGCAACAAAGGATTAATGCCTAGTTTAGCAGGGGACCACTACAGTCTCCATCCAGCACTAAAGTTGGGATCCATTTTTATTGGTCAGTGTCCATGACATAAGGATTATTAAATATTTTCAATATCACCTCTGTGAATAGGATGTTCATTGTAATTTGTTTGAGAATATATAAATACCCATTAATAGAAGACCAATTAAATAATTTGTGGTATTACAGTAGCATGAAATATTATGACACAATTAAAAAATAATGAGGTAAATTTATATGTAATGATATGGAGAAATATCCACAACATATTGTTAAATTTAAAAGCCATGTTGTTGAACATTTTGTATGTTCTCATTCTGTTTATACATTTTAAAAGACTCTATAATGAGATATTTGTAATATGCATAGAAAATGTCAGGAAGGATACACACCAACGGTGAACTGGGTGGTAGGAGTCTGAAGGTAACAAGGTACGTCTGCTTTTTACTTACACGCTTCTATACTATTTGCTATTTTTTTCTCTTCTTTTAAAAATTATTTGATAGTTTGAGTCTCCTTAGTCAGGTACCTTGAAATTTCATTCCATGGACCCTCTTTCAGTCTAGTGAAGCCAATGAAACATTTCTCACAATAATGTTTTTAGATGCCTAATGTAAAATATATAGTAGTACAAAGGAAACCAATTACATTGGAGTAAAGTTATCAAAATATTAAAAAGAAAAGAAATTTTTGATATAGTAATATAAAATCTTATTTATTGACACAATAACAATATCCAGGAGCAGGTCTAATAACTGAGGTAATTTCAAAGATGTAATAAGCATAAATGATAGTTTTAGATATATGCAACAATTATAATGTGATAGAAATATGAGTTCCTGACACTACTGTGGTTTATTGTTTGCATTCATAATTAGAGAAAATGCTAAATTTTAGTTGGCTGTTAATAAAAATAAAGATATAATCTTTCCTATCCAAGTTTACAGATCCTCAGAATTCTATCCATGGACCACTCACATCCTTTAATGTAGCTATGTAGCCTCATTGGTTAAAGAGAGCCATTTACATTTGTGTGGTAAAGAGAATGGGATCCTCTAGATCACTGTCGTTTAAAATAGAGCCTTAGTATGATAGTTTATTTGAAGTTAGCTCAACTTTTCAAAGTACAGTGCATCTACAATATTTCATTTCTCTTTTCTCTCTCTATTTTCCTATTCCCTTCATCCTTTGTCTGGATACTGGCTTTCTTTTCTAACTCTTTTCTTCATACTAGCTTTTCCCTACCAGCTGCTCTGTTCTCTAGTCTTTCCACATTTTTAGATTGTCTTTTAGCTTGTTTCCATTCCAGTTCTTGATCTTGTTTTCAATGGTGGTTATAATTAACTCTCTATAAATCAAGATGTTAACCGTTACCCACTATAGGGCATGCAATTTGAGATAGTATTTCAGTAATAGGAGCGGATTTACATTGATCCATTCACACTACATCAGAGTCCCCACTGTGACTAATGATACAAAGGGTCAAGGTGACTGGGATTAGTGGTTATAGCATCAGTGGTTAAAGAATAGATCAAATTTTTTTTTTTTTGGTTTTCTTAATACTACTCCATCCTTTTCCCTCAATTTTACAGCAATTCTTAAATTTACTTATTTTTAATTAATTTATTTATTTTTGGCTGCATTGGGTCTTCGGTGCTGCACACGGGCTTTCTCTAGTTGCAGACAGTGGGAGCTACTCTTTGTTGTGGAGCGCCAGCCTCTCACTACAGTGGCCTCTCCTGCTGTGGAGCATGGGCTCCAGGCACACGGGCCTCAGTAGTTGTGGCACGTGGGCTCAGTAGTTGTGTCTCACAGGCTCAGCAGTTGTGGTTCGCGGGCTCCAGAGCGCAGGCTCAGTAGCTGTGGCTCACGGACTTAGTTGCTCCGTGGCATGTGGGATCCTCCCACACCAGGGCTCGAACCCGTGTCCCCTGCATTGGCAGGCAGATTCTTAACCACTGCACCACCAGGGAAGCCCAAATAGATCAAATTTAACAATCCTATATAGGAACGTTGGATTGACCCTATATTTTGACATAATGCTTTCTAATCTGATATTTTAAAAATATTGCTGTCAAAAGTTACCTTTTTCTGAAATTATACCAAATTTTGTTAGTTCTACTTTTCTTTGCCAGTTGTTTAAATGGTTAGTGTGTGTGCATGAGTGTGTGTGCGGATGTATTTGGTGTGAATACAAAGTTGGCTGTGACTGCTTAAGGTAGAGGATATATATAGATTTTGTATTTTGATTTCAGAAAATACATGTTCTAAAATCAAAGAGATTGGGAAACAGAAAAGTAATGGTCATGTGGAGTGTAGCTGAGTCATATTTATAGTAAAATACTGGAATGTAGCCTAAGTGGGTTCCCAAATTAGTGGAGTTCTATATTAATGATTCAGTCTCTGGCTGCTGAGGTCCCCAGTGATCTCATCCATTCAGAGACTTGGTTGTGTAGCTTTTTCTTGTTTGCTATAATATCTGTCATATGTTAGCTCTTTACTTGAGCTAGTTTTTGTTTCTTGCTACAAAATGTGCTCTGGTTAAGGTAATTGTTTTGAGAAAAATTCCTAAATACAAGTTTGTTTTGTGATGATTCTGTTTGGGAATCCTTACTAATTTTATTCAGTTTGTCAGGGTACGTATGTAGTCAGTACATAAAGGACTGTGGTGAGATGTCCCCAAAAGTTGAAAACAAATTTTTCTTTGAATGAAAGAGTAATAATCATACATAATCATGGAAGTATAGAAGTAGTCCACTCTGAAAAGATAGTTTGTAAATATGTGACTTCCAAATGAGGACATTTTGGAAACCCTCCAAAAAAGGTAAATCCATAGATTTAATCCAGTTATAGAAAGAATGACTTAAGAGAGTGACTATTAAGTGCAGAATAATATATTGAATAAGAATGCTAACATATCTTCTCCACTATCCTGGGTGAGATGGAAGTGCCCCAAAAGGCTTTCCTAATATATTATATCCTGACAGTGAACATGGGTACATTGGCCCTCATAGAATATTTTCCTTCACTTTAACTCATATTTACAAAGCAACAACTTTCTTATTATGATTATGTTTCTTTTGTAGATTTTCCATTGGGGAAAAATAGCAATACAGTGGTCAGAGGATAAACAGCGTTCAGGGCACTTGATCATTATATTTATCATTAAAAATTAATGAAATGGACTTCTGGGTTGTGCATAATTCTTTTGTGAGCCTGGTTAGCAGGAGATTTGCTGAGCCTAATCTTTTCCTTCTTAATTTACTCTCTTGTTTTCTGGAAATTACCCCAGAGTAATTTCCTGGAAAGGGTGCATTGAAATTTTTATATCTTGCATATCTGAAGGTGTCTCTATTATGTGCTCATGCTTGATTGAAAGATTGGTCAGGTACAAAATTCTTGACTGAAAATAATTTTTACTCATGATTTTCAATGCCTATTATATTGTCTTTTAGCTTTCAGTATTGCTATTGAGAAGTCTGATGCCATTCTGATTCCTGATCTTTGGATGAGAACTGTTTTGTTTGATGTTTTTCTCAGTGGAAGCTTTTGGATCTTTCTGGGCACTGCATAGTCATTCGATAGCTTTTCAAGAGAAGTATTTAATTTTTAAGACCCATCTTATTAATTAGAAAACTGAGACTCAAGGAAATTAATTAAGTTGCTCAATCATAGAAGAACTAGAAAGTGCCAGAACCAAGATTCAAACACAGTCTAACTCAAGAGTTTATATGCTTTTTATATGCTTTACATTACACTAAAACAGTTAATACCTTAAGGTTTTAAAGAAACTGAGAGTTCAGTTAGTCCAAACACTTGCCTTTTTTTTTTTCCTTTTTTTCCCTAATGTAATTGTTTTTCTGAAGAATTACACTGATTCACAGTATGTGTGCCAAAACACTACTTTTTATTCTTGTGGAAGATAAATTCAAATTATTATAGATAAAATAATTTTATTAGTTACTTAAGGAGTCTCTTGTCACATTCAAAATATCAAGGACTATGTACATCAAGATAAACAATCCAATTTCAAATTTCTTATGTATTTCAAAATCTCAGTCAATACACATTTAATGCAGCTATCTATTCCAGTTTAATTCTCTTTAACACATGTTCTAATTTCTTCTCACACAAAACAGCCTTCTTATTTTAATGTGCTCCAGGATGATTAACATCTTAACATCAGTTGTCTGTCTCCTAAAGTATTGCAAATGTAACTTGTCTTTTATGAGGTGTGCTAAATGTATCTTCCATTTCTTTGGGCTATTTGTGTTAAATCTGTGATTACTTCTCTAAAGGCATCATTCTGAAAAACAACTGGTTCAGTGACTGTTACATTAACACATAAAGAAGTATTATCTTAGCAAAATGTAATACAATACTTTTACAGATGGCAAAGCATTAAGGTTGAATTTTATTTGCAACAAGTGTGCTTAAATAACATGCTGACTACATTTTACTGGAGGCTGCTATTATCACCAAATTACGTACATTATGCTCTTATGTACTATGCAAAATAAATATGAATTGAAATCCCTTTCCTCTATAATGCTTAGGTCAGAAAAAGCAAAGGTATAGACAAAAGATAATATATATAATATGTTAAATATGATATTCAAGGTGAATGTAAATCAGTATGCAAATCCAAACCTAACAAGTGGTATCCATTCATCCTTATCTTTTACCACCATAGTTCCACAACATTCATTTCATCTTTTTATATTTGATTCATTATAGACACCAAGTATACTTTAAAATAAACAAGCAAAAGGAGAACTGGGACTTCTATATTACCCATTATAGGTTACCTATGTCTCTATCTTGCTTCCCCCCCCCCAGAATCTGTCATGTAGCACAAAAAAAAAAAAAAAAAAGCAAACCTAAAAAATTTATTACTTCTGCTCTGTCTTGCCTGGTTGTCAGAAAAAAATAACTCCAGAATTGGTTTCTTTGGGGAAAAAGTACTTTAATAAATCGTATTCCAAAGGGTGCTTTATGGGATGGTAATAGATATCAGAAGAAACTAATAAGTCAGTGAAGCATTCCATAGCCAAATTGGTTAAAATCTGGGGCTTTTTTTCATTGCAGAACTTTTTTTTTTTTTTTTTTTTTTTTTTTTTGCGGTATGCAGGCCTGTCACTGTTGTGGCCTCTCCCATTGCGGAGCACAGGCTCCGGACGCGCAGGCTCAGCGGCCATGGCTCACGGGCGCAGCCACTCCGTGGCATGTGGGATCTTCCCGGACTAGGGCACGAACCCGTGTCCCCTGCATCGGCAGGCAGACTCTCAACCACTGCGCCACCAGGGAAGCCCCATTGCAGAACTTTTAAGACTTTAATATGCTATAATATATTCATTATACTCTCTATAACAGGAATGACCTATCGTATAAAAAGTTCCAAGACTAATTTGACTGGAGAAGCTCTTTTAAAAGTCATCTTTTCATATAAAGATCAAGTGGTACACTTTGGAAAACACTGTTTTGACTCTTATAACACATCAATTATAGCCTTTTAAAAATGCAGTAGCAAGTTGTAGTGGAGAATAACCCCTCTTCCTATTGTTAATGACATATTCATCTTATAAACAAACTGTTACAACAGGTTTCAAACTTACATATGTGGGTGTGAATAACTAATCGCTAGAAAACACTGGATGTATGGAGAATGGTTCTATAGAGAAAAAAAATTATGAAGCCAAATGGTTTTGCATAAAGGGTCCAGGAAAAAAGTGCTTCTCAAGTGACCTGCTTTATAATGATAACTTCATTTGCTCTCTCCCTGGTGGTCTAGTTATTAGATTTTGGCATGCTGTCTCTCTCATTTACTCTAAATTCTTTATAAAAGTTTTCTATGTGAACATATATTCTTCCTTTTCCTCAAATGAATTGTTACTATCTCCTCACTACCGGACATCCCAATAGGAGATGTAGAATTCCTGTTTAGATAATTTGAAGCTAATTTAATACTCAAACACTATTCAGTTTTTCAAGAAGCTCAGTGCATTTTAAGAAAAGGATTTTAGGTCATTATAAATTACACTGAAGCTGTCCTGTTTGGATATTTAAAAGCTAGTGCTCTCACTCCCTCTTTCGAGAGCACAGGAATCATAACTAACTGCTGAACAATCATTGACAGGAAGACACTGGAACTCACCAAAAAAAGATACCCCACATCCAAAGACAAAGGAGAGGCCACAATGAAATGGTAGGAAGGGCACAATCACAATAAAATCAAATCGCATAACTGCTGGGTGGGTGACTCATAAACTGGAGAATACTTATGCCACAGAACTCCACCCACTAGATTGAAAGTTCTGAGCCCCACTTCAGGCTTCCCAACCTGGGGGTCTTGCAACGGGAGGAGGAAATCCTAGAGAATCAAACTTTGAAGCCTAGTGGGATTTGATTGCAGGACTTTGACAGGACTAGGGGAAACAAAGACTCCACTCTTGGAGAGCACACACAGAGTAGTGTGCGTGTCGGGACCCAGGGGAAGGAGCAGTGACCCCATAGGAGACTGAATCAGACCTACCTGCTAGTAGTGTTGGAGGGTCTCCTGCAGACGTGGTAGGAGGCTGTGCCTCACTGGGAGGACAAGGACACTGGCAGCAGGAGTTCTGGGAAGTGTTCCTTGGCATGAGCCCTCCCAGAGTCAGCCATTAACCCCAACGAGAGCCTGGGTAGGCTCCAGTGTTGGGTCACCTCAGACCAAACAACCAACAGGGAGGGAACGCAGACCCACCCATCAGCAGTCAAGTGGATTAAAGATTTACTGAGCTCTACCCACCAGAGCAACAGCCAGCTCTACTCACCCCCAGTCCCTCCCATCAGGAAACTTGCACAAGCCTCTTAGAGAGCCTCATCTACAAGAGGGCAGACAGCAGAAGCAAGAAGAACTACAATCCTGCAGCATGTGGAACAAAAACCACATTCACAGAAAGATAGACAAGATGAAAAGGCAGAGGGCTATGTACCAGATGAAGGAACAAGATAAAACCCCCAAAAAACAACCAAATGAAGTGGAGATAGGCAATCTTCCAGAAAAAGAATTCAGAATAATGATAGTGAAGATGATCCAGGACCTCAGAAAGAGAATGGACACAAAGACTGAGAAGATGCAAGAAGTGTTTAACAAAGACCTAGAAGAATTAAAGAACAAACAAACAGAGATGAACAATACAATAACTAAAATGAAATCTACACTAGAAGGAATCAATAGCAGAATAACTGAGGCAGAAGAACGGATAAGTGACCTGGAAGACAGAATGGTGGAATTCACTGCTGTGGAATAGAATAAAGAAAACAGAATGAAAAGAAATGAAGACAGCCTAAGAGACCTCTGGGACAACATTAAACACAACAACATTCATATTATAGGGGTCCCAAAAGGAGAAGAGAGAGAGAAAGGACCCGAGAAAATATTTGAAGAGATTATAGTCGAAAACTTCCCTAACATGGGAAAGGAAATAGCCACCCAAGTCCAGGAAGTGCAGACAGTCCCATACAGGACAAATCCAAGGAGAAACACGCCGAGACACATAGTAATCAAATTGGCAAAAACTAAAGACAAAGAAAAATTATTGCAAGCAGCAAGGGAAAACGACAAATAATGTGCAAAGAAACTCCCATAAGGTTCACAGCTGATTTCTCAGCAGAAACTCTACAAGCCAGAAGGGAGTGGCATGATAAAGTGATGAAAGGGAAGAACCAACAATCAAGATTACTCTACCCAGTAAGGATCTCATTCAGATTCAATGGAGAAATCAAAAGCTTTACAGACAAGCAAAAGCTAAGAGAATTCAGCACCACCAAACCAGCTCTACAACAAATGCTAAAGGAACTTCTCTAAATGGGAAACACAAGAGAAGGAAAGGACCTACAAAAACAAACCCAAAACAGTTAAAAAAATGGTAATAGGAACATACATATCGATAATTACCTTAAAGGTGAATGCATTAAATGCTCCAACCAAAAGACACAGGCTTGCTAAATGGATAGAAAAAGAAGACATATATATGCTGTCTACAAGAGACCCACTTCAGACCTAGGGTCACATACAGACTGAAAATGAAGAGATGGAAAAAGATATTCCATGCAAATGGAAATCAAAAGAAAGCTGGAGTAGCAATACTCATTTCAGATAAAATAGACTTTAAAATAAAGAACGTTACAAGAGACAAGGAAGGACACTACATAATGATCAAGGGATCAATCCAAGAAGAAGATATAACAATTATAAATGTATATGCACCCAACATAGGAGCACCTCAATACATAAGGCAACTGCTAACAGATATAAAAGAGGAAATCGGGCTTCCCTGGTGGTGCAGCGGTTGAGAGTTCACCTGCCAATGCAGGGGACACGGGTTCATGCCCTGGTCCGGGAGGATCCCACATGCTGCGGAGTGGCTGGGCCCGTGGGTCATGGCGCTGGGCCTCCGCATCCAGAGCCTGTGCTCCGCAAGGGGAGAGGCCACAGCAGTAAGAGGCCTGTGTACCGCAAAAAAAAAAAAAAAAAAAAAAAAAAGAAACATTCACAGAAGAGCTAACACCCATCCTTCTCAAACTCTTCCAAAAAATTGCAGAGGAAGGAAAACTCCCAAACTCATTCTATGAGGCCACCATCACCCAGATAGCAAAACCAGAAAAAGATACTACAAAAAAAGAAAATTACAGACCAATATCACTGATGAATACAGATGCAAAAATCCTCAACAAAATACTAGCAAACAAAAGTCAACAGCACATTAAAAGTATCATACACCATGTTCAAGTGGAATTTATCCCAGGGTTGCAAGGATTCTTCAATATATGCAAATTAATCAATGTGATACACCATATTAACAAATTGAAGAATAAAAACCATATGATCATCTCAATAGATGCAGAAAAAGCTTTTGACAAAATTCAGCACATATTTATGATAACAACTGTCCAGAAAGTGGGCATAGACGGAACCTATCTCAACATGATAAAGGCCATATGTGACAAACCCACAGCAAACATCATTCTCAATGGTGAAAAACTGAAAGCATTTCCTCTAAGATCAGGAACAAGACAAGGATGTCCACTCTCACCACTATTATTCAACATAGTTTTGGAAGTCCTAGCCACGGCAATCAGAGAAGAGAAAGAAATAAAAGCAATACAAATTGGAAAAGAAGAGTAAAACTGTCACTGTTTGCAGATGACATGATACTATACATAGAGAATCCTAAAGATGCCACCAGAAAACTACTAGAGCTAATCAATGAATTTTGTAAAGTTGCAGGATACAAAATTAATGCACAGAAATCTCTTGCATTGCTATACACTAATGATGAAAAATCTGAAAGAGAAATTTAGGAAACACTCCCATTTACCATTGCAACAAAAAGAATAAAATACCTAGGAATAAACCTACCTAGGGAGACAAAAGACCTGTATTCAGAAAACTATAAGACATTGATGAAAGAAATTAAAGGTGATACCACAGATACCAACAGATGGAGAGATATACCATATTCTCGGATTGGAAGAATCAATATTGTGAAAATGACTATCCTACCCAAAGCAATCTACAGATTCAATGCAATCCCTATCAATTTACCAATGTCATTTTTTTTGTAGAACTAGAACAAAAAATCTTAAAATTTGTGTAGAGACACAAAAGACCCCAAGTAGCCAAAGCAGTCTTGAGGGAAAAAATAGAAACAGGAGGAATCAGACTCCCTGACTTCAGACTATACTACAAAGCTACAGTAATCAAGACAATATGGTACTGGCACAAAAACAGAAACATAGATCAATGGAACAAGATAGAAAGCCCAGAGATAAACCCATACACCTATGGTCAACTAATCTATGACAAAGGAGGCAAAGATAAACATTGGAGAAAAGACAGTCTCTTCAATAAGTGGTGCTGGGAAAACTTGACAGCTACATGTAAAAGAGTGAAATTAGAGCACTCCCTAACACCGTACACAAAAGTAAACTCAAAATGGATTAGAGACCTAAATGTAAGACTGGACACTATAAAACCCTTACAGGAAAACATAGGATGAACACTCTTTGAGATAAATCACAGAAAGATCTTTTTTGATCCATCTCCTAGAGTAATGGAAATTTAAAAAAAATAAACAAATGGGACCTAATGAAACTTAAAATCTTTCGTACAGCAAAGGAAACCATAAACAAGATGAAAAGACAACCCTCAGAATGGGAGAAAATATTTGCAAACGAATCATTGGACAAAGGATTAATCTCCAAAATATATAAACAGCTCATGCAGCTCAATATTAAAAAAACAAACAGCCCAATCCAAAAATGGGCATAAGACCTAAATAGACATTTCTCCAAAGAAGACATACAGATGGCCAAGAGGCACATGAAAAGCTAAGCTAATTAGTGATGTCTAATTATTAGAGAAATGCACTAATTATTAGAGAAATGCAAATCAAAACTACAATGAGGTACCACGTCACAATGGTTAGAATGGGCATCATCAGAAAATCTACAAACAACAAATGCTGGAGAGGGTGTGGAGAAAAGGGAACCCTCTTGCACTGTTGTTGGGAATGTAAATTGATTCAGCTACTATGGAGAACAGTATGGAGGTTCCTTAAAAAACTAAAACTAGAATTACCATATGACCCAGCAATCCCACTACTGGGCATATACCCAGAGGAAACCATAATTCAAAAAGACACATGCACCCCAGTGTTCATTGCAGCACTATTTACAATAGTCAGGTCATGGAAGCAACCTAAAGGTCCATCGACAGACAAATGGATAAAGAAGATGTGGTACATATATACAATGGACTATTACTCAGCCATAAAAAGGAACGAAATTGGGTCATTTGTAGAGACGTGGATGCCTCTAGAGACTGTCATACAGAGTGAAGTAACTCAGAAAGAGGAAACAAATATCGTATATTAACGCATATATGTGGAACGTAGGAAATGGTACAGATGAAACCGGTTTGCAGGGCAGAATTTGAGACATAGTAGTAAAGAGAAAACATGGACACTAAGGGGGGAAAGTGGGGGGTGGTGGTAGTGGTGGTGTGATGAATTGGGCGATTGGGATTGACATGTATGCACTGATGTGTATAAAATGGATGACTAATAAGAACCTGCTGTATAAAAAAAAAAAGCTAGTGTTACTAATATTAAAAGTTCAATCTTAAATATTAAAAAAAGAAAAAAATTAAAGGATTTTTAAAATAGCCATTCATCTGTGATTAGGTTTTCCTATGCTTGGAATAAGCTTTTGGTCAGCAATAGGAATGCCTAAAGGAAAGTGCACCTAATTTTCTTATTTGTTCATTCAATTGATTCTACTTTGTGCCTATTACTGTGCTAATACTAGGATGAGGGTGAAAAGAGAATGACAAGACAAGCCACAACCTGGAAGAAAATCTTTGCAAAACTCATATCCAATAGAAGACTGGTGTACAAAATATATGAAGGACACTTAGAACTCAGCAATAAGAAACCAAGCAACCCAGTTCGAAAGTGTGCAAAAGATCTGAACAGGCATGTCACCGAAGAAGATATACTTACAAATAATTATGTGAGATGATGCTCAAACTCATGTCATTAAGAAACGGCAAATTAAAACAACAATGAGATACCACCATACAACTATTAATGGTTAAATCCAAAACACTGATAACACCAAATACTGGCAAGGGTATGGAGCAACAGGAATTCTCAGTCATTTCTGTTGGAAATGCAAAATGGTATAGCCACTTTGGAAATCTGACAGGGTCTTACAAAACTAAATGTAATCTTACCATAAGATCCAGCAATTGCACTCCTTCGTATTTATCTAGATGAGTTGAAAACTTATGTCCATGCAAAATCCTGCACAAAAATGTTTATAACAGCTTTATTTATAATTGTCAAAACTTGGAAGCAATCAAGATGTCCTTCAACAGACGAATGGATAAATAAACCATGGTACATACATTGAAGGGAGTATTATTCAGCAATAAGTAGAAAAGAGCTATCAAGCCATGGAAAGAAGTGAAGTGATCCTAACTGCATATTGCTAAAGTAAAGAAGCCAATCTGAATAGGTTACTTACTATATGAGCTTAACTGTAAGACATTCTGGGAAAGGGAAAACTATAGAGACTATAAAAAGATCAGTGGTTGCCAGGGCTTTGGAGGAAGAAAGGGAGGGATGAATAGATGGAAAATAGAAGTTTATTAGTATAATGAAACTATTATATGTAATACTGCAATGATGGATACATAACATTATGCATTTTTAAAAACCCATAGAACTATACAATACAAAGAATGAACCTTAATATAAATTATGGCCTTTAGTTAATAATAATGTATCAGTATTGGTTCATCAATTATAGCAAATGTATCACTGTTATGCAAGATGTTAATAATAGGGGAAACTGTATACAGAGTAGGGGGTGGGGAGAGGAGGTAGATGCAAACTATACTTTTTGCTCAAGTTTTCTCTAAACCAAAACTGCTCTAAAAAGTAGAATCAATTAAAGTTTGAAGACCACTAACTTTTAGAATTGCATTTTGGCAAGGACCAGTCATTCCTGGGCCATTTCTTTAAAAAAAAGGACATAGTTTGAGTTAAGGGCATAAGCCTCTGTGAGAGACAATAATAGTTTATGTCACAGGTCTGTCATAGTATAATACACTATTTATTTTCTATATCATTCATTTTCTATACAGAAGACCCTTCCTGAATGGACCATGAATATGACTTTGATATGGACTCCTTTATGTTAATAGTAACTCTACAACTTCTTTTAAATTACCTTTTCTTTCCACAGTTTCTTTTAAATCACTTCAAATATAAAAATAATGGGAAATGCTTTCATGTTTTTGTCAAGATTAATGCACCCTTTGCCCCCCTTTATGAGGCTTTCGACTGGTACTTTAATTCTAAGGGAATGTACCCACCAGTTCTGGGATGTCTGCCCTGGGAGATTAGCTGGTGGTTGACTCCTTATTATACATACTCAGTCAGTCTATGATTGGCCAGAAAATTTCACATTATTTTTTACCACTTGAAAGCAAAAGGGGAGAAAAAATCCCCCAAACTCCTCAAATTGCTATTTCCAAGTGTCCAAGTGAAATTTCAAGTAACAGTTGAGTTTGACCAGTTTAGTGCAACCCTGAAGCTCAAGCTGACTCTAAACCTGTCTTTAATCAAGTTAACCACAACATGCAGTCAGGGGTGAAATAGGCATTTGCTGTTATGTCCCTCCTTATCAATACAAAATGCTACTCAATTTCATAACTTTCCACAGCACTCAGCAGCCCCAACTTCCTCTTTTGCACCTCCCAACCCACTGCCAATGTAAATTATTGTGTAGTACCTGTATTTTTCAGGATAAATCATGAGAACAGAATTTTTTAGTGAGAACTTTTTTTCAGAACAACATGGAATTATTTTAAGGTGTGTTTCCAGCCGATAGTAAAAACAACTAACTAGAAACTTAGCTAAGTGGATGCTATGTTCCAAGAATTCAAGTCCTGAAGAAGGTTATTTTAATATCAAAAGAATGTTGACAGCATCTCTTAGTGACACAGATTCCATTCAAATCTCCCCTTTGCCGTGGGTTTGAAGTTGAGCCTCTGGTGACATTGAGATTTGTAATATCAAAGTTCTTTTAAACGACTAAGCAGGTATTATAATTTTCTTTTTTCCCCCCCGAAGGAGATGGTAAAAAGTTCCCCATCAGCTCATTTATAAAAAAGCCATTAGGAGAAGGAGGAAAGGAAGAATGGGGATAAAGCCCTTTAAAAAGAGGTAATAAATGATCACATTAGAACAGTAAGATATAAAATAAGGTCTCTGAATTTCTATTTTTAAAATAGCTTTATTTTTAAAAATTAAAAAATAAGTAGCTTTATTAAGATATAATTCACATTCAATACAATTCACCCATTTAAAGTATACAAGTCAATGTTTTTTGGCATGTTCACAGGATTGTTCAACCATCACCACAATCTAGTTTTAGAATATTTTCATCCTCACTAAAAGAAACCCCACACTCTTTAGCAGTATATCCCCATTCTCCTCTCTGCTTCCCCCCCACCCCACCCCATTCAATTCTAAGCAACCGCTAGTCTACTTTCTGTATAAATTTGCCTGTTCTGGACACTTTATATGAAAGTAATCATACAATATGTGGCCTTTTGTGACTGTTTTTCATCACTTAGCATATTGTAACATGTATCAGTACTTAATTTCACTTTATAGATGGATAATATTGCATGTTACGGAATATCAAATTTTATTTATCGTTTCATCAGGTGATGGACATTTAGGTTATTTGAACTATTTGGCTATTAAAACTAATGCTGCTTTGAACATTTGTATACAAGTTTTTGTGGGAATGTATGTTAATTTTAGGGGGGTAAATATTTAGGAGTAGAATCACTACATCATATGGTAATTCTGTGTTTATTTAAGGAAATGACAAATTGTTTTCCAAAGAAGCTGCACCATTTTACATTTCCATCAGCAATGAATGAGGGCTCCAATGTCTCCACATTCAATCTCTTTTATAAATTAACTTTCTCAAAAACAGAAAGAAATGAAGGAAGGGAGGGAGGGAGGGATGGAGGGAGGAAATAAGTCAGCTGATGCTTTCCTGCTGATAAGGTCATTCTAATGATGGACTAGACCTTTTGGAGTCAGATATTATAAAAATAAAGGCAGAATTGCACTGACCATTTTTTTCCTACATTATCAGCCATGTTGCCTATGAAATCATAGGTAAATGATTCTAAATACTTTTTATGATATATGAAGAAACATAAAAATGCAAGAAAAAAAACAGTGTTTACATATTCACACATATTTTCACACAGGCATGCACAGTAAAGAATATGGAAGAAAATATACCAGGGTTTTAATAATTGCTATATCTAGAAAACAAGGTTGCACATGGATTTTTTTCCCCTTCCTTTTGCTTATCTATAGGTATCTTTGTAAAAACAATAAGCATGTGTAGCTTTTTTGTTTTAAGGAAGAAGTATGATCCTTCTACCAGTGGGTCCCATAGCACCAGGTTCTCAACCTGGCTGAACATTAGAATCACCAAAGGAGCTTTTAAGAAAAATACCAATGTCTTGACCCCCTTCCTTACAAATTCATATTCAGTTGATCTGGGATGATTCCAGTGTACAAGCAGAGTGAGAACTACACCCTTCAGTTCTCTGCTATCGCATTTGTTGAGTTTTGCTAGAAGGAAAAAAGCTTTCCTACAGGCTGACGGTCTCCTGTTGTGAGCTTAGTTGAGGCCATTTTATTTATGGTTTGCAAGGTATTATCTTTACTGGGTTACATCTGGAGAGGCTCCTTTAGTATCAAGAGGCTACTTCAAGAAACATGTGAAGAGGTGTCCCAAACTTTCTTCTGGCAAGTGTCATGGGAAGATCAGTAACTTAAATGTTGAAATGAAACCATCTGGCACTTAAGGAGTTTTATACACAGAGTAAGGTGCAGTTTTTAAGCCAAAATAAAGCTGTCTTTGGCTTAATGAATAGTAATATTTAGACAATGATTTGTCATGCAGTCCTCTGCTGCATGGTAATGAGAGATGCATAGAAGTGGTCTGGGGATGGGAGAGAGAAGATGAAAGTAAACACTGAAGGCCTCAGTAAGGATATGCATCACTGAATACTCTATATCTATTGCCTTTTCCTTTTTTTGTACAGTAGGTAGTTGGAGAGAAACTGGGTCCATTAAAATTCTTGATACTTGTATCTAGTGTGAAGTAACATACTTCTTGAATGAAGAACAAAGTAGTTAGCTTTCCGGCTGAATAATGGGGCAGTGTGACT
Source organism: Pseudorca crassidens (assembly GCF_039906515.1). Taxonomy (NCBI): domain Eukaryota; kingdom Metazoa; phylum Chordata; class Mammalia; order Artiodactyla; family Delphinidae; genus Pseudorca; species Pseudorca crassidens. The sequence continues at coordinate 30,025,011 of NC_090312.1, forward strand.
TTATGTGTCTGATACCTTCAGAACTAGGGATATTTGATGTTCCTGTCAGAAGGATCTACTCCTGAAGCATCTGAAGGCTTTTAACTTAAAATATTGGAAGCATACATCCTTTGACAAATCTCACTCTTAGCTCCTGTCTGGTCTCTGTTTGGTGGGGCAAGAAAACGGGTAAAGAGAATGGTTGTCTTAAATGGATAACCAGCAACGACCTACTGTATAGAACAGGGAGCTCTGCTCATTGTTATGTGGCAGCATGGATGGGAGGGCAGTTTGCGGGGAGAATGCATACATGTATATATATTGCTTTTGCTGTGCACCTGAAACTATCACAACATTGTTAATTGGCTATACTCCAATATAAAATTAAAAGTTAAAAGCCCACCCCCCCCCCAAAAAAGAGAATGATTGTCTTTCTCTATGACAAGGGGAGAAAGTAGTACTGAATTAAGCAGCTCTTTTCACAAATGTCAGTTATTTTTAGAAGAATTATTTTCACCTTTTCATCCACAAACCAATTTTAATGAGTTTCAAGGTACCTGGTAGGTATGTGGGGAAAGCCAGTGATAAATGACATTATTCAGGCCTTTAAATTCTTATGATCCAGAAAAAAAATTCAAGTCGTTAAAAAATTAATAAACAAAGTAGAATTCATGAAAATGACATACAGTTCTGTAAAATTTCGAAGAATGAAGAGAGCACCTTTGGATGTTGAAGAGGTTTAATGTTTTTCTACTGTAATGTCAAAGCTGAGTTTCCCCCCACCTTTTAGAAAGTGGTGCCGGCTTTCAGATGAACCTGCAGTCCCTTCAGATTCAATTGCAAGACTTTGGTATATTCCTTTTTCTCACTGCATTGTTTACCATTACTATTTCTATATGATAAATGTCAGAAGTGTTTTGTTGTTTTGACCTTCTGGCTTCTGCTAAAAATAGCCAAATTACCAGTAAATTTAGAATGTTAATTCATAATCACATTGGATATTAATATCAAAGAAGATGCAAGATTCTTATCCTGGATAACTTTGAAAGTTTAAACTTTTTTTTTTAATGTTTTCCATATTAATGACTGTCAATCATGCTTTATCCATGGTTTATTTATTTATTTTGTATTGAAGTATATAATTAACTTACTATATTAGTTTCAGGTGTACAACACAGTAATTCAATATTTTTATACATTACAAAATGTTCACAATAAGTCTAGTTACCATCTGTCACCATACAGTTATTACCATATTATTGACTATATTCCCTAGGCTGTATGTTACTGAAGTTTAAACTTCTTAATGTTTAAACATAATAATAATGATGTCTATCATTTATTGAGCTCTTTCACTTTGTTCCTTCCTCTGTGTTTATCTTGCTATAAGTGTATTACTTCATTTAATATTTAAAAACGTCCTATGTATAATTCTTCTAGCTTCATCTTCATTATAATTCCTGAAAATGTACGTAATACCTTGTTTTTATTGACATACTTTTGTAAGCTACAACAACCGATGAAAAAACCCAGACAGGAAAGTGGTTGTTTCAGGAAGTCTCCTCCTCTCAGGAAGTTTGTTTCCTTGAGTGCTTCAAATTTTAGACTGACTCTATCTTCCGACTGTTTTTGAAGGATGTGTCATGGTTCAGGGTTGTGAAGTCATTATTGTGGGTGGTTTTATTATGTCTACCTCTTTCAATCCCATGGGTCTCACAACCAGTTTTAACGATGATTTCTTGACTTCAAATTCTTTGGCCAAACATAATATGTGAATTCAACCCCTACCTCCATATAGTTATCAGTTTTGATTTCTCCCAGATGATTAATTTTCAACCATGACCTAGGACAGGCAATCCATTTTTCTTGCCAAATTTCCAGTCCAGTGGAAGAAACTTTTCTAGTCCCTTCTAGGCTTTTGGTTTTATGCTGAGAGTGCACCTATAGCTTTCCACACCCCCAGGCCTGAAAATTCCTGTCTTTTTCCCCAACTCTCTACTCTTAGGTTAAAACCTCAGTGACTTAGAATATCCAGGTCCAGTGGCCTCATGGCCCATTTGGCTTTAGCGCCCATTCATTGCTCTGGCTTCAGATTGACTGTTCATTTCACGTGGTTTTTCTTTTTTGTTTTCAAGCATATATATGGATACGTATGTTTTCATGGCTGTTATATCCCATTCAGCAGTGCTGTGTTTGGAGCAAAGGGGAGGGAGAGGCTGATCAGTCGTAATGATCAAAGACCTCAACTTCATCTATATGGTACCACAAGCTAATTGGACTTTCTCTGTATTTTCAGCCTGCTTACTTTTTTCCCATTAAAGAAACCAGCAGGTCACATAGTCTGTCTTGAAAATGTAGCCTTATACCTGTTGCTCTTTATATGTCATGGTTGTCAGAGATGGCAAACTCGTGGAGGACAGGCACTGCACTACATGCAGATGTGTATTAGCATCACTGGAAAATGAAAATAAACTTAGTGTCCATGGTATTTCCAAGGATCCTGTTTGCAAGGAAAAATCTCTTTTTCTAAGTTGGCAGCTTTATTTCATAGATTCAGACTCAAAATGCAGCTTTGTTTTTGGTTTGGCAGTGGTCATTGGTATCTTCATCTTATTTCTCTGCTTCTTTAGAAAAAACGAGAAGTTTTGTTCCCACTTTTGCTTGCTGTGACCAAATCTCAAGAAACTGGAGGATCCTTGGGCACTAGCCCAGCCATTAGCTGCAGTTGCTTGACTTAATAGTTGGTCAAATGTCACTCTCAAGCCAGAAATATAATAATGGGAATTTTTGTGTGTGTGTGGGGAGGAGGGGTAAAATTATGAACTATAAAACCAGAGTGACAGGAAGGTGCTAGGAGAAATGTTCAAAACACTGATGTGATTTATGAACATGTGGCAAACAGATGTGGTGCAGTAATAGGGACCCCCATCTCCTTTTATAAATTTGGATCATATTTGCGTCTTTCCCGAATCCCCCCACCCCTAGGTTCATAATATGCTTTATTAAAATTCTCTCCAGGGCATATGGATGATTAATAATTGTTGATGACAGAAATTTGGTTTTGGTAAGCTGCACAGTGAAAGATAAATACAACGAGGCTATTTTAACCTCTGTATATTAAGCTTATTAGAGTGAGGCTTCTCTGTAAGACGGCCTGTGTTGAGATTGTGTGTGATTTATGGAAATGTCACCAATGACCCTGGTTCTGGAAAAACTCTTAAAATCTCTTTTGTTGTAATCATCACTTGGGTTTCAGTTGTCACTAGGGAAAATCATTTGGGGAAAAAAACATAATCAAGAGTAGTTAAAATATGCTTCAAATAAAATAAATATTGGGTAGCTATCTAGGAATAAAAATACAAAGAACCTCTGAGATGAATGTTAGAAATAGAAATTTATTTGTAACTAATCCTAAATGTGGTGTGGAAGAGAAGCAAATGGATAGGGAAACACTGGAATATTGGCTTCTGATTCTCTTCCCAAAAGCCAATGACATGTCTGAAACCTTTAGATAAGCCTTTTAATTCTTTAAAACTTTGTTAAGAGAGCAAGTGTTCTGCATTTAGTATCTGTAATACAGTTTGAAAAAAATGTTTTAATAAAACAAAAAATTTTAAGACATTGCATCTGTGTGGCAAGAAATTCAAGCAGTACAAATGTGTTTATAGTGAAGAATTAATTTTTCTTTCATCCTTCTCAAGTCCTCAATTTTGCTTGTCTAGAAGCAACTGCTATTAGTTTGAACTTATTTAATAAAAGTCCTAATGTTATAAGTCAATCTTCCAAATAGGAATACTGAAATTTACCACAAATTGCATTTAGCATCCTGTACTATTCACACTGAGTTACTAGTCATTTGTAAAGCTAATATTTATAGCAAGATCATATAATTCCTACTTCACTCAAGTGATATGTTGAGGAAACTTAAAGTGGATAAAGGAAACAAAATTCAAAATAATGAGAATAATGTTAGAGGCCTGATGTTACTGATTTGGTGAATTTTTGCTGTGGGCCGGGACTTTGTCAGGCAGAACTAAAAGATCATACAGCTGAAACTCTTGATTTGCAATTTCCAAAACCCCTCCATTTCTCCCATCCAAGAGTATGGCCAGTAGTTGTCTGGAAGTTACAAAGACTGATGGCTAGATCAGGGCCTTCTACAAAGTGTTATAAGAATCAGCCTGGGCAAGTCTGTGCTTACCTTGTTGGGCTAAAGGAGAAGAAGAATCAAGAACCCCCATGCTTTACTTCATCCCGTCATTTTTCATTCAATTAGGATAAATTATAAAAACAGTAACAAAAACTAAAACACACAGGGTAATAATATCCTAACGTGTTTGAGAAATAATGCAGAAGATGGACTTAACCACCTCAAAAAAATTTGGGAAACTATTCAGGGGTCTAAATGGAAGTCTGGTACTTTGATTACCTAGACAAGTTTCCTTCAACTCTGTTCACATCATCAGCTTCCTTCTCACCTCTATCAGTAATGACTAGTAACTCAGTTTTATACCTGTTTCTTAGAAAATGTATAAGAAAGATTCTGTCACACACAAAAAAAAAAAGAAAGAAAGAAAAGAAAAAGAAAAAACATTAGTGCTGTTGCATTCTTTGTGTCTTCAGAGGGTTTTGTCCTCAGTCTGAAACTAGGTTAAGACATTTATACTTGAATAGCTGGAAAGTGTCTTGATTCTTTTCTAAATTGAAGTGCCTTGGTGGTTGACAATTGAAGAATGATTTACAATTCCTGGAGTACTTTGTGGGTTTGGTTTTTAAAACCAGTTCTTAATATTCAAGCTACTTGGAAGTTAGAGGTTGAATAATAACTGGTTATTTCTAAAATGTGGAATTTGTACAGTTTTGAGTAAATGCCCAAACTGTGTTCTCAAAAATGTAAATTACCATATTCAATTGTCCTGGGAACTAATGGAGAAGCAGTAGGGTTTTTTCTCTAAATTATAAACTAGTTCAATATTAGAAAATTAAAACCTAAAGAAAGCAGATTTCCCTATGCAGATGTTATAGTCCTGATACAGTCCCCATTTGCTATAGTGTGGCCCTATGATAACACCATACACCTCCAGGTTTTACCAATGCATATCTTGAGAATAAGGGAGGGAGCCACAGCATCTCGTGTATCTTTTCAGAACAAAAGCTAATGTTACATTAATCCAGACTTTCAAAAATAAATTCAAATATCCTGGTATTCCGTCAGTATAACAGTTTTGAATTATCCTAGCAATAAGACCAGCTGAATTCTTTACTGCGCTTAGCTAACATAAACAAAATAATGCCTGCCTCTCTTTATCTTTCCTGAAATCAGTCAATAAGTGTTGTATAAGCTGAAATAGCATTTTAATTAATGAGCATAAGCAGCCAGATAACTGAGAACTTGAAAACTGAGTTTATGTCTCACCTGATGTTCTATTCTTATCACCTACAACACTGCTAAATAAAACCTCTACTCATTCTTCCATTGATTCTACAAATAATTATTTACACCCGCTATGTGTTAAATGTCTTGGTAGGAGCTCGGTGTTCAAAGACTTAAAAACAAACAAACAGATACACAAAATGAAATAAAACACCACTATCCCTGACTTTTAGTAGTTCCTATTGTGGAAACAAAAATATAACTACGTAATAAAAATATGACGCTATTACAGAGGTATGTACAAAATTGTATAGAAATACATCATAAAGCTACCTCTAGAGAAGCTAGAAAGAAATCACATAGACTGTGTCTCATGTTGGTGTTTTCCAGGTGTCAGAAAAGGATGCGCATAATGAAGGATGTGAGCAAGAATACAGAACTGTGAACTGAAATATTTGGGAACAGATATTGGTAAGGAGGCTTGGGTTCATATTACAGAGTGGTCTCTATATTATGTTAAGAAATGTACTTACATTCACTCTAAATAATGAAGAGTCTTTTAAGGCTTATGAGTAGAGGAGCTGAGAAGATCAGATTTGGATGTGTACAAACCACTTAGAGTTATAAACAATAAATTCCGGGCAACAAGACTTTAACAAGGAGAAACAAACAGGGCGCTACTGAAAAGATGAAAACCTGAACCAAGAAAACTGCAGTGGGGATGAAGAGGAAGGGGATGGAGATTAAGTTCCTCAGCCCTGAGACACGACAGTATTTATCCATGCCTGTGTCCATCCATGCCCCTCCCTCAGCAAGCTCTCCTCTAAACTGTTCCCATATTCTACAAGTTTACCATTTACCCCTATAAAAATTATGATGTATTTCAGGCATACAGAGGCAATAAGGACTAATGTAATAAAACACCTGTGAAACCACTACCCTGTTTAGGAAATAAAGCATTAATACCGATGAAGGCTTCTGTGTGGCTGTCCATGTTGCTACATGCAGCTTTTGTTCTTTGATTTTTATTGCTTAGTAGTGTTTTACTGTATAAACCTACCAAGATTTATTCATTCATCTCTTGTAAATACCTTTAGAATGTTTCCAGTTTTTTGCTGTTACATGCAATGCTGCTATAAAAATTATTGTTTTGTCACTTTCTATACATGTGTGAGGTTTTCTAGGTATGAACACAGGAACAGAATCCCTGTTCGAGTCTGCATTTTCACTTTCATTAGGTATCAACACATTGTTCTCCAAAGTAATTATACCCATTACACTCTCACCAGCAAATTTTAAAAATTAAATTAAATTTTAAAATAAATAAAACAAAAACTCTTGGTGTTTTGCAACTTCACCAATACTCAGTATTGTCAGACTTTCAAGTTGTTGCCAGATTGTGTCAGGACTTTTAAGCCGTTGAGGGTTCTTTGGCTTTTGCTCTAAGTAAGATGGGAAGCCACTGGAGGATTTTGAATAGAAGGATGAAATGATCTGACTAAGCAGGATCATTCTGGCCACCGGGTTGAAAAGAGACTATACGGAGGTAAAGGGATAGAACCTGTGAGACTAGTTAAGTGGCTGTTGCACTAATCTATTCAAAATATGATGGAGGATTAAACCAAGGCAGTGGCAGTGGGGGAGTGAGAACTGAAAACATATCCAGACTCTAGATACATTTAGAATGTGGCAACATTTTGAAAGTAAAGACAGTGGATTTGCTGTTAGTGTGTGAGAGACTCCAAGGTTTTAGCATGAGTAACTGAAAGAATCCAGTTGCTGTCTACTAAGATGCGGAGGAATGCAGAAGGAACAGGTTTGGAGGAAAGATCAGGAATCAGCTTTGGGCTTGATACGTTTGAGAAGAATATTAGATCTCCACTTGAATATAGGGAAGTTTAGAATTAAGATGATAGTTCAGAACTAGAGTGTAAATTTTGGGGACTTTATCATATAGACAGTATTTAAAGTCCTGAGACTAGTAGAGGTCACCAAAAGAGTATTGTAGTCAGAGAAGGTCCGTGAACTGAGCCCCATATATATTTATTTATTTATTTGCGGTACGCGGGCCTCTCACTGCTGTGGTCTCTCCCGTTGTGGAGCACAAGCTCTGGACGCGCAGGCTCAGCGGCCATGGCTCACGGGCCCAGCCGCTCTACGGCATGTGGGATCTTCCCGGACCGGGTCACGAACCCGCGTCCCCTGCATCGGCAGGCGGACTCTCAACCACTGCGCCACCAGGGAAGCCCTGAGCCCCATAATTAATGGGAGATAAGAGAAACCAGCAAAAGAAGCAGGAAACAGAGGAGGAAAGCTAAGACAGTGGCTGTGCCAGAAGTCACAGAAAATGTGTCCCCTGTTGCTGGTAGATCAAGTGGGTTGAGAACTGAGATATGATCGTTAGATTTAGCAGCATGAAAGTTATCGCTGATTTCTCAGCAGAAGTTTTAGAGCTGTGGTGTGGGTGAAAGCTCAACTAGAGCATTTTATGAGAGAACAAGGAGAGGAATTAATTATTCTTTGTATTATTTTTGCTGTAAAGGGGAGTAGGGAAATAGGGCTCCAGCTGAATGGTGGATTGGGGATAAAAGAGTTTTTTTTTTAATATTGGGAATGTATTTAGCATATTTACGTGCTGTGGGATGATCCAAAAAAGAAGTAAAAAATGATGATGCAATAGTGAGACGAGACATTCTGGAGGGATGTCCTTGAGTAGGTGGAAGGAGATGGGACTAGTGGACAAGTAAAAGGAGTATGGATAGTTATTTCATCAGTTGTGGCCAAAGGGAAGGCAGAATAAACAGGCATGGATGTGGGCTGAGGGATAGAAGTGATGGTGGGAGTGTGTAGAGTTGATGGTTTCTCAGTGAAATAGGAAATAAGCATCAGCTGAGAGTGTGGAAGAGGGAGAGGTGTTAGAAGTTTTAGTAGCGAGGATAAGGTATGGAGTAGTGACCTAGGAGAAACACACTGGGAATTATTCTTTCTGATATTTAATGTCTTTGATTATTTCAGTAAACTGGTCTCCTACTTTCTGTCCTTGCCCCAAATTGATTCTTTTTAAACAAGATTATGTCACTCTACTCAAAACCTTCCAATAGGTACACATCTTGCTCAGAGTCAAAGTTCCTCATATCTCCTACAAGGCTCTACACTATCTGTACCCAAATTGCCTCTCTAAACTCACCTACAACTGCTTTTTCCCTCGCTCACATCATCAAGGCAGGAAACTGTGTCTATTTTGTTCACTACTATATCCCCAGCAATTACAACAGCGCCTAGAACATAATATGAGTAGGTACTCTAAATATTAGTTCGGTAAATGAAGTGGCAGAATTTTAGTGGTAAACTAAGAAGAATATAAGCAAAGTCATCCAAATTACAGCCTTTTTCTAAACTTGTTGGCTTTGTTGGGACATATGGGTAATGATGTCTTTTTTTGTTATTAACTGGGACAGTTTGGGGCCAGACAAGTATTGTGTTATTTAAATGCTGCTGAAACTTGCATATATCTTTGACTCAAAAAATTTAAGAGATGGCAGTTCAGGATATTTTTTGTCCTGCATGTTGAGGTACATAAAGTTTATACTTCATGTATGTTTATATTTAGGCATGGGCTAACATAATCTAATGTCATTCAATGCAACAAACAGCCAAGGTGGATAAAAGTATGAAATTTGCTGTTAGGGATGTTGTTGAATAGGTTATGGTTGTTGTTCTTTTTACATTTCATTATCCTCCCATTATGAGACTAAAAGGAGAAAATTCTTCATAGTCCTAGATTGAGGAATAGTGCTTCTTTTATCATTATTTTATGAATATTGCAAATCATGTTAACTGATTCTGTTCCTTTCTTTTCCTTGGCTGTTAGGACATGTAGACACAGGGAGAAGTTAACTACCAATGCATTGCAGTTCTCGAGGATTTATTCTGCCCACATTCAGACACTCTCCTTACTTTCTCCCCACCACCCACCCCACACCAGTCTGCTAAGCCAGTTAGCACTCTGGGATCTGCAGAACCCTTCCCTTTCTAAGTTCTGTTTGTTTGGTTTTTTTTCTCCCAATGCTGCTAGTATGAAATTGATGGTGAACGCTTATCAGATTAAATTTATGTGAAAGAGTGATAGTAGTGAAATAAGGATAATAGAAGAGACAAGAGCCTCAGAAACAGAAAAATGAAAGAGTAATATCTCACCCTGGTCATCTTAATGAATGTTAAGAATGAGGAAGGGGCAGATATAAGAAGAACAAAGGAAAAGGTAGACTAGAAAAAAGAAACAAGAAAGAACAAGAACCTCAAAGAGGGTAGGATAATTGCACATTTATCTTCTTTTAGAGTCCAAAAACAGATTGTGTCAGAGGTGGGAAGCACCTGCTCATCTATGTCTCCTGTCACCACACACCTTCCTTTCCCACCCCATTTTGAGCCAAAGCTATCAGGGTCAGCAGAATTAAACTAGCACGAGAACACCAGTCTCTACTTCTTGTCATTTTTTATTCTGTTCTTTTTTCTACTTTTACTTAAGAAGTTAAATGTTTTAGCTCAGACTCTGATATAAATTTTTTCTGTGTCATGCCACTAGGCTGCAGAACATGATTGTTCTGGAGAAGATTCTCTCAGTAAGTTGATATTTTAGCAATATTCACCTCCTATTTCACCAAGGTTCTTCTTAGGAACAAGGACTATAGCAGGTGTATTCTCTGTAATTTTAGAGCTAAAACTCATTTTAGGAGAACTTTAAGGTGAATATGTTTTTCAAAGGAATTTGTCTCTCCTTAGAAGAAGACTTAAATTGATTAAGCATAGAGACTATAATAATCACAAAAACACATATAAAGCATTTATATGTATCAGGTGCTGCTCTCAGCATTTCACATGAATTAATTAATTCAATCCTTACAACAATCCTGTAAGGCAAGTACTATTACTATCCCCAATTTAGCGATGAGGAAACTATGACATGCCCAAGGTCCTGCAACCTGTAACCGGAGTACCCAGGACTCACACCAAGGGAGTCTGGCTCTACAGCTTGGGCTCTTAACTACTCCATTAGACTCAGATGAACTTTTGTTGGATGAATAAATGGGTGAATTAAAAATGAAAGGATAGTTAAATTCAGGTTTTTTAGATACATTTCTTGATACATATTTTGTTGAACTAGGAGCCTTGGTGTATGTGAGTTTTAAATTAATATCTAGAGATCCAGAAAAACACAAAAAAACTCTATACCTGCGTGAGTGAATGTGTGTAAGTATGTGTGTGTTGTTGTTTAATATTGGAAGGTTTGCACACTAGATATCTTTTGAGGACTCTTGGAGAATTGGGACCAAAATTGGACCTAGCAATCATAAGACAACTTAGAAGAAGAATCGGGGCTAACAATTTAAGAACCTCCAGAAAGTAAACAGAGAATGTGGATTGAAAACAAATTATTTTATTTTGGTAACTGATTGAATGTTTTTGGAAATAAGACTTAGTAGCCCTTTCTTTCTTATCTTTCTTTGGTCTGGCCAAGGAGAGGGTAATGATACATAAGCCCAGAAAATATTGAGAGAAGGATTATGTATGATTTTGGTGAATTTGTACCTTGCTAGAAGACTTTGTCTGTGTATAAGGCTGCTCTATCAGAGTTCATAGAACCATTTGCAGAAGGAATCTGATAGTACACGGCACTGGGCTCATACAGTTCTTTGGATTCTATAAGGCAACACCACCATTGTGATAGGTATGTTTTTGAACAATTAAAGTGATGGATTTGATATTTTGAAAAGCTGAGAAGTCAGTTGGGCTCTTTTGTTTTTAACTAACAGTGCTTTCCAAGTTGAGAGGGAGGTAGATTTTTTTTCAATATGTGATGTATGTGTCTTCTTAAAAGCCATTATCAATGTAGAATGGAACTGTACCCTTGTAGGGCAGCACAAGTTAGATATAATAGTATTCTTTGTTAAGTTTCAAGTTAGTCACCATGAACTGTAAACTTGCTAGGGTGGATATCCTGGGATATTTAACCCACATATTGCTGCTCAACATTATCTTCTTAGTCTTTTGCTGGTGCAGGAATTTTCATAGGACCTAGAAATATGATCCATCCCCATTGCTTCCATCGTGTTAGATATGACCCTTCCCCCAACCTTTCTAGATTGTGACATCAGATAGATTGTTTTCTTTTCAGCTTTGTGTCATCTATAAATTTGATGAGCTTGCCTTTTCCACGTTATAGAGACATACATCAAATAAGGAAGAGTTATGGGCAGAACATTATAGTTCTTTGGCAATAATAAGCAAAAGCTACAACTTATTAAGAAATTTTTAAGCTAAACAACTAATTTTTGGACTGACCTACTCATCTTAAATGTGGTGATTATTTTTAATGCCAGCTAAGAGATTAATAAAAGACATATTAGAGACAGTAGAATGCATTAAGATATGTTATGGTTATGTGAGATGAAAATCTAATATTTTGAAAGAAAATGAAACTTCAAAATTGAATTTTAATACATCTAAAAGAAATTACATTAAACCATCTTTGCAAATTATTGCATCCTTTACAGTGTATAAATAACAAAGAACAGGTACTCAATAAGCATTAGATGACTGAATAAAAATAATAAAATGAAGGCTACCTTCCTTGAAATTAGTTTATTAGTAAGATAGGCATTCTTTAAAACGTACCTAGAGGGCTGCATTTTTTGCATAATGCTTTCACTTTAAAACTGTTCTTATTGTGTCACTCTCATACACACAACCTTTCAGTGGCTTTCTGTTCCCTACCCAATTATTTGCATGGATTCTAAGCCTTTCTATAATTTGACTTCAACCTGTGTGCCCTGTCTCCATGCCCACTAACTTGCTTCTTCCTTTATAATTAAGACAGTCTCCTCATTGTACCCCAGACACACCACGTGCCCAGTCTTGTTAACTTGGTTCAAGTCCTCCAGGCCTAATGCTTTTTGCTTTCCGGTAAATTTATCCAAATCTTGTCCATTCTTCAAAGCCCAGCTCAATTCCCACCCTCTCCCTAGCAAGTTTTCCACTATAGCTCCAGTCTTCATCTGTCTCCCTCTTCTCTGACATCGTTCAATTATTCATTCAATGACTATTTGGATGCTAAGTGCCCAACATTGTGCCAGCATCAGGTATAAAAGACATTGTACCTGCTTTTGTAGTCAGACTGTCTGCATTTGAATTCTTACTATGAAATGTAGTAGCTTTTTGACCTTAGCAATATCTTAACCTCCTTACACCTCTATTTCCTCATTTTTAAAATGGGGTAATAATAATACCTATGTGGTTGTTGTTACTGCAGAAGATAATTATTTAAAGCTTTAAGAGCAGTGCTTTATTCAGCAAAATGTTTAATGAATGCTTGTTGTTTTGTTATTGGAGACAGAATAATAGTAAACAGTCAATTGCAATTGAGAGTAATGAGTGCATTGATAGAATTGGGCACAGGATTCTGTGAAACCTGGGGCATGTAACCTAACCTTAGAGATCAGGACAGGTTTCCTGGAGGAAGTGATTCCTAAGCTGAGGTCTGAAGCATGAGTAAAACACCTACAGCCCTCAACTGTCTGTACCAATCAGCAACTGTATGCTCAACTTTATATGTAACAGCTTACTTTCATAAGTTTCCAAGGACTGTTCTTCATGGAATTGGTCTTAGTGAACCCATTCTTTATTCATAATGCTGCACACACAATTCTTTCCCCCAAACAGAACCCATACCCCCACCCACACCCAGCATTCTTGGGAAAATTTAAATATAAGATAGGTGTTTTCACCATGGAATTAGGAATTAGCAATGTGATTTAAAAACAAATAAAATGTAATTTCAAGTCAGTAATTTCACATTGAAATTGAAATTTTCCTGATGGCTAAAACCCAATCTCATCGAATGACTAAAGGTCATAGTCTCTTCTTGGCTCATTTTTTATTTTTACCAGGGCCTCAATTACTAGAGTCACTAACCTCCATGCTTCTCAATGCCCACAGGCAACTCAGTTATACAGAGTATGGCCTCTTGCTCTATGCTCGGCTACCCAAGTTATTTTGGAATCTGTCCATTATTACCTAATGAGGGGAAAAGAAACAAACTGCATCCCATGTCTTTGGCATCTGCCATCTTAATTTTTTTCCTCCCTTCTTTCTCATCATATTGTTATACATACTTTCTTGCTACTATTGTTTCATGCATCTCAATGTTGTCTTCAACCCTGCCTGCTTCCTCCCCTTACTCATATAGATTGTAAACTAGTTGAGGACAGGAACCATGAACTGCTGCTACACCCAGCCCTGCAGGATGGATGTGCCCTCTTAATTCCAGGGTACCATCCTCACAAAGCAAATCTGAATGTCCCCCTGGAACTGAGCAATGTGGCAACCCCAGGACTCCGTGCGAGAGTCCTTTTGTATTTTCCCAGTGTATCCAAGGTAGTCAATCAATAAATATAGATTGTTTAACTGATTATTGATTGTTTAAAGCTACAAGCTCATGTTTTATGTTTCTATAATCAATAAGCATTTTAAATCTTCCATAAGCTTTTCATCTCTAATATTTTAAATATTTTTCTAATAATCTGTAATCCATTTTAAACAATCAGAATAAATGTTAGCCCAGTATTAAAACATTTAAACAAATCTATTTTTTAAGGACCTAGATATTTATGTCAGTGTAAAATATCTATTTTTAATTAATAAATGTATTTGGATCTGTCTCAGTAATAAATCCATTAGATTAAATAAGATTTGGATATTAATAGCACAAATTTACGAGATTTTAATTTTTACTTGTAACACTTCACAAAATATTCTTTGGGTATTTATAAAACAGTAATGAAGGCAAAACACTTCTTTGAATATATATCTCATTTAAAAATGAAAAATTTAACCAGTATGTCTTGGACTAACACCAAAATGGGTAATTCTGGAAATAACCGCAAAATGATAAAATATACAACTGCTTGGTGGTTTCCCTCTTTTGTATAATTTCATAATTTACTGCATTTTCTCCACAACTGACCAAATGGAGATTTTTCTCTGAATTTTAAAGAGTAAGCAGACAATTATATTCAAGTAAAGATGTTAAAAAAAAAATAAAAATAAAGAGGAAGCAGAATGCGAAAATCACAAAATTCAGAACTTAAACATTTTAAATAAGTGACCTCAGAGTTCACAGATCCACTTATAAAGTGTATTCGCTATAAATTATTTTATAAGGAAGCAAATGCTATAATGACCCTACATTTGGCATCAATTGAAATGCACAAGTGCTTTTAGGTTGACTTTTGAACTCCTCTGATTTGTGACACAGATAAGAGTAAATGATGGACTGATGAATTTGTGCAGTTTCTTGGCAAGTTAAGGAATATGGTAAAGTAAATAGTTGATTTCAGGCTACTTTAAGTGTATTAAGCACTTTAAACTCTTTGTTCAGATATGAAGGCCTGTCCCTGGTACTTGAGGAATGTTTTCAGCTTCTTAGTTTTCCTTGAACTTGTGTCCCAAGTCAGGGAGTCTTTGATTGTCCATCTTGATATAAACTTTGCCTCTTGTTTATGTCCTCTAACCTTGACTGTTTGCAGGACTGTGGCCTTGTCTTAATTGCTGCTACCTACAAGTGAATTTTAAGTTTGCCATTCTGATCAAGAGATCAATTTACTTGTCCTAGAGCTGCTCCACCCCAGATTGACTGTCAAGTGTGCATGTATGCACATACATATGTAATTTTGTTTGTGTGTTTGTCGTCATGAATGGTAGAGAAAAAGAATAAAGCTAAAATGCATCATCTGCTCCCTATATGTACTTCCTATAAGGTGCTTCCCTTATTTTCTTTAATCTTCACAGTTTATGAACAGAAAATATACTTGCCCAATTAAAGCATATGTAAGGAATATACATAAGGAAACAAATGAGACAGAGGCCACGTATGTTAGTTAAAGTTACACAAATCAAAAGTGTGGAGCCAGAATTTATACACAGGACTCTATACTGTTTTCTGAAGAATGTTTCTCAAAGTCTACTTGCAGCAGAATCTCCTCAGGCACTTGTTTAAAATGCACATTTATGGTTCCCGCCCCTCCCTACCTCATGGAAACCTAGGGATAGATCCCAGAAACACTGCCCTAGTGTGTCCAGAAAATTCAAGGAACGATAGACTTTTTTTTTTTAACGATAGACATCTAAATGATCAAGAAATACTGGAATAAAGGATCTGAAAACTCAAATGACTTTTCCACTTGAAAAGTATTTTATGAAAGTGCCAGGCACCTGAAAATAAGGGTTTATAGTGACAAATGTCCTTTCGGGGATGATTATGGTTTTATGCAAAGTTGATGCCAATAAATCTTTTCTACAAAGCTCAAGTCTCAGTCCAGCCTGGCAGTAAATCATTTTACCTGGCATTGCAATTCCAAAAGGAAAGCCAGTGAGGACAATTTTATGAATGTTGCTTTCCTGGCACTAGCTATCCGAATATTAGTTGCATTGGCATAACTTTTTTCTCATAACCTGCTTTTAAATTGAGAATAGAAAAATATAGTCATTCATCTATGTAGAAAATTATAAAGACTGGAAAAGAGGAAATAAACCAGAGTCTAAGACATCCAAAGGGAAATCATCATTCTATGCATTAAATGAGCAAGGTTGTTGTTGTTGTTGTTGTTTTTCCTGTATGCGGGCCTCTCACTGTTGTGGCCTCTCCCGTTGCGGAGCACAGGCTCCGGACGCGCAGGTTCAGCGGCCATGGCTCACGGGCCCAGCCGCTCAGCGGCTTGTGGGATCCTCCCGGACCAGGGCACGAACCCGTGTCCCCTGCATCGGCAGGCGGACCCTCAACCACTGCGCCACCAGGGAAGCCCTGTTGTTGTTGTTTTGATGAATAAAGTGAAGGTATATCACATTAACATTCAATGAGACACCAAAAGAAAAGAATGTTAATTTACAAAAAGGACCTTATTAACCTACTAGGTTATCAAGAACTTCTAAAGCATTTTTTTCAAAGAGAGGTGATCTGATCTTCTTTTTTCTCACTATTTCACCTTAAAACTGGTTTTAAATAAGGCCTACTGTTCTTTAAAAATTCTAATATTGCCAGAATCTCAATATATGTTAAGTTTCTAGACTAAATTCACCATTAAGGAAAGAGTTGGGAATTCCTTGTCAATCCAGGGATTAGGACTCAGCGCGTTCACTGCTGTGGCCTGGGTTCAATCCCTGTTCAGGGAACTAAGGTCCCAGAACTAAAATCACAAACTGTGCAGCACAGCCAAAAAACCAAAACACAACAAAACAACAACAACAAAAAAGAAAAAAAAAGGAAAGAGTGCTTCTGCAAAGGCATTTAGTTTTCAAAAAAAAGAAAAAGTCAAGTTTAAAAACAGCTGGTAGCAAAGAAAAGTATCAGAATGCCAAGTAATAGCTGACCAGAACTAATATTAATAATTAGTAACTAATATTAATAAGAAACAGAGGGAGGAAGGAAGCTGGTCCATTGACTATAGAAAGGAAAGAATATGAATTAACAGATGCACACTACTATTTATAAGATAGATAAACAACAGGGACCTACTGTATAGCACAGGGAACTATATTCAGTATCTTGTAATAACCTATAATGGAAAAGAATCTGAAAAAGAATATATATTTACATATATATATATACATATATATATATATATAACTGAATCACTTTGCTGTACACCTGAAACATCATAAATCAACTAAACTTCAATTTTTAAAAAAAGACTATGTTTGAATTCAAATGTTACTAATTTGGGGAGGAGGGGAAAGCCTGATATCAAGATTGACTCAGCATCCGAAAAAGTCATGAAATAATCATATCAGGTCTTGTGTGAATCGGGCACACAAACCTAAGAGGTAGAGGAGGTTTCCTGATTCAGGCTGATTGGAGCCAGAAAATGAATCATCTAACTTAGAGACTTTTCTAATTTTCTTTTTTTTTTTAAAAACGTCTTTATTGGAGTATAATTGGTTTACAATGTTGTGTTAGTTTCTACTGTATAACAAAGTGAATCAGCTATATGTATATATATATCCCCATATCCCCTCCCTCTTGCGTCTCCCTCCCGCCCTCCCTATCCCACCCCTCTAAGTGGTCACAAAGCACCGAGCTGAGAGAGTAGCACTGACATATATACACTACCAAATGTAAAACAGATAGCTAGTGGGAAGCAGCTGCATAGCACAAGGAAATCAGCTCGGTGCTTTGAGACTTTCCTAATTTTCTGATTATGGATGCATAGGAATGAGTGAAAATATAATCATTTTTTTTTTCACTTTTCAACAATCTTTCAAAAAGTATAACAAGATAATTTCATCCCATCCTGACAATTTGGAAGTGTATGAGAGGGAGAGAGGCCGGCATCCTTTCTTGGCTCACCTTGGAGTTTCTCTGGCTGGGCTTATTCAGTCAGAATAGGAAGGGCAGGCAAAAAACTACCAAGAGCTGAATGCAATAGTTTATTTTGATTAAAGGCTTTATTCATGAAGCAGGTGATAAGAAGGATGGAAACACTCAAAGAGCCAGGTTGCCTGCCTGGTCATACCAATTCTGCCACATAGGCATAAAGGCAGTGTATGAGTCAAAGATGAAAACACATATCAAGCCTGTCAGCCTCCACTCATTCACCTGGCCACCTTGAGTATTGGTTATTATTCTAGCTCCTCTGTATTCTCTCTTTGGGGTCGCTTTCCATATTTCTGTTGATTAGATACTGCCTATCAGAGAAACTCTGGGGAAATAGGAAAAAAAGCAACTTGACTGTTGCTTGTATTTTTAAAATATGAAGACTTTCCAAATATTCTATTTGCAGAATCAATTTATAACCCCCGCAATCACCAGGGCAAGGCAGTTAAACTTTCCTTCTTCACAAGTATCAATCTGCCCTTTTGTTACTTCATTTCACCTTCAGTGCTGCTTGTGATGCTCCTTTTCATGTAATTTTCTCTGAAGAAGATGCTAGAGAAGTGGGACATCATGGGATCTTCCAGAGGATCTGATGATGTGGTGATGATGGTCTCTGGCCCTGCTGGTGGTAGTCAAAACTCAACACAGGAGTATGACATCCCAAGCAGGAAGCCACACTTGTCAAGGGACCAGCCACTAATGATTAATCCAGATTTGCTCTTGGCACCACAAGATTCCTCTTCTGGTCTTGTTTTGCGTGCAGGACAGCCCAGAGGAGCCTGATATTTTCTGTGGAAAATCACGTGATTGAATTTTCCTCAAGGCTAATTGGTAATTGGCTAATTTCCTTTCCTTCATTCAGGCAATTGTTCTTCATCACTAAGAAGTTTCCTGCTGAGTTAATGTGCCCACTTTTATATTTTAATATTTAGAATCAGTACATGTTCACTTGCTTTACCATCTTGAAAACTATATTTTATAATCTTAATGTAAATTATGCTTTATGAATCCTAAACAAAACTGACAAAAGTCTGTAATTGATTAAACCCATCTTTTAGAAGATGGGTTAAATAAATATTGGACTTCCCTGGTGGTGCAGTGGTTGGGAATCCGCTTGCCAATGCAGGGGACATGGGTTTGATCCCTGGTCCGGGAAGATCCCACATGCTATGGAGCGACTAAGCCCGTGCACCACAACTACCAAGCCTGCACTCTAGAGCCCGTGAGCCAGGGGCTCTAGATGGATTTCAACACCCATCTTTTGAAAGTCCCACACTTTCAAGTTTTTAAAAAATGTTACTGATCTAATACCTGATTTTCAAAAATGAAGTTAACTAAGATAACATGATTGACACTTTTTTCAGCTTACTTAATATTTTAAGCATTTATTTGCACGACTCTCCATTCTGATAACAATTCATTATGGTTGCCCTGATGCCACATGAATATTTGACCCAGTCATAATAAATCATATTAAATATTATGATTAATTAATTTGAATATTTGCTTCTATTTAGTATGAAACTGAATTAAAATATGCTAATAAAAGGTAAGAGATTAAAAAATTAGAAATGTTTATGAATATGTGCATGAAAATCAATATTACCATTTTTCAAAGAGAAACAAATACATAAAATATAATGCCTTTAAGCGTGGCCTTTAGCATCAAACTGATCTCACTACCTGTTCTGAGTACTAGCTGTGTGTCCCCAGGCCCTTTTATATTCTCAGTTTTTCTCATCTGGAAAATAGGAGGAAATAATAGTGTTTGTAGGGATTAGATAACATTTGTAAAGCAGTTAATGCTCAACACATAATGATAACAATAATTGGTAGTTACTGAACAGTATGTTGATACTTACATTTTTATTTTTCAAAGTAGTAATCTCAAAAAAATTTTGTGCACTATTGGAACTTATGAAAAGCCGAATTATTAAGAGCAAAATCTCTCCCTTGTGTCTGTTTGAGTTGAGGAGTATTATACTCTGGAAACTGAAGGACTTAATCAAAATAAGTCTGTGGGAAAAGACTCAAGCTGCTTAAGATAGTGGAATGAATCTTCAAACTTATCATGTACCCAAGCAAACTCTTCTCCACACTCCTGCCCTGTACCTGTTCTTTCCATGGTTTTCCCCATTTCAGTCCATGGTAAATTCATTCTTCTAGGTGCTCAAACTAAAAACATCAAGAGTTATCCTTGACTCCTTTTTTCTTTTACTTGCCACATCCAATCCATCTACAAATTCTGATGGCTCTCCCTTCAAAAATATTGATACTTGACTACTTATCTCCACATCCTCTGCTATTCTACCCTGCTCTAACCTGAAGCACAAAAAATTAAATCCTGTCTTAATTTGCATTTCTGTAAATATACATAAGTATTAAAATATTCATTACTACTTTTTCCATTTTATGCATTGAAAATTATCTTCAAAAATTTATCTATAGGTATCTTAAAGTAAGAACCTCAAAATAAATAATACTAATTATTTTATGGCATAGCCTTGCTCTTCATAAATAATGCAGTTAAAAATATCATATAACTTTTATTCAAATAAGTCATAGTGTAAAAATATAGTAATTGCAAACCTCTAAATTACCATTTAATGACCAGTATTTATCAGTACAAAATGTACTGCATCGAACTAGCTTTTTTTTCTGTCATTAACTATGGGATGACTCTTTACTTTGTTAAGATCATTTCTCTATCTTGTTTCATTGCTTGCTTTTCTTCTGTTGGGAAATTATTAGGACCATGAAAATGAAGAGCTAAAGAGGAGGAAGAAAACATGTGTTACTTGGCCTTCCACACTGATCTTCACTAACCCATGTTTTCATGAGCACCAGATTCACCAAGTTTTCAAAGAGGAATAGCAAGTGTTTGATGATGAAGGAAGTTTGGATTTAATT
Source organism: Pseudorca crassidens (assembly GCF_039906515.1). NCBI lineage: Eukaryota > Metazoa > Chordata > Mammalia > Artiodactyla > Delphinidae > Pseudorca > Pseudorca crassidens. The sequence continues at coordinate 30,045,701 of NC_090312.1, forward strand.
TTCACTTTGAGACACATGGATACTATTCCCTGAAAAAATATTGGCATTCTGAAGATGTTCAAGCACTCTTACTCCAGCAGCTACCAATAGCTCCAACTGCATGTGAGGCTCTGGTGGCTCTGAGGGCTGTCAAAGCAGAGATGTTAGAAACCAGCTGCCTCCTTCATTCATCCTTTGAGATCAGCAAAGGTGGGGGTGGACTTTCCTGCCATCAAATCCTTAGAGCAGCAACTTGCACACAGAATTTGCTCTTACAGAAAAATGATTCAAATAATATGAGCAAAATAACAGCAGTAATAAGAAAGATAACTTGTCCTGCAATTTATTGAGCACTTTCCAGGTATCCAGGACTATTTCAATCGCATCTCATATATTATTTCATTTCATCTCTAGAACATAAGCAAGCAGACAGTTGTGGGCTATCCCCAGAGGAATGGCTTCAAGTAGAGTTATGAAGAACACCCTAAATCTTTAGAGCAGTTCAAAACCACCTTACAGACAAATATTTTAAAAGGTTGAGGTAGGACTTTTATAAGCGCAATGAATTCTATATGGGAAATCCTTCATTGATATATCATAGCAGTCCTTTGAATAAACATTAAGTTCAAGACACTGTATAGGTATGACCCAGAACTAGCAATAATCTTGTCCTCATCATTGATAAAATTGTTTCTTAACCATCCTAAAGTATATATCATGCATCAGAAATTTTAGATGTATGGGATTTTTTTATTCAGCATTCTTGTATTATTTAACATTTTTCCTTCTCCACTTCTTACATATATTAAAAAAATTTTTTTAATCAAGAAAAAATTTTCTGGGTAACTCTTCCTCCACTATCATGACCAACATTTTACTGTTTTTCTCCCCTAGAACTGGAACAGAGACTGATGTACCAGCAGATGTTTCTAATTCAGAATGTCTTACTCTTTCCAGGAAAGGAAAAAGTTTAAACTTAAGTAGCTGCTGTTTATCAGCAGACCAGGTGGAAGAAGAAGACTATCACCTTTTACAAAATATCTCTTCTTCATCTTTCCTTCTTTATTCTGGAAATTTTCTCAGTTCAGTCTTTGAGGTATATCTACTAATAGAGAGTTCAGATCATGGCTGTTGCCTGATCCTTCTTCCTAAGATCAAAGTAGACTAAACCACAAACTTGAACTTAAATAAGAAATCTAAAAGCATGCTATTCTGTGTTGAACATTTGCTGATTCAGGCAGACTTTTATCACCTTATTTTGGTTCTAGCACCCCAATTGTGCTTTAGGTAACCACCATCACCCCTATAAGCAGCTCATGTGCTTCAGAGAAGTATCTCCATGAGCAGCACATGTGGCTCAGGCCTAAACTAATTAGCGTTATGTGGGTCTGTGACTGGTTCAGAGATGGTAACATGATCTAATTAATAAGTTAGTGCAACTAGAAAAAAGCCTAAGACTTTAAATCAAAGGTTGAGGGAACAGGACAAATGCAGTACATTAATGGGGAATCATGTAGCCTGAGAGCTCCTGGAAGAAATTTTGGAACAACCAGGGAGAATCTCCTGAGACTGGAGCTGCGATTTTGGGGTATGTTTGTTACACACCATTATCACAATACCTTTGGTGTATTTGGCTAATACACCAAAGAAGGTAATAGGTCAGGTTCCAGATATTTGAGGTATATCCTCCTGACTTACCCTCAAATTAGAATATTACCAGCAAAACGTAAGATAGAGTAATCCAAGGCAGGATGATAACATTTTTAAACACTAGAAGAAACATGTTGTCTTTCTGTTAAGGTTGCTAAGCTTGGAGATTTTGAACCTGGCACCAGTGGCTGTCTTCCCTGACACAATGAGGAGTCTGTTGCAGAATGAAGCTAATCAGAGACAGTGATGAAAGGCAGATAGAGAAAGAAAGAGCAAAAAGGCAAAAGCAAAAGAGAGCATGAGTGCAAGAGAAAGCAGGAATGAGTGAGCAAATAAAAGAGGAAGAGTAATGATTTAGAAGAATCAGTTTCATATAGATAAAATTTAAACTTTTGCAGAAACACATTTTAGGTTACATCAACCCTGTGACTGGCATTTTTCAAATATGAAATACAGATACAGAAATTATATGTTTATTTAACCAGTAATCAATCAGTGATTTCCATCTAACACTGTTAGATGTTCTCATTAAACATCTATAAGTCAATGTCGACTCTAAATTTTTTTAAGTAAAAAAAGCTTAACATGTAAAAAATTACAATGTGTTGTGTAGGAACTGTCATATGGAGAAAGATAATAAGTGCTTAGGGAACACAAAAGAAAGAGATATTAACCCTGTAAGTAAATGAAAATGGGGAAGATATGGAAAAAGAATTCACATAAGGGACTTCCCTGGTGGTCCAGTGGTTAGACTCCATGCTTCCCCTGCAGGGGGTGCAGGTTTGATCCCTGGTGGGGGAACTAAGATCCCTCATGCTGCACAGCGCTGCCAAAAAAAAAAAAAAAAAAGAATTCACATAAGCTGTAGCTAAAAACCAAAGAATAAATAGAAGTTGGTAAATAAATAAATCGTGAATGAGGACAAGCGGAAGGCTTGCATTTGTACTGGAGACTTAAAATTCATGTAAACTGTATCAATTTAATAGCTTCTATTACCAGTATCCTGTGCACTCAAAAAGAGAAATAAAAATCTGCCTTCAAATGTCTATTATTATTATTATTATTTTTGAAGATATTGGGGGTAGAAGTTTATCAATTAATTAATTTATTTTTTGGCTGTGCTGGGTCTTCGTTTCTGTGCGAGGGCTATCTCTAGTTGTGGCAAGTGGGGGCCACTCTTCATCGCGGTGTGCAGGCCTCTCACTGTCACGGCCTCTCTTGTTGCGGAGCACAGGCTCCGGACGCGCAGGCTCAGTAGTTGTGGCTCACGGGCCCAGTTGCTCCGCGGCATGTGGGATCCTCCCAGACCAGGGCTCGAACCCGTGTCCCCTGCATTGGCAGGCAGATTCTCAACCACTGTGCCACCAGGGAAGCCCAAATGTCTATTATTAATACACCTCACTGATTTTCTTCAATCTTTTCTTCTTTAGTTAAAGCTTTAAATTATACTAAATATTTTCAAGAGAGGAGGTGAGCAAGGCTGACTTGATGTATGAGCCTGTGATATTAGACCTGCTCCAAAAGAAAACATCAGCCAAAAGAGATTGCACTAGCAACTACATGGCACTACTCAAAGGGCACCTGAATGGCTCCTGTTCCTCTTTCCTATTTCCAAATACTTCCTCAACCTGCTAACATGTTTTATTTCCTTTTGTCACCTTGCATTAAATCAGTCTAATTAAAGATTCATTTGAATGGTAGTGTTCATTTTTCACAGTGGAAAAAAAAAGATAAAAGGTGTAGGGGTGTGGGTAAGGGGGATGGGTTGTAGTCATTCACACCTTAGTTTAAACAGTTTGCTTTCCTCTTAACCACAACTTACAGTGTATAAGAAACCAATCCAAGTGCACATGGCAGTGTGTGGTTGGAATTATGAATTTTCTTACAGTCAAAAAGAGCTGGTTTGAATCTTGCCTCTATCACTTTGCTAGCTGTATGAGCTTGAGAAAATTGTTTAATGTTTGGGGTGTCTCAGTTTTCTTGTCTCTAAGATGAGAGAAACATGGTTACTACTATTGTTATATAATATACATACTTGACCAGCACAGTGTCCAGAGCTTGGTTAAGCAACCAATAAATGGTAGTTATTGATACTAGGGTGGAGAAAAAGAGGTAATTTTTTAGCAAGAGAAGTGAGATCCTGGGTGAACGGAAGACCACAAAGGCATACTTTGCCGTTTCAGTACTTTTGCCTGTGACAGGATCAGAGGTGCAGATTCAACAACGATGTGACAATCAAGGTGGAGTTGATGCAAATGTATTCAGTATTATCATGTGTTCCCGATTTTGGTGATAGAAATGTCACATGTAGTTCATTAATATTACATCAACATTTGATCTCAAATTTGATGGTTCTGGATTTTTGTTTTCACTATAACTTTCCTTCTTATGACTGTTCCTTACAGAGTTAGGCAGCAGCACTACACGGGTGCTTAAGGGAAGTGCAAAGAGTGTCTTAAACAAAGGTGAATATTTAAAATGTCTGTTTCCTGGACCGCTTTGCAAAGGTGTATTGGGTCGGCCAAAAAGACCAAAAAGACGTTTGGGTTTTTTCGTAACATCTTACCGAACTTTTTGGCCAACCCAGTATTTTACCAGATCCTGTTTTCAAAGCAGCTTATAACTGATACCTACAAGATTCCTCCTTTTAAAATATGTGCACATTGAGTACAAACTGAGCCTAAAATGTTATTTTTTTTTATGCTTGTCATGAGCATGTTAACATTCCCCAGTTGTCCATTTCAAAAGAACAGTGGGCCTATCCATGTTGTAAGTTTGCTGGACTCTTCCACAGGGCAGTCACTGTGCTAAGAGACAAAGTAGGGATGCTCTTCAGCGAACTTCACGCTGCTTAGACCAAACTCAAAGCCACACCCTTGAAAAGTGATAGAGTAAAACTGCATTTTAATTTCTGTTTTTCCAAAACCTGCCTAATGTAGTTAATTGACAAAAGCAACTGTATTTTCTGATCAGAGACATAAACTGTAAACCTCAAGGCAATTCTTCTCTTGCCAGTGGTTGCCCTTGATAATAAAATAATTACCACATTGACAGCATTCACTCAATTTCAACACTGAGAATTTCTCCCACAAAGCATGCTGGAGAAAAGTGCCAGGCCACAAGACAGTTAAATCGAATTATTTCTGCATTTCGCCCTGGCTTGGTTTAAGTATAAATGCCCATACTCTCTCGGTTATTCCACCTCTGAAAAGCACAGGGATTTTTTTTTTTTCTTTTTCAGTTTCAGTGTATAGCAGTATTGTTTATGGGACTTGCGACGCCACAGTTTTAAACCCAATATTTATCTTTTTAATATGAAATATTCAACCATTGTTTTGTGTATTTGACAGGGTTGGTCTCTGCCCTGAGACCATACCGAAATGTTTTTGTTTCTCTATGCTTTCTCTTGACCTCAGGCCTTGCTCATTCTGAGCTGCTGAGAACTCTCTCCCTGCCCACTGCTGCTCAGCTCATTTCACCCTCTAACTCCTGTTCACCATCCAGGTATTGGTTTAGTTATTACTTCCTCCAGGAAGCCTTCCCTAATACTTTAATTCTGGGTTAAATGGCATGAGTTCTGTACACTTTTCGCGTTACATTTCAATTGTCTCTTCACTTAGTTGAATTCTCCACTAGACTGAGTTTTCTGAGATCAGAGACACTACTTTGTTTATAGAATGTTTTTAGCAACTGGAAGGAACACAGTTTGTCATTTAACGAATATTTTTTAAAGTATATTTGATTTTTTGTTCTTTTATAGCTATTCTTTTCCTTCCTATCCTATGGTCAGTCAGCATTTGCTCCCCTCACCCATTAACTTTGGTTAACTTTGCTCCCCTCACCCATTAACTTTGGTTAACTTTAGCTGTGTGGTTTGCTTTAACCAATGGGATGTGAGCAGATATAACATATAACACATTTGGGCCAAAGCTTTAAACGCACTTGCATGATTGACACTCCTCTTCTTCCTGCCTTCCACGGTCAGAAAAGCATCTTTCATATAGTGGCTACTCCTCAGGCTTGATTCAAAGAGAGAAGACACTTGATGCAAGCTGAACCCAAAAGAGCCCAGCAGAACCCAGTAACATGAATGATAAATGACTGTTTGTTGTTGCAAGTTGCTAAGATTTGGGATTATTTGTCACCACAACAAAAGTTGATTAATAAAGAAATTGATACCTAGAAGCAAGGCATCAGTGTAACAATAATAAACTAATATATGTAGTATTTGCACTGTGCCTGTTATGGGAGCCCCTGATATTAGAGGAGGCTGGAAAAATGACAACCTATTGTATGCAATGGTGAAAATTTTGGTAATACTGTTACCTGAGATAACTTGAAAGGCAGAAAATATACCTATAAACTTTGCAAAGAATTTTCAAGATGGAATGTTGGTAGCCCAAAATTGCTTTTTAGGCTTTATAAGGAAGAATAAACTCAGAAAATAATTGGACTTTTTTCAATGGAATGGAAGAGAAAAGAAGAATGCAGAAGTCCAGAGACAGAGTTGAAAGATGTTACTGTTTCTCATCTCCAGCCAGTAAATTATTTGCAAATTAAAACAAGGCCTCAATGCAAAACCAAGTCAAGGGCATGGATAGTTGTTTTCTAGTTGTGTGTACATATTATTACACTGAATAATTTTAATTATTTTTAGTGAATTTAAAGCACTTCAGAAGTTTAGCAACTTGAGCAAATTCTGAATGCGAAATTACCATAATAACATGTAGGCAATTTTAAAGATAATATCAAAGAGATGTTTAAGTGGATAAATAGGAGCAGCTTATATTATCTGTTATCTTTTAGAAGCCTATTATACAGATCAGAAGGCAAAAGCAGTCTTTAAAAATTAATATTGTAAAGTGCCTATAAAGAGTTTTTGTCATCATAAATATGAAAAGTTAATATTTTCATCCTACTAAGTAAAAGTATGCCTAATTAATAATAATAAGATGAGGAGGAGGAGGAGGATTATGATTCAGGCTTGGGAGTAAAGATCAAATCAAGACTGTTGTCACCACACCATTTGTTAAGACCTCTGATCCCTTTAAAGTGATCCCCAGTAAGTCATTTCACTTGTACAAAATGGTTCTGGGTAAAGAAATCATAGATTGGCATAATGGAAGCCTAAAGAGTGCAAATTATCTGTAATTAAGCCTAGAAGTATGTCTGCTAATTATGGATCTGGCTATTGGCAGGAGGCACTAACAGGAAACAAAGATATCAAAGAAACTAACAATGTTTTTTTTTGTTTTAAGTTGTAGTGCCAAAATTGCTACCAGCCTGAATTAAAAGAGGTTGTGATTGTTTGAACAGTAAAACTACCCTTGAGCTCTCGACTTTTTTGACAGGATAAGGAAGCTGTTTGGCCTCCAAAAACAGAAGTTTCTCCCAAACAGGATATTGGAAAAGGAAGGACTTCCCAGAAGGTGAAGTCAAGAGTCATGAAGAACAATAGACTATGAAGCTACCTCCAGGAGACAAAATTGAAGATTGGTTAAACACAGTTCCTTACACTCAGGTTAGCAGACTTTATATAACAATTTCTCCATGGGATTTCAGAACTTCTGTGAATCAGTGACTGCTGGGTTCTCACCTTCTTCCCCTTCCTAAATGAGAGTGTTTACTGTGGTTACACTATTTTATTATGGATGTGTAGGTATGTATTTTATCATGGGTGGGTACAAATAACAAGTCTTTTAGGTCATAGGACTTTGGCTCAATAGAGCCACATTTGGGCATGATACAAACTCAAGATCCTGGATTTCAAGCTAGAGGTTTTGATTAGATCAGACCTTGGAGTATCTTTAGGATGGGGTGATTACATTTTTTTTACAGCAAGGAAGTGAACATTTGTGAACTTGTTCACAAGCAGGCTGTGGTAGATTACATTATGTCACAAATATTTATTCCCTCCATACCCTTGCCATGCTTCTCTGTGAGCACAGTCTATTTTCCTTTCCACTGACTTTGACCTGGGTCATATTACTTCCTTTGACAAATAGATTGTCTTAGAAGTTTTAAATGTGTTTGAAAATGTGCTTATACATTGTGCATGACTTGGTACCCAATCTTGATGTTTCCCTCCAAAATGAGAATAGCATGTCCAAGATACTAGCTTACTCCTTCAGCCTGGGCTATGGAATGAAAACGTAATTGTCATGGAGCCAAGGTCTAGCTCAACCAAAGTCAGCTAAACCCAGAAAAGCCCTCACCCTCATGAACTTAGGCAATCAATACAAATTTGTTGTTATAACCCACAGAGATATTGGGATTGTTTGTTACAGCAAAAGCTGGCTAACACAAGTTTTGAATGAATTTGTTGTTGAAGATAAAGAAGGAAGAATTATATTGTCTATAAAAATGCTTGGTTTATATAGGAAAACCATGTAAGAGTCTGAATGTACATAAATAAATGAACTCAATCAGAATTACTCACACGTGGAACTAATAGAGATACTATTAGGTTGACCAAAAGGTTCGTTCAGGTTTTTCTGTAAGGTGTTACGGAAAAACCCGAATGAACTTTTCGACCAACCCAATAGTTGAGTTGCTTGGTTATTTGCTACTTGGACAGTAGTTTATTTATTTATTTATTTATTTTTGGCTGTGTTGGGTCCTCGTTGCTGCACACGGGCTTTCTCTAGTTGCAGCGAGCGGGGGCTACTTTTCCTTGCGGTGAGCAGGCTTCTCATTGTGGTGGCTTCTCTTGTTGCGGAGCACAGGCTCTAGGCACGCGGGCTTCAGTAGTTGTGGCATGTAGGCTCAGTAGTTGTGACTCACGGGCCCTAGACCATGGGCTCAGTAGCTGTGGCGCGCAGGCTTAGTTGTGCCGTGGCATATGGGATCTTCACGGACCAGGGCTCGAACCCGTGTCCCCTGCATTGGCAGGAGGATTCTTAATCACTTCACCACCAGGGAAGTCCTGGACGGTCGTTTTGAAGTCAAAAGTAGTGACCTTAGATTCAGAGGCCTAGAGGGGATTTTTTTTTTTTTTTTTTTTTTTTTGCGGTACGCGGGCCTCTCACTGCTGTGGCCTCTCCCGCCGCGGAGCACAGGCTCCAGACGCGCAGGCCCAGCGGCCAAGGCTCACTGGCCCAGCCGCTCCGCGGCACGTGAGATTCTCCCGGACCGGGGCGCGAACCCACGTCCCCCGCATCGGCAGGTGGACTCCCAACCACTGCACCACCAGGGAAGCCCGTAGAGGGGATTTTGATAGGCTTTTTAGACATCTTCTTTTTAAAAAACTAATCAAGAGGTATCTATAGACCCAAAAGTCTGAAAGAAATTCCAGTATATGTTAGAAGATAGGTCAGTGTTTCCAAGGATGTTGATATTTAAAGAAAAGCCTGCAGATTTAAAAAAGGGAATGCCAATGTTGAATGTTTAAGACACTGATTTTTAAATATTTATTTATTTATTTTTGGCTGCATTGGGTCTTTTTGCTGAGCACAGGCTTTCTCTAGTTGCAGAGTGCGGGGGCTACTCTTCGTTGCGGTCCAAGAGCTTCTCATTGCAGTGGCTTCTCTTGTTGCAGAGCACGGGCTCTAGGCCGCATGGGCTTCAGTAGTTGTGGCTCGCGGGCTCTAGAGAGCAGGCTCAGTAGTTGTGGTGCACAGGCTTAGTTGCTCTGCGGCATGTGGGATCTTCCCGGACCAGGGATCGAACCCATGTCCCCTGCACTGGCAGGCCACTGCGCCACCAGGGAAGTCCCGAGACATTGATTGTTTAATGCCGTATATACATGCCAACTTGAGTAATGAGATTTTGTACCTGGAATGTAAAAATTATGTAGCTTGTTTTTGAATTTTCATCATCCTATAGTAGAGAGTACTTTTTAGATGGAAAAAAAAAAAGACAAGGGAGTTTTACTTAGAAGTATGTTCTGAATGACATGTATGTGTCACTGAGAAAAGAACCAAATTGATGAATGTTGTGGCAAAACCCCAGGGATTTAGGAGTTCACGACTTAATTAGAAGTTCCACATGTAGAAGGAAGTATCTAAATAGGCTTACTTAAGAAGGTCTATCATCTGACTACAGGACTGACTAATCCCTTTATTCATCTTTTTAAATGCTCTTGCAGCTGTGAGAGTTAGCATCATCAGTATAATTTCTAAATTCTAGAAAGATATTTTTACAAGAACTTGTCCCATCTCATGGATTGCTAGTTTTCTGAACTTTTAGATACTGTATCATATTCATAAAAATAACAGAAATGAAAAGATGTTTATATATATATATATATCCACAAGTATCCTTCTTAAAGGAGAATTCATGTATTGAGCCATTCATGAATCCATTATTTATTTGTTTATTTTTAACATCTTTATTGGAGTATAATTGCTTTACAATGGTGTGTTAGTTTCTGCTTTATAACAAAGTGAATCAGTTATACATATACATATGTTCCCATATCTCTTCCCTCTTGTGTTTCCCTCCCTCCCACCCTCCCTATCCAGGTGGTCACAAAGCACCGAGCTGATCTCCCTGTGCTATGCAGCTGCTTCCCACTAGCTATCTACCTTACGTTTGTTAGTGTGTATATGTCCATGACTCTCTCTCGCCCTGTCACAGCTCACCCTTCCCCCTCCCCATATCCTCAAGTCCGTTCTCCAGTAGGTCTGTGTCTTTATTCCTGTCTTACCCCTAGGTTCTTCATTACATTTTTTTTCGTAAATTCCATATATATGTGTTAGCATATGGTATTTGTCTTTTTCTTTCTGAGTTACTTCACTCTGTATGACAGACTCTAGGTCTATCCACCTCATTACAAATAGCTCAGTTTCGTCTCTTTTTATGGCTGAGTAATATTCCATTGTATATATGTGCCGCATCTTCTTTATCCATTCATCCGATGATGGGCACTTAGGTTGTTTCCATCTCCGGGCTATTGTAAATAGAGCTGCAATGAACATTATGGTACATGACTCTTTTTGAATTTTGGTTTTCTCAGGGTATATGCCCAGTAGTGGGATGCCTGGGTCATATGGTAGTTCTATTTGTAGTTTTTTAAGGAACCTCCATACTGTTCTCCATAGTGGCTGAACCAATTCACATTCCCACTAGCAGTGCAAGAGTGTTCCCTTTTCTCCACCCCTCTCCAGCATTTATTGTTTCTAGATTTTTGATGATGGTCATTCTGACTGGTGTGAGATGATATCTCATTGTAGTTTTGATTTGCATTTCTCTAATGATTAATGATGTTGAGCATTCTTTCATGTGTTTGTTGGCACTCTGTATATCTTCTTTGGAGAAATGTCTATTTAGCTCTTCTGCCCATTTTTGGATTGGGTTGTTTGTTTTTTTGTTATTGAGCTGCATGAGCTGCTTGTAAATTTTGGAGATTAATCCTTTGTCAGTTGCTTCATTTGCAAATATTTTCTCCCATTCTGAGGGTTGTCTTTTGGTCTTGTTTATGTTTCCCTTTGCTGTGCAAAAGCTTTGAAGTTTCATTAGGTCCCATTTGTTTATTTTTGTTTTTATTTCCATTACCCTAGGAGGTGGGTCAGAAAGGATCTTGCTGTGATTTATGTCATAGAGTGTTCTGCCTACGTTTTCCTCTAAGAGTTTGATAGTTTCTGGCCTTACATTTAGGTCTTTAATCCATTTTGAGCTTATTTTTGTGTATGGTGTTAGGGAGTGATCTAATCTCATACTTTTACATGTATCTGTCCAGTTTTCCCAGCACCACTTATTGAATAGGCTGTCCTTTCTCCACTGTACATTCCTGCCACCTTTATCAAAGATAAGGTGTCCATATGTGCATGGGTTTATCTCTGGGCTTGCTATCCTGTTCCATTGATCTATCTTTCTGTTTTTGTGCCAGTACCATACTGTCTTGATTACTGTAGCTTTGTAGTATAGTCTGAAGTCAGGGAGCCTGATTCCTCCAGCTCCTTTTTTCGTTCTCAAGATTGCTTTGGCTATTCGGGGTCTTTTGTGTTTCCATACAAATTGCGAAAGTTTTTGTTCTAGTTCTGTGAAAAATGCCAGTGGTAGTTTGATAGGGATTGCATTGAATCTATAGATTGCTTTGGGTAGTAGAGTCATTTTCACAATGTTGATTCTTCCAATCCAAGAACATGGTATATCTCTCCATATATTTGTATCATCTTTAATGTCTTTCATCAGTGTCTTATAATTTTCTGCATACAGGTCTTTTGTCTCCTTAGGTAGGTTTATTCCTAGATATTTTATTCTTTTTGTTGCAGTGGTAAATGGGAGTGTTTTCTTGATTTCACTTTCCAATTTTTCATCATTAGTATATAGGAATGCAGAGATTTCTGTGCATTAATTTTGTATCCTGCTACTTTACCAAATTCATTGATTAGCTCTAGTAGTTCTCTGGTAGCATCTTTAGGATTCTCTATGTATAGTATCATGTCATCTGCAAACAGTGACTGCTTTACTTCTCCCTTTCTGATTTGGATTCCTTTTATTTCCTTTTCTTCTCTGATTGCTGTGGCTAAAACTTCCGAAACTATGTTGACTAAGAATGGTGAGAATGGGCAACCTTGTCTTGTTCCTGATCTTAGTGGAAATGCTTTCAGTTTTTCACCATTGAGGAAACATCAACATCAGTTGGCTGTGGGCTTGTCATATATTGCCTTTATTATGTTGAGGAAAGTTCCCTCTATGCCTACTTTCTGCAGGGTTTTTATCATACATGGGTGTTGAATTTTGTCAAAAGCTTTCTCTGCATCTATTGAGATGATCATATGGTTTTTCTCCTTCAATTTGTTAATATGGTTTTCTCCTTCAATTTGTTAATATGGTTTATCACATTGATAGATTTGCGTATATTGAAGAATCCTTGCATTCCTGGAATAAACCCCACTTGATCATGGTGTATGATCCTTTTAATGTGCTGTTGGATTCTGTTTGGTAGTATTTTGTTGAGGATTTTTGCATCTATGTTCATCAGTGATATTGGCCTGTAGTTTTCTTTCTTTGTGACATCCTTGTCTGGTTTTGGTATCAAGGTGATGGTGGCCTCGTAAAAGGAATTTGGGAGTGTTCCTCCCTCTGCTATATTTTGGAAGAGTTTGAGTAGGATAGGTGTTAGCTCTTCTCTAAATGTTTGATAGAATTCGCCTGTGAAGCCATCTGGTCCTGGGCTTTTGTTTGTTGGAAGATTTTTAATCACAGTTTCAATTTCAGTGCTTGTGATTGGTCTGTTCATATTTTCTATTTCTTCCTGATTCAGTCTTGGCAGGTTGTGCCTTTCTAAGAATTTGTCCATTTCTTGCAGGTTGTCCATGTTATTGGTATAGAGTTGCTTGTAGTAATCTCTCATGATCTTTTGTATTTCTGCAGTGTCAGTTGTTATTTCTCCTTTTTCATTTCTAGTTCTATTGATTTGAGTCTTCTGCCTTTTTTCCTTGATGAGTATCTTCTTAAAGGAGAATTGATATATTGAGTCGTTCATGAATCCATTATTGACTAAGCATTTACTGAGTACCTGCTACATGCCAACCTTTCTTTTTTTTTTTTTTAATTTGAGTATAGTTGATTTACAATGTTGTTTTAGTTTCTGGTGTACAACAAAGTGACTCAGTTTTATATATATATATATATATATATATATATATATATATATATATGTTTTTTCCATTATTTATTATAGGATATTTAATGTAGGTCCCTGTGCTATACAGTAGGACCTTGTTGTTTATCTATTTTATATATAGTAGTGTGTATCTCCTAATCCCATACTCCTAATTTATCTCTCCCACACCCCCTTTCCCCTTTGGTAACCATTAATTTATTTTCTATGTCTGTGAGTCTGTTTCTGTTTCATAAATAAGTTCATTTGTGTCTTATTTTAGATTCCACATATAAGTGATATCATATGGTATTTGTCTTTCTCTGTATGACTTCCTTCACTTATTATGATAATCTCTAAGTCCATCCATGTTGCTGCAAATGGCGTTATTTCATTCTTTTTTATGGTTGAGTAGTATATACCACATCTTCTTTATCCATTCATCTGTGGATGGACATTTAGGTTGCTTCCATGTCTTGGCTATTGCAGTAGTGCTGCAGTGAACATTGGGGTGCATGTACATTTTCGAATTGTGGTTTTCTCCAGATATGTGCCCAGGAGTGGGATTGCTGGATCATACGGCATCTCTATTTTTAGTTTTTAAAGGAACCTCCATATTGTTTTCCATAATGGCCACACCAATTTCCATTCCTACTAACAGTGTAGGTAGGTGTTCACTTTTCTTCACACCCTCTCCAGCATTTGTTATTTGTAGACTTTTTAATGATGGCCATTCTGACCAGTGTGAGGTGGATCATGCCCACCTCTTGATAAACTGAGATGGAGTATAAAAGAAATGACCATCTACTCCAGGAGCTTATAATTTAACAAGTGTGTCAAGATTTATATGTATGAAATAATTAAGTAATAAACTCATGGTGATAAATGATTTTTGTTTTAAAAACAATGGTTCAGGAAATAAATTCTTTGGACTGTTAGAGACTGGGATAAATAAAAGGAGGGCCAGGGCAGTTTCATAGAGGAGTGAGACAGATCAAAGAGAAGTCTGATCTTACGGTTGGGTGGGATTTGTTTAGGTGAGTTCTAACAGCAAGAATAAAGATGTAAACATAGGAAGCAGTAAAGAGAGTACAGCAGTATCTTAAGGAAGCTAAATTACTGAGAGGCTTAGGGCTAAAGGAAATATGTTGTGTGCCGTATTTATACTTGAAAATGTCTGCTTGCTTCACAGACAACAATGTTGCAAATGGAGACTATGACTGGCACAAGTAAGATGAGGGTAAGCATGCCTGTCAGGGTCCCGGGGCCTCTAGCTTCTTTGGCATCTTTTGCCAGCTCAGTAGGTATCCCAATTAGCTAAGAGAGAAGCATTTCTAGGACACAGAACTTTTCCTATGAAGAGTTAGAGTTAGTTCTAGTTGAGGAGTACCAGTTTGTGTGATCCCCATCGTATTAATGAAAATAACAAAACACCGTTCGTGAACATACATTGCCCATGTCTTCACTGAGCTGTTGCTGCTTGGAATGGGAGAAACTCTTTATTGTACTTGAATGGGGAATAAGTGCATAGGTACTAGTATTATTTCGTTCTGTAGAGAGCACAGTCAAGAGATTCCTTATGCCAAGTGATTTCAGCTTTTTTTTTTTTTTTTTGTGGTACCCAGGCCTCTCACTGTTGTGGCCTCTCCTGTTGCGGAGCACGGGCTCCGGACACGCAGGCTCAGCGGCCATGGCTCACGGGCCCAGCCGCTCCGCAGCATGTGGGATCTTCCCGGACCGGGGCACGAACCCGTGTCCCCTGTATCTGCAGGCGGACTCTCAACCACTGCGCCACCAGGGAAGCCCGATTTCAGCTTTTTTGCCTGTGGTCCTCAGTAAGAAATACATTTTAAATCACAATCCAATATACACATTCATAACTATGTCTATATTGATATACGTTAAACATACAAATTATTTTAAGACATTATATACTTTATGTTCATCTGGATAAGAGTAGGCTGTGTTTACTGTTTACTGTAGTTGTGCTGTGAGAGGCTATAAATTTCCTTTAGTGTCTTGCTTTTGTCTCCCCTTTAGTCTTTGGGTTTTCACAGAAACTTCTTTTTTTTTTTTAAGATTTATTTATTTTATTTATTTTTGGCTGCGTTGGGTCTCAGTTGTGGCACTCAGGATCTTCCTTGAGGCATGTGGGTTCTTTCGTTGTGGTTCGCAGTCTTCTCTCTAGTTACGGCGTGAGGGTTTTCTCTTCTCTGGTTGTGGCACGCAGGCTCCAGAGCATGTGGGCTCTGTAGTTTGCAGCATGTGGGCTCCAGTTAAGGCGCTTGCGAGCTGAGTAGTTATGGCACGTGGGCTTAGTTGCCCTGTGGCATGTAGAATCTTAGTTCCCTGACCAGGGATGGTACCCACATCCCCTGCATTGTAAGGCAGATTCTTTACCACTGGACCACCAGGAAAGTCCCGAGACTTCTTAAATAGGATTTGAGCCTTATAGTTCTTTTAGCTGTAATCTCCTGATATTATACAGGAATCCTGTGGATGTTGTGGTAAGATACAGGGGAGGGAAAGTATTCTATAGTCCTATGATTAGGTCTCAGTCTTTTAGTGAGCCTGGATTGGGTGTTGCCCTTTCTCCAGATCAGTTAGGCTTTTGTGAAATCCCAGTTAGGCTCTGGTCAAATAGTTTCCTTTAAGGGTAGACCTTGTTAAGAAGAACAGAGAGTTCTGGGTATATTTCAAAATGGTTACTTTCCCCCTTTTCCTGCTGAAAGCACTAGGGGATTTGTCTCCCATCTACACAGTGAGAAGATGATAGAGCTCCTAGAAGTAAAGCTCAGAAAAGCCTGAGAATCCCTTTAAAATTGGGCCCTATGGAGTTTTTAACTCTCAAGTTTTGGGAGTTATAATTTTCAAACATTGAGGCACTTAGCATTTCATCAATTACAGTTTAAAGAATTCCTACCAATCCTGGCTCCTGCTGCTGGCTTCTGCTCCTGGGCTTCTGTTCCTGGTAGACTGTGATTCTCTGTATCTTCCTGTCTGTCTCTCAGGTTTGGGGAGTAACAATTTATCCTTTGGCCTCAGATCTCTGATATATCTAAGAATTGAAGACTTTCAGTTTGTTCAGCTTTTTTCTTGTGAGGATTGGAGTGGCAACTTCTAAGCTCTTTCAGTACTTCATTATATACAATGAATACTATTTTTTCTGTTCTACTTAATTGTATCTCTTTTTAAAAATTGCTTGTTACAACCCACTAAACTGGGTTACTTTTATGGTTATACAAGTTTTAAAGGAAACACAATTGAATTCTTCTATAACCTGAAAGGGGGAAAACTATGACTCCAGAAGTGATAAAAATGATGAAGTTGATCAGATAAAATTTAAAATGTGATAATAAAAACAGCCAGATTTTTAAAAAAATGATTAACTGGGGAAAAGTATATGTTACAGACAAAAGGCTAATGTCTCTAATATATATAAAAGCTTCTAAAACTAAAGGAAGAAGACAACCCTATAGTAAAATGGGCTAGAAATATGAGCAGAGCTCTTAGGAAAAAGAAATGCACGTGGATCTTAAACCTAAAAAATGGTTTCAACCACGTTCATAACAATAAAAGTATAATTTAGAACTTCACTGAGTTGCTATTTCTTTCTTATCAGTTTGGGAAAAATCCAAAAGTTTGACAGCATACTCTGTAGATGAGGCTGTGAAGATATAGGCACCCTAATACATTGTTATAGAAATACAAGATGTTTTAACTCCTATAGAGAGAGGAATTGGTCAATATATATCAAAATTATACAAATGCTTACCCTTTGACCTAGCAATCCATTCCTAGGAATTGACCACAAAGATACATTGGGAAAAGTACAAAAAGGTAGGTTTACGAGGAATTCATTGAAGTACTATTTGTAAAAACAAAAACTGGAAACAACCCAAGTGTCTATTAATAGGGGATGGGTTAAATAAAACCATGCTATATCGATACAATGGCATACTTTGCAGCTGTAAGAAGGAATGAGTAATAGCTATAAATACAACTATAGCATGATCTCTGTGATATACTCTATGATATGAAGTTAAAAAAGGAGTGTTTATAGTATACTGCCATTTATCTATAAAAGTGGGAAATAACATTCCCTTATATTAAAAATAAAGGAAAAAACAACAAATGCTGGACAGGATATAAAGCAACAGGAACTCATTCATTGCTGGTGGGAATGTAAAATGGTACAGCCATATTGGAAGACAGTTTGGTAGTTTCTTACAAAACTAAATATACTCTTACTGTATGATCCAGCAATCACACTTCTTGGTATTTACCCAAATAAGTTGAAAATTTATGTCCACACAAAAACCTGCACACAAATATTTATATCAGCTTTATTCATTATTGGCAAAACTTAGAAGCAACCAAGATGTCTTTCAGCAGGTGTAATGATTTGAATGTGTCTTCCTTCAATTAATTTATATGTTGAAACCTAACCACCAAGGTGATGGTATTAGGAGGCAGAGCCTTTGGGGAGTGATTAGGTCATGGGGGCAGAGCCATCATGAATGGGATCAGTGCCCTTACAAAAGAGGCCTGAGAAAGCTCCCTTGCTCCTTCTACCATGTGAGGTTACATTGGGAAGTCAGCAGTCTGCAACCCAGAAGAGGGTCTTCACCAGAACCCAACCATGCTGGTACCCAATCTTGGACTTCCAGCCTCCAGAATGATGAGAAATAAATTTCTCTTATTTATAAGCCACCCAGTCTGTGGTATTTTGTTATAGCATTTCTAATGGACTATGAAATGTAGGTAGATGGATAATCTGTGATGCATCCACACAATGGAATTTAATTCAGTATTAGAAAGAAATGAGCTATCAAGCCATGATAAGTCATGGAAGAAACTTAAATGCATATTACTAAGTGAAAGGAGCTAATCTGAAAAGACTACACACTGTATGATTCCAACTATATGACATCCTGGAAAAAGAAAAACTATGGAGATAATAAAAGGATCAGTGGTTGTCAGCCATTAGAGAGGAGGGAAGGATGAGTAGGTGGAGCACACAGGATTTTTAGGGCAGTGAAACCCTTTGAATAATACTATAATTGGGGATATATGTCATTATATATTTTTCAAAATCCACAGAATATACCAATAGTGAACCCTAATGTAAACTATGGACTTTGGGTGACAGTGATATGTCCATGTGTCCATGTAGGTTCACTGATTGTAATAAATGTACCATCTGGTGCAGGATTTTGATAGTGGGGGAGGCTGTGTGTATGTGGGGGTGGGGGTATGTAGAGAATCTCTATACCTTCTCAATTTTGCTGTGAACCTAAAACGTCTCTAAAAAATAAAGTATATTTATTTATTTTTTAATAAAGAAAACAAACCATACAAATGGTTGCCAACAAGAGAAAAAAGAGAATAGGCTGCAGGACACAGAAATAGAAG
This sequence comes from Pseudorca crassidens, assembly GCF_039906515.1. Lineage (NCBI taxonomy): Eukaryota > Metazoa > Chordata > Mammalia > Artiodactyla > Delphinidae > Pseudorca > Pseudorca crassidens. Next base: position 30,064,293 of record NC_090312.1, read on the forward strand.
TTGAATTTTTTAAAAAATTTCTTGTTATATAGAGTTGACTTTGGAATTATGTAAGTATTTTACATAATTATAAGAAAAAATAAAGTTGGAGTGGGACTCAGTTTCTAAAAGTAAAAAGTGAAGTGAAAGAAACAAATGAACCTAACTTATATCCACTTTAATTCTATAAACATAGAGGAACAATTCTAACTGATTTAAAACACAGTAATTTGACTTTATATCCCTAGTGTAGGATAACCTAAGGATAAAGAAACTGCAAATAAAAGAATCTTGCTTTGTTTTTAGTAATCATTATACTTGTGGTAGTGTTTATGTTAATATTCTGAGACTACGTGTAGTACAGAAAAGCAAATGAGTAAGTTGAATTCACTGAGAACTGAGATTTTTTTGGCATAGGAGAAGACACAAGTATAAACTACATGAAGTTAAGGCAAATCTCTCTAGCCTAGTACCTAAATTGGAAGTATTAATATAGACTCATCTTATCTTTTTAAAAATGCACACTTTCTAATTGTGTCTACTAAAAAGTTCTAGAAATAATGAACCTAGTATCAATGAGTACTCTTAAAACACAGATTGTGTTCTCTAAATACCATTTCCCACTAAAAAGAATTAGTGATTCTTAGACAGATGGCTGATTCCACTGCCGTAACAGGAAATGTACTGAGGATCTTTGAACATTTTGTTAACCAGAAGGCAAGAAAATTATCAAAAACTACTGGGGTCTTGTCAAAAAGATAAGTGCAATGGATTGATACAAATCCAATATATTTAAATTTATAAGTTCAAAATGATACTTTTAAAAAACTTTATTGATTGTCAATATCTTTTAAATGGACTATACATCAGGGAAAGCAAATAATTGATGTCAAGAAGTTTTACTTTACGGAAGTATACCAGCTAATAAACAATAAAGGAATGGTGGAATTATAATATCACTATTTACAGTCCCTAATAATTTAATAGATCTAGGCAATAATCACAGTGGCTGCTAACATCACTGAAAGTGAGACAAACAGACATTATGTAATTCCTGGGGAAGTACAGAACATCACCCAAGAAGAATTCTTGCTAAAAAATCAAGCCCAAATCTGTCAACACCTCTAAATCTAACTACCAATTTATAGGAAATAATGGGGATGGATGAACACATTAAATGACACCATGAGAATACAAGCAAAATGCGGGGAGTAGCGACTCCACAGAAAAAACCAACTACTGGCTTTCTTCAATAACCATACTGAAGAAAAAGAGAGAGAGAGAGAGAAGAGAGAGAGAAGGAAAGAGGGAGGGAGAGAGATGGGGAAAAAGAAAAATTGCAAGTAATAAAAGAGATGGAAAAGAAACCTATATATAAAAAGAAAATAAAAAGATATAACAACTAGTTACAATGTATAGACATCATCTGGATCTTAATTCAAATAATAAACCATTAAAAAAAAAACACTCCAAGAGATAACTGGAAATATTTCAACATTGTCTGGATATTTATGATATTAAAAAAGTCATTTGCTGAGGTAATGATATTGTGGTTATAGTTGAAAAAAAAAGTATACGTACATATACAAATACATACACTCAGAAATATTCACAGATTAAATTATACGGTGTCCAGAATTTGCCTAAGTATTTTAGAGGTGGGGTGATAAAGAGTATGGGTATAGAGAGGAAGCAGTACTGGCTGTGAGTTGATAACTGCTGAATTGTTGAACTGGGTGATGAATGCTCTCCCATTTATACTCACAGGATTTTAATTTATGAAGGCGAATCATTGCCAACACAGAGCTAATGCCATTGAAAGAAGATTTTTATTACTTACATTTTCTAAGAGGAGGGGCACACTGTGCTACACAAGAGAAGCATCAGGTGGTCAGAAGACAGAAGACAGGAACAAGGGGAAGAGCCTGTAGCGGGGTTTACATGAGGAAGGCGAGGGAGGGTAGGGTAAACAGCTTGGGATTGGCCAGTTTGAATAATTCTGGCAGGCTTTGTACTATAGGGATGGTCTCTAGTTACTTGATAGCTGGCCCTGGGATGATTTAGGGCAGGAGAAATACTGGCTTCATATGTGAGAGTTAGATAAGGAGGTGGTTGGCTTGTGTATGAGAAGGGGCTCCCAAGTAAATTATTTACTATCTTTAGGAATTAGCTAGCTCTGGAAGGGGCAGTCGGTCCCCAGGTCTGTAAGACCCCCAAATGCCAGCATATCAATACAGAAAAGAAAATATAGTTAAAGTAATTGGCCCCATGGTGAACAGATGCCAATAGACAAATACAGAATCTAAGAAAATACATACATGGGGTACATTACATTGTTTTCTCTATAATTATATATGTTTAAAATTTTTCTTAAAAAATTTGACTTAAAAAAAAAACAACTAGAAAGGGGACTTCCCCAGCGGTCCAGTGGTTAAGACTCCGCACTTCCACTGCAGGGGGAATGGGTTTGATCCCTGGTCGGGGAACTAAGATCCCACATGCCATGCAGTGCAGCCAAAAAAAATTAATTAATTAATTTTTTAAAAAAAGAACTAGAACATGATAGTGTAAACAGGTTTTTTTTTTTTCCAAAGAGAGCTACAACAATATCACCCATTTCACATGTTCTTTAGCAATGTGGCCTTGCTACTTTCCTATCAGGAGGTAGAGTCTATTTCCTCTACCATTGAATTTGGACTAGCCTTGGTACCTATTATGACCAATGGGAGATGTAATGCTTTGACTTCTGAGCCTGGGCCTCAAAAGTTATACATCTTCTATCTTTGCTTCTTATAATGCATCTTCTGGGAATTCAGCCATTATGCTGTGAGGAAGCCCAAGCAGCCACATGGAAAGACCTATGTGGAGAAATACCAAGGTCCCTGACTACAACCTCAGCTGAGTCCCCAGTCAGGAGCCAGAAATAACTTGCTAGACATGTGAGTGAGACCATATTAGACCTTTAGTCTTTTCAGCACCCACACTGACAACAAGACCCCTGACAAAGAAGAGAACCTATTTAGCCAGTCACTGCTCGAATTCCTGATGCATAGAATCATGAATAAATAAACCATTTTTGTTTTAAGCAATTAAGTTTGAGGTACTGTGTTACATAGTGATGAATAACTGATTTAAAAATATAAGAACATCTTGCAGAGGTCATTACTTGCTTATGAGAAGAAAATAAAGAACTATAATATGGATGTGATCTTTAAGGAAATGAATAAAAATAAAGGTGAATTTAATTTAAACACCAAAAAAATTGATTTCATGATCCATGAAATTAAAAAAAAATACTGCCTGAAGTAATGCAAGGCAGATGGTCAGTAAGTGGTTCAGAGCTGGAAATATCTTTACATTTTTAGAACAGTGAGGTCTACTTAGCTGGAATAAATAACAAAATTAGAAAAGTAGCAAGGAACTAGATGGGGGAAGGTCAATAGAGGCATTAACCTTAAATGTCTCAGTTAATAGTGCAGACTTTATTCAAGAGGCAACAGGAAGTTGGCTGAAGATTCTGAGCAGGACAGTGACATGATTTAATCAGTATATTAACAAAATTATTGAATAGTTGTTTTAGAATGGATTGGTTTAAGAAAAAACTCAACACAGCAGGGCCAGTTAGGATGATTTCCAGATATGAGGTTATGAGAATTTAGACTATGGAGATATTAAGTACATACAAATTCAAGAAACAATCTAATAAATAATTAAGAGATGACTGAAAGGGTAAAGGAAATGAAGAAGGAAAATCCAGAGATGATGCTGAGATTCTGAGTTGGGATGAATGAGAAAACTGTGGTGACACTGATAGAAAAAAATTGAAAAGAGATATTGGGTTGAAAGATGATGAAAATGTGGTTCTAGACCTACTGAGTTAGTAGAATATCCAAGTAGAAATACTCCATGCCCAGTTTCTGGCACAAAACTGAATTAAGGTGTGACATTATCAACCGCAATATTAATCAGTATTTCCCAAAATGTGTTTCTCAAATTCCCCATTCAAAGAGTTTGAGACCAAATAAATTGGGAAAATGTTTGCTCCTTCTTGGATATCCATAGTGCACATTACGGTAATGAACACTCAAAATGATCCTTCTGTAAGGAAACCTATATAATTTTGCTAAAGCAAAGCATTCCAAACTGTGGTCAACCTTTGACATACTTTATATCATGACATACTTGGAAAATACAAGAGGAGACTCATCAAGAATAAACCTATTAGCTAAAGTCAGAACACAGAGTCAGTCAAAAATGGAAAAGAAGATTGAGAGTGATGGTCAGGGGGTTAAGAACTGAACTATGACAGAGGAGAGGCTGGAGAAGGGACTGTCTGACAAATGGAAGATGATCGTGGAAGTTCAGTGCCAGAGAAGATCACAGGAGCCAACCTTCAAGTGGGTTTCAGAAGGACAAGGTGGTCATGTGCTGCAGAAATGTTAAGAAGGCCAAAGCCAAAAAAAAGAGGATTAGAAAAGGTAATTGGATTTAGTAAGAGGTCAGTTGTCACCCTTGAAAGAGTTTTGATGGAATGGTTTGAAGGAAAATGTATAATAGAGGCCAAAGAAGAAGTATGTTGTGAGGGAAATGAATATGAATAATAGATAATGATTGAAAGGAGAAGAGTGACTCCATGAGTTGTCTGTGTCAGTTGAAAAATTACCAATAGTAAGAAATCTGTGCCCATGCAAAGACTGATGAGAATATGCCAATGAGGCAGTCCAGGAATGATGCTGGAGAGTGGGAATAATTTATCTGGGGAGTAAGGAACATTTTTAGGGTAATGCCAAAAGAGGGCTGAATAGATGAAATGAAAGAGAAGAACTACTAAGGGTCAGAATTGTTGGGTAAAGGAGGCAGATAACAAGGGAGAAGGCTGTACTCAGAGAAAGAAAACCAAATGCATGCCCCCTTGGAAGAGGAGCAATGCCAGGCTACGTTAAGGACAATAAAATCTGGGAGACTGAGAAAGTCATTTAGGTAAATGTTGAATATAAAATGGAAAGGAATATAAATGTATATTCTTTAATAAAATATATTCTTTAGTACATATAAGAGGAAAAGTTTGGAAAGGATGGTATGATCTGCCCCCTTATTGTTTACTTATTAGTTTATTTCAGTTGCTTATTAAAGATAAGTCCTTCCCATTGAACTCTAAGTTCTATAAGGCAGACCTTGGTCTGTCTTGTATGTTTTTGGGCCACTTATGTCTAATAATGCCTGGCACATAATAGGTGATCGGTAGATATTGGTTCAGAATTTATAAGATGTGCCTTGGTCCAGGAGACAGAGTGGAAGTGTGGGGTACAAATGATAGCAATCAATATTTGATTATAACAGAAGAGGAAGTCTAGGTCTGTGAGTGGGGAAACTTGCCTAATTAATAAACATTTTTGAGTTGTGAAGCTGGGCATTACCTCTCCGATCATCTGATCTTGATTTCTGTTTCTAAGGAAGGCTCATTTAATTTCCTAGCCTTAAGAAGCAAAGTCAACCAAGAAAGACTCATAACACCAAAAAAAAAGCCTATATTTTATTTCATCATCTGGGTTTTTACCGTTACCCAAATACAAAGAATATGAATATATTTTCCCCCTTCACAGGTCATTCCCATTTCCTACTAGTTGCTGCATCATCAGTCTTTTCAAGTCATCATTCCGATAGTGCGTGATCTCTCACCCTCCACTCCCAGTGTCAGCTCCAGATACACCCAAAAATACAAGGCCACTGTGAGAATTTTAAGCTTTTTTTTTTTTGAGAATTTTAAGCTTTAAAACACCTGATGAACATGAAATGTGGTAGAGAGCAGAGGCATTTATGTAACACTTTTCAGTTGTGCCAATAGGTCTTACTGTTTCTGACTTAAGAGGCTGACTCTTTTAAGACCAACAAATCATGTAGGACAAAGCATCAACTTTGGGTCAATGATTCAGACTTAGTTTTGAATCTCCAAACCACTGACTTGCTTGCTAGTGACTCTAGTTATTCAACTATATGCAGTGGGGATGATAATAACTTATAGTTTCGGGTTGTTTAGAAAGTTGCAGATAACATCTGTAATGTACCTGGTACAAAGCAGACACTCAGTAAAGAAAAGCTACAAAAGTTTTTATCCAAATTCTCTGTTTAGATAGCCAAAATACCACCATTAGGGCCACAGTAAAACACCGTTAAGTCTCTGGCCATGGCAAATGAAAAAGTGCAAATGAAGATGAGTCTAAATACAGAAAACTATTTGAAAATCTGTTTACGAAACAGTTAGATCTCACATCCCTCACTCCACTGTAAACTGCATGACAACTGCAGTCTTCATCTTTAGTAGAGGACTGAAGGTATTTCTCTGGAAAGAGTAAAACAGAAGGTCTCTGGAGCAGGTGATACCAGAGATACTAGTATCCCTAATATCACACTAAAATTATGGAGATTAAATCAATGTTTACATACCAAATGTAGAGCTATCCTTCCTTCTTCCCTCATTCAGATTCCAGAACTCTGAAAGACAGGTCTCTATCCTGCAGGCAAGGGATTGGAATTTTCTTTGGGCAAAGTGACCAGCCCAAAAGAAGAGACTAAAGACGCTGAACATCAGAAATTTAGTGAAAAGGCTAGACCACCAGTAGTGAGGTCCACAATTGACAAGCACCATCCAAACACTCACACTTGGTCTGGTTTTCAATGCCCCCTTTTAAAAAAAAAACCAAAGCAACTAAGGATTACCAGACAAACAAACAAACAAACAGCATAGAAGAAAAGTTCTCTTTAAAAAATCATCATAAGTTGATGAATATTATAACCATGAGGCAAGGTCAGTATGCTATTAAAAAAGGGGGGGAGCATTCATAATTTTTCTTAAAGAGCTTTTAGAATTTAAAAAAGATGCTAGCAGAAATTAAAAAAAAATAGAAAGGCTGGAAAATAAAAATACAGAAACTTTTCAGGTAATAGAGTAAAAAGACAGAAAATAGGAGAGAAAAGATAAGTAATTTAAGAAGTCCAATACCCAAATAAAAAATTTTCCAAAGAGAGAGAATGGAAAATACAGTAGAAGAAATCAACAAAGGATAATCCAAAATAATTTCCCATAACTGAAGGATATGAATTTACAGATGCAGAGGGCCTGCTGGATGTACAATGCCTTAGCACACTGGAAAAAATAGATCCATACTAATGTCTATTATCATGCATTTTCTGAACACTGGGAGCAGGAGAAAATTCCACTCATTTTCAAAGAGAAGGTACCTAGTAGAGTCAGGTATCAGAATGGCTTTGGACTTCTCAACAGCAGCCCTGGAATCTAGAAAACACTGAAGCAATGACTTTAAAATACTGAGATTGCTAATCTAAGTATTTAGACAAACTAGTAGTTTGACATACTAGTAGTATGACAAACTACTAATCAACTGTGAGGGAAACTAAGTATATTTCAGACATCTAAACTCTCCAAAATTGATCTTCTATGAACCCTTCAGTAAATTGTTAGAGGTTACATTTCACTAAATGAGAGCATAAACCAAGAAAGAAAAGATACAGGATATTAGGAAAGAAAAGATACAGGCTATAGAAAAAATATAGAATATTAGAAAAAGTCAAACTAATCTAGGAAAGATTTCTTTAAGAAAGATGAAATTGGTAGAATACTTAATATGTCTGGATGTATTTAGAGGGATATAAACAACTAAAAGTGATTGAAATTGAATTATATATTTGAGTATACATATATATTAACCAAAGGATTATGTATATAAAATCACTAATAAAAAAAAATGACAATGAACTCTAATGAAAGGAAAGTAAAATTAATCCTATATATTATGTGGCTCAGCAGGAAATGTTGTTTACCTAGGTATAACAATGCAAACCTTGAATGTTAATATAACTTAACATGATGTAACTATATTGGAGGAAGAGAGCACAGGGAGCAAATATATAGGTGGGGGAATAGAGATACAGGCAGTAGGGTGAATGGTTTTATTTATTTATTTATTTTTTCCAGTTACCTTGGAGTTTATTTAAACTAAGAGAAAAAGGTCATAATGTTTTCATGCAATACATACTTCATTCTTTAAATAACAATTGTGAAAAATAACAGAAAGAATTAAAGAATGCTGTATTTGTGATCCATGCAAAACACCAACATTTTGGGTTATACATAATTTAAAGAAATGTCCCAAACACCTTTCAAAATACTGTAGTAGCCAATACATAGAGGCATGCCTTAGGTGGCCATAGGAATGCAGTTTAGAAAATAAAGGAAAAAATCACACTGTAACTACTCAATTTCTTCAAAATCACTGAGCAAGAAAAGCAACAATGAACTTCCATACCGCCTTTACATAACTTCTTTACAGTACCTTGACTTAAATCCAAGAGCGAAAGTTGACTCTCCTCCTCTATTTTTGGTAAACAACTGCATGGTAAACTTAGACAACTTTTTCCCTGGATTTTACCTGGGAGTGGCCTTTTAAATTTTTTATTTAAAAGAGGGCAGGTTTGGCACTTTTATGCTGATGTCACAAATGTTAATATTTCTTGGGATCTCAGGAAGATTCATATTCGTTACAGCTGATACAGCACTGGCTGGAGCTCCCGCTAAGCCAGCCTCAGATTTCTCTAGTTTATTTTGTGCATCAATTTGTTTAACAGTCTCATTCATGTTGGTCTCCAATACCATTCCCCCCACATCACCATGTCTGCAAGAATATTGTGAACCTTGTCTACATGGAAAATTAAATCCAGTTCACAGACGTTTTCAAAACACTTGTCTAATGTTTCCACAAATACTTGAATTAGATCTAAAATGCCAAGTTCACTTTCTGAAGAATCCACACAGAAGACAAAATATAATGTTGCATAATGTCTATAAATCAGTTTGTTGTCAGATCCTGCAATTAATAATCCTTCTTCTAGGAAATTACAGCATTTTCATCTCTCTTAGATACCAAATGGAATGTCTCCCTGATGATTTGCTGTTGTGTATCTTCACTGTAGGGCTGGTAGAACTTGGAGAGCCGCGGCTTCCCTTGTTTGTTAAAGATGAGGATCGCCTTGATCATGGCTGAGCAGGGCCGACCGGGTGGGAGCTGGGGGCCAGGGTGGGGGCAGGCGCGCGAGCCTCGCCTCGGGATCTCGCTGGCGATCCTTCCCCACCGGGTGAACAGTTTTAAACAAAAACATATGCTAAATACTCATCTGGACAGAGATGACACGAGATAAAATCTACACGATGTAGCGATAAAGCCAAGTTATTTAGAACTATTCAGGTAAATTTTAAATAGTGAAAAGAAATAAAATGATTGCTTCTGGGAATTAGAAAATAGAGGAGCAGTAAGGGAGAGGGAAGTGTTGCTTCAAAGAATCACTTAACTCTTTAAGTTTACTATGTGCATGCGTATCTTATATAAAAATTTTAAATATAAAGAAATTAAGAACGGAAAAAGAAACAGCTAGCTAGCTAGCTTAAGATTCTTCATAATTATAATTTTGATATTGTCTATGGCCACACCACCCTGAATGTGACCAATCTTGTCTAATAATTTTGATGTTATCCTCTTCTCTGATGAAAAGCAAGAGGAAGGCAGTTGGCTTTTACAAAGAGCTTACCATTTTGAACAAATGATGTAAATGGTACTCTAAAGCGAGGTGAAGAATGAACGTATAGATGCATTGAAATTGTCTGCATCTGTGTGTGGAGAGGGAGGGCAAAAGCCCTAGGGACATGGACTGTCTAACTAAAAGTGTAATATTCCTATCAGTAGTTCCTGATGAAATAGATTAAAAAGATAGACACAAAGTGAGGTAATATTTAATAATTTGCAGGGTTCCTAGAATCATTGTTCAATATTAATTTTTAAGTCTACACTGCCACATATTTCTTTGATATTTAGCTTGAATTGAGTTGAATCCAGTGAAATGTCAAATATGTGAGTCCCATTATTTTGTTTGGTCACACATTGATAAGACAGTATTTCTGTACAAATTTGTTTACAAATGTTGTGATATTATTATGATTTTCCTTAAAATCAAGCACGTTGTAAAAAATGATTTATAGATGTTTACAATAGAGCTTCCTACTAAAGACAGTACTTGGCTTTTCTGGCATATTTTTCAAAACTTTAATGATTAAATAGTTCTTAAAAATGAAATATATATATATATATCCTCAATTCTCAATAAAAAAGTAGAAAATATTTATATATGATACCCTCAATTCACAATAAAAAAGAAAATATTTCATTTTTAGGAACTATATATATATAAAATCATTTTAAGAAGTTATCAAACACCATTCACATTTATCATTTAAAAAGAATGATTATTTTGCCTACTCTAGCCTTAAAAAATCCAGGGGGAAAATACAAAAAATGTTCTTATATTTTGGCAATTTTCTTACTTAAGTAAGGTGTTACTTATATTGGTGGTGTGATATACTGATTAATAAGATATTAAAAAATCTTTTTTTAAAAAAATTTAGAGTTCTTTTGAAATTCAGAGAAGTTCAAAATAATTTGTCTATATTATATATGTGTGTGTGTATGTATATAGACTCTGATTAGAATTGTCTTTTGATGTTAGTTAGTTCATTCTTAGCTTTTGTTCAAATAGGAAATTGAAGAACAGAATGGTTTAATGGCTCCCTAATTCTCATATGACACAGCTGATTGGTGAAAAAGCAGTGGTCTCCTGATCCTCCATCCCATTCTACTTCTATGACACCAGTAGTAAAGGAGATCCAATTTTTGATAATTATGAATATAAATGAAGAATTTAAGAAGCATGATCTAGTTATGATGATGAGAACAGAAAGGAAAAATAAAAGACTTACAAATTATTTGATCAGATTTGGGAGAGAAAAGATTCATTTAGGAAATGGGAAAAGTTTGGTAAACTTTGTAAAGGTTGGAAATATATTCCCATCAGATTTCCTATATATATATATATTTAATTATAAATAGAGTAGTATCTATAAAAATAGCGCTCCTCACTCTTCAGTCTGTGCAGCATGGGAAGACAGAACTCTAAAAGAAAGCCACAATCCTACTGGTCTAAGAATTTAGAGAACTGAGTTTGGGACTGCCTGAACAACTAAAAATCTAGGGGGAAATCCCCAAAAGGAAGGAGCTTCTGGGTGAGAAGACACAAAATCTGTATCTAAGCTCCCCTCAAAACGTTGGCTTACTGCCTCAACTATGAACGTGCCAGTGAGAATCTAAGGAACCTAGCTGAAAGTAACATCTGGGGAAGGCTCCAAGAACTAAGCAGAGATTTTAGCTGCTATCTACCACAGGTAAGACACACTTTGGAGATTAAATCCAACTAAGTTAGAAGGGCTTGATAAACACCTTGGGCTTTCCATAAAGTTAGGAATAAAGACTACATCACAAAACTAAAACATAGAGCTGCCCTAACAAAATAAAAACCAAGCCTCCCCAAGTTGAAGGCAACCTGTCTGTAATTTAACTACTTGCTAGAACAACACTTTTCAGAGGAAGATTCAGAGATTCTGCAATGTATTACCCTCAGCATAACAATAAAAAATTACTAGAAATGGGAAAATGTGACTTATAGTCAATAGAAAGAGACCAACAAAGGACATAGGTGTTAGATTTGGCAGAGAAAGACTTTAAAATAACTGTGATAAATATGTTGAAAAGTCTACAAGAAAAGATGGATATAACATATAAAGAAATGGGTAATGGGGAATAAATACTGGAAAAGGTAAAATGAAACTGTCTTTATTCACAGACAACATGATTCTACACAGTTCTTCAAAAATCTATTAGGGTCAATAAGTAAATTCAGCAAAGTTGTAGGATATAAAGTCAGTATTCCTATATTGTTTCAACAGACAATTGGAAGGTAACATTTAAAAATAAATATCTTTTATAATAGTGTCAAAAAACATTAAATACCTAAGAATAAATTTAAGGAAAGGTATAAAATATCTCTACTTTGAAAGTCACAAAATTGTAGAAAGAAAGACAGACCTAAATGAATAAGATACACCATACTTTGTTGCAAGACAATATTATAAAAATGTCATTTCAGCCAAAATTGATCTATAGAATCAATGTACTTCCAACTCTTAATGCTTTTTTGTTGTTGTTGTTGTAAATTGATAGTGTAACATGAAATGTTATATGGATATACAAAGGACTAGAATGGCCAAGATAATCTTGAAAAAGAAAACAAGTTTTTGTTTTTTTTTAATTGGGGTATAGTTGCTTTACAATGTTGTGTTAGTTTCTGCTGTACAATGAAATGAATCAGTTATTAAAAAAAAAAGAAAACAACTTGGAAGACTTAGATTACCTGATTTTAAGACTTAATATAAAACTACAGCAACTTGAACAGAGGAGAGAATCGAGAATTAGGCCCACCTCCATAACTTCAGCTAACTGAAAAGGATGCCAGAAATTCAATGGGGAAAAGAAAATATTTTCAAAAAATGGTGCTAGATGTATCCTGACATGTACATCACAACATATTTAAAAATTAACCTGAGTTGGACTGAAAATCTAAAAATAAAAGCCGAAACTATAAAATCCATAGAAGGAAGCATAAAGAATATCTTTGTAATCATGCAGTAGGCAGAGATTTCTTGGTGTCTAAAAAAGCAATAACCATAAAAGAAAAAAATGATATACTGGACTTTATCAAAATTAGAAACCTGTTCATCAAAAGGCACCTTTAAGGAAAATGAAAAAGTCACATACTCGCCACTGAGGCCTAGTGAAATTATATTATATAGCTTATATATAATAGAAATATGATTTTAACCCAGGTCTCTTGAATTTGAATCCTTGCAGAACAAAATATAAATATGATAAAGCTTGACACTGCAAAAATACAGAAATTGAGGCTTAAAAAATGGGCAGGAGAGCTGGAAGTGTGAATAGTAATGTTAGTGTCATCTTATTAACACAAAAAGTGAAAAGAGAGTAGGCAGTTGGTGCAATAGACAATAGAAATTTCAGTACTAATAAGAACCTACTATATAGCACAGGGAACTCTGCTCAGTACTCTGTAATGGCCTACATGGGAACAGAATCTAACAAAAGAATATATATATATATATATGTATGTATATATATATACATATATATATATATAACTGATTCACTTTGCTGTACACCTGAAACTAACACAAAATTGTAAATCAACTATATGCCAATAAAAATTAAAAAAAAAAAAAAAAAAGATAGCACATACTTTTTCCCTACCTTGGGAATGATGGTTCTCTTTGCTTGTACTGTCCACAGAATAGGATGATAGCCTCATCTTCCTGCAATAGTACCATAGAAATTATAGTTCTTTTAAGATACATTTTACAGAGGCGACCACAGTTAATTTGTACTTTATGACTTTTTTCATCAATTTGAAGTAATTAGTGTTTATCATGAATGTGATGTTTATGCCTTTTTTTTTTTTAACATCTTTATTGGAGTATAATTGCTTTACAATGGTATGTTAGTTTCAGCTTCACAACAAAATGAATCAGTTATATATATACATATGTTCCCATATCTCTTCCCGCTTGCGTCTCCCTCCCTCCCACCCTCCCTATCCCACCCCTCCAGGCGGTCACAAAGCACCGAGCTGATCTCCCTGTGCTATGCGGCTGCTTCCCACTAGCTATCTACCTAATTCAAAAAGAGTCATGTACCAAAATGTTCATTGCAGCTCTATTTACAATAGCCCAGAGATGGAAACAACCTAAGTGTCCATCATCGGATGAATGGATAAAGAAGATGTGGCACATATATACAATGGAATATTACTCAGCCATAAAAAGAGATGAAATTGAGCTATTTGTAATGAGGTGGATAGACCTAGAGTCTGTCATACAGAGTGAAGTAAGTCAGAAAGAGAGAGACAAATACCGTATGCTAACACATATATATGGAATCTAAGAAAAAAAAATGTCATGAAAAACCTAGGGGTGAAAGAGGAATAAAGACACAGACCTACTAGAGAATGGACTTGAGGCTATGGGGAGGGGGAAGGGTAAACGGTGACAAAGCGATAAAGAGGCATGGACATATATACACTGTTTATGCCTTTTTTATTCAACTAGGAGCCAAGTACTTTGTCAACAGCTTTAAGGTGATGGATGTGATAATTAACTAAATGGGGGAAATCTTTTCATAATATATACATATATCAAATCATCACAATGTACACTTTAAATATATTACAAATTTGTCAATTATACCTCAAAGCTGAAAAAAAAAACAAATAAAAAAACAAAAAAATAAGTCAGTAAGTAACCATTAGAAATGAAAGTAATAATAGGATTATTAAAACTGGTAAGGGGCTTCCCTGGTGGCGCAGTGGTTGAGAGTCCGCCTGCCGATGCAGGGGACACGGGTTCGTGCCCCGGTCCGGGAAGATCCCACATGCCGTGGAGCGGCTGGGCCCATGAGCCATGGCCGCTGAGTCTGCGCGTCCGGAGCCTGTGCTCCGCAACGGGAGGGGCCCCAACAGTGAGAGGCCCGCGTACCGCAAAAAAAAAAAAAAAAAAAAAAAAAAAAACTGGTAGGAAGAAAAGACAAGTAGCAAGTAACATGGGTGGACTAAATTCTTACCTTTATAGCTGGGAATCAACAGATAATATCCAAAGTCGATAAATCAAAATAGAGCAGTGAAACATAAACAATTTAACCTCTGAAAAACTGATTTAAGGATGGGAGGAAGGAATTTGCTTTACATGTTGTGTCCATTCTCTAATATATGATTTTTCTATAATGTGTATTTATTGCATTATTTTTAGATAGAGAGATAAATAGAAAGATAATAGAAAAGGAGGGAGGGAGGGAGGGAAACCAACATACCTAGAGGTTATCACTGCATAGTGAGATTTCAGATGATTTCTTTCTTCACTACACCAGTCAGTATGGCTAACAATATTTTTATAACTGTAAAAAGAAAATAAAGTTGTTTTCCCTTTGAAAAACAGAAAATCTCAAATAAAAATCAACCTTGTTGAGGTACTTTGTTGCCTACTGGAAAATAACATCTGGTAGTGTTGGAACTATCTGGTGGGAAAACACTTTTCAGAATGTCAAAGTGTTATTAACTTCTTGGTTTGCATCACAATATTACACTGAATGCAAACCACTGTTGTTTCAGTTGATAAAGTCTGAAGAGTCCTTAGCCTCAAAGTGCCAGGTAGACTGAAGAATAGTTGCCTACTAGTCAAGCAGAAAGTTCTCACAATGATATTGATAGAATTACTGTCAAATGACATTGAGTTCTTTGCAATTACTGAGGGAGTAAAGAAATCCTAAAAATACTGCTATGGCAGTGTCTTTACAATTTGTACTGACATAAGCTCTTTTGGAATTCTTCTCTAAGATTAAGTCTACACCCATAATTATGTCATCCTGTATGCAGAAATGTCATTTTTGCTCAGTTCTTATAACTTGTTTACAGGCCTGGAAGAGCAATAGCTAATGGTGATGTCCAGAGCCATCTGTCACTTAGATACCAAAACCTGTTGTAGTGCTCCCACTAGAGCTGTGATGCTGGTTCATCGATGTCCTAAATTAGGTGTGTAGAGAAAAAATTACATGCCATAGGAATGCGTTTTATAGCAAACAGTATTGTTTTAGAAACTAGTCATCAGGTTATCTTGACCATTGTACATGTAGCACATCTGGGAATTATTCTTGGGAAAACATTGGGTAGAAGCTCTTGCTTACTAGTAGCTTGGACTTTATCTGACTACTGCAAAGACTGGAAAAAAATAA
Organism: Pseudorca crassidens; assembly: GCF_039906515.1. NCBI lineage: Eukaryota > Metazoa > Chordata > Mammalia > Artiodactyla > Delphinidae > Pseudorca > Pseudorca crassidens. Next base: position 30,080,021 of record NC_090312.1, read on the forward strand.
AGCACATGTCAAGATCCAGTGTATTATTTACCAAAATTAATTCCATGATAGATAATGTCAAAACCTTGATCAAGAATCCCTATTGATTTTTTAAGATCATATTCATAGGTTATGGTAGACTTTTTCACAAATGCCACCAAACTGTTTCCAATTTCCCTACTGCTTTATTCATAACTATGGGTCAGATATTTGCAATAAATCTTCTGCTGTATGTGTGTGCAATTTTTTTAGTTAAATTTAGGATTATCTAGGATCTTGCTTAAATAAATATAGTGAAGTAGTTAAAAGCAAGGATTTTGAAGTCAGACAGACCTGGGGTCTGAATCCTTTAAGCTGGATTTGCTACATGACCCTCATCAACATATTCAGTGTGAACCTCAATTTTCTCATGTATAAAAAGGAATGAAAGCACAACTCAGAGAGTTATTGTAAAATTAAATACGAAAATTTATATGTCATCTACTGCAGTTGTCTGCACATTGGACTCTCGTGGGGAGCTTTGAAAAGTCCTCCTGGTCCCTGTGTCCCATTCCAAGAGATTGTGATTTAATTGGTCATGGGTGTGGCCTGAACTTTGAAATTTTTTAAAGGTCTCTAGGTGATGCTAATATACAGATAAGTTAGGAAGCCACTGACTTAGAGCATAACAATATCTACATAAAGTTCATATGGCCTAAGTGTTGTATAAACATTATGAAACTTAATATTTATAATAATCCTAAGAGGCAGACACCATATTATCCCCAATTTCTAGACAGGGTTTAGAGATATTTGATAACATAAGGCCAGATAACTAGTGCAAAGCAGAATCAATATTTAAACCCTGTTTGCCTAAATTCAAGGTCCAAGCACTCAGTTATAACACAACCTAGCCCTAAGCAAGTTTCCTATTCATAAATTTCCCAATGCAAGTGAGGTATAGCATATTGACAATCTCAGTTTTGAAAAAAACAAAAAAGAAGAAAAACAAAACAAAAATCTCTTCAGAGTTGTATTAGTAAGTACCCAATAAATCATGGAAGCAACTGTTTTATCACATCTCCCAATGGTCTCAAGCAAATGGTCAGGCTGAAAGGATGGTAAAGACCACTGAAAATTGTTGCAGGAAATTGGACAATAAGATTAGTTGTGTTTCTCATCATTCCACATTAGACAGTAGATGTTAGTCCTGTCTAACTTTTTAATAGGAATTTGCATGAAAACTCACTCCAGCTTCCTTCTAAATGCATCAAGATTTCAAAATACAAAGATGTCTTCTGGAAGTTATACTCCGCACTTAATTTTCACTTATCTATACAATAGTTAATACTTGTAAAGAACTGAACTAATGTAGCTTTCAGCCACATAATTGAAACATGGTCTGTGTTCAACAAAACTAAGATACAAGCGAAGTGATAAAGCATCAAACGTATTAACTGTGAGCATATCCCTCATGCATCAGTTCTGAACTGGAGTTTTTACTCCATCTTCTCAGACCAGAATTAGTGAAAAGCATCTTTAAACATGATTCTTCTCTGCCATAACATTACTTGGTTGTCTGAGTAACCAACTGAAAAAGAGGAACAAAGTTAGAAGACAAATGCTATCTGACTTCAAAATTTATTATAAAACTACAGTGATTAAGACAGTGCAATATTGGCATAGGCAGGCAAATAGATCAATGGAAAAGAGTAAAGAGCCCCTTTGTGACCACCTAGAGGGGTGGGATAGGGAGCGTGGTAGGGAGATGCAAGAGGGAGGGGATATGGGGATGTGGGGATATGGGGATATATGTATACATATAGCTGATTCACTTTGTTATACAGCAAAAACTAACACAACATTGTAAAGCAATTATACTCCAATAAAGATGTTAAAAAAAAAGAAGAGCAAGCCCAGAAATAGACCCACACATGTATAGACAACTGATTTTTGACAAAGGTGTAAAGGCAATTCAGTGGAGAAAAAACTAAACTTCTCAATAAATGATGCTGAAACATTTGAAAATACGTATGCAAAAAACAGAGAACTTCTATCCATACCCCTTACAATACACAAAAACTAACTCAAAATGGATCTTAGATATAATGTAAAAATCTAAAACTATAGAACTTCTAAAAAAAACAACATAGGAGAAAATCTTTGAGACCTTGGGTTTAGACAAATATTTCTTAAATACAACACCAAAAGTAGAATCCATAAGAAAAAAACAATAAATTGGACTTCATCAAAATTTTAAATTTCTGTTCTTCAAAAGATACTGTTAAGAGTGTGAAAAGGTAATCCATAGACCAGGAGAAAATATTTGCAAATCATATGTAGAACATGGTGCTTATATCCAGAATATTAATGAACTCTTAAAACTCAACAATTGGGCTTCCCTGGTGGCGCAGTGGTTGACAGTCCACCTGCCGATGCAGGGGACACGGGTTCGTGCCCCGGTCTGGGAGGATCCCACATGCCGCGGAGCGGCTGGGCCCATGGGCCATGGCTGCTGAGCCTGCATGTCTGGAGCCTGTGCTCTGCAACGGGAGAGGCCACAACAGTGAGAGGCCCGCGTACTGCAAAAAAAACAAAAACAAAAAAAACCCTCAACAATAAGAAAACAGCACAATTTTTTAGAAAGGGAGCAAAGTATTTGAACACACTTTATCAAAGAGCTATATGAATAACAAATGAGCAAATGAAAACATGCTCATTATCATTAGTCATTAGGTAAGTGCAAATTAAAACCACAAGAGGATACCGCTACACACCTAACACAATGGCTAAAATTAAAACTGACCATACCAAGTGTTGGTGAGGATGTGAAACAACTGAAATTCTCATTCACTGCTGGTAGAAACTGAAGTGGTTCAGCCACTCTGGAAAAAGGTTGGACAGCTTCTTAAAGAGTTAAACACAATCTACTATGTGATCCAACCATTCAACATCTACATATTCATCCAAGAGAAATGAAAACATAGGTCCATACAAAGATTTGCATACAAATATTTGTAGCAGTTTTACTTGTACTAGCCAAAATCTGGAAACAATACAAATGCCCTTCGACAGGTGAATGGATAAACAAATTGTGGTATATCCATACTTCAGGAATAAAAACTAATGAACTATTTTACATGCAGCAACATGGATGAATCTGGGAATAATTATGCTGAGAAAGAAGCCAAACAAAATAGAATATATGCTGTATGATTCCATTTATATAAAATTCTCAAAAATGCAAACTAATATATAGTGACAGAAAGCAAATCAGTGGTTGCCTAGGTTGGGGTAGGAGAAGTAGAAAGGGTTATAAAAAAGGCACAAAAAAACGTTTGAGGGTGATAAGTATGTTTATTATCTTGCTTCTGGTGGTGGCTTCACAGGGCTTTGCATGTGTCAAAACTTACATATTTTTTAGTACACTTCAAATATGTGCAGTTTGCTTTAAGTCAATTATATCTCAACAAAACTGTGGAAGATTTTTTAAAATGTTAAAGCTCTTCTCTTTTTGTTTAAAGACTTTGTTAGCTAAATAGAAAAGCACTGCATATGGTGGGGACATTTTTATTTTATATTTATTTATTTTGATTATATGCTGCAGTGATTTCTAATATGGCTTGACTTTTCATTTTTCAGTGATAAAAGAATACCTCATTAAAAGCCTGTTTTATTGCTTAAAGATAGCACAAATATTTTAATCAATTTTCTGGGAGAAAACAAAAACTCCTCCCTCAAAAAGAAATTGGGAGTACAATGGATTAGACGGTTGCATAAACTTTTATAATGCTGATTGTTTTGAAATTCAGTATTTGGCAAGTTTATTCAATAGTTTGCAGATTTATCTTATGTATTCTGACCCATTTGTTAAAACAGGCAATTATGAGAGAGCACTGCTGGTGAGTATACATTCTCAGGGCTAAAAATATATCTACACACTTAAGTACATTTAATATCTGAGCATCAGTTTGCTGAAGATTCTGTTTGTCTTTTTCACCTTTCTCCGAAGGTAAATGGCACAGCAGATTCTTTAAAGACAAAGTTGCATTTTAACAAGCTGGTTTTAGGATTTGTTCATATTCTGTGCTTGCAGTTATTTATTGCTTTATAAAGGTTATATAGGTAGGTAAATATGACTAAAGGTCGATAAAACAGAACAGTTTTACAGAACACCCCATTGGTTTAATGTGGTAAAACTTCTGGCATTTAAAATCATTTTAAATAATGAATATCTTAGAATTATTAGACCTGAAATGTTTATGACATATCTAGATAGGAGTAGATGGTTTTTAAATACCTACAGAGAAGATTCCATAACTTGCTTTTGTAATCTATTTTACTGTAATTTACCTTAAAGTAAGTATTAAAAGCAGAGTAAATTCTTGCTTATTTGGAATTTTGATGAATGAGATATTAATAATTAATATTCTTGTTAATAGGAATGCCATATACAGTATGCCGGGTTTCTAATTTTTCAAAGAAAAAGTATTATGAAAGACACTAAAATGAGGCCTTAGAATACCTAAAGCATCTTGAAATAGAAGAATAAAGTGTGAGGAATCACTCTTCCCATATTAGGGCCCATTGTATAACTACAGTGGTCAAAACAGTATGGTATTGATGGAGGAAAAGATGGATAGATCAGGAAGGGAACAGAACAGAGGACCCAGAAATGGACCTACACTCTATCAATGTCAATATCCTGGTTGTTAAATATAACTGTGGTTTTGCAAGATGTTACCACAGAGAGGAACTGGGAAAGTGTACAAGGGATTTCTCTGTGTTAATTCTTACACATGCATGTGAATCTACAGTTATCTCAAAATAAAATTTCAATTTAAAAAATTTGCTAAAATAGTAGCAAATGAAATAGAATTTTCTGGTTTGCTTTTAAATTAAATACAAAATTTCACTTTTCTTGGTGGCTTTCATTAAAAAGATGAGTTATCACACATAAGGACTATAAAAAAAACTCATTATTTGAAATGTCTAGTTAAGTGAATTTTCAATGAATAAGCATTGACTGTACACAAGAGTTGCAGTAAAAAGACCTCAGATAGTTCTAGAAATTACCCAGCAACCTTTTCCAGGGGTGAGAAAGGTGAAACTTAGCAATTTGTCAACCTAGAAAGTTGCTGGTGCCTCCATGAATTACCTATGTCTTGGTCATCTGACCATTTCTCATGTAATGCAATAAGAAAAGGATGTTCTTCATTAGCACACCAGAAGACATATTTTTGCCTTTAAGTATCTATTTCACAATCTTGAAATGTATAAGATTGTCAAGAATATACAAAATTGGAACACAACATTAAAATATTTGATGAGATTATTTTTGCATAATATATTCAAAAGTAATCTAACCTGGGATGTTATAATGGATGTTATATCTGTTTTGTTTTGTTTTTTCCCTGAAGTATGAGCTTTTCTATGTTTTAGAAAAGACTAACATTAAACAGTGAGATGGTAAAATGCAATTCATTTTGAATTAGATAAAAAGTTTTCAAACATCATCTCATAAATTTTGAGGGTTTTAGAAGTATATAGATTATTGGAAATGCTTCATAAAATGCTTTATCAAAACAAAGTTGGAAAAGTAAAAAGAAATCATCATTTGTGAGATAATAGAAAATATATATCGATCTCTGCCCCTGGTTCCTCACCCAGATCTCCTGAAACCCTTCTAATTTCTTAGTGATAAGAGCGTTAGGATCATCTCTTGTTCTAATATTTGTCTTTGACCCCATCTCTGACATAGGGCTCCTAAAACCCTTGTGAATTCCTAAGTGATTAGAGTACTAGGGGTATCTTTTGTTCTATTGAGGTGACTCTGGGTGGGCTCTGGGATGGCTTCTGGATGGGGGCTGGTCACCAGAAAGACCAAGCCATGATTAGAAGCTTGGAATTTTCAGCCGCACACCCCCTCCTCCAGAGAGGGGAGAGGGGCTGACAGTGAGGTTAATAATTGATCACGCCTACGTAAGGAAGCCTCCCTAAAACCTCGGTAGTATAGGGTTCGGAGCACTTCCAGGTTGGCAAACACATTCACACTGGGATAATGACATACTCCAACTCCACAGGGACAGAAGTCCCCATGCTTGGGGACTCTCCCAGACCTAGCCCTAGGTATCTCTTCATCTGGCTGTTCATCTGTGTTCTTCATCACCTCCTTTAATAAACGGGTAAATGTAAGTAAGTGTTTCCCTGAGGTGTGTGAACTGCTCTAACAAATTAATCTAACCCGAGGATGGGGGTACTGGGAAACTCCAAGTTGTAGCCAAATCAGATAGAGGTTGTGAGTAAACTGGACTCCTATTATTTGGTATTGGCATTTGAAGTGGGATGGGAACAGTCTTATGGGACTGAGCCCTTAACCTGTGGGATCTGACACTATGTCCAGGTAGATAGTGTTAGAATAGAGTTAAATTATAGGACACCCAGCTGGTGTCACAGAGAATTGGTTGGTGTGGAGAAAAACCTTCACACACTTGGTGACCAGGAGAAATGAAGTGTTCTCTGTGAGTATTAAAAGAGATACACAGAGAAAAAGTGCACAGTAGAGAAGAACTGGGTTTTTCCCTACATTAGAAAGAAAGAAGTGCATTTTCCCAATACATCATTGTTTTTTTCTGCCCCTTCATCCCACTGGAATCATCTGATTCAAGCTCTTGCCTTACGTGACTTGTCTAAACAATTCAGGTAGACTACAGGTGTCCCCAAATTACAATGGTTGGACTTAACAATTTTTTGACTTTACGGTGATGTGAAAGTGATACACACTCAGTAGAAACCATACTTTGAATTTTGATCTTTTCCCAGGCTAGCGATATGCAGTACAATGCACTCTCATGATCCTGGGCAGCAGCAGGGAGCCACATCTCCCAGTCAGCTAGGCAATCACAAGGGTAAACCACAGATACACTTACAACCATTCTGTACCCATACAACCATTCTGTTTTTCACTTTTAGTACCGTACTGAACAAATTACATAAGCTATTCAGCACTTCATTATACAATAGGCTTTGTGATAGATGATTTTGCCCAAATGCAGGCTAATGGAAGTATTTCGAGCACATTTAAGGTAGGCTAGACTAAACTATAATGTTCAGTAGGTTAGGTGTATTAAATGCATTTTCAATTTACAATATTTTCAACTTACAATGGGTTTATTGGAAAGTCAAGGAAGATCTGTAGTGATTTCTTTGCTCTGACCTGTTTCTCACCTCCCACCCATAGTCCATCTTCCATACTGTCCCCAGAGTGATCTTTCTAATGAGGAATCTGCTCACCTACTCTCTATTTGAAATTGAATCATTGCTTTTGATTGCCTAAAATATAAAGTCTAAATTTTGCTGGCCATAAAAAGCTATCAAAAATATAGGCCCAATACCTGCCAATCCTAAATACACATCCCACAGTCCAGATGGGCCACTTCATTTTCTCAGAACACACCACGCTTTTTCTCAGATGGCTCCTTTAACCTAGAGTGCCCATCTTGGTCTTTGCCGGTTAATGATCTCACTTCCTCTCTGAAGCTGTCCTCAGTATCTTGAGACAGCCCATCACTCCTTCTTTTTGCTCTCACAGGATTTTACATGGAAGAATAGTTACTATTTATTGAGCACTTACTAGGTACCAGGCACTGTGCCTAACTAAGCATTTTACAGACGTGATCTCATTTAATATTCCCAGCAGCCCTGTGAGGTAATGTGGCACTTTTCGCACTGTCTTCTCATTCATTGTTTTCACGTCCATATCCTCATTAGAAGAGATTGGTATTATTCATCTTATCTGAACCACCTCCTCCTATAGTATCTGATCAAATCAGGTGCTCAATAAATGTTTGTTAAGTGAGTGAATGATGGAATGAATAAAGTGAAATAAATAAACAATAGGGTGCTTTAAAGACTAACTTGTTAGAGAGAACTGGCTTTACCATATTTTACATGGCCAGAGCACTGGGAATATGCTTCCTAATCCAAATATCTCCCTTCTTGCTCCTGGCATGATGCCTGAAATCCCCAGGATTCACAAGAATGCCCTGTCTTTATTTTTTATTCTTATTGCCATCAACCAAAATTAGACCATGTCTTGCCTTTTATTTGATCTACTTTCAGATCTTCTCCTCTTTAATTATTACTAGACACCATGGAAGAGATCAATTTTCCTAAAATACTAATCTGATTATATATTTCCCCTGCTCAAAAATCTTACAGTTTTTTAAAAGGAATCCTTTCTCCCTAGCCTGACTTTCAAGAATCTCCACAATTTGGTCTCAACTATTTCCTACTACATTTTAAATGCTCTGGTCCAATCAAGCTGAAATAGTTGCCATTCTCACTTCCATGTCTTTGTTGATTGTAATCCCTCTGCCTGTCTGGGCTGGCCTGTTTCCCTGTACCGTCTAGATGCTTTCCTAGAACACACCAGTCAGAAATGACCTCTTGATCTACGCATGGAACAACTCCTACAGAGCATCTACTGAACGCTGGCAGAAGACCTCAGACCTCCCAAAAGGCAAGAAACCCCCCACGTACTTGGGTAGGGCAAAAGAAAAAACTAAACAGAGACAAAAGGATAGGGACGGGTCCTGCACCAGCGGGAGAGAGCTGTGAAGGAGGAAAAGTGTCCACACACTAGGAAGCCCCTTCGCGGGTGGAGGCTTCGGGAGGCGGAGTGGGGGAGCTTGGGAGCCGCGGAGGAGAGCACAGCAACAGGGGTGCGGAGGGCAAAGCGGACAGATTCCAGCGCAGAGGATCGGGCCGACCGGAACTCGCCAGCCGAGAGGCTTGTCTGCTCGCCCGCCGGGGCGGGCGGGACTGGGAGCTGAGGCTCCGGCTTTTGTCGGAGCGCCGGGAGAGGACTGAGGTTGGCGGCGTGAACACAGCCTGCAGGGCGTTAGTGCACCGCGGCTGGCCGGGAGAGAGTCCGGGGAGAAGTCTGGAACTGCCGAAGAGGCAAGAGACTTTTACGTCCCTCTTTGTTTCCTGGTGCACGAGGAGAGGGGATTAAGAACGCTGCTTGAGAGAGCTCCAGGGATGGGCGCGAGCCGCGGCTAAAAGTGCGGAGCCCAGAGACAGACATGAGACGCTAGGGCCGCTGCTGCCGCCACCGGGAGGCCTGTGTGCGAACACAGGTCACTAGCCACACGCCCTTCCGGGGAGCCTGTGCAGCCCGCCACTGCCAGGGTCCCGGGATCCAGGGACAACTCCCCCGGGAGAACGCACAGGCGCGCCTCAGGCTGCAACGTCTCGCCGGCCTCTGCCGCAGCAGGCCCGCCCCACACTCCGTGCCCCTCCCTACCCCCCGGGCCTGAGTGAGCCAGAGCCTCCGAATCAGCGGCTCCTTTAACCCCGTCCTGTCTGAGCAAAGAACAGACCCCCTCCAGCGACCTACACGCACAGGCGGGGCTAAATCCAAAGCTGAGCCCCTGGGAGCTGTGAGAACAAAGAAGCGAAAGGGAAATCTCTCCCAGCAGCCTCAGAAGCAGCGGATTAAAGCTCCACAATCAACTTGATATACCCTGCATCTGTGGAATACCTGAATAGACAACCAATCATCCCAAATTAAGGAGCCCTGTGGATGAAAGGCTCTTGGTGCTGCAGCCAGGAGTCAGTGCTGTGCCTCTGAGGTGGGAGAGCCAACTTCAGGACACTGATCCACAAGAGACCTCCCAGCTGCACATAATATCAAACAGCAAAAATTTCCGAGAGATCTCCATCTCAACGCCAGCACCCAGCTTCACTCAACGACCAGCAAGCTACAGTGCTGGACATCCTATGCCAAACAACTAGCAAGACAGGAACACAACCCCACCCATTAGCAGAGAGGCGGCCCAAAATCATAATAAGTCTACAGACACCCCAAAACACACCACCAGACGTGGACCTGCCCACCAGAAAGACAAGATCTAGCCTCATCCACCAGAACACAGGCACTAGTACCCTCCACCAGGAAGCCTACACAACCCACTGAACCAACCTTAGCCACTGGGGACAGACACAAAAAACAACAGGAACTACGAACCTTCAGCCTGCAAAAAAGGAGACCCCAAACACAGTAAGATAAGCAAAATGAAAAGACAGAAAAACACACCGCAGATGAAGGAGCAAGATAAAAACCCATCAGACCTAACAAATGAAGAGGAAATAGGCAGTCTACCTGAAAAAGAATTCAGAATAATGATAGTAAGGTTGATCCGAAATCTTGGAGATAGAATGGACAATAGAATGGACAAAATGCAAGAATCAGTTAACAAGGACCTAGAAGAACTAAAGATGAAACAAGCAACGATGAACAACACAATAAATGAAATTAAAAGTACTCTAGATGGGATCAATAGCAGAATAACTGAGGCAGAAGAACGGATAAGTGACCTGGAAGATAAAATAGTGGAAATAACTACTGCAGAGCAGAATAAAGAAAAAAGAATGAAAAGAACTGAGGACAGTCTCAGAGACCTCTGGGACAACATTAAACGTACCAACATTCGAATTATAGGGGTTCCAGAAGAAGAAGAGAAAAAGAAAGGGACTGAGAAAATATTTGAAGAGATTATAGTTGAAAACTTCCCTAATATGGGAAAGGAAATAGTTAATCAAGTCCAGGAAGCACAGAGAGTCCCATACAGGATAAATCCAAGGAGAAATACGCCAAGACACATATTAATCAAACTGTCAAAAATTAAATACAAAGAAAACATTTTAAAAGCAGCAAGGGAAAAACAACAAATAACACACAAGGGAATCCCCATAAGGTTAACAGCTGATCTTTCAGCAGAAACTCTGCAAGCCAGAAGGGAGTGGCAGGACATATTGAAAGTGTTGAAGGAGAAAAACCTGCAACCAAGATTACTCTACCCAGCAAGGATCTCATTCAGATTTGATGGAGAAATTAAAACCTTTAGAGACAAGCAAAAGCTGAGAGAGTTCAGCACCACCAAACCAGCTCTACAACAACTGCTAAAGGAACTTCTCTAGGCAAGAAACACAAAAGAAGGAAAAGACCTACAATAACAAACCCAAAACAATTAAGAAAATGGGAATGGGAACACACATATCGATAATTACCTTAAATGTAAATGGACTAAATGCTCCCACCAAAAGACACAGATTGGCTGAATGGATACAAAAACAAGACCCATATATTTGCTGTCTACAAGAGACCCACTTCAGACCTAGAGACACATACAGACTGAAAGTAAGGGGATGGAAAAAGGTATTTCATGCAAATGGAAACCAAAAGAAAGCTGGAGTAGCAATTCTCATATCAGACAAAATAGACTTTAAAACAAAGACTATTAGAAGAGACAAAGAAGGACACTACATAATGATCAAGGGATCGATCCAAGAGGAAGATATAACAATTGTAAATATTTATGCACCCAACATAGGTGCACCTCAATACATAAGGCAAATACTGACAACCATAAAAGGGGAAATCGACAGTAACACATTCATAGTAGGGGACTTTAACACCCCACTTTCACCCATGGACAGATCATCCAAAATGAAAATAAATAAGGAAACACAAGCTTTAAATGATACATTAAATGAGATGGAGTTAATTGATATTTATAGGACATTCCATCCAAAAACAACAGAATACACATTTTTCTCAAATGCTCATGGAACATTCTCCAGGATAGATCATATCTTGGGTCACAAATCAAGCCTTGGTAAATTTAAGAAAATTGAAATTGTATCAAGTATCTTTTCCGACCACAACGCTATGAGACTCGATATCAATCACAGGAGAAGATCTGTAAAAAATACAAACACATGGAGGCTAAACAATACACTACTTAATAACGAAGTGATCACTGAAGAAATCAAAGAGGAAATCAAAAAATACCTAGAAACAAATGACAATGGAGACACGACGACTCAAAATCTATGGGATGCAGCAAAAGCAGTTCTAAGAGGGAAGTTTATAGCAATACAATCTTACCTTAAGAAACAGGAAACATCTCGAATAAACAACCTAACCTTGCACCTAAAGCAATTAGAGAAAGAAGAACAAAAAAACCCCAAAGTTAGCAGGAGGAAAGAAATCATAAAAATCAGATCAGAAATAAATGAAAAAGAAATGAAGGAAACGATAGCAAAGATCAGTAAAACTAAAAGCTGGTTCTTTGAAAGGATAAATAAAATTGATAAACCATTAGCCAGACTCATCAAGAAAAAAAGGGAGAAGACTCAAATCAATAGAATTAGAAATGAAAAAGGAGAAGTAACGACTGACACTGCAGAAATACAAAAGATCATGAGAGATTACTACAAGCAACTCTATGCCAATAAAATGGACAACCTGGAAGAAATGGACAAATTCTTAGAAAAGCACAACCTGCCAAGACTGAATCAGGAAGAAATAGAAAATATGAACAGACCAATCACAAGCACTGAAATTGAAACTGTGATTAAAAATCTTCCAACAAGCAAAAGCCCAGGACCAGATGGCTTCACAGGCGAATTCTATCAAACATTTAGAGAAGAGCTATCACCTATCCTTCTCAGACTCTTCCAAAATATAGCAGAGGGAGGAACACTCCCCAACTCATTCTACGAGGCCACCATCACCCTGATACCAAAACCAGACAAGGATGTCACAAAGAAAGAAAACTACAGGCCAATATCACTGATGAACATAGATGCAAAGATCCTCAACAAAATACTAGCAAACAGAATCCAACAGCACATTAAACGGATCATACACCATGATCAAGTGGGGTTTATTCCAGGAATGCAAGCATTCTTCAATATACGCAAATCAATCAACGTGATACACCATATTAACAAATTGAAGGAGAAAAACCATATGATCATCTCAATAGATGCAGAGAAAGCTTTTGACAAAATTCAACACCCATTTATGATAAAAACCCTGCAGAAAGTAGGCATAGAGGGAACTTTCCTCAACATAATAAAGGCCATATATGACAAACCCACAGCCAACATCGTCCTCAATGGTGAAAAACTGAAAGCATTTCCACTAAGATCAGGAACAAGACAAGGTTGCCCATTCTCACCACTCTTAGTCAACATAGTTTCGGAAGTTTTAGCCACAGCAATCAGAGAAGAAAAGGAAATAAAAGGAATCCAAATCGGAAAAGAAGAAGTAAAGCTGTCACTGTTTGCAGATGACATGATACTATACATACAGAACCCTAAAGATGCTACCAGAAAACTACTAGAGCTAATCAATGAATTTGGTAAAGTAGCAGGATACAAAATTAATGCACAGAAATCTCTGGCATTCCTATACACTAATGATGAAAAATCTGAAAGTGAAATCAAGAAAACACTCCCATTTACCATTGCAACAAAAAGAATAAAATACCTAGGAATAAACCTACCTAAGGAGACAAAAGACCTGTATGCAGAAAATTATAAGACACTGATGAAAGAAATTAAAAATGTTACAAATATATGGAGAGATATACCATGTTCTTGGATTGGAAGAATCAACATTGTGAAAATGACTCTACTACCCAAAGCAATCTACAGATTCAATGCAATCCCTATCAAACTACCACTGGCATTTTTCACAGAACTAGAACAAAAAATCTCACAATTTGTATGGAAACACAAAAGACCCCGAATAGCCAAAGCAATTTTGAGAACGAAAAATGGAGCTGGAGGAATCAGGCTCCCTGACTTCAGACTATACTACAAAGCTACAGTAATCAAGACAGTATGGTACTGGCACAAAAACAGAAATATAGATCAATGGAACAGGATAGAAAGCCCAGAGATAAACCCACGCACATATGGTCACCTTATCTTTGACAAAGGAGGCAGAAATGTACAGTGGAGAAAGGACAGCCTATTCAATAAGTGGTGCTGGGAAAACTGGACAGCTACATGTAAAAGTATGAGATTAGATCACTCCCTAACACCATACACAAAAATAAGCTCAAAATGGATTAAAGACCTAAATGTAAGGCCAGAAACTATCAAACTCTTAGAGGAAAACATAGGCAGAACACTCTATGACATAAATCACAGCAAGATCCTTTTTGACCCACCTCCTAGAGAAATGGAAATAAAAACAAAAGTAAACAAATGGGACCTAATGAAACTTAAAAGCTTTTGCGCAGCAAAGGAAACCATAAAGAAGACCAAAAGACAACCCTCAGAATGGGAGAAAATATTTGCAAATGAAGCAACTGACAAAGGATTAATCTCCAAAATTTATAAGCAGCTCATGCAGCTTAATAACAAAAGAACAAACAACCCAATCCAAAAATGGGCAGAAGACCTAAATAGACATTTCTCCAAAGAAGATATACAGAGTGCCAACAAACACATGAAAGAATGCTCAACATCACTAATCATTAGAGAAATGCAAATCAAAACTACAATGAGATATCATCTCACACCAGTCAGAATGGCCATCATCAAAAAATCTAGAAACAATAAATGCTGGAGAGGGTGTGGAGAAAAGGGAACCCTCTTACACTGTTGGTGGGAATGTAAATTGATACAGCCACTGTGGAGAACAGTATGGAGGTTCCTTAAAAAGCTACAAATAGAACTACCATATGACCCAGCAATCCCACTACTGGGCATATACCCTGAGAAAACCATAATTCAAAAAGAGTCATGTACCAAAATGTTCATTGCAGCTCTATTTACAATAGCCCAGAGATGGAAACAACCTAAGTGTCCATCATCGGATGAATGGATAAAGAAGATGTGGCACATATATACAATGGAGTATTACTCAGCCATAAAAAGAGACGAAATTGAGCTATTTGTAATGAGGTGGATAGACCTAGAGTCTGTCATACAGAGTGAAGTAAGTCAGAAAGAGAGAGACAAATACCGTATGCTAACACATATATATGGAATTTAAGAAAAAAAAAATGTCATGAAAAACCTAGGGGTGAAACAGGAATAAAGACACAGACTTACTAGAGAATGGACTTGAGGCTATGGGGAGGGGGAAGGGTAAACGGTGACAAAGCAATAAAGAGGCATGGACATGTATACACTACCAAACGTAAGGTAGATAGCTAGTGGGAAGCAGCCGCATAGCACAGGGAGATCAGCTCGGTGCTGTGTGACCGCCTGGAGGGGTGGGATAGGGAGGGTGGGAGGGAGGGTGACGCAAGCGGGAAGAGATATGGGAACATATGTATATATATAACTGATTCATTTTGTTGTGAAGCTGAAACTAACATACCATTGTAAAGCAATTATGCTCCAATAAAGATGTTTAAAAAAAAAAGAAAAAGAAATGACCTCTTATTTTTCCTATATGCTTATTCCTCTGATAGAAGACTTATAAGAGATATTTGAATTTTAGATTTTTCTCCTATATTCAAAAGTTAGCTCTTTGGGCTTCCCTGGTGGCGCAGTGGTTGAGAGTCCACCTGCCGATGCAGGGGACACGGGTTCATGCCCCAGTCCGGGAAGATCCCACATGCCGCGGAGCGGCTGGGCCCGTGAGCCATGGCCGCTGAGCCTGTGTGTCCGGAGCCTGTGCTCCGCAACAGGGGCCATAACAGTGAGAGGCCTGCGTACGGCAAAGAAAAAAAAGTTAGCTCTTTGAGGGATCAAGTAGACCTTTTCAGTTAACTGCCCACCTCATAGAAAATTCCCTTTTCAAATAAGTGCCCCCTTCCCCGTATGAGGGTGAATCCTCCACAGCTGTGCATCTACCACATTAGTCGGTTTCTCAGAACATGGGTGAGTAGATTAGGGAGGAGACCTAACCATGCTGGGCCAGCTAGATTCTCCTCTCGGAGACTATGCACTTGTAACAAAAAAACCTCTTAGCCTGGATCTGTCTCCTAAATAGAGGAGCTGGGAACTAGAGAATTGTGAAGCATTACCGGTGTACTCGTAAGGCTGTGTCCCTCCATCGGGACCATTTTGTTCCCATAAGAAAAGGGCAGCCCTCTAGGTAGATGCAGCTTCAGATGCAGGGCACAAATATATGTAGTGACCTTGGGCAGCCATAGCATTTTTCTTCATAGCTGGGGAGGCAGAAAAATTGGGGTTTCAGAAAGAGCAAAATGAACCAAAAATGAAAGAGAGAAAGAAAGAGAGAGAGAGAAAGACAAAGCCACTGCCTGGTTCCTGTCAGCTTTCCAGAAACTGGGTATAGTCCCTATTGAGATACCATTGCATATGCCTGAGAAAATCCAGTATTCTTCCCCAAAACTCCTTTTTCACTCAAGGCAAAATGAGTTGTGCTTTAGTCATGTAATCCCACAAGGCTGAGAGTAGTTTTTCAGAGTAACTTGCAATGTCAGGCACCTGCTATATATATTTTGAATGTGGGTTGGACTCCTTGTCCTTAATGTTGGCTGTACATCAGAAACACCCAAGATGCTTTTAAACCTACCAATGCACGCATCCCACTGCAGACCAGTTAAATTCAAACTGGCTTGGATGGGAGGGCTCATGCATTTGATATTCTTTTAAAGCTTCTCTGATGATTCTAAAATGTAGTCAGGAATTATAACTGGGTTAGATGTTATGAAAATACAAACACTGAGGAAGAACTGCTAGAACATTAAGCCATTTTTATTTGTTAACTCATCTATGTTGAATCATTTAATAGATTATACAGTTTGGGGAAAGTTTTCAACAGTATGGTAGGGTTAGGGTAGCATCAGAAGCAGTAAAGAAAAATGTATAAAAAGACAGAGAGGATTCACAGAAAGATAGACAAGATGAAAAGGCAGAGGGCTGTGCACCAGATGAAGGAACAAGATAAACACCCAGAAAAACAACTAAATGAACTGGAGATAGGCAACCTTCCAGAAAAAGAATCCAAAATAATGATAGTGAAGATGATCCAGGACCTCAGAAAAAGAATGGAGGCAAAAATCGAGAAGATGCAAAAAATGTTTAACAAAGACCTAGAAGAATTAAAGAACAAACAAACAGAGATGAACTATACAATAACTGAAATGAAAACTACACTAGAAGGAACCAATAGCAGAATAACTGAGGCAGGAGAATGGATAAGTGACCTGGAAGACAGAATGGTGGAATTCACTGCTGCAGAACAGAATAAAGAAAAAAGAATGAAAAGAAATGAAGACAGCCAATGAGACCTCTGGGACAACATTGAACACAACAACATTTGCATTATAGGGGTCCCAGAAGGAGAAGAGACAGAGAAAGGATCCGAAAAAATATTTGAAATGATTATAGTCGAAAACTTCCCTAACATGGGAAAGGAAATAGCCACCCAAGTTCAGGAAGCACAGAGAGTCCCATACAGGATAAACACAAGTAGAAATAGGCCGAGACACATAGTAATCAAATTGACAAAAATTAAAAACAAAGAAAAATTATTGAAAGCAGCAAGGGAAAAACAACAAATAACATATAAGGGAAATCCCATAAGGTTAACAGCTGATTTCTCAGAGGAAACTCTACAAGCCAGAAGGAAGTGGCATGACATACTTAAAGTGATGAAAGGGAAGAACCTACAACCAAGATTACTCTAACTGGCAAGGATCTCATTCAGATTCGATGGAGAAATCAAAAGCTTTACAGACAATCAAAAGTTAAGAGAATTCAGCACCACCAAACCAGCTCTACAACAAATGCTAAAGGAATTTCTCTAAAGGGGGAAACACAAGAGAAGAAAAGGACCTACAAAAACAAACCCAAAACAATTAAGAAAATGGTCATAGGAACATATGTATCGATAATTACCTTAAACGTGAATGGAGTAAATGCTCCAACCAAAAGACACAAGCTCTCTGAATGGATACAAAAAAAGACCCAGGGATTCCTTGGTGGCGCAGTGGTTAAGAATCTGCCTGCCAATGCAAGGGACACGGGTTCGAGCCCTAGCCCGGAAAGATCACACATGCCGCGGAGGAACTAAGCCCGTGTGCCGCAACTACGGAGCCTGTGCTCAAGAGCCCACAAGCCACAACTACTGAGCCCACATGCCACAACTACTGAAGCCTGCGTGCCTAGAGCCCGTGCTCCGCAACAAGAGAAGCCACCACAATGAGAAGCCCGCAAGCCACAACGAAGAGTAGCCCCCTCTTGCCACAACTAGAGAAAGCCTGTGCGCAGCACTGAAGACCCAACATGACCAAAAATAAAAACAAACAAATAAATAAAAACAAAACCCATATATATATTGTCTACAAGAGACCCACTTCAGACCTAGGGACACATACAGACTGAAAGTGAGGGGATGGAAAAAGATATTCCATGAAAATGGAAAGCAAAAGAAAGTTGGAGTAGCAATACTCATATAAGATAAAATAGGCTTTAAAATAAAGAATGTTACGAGAGAAAAGGAAGGAAACTACATAATGATCAAGAGAGAGAAAAGGAAGGAAACTACATAATGATCAAGGGTTCAACCCAGAAGAAGATATAACAATTATAAATATATATGCACCCAATATAGGAGCACCTCAATACATAAGGCAACTGCTGACAGATATAAAAGAGGAAATTGACCATTAACACAATAATAGTGGGGGACTTTAACACCTCACTTACACCAATGGACAGATCATCCAAACAGAATATTAGTAAGGGAACACAAGCTTTAAATGACACAATAGACCAGATAGATTTAATTGATATTTATAAGACATTCCATCCTAAAACAGCAGATTAGACTTTCTTCTCAAGTGCACATGGAACATTCTTCAGGATAGATCATATCTTGGGTCACAAATCAAGCCTCAGTAAATTTAAGAAAATTGAAATCATATCAAGCATCTTTTCTGACCACAACACTATGAGATTAGAAATCAATTACAGGGAAAAAAACATAAAAACACAAACACATGGAGGCTAAACAATACGTTACTAAATAGCCAAGAGATCACTGAAGAAATCAAAGAGGAAATCAAAAAATACCTAGAGACAAATGACAATGAAAACACTATGATCCAAAACTTCTGGAATGCAGCAAAAGAAGTTCTAAGAGAGAAGTTTATAGCAATACAATCCTACCTCAAGAAACAACAAACATCTCAAATAAACAACCTAACATAACACATAAAGGAACTAGAGAAAGAAGAACAAACAAAACCCAAAGTTAGCAGAAGGAAAGAAATCATAAAGATCAGAGCAGAAATAAATGAAATAGAAACAAAGAAGACAGTAGCAAAAATCAATAAAACTAAAAGCTGCTTCTTTGAGAAGATAAACAAAATTGATAAACCATTAGCCAGACTCATCACGAAAAAGAGGGAGAGGACTCAAATCAATAAAATTAGAAATGAAAAGAAGTTACAACAGACACCGCAGAAATACAAAGCATCCTAAGAGACTACTGCAAGCAACTGTATGCCAATAAAATGGACAACGTGGAAGAAATGGATAAATTCTTAGAAAGGTATAACCTTCCAAGACTGAACCAGGAAGAAATAGAAAATATGAACAGACCAATCACAAGTAATGAAATTGAAACTGTGATTAAAAATCTTCCAACAAACAAAAGTCCAGGACCAGATGGCTTCACAGGTGAATTCTATCAAACATTTAGAGAAGAGCTAACACCCATCCTTCTCAAACTCTTACAAAAAATTGCAGAGGAAGGAACACTCCCAAACTCTATGAGGCCACCATCACCCTGATACCAAAACCAGACAAGGATACTTCAAAAAAAGAAAATTACTGAGCAATATGACTGATGAATATAGATGCAAAAATCCTCAACAAAATACTAGCAAACAGAATCCAACAACACATTAAAAGGGTCATACACCAGGATCAAGTGGGATTTATCCCAGGGATGCAAGGATTCTTCAATATACGCAAATCAATCAATGTGATACACCATATTAACAAACTGAAGATTAAAAACCATATGATTATCTCAATAGATGCAGAAAAAGCTTTTGACAAAATTCAACACCCATGTATGGTAAGAACTCTCCAGAAAGTGGCCATAGAGGGAACCTATCTCAACATAATAAAGGCCATATATGACAAACCCACAGCAAACATCATTCTCAATGGTGAAAAACTGAAAGCATTTCCTCTAAGATCTGTAACAAGACAAGGATGTCCACTTTCACCACTATTATTCAACATAGTTTTGGAAGTCCTAGCCAGGGCAGTCAGAGAAGAGAAAGAAATAAAAGCAATACAAATTAGAAACGAAGAAGTAAAACTGTCACTGCAGATGACATGATACTATACATAGAGAATCCTAAAGATGCCACCAGAAAACTACTAGAGCTAATCAATGATTTTGGTAAGTTGCTGGATACAAAATGCACAGAAATCTCTTGCATTCCTATACACTAATGATGAAAAATCTGACAGAGAAATTAAGGAAACACTCCCATTTACCATTGCAACAAAAAGAATAAAATACCTAGGAATAGGGGCTTCCCTGGTGGCACAGTGATTGAGTCCGCCTGCCGATGCAGAGGATACGGGTTTGTGCCCCGGTCCGGGAAGATCCCACATGCCGTGGAGCGGCTAGCCCCATGAGCCATAGCCACTGAGCCTGTGCGTCCAGAGCCTGTGCTCTGCAACGGGAAAGGCAACAACAGTGAGAGGCCCGCATACCACCAAAAAAAAACCAAAACCTAGGAATAAACCTACCTAGGGAGACAAAAGAACTGTATTCAGAAAACTATAAGACACTGATGAAAGAAATTAAAGATGATACCAACAGATGGAGAGATATACCATGTTCTTGGATTGGAAGAATCAATATTGTGAAAATGACTATACTATCCAAAGCAATCTACAGGTTCAATGCAATCCCTATCAAATTGCCAGTGGCATTTTTTTATAGAACTAGAACAAAAAATCTTAAAATTTGTATGGATCCACAAAAGACCCTGAACAGCCAAAGCAGTCATGAGGGAAAGAAACAGAGATGGAGGAATCAGACACCCTGACTTCAGACTACACTACAAAGCTAGAGTAATCAAGACAATATGTTACGGGCACAAAAAGAGAAATATAGATCAATGGAACAAGGTAGAAAGCCCAGAGATAAACCCACGCACCTATGGTCAACTAATCTATGACAAAGGAGGCAAGGATATACAATGGAGAAAAGGCAGTCTCTTCAATAAGCTAATAAGAACCTCTTGATTTAAAAGATAAATTAAATTAAATTTTTTAAAAATGGAGTTTAAATTCTTTTATGGGCAGAGGGAGGGGAAATATCTAATTTAAAAAAAATAGAGGACAGGCATTGAGTTTAGTTCATATTTTTTCAAACAGCAAATTATTAGGGCACTAGGAGTGGTTGCATAAACCAGTACCTGATCAAACAGAAGGAAATGGGTTATGATAGTCATTTTCATTCCAAAAATATGGAATTCTTTTGAAAGGATATCTTAGAAAACAATATTTTGCTAAAATTTTAGCTAATATTTTAGGAGGCAGCATAAACTTCCAAGAGTACTTGGAAGTTTTTTATTTTATCCCTCCCCTCCTTTCCCCACTGCTAACCATAAGATTGTTTTCTACATCTGTCACTCTATTTATGTTTTGTAAATAACACAGAATTTGTACCATTTTTTAGATTCCACATATTAAAATATGTATTTTTAAAGCTCTATTCCTGATTTCCCCACACTGTTCCCTGAACTCAAGTATGACTTCATTCTGCTTAAGACATTGTTGGTACTGTACTTCTTCTTAATGCATTCTATCTGGTACTGCGGCTATTTCAGTGCTTGTCTTTGCCTTCTACTTAATTAGAAGTGCCTTGAGAGAAGCTTCTCACAGAACCTTCTTCAATTAGAGCATGTTAGTTTTACTTGTTGGGTTAGGCTGTATCATTTAGGCATAAATTCTACTGAAAATAAGGTAAACCATACCACAATGGCTTAAACCATGGGTTTATTTTTCTCCTGTAGCAAGAAATCCAGACCCACGCCCCTATGGTCAACTAATCTATGACAAAGGAGGCAAAGATATACAATGGAGAAAAGACAATCTCTTCAATAAGCGGTGCTGGGAAAACTGGACAGCTACATGTAAAAGAATAAAATTAGAACACTCCCTAACACCATACACAAAAATAAACTCAAAATGGATTAGAGACCTAAATGTAAGACCAGACACTATAAAACTCTCAGAGGAAAACATAGGAAGAACACTCTTTGACATAAATCACGGCAAGATCTCTTTT
Organism: Pseudorca crassidens; assembly: GCF_039906515.1. NCBI lineage: Eukaryota > Metazoa > Chordata > Mammalia > Artiodactyla > Delphinidae > Pseudorca > Pseudorca crassidens. The sequence continues at coordinate 30,102,090 of NC_090312.1, forward strand.
GATCCACCTCCTAGAGTAATGGAAATAAAAACAAAAATAAACAAATGGGACCTAATGAAACTTAAAAACTTTTGCAAAGCAAAGGAAACTACAAACAACAAAAAGACAACCCTCAGAATGGTAGAAAATATTTGTAAACGAATCAACCAACAAAGGATTAATCTCCAAAATATATAAACAGCTCATGCAGCTTAATATTAAAAAAACAAACAACCCAATCCAAAAGTGGTCAGAAGACCTAAATAAACATTTCTCCAAAGAAGACATACAGATGGCCAAGAAGCACATGAAAACCTGCTCAACATAACTAATTATTAGAGAAATGCAAATCAAATCTACAATGAGGTATCACCTCACACCCATTAGAATGGGCATCATCAGAAAATCTACAAACAACAAATGCTGGAGAGGGTGTGGAGAAAAGGGAACTCTCTTGCACTGTTGGTGGGAATGTAAATTGATACAGCCACTATGGAGAACAGTATGGAGGTTCCTTAAAAAACTGAAACTAGAATTACCATATTACCCAGCAATCCCACGACTGGGCATATACCCAGAGAAAACCATAATTCAAAAAGACACATGCACCCCAATGTTCATTGCAGCACTATTTACAATAGTCAAGTCATGGAAGCAACCTAAATGCCCATCAACAGAAGAATGGATAAAGAAGATGTGGTACATATGTACAATGGAATATTATTCAACCATAAAAAGGAACGGGGCTTCCCTGGTGGCACAGTGGTTGAGAGTCTGCCTGCCGATGCAGTGGACACGGGTTCATGCCCCGATCCGGGAAGATCCCACATGCCGCGGAGCGGATAGGCCCGTGAGCCATGGCCGCTGCGCCTGCACGTCTGGAGCCTGTGCTCCGCAACGGGAGAGGCAACAACAGTTAGAGGCCCGCGTACCGCAAAAAAAAAAAAAAAAGGAACGAAATTGGGTCATTTGTAGAGACGTGGATGGATCTAGATACTGTCATACATAATGAAGTAAGTCAGAAAGAGGAAAACAAGTATCATATATTAACACACATATGTGGAACCTAGAAAAATGGTACAGATGAAACAGTTTGCAGGGCAGAAATAAAGACACAGATGTAGAGAACAAACTTATGGACACCAAGGAAGGAAAGTGGCGGGGGTGGTGCTGGTGGTGAGATGAATTGGGAGATTGGAATTGACATATATACACTAATATGTATAAAATGGATAACTAATTAGACCCTTCTGTACAAAATAATAAAATAAAATTCAAAAAAAAAAAAAAAAGAAATCCAGATACAGGCAGACAAAGGTTGGCACAGTTTCTCAAGGAAGCAATACATTCTTTCCATCTCTCTGATTCTGTTGTCGTTACTATTTAGCATGTCACCTCATGGTCATAAGATGGCTGGTATACCTCTAGGCATTGCATTTTTTTGCAGGCAAGAAGGGGACATGTTCAAAATGTCCAAAGGAACATTCCAACCCAATCATTCCTTTTAAAAATCTTTCCTGGAATCTTAGCCAGCAACTGCTTATTGGTTAGAATTGGACACATGGTTACCCCTGGACCAATACTGAAAGATGATTAGGGAAAAAAGAATTATGCATAGGAGTTGAGCCAGCCAGAAACATTGTACCATAAGGTTTTATTCTAATTAGACTTGAAATGAGTATTACAGATTATTTGGCACCCCCTACCGAGATCTGACAGCCAAGATAATCTTGGGCCAGAAATGTCTGAGATCCATGGCCAGGTAATGGCAGAACAGAGACTAGATTAAGATCCAGCTATTACCATTCCTAAGCCATCAAGTGTTACATACATCTGCACGTGGACATTTAGAAGGTCCTACTTTAGAAGCTATGAATCATTTCCAAAGACAGAATTTAGAATGTTGGAACTTTGCTTTAGCCATCTCCCAAAGAACCTTCCCCTTCCTATAAATCATCAGAGCAACAAATAGGAAAATAGAACTTTCAGTCCCACTTTGATTTAAAAGATGGCAAAATTAACTGTTCAAAATTTCCGTGGGATATGTCCTCCATAAGTTGTCCTCTTGCTTTGGGTAACTGGGAAAGTTGTTTTTAAAAATCTCTAATGCAGAACTAATTCATTATACAGTGAAAATCCAAAAGCATTTACATGCAATCCCAATCTTTGTTACTTTCCCTTAGTATACACTACCATTGATTATTTTTGCTAGGAAACTTTTTTATAAATTATTGTTGCTATCAAATGACTTTGACCTTTGACTCCCCAAAATAAGGTTTTGCTAAATGTATACCACCTAAATAATTATCATTCCATAATTTTTGTTTCCCCAAATGACTAATTTTAGCTCCCTAGGTATGATATTCACACTTCAGGAAAAAAACAGTATACCTCCATTTCAACCAACTAATGCTCTGCAAGAGTGTTGATTATTACTTCTCCACATCTATGATTTTTATCATTATGAATAAGTGCTAAGTGGTAGTTATTATTAAGTTCCGGTTGCTATAAGTTCAACAAGACAGTGGATACACATCTTTGAATGTTAAAATAGAAATCAGTTGTATTCTTATGTTCAAACACGTTTGGGCCTGAATTTTTAGGACTCGTTTTTTCATAACTATATTATTACCCTTATACATATATGCATAGCATATACATAATTTAACCATTCAGCCATCTGCTGTCATGTTTCCTTTTTTCTTAACCACTTTAAGGATTATTCAGCAATAATCTTGCTACCACCACAAACTGTGTTAGGGAGAATAATTCTATGAAAATTCAACCTCATAAGCTAGCATTTTAAATAGGGAAGTACAGTAAAGAAATGTATACAAAATGTTTTACATACATTTTGTAATACCCTTCCGTAGTTTTTCTAAATCAGTTTTAATCTGTTTGGGATGTGTAGTTTATCGGTTATATTTCAATTTCTATGGCAACAGATGCAGTCATTGCATACACATTCTGCAGCTGGGTAGACAGACAGTCTCCTCTGAGACTTTAACTTGCAAATAAAGCAGTGTGTGAGTAAGAGGCAAGCGTTCCTCTCCTCCAGGAGACTGAGTACATTATACTTGCAGGATACCAGGCTGAGGCCATAGCCAAAGAAAGTCTTCCAAATGCAACCCTTTCTCCAGGTTTTCATGGAACGATTGAGACATCTTTGCACAAGGCATAAAGATACTTCCACTGCTGCTTTTCGAATTTGGGACTTAGGCTAAATAAAACACAATGGAAAAATGTTCACTAAGTACCTGGTTCTCATCCATTTCTTAAGACTTCCTGTGTTTCTGAAGTGGAAATTTATAAAAACACAGTTCAGATGTTCTGAAAATAAAACTTAGATGATGATGAAAATAAAGTAATAGAAGTCACTGCACACACACACAAAAAAGTAGGAACCAAAGAAATCTCTGTAACAAAAATTCCTTAAAAGTCTTTCATGATGCCCTGAAACTGAGATTGTGCATTCATTTGAGCTACTTCTTCTGAGTAAGTGAATGTTTTATACATGGTTGACTCAATTAAAGGAAAGATGCTTTCATTTTTTTGTTACAGAAAATTTCAAATATAAACAAAATTGGAAAATACTGTACAATGAACTTTTATGTACTCACCTCCCAGATTCAGTTATTATCAATACTTTTACATGTGTTTTATCTATAAACCCACACAAACTTCTTTTGACAAATTATATTAAAGTAAATCATGTCCTTTCAGTCATATATCTACTACATCTCTAATTGGTAAGGATTCTCTAAATGTAACAATTGTGCTGTTATCTATGACACTTAAAATGAGCAATTATTTAATATCAGAAATATTCTATTTTAAATTAATAATGTGAAAAGAGATTGATGTTAACAAATGAATCACTTTCATAAAAAAATGTAAATTATTTATTTTTCCCATGGAGAACAAAATACGTTTTAAAAATCACTTTTTATTTTGTCCCTAAATTTTGTTTTTCTTTTCTAGAGGAGGTATGATCATGAAGTTATTTCCTATCCTACAATAGTGTAGGGACTACCCATTGAAGAATTTAATTTTAATTAACTGAAATAATGTTTAGGTATCTCTGTCTTCAATTTCCCTTCAGTTGGCCCAGAGGTAAATACCAAGAGGTTATCATCCGCCATATACCCATCATTGCTTAACACTAATGTTTATTAAATGTTTCAGTAAATGTTATTGATTAAGCTATTTCTCCATGAAAACCTTTCTCTTAGAATGACCCATGTTCCATTTGTTGAGTGTCTGTCTCTTTGCCTTTCCACTTAACTCCTATGAGAGTCTTTCTGATACATTTCCTTGTCTCTTTATTCTTGATTTGTCCACCTATTTATGTCTGTGAGTATGTTTATCTTTTTTTTTCTTTTTCTCATTTTTCTTTTTCTCCATTTCCACCTTCTGTTGCCTCTAATCTCTGCCTCTCCTTCATGGTTGTATATTTATTAAGTATATGGCAATATTCCGTGTTCTTAATTTTAAAAATAGATAAAAGAAACATTTGGGGCTTCTCTAAAGGAAAATAAAATGGCTTTTCACTTGATTTGTTTTCTTCCTTCAAAGTAGTAACTATCTTAGCCTCTTTGTTTAGAATACATATTTAGGCATTCTAAGAGGTATTGGATGTTTACTGAAGATGATTTCCAAAGAATTTTTTTTCAAAGAATAATTGTTTATTTAAACAAAAACAAAAACAGTTCCCCCATTACTCCCACTTCCCCACTGCTCCCATCTCACCCCTACCGTCCCCCAGCCTCTGGCAACCACCAGTCCATTCTCTCTATGAGCTTGGATTCATTGATTGCTATACCTTTCTTTCTTTCTTTCTTCCTTTCTTTCTTTCTTTCTTTCTCTTTCTTCTTTCTTTCTTTCTTTCTCTTTCTTTCCTTCCTCCTTCCTTCCTTCTTTTGTTTTTCCCTTTCCTTCTTTCCTCTCTTCCCTCCTTCCTTCCCTCCTCCCCTCCTTCCTATCCATTCATCCATCAATAAGCACTTAGGTTGTTTCCATATCTTGGGTATTACAAATAATGCTGTAATGAACATGGGTACTCATATATCTTTCTTTTGGGGTTAGTTTTTGTTTTCTTTGGATAAATACCCCAAAGTGGAATTCCTGGATCATATCATAGTCCTATTTTTAATTTTTAAAGGAACCTCCATACTTTTTTCCATAGTGACTGCACCAATTTACATTCCCACCAACAATGCACAAGTGTTCCCTTTTCTCCACATCCTATCTAATACTTGTTATTTCTTGCATTTTTGATAATAGCCATTCTAACAGGTATGAGGTGATATCTCACTGTAGTTTTGATTTGCATTTACCTGATGATTAGTGATGTTGAGCACCTTTTCATGTACCTATTAGCCATCTCTATGTCTTCTTTGGAAAAATGTCTATTCAGATTTTCTGCCTATTTTTTAAATTGAATTGTTTGGTTTTTGCTGTTGAGTTGCATGAGTTTTTTATATATTTTGGATATTAACCCCTCGACAGATATATGATTTGCACACATTTTCTCCCATTCGGTAGGTTGTCTTTTCATTCTGTTGATGTGCAGAAGCTTTTTAGTTGATGTAGTCCCACTTGTTTAGTTTTGCTTTTGTTGCTTTTGTTTGGTGTCAGATTTAAAAAATCATTGCCAAAACCTATGTCAAGAAGATTACCACCTATGTTTTCTTCTAGGAGTGTTATGGTTTCAGGTCTTACATTCAAGGCCAATGTTTCCTTATTGATTTTATTTCTGAATTACCTATCCATTGATGTAAGTGGGGTATTAAAAGTCCTCTACTATTATTGTATTGCTGTCTATTTCTCCTTTTAGGTCTGTTAATATTTGCTTTGTATATTTAGGTGCTCCTATGTTGGGTGCATAACTACTTACAAATGTTATATCTCGCAGGTTTGACCCCTTTATCATTATGTAATACCTTTCTTTGTCTCTTATTACAGTCTTTGTTTTAAAATCTATTTTGTCTGATATAATTATAGTTATTCCAGCTTTCTTTTGGTGTTCATTTGCATGGAATATCCTTTTCCATACCTTCACTTTTCGTCTGTGTGTGTTGTTATATCTAAAGAGCCTCTTTTAGACAGCATATAGATGGATCTAATTTTTTTTTAATCCATTTAGGCACTTTATGTCTTTTGACTGGAAAATTTAGTCCATTTACATTTAAAGTAACTATTTATGTGCTTATTGCCATTTTGTTCATTGTTTTCTGGCTGTTTTTGTAGTTTCTCTCTGTTCCTTGTTTCTTCTTTTGCTCTCTTCCTTTGTGGTTTGATGACTTTCTTCAGTGGTAACTATAGATTTTTCCTTTGTGGTTACCATGAGGCTTACATATAACAGCTTATATCTATAACAGTCTATTTTAAGTTGATAACATCTTAAGTTTGATCACATTGTAAAGCTCAACATTATTACTCTACCCCCATCATGGTTTATGATTTTGGTGTCACATTTTACATCTTTTTAGCTTGAGCATCCCTTAACTAATTATTATAATCATAGTTATTTTCACTGCTCTTGCCTTTTAACCTTCATACTAGCTGTATAAGTGATTAATCCATTACCTTTACTATATATTTACTTTCCAATGCAATTTAACCTGTCATATGTGTTCTTGTTACTAATTAGCACCTTTTCTATTCAGCTTAAAGAAGATCCTTTAACATTTCTTGTAAGGTCAATTTCCAAAGAATTGTAAGCATTTTTGTAACTAGGAATTTCACTCCTTCTTGTGGCTTCTATGCTAATAGTATAAAGGGAATTGTGTAATGCTCTGATTTTTAGAAAGGGTCACTCAGTTTAGAGAGTTTCAAAACATCACTCAGCAAATGAGTGCAGACCCCTCATAGTGCTCAGTGTTTTACTTAGTAAATTTATAGTTATTCCAATTGTATTCTGTACTAAGTACAGATTTTTGTGGGCTTTGTTAAAGTCTTAAACCTGGAGGACATCTTAGAGACAATATACCCTAAAAGTCCTTCATTTTACCAGTTGGAAAACAGAGACCAGGGGAGGCTAGGTGACTTCCAAGTATCTCCTCATAAGTACGAAATAGAGGTAGAACTAGAACCTCAGTTCAATGACTACCAGCGTACTTCCCCTACAATTTTTGGAAATAGGAGATGATTATATGTTACATGGTGTGAGAGGACATAATACTTGCTTACATCAGTATAACATGCACTGTGAGTTGTTTTTTGAGGGTGCCTAACCCTCCCACTCTTTGATCCAGTGGGTCTAGAATGTTGAAACACATTAGAAGGACAGCTGGCCAGATAGATAAAGAGGTATGGAAAGTTTAATCTGCTTTCATTAGCATCATGCTAAGATGCAGCTAATGGTAACTTTACTAAAAATAAGTCAGGATACCCTTGCCTGGGAATTTCAAAATGGGAAACTACCCCCAGTGAAGAAAAAATATATACACTGGAATGAATTTATAAAACAGTATTAGTTTTCATCTGTGAAAGAGAAAGGATATCGATTATTTTCTCTACCTTAAATGATCCAATGTATTTGTTGGCTTAATAATATAGCTCCTGTCATTTTTGTTCCATTTCATTACTAAGTTCCCAAAAAGCATGTTACTTGCTTTAATTATATGATAAGCATAAATGGGTACACATGCCACATTCTTGCTGTGAATAAAGTGCCTTGATAATAATGATAATGGGGAAGATAATAACACACATGCCCTAAATACTCATTTAAGTGATTTAAACCCAATGCCTTTTGCTCTCCAAAAGCAACTTTAGGAAATTCAACCCCCAGTGGATAAGCTATATTTTAAGATGTTATTAACTTTACTTAATATTAGATATATATATTTGTCTCATGTATTTTAAAAATTATTAGGTTTATTTCTATTATGTTTTTAAAAAACTCCCTTTTATGACACACAATTTTATTAAAAGGATACATTATCAACAATTCACTGTTTTTCAGTAGGTTTAGAACTACTGCTAAAAAAACCACTCTCCTTCATTCTGTGTTTCCAATGAGAAAATAAATAACTATTAGAAATGTCACTTCGGTGAGGTTATTAACAACCTTAAATTATAGGGAGGTTCCCCTAAAGGGGAAAAAAGGATGATAAAACACATCTACTTGAAATGGCTTCATAGTTTAAGCAAACAGCATAGCCCCCAAAAAAAGTTCCACCCAGCAGGAAATGGTAAGAACAGCCATAAAATATTCCAGAGAAATAGACTACTTCAACAAAAAATTAGGGGAAAAAAGTCAGCCCACGACATCAATTGAATTTTGACTGAGACTGTCAAAGACTTGGGCTGGAAAAACACAACACTAGAGAATCTAAAATTTTTAAACAGCACTGGAAAGTGCAGCCCCTAGGAAAAATAATGGAGGCTAATGCATAAAAATAAGGTATAGATACTGATCATATGTTGTAATTCAGTCTCTTTTTTTCACATTAAGCTTTAAGAATAAAATCGAACATTGTCACAGCATAGCTAATTAATCTATTATAATATTATTAAAATGCACTCACTAAAAACACACACTTCCAGATCGCTATACTTCACATCTAATTCATGCTGGGAACTATTAAAATTATTTCTATAAAAGTTTCCGCTGATATCCCAAAAAAAGTTCTTAACTTGCAGTAGCTTTCCCCTAACTTTAGTATCAAATAACAACCAAGAAACATAAATAGAATCTAGTCATAGAAGTTGACATAATGGGAAAAACTGGGGCCTTCAAAGTTAGTTTAAATGTTTACACTAGTTGCTAGTCAATGACCTTGGATAGGTTGCTTAACTTCTCTAAGCCTCCATTTTCTTTATATATACAGTGGAACTAATGATATTTATCTTATTGGGTCTCCTTTACCACTTAAGCAAGATTGCATATATCTTGGCTTAGAGCATGGTAGATGCTCAATTAATGCTTATTTCTTACATTTTTATGATTAGGATAGAGCTTGAATTAACACCTGGATTTCTTTAATGAAGGCCAGTGCTCTTTTCCTGTAGATTACACAAACTGTTGCAGTCAGCTGGAGGGCCACCATGAGAAGAAGGCTGGAGAGTAAATATTTGTCTAAAGAAAACAGAAACCACCAAATGTAAAATAGATAGCTAGTGGGAAGCAGCCTCATAGCACAGGGAGATCAGCTCGGTGCTTTGTGACCACCTAGAGGGGTGGGATAGGGAGAGTGGGAGGGAGACACAAGGGGGAGGAGTTATGGGGATATATGTATATGTGTAGCTGATTCACTTTTTATACAGCAGAAACTAACACACCATTGTAAAGCAATTATACTCCAATAAAGATGTTAAAAAAAGAAAAGAAAACAGAAACCTTCATCAAGTTTAAAGTGTTCAGATAGACAGTATAGTAAGCAAGAAGACTGTGTATGAATCAAGTATGGAAGTGATGCTTCAGGTTTCTGTATCTCCAATATCTAGTGCATCATAGGAATCTTTGTGGAAACACAAGTACCCTAACACATTGTGTTGTGTTCTGCCTTTATTTTAAAGGTGTTTTCTTGTAAATCTCAAATTTTCTCAATGAAGCCTGGTATTTTTGTTTTCTGATTCTTAATAATTTGATTCTTTTAATGTATGCATAGAGATATTTTATTTTACAAATTGTACAGGTAATAGTTAAGGGATTGGTGAGCATTTGTATAGAACATTGCCACCTTTGGTTAGATTTTAATGAAAAAGCATATGTTTTAAGCGAGCTGTCTGGAAATATATCTTTACAAAACTCAGAAAAGGCTATGCAAGAGCTATCTCAAATATATTTACTTTTATTTAACAACTCCATTAGTGGTTGTGTAAGCAGATAGGGTAGGGGTCCCGGGACAAAGAGAACCAGGCATGGCTTTCTTGACAAAATGGAAGCCATTTTTGGCCTAAGCCATTTTGTGATCTAAAACTGGCCACATGCTTGCCTTTGAACAGGTCTCAGTAATTAATGATCTTGAACAAAGAATGAAGACTGTTATCAGGGAAGAGAAGTAACAATAGCAAAGATAATATATCAGTTGTGAAGACTCCCATTTCTGTTTCAATGGACAGATTAACCTGAAGGACTTAACCACCAGAACAGTGGAACCTAAGGTATGATGATGTTGACCTTTTCTGACCCTCATGACTTCAATCAACTAAAGCTTGGACTCAGTCTACCACCCAAGCCCCTTCATGAATATGCATATACGCTTACCTTAAAATTTCCCCAATTTTGCTATTCAGGGAGACACTGCTTTGGAAAAGCCCCCTGTATTCTCCTTACTTGCTGCAAATAATAACTCCTTCCTTCTCCCAATCTTTGGCTTGGTGGTGTTCTTTTGGCTGGACACTCACCAAGGGGTGAACCCAGTTTTAGGGAGCAGTATGATCTGATCAACTCAAAAGGATTTTCCCTCTTATTTCTACTTAGTTCCTGGAGAATGCTCTGAAAAATGCCACTATTTTGGCATCAACTAGGTAAGTTTAAATTCTCAGTCTTTGTCCTATGATATGGAAGGGCATAGTCACTGAAGATGATGACTTCTACTTAGGAGGCCATGTTTAGTAAAGCAGAAATAGCCTTAGCAGCAAACTAAAGTTTCACCATACTTACTGGATGTCATTACTCGTTGATTCCCATGAGATATGTATTATAGTTTTCTTTCTAGACACCTTTTTAAGAACTTGGCTCTACTTTTATTATCTCCTTTTAACAGATCAAGGAAATTTAACTTAGATAAAAATTCACAGCTTGATTGGGACAAAGGTGAAATGGAAACCCCAACTAATGACTCCAGAACCATGCTCATAAGAGCAACACCATATTCCTGAAATAGTTAATAAATATTTTTTCCCCTAATGGCAACTCATCTTCCAGGGTAGAAAACAAGAATTGCCAGGCCAAATCAGGAGGAGGCTGGCTCTGTTTTCCATTCTTTCACCTACCCACCCTTAGAAATTCCATGTGTTCCAATGACCTTAATTTGCCCATGTATTCAACATGCACTTCCTACCTCAACCTCTGTCTTGAATTCAAATTCCAAACCCACATTGCTGACCTTTGGCTGGGTGTCTCCTCTTGGATGTTCTACCATTACAGAGACTCAACTTGACCAAACTGAATGCTTCTTTTCCTGAAATAACTTTCCCTTCCAAACTGTCCCCAAATCACTCTTGTTTTTGATTTTTCCTTCTTCCTCTTTCCTTACATCCTATCAGTCACATAATCTTGTTAATTGGTTAATTGATTCAGTCTTTACATAGGTCCTGGGTATACATTGTGCCCCCAAGCACAGGCCTGGGAGCTAAGAATATCAAGATAAGTCTCTTCCCTCTAGGCTCACAGTGAATGGATTTCAGAGTCTTATTTAATGTCTTTCACATTCAATACTTTCTTTCCATCTCCACTACCAGTATTTTAAATCCAATTCATAATCTTGTCAGGATCAGACTTTTGCAAGCGTTTCCTAACTGGTGGTCTGTGGCTTCTATTCTCTCTGCTCATCCCTAGTCTGAGCCCCCATTCCTTGTGCTCCATCTAACCATTCTATTCACTACCAACAGCAGACTCTTCCTGAACCCTGCTTTGCAGTGTTGCTTCTTTGCCCATATGCCTTTAATGCCTGCTATTGCTGGCAGAATTATGTTCAAACACATTAAGCTAATTTTCAAGGATCTCTACAACCTGCTCCTCTTTTTTTTTTCAACCTGCTCCTCTTGTTCAGCTTTAGTTCCTACCAAAGGAGTGTTTCGGAAAGTTTGGTACTCAGATTCCCTCAATCAGAACCACATAGGCATTTTTTCAGGAATACAGATTTCTTGTTACCAGTGAATCAGTTTCTCACGCTCATTTGAGAAACTGAAAAGCAGTCACTGACATCCAGGATCTGGTTTGGCCCTCACAGCTGGGCACTGTGTTTTCTTGTTGAACATGAGCCATGTCACAGAACACCAACATCAGACAAGGCTCCACAGTGGCCGTGACAACCAACCTGCAATCAAGCATCAGCACAGACAAGAACAGGAACATTGTCTGTTTTCCTGTAAACGAGTCATATGCATTATTACTTATCTGAATCCTTTCTATCCTGCAAAGCTAACTTATATTCCCCTTCATCACTGAGGGCCCCCTGACCCTGCCATTGCACATCATTTCCTCCTTCACTGAACTCATACCAGTGTGCGCATTTGGAACTAAGTACAAAACATTGCATTGCTCCCTCATCCCTTAACACTGCATGGACCTCCTCTCCTTAAAAACTGTGGCTTTTCAACATCAGACTCTCCAGAGGAAAAACGATTCTAATTGATATCAACAGAAAAATCTTCCTGAATCCTACTTTGTAATGCTGCTTCTTTGCTGGTACACCTTTAACGTTGCTATTGCTGGCCAGAATTAATTTCAAATATTTCAACCTGTTAGGAATGAACAAACTGGGCTGTTCAATATCAGACCCTTAAAAGCAAAAGATAGGAAAGAGAGGGCATTCTGGGAGTGTCAGGTCTCTGCCAGGACCACATCTAGGAAGAGGCCCCCAGGAAGGCTCCAGAGGACAAACAGGAGAGGCAAAATCTGGCATTGTTGAGTATCAAGGAGGAAGGTAATAAGTACATGAAGAATTAAATGAAAAATAATTAATGAATGCTTGTGTTCCTAGCAGATTTATCATCAGACATGCTTGAATAGCCCTATGTGTTGATTTCATGTCTTTCTGATATTTTTCTTTTTTTTTTGAAGAAAGCATGAATATGATAACTGGTCTTTTTTTTTTTTTAACCCTCTTTTACCTCCATTTATTTATTCCTTTTTTCACTACACAAATGTTTTGAGAGCACTTTCCATATGTAAGGCACTGTGCTAGGGACTGGTGGCACAAAATTAATTAAGAAAGACAGGTCCCTGCTCTCACTGAAAGCCCACAATATACTGAATGGAAAGGGAACATTGAATATCAGATTGCTCTAAATTATGCTAAGTACAGAACAAGGGACTATTGGACTACATAGGAAGGATTCTTGGAAGGAACAACTTTAAATGGACACCTAAGGGATTAGAAAGAGTTAGTCATTTTATAGAATTGTAGCGAATCATTTAATATATGTGTTAAGGTCTTTTTAAAATAGCTTTATATCTACTTGCTCAAATAAAAAGTTTTAGATACCAAGGTTTAAGAATTTATTTTCTAAGGACTTACCTCCTTCAATATGCTCTTGACAATTGCTAGCTACCTGCTTTTAAAATACTTCACTTTTCTGTCTCTCCAACATTTGTGTTCTTTGTATCTTATTATGTGAGTATATCTTTCTGTCCTGAAAAGCATTCTGTGTTGCAAGATCTTATAAGGTTTTCTTTGGTAAGAAATATCACTATGGCATAATGTCAGATCAAAAAATGGATCCAGGCTTCCCTGGTGGCGCAGTGGTTGAGAATCTGCCTGCTAAGGCAGGGGACACGGGTTTGAGCCCTGGTCTGGGAAGATCCCACATGCCGCGGAGCAACTAGGCCCTTGAGCCACAGCTACTGAGCCTGCGCGTCTGGAGCCTGTGCTCTGCAACAAGAGAGGCCGCGATAGTGAGAGGCCCATGCACCGCGTTGAAGAGTGGCCCCCGCTTGCCACAACTAGAGAAAGCCCTCGCACAGAAACGAAGACCCAACACAGCCAAAAGTAAATTAATTAATTAATTAATTTTTAAAAATTTAACAACATAAACATACAAGTTTAAAAATGAAAATAAAAATGACTGGCCAAAATATTTTTTTTAAAAAATGGATCCTAAATTGGGGAATATCATGACATATCACAAGTATTGCCTTCAAACATTCCTGGGAGCTGCTGCAGTTTATGTGTATTATTGATCAATTACTTTTTTCCCCCAATATTGTACAGACTACTTGGGTAGCAAATAACAGGAAGGCAGGGTCCATGTCTATCTTATCTATAGCAGGATGTCCTCCCAACACCTAGTACCATTTCTTACACCACATCATAATGCCCATAATATAAAGAAAATGATAATACACCTATGCAAAAATTGGAGAGGATGTAACCAATAGTATAGGGAAACAGAAGAGGGTAGAAACAAATAAACCGAGGAATTTGAATTTTACTGGAGATAAAATGGTGGCAACTTGAAATGCACAGTGATCCAAAATTCTTGTGGTTTCAGAGAAGGTATACAGAAATAAGTCCACATACACTCACATTTCAAATGAGAAGAACTTGTGGTTAGAAGAGGATTACTGAATGAGACATGATCCTTTACTTCAGCAGCCTACAGTCTAGCTGAGGAGACAAGGCTCAAGAACAAGAAACAACCTGGTAGCAATTAAGTTCTAGGCGTGAGGTGCTGAGAGGCTGAGATATGAAAGAAGCAGAGAGAATGAGGAGAAGGAAGAAGAACGTGCATTTTGAATTTAGTGTCACACCCTTTTATATGCTTGTCTATGTCAATTTGTTCATTTAAAAATATAAGTTCCTAGAGGGTAGCAACCATGTCTATTTGGTTGACTAAACTCTGATAGCTAGGACAACTTACACATCAAATGTCTTACAGAGTCTCCTAATCTATAAAGTAATTCTAGCTTCTCTGTAACTGCCTCCTTTAGGTCATTTCACCTGTGTCCTCTACTGACCTTTGGAGTTAAAGTCTTAGGTGCCAACTTTCCCAAAGTGTGCCAGTTTTGCTGGCTCTCCAATCCTCCAGCCTCGACATGGTGATGGACGAGACCTACGGCATATATTTGCTTCTCTTAACTGACCTACTTAAACATGATATAGTCCTGTTTAGTCCTCTTGCTGAAATGAATTCCTGCCTGTCCTTTCCAGGCTAGACTGTGTGTTATCACTCCTGCCCCTCTGTGCAAGTTATCTGTTGCTGTACAACAAATTACCCCAACATTTAGTGGCTTAAAACAATGAACATTTATTATCTTATACAGTTTCTCAGGATCAGGAATCTGGGAGCAGCTTAGCTGAGTGGTTCTGATTCAGTCTCTCATGAGGCTGCAGTCACACTGTCAGCTGGGGCTGCAGTTATCTAAAGACTGGAATGGGGCTGCAGGATTCACTTCCCAGCTCACTCACATGACTGTTGGCAAGAGGCCTCAGGTCCTCACACAAGGGCCTCATTATAGGGTTGTTCATGGTACTGCAGCTGGCTTCCTCCAGAGTGAATGATGAGAGAGAGAGAGAGAGAGGGAGAGAGAGGAAGAGAGAGAAACACTGCTTCTTAGGACATGCACTATTAATTCCACCTTTTTCTGTTCATTAAGAGCAAGTTCCTAAGTCTGGCCAATATTCAATGGGAGGGGATTACACAAGGATGTGAATACCAAGAGGCATAAGGGGTTGGGGTTTTTTTTGTTTTTCTTTTGGCTGTTCCACACGGCATGTGGGATCTTACTTCCCCGACCAGGTATCGAACCCGTGCCCCCAGCAGTGGCAGCGTGGAGTTCGAACCACTGGACCACCAGGGAAGTCCTATAAGGGGTTGTTTTATTACTTTCTTTTGTACTTTTATTTTATTTATTTATTTATTTAACATCTTTATTGGAGTATAATTGCTTTACAATGGTGTGTTAGTTTCTGCTTTATAACAAAGTGAATCATATACATATGTTCCCACCTCTCTTCTCTCTTGCATCTCCCTCCCTCCCACCCTCCCTATCCCACCCCTCTAGATGGTCACAAAGCACCGAGCCGATCTCCCTGTGCTATGCAGCTGCTTCCCACTAGCTATCTATTTTACGTTTGGTAGTGTATATATGTCCATGCCACTCTCTCACTTTGTCACTGCTTACCCTTCCCTCTCCCCATATCCTCAAGTCCATTCTCTAGTAGGTCTGTTTCTTCATTCCCATCTTGCCCCTAGGTTCTTCATGACCTTTTTTGTTTTCTTAGATTCCATATATATGTGTTAGCATACGGTATTTGTTTTTCTCTTTCTGACTTACTTCACTCTGTATGACAGACTCTAGGTCCGTCCACCTCACTACAAATAACTCAATTTTGTTTCTTTTTATGGCTGAGTAATATTCCATTGTATATATGTGCCACATCTTCTTTATCCATTCATCTGTCGATGGACACTTAGGTTGCTTCCATGTCCTGGCTATTGTAAGTAGAGCAGCAATGAACATTTTGGTACATGACTCTTTGAATTATGATTTTCTCAGGATATCTGCCCAGTAGTGGGATTTCTGGGTCGTATGGTAGTTCTATTTTTAGTTTTTTAAGGAACCTCCACACTGTTCTCCATAGTGGCTGTATCAATTTACATTCCCACCAACAGTGCAAGAGGGTTCTAAGGGGTTGTTTTATAAAGTCACCCCTTTATAAGGTGACTTCTCCATTCTTCATTTGAAGTAGTTACCTTAGTTTTCTCATATATTTATTAACTTCCTCATGGAATTAAAGTGAATTCTAATCTGTTTGCCTGTGAAACTATGTGAAGTCAATATTTTATCTGGTAGCCTCAAAATAAGAGTTCCCCTTCCTCCTACTGACAAATTTTACCTTTTTGAGAATGAAAACATACTTGTGTTTCCACCCAATATTGTCTTCCTCTGAAAGCTGTAGGTTACCTCTTCTTGCTTATTTTGATTTGTAAGTCTGTCAGGATAACAGCACAAAACATTCTTTAAACTCACAATGTCAAAAAGCAAATAGAGAATTCCTTCTCCTCCTTGCTGCCAACTGAAAATATTCATATCCAAGTCCTTCGCCATTCAGTCAGCAGGCCAAACGCAATTCACTGTAAAAGCTAGCATTTGCCAAATGTTTTTTTTTGGTTTACTTACATCGAATAAATAAAGAACTCTATTAATGTGAGCATTTGTTCATTTCATAAATAATTGAGATAATTCAGGGCTTGAGTCTTCAGTGTTTAGAGGAAGCAAGAATTCAGCAACTCAAACATAACCTACTGTTGCCATGATTTGACTCGGGGCAAGATTCTTTTAAGCCAGGTATAAATTGGAAATTGGAAGTCAAGGTCATGGCCTCTGTCTTTCAGGAGTTTTCAGCTGGTGAATACGTTAGAGCTTTGGTTCCTGAAACCATCCCTATTGTCACTAAGAAAGCAAAGACTGGTCTGATAACTCCCTTCTTGCTTTTAAGGCAGCAGTAAAGATTTTCCTTTCTTAAATGCATGCCTACTTGGACAGCACTGAAAGGATTGTCCTAAGAAGGAATAATACTAAAATACCCCTGATGGATGCTTGAGCAGAAGTCATTTGCATTCATAGATTTGGTCCTCGGTCAAGTGCATGAACAGAATGTAGACAGGATTGTATTCCAGTCTCAGTTCCACCACAGCTGTATTAACCTCAGCAGTATCTCTGAGCTTAGTTTCCTTAAAAGTGAAATGGGAATAATGAATAAATATACTTGCAGATTTGTTTTGATGACAAAATGTGTCAAAATACTGGTAAAAGGGTTGACACATAGTAGGCATTCAGGAAGTGCTGATTCTTCTTCCTTTTGTGTCCCATTAAAATGTGCTGGAAATAACTCTACCAGGAAGCTTTTTCATAGCTGTTGCCTCATTTTCTGGCCTGGCTGGCGAATCTGGTGTGGAGGGAAGCTTTTCTACCTTCTTCATGCAGGACATTATATTGTTAACTGTATTCCAGAGACTTAAGAGTGAATTAACTGAATATTTAAGTACTCCCTGAAGTCAATGCACGATTTAGGAAATTATGTATATTAGAATGTTATGCTGCAACATGATACATTAAGTCCCAATGAAGCTGTGGTTCCTAGTTCAGACTGTATTAAGTTTCTCTGCTTAAATTTTATTATAATGGAGATCATCGATATCAAGTGAATCAAGCCAACTATGAAAGCATCACTAATAAGAGAAAAACATTTTAATGTATCAAAAAACCACTCTATGAAGTTTTACACAAAATACACCACTTATTTCAGAGACATTTGCTAGAAAGTTGCTAATGTTGAGTTTTATATTAACTTATGTTTACCAAATGCTTTGCAGTCACCTTTATTTCCCACCTCAAAGACTTCTGATAATGGATCAAATC
This sequence comes from Pseudorca crassidens, assembly GCF_039906515.1. Taxonomy (NCBI): domain Eukaryota; kingdom Metazoa; phylum Chordata; class Mammalia; order Artiodactyla; family Delphinidae; genus Pseudorca; species Pseudorca crassidens. The sequence goes on from NC_090312.1 coordinate 30,120,112, forward strand.
AAACCACCACCTTGGAGAAATGATTTTGTTGAGATAAAAGGCACCATTACACCACACGCCAACTGAAAATTTAGGATAATTTGGTCTACAGTATTTTGTAGAGCCCCTTCTACTGTCAAAATAGCCAAACAATAGTGTTGAACTTTTTCTCAAATAATTGAAAACTATATTGTCTCCCAAACTCCCTTCACTTTGCCCGCAGAGCAGGGAAGAAGAATCAGAATCTTTTTCTTACTAGAACTTAATATACTCAACCCTGTCATATCATCTTGGTTTCCTTGTCACATTCATGCTTGATGTATTTTTGAACAATATCCCACCCATGCTCAGTCTTTTCCATCTCACACCATCCAAGTTCACAAAGGACTGCTATGTAAACCATGGTTCAATTTTTAAACATATAGTGATAAATATGACTGTGAAGAGAATGCAACTACTCATGTTGAAAATGAGTCCATCCTATCCCTGGAGACCAGGAATTTATGAGGAAGCCTTGGCAGAATCAGAGGCTGTTTAGTGAACATGGAAGCAGAGTAGATAATGTTAGATGATATTCCAAGTTAATGCCTTTAAGCTATGACTGCCTGATGCTCCCCTTCACTAAAGAAATGCTGCTAAACAGACTAGATATTTGACCAGTTCACAGGAGACGATATAGACAATAACTATATTGAAGGCATGCAAAACTTCTATAGTACTTTTTGCCTTCCTCTTAATAGGTCCCGTGCAGACTTGAAAACATGGGATATATTTGTTAACTATAGCCTATCTTTTCTTTACTTAAACACAATGTAAATGTTTGGACTCAGGCATTCTTACTTGTAGTCACCTTGATAAATCTTGGGTATTCCCGTATTACCTTAACTATGCATTTGCAAGTAAGCACATCTATTGATAGTTACACCATGTTATTTTTCCAAAATTCATCTTGAGAGGTTGTTCAAACCTCTTGTGCCCCACCTCACATTCTCTTAACATACTTCTAGCCTGGGTGTTATTATAACAACCAGGCGTACACAAGCGTAATGTGACAGCACTTACCTCCACTGCAATTCCTTGCTTTCTGCATCAGGAAATTTTTGCTGTAGCGCCTGTGGGAATCTGTTCAGCTAAATTTTGACTCACACACAAACCTGGAACTGGGAACTGTGAGGGAATTAACAAAATGTAGGACAAGAGTCAGTAGAGAAATAATTCCCTCTTCCACCCCTTGGGTGGAGAACTCTAAGGCATGTTCCACACAGCTCCTCAGACTGTTCCCGTATGATAAGATCACATTGGTTGATTTGCTATGTTTCTTAAACGGAATTTTTTCCCCCTCAATTGAAAAATGTGAGATTTAGGAATATTTTAGTTATGCCCATTTTTACATTGGCAAGTAGATATGCCATCATGACTTTAAGAAGTATTTTATCAGCTCCCAAATCAATATGCATATTTTCCAGAATATTTAAACAAATCAAAATATTTGGACTATTAAAAAAGTAAACACAGCATGAGAAAAATTTTAATGAGAAATGTGAGTAAATCAAATGTTAAATTGCATGATTCTCTCTGTTCAATGTTTTAGCATAAAAAGTGAAAAATTCGGAATTTCCTGGTGGTCCAGTGGTGAAGACTCTGCACTTTCACTGCCCAGGGTCTGGGTTCGATCCCTTGGTCGGAGGATCCTGCAAGCTGCCTGGCATGGCCAAAAAAAAAGGAAAGTGAAATACTGGATATTTGCCCTTGGAAACATATTATTTTTCTCTTTTTAAATAATGGAAACTAGTAACAAAATAAAATTACTGCAGTATAAATAGAAAAAGTGTAAAAGCCCTAGTATATGACATGATCTTTGAATTTGCCTCAAAATGATTTCCCATTTAATACCTTCCCTTAAATATTGATACAGAATCAGAGGTCAGCCAAACATCTTGGCAATGCTTAAGAAATTATACTTTAAATGAAGTATGCAAATACTTATTTTTGTTTTCTAATCTTAATTCAGAGAAGATGGAAAATACAAGTATTCTCTCCCTCAAGAAATATTAACTCATCAAACTGGGCTGCTTTGGAATAAAAAGTCCTACATGTGTGCCCTGTGAACTTATTTAATATAACTATGAGTACTGTAATTTCTGCATTTCCTGATTGGTACTAAAATTGCAAGTATATTAGTTTAATATTTTATAGAGGTTTTGGAAGACTGCTCTTGAAATTTTCAAGGTATAGGGTTGTTTTTCCTCTGGAAGGAAAATCCCAGCATCTGACAATAATTCTCTGTAATCTTTTACTTGGACAAAAGCTCTGATTGGTTATAGTCATGGCTTTTCCTCACACACAAATTGAACAATTTCACAAGTAAAGAGGCTTCACTTTTTTTCCCTTTCATTCAAAATAACAAAAACTCTACATCATACTCTCCCTTTTCCTCTGTCCTAGAGTCACCAAAGTATTAGGTCTAATCCCAGACACCCTGATTAGTTACCCAGTCTCCATAGTTACTTTTTTAATTTTTAAAAAAATTTTTGGCCATGCCCCGCAGCTTGCAGGATATTAGTTCCCCAATCAGGGACCGAACCCAGGCCCTGGCAGTGAAAGTGCCGAGTCCTAACCACTGGACCACCAGGGAATTCCCCATAGCTACTTTTAAAAAGGGAGAGTTTTGATCTGAGTACTCAGAGTGTGCTTCATGGTTTGCAACAGTTCCATTGACATTATCCTTTGTTCTGTGTGATGTTGTTTGTTATTTATATTTCTCTGTTTTTGTGACCCTACACATCCACAGAGCACTCTGTTATTGACTATAAACAAAAATCTTCTCAAATAATAAACCTTATCATAATTGTGAACTATTTTGTGGAAATAACAGGCTTATGTTCAGATGCATAGTCTAGCCTACATAAACCTCTCCCTCCCCAAAAATGTACGTAATTTTATTTTCATGTGGTCATAAGAAACAGTAAACTTCTTGTTTATTATTTTTCACAGCAACATTCATGGAGCTTACATTTTTGGTATATTGGTTACATTACCTAGAAACTTCCTAGAAATCAAAATTTCAATTACAAATTCAAGAAAGTAGGCAGATGATTTTATAATTATCAAGGGCTGATTTTAAAAGTAGTACAAAACAGAGCTTCCCTGGTGGCGCAGTTGTTGAGAGTCCGCCTGCCGATGCAGGGGACAGGGGTTCGTGCCCCGGTCCGGGAAGGTCCCACATGCGGTGGAGCGGCTGGGCCCGTGAGCCATGGCCGCTGAGCCTGCACATCCAGAGCCTGTGCTCTGCAACGGGAGAGGCCACAACAGTGAGAGGCCTGAGTACCGCAAAAAAAAAAAAAAAAAAAGTAGTACAAAACAAAGTAGCTAGTGCTTACTAAACACTTCTTTTTAGGCATCTGTGACAAATAATAATTAGGTCTCAATCATTCCCTCTCTCTTGGGTCATTTTCATCAACATGCTGGAATGTCTGCCTCCTTTAAAAAACATGCTTTGTGCCTTTTCCCTCAAGTTACTTTCTTTTCCTCTACTTTCCTAAAAACATCTTTTTTTAAAAAAATTATTTTTATTGGAGTATAGTTGATTTACAATGTTGTGTTAGTTTCAGGTGTACAGCAAAGTGAATCAGTTATACATATAAATATATGCACTCTTTTTGAGATTCTTTTCCCAGATAGGCCTTACAGAGTACTGAGTAGAGTTCCCTGTGCTATACAGTAGCTCCATAGTACTTATCTATTTTACATGTAGTAGTGTGTATATGTCAATCCCAATCTTCCAATTTATCCCTTAAAAGCATCTATACTCACCATCTTCACTTGCTCTCCTCCTATTCCTATTTTTAAACCCCTCTAGTCAGGCTTTCATTCCTCCACTCCACTGAAAATACGCTCTTCAGGGTCATTATTCTTGCTGAATCCAGTGGTTTATCCTCAATCTTCATCTTATTGTACCTTTGCTAGAGCAGGATTTGACAATAATTGATCAAGCCTACTTTTTGAAAAACATTCTTCTTTTGATTTCAGAGACATCATACACCTGTTTTCCCTTCTACAAAACTGACCTTTTTTCTGTTTTTTCTTACTCTTCCTGGCCTCTAATTTTTTTTTTTTTTGGCCTCTAAATTTTTAAGAGCCCCAAAGTTATCTTCACTGAAATTGTAAGGTTTCTTTGTTACTGTTTGCATCGAGCTGAGGGCTCTGTGGATAGAGATCCTGCTTCCCAGAGGGAGAACATTTCAACCAGGGGACATAGCAAGAGTCCAGTTGAACTACAAAGTATGGCTGCTTTTTGGGCACTTCTAGCTCCTAGTGTCCAGGGACCAGTCAGCAAGATAAGGAGTCACCATTTTTGCAGGGGAAATTGACCCTGATCATCAAGAGGAGGTAGGGCTGGTTAGAATATGTGTGAAGCCCAGGTGATCCACTTGGGTGACCCTTGGTACTCCTTGACCAATTCTGATGGTAAATTGAATTTACCAACTGTAGTAACTCTGGCCAGAGAAGGGCATGATAAGCAGTGCTCAGACCTCAGAAGAAAGGGTCTGGGTCATGCCAGGTAAACCACTGAGACCAGAAGAGTTGATAGCTGAGGGTGAGGGGATCTAGAACGTATAGTAGACGAGGGAGATAGCCAGTGTTAGTTGTGGCCCCATGACCAGCTGCAGCAGTGAGCACTCCAGCTTGTCCCACTAACCTTCCTTTTCCAAATTTCCCTCAGGAAGAAAGGCGCCTGGGGAGCTGCTTCTGGAAAGTATGCAAAGATTGAGGGACACATGGGGTAGATTGTGGTAGCCATTGTGACATTTCCCCAGCTTCTGGGAAGCCTGCTGGAAGGTGATCCTCAGCTGTCAGCCTTCTATAGGGATTCCCTCAGCTGAAGAAAACTGCCTTGCCCAAGGTCACGACTCCTTTCCAGGATAGCTGGTATCCAATGACTTATCAGCATGGGAGTATAAAGGTCTGATCCCAGTGTTCCAACCTGAGACAGCTCTGAAGGGCTGTCCCAGTTGCACACCTACACATGGGGTCAGCTGAGGATTCACTTTGACTGCATTGCACCTCAGTTTCTACCTCTGCCTGATCCGACTTCATTCTCTTCTCTTCCACGAGTGTTGATCCTGAAAGCATTCCTCAATAAACTTCTCATACACTAATCTCCATCTCAAGGTCTGCTTCTGAGGAAACCCAAGTGGAGACAACAGGTTATTGTCTCCAATATCCTGAACTCACTATGTGGCTGTAACCAGGCGTATAACTAACTATAATTCCTGAACATACCAAAAGGGTCTGTACATGCTTAGTATGTGTTTTCCCTGCCTCGAGTACCCAGGCTGTTTTTGTCAGGCCAACTCACATTCATCTTCTAAGACTCAGCTCAAGACTCAGTTTCACTACCTCCTTGAAGCCTCCTCTCAACACGTGTTCACCTCCATTCCCAACATGTGTTCCTTCAGAAGCCTGTGCTTCCCTCTATCACATATCTTACTGTACCAATCTGTAATTATATATTTACTTGCCTGTGCAAGACTGAGACTTTCTTAAGGGCAAGATTTGCCTGGTCTTTCATCTTTGTACTTTAATGCTAATACAGGGCATCTGACACAATAAGCAATCAATAAATGTTTTTGGGTTTTTTTGTTTGTTTTTTTGCCGTACGCAAAAAAACAAACAAAAAAACCCTCTTTATGGCTGAGTAATATTCCATTGTATATATGTACCACATCTTCTTTATCCATTCACCTGTCGATGGCAATTAGGTTGCTTCCATGACTTGACTATGTAAATACTGCTGCAATGAACATTGGGGTGCATGCATCTTTTTGAATTACGGTTTTCTCTGGGTATATGCCCAGTATTGGGATTGCTGGGTCATATGGTAATTCTATTTTTAGTTTTTTGAGGAACCTCCATACTGTTCTCCATAGGGGCTGAATCAATTTACATTCCCACCAACAGTGCAAGAGGGTTCCCTTTTCTCCACACCCTCTCCAGCATTTGTTGTTTTTACAGTTTCTGATGATGCCCATTCTAACAGGTGTGAGGTGATACCTCATTGATGTTTTGATTTGCATTTCTCTAATAATTAGTGATGTTGAGCAGCTTTTCATGTGCTTCTTGTCCATCTGTATGTCTTCTTTGGAGAAAAGTCTATTTAGGTCTTCTGCCCATTTTTGGATTGGGTTGTTTTTTTCTTTAATATTGAGCTGCATGAGCTGTTTATATATTTTGGAGATTAATCCTTTGTTCATTGATTCATTTGCAAATATTTTCTCCCATTCTGAGGGTTGTCTTTTCGTCTTGTTTATGGTTTCCTTTGCTGTGCAAAAGCATTGAAGTTTCACTAGGTCCCATTTGTTTATTTTTGTTTTTATTTCCATTACTCTAGGAGGTGGATCAAAAAAGATCTTGCTGTGATTTATGTCAAAGAGTGTTCTTTCTATGTTTTCCTCTAAGAGTTTTATAGTGTCCGGACTTACACTTAGTTCTCAAATCCATTTTGATTTTATTTTTGTGTATGGTGTTAGGGAGTGGTCTAATTTCATTCTTTTACATGTAACTGTCAAGTTTTCCCAGCACCACTTATTGAAGAGACTGTCTTTTCTCCATTGGATATCCTTGCCTCCTTTGTCATACATTAGTTGACCGTAGGTGTGTGGGTTGATCTCTGGGCTTTCTATCTTGTTCTATTGATCTATGTTTCTGTTTTTGTGCCAGTACCATACTGTCTTGATTACTGTAGCTTTGTAGTATAGTCTGAAGTCAGGGAGTCTGATTCCTCTTGCTCCGTCTTTTTCCCTCAAGACTGCTTTTGCTACTCAGGGTCTTTGTGTCTCCATACAAATTTTAAGATTTTTTGTTCTAGTTCCATAAAAATTGCCATTGGTAATTTGATAGAGATTGCATTGTATCTGCAGATTGCTTTGCGTAAGATGGTCATTTTCACAATATTGATTCTTCCAATCCAAGAACATGATATATCTCTCCATCTGTTAGTATCATCTTTAATTTCTTTCATCAGTGTCTTATAGTTATCTGCATACAGGTCTTTTGTCTCCCTAGGTACGTTTATTCCTAGATATTTTATTCTTTTTGTTGCAATGGTAAATGGGAGTGTTTCCTTAATTTCTCTTTCAGATTTTTCATCATTAGTGTATAGGAATGCAAGGGATTTCTGTGCATTAATTTTGTATCCTGCAACTTTATCAAATTCATTGATTAGCTCTAGTAGTTTTCTGGTGGCATTTTTAGGATTCTCTATGTATAAGTACCATGTCATCTGCAAACACTGACAGTTTCACCTCTTCTTTTCCAGTTTGTATTCCTTTTATTTCTTTTTCTTCTCTGATTGCCGTGACTAGGACTTCCAAAACTATATTGAATGACAGTGGTGAGAGTGGACATCCTTGTCTTATTCCTGGTCTTAGAGGAAATGCTTTCAGTTTTTCACCATTGAGAATGATGTTTGCTGTGGGTTTGTCATATATGGCCTTTATTATGTTGAGGTAGTTTCCCTCTATGCCCACTTTCTGGAGAGTTTTTATCATACATGGGTGTCGCATTTTGTCAAAAGCTTTTTCTGCATCTATTGAATTGATCATATGGTTTTTATTTTTCAATTTGTTAATATGGTGTATCACATTGATTGATTTGTGTATATTGAAGAATCCTTGTATCCCTGGGATAAATCCCACTTGATCATGGTGTATGATCCTTTTATTATGTTGTTGGATTCTGTTTGCTAGTATTTTGTTGAGGATTTTTGCATCTATATTCATCAGTCATATTGGTCTGTAGTTTTCTTTTTTTGTAGTATCTTTGTCTGTTCTTGGTATCAGGGTGATGGTGGCCTCATAGAATGAGTTTGGGTGTGTTCCTTCCTCTGCAATTTTTTGTAAGAGTTTTAGAAGGATGGGTGTTAGCTCTTCTCTAAATGTTTGATAGAATTCACCTGTGAAGCCATCTGGTCCTGGACTTTTGTTTGTTGGAAGATTTTTAATCACAGTTTCAATTTCAGTGCTTGTGATTGGTCTATTCATATTTTCTGTTTCTTCTTGGTTCTGTCTTGGAAGGTTATACCTTTTTAAGAATTTGTCCATTTCTTCCAGGTTGTCCATTTTATTGGCATACAGTTGCTTGTAGTAGTCTCTTAGGATACTTTGTATTTCTGCGATGTCTGTTGTAACTTCTCCTTTTTCATTTCTAATTTTATTGATTTGAGTCCTCTCCCTCTTTTTCGTGATGAGTCTGGCTAATAGTTTATCAATTTTGTTTATCTTCTCAAAGAACCAGCTTTTAGTTTTATTGATCTTTGCTATTGTTTTCTTTGTTTCTATTTCATTTATTTCTGCTCTGATCTTTATGATTTCTTTCCTTCTGCTAACTTTGGGTTTTGTTTGTTCTTCTTTCTCTAGTTCCTTTAGGTGTAAGGTTAAATTGTTTTTTTGAAATTTTTCTTGTTTCTTGAGGTAGGCTTGTATAGCTATAAACTTCCCTCTTAGAACTGCTTTTGCTGCGTCCCATAGGTTTTGGATCGTCGTATTTTCATCGTCATTTGTCTCTAGGTATTTTTTGATTTCCTCTTTGATTTCTTCAGTGATCTCTTGGTTATTTAGTACTGTATTGTTTAGCCTCCATGTGTTTGCATTTTTTATGTTTTTGTCCTGCAATTCATTTCTAATCTCATAGCGGTGTGGTCAGAAAAGATGCTGGATATGATTTCAATTTTCTTAAATTTTCTGAGACTTGATTTGTGACACAAGACGTGATCTATCCTGGAGAACGTTCTGTGTGCACTTGAGAAGAAAGTGTAATCTGCTGTTTTAGGATGGAATGTCTTATAAATATCAATTAAATCTGTCTGGTCTATTGTGTCATTTAAAACGTGTGTTTCCTTATTAATTTTCTGTTTGGATGATCTGTCGATTGGTGTACGTGAGGTGTTAAAGTCCCCCACTCTTACTGTGTTACTATCGACTTCCTCTTTTATAGCTGTTAGCAGTTGCCTTATGTATTGAAGTGCTCCTATGCTGGGTGCGTATATAATTGTTATATCTTATGCTTGTATTGATCCCTTTATCATTATGTAGTGTCCTTCCTTGTCTCTTGTAACATTCTTTATTTTAATGTCCATTTTGTCTGATATGAGAATTGCTACTCCAGCTTTCTTTTGATTTCCATTTGCATGGAATATCTTTTTCCATCCCCTCACTTTCAGTCTGTATGTTTCCCTAGGTCTGAAGTGGGTCTCTTGTAGACAGCATATATATGGATCTTGTTTTTGTATCCATTCAGCAAGCCTGTGTTTTTTGGTTGGAGCATTTAATGCATTCAACTTTAAGGTAATTATTGATATGTATGTTCCTATGACCATTTTCTTAATTGTTTTGGGTTTGTTTTTGTAGGTGCTTTTCTTCTCTTGTGTTTCCCACTTATCGAAGTTCCTTTAGCATTTGTTGTAGAGCTGGTTTGTTGGTGCTGAATAATCTTAGCTTTTGCTTTTCTGTAAAGCTTTTGATTTCTCCATCGAATCTGAATGAGATCCTTTCCGGGTAGAGTAATCTTGTTTGTAGGTTCTCTCCTTTCATCACTTTAAGTATATCATGCCACTCCCTTCTGGCTTGTAGAGTTTCTGCTGAGAAATCTGCTGTTAACCTTATGGGAGTTCCCTTGTATGTTATTTGTCATTTTTCCCGTTCTGCTTTCAATAATTTGTTTTTAATTTTTGCCAGTTTGATTACTATGTGTCTTGGCGTGATTCTCCTTGGGTTTATCCTGTATGGGACTCCCTGTGCTTCCTGGAGTTGGGTGGCTATTTCCTTTCCCATGTTAGGGAAGTTTTTGACTATAATCTCTTCAAATATTTTCTCGGGTCCTTTCTCTCTTCTCCTTGTGGGACCCCTATAATGCGAATGTTGTTGCATTTAATGTTGGTGTCTTAGGCTGTCTTCATTTCTTTTCATTCTTTTTTCTTTATTCTGTTCCACAGCAGTGAATTCAACCATTCTGTCTTCCAGGTCACTTATCCGTCCTTCTGCCTCAGTTTTTCTGCTATTGATTCCTTCTAGTGTAGTTTTCATTTCAGTTATTGTATTTTTCATCTCTGTTTGTTTGTTCTTTAATTCTTCTAGGTCTTTGTTAAACATTTCTTGCACATTCTCCATCTTTGCCTCCATTCTTTTTTCGAGGTTCTGGATCATCTTCACTATCATTATTCTGAATTCTTTTTTGGAAGGTTGCCTATCTCCAGTTCATTTAGTTGTTTTTCTGGGGTTTTATCTTGTTCCTTCATCTGGTACATAGCCCTCTGCCTTTTCATCTTCTCTGTCTTTTTGTGAATGTGGTTTTTGTTCCACAGGCTGCAGGATTGTAGTTCTTCTTGCTTCTTCTCTCTGCCCTCTATTTTGGGGAATCTTAAGCCACAAGTTTAAAGCAGTTAGGAGAGACCTCTAAAACCTATTTTCGAGCAACAGTTGCATCCCTGGAATAAGTGCATTGCCTCCAACTTCAAGGGGCTCACACTCAACAGGGTGTGTAGGTTCTGCCAGTTGGTTACACAAAGTCACCCTCTATCAAGAAGCTAGTGATTCATTGCTATTCATGATAAAGTATTGAAAATACAATTCCACATGATTTATTACCCAAATGCTCTTTTATCCTGAGACATAGTTCCTTTTTGGTGAAATTTTCAACTATGTTTAAGAAAAGAAATGCCAAATCCTGATGGTTTTTTACCTCCCATCAACACACACATACATATATACATATAAAGCTTTTCTTAGCTCATTCATCTAATGATTTTAAAAGTAGCAGTACTTATACTCTACAGTGTAAAGATTATGTGACAATGGAAGAAAACAGAAAAAGTGTTTCTTTCAAAGGGAAAATGTAACATGTCATAATTGAAGATGATTCTACATAAAATGCAAATATTTAAAAATAAAACATATTTCTAGACAGAAACAAAACAGGGATAATCAAATAAATAAATCAAAAACACACAAATTTGGCTGTATTTCTAGTCCTAGACCAATAAGGTATGTTTTATTGATACAACTATGGACAGACAAATTATAAAGGAGTAGAGTTGAAAGCCCCCTCCCAATTCTATTTCTGTTTTCTCTCCACTTCCAATTTTCTCTTCTCTTTTCTTTCCTTTTTAAATTTTTATGGAGTACACATACGTTTTTGCATGGTGTGTATACAAGCACACGCATATATTTAAGAACATTAAAAACACAATTCAAAGTCACTCTAAAGCACGATTTGGAAATATCTATCTAAAAACATTTAAATTTTACCTAACCTGAACTAATAATTCTGGTTTTAGAAATTTATCTTAATAAAACTGTAGTGGGTTGAATGGTGCCCCCCCTCCAAAAGGTATAATTCATGTCCTAATGCCCAGAACTTGTTAACATTACAAGGAAAAAGAGTCTTTGCAGTTGTAATTTAGTTAATGATCTAGTGATGATAAAATCATTCTTGGTGGGCCTTAAATCCAATGACAAGTGTCCTTGTAAGAATAAGGCAAAAGGAGATTGCAAAGACAGCTGAGGAGGAGACAATGTGAACGCAGAGGCAGATAATGAAATGATGCAGCCACAAGTTAAGCAATGCCAAGAACCACCAGAAGCCAGAAAATGCAAGGAACATTATCTCCCTTAGAAGCCTAAGATCAGTGTGGCTCTGCCACATTTCTGATTTTTAGCCCCTAGAACTATAAGAGAATAATTTCTGTTGTTTATACCCACCAAGTTTGTGGTAATTTGTTAACTGAACTCTGGAAACTAATACAAAAACTACCATAAAATCAATAAATATGATAAGTGTAGTTTAATATATAATAGCAAGATGAAAATGGCATCTTATGAAATAGCATATCTATAATAGAGGGATCATTAAAAATTATACCATAGGGGGCTTCCCTGGTGGCGCAGTGGTTGAGAGTCCGCCTGCCGATGCAGGGGACACGGGTTCGTGCCCCGGTCCGGGAAGATCCTACATGCCGCGGAGCGGATAGGCCTGTGAGCCATGGCCGCTGAGCCTGTGCGTCCGGAGCCTGTGCTCCGCAACAGGAGAGGCCACAACAGTGAGAGGCCCGCGTACCGCAAAAAAAAAATTATACTATAGGGCTTCCCTGGTGGTGCAGTGGTTGGGAGTCCGCCTGCCAATGCAGGGGACACGGATTCGAGCCCTGGTCCGGGAAGATCCCACATGCTGCGGAGCAACGAACCCAGGCACCACAGCTGCTGAGCCTGAGCTCTAGCGCCCACCTACCACAACTACTGAAGCCCACATGACTAGAGCCCGTGCTCCGCAACAAGAGAAACCACCCCAGTAAGAAGCCCTCACAGCACAACGAAGAGTAGACCCCGCTTGCCACAACTCGAGAAAGCCCACGCGCAAAAATGAAGACCCAGTGCTGCCAAAAATTAATTAATTAATTAATTTAAAAAATTATACTATAAACATATGACATAATATAAATCTTATAGCAAAATAATGTTAAATAATATATTCAAAGTACATAAAATGAAATGAAAAGACACATTGAAAAACAGCCTGTAGTGTATAAGTATTATTCCATGTTTATTTAAAAACATATATTGGGTATTAATACCCAGAATATATAAAGAATTCCTTCAACTCAACAACAGAAAAACCAAAAAACCTGATTTTAAAATGGACAAAGGAGGGAATTCCCTGATGGTCCCGTGGTTAGGACTCTGCACTCTCACTGCCAAGGGCCGGAGTTCAACCACTGGTGAGCGAACTAAGATCCTACAAGGCGCGTGGCTCAGCCAAAAAAAAGAGACGAAAGACTTGACGTTTCTCCAAAGATGATATACAAATGACAAAAAAAATACCAAAAGATTCTCAACATCACTAATCATTAGAGAAATGCAAATCAAAATCACAAGATATCACCTCATACCTGTTAGAATGTCTGCTATCAAAAAAGAAACAAACATAAAATAGCAAGTGTTAGCAAGGACATGGAGAAATTGGAATCTTTGTGCACTATTGGCGGGAATATAAAATGGTTCAGCTGCCTGAAGAAATTAAAAGTAGAATTACCATATGATCCAGCAATCTCACTTCTGGGTTTATATCTAAAAGAACTGAAAACAGGATCTCAGAGATATTTGCACAGGCATGTTCATAGCAGCATTATTGACAACAGTCAAGAGGTGAAAGCAGGGCATATGTCATTGACAGATAAGTGGATAAACAAAATTTGGTGCATACATACAATGGAATAGTATTTAGCCTTAAAAAGGAAGAGAAGGAGGGAGTACTTGTCATATGCTGTAACATAGATGAATCTTGAGGACATTATGCTAAGTGGAATAAGCTAGTCACAAAAAGACAAATACTGTATGGCTCCATACATATAAGTTACATAAAGTGGTCAAATCCATAGAAACAGAAAGTAGAACAGTGATCACCAAAGGCTGGGAGGGAGGGCAAATGGAGAGCTGTTGTCTAATGGTTAGAGAGTTTTGGTTTTGCAAGGTGAAAAGTTCTGGAGATCTGTCACACAACAATGTAAATATACTGAACACTGCTGAACTGACACTTAGAAATAGTTAAGCTGGTTAAAAAAAAACCAAACTGTGTTTTTTAAAAATTTGCAGTTTATTGTATATATAAATAAATAAAGCTGTTTAAAGAATATATTGGTGAACTATTTTAGCTAAGAAAATAACTAAGAAAATAAGACTCCAAAGTCAGACTACCTGGCCTCAAATCCCAGCTCTGCCACCTACTAGTGATGTGATCTTGGGCAAGTCATTTAATAAAGCTGTTCCTCAGCTTTCTTTGTAAAAGAGAGTTTATAATAGTATACTGCCTTATAGAACTGTTTTTTGAATTAGATGAGCTAATATTCATAAAACAAGGTCTAGTACATTGTGCTAAATAAATATGGTGACCTATCAATCTCACTCTTGATAGAAGAGTGAGATTGAGATTGTGAGATGAGATTCTCTACATAGAAATATTTACAGATTATTTCTAAGTAGATGTCCTACCAGAGATTTTAATCATTTTCTTCTCAGCTTATCTGAGGGTTCTTTTTAATATATATTTATTTATTTATTATTTTTGACCATGTTGGGTCTTCCTTGCTGCACGCGGGCCTTCTCTAGCTGCAGCGAGTGGGGGCTGCTCTTCATTGTGGTGCTCAGGCTTCTCATTGAGGTGGCTTCTCTTGTTGCAGAGCACGGGCTCTAGGCACACGGGCTTCAGTAGTTGTGGCGCACGGGCTTAGTTGCTCCACAGCACGTGGGATCTTCCCTGACCAGGGATCGAACCTGTGTCCCCTGCATTGGCAGGTGGATTTTTAAGCGCTGCACCACCAGGGAAGTCCCTTATCTGAGTTTTTAAATCTTTTTATTACATATATGTATGATTTTCATAATAAAAGCAATAGAAGGTTTTTTTATGAATACAAAATAAGTCAGATGGTCCATCTAGTTTACAAGTTTGTCTCTTGGTAACACTAAGGTAATAATTTCTGGGCAAACATGGATTATTTATTATATTTCAAAAACCTTTCTAATATTTTTAGCACTGTCATTGACAAAAAGAAAGATACTGTTATATGCGAATGAAAATAACAGAGTCTACAATAACAGCCTGTAACTGTTGTTATGAAAATTATGGTCTATAATCCTTTAAATTTTTATAGTTATATTATTAACTATTAGAGTAATTTCCTGTTTGTAGGCTGGGTGACAATAACACAATTTAAATGCAAGACTGCAGAGGTATTCCATGTGGATGTCTTCCTGACCCAGTATTTTTGCAACGCTGGGAAAAGCCATGGTAGATTTGGTGTTGATCCTGCTTTTCCTCTGGACAGAGTCAGTTCTGGCCTGCTCAGTCTCTCATTCCTGTGATGACGGCCCTATCCAGATGCTAAATACTCAAGAGACACTCCAGTACAGTGTTAAAGACTCTGAACACTTCATCCGCAAAGAATGTAGCATTCCAAGAGAAAACAGGCCTCCTTCTGACACTAGTAAAATTGTGAAGGTGTGTGATAAATCAGGCATCAAAATGAGAGGCCACAAATTCTTAAACATACTCTGCCTCTTACAGTGAGTCCCTGCTCCTCTCTTTCCAACACAGAAATAGTCATATATTCTAAATAATGATAATAAAGCTTGCAAATACACATCAGTAGAAACAACTATAAAATATGTTCAACTATAAAGTGTTACAATAACCTATTATGCAGTTAAGAAGGCTGGTCTAGTTGGGAATCAATAAATAGAGGTGTAACTAACAATGAAAACGTGTGAAATGTCTTAAGCTCTTTGAGGCGATTTACGTTGAGAAGATCGGCAGGAATATTTTGTTTTAAGAGCACTGGTTTCTTCCATTTTCCTTCTCTCTCTCTCCCTTCCCTTCCCTTCCCTTTTCTTTCTTTTCCTCCCTCCCTCTATTCCTTCTTTTCTTCCTCCCTCTTTCATACAGATGTTTTCACTCTTTCATATTCAAAAAACAAAAACTACAGGGGTTTAAAGGTACCATTTACTTGAAACATCAACTTTCTAAAGAAATACAAAATTTTTAAAACCTAAAATAATGACTTATCTATCTCAAAGAAAACAAAATGATGGCTTGTTTTTCAAACAAATAGATTTGGCTATAAACTAGAATTATTTTTCCATTGAAAAATAAAACTATTTTAACCAGAAATATGTAAAAGATTCTTTCTAAAATGACCAGTGCTTAGTTTTCTAACAAAAATGCAAAATAATCTGCCTGAGAACAATGGAAATATATAAATTATGACTACTGGTGCTAACTAAAATTTACTAAATATTAGATTTACTTATTATGCTAAAGCAATATGGAATTCCTAGTATTTTTTGTTCCTTTTTACTTTTTACTAAGATATAACTTAATATGAAGTAGAAAAGTTAAGTGTATACCTTGATGAATTGTTACATGTTACAGCCATGATCCACCAGCCAGATCAAGATAGAGAACACTTAAAAGATCACTTTTCCCTCAATTTTAGGTGTATAAATCTCTCCCTTAGGATGTAGTTTAAAATGTAGATTCCTAGACTACATTCCCAGAGATTCAATAATAATACGTCTGGGATAGGGCCCCTGAGACTGAATATTAAATAAACACCTCCACTTGGAGAAACTTTGCCCTCAAAGGAGGCCTAACTTGACTTATGACTCTAAAAGTTCCATTATTCTCAGCTTTAAAGATAATTTTATTAGGAAATCTAGGTGGTTTTCTACCAACATACATAGGACATTTGGTGTCCTTGTGTAATTCTAAGTTTTAGTGTGATTTTTTCTTTTTTTGAGGCAGCATCTTCCATATGAAGTTTCTACTAGTCCATGGCAAAATGAAAAATTTTAAGTCCCTAGTGAATATATCCTAGTAATATATCCTTTCTGTAGAAAACTTTCAAAGAATGGGAAAACTTAAATCAAGACAACCAAACCATTGTTAATATATTGATTTATTTATTCCAGTGTTTTTCTATGTACAGTTTTTTTTTAACAAGAATATATATATATATGTATTAATATATATTGTTCCTGCCATTACCACCCGATTTTTCTTCAGCATTTTCCAATGTCCTTAAAAACCCTTTCAATGTAGTTTTGTCTGTAGAATGTTTTGTCTTATGAAAGCATCATAATTTATTTTACTACTCTGTATTTAAAATTTTAAACATAGAAGTTGTTTCCACTTTAAAAAATGTAAAGAACACTATGATGAACATTTTTGTACACATTTTAAAACTTCATTTAAAAATATTTCTTTAAGATAGATTGTTAAAGAAATTGATATGGAGGGTATAAGCATTTTTAAGGCTTTTGATATATATTGTGATTCAGTTACCTATTGCTGTATAACAAAATCTCCACAACTTAGTGGCTTAATATAACAACTATTTATTAACAATCATTTTTCAATACATAGTATTGACTGGGTTCACGCATACAGCTGCATTCAGCTGAAAGCTTGACTGAGGCTGGAATGTCTATAAAGCATAGATTTATTATAAAGATTATATGCAAAATGTACTTCCATCAGATTGGCATGAGTTAAAAAGTGTCAGCAAGAATGTGTAGCAACAACTCTCATATACTCCTGGTGTAGGTGTAATCTTGATGCTCATTTTACAAAACAATTTGTCATTAATTGCCAAAGGTCATAGGTATATACCCCCATGAAATGGGTGCACAGGTAGACCAGGATATATGTTCAATGAGGTTCATAGCCTCATCATTCATTACAGCCTCAATCTGAAAACAACCTAAAGTTCATTGACTCTAGAACATTATATTGTAGAATAGAATATATGGAAAATATAGAACAATGAAAATAAACAAACTATACACTCAGCATTATAGATGAATCCTTCAAACATGATGTTGAATATAAAATACAAGTCCTGGGAATTCCCTGGCGGTCCAGTTGTTAGGACTCCACTCTCTCACTGCCGAGGGCCCGGGGTTCAATCCCTGATCAGGGAACTAAGATCCCACAAGCTGCGCAGCGTGACCAAAAAATAAAACAAGTCATAAAATGATTCATAGAATTTGATTTTATTTACTTGAAGTTCAAAAACAAGCAAAAGTAAACTATGTTGTTTAGGGATGCATACATAAGTAATTGAACTATAAAGAACAGCAGAGAAATGTTTACTATATTAAAGCCAAAGTATGTGTTTGGCCTGGTAAGGGGGAAGGAGGATGGAGAGGAGCATCCAGGCAGAGGAAAAAGAATAACTGGGCAATAGGAAGGAGATGACGGAATTTGAGGAGTTTAAAGGAAGCCAGTGAGCAAAAGGAAGAACAGGAACTTAGAGGCCAATGTAAGGATT
Organism: Pseudorca crassidens; assembly: GCF_039906515.1. Classification (NCBI taxonomy): domain Eukaryota; kingdom Metazoa; phylum Chordata; class Mammalia; order Artiodactyla; family Delphinidae; genus Pseudorca; species Pseudorca crassidens. Next base: position 30,137,966 of record NC_090312.1, read on the forward strand.
TTCAGACTTCGTGCTAAGAGCAATGAAAAGCCACTGATTGGTTGTAAGCAATATGATTAGATTTTCATTTTCAAAGAGTAATTTTGTCTGTTATATATAAAACAGATTAGGGAAAGTCAAGAGTGGATAGAGGAGTATAGTTAGTAATCTATTTTAAATGGCTTCAAGTGGTACAGTGAGAGTGGTTAAGAAAAGGATGGATCTGAGATGGGCTTGGAAGATGGAATCAATAAGACGTGTTGCTTAGGGAGTTTAGAAAACAGAATGAGTCATCATGATTCCTATTTTCTGGCATGATCAACAAGGTGCCATTAATCAAGAAAGGGAACACTAGTGGGGAACTGGATCTTGATTTGGACTCCTGGAAAAGATGTGTGTACTAGATTCACTGTTTTAAATGTACTATTTAAAACCCACAAGTGCAGATGTTACCCAAGCAGTTGAATAAATGATCCGGAGCTCAGAAGACGTACTGATCTAGCGAGAGAAATTTGATATTTTTTTCTTTTAATGTACCATGGCAGTAAATGATACAGAGCATACCTGAAGTACTAAGGGCAGATAAAATGACTCAGAAAGGACAGATAGAAGCAAAACAGTGAAAATGTTAATATTATCTATGTCCAAGGCACTATACATGATGCAGGTCACAAAGGTAAGTAAGATATGGTCCCTAGTTTACTGCGAAGTGGAGGAAACACTTAGATTATATAGATCTTACCTGGTAAATGACAAGAACTAAAAGATGCTTTGAGATCCCAGAGGGGTGCAGTTAATGCTGGAAACTTGAATAAGAATCAGTCATAAGGCGAAAGGTGGAAAAGGCATTCCAGGCAGAAGCAATAAGATGCACAAAAGCACTGAGTCTTGAAACAGTGTGGACGTGAGTAATCACAAGCAGTCCAGTAGCATTAACACGCAGGGTTTGAAGGTTGTGCAACAGGAGGTCAGACTAAAGAGAGAGAAAGGCCCCGGTTATGGACTGTCTCGCTTGCCCTTCTCAGGAGTTTAGGATTTATTGGGTAGGAAAGAGGAGTGTGTATTTCTACGTTAGGGAGATTAGGTAGACCAAGCATGGAGGGTGAAGGCAAAGCTGAACACAGCAAAGCTGCCTAGGAAAGAAAGAAGCTGCTACATGTATGGGAAGTGGTGATAGGGGTAAAGAGGGGACATCACATTTGATAAATATTTAAGATTACCCTTTAATTCAAAGGGCCTGTGTGAAGTCTTATCCGCTTAGTCCCAGGTTTCTCCCAGCTTTAAATGCAGTTGACGGGTACTTGGGAGAGATGGCAGAAGCCCAGGTTTTAAATCTCTGAATTTCTACAAAACAGAAAGGAAAAACAAGCAAACCACAACCACTACATAAACAGAGCAAATACATGGCGAAGCCCAAACGCCTGGGCAACATATACCACAAAGCTAGGGGACCCCAAAATACACGTGGGTGCGGCCAAACCCCCAACAGTCAGATTCTCAGGGCCTGTACGGGAGGAAGGAAGCTAGCGGGCGACGGCTGCTAAGCAGGTGCGGGCAGGTGCCCTTGGCCGCCAGGAGCGCTTGGCTCCCGGCTCAGCAGCGGGCAATGCGCAGCCGGCGAGGGAGCGAGCGCTTTGTCGGCTCCCGCCCCGGCGGCGCTCGAGTCCGCAGGACTGCAGGGGTCGGAGCAGCTGGGCCACCCTGTGACTCATCGGTGCTCCGATGTGAGACACGGCCCAACACTGAAGAAGGAGAAGCCGCTGAGAGTAGAATAAATCTCAGCAGCACCTGAACAACCAGGACAAAGTAAAGGAAGTTTCAGGGGGCAGGAAACAGGGCCAGGGAACTCCAGAGAGAAAGCCACCAAGGTTTTGACTGCTACACAAAAGCAACAGAAGAGGGAGCATGCTAGAGTCAGAAAACATTTTCTCCACCAGCCTCACTGTAAAAGTTCAAGGGGGAAAAAAAAAAAGACACCGAAAAACAAAAAAACCCCACAACCCCCCTCCCCCAATTTCCCATAGAAATGAGCATGAGGAAAATATCCAGGGGAAATCCCATACAGAATTTATTATAAGAAAAAATAAGGAGCAAACTAACATCCTTACAGACAAGGAAAGCAGGCCAGGAAGATGTGCCCACAAAAGAGCTCAAAACTGTAACCTACCATTTCAAAACAAACATAAAACACATTAAGAAAATGATTCAAGATGTGAAAGAACATCATGAATCAGAATTAGAAAAGCTCAGCATTGAGGTGACAGACCTCAGTGAAGAATTAGACTAATTAATTTATTAATTAAAAAGAATTAGATTAATGAATGCCTTAAAAGAAATAGAAAGTGCCAAGGGAAAGTTTTTCATTTTAAAAGAGACATTAGGGAATTCCCTGGTGGTCCAGTGGTTAGGACTTGGCACTTCCACTGCAGTGGCCCAGGTTCAATCCCTGGTCCAGGAACTAAGATCCTGAAAGCCACATGTAGCCAAAAAAGAAAAAAATAAGAGAAATTATTTTAAAAATATAAAAGAAATGAAGAGATAAAAACAGTGAATCTAGTACACACATCTTTTCCAGCATCTACAGACTGGGAGCTCTGCTTTTTACCTGTTGCTGCTTCACAGTCTTCCTCCTGGGCATCTTTGTATCTCGTGGGCCCCCTCAGCTCTTGTCACATGGCAAGTATAGAATACCTTTGTTAAATAAGTGGTTCTTAACTCCTGTGACAACTCCCTTATTCCCAATCTCCAGGACTCAGAGGAGTCTTCAAAGATAGGAATACCACTAACCCACTTCCCTTCCTCCATGGCACTGAGTTAATTTCCTATTGCCACTTAGGAGAATAAAAAAGGGGAGACCTCCCTTTCAGAGATCAAATACCAGGACTTAAGGCATTTTTCATGTTCTTTCCTTTTTCAATAGTTCTACTTCCCCCTGTGCCCACTGTATCCTGGTATGTAAGCAAGCTTTTCCTATCATGTAAGAAATTTTCAGAATACAAACATATTCATTTGGCCTAAATCAGACATATTAATTCATTCAAAACTTCATTCAGCAAATAGTTGTCAAGTAACAAATAGTTATTGGGCAGTAATGAACAAGACCAAAGATTAGGTTCCTGCCTTCATGGAATTACCATGAGCTGAGAAAGATGTAAACCAGTCAACATGTAAACAAGATCATTATAGGTTGTGATAAGCAATGAGAGGGAAATTAACAAAGTGAGGTAATGTTGGGGGAAGCTATTCTAAATAAGAAAGTCAGGGAAGATCACTCTAACCACATCCTAGTCTTAAATCATCTGGTTAGTTGAATAATATTAAGATATTTAAGTGCTTTCATATGAATTCCAGTTGTTATTCCCCTTTGGGATGACCTACAGGCCTTCTTCCCCGTGACTTCATTTCCTCCAAAAGGTACATGGATATAGAGGTACATAAATATGCCTCATTCTTGACCTTGAGAACCTATAGTGTAGTAGAAGGAACAGACATGCAAACAGATAAGAAAATACAACATGGCAAAGGGGATACCACAAGCACGAACAAGGTTACTGTTCTTCCTGGTTAACTCTTCGGTCTTGGGCCTCTGGTGTCCCTGGAAAACCCTGTTTACCTGTTTGAGTTTTAGGCTGAAAATTCTTCCTGGCTCCCTACATCATCTTAATATTTACTTTTAAGTTTTTGGCTATATCAGAAGTAACTTGACTTGCATGCATTACTAGCTTAATTCCCCTCATAGCTGGTAGATCCCAACATTGGCTTGAGATACATAACAAAGTACTGGGGAAAATATTTTAAAAAATTACTTTCTTAAAGAGCCCATATTGTTCATGTCAAATTTTTCAAATAAATGCTAAATAAGATGTCTGGCCAGATAATTGAAGCTGGCTGTTATCACACAAGAGAATGTATTCAAATAATAATTGTCATGATTAGAAGCCTGTACTGCATTTCAGTGTCACCGTTTTCCTGTCAGTAACCATGTTAGTCTGGTAACCAGGCAGTGAACATTTATTTGGACTGCAGGAATTTTTAAAGACAGATAACACAGGCACAGAATATGCTATAAAAGACACACAGAATTAGAAGTATTTGAACAGATACATAGGTATTTTAATTATGTTCTGAAGTGGCTAGTGGTTTATTTAGCTTGTCAACTCTTAAGATTCATCACAACTCTTTCAGATTCCTCTGAGATACTTCCAACTACTGGGAATTGCTACCTTCCCCCAAATAATGGGGTAGCCGCATTCCAGGTGCTAGCATCAGGGACAGATGAGAAAGAGCAGTGATGTTTCCCTTTGCCCGATATCCTTCACTTCACATATTACAACGTCTCCAAGTGAAGTAGATTTAGCTGTCAATCCTAGCTTTATATGAGGTGGTAAGTGAAGAAAGAAGGAGATTTAAGTCCTCCAAAGGCACCTTCTCTCTGTGTGATTCTTTAATGAGGATGACAGCAGGACTGAGGCTTCTGGAAATTCTCACACAGGAATTAGGTGGAATCAGTACATAAAGAGTTCCAATAAGGTCCCCCAGAGCAAGGGAATAAGGTCAGGAAAAAGTCAGCTTCTGAAGATACACACTCCCAGAAGCAATAATTATTTTGGAAAAAAAGACTGAAAACACCTAGCTGTACGATGTGTCCATGCTTTCAATCTAATTAAAGCACTACATTAATATCCCGTGCACACCTCTATCATTGCACTTACCACACTGAAATATAAATTGTTAGTTTAGGTATCTGTCCCTTCTGCCTAATCATGAGTTCCTTCATGTAGGAACAGCATTTTAGTTATTTTCTCACTCTCAGAATCTAGCACTGTGTCTGGCTAGAATAGGGATTGAATAAATGTGTGTTGAATAAATGAGTGGGAAATATAGTTATAGAAGGCATACTGCAATAGGCATCTGCATGCAGTACGTAAAAAGGGTAATTGGATTAAATATAATATTATTTAGTGTTATTTAGAAATATCTAAGAGAGCTACTGAATCAGAAGGCATGAGCATTCTGAAAGTGTCCACTATAGTAGTGACAGGTATTCATTAGGCTATTCCAAGATATGGATGAGGGACTTCTCTAGCAGTCCAGTAGTTAAGACTCCATGCTTCCACTGCAGGGGTCATGGTCAGGGAACTAATATCCCACATACTGCACAGTGCGGCCAAAAAACAAAAACAAAATATGAAAGAATTTCTTTCAAGAACATGTAGGTCTGGATATCCAGGCTCTATGCACATTTATTCATTTCCATAGCATTTGTTGAGTACTTGGTATATGTCAGGTACTGAGACAGGAACTAGGACTACAAAGACAGATATTCATAGTCCTTACACTCAAGATGTTTACAGCCTAATAGGGGGAAACAAACATTAAAAAATAATAAAAGAGGGCTTCCCTGGTGGCACAGTGGTTGAGAGTCCGCCTGCCGATGCAGGGGACGCGGGTTCGTGCCCCGGTCCAGGAAGATCCCACATGCCGCGGGGCGGCTGGGCCCGTGAGCCATGGCTGCTGGGCCTGCAAATCTGTAACCTGTGCTCCTCAACGGGAGAGACCACAACGGTGAGAGGCCTGCATACCGAAAAAAAAAAAAAAAAAAAAAAGGTGGGCTAAAATGTTATAGACTCTGTGATAAAAGTTTGTTACTGGTAGTGAGAGGCTGGAGGGATTACTTCAGATATGCTCTGCTAATGGGAGACACAGAATAAAGAAGATGATGCTTAATCCAAGTCTTAAAAAGTGAAGAGGTTGGGACTTCCCTGGTGGCGCAGTGGTTACGAATTTGCCTGCCAATGCAGGGGACACGGGTTCGAGCCCTGGCCCGGGAAGATCCCATATGCTGCAGAGCAGCTAAGCCCCTGCGCCACAACTGCTGAGCAACCCCCTCTCGTCATAACTAGAGAAAGCCCGCACACAGCAACGAAGACCCAGTGCAGCCAAAAATAAATAAATAAAAATAAATTTATTTTTTAAAAAAAGTGAAGAGGTGGTCAACAGGGTGGGAGAGGGCAAAAGGGCATTTTAATCTGAAGGAGCTGCTAGAGAGCAAGCGAAGAAATCATAAACTTGTGACTCCGTATAAATTTCAGAAGTGTCTTTTGCTACTTCTGTAAAACATAGCATTGGAATCTTGACAGGGATTGCACTGAATCTATAGATGCCTTTTGGTAGTATTGTTGTCTTAACAATATTAATTATTTCAATCCATAAACACAGGATGCTTTTACATTTATTTGTGTCTTCTTCAATTTCTTTCATCAATGTCTTGTAGTTTTTGGAGTAGAGATCTTTCACATCTTCACTAAATTTATTCCTAAGTATTTTATTATCTTTTATGCTATTGTAAATGGGATCAATTTCTTTATTTCTTTTTCAGAAATTACATTATTAGTGTGTAGAAACACTACTAATTTTTGTGTGTTAATTTTGTATCCTGCAACTTTACTGGACTCATTGATAAAATCTAACAGTCTTTTGATTGAGTCTTTAGGATTTTCTGTCTATAAAATCACTGTCATCTGCGTATAGAGACAATTTTACTTCTTCCTTTCCAATTCTTATACCTTTTATTTCTTTTTCTTGCCCAATTGCTCTAGCTAGGACTTCCACTACTATGTTGAATAGGCGTGGTAAAAGTGGGCACCCTTGTCTTATTCCTGATCTTAGAGGAAAAGCTTTCAACCTTTTGCCATTGAGCTATGGGCTTATCATACATGGCCTTTATTATGTTAAGATATGTTCTTTCTATGCCTAACTTGTTAAAAAGTGTTTATCATGAATGGATGTTGAATTTGCCAAATGCTTTTCCTGCATCTATTTAGATGATCATATCATTCTTTCCTTTAATTCTATTAACGTAATGTAACACATTAACTGAGTTGCATATGCTGAACCATCCTTGCATCCCATGGATTAACCCCACTTGATCATGGTGAATGGCTCTTTTAATGTGTGGCTAAGTTTGGTTTGCTAGTATTTTATTGAGAATTTTTGCATCTACATTCATCAGGGATATTGGCCTGTGGTTTTCTTTTCTAGCGGTGTGCCTTGCAGTTTTGGTATCAGGATAATGCTGATCTCATAAAATGAGTTTGAGAGTGCCCTCCCCTTCATTTTTTGTTAGCGTTTGAGAAGGTTTGATGTTAATATCTTATTAAATTTTTGTTAAAATTCACCAGTGAAGCCATCTGGTCCTGGGATTTTCTTTGTTGGAGATTTTTTTAAAAATAAATTTATTTATTTTTGGCTGCGTTGGGTCTTTGTTGCTGTGCACGGGCTTTCTCTAGTTGTGGCAAGTGGGGGCTACTCTTCGTTGCGGTGTACAGGCTTCCCATTGCGGTGGCTTCTCTTGTTGTGGAGCACGGGCTCTAGGCACGTGGGCTTCAGTAGTTGTAGCTTGCGGGCTCTAGAGCACAGGCTCAGTAGTTGTGGCGCACGGGCTTTGTTGCTCCACGGCATGTGGGATCTTCCTGCACCAGGACTCAAACCTGAGTCCCCTGCATTGGCAGGCGGATTCTTAACCCCTGCGCCACCAGGGAAGCCCCTGTGTGAGTTTTTTGATTATGGTTTTAATCTCTTTACTAGTAATTGGTCTATCAGATTTTCTATTTCTCCCTTGGTAAGTTGTATATTTATGAGAATTTTTCCATCTGTTCTAGGTTGTCCAATTTGTTGGCATATAGTCATTCATAGTAGCCTCTTATGATCCTTTGTATTTCTGTGGTATCAGTTGTAATGTCTCTTTTTTCAATTATAATTTTGTTGATATGGGACTTCTCTTTTTCCCTTGGTTATTCTAGCTAAGTGTTTGTCAATTTTGTTTATCTTTTCAGAGAACCAACTCTCAGTTTGGTTAACCTTTTCTATTGTTTTTCTATTCTCTATTTATTTCTGCTCTAATCTTTATTATTTCCTTTCTTCTGCTAATTTTGAGCTCAGTTTCTAGTTCCTTAAGGTGTAGAATTAGGTTGCTTTTTGGGGCTATTTCTCACTTCTTAATGTAGAGAAGCAAAAAACTTGATGGCTTATTCAAGCAGAAGTTAGCATGGAAGGGGTGTACAGCTCTGGAGAGATAAAGTTCTAAAGAACATCCTACAGTGTGCTAAGATGTTTTTATGTTATACTATATGAAATTAGAAGTGCAGAGTGTATTAGTTTGCTAGGGCTGCCAAAATAAAGTACCATAGATTGGGTGGCTTAAACAACAGAAATTTTTTGTCTCAATTCTGGAGGCTAGAAGTTCAAGATCAATATGTTGGCAGGGTTGTTTCTTCTAAGGCTTCTCTCCTTGGCTTGTAGATGACTATCTTTTCCCTGTGTCTTCACAAGGTCTTTCCTCTGTACATGTTTCTATCCTAATCTCTTCTTCTTATTAGGACACAGTCTATTGGATTAGGGCTCACCACAATGACCTCATTTTAACTTAATTACCTCTTTAAAGACCCTATCGACAAATACAGTTTCATTCTAAGGTACTGGAGGCTAGGGCTTCAACATATGAATTTCAGGAGAGGGGGGCACGATTCAGTTCATAACAAGGTTAGATGTACATTTAGGTCACCAGGACAGCAGGGCGGAGGACAGGCTAGATGGGTGCAGGGCTAGGGACAGGGAGACCCTTTGGATGACTATTGCAATAGTCCATCTGTGTGAGGGATGATCAGAGCCTGAACTAGAAAGACAGAGGAAGGTGTGTCAAAGACATGATAAAAGAGTTACCAGGAGAAAGGGCCTGCAGGATAGAATCTAAACTCCTCAGCATAGTTCACAGAGCCCTTGACAATTCAGCCCTGAACCCTCAACTCAGACTCATGTCCTGCCACTTGCCATCACACATGCTACCCTCTAGGCATAAAGACCTTCTCAATGTCTCTGATCACACTATGCTTTTACTCAAGGTCAAGTCTGTGTGCCTGCTCTTCCCTCTGCCTAAAACATTCTTTTCCCTTTTTTTTTGTGGTACGCGGGCCTCTCACTGTTGTGGCCTCTCCCGTTGCAGAGCACAGGCTCCAGACGCGCAGGCTCAGTGGCCATGGCTCACGGGCCCAGCCGCTCCGCGGCATGTGGGAACTTCCCAGACCAGGGCACGAACCCGTGTCCCCTGCATCGGCAGGCGGACTCTCAACCACTGCGCCACCAGGGAAGCCCCTTTTCCCTTTTCTTAGTCAGTTAAACATCTATTCAGGTAGAGGTAGTCCAGTGTTACCTTCCCCATGAAACTCCAGCTTTCTCTGGCAGCAAATCACTTCCTCCTCTGGACACTCTGTGCATAGACTCTCTCACATGGTGCTATGATTATTTTATATTTTACATGCTTGTCACCTCCACTAAACCGTAAATTCCTTTTAGGCTGGGATTGGTTTCCTTTCTTTGTTTCCCCAGAGCCTGACATGGTGATCAGCAAATGAAAAGTGTTGCATCAATATCTGATGAATGTATGAGAAAGTCTTCACCTGATACCACCTAGATCCTACCAGGTGAGGCCTTGCCTGTCTTTCTTCTGTAATATCTCTTTTTAACTAAAACACTAGGAAGAGACTAAAGCAAGAAAGTCAGATTTTCCATATTTGGGGCTAAATCTCTCTTATAAAAAGAAATAAGATATTTTCACAAACCAGCAAGGAAAATTCCAGGGGAAAAGCCAGGCAAATCAGCAGAGTTTCCAATCTGTCACCACTTTAATCCTTCTTGTAAATCACTTCCAGTTTAATTGTAAAGGACAAAACACCACTGTCTTCATGTCTTTTTCTATTTAAGAACTTAATGAGTGGCTCCCATTGCCTATCTGGTCAAATCCAAGTTTCCCAGTCTGGTTTTGAAGATCTTCCACAGCCTGGCTGCATTTCACCTAACCAATTCACTGTCCACATGACAGTCAGAACTACCTTCCTGAAACACTCTCACACTCAAAAATATTTTAAGGCTCCTCATGACTTCAGATGAATTTCAAATTCCTCACATAAGCTTTCTACTGTTTGGCCCTGGTCTTGTGTTTTCTGGCATATCCTCTTCTATAGTCTTCAGTCTTCAGTCAACTTCCCAAGTTGTCTTTCCCAGATATTTCTTATATTCTTCTGTTTTTGTGTCTCTCTACTGTTCAAATCGTTCCTGAACCACCTGTAATGCTCTCTCCCACATCTGTTTTAAAAGTCAGCAGTTCCAATACAAAAGACATCCAATCCACCAAGCTTTCTCCATTTTCTCTACCCTCATGGAGAATCAATCTCCGTTTGGAGCCAGTTGCCTAGGACCACATGCTCTTCTCATATTCCCTACAGCTTGTCATAATACTCTATCCTTCCATGATAGCTATTTATGTAAGTACTGTAGCATGTCTATCAGCATACACACATCTTTTAAAACATGCTCCCTAGACCCAACATCTATCGTTCCATTTTACTGCTTCCCTTTCTAGTAAAATTCCTCAAAAGATCTGTTTATATATGGTGTTTCACTTTCTCTCCTCCCATCTTTTGAGCTCACATCAAACAGACTTTCATCCACCACTCACTGAAATTGCTTTTATCAAAGTCATCAATAACCTGCATATCTTAGAAAGTCAAAGAGCAACACAGTAAGTGCCCTACGTATAAACCTTCAAGTTGCGAGCTTTCAAAGATGTGAATGTGCATTCAAATGTCCAATCACATAAGTTAGTTCACATGTCTGGTGTACATTGTCACATGCATCCTCTACACGTGCTTGTGCTTTTGTGTACTTTACTGTACAGTACTATATAGAGTACAGTAGTACAGTATCTTTATTTCAAGCCCAGGATGTCTGGAAGCAAGCGTAAAAGCGGCGGTGATGTAGCTGGTACTGCTAAGAAGCACCAGGAATTGGAGGCCCAGAGAAAGGACAAAGAGAGACAAGAGGAAGAAGAAGTAACTGAAGAACTGAAGAAATTCATGATGCAGGAAGTGGCAAGAGGATTTTCTTTATTTGAGGAGGCACTATTAGTTTTTGAGGCACAGGACCATGTAGAATGGTACATGAAGGAAGGTTGCAGCAGCTGTTCAGAGTGCAATCCAGTGCTACCGTGTCATCTAAGATGAGAAAAAAAGAGCTATTACTCAGACGTCACTGGATCGCTTTTTTTAAGAGGGTAGATAGAATTAAATCCAGAAAGGAACCAGAACCTGTGCCATCAGCGTCAGCCATGAGTGAAATTGCAGCTTGCCCTCCGTCTCCTATTGCTGAGGATCCTTCAGCTCTACCATCTCCCACCTCCTCTCCCTCCTCCAGTCGGTAACTCTTCTTGCCTGTTCACTCGATGCCAGCCCCTGTATGCCACCTATTGTACTGTACTACTGTACTTTTCAAGGTACCGTACTATAAGATTAAAAATGTTTTCTTTATTTTTTGCGTCTGTTTGCTTTTTATGTATTATTTGTGTGAAAGCTATTAGAGTACAGTGCTATATAGCTGATTGTGTTAGGTGGGTACCTAGGCTAACTTTGTTGGACTTACAAACAAATTGGACTTATGAACGTGCTTTCGGAATGGAACTCGTCCCTATGGAGGGGACTTACTGTATTCAGTTGTCATCTTGAACAAACCATACCATTTGACACAGTTAATTGCTCCTTGGTGCTTGGACCAATCTCCTTCTTTGGTGCCTGGAACACCACTTTCTCTTGTTCCTCCACATTCCTCCTCCACTTCCTGGCCAGTCTTTCTCTGGTGTCTTTACTTGATCTGAATTATCCCAACCTCTACAAGTTGAAGTGCCTAAGATTTAGCCCTCCTCATCTCTTTTCCCAACATACTCACAGTCTGATCTCATCCAGTGCCATGGTTCTAAATTTCATCAGGAGGTTGACAAGATCTAGTCTTCTGTCTCCAGCTCTTACCTTTCTCCTGAATTCCAGATTCATATGTACCACTGCTTAATCAGTATTTCAACTTAGGTGTCTAATAGGCATCCCAAACATAATATGTCCAAAACTTAACTCTTGATTTCTCTCCTCTAAACATGCATCTATCACACCCTTCCTCATCTTAGCAAAGGGCCTCTCATTTCTTCTAGACCTTAGAGTCATCTTGGCCCCTTCTCCTTCTCATCTAATGCATCTAATGCACAAATTTTGCTAGCTATGCATTTGGAATATATTCAGAATTTCACTACTGTCCATAACTCTTTCAATGCTACCTAAGCCACCAATGCTGATCTAAGCCACCATCATCTCTTGCTTGAGTTATTTCAATAGTCCCTTAACTGGTCTCTCTGTGAATGAGCTTTTTCCCCCACCCCCTTCCAAACCCTCAAAGTGGCCTTTTTTAAAAGCATAAACACTGATTATATGCCTTCTCTGCTCAAAACCCTCCAGTACCTTCCCACCTCCTTCAGAATGCAACCCAAAGTCTTTACTGTGGCCTACAAAGCATTATGTCATCTGTCCCACCACTCCCTCTCTGAACTCATCTTCTTCCACACTTCCCCTTGCTCAATCAGTTCCATACATTGATACTTAATGTTCCTTCACCTGGCTTTTTCTCCTCTAGGCAGCCACAGGCACCCTCACTTCCTTCATATCTCTTTTCAAATTCTACTTTATTAGAGACACCTTCTCTGACCACTTTATATAAATTAGCAACTTTTTCCCATCATTCTCACCCTGCCTATTGTTCTTCATAGCACTTATCACCACTGGACAAATTATGTATTTGTTAATATGTTTTTATCTGTCTCCCCCAACTTGAATATAAGCTTCTTTAGAGAAGGCAATTTGTTTTCTTTACTGCTATATTCCCAGGACCTAGACCAGTGCTTAGCATATTGCAGGTGTTCAATTTATATTGAATGAATGAACAAATAATTGCTACCTATTAGATTGAAAGCTCCTGGGCCAGAGACTAGCTCTTACGGATTATATAGTCCCATTAACACCTAGCTTAGTACCTGGCATATTAAAAGTTCAAAATGTTATTCAAATTGAATTGCATCTTATTTCTCACTGCTTCTCAAAGATGCTCTCTGTTCCTTTTTGGCAAGTTTCCGTACTTCTACCTGCTTCCTTCCTTCCTCTGCTGCGGCTCACTTCTGCTGGAAGCCTCAGTTCCTGCTTTTTCTCTCTTTAACTTCCTTTTTTCCTGTCTATATTCTATTACAGCTTTGGTCTCTGGGCTTACAGGAAACTTCATATTACAGCTATCACCTCTTAGAGGCTACAAAGACTATCCCCTACAATACAGCAGCCTATACCACCACTTATTCTTTGCTTCATGGAAATTCAGCCTTGCTTTCCCAACAATACTGTAATGACACTATGGCAGAGATCATATCATACTCCCAAATCCTTGAAAACAGCTAGTACAAGGTTACACGGATGGTAAGTGATTAACAACTATATCAACTGATCCAGAATAGTATCTCCTTTTTTTTTTTTTTTTTTTTTTTTTGTGGTACGCGGGCCTCTCACTGTTGTGGCCTCTCCCATTGCGGAGCACAGGCTCCGGACGCGCAGGCTCAGCGGCCATGGCTCACGGGCCTAGCTGCTCCGTGGCATGTGGGATCTTCCCGGACCGGGGCACGAACCCGTGTCCCCTGCATCAGCAGGCGGACTCTCAACCACTGTGCCACCAGGGAAGCCCAGTATCTCCATTTGCATACTAGACAGCATCACTTGGGTAGCTAATAGGAATGTTATTCTGTCTGAAACAGAATTTCTGATTTTAGCACTCATACATATTCCTTTGCCATTCCCCCACCCACCTTTTACTGTCACCAGTAGGTATCCAGTTTTTTAAGCCCAAAGTCTAGGAGTCACTGTTTTTTTTAATTAGACTTTTATTCTGATTGTGGATTCACAAGCAGTTGTAAGAAATAATACATGAAGATCCCGTGTACCCTTTACTCAGTTTCTTCCAGTGGTAACATCATACAAACTTATAGTATACTCTGATGGTTCCTCAAATAATTAAACGTAGAGTTACCGTATAACACAGCAATTCCACCTCTGAATATATATGTAAGAGAACTGAAAACATATGTCCACGTAAACATGTGTACACGAATGTTTATAGCAGCATTATTCATAGTAGCCAGAAAGTAGAAAAAAACCAAATGTCCATCAGTGGATGGATGGGTAAATAATATGTGGTATGTCCATATAATGGAATATTAATCAGACCTAAAAAGGAATGAAGTACTGATACATGATACAACTTGGATGAACCTTGAAAACATTAAGTAAAGTGAAAAAAGTCAGACCCCAAAGGCCATATATCATGTTATTCCATTCATTTGAAAGTCCTGAATGGGAAAATCTACAGAGTGGTTCCTTAGGGCTGTGGTAGAATGAGCAAGAGGAGGAGATAGAGAAGATGAGGTAAGAGAGGTAACGGGTCCAGATGGTGCAGGGCTTTTTAGGCTATTTTGAGACATATGTTTTTCTCTGAGTGAGATTACAAGGCCTGCAGGGTTTTGAGCATAATCTGACTTTTAAAAGTCACTCTGGCTTATATATGGAGAATAAACCACAGGAGGAAAAGAGGGGAAGCAAGGTGATTCGTGAAAAGACTATTTCAAAAACCAAAGCAAGTGATAATGGTGTTTTGGAGTAGGGATTAACTTTGTAGGTGCTGTGAACTGATTGATCAGGACATGCTTTAAAGGTAGAACCAGAGGATTTGTTGGTGAAGTCAATGTAGAGTATAAGAGAAAGAGAAAAGTCAAGGACGACTCCAAGGTTTTGGGTCTGAACAACTGGACAGATGGAGTGGGCATTCACTGAGGTGGAGAAGAGTGTAAAAGGAGCAGGTTTTGACGAGCTACATGGGGAATTTGCTTTTGGACACGTTAATGTTGAGATGTTGGATATATGGAGTATTAGCTGTTAACTAATATGTGGACTATTAGCTGTTAACTAATAGTTTGTGCTGGGGCTCTAATTTGGGAGTTGTCAATGTGTGGATTGCATTTAAAGCCCTTAGGTTGAATGACATCACTTAGGGCATTGGCCTAGAGAGTGAAAAGGTCCAAGACACTCCAAAGGCACTCCAAAATGCAGAGGTCTGAAAGACGACAAGGAGACAAGAGTACTTAGAATAAAATACTCACATTCCCTACCTTAATGGAGACCTGGCCCTTCTCCATGTCTGTAACCTCACTCTCCAGTCTGGTAGGATACTCAGTTTTTGAAGGACACCAAGCCCTTTCCTGTCTCATGGACTTTGTCTTTGCTGTGCTTCCACCAGGCATGTTTCCACCCAGGCTCTAATTTTGGTCACCTGCTTCTCTTACCACAACCTCGACTAAATTGTAACCCTGAGTTTTATCTAAACACCCTAATTGAAAAGCCCCAAACTGGCACCGCGTCCCTCACCTCCCTGCCCCCCTGACACCAAGTTATGGCTTTTACTATAATCTGAAATTATTTCACTGTTTTTTGTCTAGAAGACCATCCCATCTTAATTTAACAAATGCTTACAAAACGATTACTATACACCAAATAAAAGCTCAGCTATTCCTCCTTGTACTTAATTTTCTGGAGAGCAGGGGCCTCATTATCTTGTCCTTTGCCGCATCTCCAATACAAATGACATTGCCTCAGCAATCAATTCTGAGTTTTCAGTATTTGTTAACGGAACGGATTGCGGGACACCTACAAACTTGCAAACAAAAGGAATTTTGCCCGCCCATCCACCCTGTCCCAGAGTTGCCGGGAAAGAGGAAGGGAGGGAGGACCTTGCGCATGCGCTATTGTTCCCTGAGCGCTCGAGGCTGAACCCCGCCCCTTTCTTTTGGCTGGTTTAACCACTGCACATGCGCAGTAAGGGTCTTGTCCGTTCGTTTGTCGGCGCTATCAATAAAGTTTTAGCGACCGCACACTTCTCTTTTCCTTGGCAAGATGGCGGAGTACGACTTGACTACTCGCATCGCGCACTTTTTGGATCGGCATCTAGTCTTTCCGTTGCTTGAGTTTCTCTCCGTAAAGGAGGTGAGTAGGTTTTTGAGCGCGAGGAAGGCGTGGGAGCGCGTGAGATGCGGGGCAAGGCCGAAAGGCGGTGGCGGTAGCCTTAGGCCTTACCCACGTGTGAGGCGGCCCTGAGTTTGGTCCCGAGTCGGGCAGTAAGGATCTGCTGGTAGTTAAGCGTCGTCCCTGTTGATTAGCACCGCGGAATTCGGCCGTGAGTAGGGGTGAGGTGACAATATGAAACTCAGGGGAGAAAGGGAGGGGTCTCTGCTTCACTTCTTGAGGTGCCAGTGCCGCTGGGACTTCCGCATCGTTCCTCTTGGAAGTTGACGATTGGCTGGCTTCCCTGTATTAATGCTTGAGCTTAACATAAAGCTGGCTTCGAGAAGCAAATTGGACTGTTAGAGATTTAAATTTTTCTTTTGGGCACAGTAGGAGGGGTGACCGTGGCTTTGTGTTTTTGCTTGCCGGATCGTTTGGAATGATTTTCTTACACTTAAATATCTAGCCCTTTGGTTTCCGTAAAGTTGGGAGTTCTTTGCGAGGAGTTTAACTGGTGTTTCGGTTAATAGCCACTTACTAGAAGCGTAGCTTTTCTTTTTTTTTTTTTTTTTTGCGGTACGCGGGCCTCTCACTGCTGTGGCCTCTCCCGTTGCGGAGCACAGGCCCCGGACGCGCAGGCTCAGCAGCCATGGCTCACGGGCCCAGCCGCTCCGTGGCATGTGGGATTCTCCCGGACCAGGGCACGAACCCGTGTCCCCTGCATCGGCAGGCGGACTCTCAACCACTGCGCCACCAGGGAAGCCCAAGCGTAGCAAATTTTGTCTAGTGGAGAGGGGACCCCAAAAAATAATCCGACAGTAATTTTATCTTAAGAGTTGTTTTTCGGTGTATAGATGTACAGACTTCGAGTGATTTAAATTGGTTGTTAATGTTCATTGAGCTATTCCGGATATCTTGAAAAAGTATTTGGTCCTAGTACCTCATTTAAAAATATCTCAGTCCTAAAAGTTTGGAGATACTAGGCTTAGTTATACCGTAGTTTATTGGGAAATTGATATATTTTAATAGTTACAATAAAGTAATATTACTGTGATGAAGGAATTAGAATATTGGTCAGAAAAATGCGTTCTATTTCTAGAAGCAGATTAAACCGCAAGTCTACTTAGGGCACTCTAGATTTGGGGAGTAGATTTTGTGTGTTCCAACAGCAATAAAACAAAAAAGCCCTACAAATAAACATTAAATTTTTCTGATAAGTTTTCACATTTTCCCATGGTTCATTGGATAGGTATAACCCTCAAATTCATATGAACCTTTTCTAAACACCTACACACAACTCTAAAGTTAATGATATTAGGGAACAGCAAAGTTTACTTTCAATAAATATTCAAGAATGCCTTGCCATATAAAGCTTTATCTTGAAATGCTTTTGTCTTGATTTTTCTTTTATAGGATGTACTTAACCTGTATTGTAGAACTTGCATAAAACAGCCCAGTCTGCCTTCTGTTTCTCTTTTGGATAATTTAGGATAATTTACCAAAGATCAAGGAATAGAAAAATATCCTCTATGCTTCTGAACTAGCCAAACTTCATATTTTTGTAATGTGTCTTTACACTTTTGTTTTTCAATGCAGACAGATGAAAGGGAGGAATACATAAGTGTAAATTAGTTTTTCATAGGGCAAGACCAAAACTGTGAACGGCAGCTGAGAATCAGTGGAAAATAACTGCTCAAAACCTGTTTCCTTGGAGAGAATGTTGGTAAGATGGCTGTGATACACCAAGGGGAAGACAGATGCTGGAGTATTTATTTATCAGTTACTAAGTATAGGACTACCGTGGAATTGTGAGAAATCCAAGATAAAATCCAGACATCTCATCACTAAAAAACTCATCCTTTCGTGGAGATAGAGGTCTGTAATTATAAGGCTAAGAGTAATAAATGTCAGAAGTAGTGGCAGAGTGCTATCAAAATTGAAGAGGTACAGAAAGGATTCTGAGGAAGAGAGGCTTGAAGTTGAGTTTTGAAGGCTAGATGGTTAGGATAGTCAATGATCTTGACACGTGAGGGTATCAATTGAATATATTTATAGTATCAATATGTTGGAAAATATAAACTCCATTGGAGCAGGAGCTTTGTTTTATTTCCTTGCTGTGTTCTCAGCAGATAGAGTCTGGCATAAGGGCTTCTCATGACTATTTAATAAATGAGTGAATATATATTTGAACCTTAGTGTTCTTTATTCTCAAGTGAAGTGGAAGGCCAGATAGTGTTTAGCAGCCTGGGTACTGAATTGGGACCTGGATTAGGATCCTGGCTCTGTCACTTAATACCTTTGTGCACTTGAGAACAGTTTCTTTCCCATCTTTTTTTTTTGCGCGGTACGCGGGCCTCTCACTGTTGTGGCCTCTCCCGTTGCGGAGCCCAGGTTCCGGATGCGCAGGCTCAGCGGCCATGGCTCATGGACCCAGCCACAACGCGGCATGTGGGATCTTCCCGGACCGGGGCACGAACCCGTGTCCCGTGCATCGGCGGGCGGACTCTCAACCACTGCGCCACCAGGGAAGCCCCTCCTTCCCATCTTAACTAAGCCTTTTCTCATGCATAAAGTGTTGGTACTACCACCAGCCTCATAGGGTTGTTAGAAAAATTACATGAAATAGTACATATAAAGTATTTAGTCTTCTGGGACAGAGTAGGTACTCCTAAGTGTTTTCTATTAGGAGGCTAGGCCATCCTATATGAGAGGCATTCAATTGGCTTTGTTTGTTTGTTTTTTTAAGTTTTGTTTGTTTTGGGCTGCATTGGGTCTTCGATGCTGTGTGCAGGCTTTTTCTCTAGTTGCGGTGAGCAGGGGCTACTCTTCTTTGCTGTGCGTTGGCTTCTCATTGCGGTGATTTCTCTTGTTGCGGAGCACAGGCTCTAAGTGCGCGGGCTTCAGTAGTTTGCAGCACGTGGGCTCAGTAGTTGCGGCCCGTGGGCTCTGGAGCGCAGGCTCAGTAGTTGTGGTGCACAAGCCCAGTTGCTCCACGGCATGTGCGATCATCCCGGACCAGGGATCGAACCCATGTCCCCCGCATTGGCAGGCGGATTCTCAACCACTGTGCCACCAGGGAATTCCTCAACTGGGGTTTTGAGGAGGGAAATAAAGACTGGAAATGGTGACTGAGGAAACTGACCAAAGACAAATGCAAGGATTGGTAAGTTTGGAGGGCCCAACTGAGATTGGAAATCACACATTTATAAGTGGTCATTCTTGGAGTGAGAGAAATGGTAGTTTATTTGAGTAGTATAGAAATATGTGGAGGTAGGCTGGTGATAAATAAATGCCATCTAGAGATTGATGAAAAGGTTTGCTGATTAGAGAAAAGCACAGATGTGATTGAATAACATTATTGCCTAGTTCTGAAACATTTTATAGGTGACCTTAGCCATAACATAGAAAAGAGAGAACTTTTTTCCAGTGCTAGAGATAGACATTGATTGTATTTGGTTGGAGAAAATGAATGGAATAAATGTTAACCGCTAAAGAGAAGGGCTTTGAAATAGCCAAAAACAATATCCAAACTAATGTAGAAAGTGACAACCAAATAGGGTGATGTAAAAATTAGAAAGAACAGAGGGTATGTTGAGGGTGATGAACCATTTTAGAGGTAATAGTGGAAGAGGTGATGAATGTAAGTTAAAAGTCTTAGAGATGAGCTGATGAAAGTTGTTATGATTTGCGGGATAAAGGAATTTTAAGGCTTGAGGTTTTAAAGAATCATCAGTATGGATGTTGGATTTGTGGAGGATGATAGCAGGAGATGTCAAAAGAAGATTTTTAATCTATTAAAAAGTAGGAGTTGTTTTCAAGAGGTTGATAGACTGTGTTGGCAGACTATAACCTGTGAGCCAGATACAACCCTCTCTGCCTGTTTTGTATAGTCTCAGCTAAAAAAAATTTTTAACAGGTGCAAGATTTGCAGCCTTTCTCAATTATAGAACAATAACTGTACACAGGTTAAGTGAAACGTTTCCTGCCCAAAAAGAATTCCATTCTTCTCATTAGTAGAACTGTATTACAGAAAATTTTATAACATATTATATTTTTTATTTCAAAAAGAAAATTGAAGCTTTTCTCTCTTATGGTACTTATATATAGTATCCTTGATTTTTGCTTTTTGGCTCACAAAATCTTACTGTCTTTTCTTTACAGAATAAATGTGCCTATGAGATAAAATTTAGAGAGGATGGTATAAGCAGATATAGATTTAAGAAGAGCCCAGTGAGGTCTGATGGCAGAGGAGAAATGCTTTGGATCTGCAGTTGGGAGAAACATTACAAATTAAAAGCTATTGATGAAGTGGTGAGGAGAGGTGGCATGCCAGGAAGAGGATGTTTTCACCTAAGATTAGGGTTTCTATGGGGCAAACTGAAAGGAAATTTCTTTTTTTTTTTTTAAAGTAAACTTTTTTATCAAGTATAATATGTGAACAGAAAAGTGAGCTGGGCTTCCCTGGTGGTGCAGTGGTTGAGAGTCCGCCTGCCGATGCAGGGGACGCGGGTTCGTGCCCTGGTCCGGAAGGATCCCACATGCCCAGGCGGCTGGGCCCGTGAGCCATGGCCGCTGAGCCTGCGCCTCCAGAGCCTGTGCTCCGCAACAGGAGAGGCCACGGCAGTGAGAGGCCCGCGTACCGCAAAAAAAAAAGAAAAGAAAAGTGAGCAACTATAAATGCTTTTTTTCCCCAAAGGAAAAACACTTATGTGTGACCACCATCCAGATCAATAAATAAAACGTTGCCAACATCCTAAATAACTGCAATTTATTTATCCAGTCTAATGTTGATAGGACTTGGCTGTTACAAATAGTTCTGCTGGGAACATTCTTGGTAATGTCCTTTGAGTATACGTACCCATTTCTGTTGGGTACTTAGGAGTAGAATTGCTGGGTTAAAGAATATTTTAGCTTTAGAAGATAAAAAGTTTTCCAAAGTGGTTGTAGTTCTGCCAGCAGAGAAGGTGTTCAGTTACTCTGCAACTATACCAACACTGGTATTGTCCAGTTTTTTTAGTGTGATTTTAATTTACATTTTCTTTATGACTGATGCGGTTGAGGGCTTTTTCTGGTGTTTGTTGGCCATTTGGTTGTGCTCTTGTGGAGTGCCTATTTAAAATCTTTTAGCCATGTTCAATTGGATTGTCTATTTTTTCTTACTGTTTTGTAGGAGTTCTTTATGTAGTTTGGAAGGTTCAGGTTTGATCTCATGGCTATACCGTTTGACCACCTTTATCTTTTCTTTTCATGGGTAGTAAAATGTTGTATAATCTTCCTTCATTTTTCTTTGCTTGACAAAATTAGATTTAGTACAAAAATCTTTTCTTTTGCTGAAACCTTATCTTGACTATTTGATTAAAAATTGTTTTGAATTATGTTACTTTCTCTCTCCTTGAATGCTATTGTGTAGAATCCTTAACATATTGCTCACTACACTTCATGTTTATGTGAGTTTGCTTATGTATCTATTTGGTTCCTGAACTGTGGGTTAAATTACGTTTCTTGAACTCTTTGCAAAAGCTAAAACCTGATATGACAAGGTTGACTGAAAGAATGGGTGCCAATTTGTTTCAGGGGTGTGGATGGGAAGCATTATAAAGGATTTTAACTATTTAGTGGAAAAGTATGTGGGGGAAAAAGGAGAGGCCACCTCAACGAGAAATGGGTAGGCATCATGTGGATGTGAGAGAGACTAAGAAGGTAAAACATTTAACGGTTGATTCTTAGTTACCTGAATGTGGAGAGGAGTCAACAATACTATGTGCTTATCAGGGGAGTTGGTGTGGTTTATTTACTCACAGCCTTGTTCTAGAAAGACTAAGGGATGACATGTAGGGACACATTAAAAAATGAAGTTGGTGGGAATGGCTTTGTGGTATGTAATTGCCTTTATTTTAAAGTTGCTAGGTAAACAAAATATTTTATGTCTCTGTAGGCTGATTGCTTGCCTTGTTGTAGGAGGGTGAATTAATAGTATATATTTTATTAAAAAAATAGTTCAGGACATATGTTTCCAGGTACACTATCTTAATATTAACCACTTTACTTGAGGGAACTTCAATTTATTCATTAGAAAGTAATTTTCTCTTGCAGATATATAATGAAAAAGAATTGTTACAAGGGAAATTGGATCTTCTTAGTGATACCAACATGGTAGACTTTGCTATGGATGTATACAAAAACCTTTATTCTGATGATATTCCTCATGGTAAGTTTTGTCATTACATCTGAAGCTTGACTTGTGAGCTGAGGCCACGTGTATTAAAAGTTTTGTGATTTATAAAAGTGCTTTAGCCAGAAGTCTTAATAAGTATTTGAATGATTTAAAAGTTCTTTGGATGAAAGGTAGTATGAAGGTTACAGGTCTTCTAAAGCAGTGGTCCCCACCCTTTTTGGCACCAGGGACCGGTTTTGTGGAGGACAGTTTTTCCATGGTCTGGGGGTGGCAAGGGGATGGTTCAGGGGGCAGTGCGAGCGATGGGGAGCTGCAGATGAAGCTTTGCTCCCTTGCCCGCTGCTTCCCTCCTGCTGTGCAGCTGGATTCCTAACCAACTGGTCTGCAGCCCGGGGGTTGGGGACCCTGTAAAATGTGTGAAACTACTTTAAAACATGGTCATCAAATGTCTGCAGTTCATAGTATGCAGCATCAAAGTTGTACTTATTAATCAGATTGCTTCCTTAGAATTATCTGGGAATTTTGCAGTTTTTTGACTTTTTCAGTTGGCATCTTGTGTGCCTTAGAGATTTCTTTTTTGTCTTGAAGCATCTGGGTTCTCAAAAGCATGGTCCCCAGAACCAGCATCCTCAGCTCACCTGGGAGAACTTGTTAGAAATGCAAATTCTTGTGCCATACCACAGATCTACTTAACCAGAAAATGTTGGCTGAAGACCAGCACTCAAAGTAGGGAACTGCTGTGGTATATTTCGAAATCCTTGTTTTCTGTAGTAATAGATGTTCTTAAAACAAGCAAACAGAAAAACCCACTATGCACATAGTATTTTAAAAGATTATAAGAACTCAGTAGAGAAATACAGTTTACTTTGTTTAAATTGACATTTCTCAAAATTTGATCACAGATCCCGTCTGTGTTTGAGAAACACTCTCCTAGTATTAGTACTTTCTAATATATAATGTAGAAATTATTACATAAAACATAATCACTATTTTGACTTCTATTATAGTTCCCTGCAAGAACAGTAGCTCTTTAAATTTTAGTTTGTGGTAAAAAAGTAAACTATTTCTTAGTGAAACTTTAAAACATGCTAACAGGGTAAATTATGTGCAAGTTTTCTCTGACTTCATGATGTGGTAAAAAGAAACTATAGAATTGGTTTTGAGAGATTACAGAACTAGATTTAAAGTGAAAAGAGAAATTATTGACTGGATTTAAATTCCATTCAACCTAGTTGAAAACCTGTAGTAATAATATGTAAACCCCTCTGAGCCTCTTCAGAAACTGTGGGATAATCTCCTGAAAGAATTCAATGAAAACAAATATAAAAACACTGAGGATGAAGTGTCTGAAATGTAGAGTTAGATAATTGTTTCCTCAACAGCTCCTTCTCCTAGGCTGTATCTGTATATTCCTCAGTTTCTTCTAAGAGTAAGAAGAGGATTCACTGTTCCTTTATGTGCCTTTGCAGTGCTAGAAAGAAGAAATTGGATCTGAGGAAGTTACTGAGTTGGTGGCTCCTGGCATATGCATATATTGGGGATAAATAAATGCACAATTTAGATAGACTGAAAAATTTCCAGAGACATCCTCATAGTGAGCAATATAGTTTAACATTATAGTACTCCTTTGCATTTTTAATTAGCTTTGAGAGAAAAAAGAACCACCGTTGTTGCACAACTGAAACAGCTTCAGGCAGAAACTGAACCTATTGTGAAAATGTTTGAAGATCCAGAAACTACAAGGCAAATGCAGTCAACCAGGTAACCTCTTTTTTTAAAAATTATTTTATTGAAGTATAGTTGATTTACAGTGTTGATTAATTTCTGCTGTACAGCAAAGTGATTCAGTTATACATATATATACATATTATTTTTCGTATTCTTTTCCATATGGTTTATCACAGGATATTGAAAATAGTTCCTTGTGCTATACACTAGGTCCTTGTTGGTTATCCATTCTGTATATAATCGTTTGCATCTGCTAATCCCAAACTCCCAATCCATCCCTCCACCACCCCCTCCCCCTTGGCAGCCTCAAGTCTGTTGTTCTCTGTGTCTGTTTCTGTTTTGTAGTTCATTTGTGTCATATTTTAGATTCCACATATAAGTGATATCACATGGTATTTGTCTTTCTCTTTCTGACTTACTTCACTTAGTATGATAATCTTTGGGTCTGTCTTTGTTGCTGCAAATGGCATTATTTCTTTCTTTTTTATGGCTCAGCAGTATTCCATTGTTTATATGTACCACATCTTCTTTATCCATTCATCTGTCATTGGACATTTAGGTTGTTTCCATGTCTCGGCTATCGTGAATAGTGCTGCTATGAACATAGGGTTTCATGTGTCTTTTTGAATTATGGTTTTATCCAGGTATATGCCCAGGAGTGGGATTGCTGGATCATATGGTAACTCTATTTTTAGTTTTTTAAGGAACCTCCATACTGTTTTCTACAGTGGCTGTATCAATTTACATTCCCACCAACAGTGTAGGAGGGTTTCCTTTTCTCCACACCCTCTCCAGCATTTGTTTGTAGACATTTAATGATGGCCCTTCTGACTGGTGTGAGGTGGTACCTCACTGTAGTTTTGATTTGCATTTCTCTAATGATTAGCAATGTTGAGCATCTTTTCATGTGCCTGTTGGCCATCTGTATGCCTTCTTTGGAGAAATGTTTATTTAGGTCTTCTGCCCATTTTTTGATTGGGTTGTTTTTTTGTTGTTGAGTTGTACGAGCTGTTTGTTGTGTTTTTGTTTGTTTGTTTTTGCCACAGCATGCGGGATTTTAGTTCCCTGACCAGGGATTGAGCCCTTGCCCTTGCAGTGGAAGCGCAGAGTCCTAACCACTGGACTGCCAGGGAATTCCCTGTATGAGCTGTTTGTGTATTTTGGAAGTTAAGCCCTTGTTGGTTGCATCATTTGCAAATGTTTTTTCCCAGTCAGTAGGTTGTCTTTTTGTTTTGTTTATGGTTTCTTTTGCTGTACAAAAGCTTGTAATTTTGACTAGGTCCTATTTGTTTATTTTTGCTTTTATTTCTGTTGCCTTCAGGTAACCTCTCCTTAATTTGAATTCTAAAAATTCTGTTTTCTGGATTAATACAAATGTTAATTCATACTTTAGTAACCCAGTCTAAAAGTTCACAGTTTAAGAGATAGCTTTATCTGCTTTTTTCATTTATCTTTATTGTGTAGGGACGAGGAAGTCCTTAATTATAAATGTTAATAACTAAATTTTTTTTAGAACTTCTTTACCAATTAATCCAAATCTGATTATGCTGAGCCGCTCCCCCCCTCCCCCCTTCCCAGGGGACATTTGGAATGTCTGGAGACATTTTTGGTTGTCACAGCTGGAGAGGTGCTACCAGCATCTAAAGAGGAGAGGCCAGGGATGCTGCTATACATCCTACAGTGCATCAGGCAGTACCCTCACTTCCCCCAAAAGAATTACCCAGCTCACAATGTCATTAGTCCTGAGGTTGAGAAACTGTGCCTGGGCAATACCTAGAGTACATGGGTTGCTCAATGTATGGGAAAACTGAGCTCACTCTATCACTTTGCTACGTTGTCTCATATCCTTCCATGCTCAGCCCAAGGAGGGTAGTATAGAGCTGATATGGTTATATTTTATTCCTGATTTCCTCTTAGCTAGAAATAGACTTATTGTTTAGTTTACAAAGAAAGCATGTTACCCTACTCTGGCTTTACTAATTGAAGCCCTTTGGGTCATTAAAAATGTTTAAAAATAGTCTTCTACTAAAACTGAATATTGCCATTGTGGTAAATCTTTTCTATCAATATATTCACCTGAGGAATTGTTTAGGATTTTACCATGTTGCACCTTGAGTTCTTAGGATATGTCATCAAACCAAATTTTTAGAGTGATTGGCTCTAAGTTTTCATTTGTGATTTGAGAAAGTGTTACCAGATATGTTTTAGAAAAGCAGCAAATACTATACAATTACTATACCTTACTATAATGTGCCATGTTATATAGTATGTATATATATACAGAGATAACTATATCTTAACAAAGCTATTATATATATGTATTTTCATATATATGTATATAGCCTGTATATAGCTATCTCTGTGTGTCTGTGTATACTAGTATACACTTAGAATATCATGAGTAATTGTAGCCCTTCAAGTCACGTGTAAGTGCCCACAAAGGGACAGCTGAAATAATCCAGATGTTAGGGTACGACAGAAAATTTAGGATTTTAATTCTAAGTTTAGTCTAGTCACTTAAATACTGGGAAGTAATTGGATTAAGGTATGAATAAGATGAATATAGATTTGTTCACTAAATATTAGAAAAAGATAACTCCTTTTAGCTTAATAGGCAATAAATTGGAGATAAATGAAAGGATGGAAATGGGGTAAAAACTTGTAATCTAATTTATAACCTATTCATTTTCAAAGTAATAACCTCTCCCTGCCGATTCCCCATTTTAAAATTTCATTGAATATGTAGTTTTGTACTTCTCATACTTTCCCAGAAATACCGTATCAGCCAGAGGACAGTGATTATATACCTGAGGTGTAAGGCGTATAACACAAAGTTATTCACTATGACCTACAGGAAGTGTTAAGGGTTTTTTTTTGAGATCTCTTTATGTTAAAATTTCATGCATGTTTTTATTTAGTATTATAATATGTTCATGTTAATTTTAGTGGTAACATATCCCCTCCCCATTAAACCTTCAAGTAAAATTATGCTCCCAAAAGACATGCCACGGTATTCATTCTTACAATGAGCATAAGAAAATGGTTTCATTTTTGCAAATGCCCAGAAGGCGGGCAACTCTGCCACCTGTCACTTGTTCCTTGGTGTCTTTGTCATCAATTTGTCTTTTACAAGGCTGCCAACATCTCAAGTTATGCAAAGCTAATTTTAAAAATGTTACATTGGGTTATTTGACACTTTGGTATGAATAATGATCATATAGAGTATGTAGCATAGATAGCATGTGAGTTAGGCATGATTTATTAGTCTTGTAAATTTGCCAAATCACTGTCTGTATGAGAAATACTAACATTGTGGAGGGGGACAAAATTTATGTACAGGATTAATTCCTCCTTGTTTGTATAGTACATTATTTCCATCTCTATCCTATTTTAAGAATATATTACCTATTAGAAAAGTATCCTCAAGAGAGCAGATTCCATTCTCAGTAGGTTAACACCTAAGTAGACCTCACTGACCTCACTATAAGAATAGTCAGAATGTTCTGGTTTTATTACCTAAAAAACTTAGATCATGTGGTGAATCAGAACACATGATTTTCAATTACAGCTAAAGAAATCTGAAAGTGAAATGTTAAGTTTGCAGTTGTCCTTGAGTTCCTATTCCTTATGTTCAAAACATGTAATGTTCTGTTTATTTTATTCCGGAAGTTTTATTTTTAGTGTTTAAGTATTAATATAATTAAATTGGCTTTATGTGAGTAATAAGATAGAAGTTGAATAGGCTTGTTTTGTTTTCTGTGGTCTATAAATTACAATAATTTTTGTTTTTTTATTATTAAGGGATGGTCGGATGCTGTTTGACTACCTCGCAGACAAGCATGGTGTAAGTGGTCTTTTAAAAAATTGTTTAGTTGTCATGTTGTAGTAAGGTTAATTAAAGAATAGTGCGGTATAGATAGATTCATGGCTTGACAAGAGTATAATTTCCAGATTAAGTTATTAGACATAATACCTGGTATGTTTTTGAAACTTTAGTTTTTAAAAATTGGTCCTGATTGGAAAATAATATCCTTACACTTACCTTTTTAGATAACAGAAATTCTCAAATTGTTTGTTCCAGAATGATCATGTAATAGTTAGCATTTTATATTTCTGATGGATAAACAAGTGGGTAAAAACAGAACTAAATTTGAATTAGAATACCTTGAGCAATAGCATTTAGCTGCCTTGTGGAATACAGTAGCCCTTGACATTACCAAGACCTTCATAAACCCCCGTATAAAGGAATGTTGTTATAGGCTTTCCTAGTCATCTCCCAGTCTCCTTCCCCTTGTGTTAACTCAAAGTGTGAGGCTATGTATATAATCAGTTCTTTAACTTGCATTCAAGTTTTATCATTCATTTAACAATTATTGTAACAAGAGACATGCTGACCACTGCAAAATTACTCTTTCTGGTTTCCATATAGAATGTTTGGTATATTTGTTAATGATCTGGTTCAGAGCCCTTCTCTTGATTTTTTGTCTTTCACTTTGCTTGCATCAATAACTGTAAAAGTTGGTGTAATTTGGGGGCCAGTTTTTTCAGAGAACTAAAGTTTACTATACACATTATTTGTACAGAATCACAAAATCCTCACAGGGATGCATATGCTTGGTAGTTGTCTAAGCTCATTCACCAGCTAAGGGACTCACACATCAGACCTTCAGCTGTAATTCAAGTTTGTATCACAACAAAGTAGGTATTGTTACAGTTCAGAACTATGAAAGTTAAATCCAACAATTCCTAATATGTATTTTAACGGTCATGTGCTTTTCTGATTTTTGGGGGCGGGGAGAGGGTAGTAACTTTTGAAAGAATTGATATCTGGGGATATTTGAAAGAGTAAATGGTTTGAATTTTAAAACTCAAAATTAAAAAATAGAATTTAAGCTTTTTTCCTTTTTTTAGTTTAGGCAGGAATATTTAGATACACTCTACAGGTATGCAAAATTCCAATATGAATGTGGAAATTACTCTGGAGCAGCAGAATATCTTTACTTCTTTAGAGTGTTGGTAAGTAATTTTTTTTTCTTTTTCTTCTCTTTTGTAGGTTGCCTTGGTTCCTTAAAACATGTCTGTAGATTTGATCTGTCCATTAAGTTTTCAACAGTTATTGGCAAAAGGAGAAAAAAATAAACTTTCAACAAAACCAAATAGAAATAGGAAACCTTATTTCAGGGCCTCAAAATTTGGAGGGAGATTTAACTTGTCCTTGAAATCCAAAAGTAGGAACCACTAATTTTTCATTTTATATATAATTGTATGATTTTAGCATTAGAATTCTATCATGTAGTGAATTTGTTATAGTATTACTGTACAGCACAGTGAGTGGCACATTGTGGGTGCTTAATATTTACTGAATAAATCTATTATTCCTAATTTTAATTCAATATTTTATGCTGCATATATTCCTTGAATTTGTTCTAAACAGCTGTGGAATTCTAATGATATCTGAAAAGATTTTATGCTTTAATAGTAACTTTTTTCTATTTACTTCTGCCCTCAGGTATTAGACTACAAAGCTCAATTTCTTTTCATTATGTAGGGAGTAGATGAGTTTAAATAGTACTGCTAGAAAAAATCCCTAACCTTTTTTTCTTCATTTGTTTACTTGACAAGTTTCCTAGATTCATTGTGTTTGTTAGGGAAGGAGAGTTGCATGAAGCCAAAGGAAAAATCAGGATTTCATTGACAGATTTCTTTCTTATTCTGCCTTCTGTTTAGGTAATTATATTAATAAATGCCTTCTAAAGTTACCAAAATTCTCTTGTTTTAACTAGCGTCTCATTTGAGAAATTATAATTTGTTACTTTGGATTAGTAAGCAAGTACCTACATCTCTGATATCTCTGGTTAACTCTAGAAGTTGGGAAATGACCTCTTTAAGACAGGGACTTTTTGTCTTCCAACCTTGGAAGAGTCCGTTCTTTCTGTCTCTGTTTTCTGGTGCCTTTTTTCTTTTAGCCCCGCAAGTCACAAAGAAAAGACTCAATGGCTGCTATCTTTGGTTGTTCTCTAGGAAATTAAATTTTCCTTTTTTGCAAGTGAGGAAAGAGTTCAGTATTATTAAATCGAATAAATCCTACACTTAAAAAAAGTGCTTAGACAACTTCATTTTTTAAAGTACCATCCTTCCTTCAAAGAAATAAAGATTTCAGTTTATTTCCAAGTTTGATTTGAAAAAAAAATATCCCATTTGTAAACGAATTCTTAATTTACAGTTTAGCTGTGGTTAGCTTGCAAGTGCATTGAAGGTAATGGGTGATGCTAAATTTGTAGCAGCTTATCAGAAAATTCCATCAGTTTTACTTTGAATATTATGAAGGATTTAGGAGAGCAAAAGTTGATTACTTTGGAAATGTAAACAGCTTAGACGAGGATTGTAAAATCAGAAGCCTGATATGATTACAGGTACATGAAAAGAGTTGGTTATTCATATCATTTGTTAATGCTGGGAGTGAATTTTGAGAATGAAGATTTAGTGTCATGTTAGAGTTCTAGCACAGTAAATTTATTGTTGCTGGTCAGTGAGTGAATGTGCCATTTTGCTAAGACATGGAAACTTAAGGTAACTGCTGGAAATCCAGATATTGAAACTCTTCTAGCATATCCACCCTTGAAAGCAGATTGGTATGAAGAGCCAACTGTAATGACATGGACTTGAGCCAGAGTAGTATGCATGAATCTTTTGGGGATTAAAAAACTTGCTACACTGCTGCAAAAAGCTTTTATCCTAACACATGTAACATATTTTAGTTTTAATAGTATTATTATGTTTATGTAGTATGGTTTCATAATTAGTCTGAAAATTTCTGCATGTGATAGGTATATACTTAAAAGTTTGCAGAGTTTTTATATTTACTTTTGTAAAATACAAAGATCTAATTAAGTTTCCTGTCTTAAAAAATTCTGGGTTGATCTTAAGCTTTTACATTGCCTAGCAGATCTTATGATGGAACTCAAATGATGTTTAAGTGATTGAATACCATGGTCTGGATACAAAATTAATGTTTTACGTTAAGAGCAGTCAAAATGTAGTGATTGGATAGTGTTCAGAAATTAGGTGCAGTTCATTGTAGTTTTTGTCCCATCTTGTGCCACAGAACAATTGAGTTACGTGGGAGTTGGTTACTTCATGTTGGCATATTGATAAAGGCTAACTAAGCTAAGTTTAAAAATGGATTATTTACTTTTGATTAAGATAGACACCACTAATGAAATCTTGTTAATAGCAAAGATAAAAATCCTGTTTTGGATTTGGGATAAATAATGTCAATGTTTTTGCTTATTAGTTATTTAATTTTACTTTTTTGCAAATGGCCTGTTTTCATTTCTTTTCTGGTGGTTGATTATTCTTTTAAATCTATGGTTAGGGAAACATAAGCTATGAAAGAACCATTGTAACTATGATCTGAGATTAGAATTTGACTCTCTGAGTGACCTATTGTAGGTTAGTGTTGTATAAATTAAAGCTGTATGACCCTAGAATCTACTTTTATTTTTAAAAGACTTCATGGCTTTTAGAATACACCAAGTGCTTAAATGCACCCTATTTGATTGTGAAGCTTCTTTGAATCATGCTCTAAGAAATGCATTAATTTGAATTGAAATGGTGGGGCAGATTTGTTAGGAATTTTTGAACACTTTTGTTTTAAAAGTTATTAATTTATAACTGTATTGTAATTAATCACTGTATTGTAATTATTTTGTTAAAATTTGCCCTCACTGTGGCCTTTGGTCTGGCTCCAAAATATAACCCCTCTCCTCATCCAGCAGCTATTTGAAATAAAAGTGATTTTAAGATGCTAGGACTGTTGGTGATCATATTTGTGTGTGTGTGTTTCACTCAGAATTTAAAGTTTATCTACTGTAAGTACTTGCCGTTCGATTTAAAGGTACTTTCCCTTGACTCAAGAAAGCTTGAGTAATGATGATTTGGTGAAGTTTTAGGCTCTTGACTGAAGGTTTGGATCTGATGTACTCTGATAATGTCACTGTAAAAGACATCTATTTCATATCGATTCTCAGATATATTTTTATCCCACTTTAACATCTAAAATTAGGACGTGTCCTGAATTGACCTAAAATAATATACCATAAAATTGATGACATCTTAGATTCAGTGAAATATTAGTACTTAGATTTCTTTGTAAGGATAAAACGTTTTATCCTTTGTAATTTGAACAATAATTTTATAGATTTTTATGTAAGGTTTTTTTGATTTCGGTGAGTTTTGACAAATGCACATACCTGTACAACTACCACCAAATCAAGATAAAGAATATTTCTGTTACCCAGAAAGACCCCTTGTTCCCCTTTGCAGTCATACCTCATCTCTGGTTCATCCATTGGTCTGCTTTCCATCCCTGTAGATTAGTTTTGTCTGTTCTAGAATTTCATGTAAGTGGAATGATATATGTAAGCTTGTGCCTGGCTTATTTTGACTAGCAAGTTTTTTGAGATTCGTTTATATTATTGTATGTATCAGAAGTTTGATTCTTTCCATTGCTGACCAGTATTCCATTCTATGAATATACTGCAGTTTATTCATCTATTGATAAACATTTGGATTACTTCTGGGTTTTGTCTATTTCAAATAAAGACATGAATATTCATATACAAGTTTCTTGTGGACACACATTGTAATAATAATAAGAACTAGTGATTTCATGGTTATGTTACAAATTTTAATTTGCAAATTTAGTCTCTACTATTTGCCTGTTCTGAGAGTTTGCTAAAGTGTTTTCCTGTACATTTGAATTAATTACTGACATCAAAGGAAGAATTTCAGTATAGGCAGAGTCTGACTTAGGTATGATTTTGATCCTCATAGTTTAGGCAACCTATAATACTCTGATATAATCATTTCTATTCTCATTATCATTGTGGTAATGACTCACATTTCCCAAGTTTTTATCATGTGTCAGATGATGTTGTAATCTTTTTACATGTATTATGTAATTTAAGTCATACAACAACTGAGGTGGCTTCTGTTACTAGCCCCATTTTATAGATGAGGAAGCTAAAGCACAGATGGTTCAGCTGCTTATAGTAAGTGGTAGAGCCAGAATTATTGGTGGTTGGATTTCCAGTCCTGCCCATATGATTTTATTTAACTTGTAATTATAATATGTACCAATAGTACTTTACAATTAATAGTACCATGTAAGTGCTTCAGTGAAAAATTCAAAATTTCAGCTTGGGGTATAGAAATGTTTTCTCCCTCCAGTACCCTCACTTGCTTCTGCTGCTTTAGCACAGTTCAGAGTCATTATATCCACTTTCTTTGCCTTGTTTTGAGAGTCCTGCTTTACTTGTTTTTGTTATTAGCCTAGTCCTTATAGGTGTTTGGGTTTATGACCCACTTGCATCAATGGCAAGAAGAGATAGAGTGACCCTCATTCCTCCTTTTTTGTAGGGTTAAGACTGCAGTATGAAATTTTATAGCTTTTATGATTAGAAGTATAATTTTCAACAAATTATGCTCTCCGTGCATCAGGTCCCCTCTTTAAAATAGGGATAAAAATCATTATTTACCTTCCAGGGTTTTAGGGTTATATAAGAAAATGAACTTCTGTTTCTCAGTACATATTCCTTTGATAATTATTAATGTTATTAACCAGTAGACCTGCTTTTTTTTCTCTCTATGACCTCTTCCATTTATATCATAATTTGGAAGTTTTTTTGTTCTGGAAGTAATTTTTCTAAATTTTAGATGAGACACTCAATTCTTGATTTTCACATCTTCACTCCAGGAATTTTTAGCAACAAATTGCCTCTGAATCTAACTTTGTTTGCAAAGTTTTGAGTCCCTAAAATTTGATTAATTGTGTATAAATGGTCTGAAATGGGTTACACGAAAACACTGGTGCTGTATCCTAGTTTTAAGTTATTTATCTTCTGATCTAGACTGACTATCAAAGACCTGAGTATTTTTAGTAAATCAAGTTAAATGAAATCTATTTGAATCAGCTTAACCAGTGTGATCCAAATAAGGGCTTATATAACTGGAGTTTGGGGAAGAGTGCTATAGACCTTTTAGTAGGCCCGAGGGATATGTAGGGTATAAAATATACATTATCTTTTTTTCCTCCAGAGTATTCAGAATATAATTAATTATGATTGCTTAAACAGGTTCCAGCAACAGATAGAAATGCTTTGAGTTCACTCTGGGGAAAACTGGCCTCTGAAATCTTAATGCAGAATTGGGATGCAGCCATGGAAGACCTTACACGGCTAAAAGAGACCATAGATAATAATGTGAGTTACACTTTTTCAGGGTGATTTTCTGAAATTTCTATGTATCCTTCATACTTCCTGATAAGGAGAACACTGTGTACTTTAAAAAGGAAGGAGGAAAAGGAGGGAGACTAAACTAAAATGTTGACCTGATATAAAAATCACAGTGGATTAGTGGCTTGATTAGTTTTACTGAATCTCCTTGAAGGAAGCTGTCAAACTTCTTTTGGCTCTTAGAGAAAATAACTCAGTTTTCATTTTTCTTAGAGCTGTGGTGCCTCTTTGATCTGTTCCAGTGGAAATGACATAATACTCTTAGTGCCACCCATTATTGAAAGTCTAATGCAGAAGATGACAGTTTTCATCTACTATTAATGTCTAATAAAACTTATTATGAAGTGTTTAATTTAGTCCTTGCTTATGAAATGTTTTCTGAGATATGTATAACTTGGAGCCTCTGTAAAAATGGCTTAGTGGACATTGTTGAATCTGTCTCTGAGAACAGGGAAATTTTGAATGTCAGGGGTCATGCAGAGAGTAGAGTGGTCTGGGGGATTGGACTTTGATCATAATGATCACTGTGCATGCTTCAGAAGGTTCTCATTTAAAATAAAATTCTGAGATCAGGCATGTTTATTCCCTTTCATCTTTTTCATATATTAATATTTCCTATGTATACCTTTTTTAATCCTTTAGTCTGTGAGTTCTCCACTTCAGTCTCTTCAGCAGCGAACATGGCTCATTCATTGGTCTCTGTTTGTTTTCTTCAATCACCCTAAAGGGCGTGATAACATTATTGATCTCTTCCTTTACCAGCCACAGTAAGTTATTTCACTGTATAGTTTTGACTTTAATTATATGAAATCAAATAGGATTTTTAAAATTTAAAATGTACTTCTCTCTAACATTTGAATTTGTTGTCACATTTTTTCCCCTCTTCATGTGGTAGATTTGCTTGTTAATTGAAAAAGCTTACATGTAACTCTTAAGTAAATTATTTGATAAAAGTATACTCTTAAGCCCTTTAAAGTGCTATTTAAGTTTGGTCCCTGGGCCAGCAGCATCAGTATAATGCAGAGTCTCAGGCCTTATTCTAGAAGAACTAAATCAGAATCTTCAACGTAAGAAGAACCCAGGTAATTCATGTATACATTAAAGCTTTAGAATTAAGGCTCTAGGCCATATTATTTGGAAGGAATCTACACATTCCAAGAGAATTCCTTTTATATCTTCTTTGTTCCATCATCCAGCTTTTGGTGATAAGAAATTCACTGCTTTATGAACTAGACTGTTCTACTGTTAGCTAGAAATCATTTTTTAAAATTTATTCTTCCATTTGAGGTCAATGCCTCTGAATATTCTATTATTTCTTATTTGGTTGGAGCAACAGAAAACTAGACTGCTTTATGAAAATACTTCAGATACTTGAAGATAATTTTCCTTATTTTTCTTTCCTTCAGGCTAAATATCTCTAGTTTTATTAAGTAATGTAGTTTGTCACATTCTTTAGTATTTTGGCTGCTGTTCTTAGGTAACCACCAGTTTATCCACAGCTTTTTAAAAATCTGGATCTTTAAAATTGAAAGCTTATTCTAGGATTGTTATCTAAGCTTTATAGATTACAGTGGCAATATTAGCTCCTATGACCAGTACATATACTTATATTAATTTAGCCCAAAATTGCATTCTTGGTATGACTTATTGACTGCATTGTTGGTTAAGTCTCACATAACACTTTGAGCCATATTTTTGTTATTTTTAA
The DNA here is from genome assembly GCF_039906515.1 of Pseudorca crassidens. Lineage (NCBI taxonomy): Eukaryota > Metazoa > Chordata > Mammalia > Artiodactyla > Delphinidae > Pseudorca > Pseudorca crassidens. Next base: position 30,173,813 of record NC_090312.1, read on the forward strand.
CTCAATTTAAGATGGAGATCCTAATACATTTCAGTTGATATCTGCTTATTGTCTGTAAAATTAAGATTTTAACATTTTTTTCGAAAATGCATATTTAATTTACAGAAGTATAGTTTAGGAATAGATGGTGTAATACCCATCTAATAGAAAATCAATGAACATTGAACAGTGTATTTTTAAATTTCTTTGTAATTTTTTAAGTCTTGAAAATAAGGTAATAATACGTTAGCGATATTTTTATATAAGTTGATGAAATATAATCATCTAAACTGAGTCACATGAATAAACATGTTCTTTAAATACTCCGTGTAGTAAGATTTTTGAGACTATAAAATATTTGACCTATTCAGTTAAGTTGTTAACGTAATCATCTGAACTTTAAATTTAAGAGAAATGAAGTTATTGGTGGCGATACAGATGAAAAATATTTGCCAACCAAGAATTGCCAGTGATTTTTAAATGTAGAAATGGAGGGGTTTTGTGTTTTTTTTTGATGTGGACCATTTTTTAAAGTCTTTATTGAATTTGTTACAATACTTTTGTGTTTTTGGCCACGAGGCATGTGGGATCTTAGCTCCCCAACCAGGGATTGAACCCACACCCCTGCATTGGAAGTCTTAGCTACTGGATCACCAGGGAAGTCCCAGGGAGCCATTTTTAAATGGTTTAAATTGTGTTTTCTGCATTAAATGCTAAATGTTTGCCTGAATCTGTCAAATAGAAGCACTTTTATCAGAAATATGCTTGGCTTATTTTTTGTATTAACATTACAATTTCAGTATTAATGTATTTAGTTAGTATTTGCATGACACGCAGGTCCAATTTGTTAAAACTGAACACAGGCAAAGAAGTTTTCGTAATAGGAAATTATTTCGGTCTTCCCTTGAAAAAACAAAACTACATGGCATTAAGTGAGGTAGAAGATGGTGATTCCAGCATTAAATTTTAAATGTAAATTATAAGAGATAAGATTTTGTAATTTACATGGTATTATAGTTATTTCTTCTTTTATTAGAGATGTTCAAGTATGCCTTCTAGATTCACATTATTCACTAATGTGAACATAAAAGCTTCATTCTGTCTGAGCTGTTGTTCCTCCTTTATTGAAGAAACCCTATTTTGTGGGAAATCTAAAAATTTTAAAGCTATATGTTTTACTGTTTGCTGGATGCTATGATAGATTGTAATCTGGAAAGTTATATATAAGTTGTAGTCCATATGTTGCATTAAGTAAAAAGCTCTTGGGAAAGGTTAAAAAAGAAAAGCCACTGTGTACTAAAGTAAGATCCTACAAGGGTGGTATTATTTTGTTCTGGCTTTTGGTATAGGAAGCATGCAACTTTATTTTTACAGTATCCTAGGGGTTGATTTGTGAAGAACAAAGCTGAACCATCCTCAAAAAGACTGAGTATAAAACCAGAATGCCATCATTATTTGCAATGAGAAGTGCTTAGAGGACTAAGTACATGAAACATGACCAGATTGTTCTGACCCTATAGGTTTAATACATAGGAAGCTGTAGAATACAGAAGATTCCTTTATGAATATTTGGAATCAGAATAGAAAATTAATTTATGTGACTGGAATGTTTCATGGCACCATCAGATTAAGCATCGGGTTAACATTTCCATTTCCACAATAGGAATATCCTTGTCATAAGGACCAGATCATGAACATTTTTTGACATGTTATGTCACCCTAAACATTTGGATGGGCATTTCCAAGATTTGCTTTTTACTTCTCTTTTTATGATTCCATTTCATATCAGTATCTCTCACTTTGTTCCTATCTTCCTTCCCTGTCCCCCTATGTTGATTTAAATATGTTAGTATTTTGTATCAAGTTCTTCTCAAGTCTTCCTGATCTGGTAGTTTTCTCTTACTAAATTGATTAATCTCTCTCTGCTCTGGTGCATTGTTTATTTAATCCTCTGAGGGCCGTCTTATTTCTGTTATACTCTGATTCTTGAGAAGTACCTTTTTCATGCACCCTTTGGGCAATCATTATATTTTAGAAGAGGCTTTTTTATTTGTGATACTGACAGTTGCAATCTTATGCAGTAGTTGAGACATACCAATAATGGATGAATCTGGAGTACCCAGAAAAATGATTGGTAAAACATTGCAAGAAATTTGGGGATGTTGGTGAATATAAAATAGTTACATACCTATCTTTAATGTTAAACTATCCGTGCATCTTATGAAAAGAGATGTTTGATGAGAATTTCAAACTCAAGAATTAAGGGTATATTTCTCAATATTTATGGAGATTAATCGAACATGCATTCAGGAGATTAAAAGTAACATTATTATGTAGTATTTTGCCTCCCTCCTGAATAATACAGCCTGTACGATTGCCTTATGAGTTGATTGATATCCCTAGAATCATGGCTGGGAGTAAGAGCCTTCCCTGAATGAGCAGGTTTGACTCAAACATTGGATACTGTAATAGTTGGCTCTAATCTTGATATCTAGTAGGTGGGTTAAGGATCGATAAGGACAGCTCTTCTTGAACTCAGTCATAGGAATCCCTAGGCATTGGCTTTCCATGCTACTGCTTACAGGTAGACTCACTCTGCTGAAATTTTTTTTTTTGATAAATTTATTTATTTATTTATGACTGCATTGGGTCTTTGTTGCTGCGTGCAGGCTTTCTCTAGTCGCGACGAGCGGGGGCTATTCTTCATTGTGGTGCATGGGCTTCTCATTGCGGTGGCTTCTCTTGCTGCGGAGCATGGGCTATAGGCACGCAGGCTCAGTAGTTGTGGCTCGCGGACTCTAGAGCACAGGCTCAGCAGTTGTGGCTCACAGGCTTAGTTGCTCCACGGCATGTGGGATCTTCCCGCACCAGGGCTCTAATCCGTGTCCCCTGCATTGGCAGGCAGATTCTTAACCACTGCGCCACCAGGGAAGCCTTCTGCTGTAGTTTTTGCAGTTACATATGTATCCAGAAAGGAACATTAAATTCAACTGATTTTTTAAAAATATTTTTAAGTAATGAAAGGAAGTATACAAACAAGGAAAGTGAAAATATTCAAGCCCACTGTAAAAATTCTATAATACAAATAAGGGGGAAACAGTATGGATTAATCCCTGACAACCTTATGGCTTATATGAAATCAAAACAATATATTTAATTCGTTAGTAGAATCATTTATTATAGATATTAGAAATAGAAAGGTAGTTCAGTTGAGATTGCAGAAAATTTTGTTAAAGATAAAAAATCAAACTTTTATAAAGGAAAACAATGCAAAAAAGTAGATTTGTTTTTTAAATTTTAAAGTAAGTTAAAGGTTCATGGTCATAGAAATATAATTAAAATAACAACTTAGAATTAAGACAGTTAATTATCAAGCTGTATTCTACAAGTAGGCTTAATGCCTTCATTTGCATTTCCATGGTTCATATGCAAAAAAGACAATACTTTATGCCATTAAAAATCTCTGAATAAATTTTTAAAACTAGAAATTTTATAGCATGTACTTTCCGGACACAAAACAGTAAAACTAGGAGTTATTAAAAGTTTTATAAGTAACTGAATCAAAGAAGAGATTAAATGTTGATAATTATGAAATACCTGCCAAAGCAGCACTCAGAAATTAATTCATAGCTTTGAGTACTTGTTCAACTTTTAAAACCTTGAGTAAAAAGTACAGAAAAATGGAACAAAGGCACTGAAAATAAAATTAGTAATATATTAGTAAATGTTGAAATTACTAACTTTGGAGCATTAAAAGAACTAGGTGTACATGGGGAGATATTCTGCATCCAATTTTGTGAGGCAAATAGGACTAGCCCTATTAGAACATTCAGTAAGATCCTCTTACCCCCTCCAAGACCCAAATCAGATATACACAGTGAGGAGAAGAAACATTGGATGTTGAGAAGAAAATAATACTGACATCAGAATTATCTTTGGCAATATTATTGTTACTGGTGAATGGTTCTTAAACTTTTTAGTCTTGAAACTCTTACACTATCAAGAGTTTTTGAGTGTAGTTTTGTATGTGTTGGCTAAATTTATTGATATATATACTGTATTAGAAATTAAGAAATTCTAAAATATATTTATTAATTGACAAATAGTAAATTGATTATAGTTATATATATTCTTATGAAAAATAACTTTAAAAAACCAAATTTAGTGATGAGTGGCATTGTTCTACATTTTTGCAGACCTTTACATTTCTGGCTTAATTGACAGCTAGATTTTCATGTTTTTTTTCATATCTGATTTTCATTCAGTCTGTTGTGATATGTCATTTTGTTTGAAGGATAAGAAGAAAACCAAGCCTCACACATACATGTAGTTGGGAAAGAGAGGTGTTTTACTAGCCTTTTCAGATAATTGTGAATATCCTTTTTTGATCATACACCAGAACTCAACAAGTAGTAATTTCTTAAAAGGTACTGAAATGTGGGATTTGAAACCATATCATTCAGTTTTTTGGATTCTAAACTATACTAGAATTCTAAACTATATTGGTTGATTTTGCAATTTAAATGGATCTTTTACCCATGCATGATTTTTTGACCGTATGCATTGATTGTTTGGGAAATACTGGTTCAGGGAGTTATGCAGGTATTCCAACATATACAGCACCATTATACAACACCAAAAAAATCACATTCATTAATTTCACTACTAAACCCATTAGAAAAGGCTTTTCAAAAAGTATTGGATAATAGTCAAACTCTTGATGACAGATACAGATTTTCCAAAATTTCACCCTTTTTTTGAAAACTGATTTTTATCATTTGTTTTTATTGAAGGATAGGCTCAACTTTATTATCTGGAAAATGTCTGCCAAATACTCAAGTCTGAATGGCTTTGGTTTGACTGTCACTCCTTCAAGTAAAAATAGTGTTCTATGAGAAAAGCAGCTGGTTCACCTTGCAACTCAATCATTGAACATGTACTTTTCCTTAAGACAACCATGACACTGTAGTGTACAGCAGAAGATCTTTTACACACTTCCCATTTTAGTCATACAGAATATTAAAAAGATAAGTATGCACGGGTTGAAATTTTTGAAAATTAATAATTTGTACTGCCTAATCAAAGATATAGTTGAAATTGGCTTTTTTTTTAACTGTAAGAGTTTGGTTATTAATAACAGTGACTATTATAGTATGATGTCACTACCGTGGTTTGTGCTAAGGTACCAGATGATTTCATTTTTTGTTTACAGTTCAGTGATTTTTAGTTACTTTACCAAGTGGTGCAGCCATCACCATAAGTCAATTTTTGAACATTTTCATCCTCACAATAAGAACCCTGATGCCATTTGGACTATTTTTTTTTAAACAGAAGTAGCTTGTTCGCAAAATGTGAAAAAGAAAACTCAGTAGTATTACAGTTTTAAAATTTCACCAAAATACGGTGCTTACCATTTTCACTTGCCATAGGGTCAGGTTGCCATCGTATTTTCTTCCTCATTAGTAATGTCTTAATGACTTACTCTGGTTTTTGCTTGATTCTAACTTTTTTCGCGTGAGAATACACCCAGTTGGCTTGACAGATCATTGTTTCAGCCATTTTCCTAGGTTGCATATTCTTTAAGTAGAATAGCTTCTAGTAAGTGTGTAATTTGCATTTGTATGTCTACAGTCAGTATGCATTTTTCAGTTGTCTCTGATAGGTAGTAGGTATTAATGGAGAAAGTATCATATTTTTCTGTTTTTTATTTCCAGTAGCACAGGAATACAATTTAATGTGGTTCATTGAGTGTATGTTAAATTGATAGTTTATATAGATTGTGATTTCAGGCTTTTTTTAAAATACGAAAGTACTGTTGAGATAATTGATACTTTTGTCCTTGAAGTGAAAGTTTAGATGCCAGTGCAGGTTAAGTCTCTTACATCATATATATTATCATTTCTGCCATAATTTATTCTGAATCCAAAATGGAGATGATTTACACATTTGAAAAATGTTGAACTTTTAAATGTAATATAATATGTAAGATAAAGTATCAAGTGTAAGCTAGAACAGTGTTCGTAGGCTATTAGAGATGAGGCTTTGCCACCAAATGTAGATGCTATTAGGGAGAAGAATGCATTTGTAATACAATGCCCTAGTTACTCTCCAGTTGTAAAAAGAAAGATTCAAAGTTCAGTTAGCAAAAGAATGTTTAATTTGTTTTCTAAATAAAGATATCATAAATATCCTAAGAAATTTCAAGTTTTACTGTTAACAGTCAACTAGATCGTGTCTAGAATTTGTCCTGATTTACCCTCTGCCTTTATTTTTCCTAAATTTTCTAATTGTTCCTGATAAGAAAACTTTTTCATGCAGGTGTTTTACCTGCTTTAGCTCAGGATGATCTCTAAAAATCCATCCTCTGCAGTTCTACTAAGTCTTGCCTTTTTGATTTTTTAAGCCTTTCTGGAAGTACCTTTCCCTTTTTTGTACCAATTCAAAGCCTGCCTGTTTTTCAAGCTCCAGCTCAGGTTTACTTCTACATGAGGTCCTGTATATTGTGCCTACCTTATATTGATAATTTGGAATTTAATTATTTACTGTCTTTTTTAAAAAACTTATAATTGCCTTATCTCCCCAACTAGATTATAAGCATATTTGAGAGCAGAATTTTTATTCTTTATGTCCTTATAGTATCCCCCATATAATACTTAAATATTTTTTATTTGGTGGCATATTTTGTCTTATCCTTTGATTTCTAAATGTTCTGACTTACCATTAGAAAATATTGTAGAAAAAACTTCCATAAAATTGTACAATTAGAGCAGGGCTGTGCTAGAGGAAAAATAAACATTTTTACTTAACCATCATGAAATTACACTTCCAGACACAGTAAATACTGAAGCTCTTGTTTAAAGGAAAAATTAATTTTAAGTTAGATTTCAAAAATAGGGGAGGTATAGCCTCCTTTCTTGCCTAATTTATAATCCAAACAAATAACATAACAAGTAGTTTAAGAACCTACTTAGCTAAATACAGATGTATTATGCATGCTAAACACACTGTAAATATATAACACTTACCAGTGAGACCTCGAGAAGTTAGAGTCCAGTGAAGATGAAAATTGATTTGACTTTTAAATTTTGATTGTTAGAGATGAAAGGAGATGGATGATAACAAAGAGAAGTAGAACAAAAGAGTACAATGGTTATGTACAGGCTGTTAAATAACTATATCTGTGGTTTTGCTTTTGTTCGAACTAAATATATAATTACGGATCCTACAAGAGTGTGAAGTAAGGTAACGTCCCCAGAATCACCCTTAATCCCCACTCCCTTCCTTTATATATTGATCTATATACATAACATACATACATACATACATAGGAAGGATCACTTCTGCCCTAGCATGTTTCGAAGTCAGCCATGGTAATGCTGTATACCAGGAGTCTGCAAACTATGGACCATGGGCTAAAACGTCTTGTGGCCCACTGCCTTTTTTCTTATGGCCTGCAATCTAAGAATGGCTTTTACATTTTAAATGGTTGGGGAAAATAATGAAAAGAAAAATATTTTGCAATGTGATAATTATATGCCATTACAGTTTTAGTGTCCATAAATTTTTATTGGAACACACATTTATATATGGATGTATCTACACACACGCACACACACACATCTTTGGCTGCTTTTGGATTGTAATGGCAGAGTTGAATTGTTGTGACAGAGATCATATATTATTGCACTCTCCCTGCCTCACTCTGCTACTCAGTGCTCTTTGAATCCCAGTGACGCTGCCCTTGTACCTGGACAAAGTTTCAAGTGCCATGTGTATCACTATACTGCAACATTTTACTTCTTTTAGAAAAGTGGACTCAAATGTGCTTAAATGTTTTTTTTAATAAATGTATTAATTTATTTATTTTTGGCTGCGTTGGGTCTTTGTTGCTGTGCGCAGGCTTTCTCTAGTTGCAGCAAGTGGAGGCTACCCTTGCAGTGCACGGGCTTCTCATTGTGGTGACTTCTCTTGTTGCATGGTACGGGCTCTAGGTGCGTGGGCTTCAGTAGTTGTAGCTCATGGGCTCTAGAGCGCAGGCTCAGTAGTTGTGGTCACTGGCTTAGTTGCTCCGTGGCATGTGGGATCTTCCCTGACCAGGGCTCAAACTTGTGTCCCCTGCATTGGCAGGAGGATTCTTAACCACTGTGCTACCAGCGAAGTACCAAATGTGCATAAATTTTAAGGCACAGTGCAGTGGGAATTATTTTGTTTCAAATTAGAAAGCAAAGCATTGAACTGACAATGTAGATATGCTAAGAGAATACAGTATACATCTACATAACCAGACTGTAAGCACTCATTACAATATTCCCAACTGATTACAAAGCAACTGTCAGAAAAATTAGGAAATTTAAAACAGAAGATCTCATCACAGCAGAATTTCCTCACAAAAATTAATGAAAATGAGGCTTCAACCAAAGTAAGTTTCTGAGCGGCTCTTTTGTTAACCAGGTAAGGAAAGCCATTTACCAGTGGTGATTTTGTTAAATTCTGTTCAGTTGCAGTAGCCAAAGAAATATGTCCAGAAAAAATGAACTTGTTTAAAACTTTTAGCCTTTTGGTGAGAACAGCTCCTCAGAATTGAAAATGTTGGGAGCAGCATCAGTAGTCAATTAAAATATAAAGTATATGATTTTTAGTGGTTTTCCTGGGCTCTTGATGAGTTGAGAGATGTTTACCAATATGGCTAGTTGTTGGCTTGAGGAGTCAGTGATGGATTTGAAGTGACTGAAGAACATGCCTCTATGAATAGTCTGGAACAACTACAGGTGAAAATGTTTTCAAAATTGAGGAAACACTAATTTAGTACAGCCTGAAGTGGAATCTGCTAAGATGTGTTAAAACTTTTGATGGCAAATATGTGTGGAGGAGAAAAATGCTTATTAGTTGAACAGATTTACAAAGCTTGTGAAAATGTGAGGTGTTCAAAGCCTATAGTTACCCATTGCATTGTTCATTTCCAGGTACTTTGTGGGGAAAATTCTTGAATCCATGGTATATTACTGAACCATTCGTGTCAACAGTGAACTTCATTTGCTATTGTGGACTTAACTGTTCTCAGTCCATGAATTTTTGTCAGATCAATAGAATATCTTGATTTTTCCTGCTACCACAGTGATAGGATGGCTTTGCAGTGGCAAAGTTTTGTTGTGACTTTTTTGAGGTTGGATCAAGACTGAAATTTTCCTGAACAAAAAATTGCCCTCAACCACTATTATCAAGCCATGAATGGCTCTGGACGTTAAGCTATACACTTGATAATGTTTCTGAATTCAACCTAAAATTACAAATCAGAACAGTACTTATATGCAAAACTTATACTCTGGTAGTCACTTTGATAATGCCTAACATAGCATAAATCCTATGTCCAGATGCTTTATACATTTTCCATTCTTTCAAGAGTTAAAAGAAGAAATGAGACTCTCATTCCCACACGTTTGTAGTGGACACGTTTTTTGGGCTCAAGTTACAATTCCAGAAAGTTTTAGACCTCATTGTAAGCATTGGGTTGGCCAAGAAGTTCATTCGAGTTTTTTTGTAAGATCTTACAGAAAAACTGAACCTTTTTGCCAACCCAATACAAAGGAAATTTCTGTATTTGAAAATTCATTTAACTGTGCAATTGAAACAGAAGCAATTTGTCTGTAGTGTAATGATATGCTAAAAGGCAGTATCAAAAGAACTTAACAGAATTCTGTAAAAGCCTTCCATAAAAGCCTTCCAAGTGATAAATATGCTCAATTAAAATCTTATCAATTGATATCAGAGGTCAAATATGTAAAATCTCGTTACAGATCAGCATTAACAGATAAACATTTGCAATAAATTTTAGTGATAGGGATCTCTAACTTTGAACACAGTTAAGCAAAGTTACCCTATTAAAGGAATTTTATTCTTCTCATTAGTAGACCTGAATTATAAAAAATTATAGTCAACTATTATATTTTGCATTTCGTCAGTAAAATATTTTGGAAATTTGTTTTCTTGTTACTTAGGTTATTTAGGTACCTGATTAATATTCTCAGTCTTGCCTCTCAACCTGCGAACCTAAAATATTCATTATCTGCTCTTTACAAAAATTTTGCTAACCCCTACCATATACTCACATAAGAGAGATGATTTTTTAAGGAAATCATTCTCCAATAAAAACAGTGAAGTTGAGGCTTCCCTGGTGGCGCAGTGGTTGAGAGTCCGCCTGCCGATGCGGGGGACGCGGGTTCATGCCCCGGTCCGGGAGGATCCCACATGCCGCGGAGCGGCTGGGCCCGTGAGCCATGGCCGCTGGGCCTGCGCGTCCGGAGCCTGTGCTCCGCAACGGAACAGTGAGAGGCCCACGTACCGCAAAAAAAAAAAAAAAACAGTGAAGTTACACGTGGTGCAATGATACAGAGAAAGGATAAGTAAAAATAAATGTTTAAGATCATATAAAATAAACTTACAATTTTTTATTTTGTATGGAAAAATCTATGAATGAGTTTCATAAATGCCTACTAAAATTACCTACTTCAAAACTGATGAAGAACACCAGTCATGCTCTGCTGTACATGATGTCTCTGATAAGAATATTGAGGCAATCACTTGTACTGAGTGAACATTGCATTTAAAATTTTCTTCCTAAAACTCAGGCTTAATTTTTCAGATAATGAAACTTTTAGCTGATTTGTGTAGTTATCTTTTCTTAGAAATTGTTTTATTCTTAAGTGAGTGTTGATTATTTTTATACCTTACCTTTTTTAGAGGAAATTTAGGGAGGGCTAAGTGGGACTAGATTTTATTTAAGTGTTAGGTTACTATCAGATTCTAGGGTCCTCTAAAGAGTTCAGACAGCATTTTATGGGGAATCTGCAATATGACAAAGTATAAAGATTTATTAACATTACAGTCTGGGAGAACTTGGAAGATAAGGTATCTGAGCTGGACCTTGAAGGATGGCTAGAATTTAGGCCTTTAGAGGGATGTGTTTGGAAGAGCAGTCCATATGGAGTGAGTTTTAAGAAGTGAGGGAAGCAAGAGGCAGTCGGTGGTGTGGTGGGAGATGCATCTGGATGGGTACTTTGGGACTTGAAGATTTAACTAAGAGAAATGGACTTTATTGACAAATGTTTCCAAGCTTGGCATAGTACCTGGTGCTCAGAGGTTCTTACTGGATAAAAATTGGGGAGCTATATAAGGAAATTGAGCAGGAGAAATACAGGATAAACACTGAATGACAGAGGGTAACCAGCTGGGGATCATCAAAATAGTTTCCAGTCTTTCATCTCCTGAAATTATTTTTTTAATTCTTTGTGTTGAGTGCCTGATTCTCTAATTGAGTAGTGTTTTTTTGCACATAGGTTTTCACACATTTGTTCTTCTAGGGAAATGAAATCTTTTGAAACAGAATGACAGCATGTATAAGGGCCTTGCAAAATCCTCTTATTCAACAATGGTAATAGGATTATTTACCTCTTAAGTGAGTCTGTCATCTCACTCCAAATTGGGAAATACCAGCTGGCATTCTCATCATTTAGACTTTTTCTTGGAGGAGATGGCCCTTACAGCAGGGGTCTCCAACTCCCAGTCTGCAGACTGGTACCCGTCCTCGGCCTGTTAGGAACCGGGCTGCACAGCAGGCGGTGAGCGGTGGGCAAGCAAGCAAAGCTTCATCTGCCACTCCCCATCACTCCCGATCGCTTGCACGCTCGCATTACCGCCTGAACCCTCCCCACCATCGAGCACATTACTACCTGAACCACACCAACTCCCCCCCCGCCGCCCTCCCATGGAAAAATTGTCTTCCACAGAACTGGTCCCTGGTGCCAAAAAGGTTGTGAACCGCTGCTTTATAGTATCCATTCTTAAGTTTTTGCAATCCTAGTTTTCTGAAACAGTGCAATCTAATGGGCTGCTCAAGTGTTTTATTTTTATTCTTTTATAACTTAATTTTTTTAATATTTGGCTGCATTGAGTCTTCTTTGTTGCGCACGGGCTTTCTCTAGTTGCGGCGAGTGGGGGCTACTCTTCGTTGCGGTGCGCGGGCTTCTCATTGTGGTGGCTTCTCTAGTTGTGGAGCACGGGCTCTGGGCACGCAGGCTTCAGTAGTTGTGGCACATGGGCTCACTAGTTGTGGCTCGCAGGCTCAGTAGTTGTGGCACATGGGCTTAGTTGCTCCACAGCATGTGGGATCTTCCCAGCCAGGGCTCGAACCTGTGTCCCCTGCATTGGCAGGCGGATTCTTAACCACTGCAGCACCAGGGGAGCCCCAAGTGTTTTTTTTTAAATCACAGGTGATTATAGATCTAAAAAAACTGGGTAAGTGATTAATATTAAGTAACTTTTATATTTTTACCTTAGGTATCTTAATGCAATTCAGACAATGTGTCCACATATTCTCCGCTATTTGACCACAGCAGTCATAACAAACAAAGATGTCCGAAAACGCCGGCAAGTGCTAAAAGATCTGGTCAAAGTTATTCAACAGGTAAAAACTAAAATCTGTTGATTTTTAAAATGTGCCTAAACTTTAAGTCTAACCTCTTTTTCTGCAAAAGTAGGACTCTTAGTTCTTAAGGTAAAAATGTTTAAAAATAGGAGGGAAGTATACATGAAGAGAAAAGAGCCCAAGAACCCCAAATGGGCATATACTACTTTTAAGTTCATGATATACTTATGGTAGATGTGGTATGAATGAATACTACTCTCTGCTAGTTAGATACTTACTATGCATTGTGTATTAGTGTTGCTCTTATTGCAAAGGGTGAAGGAGATCTGGAGCTTGGAACTTTTTGTTGGAAGGTCATTACCTACATAGTTCCAGAGTAGTGATCTTTACATAGAATATAATTTTAATAGTCCCCAAGTTGTACAAAAGCTATAGCCCTACTGATTGATTTTTAGTGAATTTCTTAGCAGTAACTATGGGTTAAAAAAGAACTTAAACATTTATTTGATCTAAGAATAATTTAAGTACAAAAAGACAGTTTTATCCTGAAAGATATGAATACCCTTTTACTTGGAGAAGTTCATCACTGTTTATTAACTAAGGGAGACTTTTGGCAGTAGAGGAATTTGAAAGCTTTTGGAATGGTTCTAGGATGAGAATTTAGAGAACTTGGTCTGGAAGGCATTATAAGGTTAAGGTGTGGCCTGCAATCAGGATATGAGCAATTGCTTTGAGAAGATAATACTAGGTAATTTGTTAGAAATTCATGGTAAGGGAGGAGAAAATAGGAAGATTGGGCTATTCTGGGGACGGTCTACTAAACAGTGTTGAATCAGATCCAACTTAACCTTTGTCTTAATTTTACAGGAGTCTTACACATATAAAGACCCAATTACAGAGTTTGTTGAATGCTTATATGTTAACTTTGACTTTGATGGGGCTCAGAAAAAGCTAAGGGAATGTGAATCAGTAAGTACAAATTTTTACTTACAAATTAATAATATTCTTAAAATTTTGAATATTATAAAAGTTAACCTTGCAGGGTTTTATTAAAGTGATTATATCAGAAATGTTTATTAATCTTAATATGCAGATTATTTAGAAATGTGCTGGGTTGAAGACATTTTCAATCTTATTGCCTGAGTCTATCCCTTTTGTTAGGACAGTTGGTTAAAACATGGGGGCTTTATAAATTCACACATGTCTTATCCTGAATGAGTAAATATGTGAAATATTTTATATGTATGGGCAAGATTATATGGAATTTTCCATCACAGCTGTAATTCCAGTGTGTTACGTAAGCAGGCCTATCTTCAGAATTTTTCTCATGATTGTATTTATCATTTGCTATAAATCAGTCAAGCTAAGAGTGTGAATTTTTTAACTACAACGTCTTCTGTTAGTTGGTAGAAACTAAAGTTCTGTAAGAGCAACTGAAAGAGTTAGATTTACGGGTTTTTTTTGAATAACTTAGTTTGCAAGTTTTGAGAAACTAAGAATTTACCTGTTTAAGGCATTTACCAAATCTACAAGTTACTAGCTGTCAGTTTCATTTTTGAACCCAGATATTAGCACAAAAATTGGAAGAGTTTGTTGAAGGACTTAAGATCTTATTTGTCTAAGGAAAAGGAAATTATGTAAGTATACCTTTAGAGGTGATTTTCAAACATTGGACAAAATTAGAATCCAGTTTAATAACTTGTGTACTTGCAGTGAAATGTGACATTGTTATTTAAATATTGGTGTATATTGTAATACTAAGTATCTAGGCCTTGCCAAGGCAGTGGGGCACTTGGTTGCTATTCTTGAAGTTAGAATATTCCCTTCTAAGTATAATACCATCTGTGGAATAGGTGCCACCCTTTGAATTTTTTTCTTTTGTAGATTTTCAAGTCTACTTACTATCACAAAAATATGCATATCTTTAGTCCATTTGTAACTATCTTAAATAGCTGGAAATATGTTATCTACAGAACATTAATGTAGGATAGAGACAGGACAAAGCTGCTTTGTCACAAGATTGCTCAAGTCATCAATGGAACAAGGAAACAGTGCAGTTCTTAGCTCTTTTTCCTGTAGCATTCGTTTACTTCTTGGTTAAATTGTTAGAGACTTGAATATAGTGTTCTAGAAAGTGCTGTGGTGTACAACTTGTGATAGATGAGAGAATTATAGTGAATGGAATAATGAGTAAAGCACAAAGAAAGTATTTGTGACAAATTTTTCAAAGTTGCTTGTCAGAACCGTTTTTTCTTTTTCTTACATGCATAGGTGCTAGTGAATGATTTCTTCTTGGTGGCTTGTCTTGAGGATTTCATTGAAAATGCCCGTCTCTTCATATTTGAGACTTTTTGTCGCATCCATCAATGTATCAGCATTAAGTAAGAGCACTCTGATTTGATTTGTATTTTCTACTTCTAAATTCCTGTAAATTTTCATTTATTGTAAAGTTATACTTAATAGGATTCCAGTTAATTGGATTTTTATTTTATTTCTCTTTGCTTTAGAAGAAAAAGGAAACATTGTCCTAGTAATTTATTAAAAATCCTAGCTTTTGTTTGAATTCCGGGGTGCTACAGTCCTTCTTTATCTTTTTTAGTTTCCATGTGTGTGGGAAAGCATGAATTTTGAAAATGATAACTTCAAGGCAGTATTATGATTGTCAGTTACCTTTTTAAAGAGTTACCTTTTAAAATAATACTATTATACCATTACGTAGGGAGAAAAGAGCAGTGACCAGTTTTAGAATGGTTTTTAACAGGGGTTCAAATAAGGAGTTAGTCCTTAGTAAATTGGAAATGCTGTTGAAAAGACCACATTTGCTAATCATTTCAGTTAATTGAATTTGTTTTATTTAATTATATATTTGAATTCTCATATAGTAAACTCTTGTGACATTCTAAAATGTTGAAACATGGAAAAATTATGGTGAATTTCAGTTGGAATTTTCTCTTGTGTGAGGAAATTATTAGGAAAAAATTGTGAAACTTACATAACCTATTAGAAACTAATTTTACATATTAGAATTTGAAAAATAACAGTGCCCTTTGGCCACAGATGAAGTCGAACGGTAAATGCTCCTTAATGTTTAAAAACTAAGCTACTTTAATGTTTGCCTTTTAGGAATTGTATGTAGACCAAAGTTTTTCTTTAGTGCCATTCGTTTTTGCTAAGGCATCCATACTTGCTTGCCTAATTTTAGTGGATTGTCATTGAAGTGGTTACTTACTCAGAGTTAGAATTACAGTGTGAGTGTGAGGCTTTTTCTATGGTAGTTGAAGCCTTGACCTGTTTTAGTAGTACTTTAGCTAGCAGACATATAATTTTACAAATCTGATTCTCTTAAAGAATACATGGCAATTCCTAAAATGTCATTCGTTGTGAAATGCAATGTTATGTATATGAGTATACATATTTATGTATACATATATGCAGATAAAATAAGAGCCCCTTCACCTGGTTTAGCCTGTACCTCTATTCAGCTTTCCTCCTGACTCTATGGAATCATACGACTCTGACTCTGGAAACCCAATTTTACAAAACACTGATTCAGTACAACTCCTTTGTTTTGTAACTCCCTGTTTATAGCTGAGAAACTGAAGGCTCAGAGACATTAAGCAGCTTAGGGCTTATTTAATGAAAGAGGCTGAGCTAATAGCTCTCTGACATTCATTGTCTTCACCCTCATTATAAATTCTTTCTTTTTCATTGTGAGCAATTGATATTTTTAGAAACAGCAGATTTAGACTAATTTGTCATTAGTTTATCACTTGAGCCAGAGGATAAAGATGGAAACCATAAGACAGTGTTTAATTTTTTTGTGCAAAATCTGTAGAATTTTGATTTTTATTTTACAAAGAGATTCCCTGAAGCAACTGCGAACTTTCTGAGTCAGATTTTCTGTGTATGCTATGCTATGCTGTGTAATAAATAGGGCTACTATGCTGTTCCATTTAGGGTGATAATTCCAAAGCACATCAGGATTGAGAACCATTGCATCAGGTCACCAGTTTTTCTTAGGCTGGTGCCTAAGAAAACTGGTCTGGATCTTCCCAGACCAGGGCTCGAACCCGTGTCCCCTGCATTGGCAGGCAGGTTCTCAACCACTGCCCCTCCAGGGAAGCCCCCTTCATGTTTTTAGAGCTGCTTTAATGGGTTAGGAATATGGCTGAAAATTATGTTAAGCATCTAAGTTGGGCTTTTATAAGTACAACAAATGTCTTAATTCAGACCCCAAGGACTTGGAATCCATAATAATGACCAAAATAGCTAATGTTTACCTTCAAACAATCCATAGAAAAAATTATTGTTCTCTAGTCCAGAGGTTTTTAAACCTAGCTGTACATCAGAATCATCTGGAGAACTTAAAAAACCACCAACAACTTAAACTTAAGAAGAATAGATTTTCTGGCTTTACCCCAGACCTTCCGAATCAGAATCTCTGGGATCAAGGCTTGAGAATTTGGTTTAAAACTTCCCAGGTCCAACCCCCCAAAAATGAAGCATTCTCAGAGTGGGGAGGGGGAGATCTCAGCATCTGTATTTTTCAAAGCTCCTCTAAGTAACTCTGATGCAAAACTTCTTTTTTTAAATTACGCTTCTTATTTTGAGATGATAATAGATTCACCTTGAGTTGTAAGAAATAATGAAGAGATCCCCTATGCCCTTTACACAGTTTCCTTCAATGGTAACATTTTGTAAGCCATAGTAAAATATCACAGCCATCATTATTGTTGTTGATATATTCAGATACAGAACATTTCTGTCACCACAAGGATTCCTCAAATTGCTCTTTTATAGCCATACCCACTTCCCTCCCACCTCTCTTTAACCCCTGGCAACCACTCATCTGTTCTCCATTTCTGTAATTTTGTCATTTCAAGAATGTGCAAAATTTTTAAAAGATAGTGTTCAGTTTTCTTTTTTTTAATATGATTTGCTTTTATTTATTTTTATTTATTTTTGGCTGCGTTGGGTCTTTATTTAAATTTAAATATTTATTTAAAGATTTAATTTAAATAAATTTATTTATTTATTTAAATAATAAACATTATTTATTTATTTAAATAATAAATATCATTTATTTATTTTTGGCTGTGTTGCTGTATGCGGGGGCTTTCTCTAATTGTGGCGAGCAAGGGCTACTCTTCGTTGCGGTGCGCAGGCTTCTCATTGCGGTGGGGCTTCTCTTGTTGCAGAGCACGGGCTCTAGGTGCACGGGCTTCAGTAGTTGTGGCACATGGGCTCAGTAGTTGTGGCCCGCAGGGCTCTAGAGCGCAGACTCAGTAGTTGTGGCGCATGGGCTTTGTTGCTCCGCGGCATGTGGGATCTTCCCAGATCAGGGCTCAAACCCGTGTCCCCTGCGTTGGCAGGCAGATTTTTAACCACTGTGCCACCAGGGAAGCCCAGTGTTCAGCTTTCTAAAGAGGATAAATACATACGATATACATTAAGATATAATTAGTTAAGAGCAGTGTAACTAGTACAGTTGTTGAAGAAGAAAATATTACAGATGTGAATGAGTGCCTCTTGGAGCATAGCCTTAGAGCTTAAAATCCAGAGGAAGAAACAGATATTAAATAAAGGTAAGATTACAAATTATGATAGGCATTTTGAAGAAAAATACAGAGTAATTAGAATGACATGGACATTATTTGTATATTGAAAAATCAGAGAATAATTTGGATTGAAGGTTCATTGAACTCTGATAATTCTCCAAATGGGATATATTGTAAGTAGACTCTTCCACCATATATTAATTATGACAAATTACTCCATTCACTAGTTTATGCTGGCCTATCTCTGCTGCTAATTAATTTAAAGTTATTTGATATTCGATCTTTTCTAGGGTTGGGCGGGGAAGATTTGTCTCTGTCTTCCTTTCTGTCCCCCAGCAGACGCATATCAAATGCTATTCAGTATTATAAAACGCATGGTTGTTTATTAAATAACTCTTTCCATTTGTGATTTGGAACATTCTCTGTTAATAGGATTCTTCACTAAGTGGCTGTAAGCACATGTGATAGTCTTATCTTTGTAAAAATGCATATTAAGAATGTTTTTATTGGTTTATATACAACCCTATAGATTTGTAGGATAAGTTTCGAATCTGTTTACCATAAAGTATACAACATCTGTCAAAAAAGATTACTGTGGTGGGATTTAATTTAGTATAGCTGAATAGTTTATCAGATATGGTGTGTGTCTGAAATTTAAAAGCTGTTCTAGAATAAGTCTTGGACCAGTTTTCAATTGTAGATAAAAGCAAAGTATGGAAGTAATATTTTGAATGTGTATGATAAACATTTTGGAGCATACATTAATATAATTTCCCTATGGGGATTAGTTTTGGCTTTTCACAAAAGTATGTATTTGCCAACTGCTCTTGCATTTAAGTTATGAAGTCATTCTACTTTGCTTATTTTATTAAGTAACACTTTAGATCTTAATATTTTTCTTAAAGTTTTTATTACCATGTAGCAATTTGTATTCTTAATTATACTTCCTGATGTTAGAAATAAAAAGGTGTGTTTTCAGATGGAGATTAAATCATTTTAACAGCCATTATCACTGTATTTCTGTGTTAACTATAAAATAATATACTGTCTTTTTTTTATCAGAAGTTTCTTTTTTAAAAAATTTATTTATTTTTATTTTGGGCTGCGTTGGGTCTTCATTGCTGAACATGGGCTTTTTTCTGGTTGCGGTGAGCAGGGGCTACTCTTCGTTGTAGTGCGCAGGCTTCTCATTGTGGTGGCTTCTCTTGTTGGGAGCACGGGCTCTAGGCTCGTGGGCTTCAGTAGTTGTGGTGCACGGTCTTAGTTGCTCCGCGGCATGTGGGATCTTCCCGGACCAGGGCTCAAACCCGTGTCTCCTGCATTGGCAGGCGTATTCTTAACCACTGCACCACCAGGGAAGCTCTATACTCTCATTTTTGACTAATGCGATGTTGCAAAATTCAGTGAGAATTTTCATTTGTCACACACAGAATTTAGCATTTTCTCAGTTTTCTCCTGGTTTCTTTCTATTTCCTCCTAATCTTACAGTTAAACACAGTTTACACTTAACACTTATTCTTCAATTAGTTGTCATAGCATACAGTTATAAAAGACTGCTGCTCTTTGGATATGCTAAATAGCCACAGTCTTCAGTGAAAAGCAGGCCAGAGTTTCCATAGTTTAATGCTAAAGTCAATACTATTTGAAATAAATTGTGCTTATCAAATAAAATTTGGAAAGCCAGGTTATTTAAACAGGTAATTCATATGCCTGTGAAATGCTGGACCCCAAATCCTTATTTGTTAAATACTAATATTAGGGCAGGGGCTATGGGAGGGTTCAGAAAAGGGAGACTGTCTAAAAGATTAGTCATTGAAAACCTGATAGACAATCAGCCTAGAGTTGATGAAAGCCTAATTGGTTCTCTAGATTTAAATTTATATATTTTATGTGCTTAAGTGGGACCACTGGTCTTAATTACTTCCCAGAAAGAAGAAAAGTATCTGGTTTTGTGCTAAGAGTCTTGAATATGTTTTATTAATGAAATTGAATAGAGAATGAAATACTTATTTTTTCTATGCCTTGAAATAGCACTTAGGATTCTATCTTTTTCCCCCAAAGGAATGATTTATATTTTTATTTAGTCAAAGTTACTAACCTTTTCCTTTATGGTACTGGATTTTGTATTTTATTAAAAAGTTCTTTCTCATAATAGGTTTATATGCTATTTATATGTTTTTTTCTAGGACCTTAATGGCTTTATTTCTTCTACTTGAATCCATCAATGATTATTTGGGAATAGAGAATAGTTTCCCCCCACCCCCAATAGCTAGCCAACGTGAGTTATTGAAAAACTATCCTTCCCCCGACCTATTTGAAATGCCACCCATATCACATTTTAAATTCTCATTTATATATGGGACTTTTTCTGAACTTTTTAATATTTTATAAATTGTGTGTTGATTTCTGAACTTAGCACCAAATACGTGCTAAGTTAACTTAGTACCTTTTTTCAGATAAGGTAGATCTGTAGTATGTTTTAGTATTCAGTATTTATTTTCCATGTAATTGATAATTGCCACTTTTCCCTCATTTGCTTCATTGTTCTTCCTAATGTCTTTTTCATTAATTCTACTTCAGGTTCTTTGCCAGTTTATAAATCTCTTCTGAAAATTGATTATTTTATTAGTTTTATCTTCTTCAAAAAAATGTGAACTCGTTGCTCTTTCTGCCAGGTGCATATTTATCTCTCTTTGTCATTTGTTCTGGGGATTTCCTTAGCTTGTCTACTATGATAGTGCTCCAGTTTCGTGGACATTATGCCTTCCTTTTTCTTGGTTTATTATCATATTTGGTAATTATCATATTCTTCAGCGGCTTTATAAGGAAGGGTACTTTGGAGGTAAATTTTTTCACATCTAAAATTGTGTATTTGACTCTCATACTTGAGTAGTGGTATTGCTCAAGGCATGGTATTCTCATTTGAAAACTACTCCAGAATTTTGAAGATGTGATTCTCTTGCTTTCTAGCTTTTGTTGTAGAAGTCAGAAGCCATTTTTATTCCTCATCTTTTATACAGGTGTTTTGTTCTCCTGTCTAGAAATGTGGGGGGAAGAAGCTTTTTTTTTTTGGTCCCCATTGCTCTGAAATTTTACAATGATATGCCTTAGTTTAGGTCTGTTTTAATTCTTTATGTAGGACCTTTTTAATTTGGAAGCTCATGCTCTCCAGTTCTGGGAAATTTTCTTGAATTATTTCTTTCTTCTTTATGTTCACTGTTTATTCTTTCTGGAACTTCTATTGTTCAGGTATTAGACCTGCTGGACCAGGCTTCCAATTTTCTTATCATTTCTCTATTTTCCATCACTTTGTCTTTGTGTTCTACACTCTGGGATATTTTCTCAACATCTTTCAAATCTTCTGTAGATTAAAAACAACAAATCTCTAATGTTATTCTTTAATTTCCAAGAGCCCTCTGTCACTCTTTTCTCTGAATATTTTTCCTTTATAGCATTCTGTTCTTATTTTATGAATGCAATACTACAGTGGTTTTTAATTTTGCTAAGGATATTAATGGTAGTTTTTGTTGTAGGTTTCTTTTTATAAATTGAGATATAATTAACATATAACAAAACATTACATTAGTTTCAGGTGTACAATATAATGATTTGATATTGTATATATTGTGAAATGATCACCATAATAACTGTAGTCAGCATTCATCGCCACACATAGTTGCAAATTTTTTTTTCTTGTGATGAGATTTACTCTAAACTATAGTCACCATGCTGTACATTATATCCCATGACTTATTTTGTAACTGTAAGTTTGTACCTTTTGACCCTTCACCCAGTCCCCACCGCCCTCCCCAATCTCTTCTCTGTATCTATGAGCATTTTTTGTTTGTTTTAGATTCCACGTATAAATGAGATCATATGGTATTTGTCTTTTTCTATCTGACTTAATTCACTTGGCATAATGCCCTCAAGTTCTTTCCATGTTGTCACAAATGGCAAGGTTTCATTCTTTTAATGGTTGAATAATATTCCTCTGTGTGTGTGTGTGTGTGTGTGTGTGTATCACATTTTCTTCATTCATCCATTGATGGTCACTTAGGTTGCTTTTGTGTCTTGGCTGTTGTAAATAATACTGCAGTGAACATGAGTTTAGGTATATCTTCTCAAGTTAGTGTTTTCATTTCCTTCTGATAAATATTCATAAGTGGAATTGCTGGATCATATGATAGTTCTATTTTTAATTGTTTGAGGAACTAACATACTGTCTTCCATAGTGGCTATACCAATTTACTTTACCACCAGCAGTGCACAAGTGTTCCCCTTTCTCCACATTCATGCTAACACTTATTTCTTATCTTTTTGGTAATAGCCATTCTAACAGGTGTGAGAGATCTCATTATAGTTTTGATTTGCATTTCTCTGATGATTAGTGATGCTGAGCACCTTTTCACGTTCCTTGGAAAAATATTCAGATCCTCTGCCCATTTTTAAATTAAATTACTTGTTGTTTTGATATTGAGTTATATGTGTTCCTTCTGTGTTTTGGGTATTAACCCCTTAAATACATGGTTTGCAATATTTTGCAATATTTCTCCCATTTGGTAGGTTGCCTTTTCTTCTCATTGATGGTTTCCTTTACTGTGCAGGGGTTTTTTAGTTTGATGTTAATTTTTGCTTTTGTTGCCTTTGTTTTGGGGTTTGTTTTTGGTATCAGGTCCAAAAAATCATCACCAAGACTTATGTCAAGGAACTTACTACCTGTGTTTTTTTTTTTTATGGTTTCAGGTCTTTTTTTTTTTTCATTTTGGTATGCGGGCCTCTCACTGTTGTGGCCTGTCCCGTTGCAGAGCACAGGCTCCAGACACGCAGGCTCAGCGGCCATGGCTTACGGGCCCAGCCGCTCCGCAGCATGTGGGATCTTCCCAGACTGGGGCACGAACCCGTGTCCCCTGCATCGGCAGGCGAACTCTCAACCACTGTGCCACCAGGGAAGCCCTGGTTTCAGGTCTTAATGTTCAAGTCTTTAATTCATTTTGAGTTAATTTTTGTACATGGTGTGAGGTAGTGGTCCAGTTTCATTTGTTTGCATGTAGCTGTCCAGTTTTCCCAACACCGTTTGTTGAAGAGACTGTTCTTTTCCCATCGTGTATTCTTGCCTCCTTTGTCATAAATAAATTAATGCTTGGGTTTGAGCTCTTTATTGTGTTCCATGGATCTTTGTGTCTGTTTTTATGCCAGTAGCATACTGTTTTGATTACTGTATCTTTGTGATATAGTTTGAAGTCAAGGTGTGTGATGCCTCCGGCTTTGTTCTTCTTTCTCAAGATTGCTTGGGCTACTTGGGGTCTTATGTATTACTGACTTAACGTATTCAATATCATGTTGTTGTGTCATTTGAGGAGGAGAGCTCTTCAACTAAAAGATGGGAATAAGGAATTTACACAAAATATTTTAAATGTCTTTTTAATTTATCTTATTGAAGTATAGTTGACTTACAGTGTTGTGTTAATTTCTGCTGTATAGCAAAGTGATTCAGTTATATGTATATATATTCTTTTTTTATTTCTTTCCATTATGGTTTATTACAGGATATTGGATATAGTTCCCTGTGCTATACAGTAGGACCTTGTTGTTTATCCATTCTATATATAGTAGTTTACATCTGCTAATCCCAAACTACCAGTCCATCCCTCCCCCAGCCCTCCTCTACCTCAGCAACCACAAGTCTGTTCCCTGTCCTTGAGTCTGTTTCTGTTTTGTAGATAAGTTCATTTGTGTCATATTTTACATTTCACATATAAGTGGTATCATGTGGTATTTGTCTTTCTCTGTCTGACTTCACTTAGTATGATATCTCCAGGTCCATCCATGTTGCTGCAAATGGCATTATTTCATTCTTTTTTATGGCTGAGTAGTATTCCTTTGTGTATATATACCACATCTTCTTTATCCATTCATCTGTCATTGGACATTTGGGTTGTTTCCATGTTTTGGCTATTGTGAATAGTATTGCTGCTGTGAACATAGGGGTGC
This sequence comes from Pseudorca crassidens, assembly GCF_039906515.1. Taxonomy (NCBI): domain Eukaryota; kingdom Metazoa; phylum Chordata; class Mammalia; order Artiodactyla; family Delphinidae; genus Pseudorca; species Pseudorca crassidens. The sequence continues at coordinate 30,197,762 of NC_090312.1, forward strand.
ATGTATCTTTTTGAATTATGGTTTTGTCTGGATATATACCCAGGAGTGGGATTGCTGGATCATATGGCAACTCTTTTTCGTTTTTTGAGGAACCTCCATACTGTTTTCTCTAGTGGCTGCACCAATTTACATTCCCACCAACAATGTAGGAGGGTTCCCTTTTCTCCACACCCTCTCCAGCATTTGTTATTTGTAGACTTTTTAGTGATGGCCATTCTGACTGATGTGAGGTGGTACCTCATTGCAGTTTTGATTTGCATTTCTCTAATAATTAGCAATGTTGAGCATCTTTTCATAGGCCTATTGGCCATCTCTGTATGTCTTCTTTGGAGAAATGTCTGTTTAGGTCTTCTGCCCATTTTTTCGGACTAGGTTGTTTTGTTGTTGTTGTTGAGTTGTATGAGCTGTTTGTATATTTTGGAAATTAATCCCTTGTTGGTCGCATCATTTGCAAATACTTTCTCCCAGTCAGTAGGTTGTCTTTCTGTTTTGTTTATGGTTTCCTTTGCTGTGCAAAAGCTTACGTTTGATTAGGTTCCATTTGGTTATTTTTTGTTTGTTTTTTGCTTTTATTTCTATTGCCTTGGGAAACTGACCTAAGAAAACAGTGGTATGATTTATGTCAGAGAATGTTTTGCCTATGTTATCTTCTGGGAGTTTTATGGTGTCATGTCTTAAATATAAGTCTTTAAGCCTAAAATATCTTCTTTAAGCTGCCTACTGACAGGGTTGAGATTTTTAGTGTAATCTAAATAATCTGGAAGTTATTTTTGAGTTTGAAACCTAGATTGAATTAGGTATTTTTCTCAGAAATTCTGCCTTTTGATACATTTTGTCTTTTAATTTATTGATAAACTAAATTATTTTAAAAACACAAAATTAACATGGTGTAGGATAGCTTAAGGCAAGTTTGTTTTTTTAAGCTTTAATAGGATATTAAATTTTTATTTTTAAACCTTTACTAATATTTTCATAAAATCAGTAGAATGTAAGAGAATTGTGGACTTTGAGGATTTCTATTATTTACTTTTACTGTGTATATTTTCCTGTTACTTGAAAGAAACTGGATTATTGCCACGTTCTCTTACTTATTCTCAGAGTGATTGGTAGCCTAGATAACCTGCGATACCATCAATAATTTACTGATACTTCTCGGACCTTATTTCAAGTTTTTCTTTGACTTGATTTAAAAGTAAAGGATCAACAAGCACATTGCAAAACAGTAAATCCCCAAAGTGGGATTATGGGTCAGAGTATGCAGACATTTGTGGGTCTTGCTGCATGTTGCCAGATTGCTCTAACCATAATGGAATATGAGACTTAGAATATGTATGTAAAGAAAAAAGAGGGATGGAAAATTCTAGGTAGAGTTATACAGCGTAGAATTTTCTTTCTTTTATCTTAAAATTTGACCTTAAATATTCCTTTACTTAAACCGTCCTCAAACTTCCAGACTGGAACTGGTTAAACCCTTTTGCACTCACATAGCTCCTTTCACTTTTTTATCCTTACACTAAAAATAGTTTATATATTTGGGGTATTAGGTGATTGTCCCCTATTTCCCAGTCTCCAGCTTTAAACTTTATGAAAGTGGGGAGCAGACTGTATGTTGTCACAAACATCTAACATAGTGCATATTTTGTTGAATGAATGATTTGGTTGGTGTGTGGTATTCATGAGGAAGAATAAGAGAAGGCTGGAAAGGTAGATTGTAGCTAAATTGTAGAGAACCATGAAAGAGAAACTTGGAAGTTTGAATTTTATTGTTTTGGTAGAAGGGCTCTATTAAAGATTTGAAAGGAATTTAGGAATAAACTGGTAGTTGGGTTTTAGGACTAAGCTGACAACTATGTAAAATAGATTAAGGAGAGACTCGAGGTAGATTAATTAGAAAATTAGGAAATAGTAATGGAGCCCTAGGGTAGTGACTAGGGTAGGAATCAGACAATAAGTATTTATTTAATTGCCTCCTGTAGACTGTGCTAATTGCTGGATATATAGCAATGAACAAAGAAGCTATGATGCATGCTCTTGGGGTACATATACAGTCTACCATGAAAGCAGATACTCAGTAAAACAACTACAGCTCTATGAATGCTCTGAAAAAAATAGGGGCCCTTGAAAGCATCAAACAGATCTGTCATGATTGGCAGAGGTGTCTTGGAAGGCTGATGAGGGTGCTGTTTTAACTGATAGCCATGTAACACATAGCTTAGTGAAGAAAAAGGTGGATTAGCCTTTTAAGCAGAAGGCACAGCATGTGCAAAGGTCCTGAAGTGGTTAAAAACATGGTATGTTTAATGAACAGAGAGGTTTAGTCTGGTTGGTGAAGAGGAGAGTCTTTCAAGATGAGAGTAGTTTGGTAGGGAACTTAGATTAGAGGCAGTGGTTAAAGAGATAATTGATAGGACTTCTCAGTTTGTTATAGGCAGCAAGAAGAGGAATCTGATCAGTAACTTAGGCTTGAGACTGAATGTTTCATTATAATTTTAATTATGTAAACAGCCTGGATAAACAGGTTCTATATTATAATTTTTAAAAATCTGTATAAAACCAACTATACACAATTAGTAGCTACTAGGAATAACGTCTATTTTGAAAAGCAGTATATAGAGATCTTGAAGATTGGAGTTTTAATATATTCAGTATAAATTATTTTCATTTGTGCTTTTCAGAGTAAAATGGTCTTGACCTCACTTTAAAGAGTTGTATTTTGGGGGAATGCAGGAGACATACAAAAGAGAAATTGTTACAAGAGTCGATAAAGTAATATCTTTTGGAAAATATGTTCTTTACCTTTAGAGTAGCAGCTTCAGATAAAAGTATTAGGCAGTTGGTTACTTTAGCAGCACAGAAGAGAATGAAATTTATTTATTTATTTATTTTTGGCTGCGTTGAGTCTTCCTTGCTGTGTGCGTGCTTTCTCTGGTTGCGGAGAGCAGGGGCTACTCTTCGTTGTGGTGCATGGGCTTCTCATTGCGTTGGCTTCTCGTTGCGGAGCACGGGCTCTAGGCACGCGGGCGTCCGTAGTTGTGGCTCGCAGGCTCAGTAGTTGTGGCACACAGGCTTCATTGCTCCACGGCATGTGGGAACTTACCGGACCAGGGCTTGAACCCTTGTCCCCTGCATTGGCAGGCGGATTCTTAACCACTGCGCCACCAGGGAAGCCCAGGAGAATGAAATTTACACATCTCTAAGTCAAGTACCTGCAGGAAACACAAGGAGTTTATTGGGAAGCCACAGGAAACACCAGCTGCAGGAATTTTTCCTAGTCAAAAAAAAGCCTGGTTCTTTCAGTAAAATGACACACTTCCCTACTTCTAGTAGCTTAAATAAAATAAGGTTTGGTTAGAGAGCAGTAACAAAGAGACTAAGATGAAACCTGATCATGAAATTGAAGTAGTAGTCATGGACTAATTGTTCTTTGTGTTTGCTGAGAATGTGTACTTACAGCAAAATTAACCATAAAAAGACAGACAACAGAATTTGACATGTAAATCCAGGGAGTTTTATGGTTGAGTTGGCTCATACTCATCATGATGTTTTTAACATCAAGCATATTTTAGGGATAAATTTTAAATGATTGTCTTCATAGCTTTAGTTTGTAATTTAGTGTGTAATGATTTTATTGATAGTCTAACTTAATTTTTACATTTTGAATGAAATTCTTCTCTTTGACAATAAACATATAAAATAGGGCTAGCACAGATTATATTATTCCCATAAAGGTATTTTTATTAACTTGATTGGTTACTTTTAGGTTGGGAGCTCCGGAATTACATAATTATATGATTGGCAATGTCTTGGATATTTATGTTATAAAATTGGGAATGCAATCAAATCAGGAATTTTAGTTTATAATATTCTAAGGAATTATTTTGTTACTGATATTCTAGGTTTTTTTTTTTCCATTAAACCAGTGATAACATTAGAAGGCCTAGCAAGTGTGCAATATCTTCAGTGAAGACAAGTAAAAGGGGACAGTTAATGTTTGTGTCTAACACCTGTGTATATGCATATATGTATACCATCCTTCCAAATACTATACATGCATATGTAGATACTCTTTCATCAGGTGACTGACTGGCTTACCTACTAGCAAGGCTTGTGTTTGTGTTAGTCCTGATAAATTAAGCTCTGCAGTGGCCTCTTTTTCAACCTGACCATAAATTAGAAAATGCAGATTGGTTGATGACATCAAAGGCTTTAGATCAGGGTCTTGGTGTCTGTCATCTTTTTCCCTCCCCCTCTCCTTTCGGGTTTTCTGTGTATGTGTGTCTGTCTCTTTTCCCTTAAATTCAGTGGTCATTTAGGTTATATAGTGTTCTAGTTCTAGGGAGTGTCCTTAGAATTTATAACAAACATATGTAGCGGCCCTGAGTTTTAGTTACGTGTTACATTTTATTATTCTTACTACTGATGTTCCTTGTAATAGGATTTCTGTAATACAGATTATGGGGCCCTACCTTCAAGGATCTTACAGTCTGGTTGGTGAAATGAGATAGATTGTGAATGGTACAAGATAATAGCACAAACATCAATAGTGCACTTTTAAGACTCATAATATTTAAGAGAAGGTGACCCATAAGTACCTAAAAGTTTCTATTCAGAGCATAGGTCAAAGACTATGTATGTGAAACTAAGTTTTTAGACCCAGTTAATGTCATTTTTTTCTTTTTTCATTAGCATGTTGGCAGATAAACTGAACATGACTCCAGAAGAAGCTGAAAGGTGGATTGTAAATTTGATTAGAAATGCAAGACTGGATGCCAAGATTGATTCTAAATTAGTGAGTATTATGTTATCTGTGCAAAATACTAGATATCAGTTGCTGATTATTTGATACTTTGGGGAGAAGTTTTTATTAGGACATTTATTCTATTAAGAATTTTTGTTTTAATGTATAATAATTTTCTGAAGGCAACAGCAACCTCCTATTTTGTGTTGTTGGATGAATATTGTCATCTCTGTGCATAAAAATATTTGCAACAGACATGTAGGTTGTGATGTCATCCTCATGACTTACCTGAGAAACTTGGTTGTTAACATTACAGGATCAGTTTCCCTCTGTCTCATTGTAGGGTCATGTGGTTATGGGTAACAATGCAGTCTCACCCTATCAGCAAGTGATTGAAAAGACCAAAAGCCTTTCATTTAGAAGCCAGATGTTGGCCATGAATATTGAGAAGAAACTTAATCAGAACAGTAGATCAGAGGTAAGAACCACACATCTTCTCTTCTGTCTGGGATTTAGCAATAATGTAATATAATTGTTATATGGACTTCATTTGAGAACAAATTAATTTTGGTTGTATCTGATTCTGTATTTTTGGGGCTATAAACATTTTATTTAAGAAATTACTAAATGGAAAAGGTTTCTCTTAGATGTATTATGCATTAGTTAAGGCAGCAAAAAAAATTAAGTGTTCCTAGTTTTAACCATAATTGGGTTATTTTTCTTTTACCCTTCCTGTGTGCCTTCATTATCTCATTTCCTCAGTGTTTTTAACACATCATTTTGATACTGGCAGATAATAACTTACATGTGTTCTCTCTCAAGTGTTTGAAATTCATTTTCCTTTTATTCCGTAAATCTAAAGAACTACTTCTGTAAAAATGTTGATCTTATATATATTGATTTTATAAAATTTTATTTTATCTGAAAGTCATATTTAATTTTCAGAAAAATATATCCCCCTTTTTGGTAGAAATCCTGCATATTAGATACTAAATGAATTTGTATGGCCTTGTAATTTTGGGATTCCAAACTACCTCTAATGCTCTTTAGTCATTATGATTATGTATAACTGGAGGGTAGGACATTTTTAGGAAACTGTTGAGGCACATTCAAAGATCTCATTTGATTGAAGTTTTAGTATCAGATTTTGTCCTTAGCATAGTCCTTCAGTTGTAAAAGAGAAGGAAGAATTAGGAAATTATTGTCCTTGCCTTTTCCATCCAAGTCCAGAATAACTGAGCCTGAAAAATAACTTTTATGCAATGGTTGTTTCCGTATGCTTAAGGATCAATTTGTATTGATTTTAGTTATAATATTGGTGATATTGTCCTTGTCATACTTTATAATTGGTGAGAAACTGTATCAGATGGTATTTTGGTGTGTTTTGTTGTTGTTCTGAGACACCTCGCATTTAGTAATTGAAGAGGTTGTTAAAATCTTAGAGAATGGTTTGGGAGGAGTATTGCTAAAAAACTTTGCTAGTATCACTTTTTTTTGAAACTGGCTTTTCAGAAAGTATTTCTTTTCACCCTGTTGATTTCTCTTTGTGTATTTTAGGCTCCTAACTGGGCAACTCAGGACTCTGGCTTCTACTGAAGAACTGTACAGAAAAAATGAAAAAACTATAAAAGAAAGGTGAAATAATAAAACCATTATACAAAGGTGAAACATTTTATAAACAATTAACATATTTAGCATAAGTTTTGGAGAATTTGAATAAAATTGGCTATGTTTCATTTATGTCATTATATTTCCTTGTGTATGTAAGTGTGTGATTTTTTTAAAACTTTTTATTTTGGAATAATTATAGATTCACAGGAAGTTGCAGAAATAGTACAGAGAGGTCCTATGCAGCCTTAATCTAGTTTCTCCCAATTTTTTCCTCATGTGTTACTATAATACAGTATCAAAACCAGGGTATTGACATTGGTACAATGGTGTGAATAGCTCTGTACCATTTTATCACTTTTTTGGTAACCATCGCTGCAGTCAAGATACAGAGCTATCATCATCATGAAGATCTCCCTCATGCTACCCCTTTGGAGTCACACCTACTCCAACCAGCCCTAACCTCTGGCAACCACTCGTCTGTTCTCTGTCTCTATAATTTTGTCATGAGAATGTTACAGCAATGGAATTATACAATATGTGACTTTTTTGAGATTAGCTTTTTCTACTCATAATGCCCTTGAGATCTCTTTATCCAAGTTACCATATATATCAGTAGTTTGTGTTTTTTTTATTGCTAAGTTGTATTCCATGGCATTGATGGACCAGATTGTTTAACCATGTACCTATTTTAGGATATTTTGGTGGTTTCCAGTTTGGGGCTATTAACAAATAAGGCTGCTATTTCTTAATTCCTTAAAGTGACTCTTTAGTCACTCACTAGGCAGCTACAGAGACTTAAATAGGAATATAAGTTGAATTTTATAAATACCTCCTTGAATATTTTGTGCATGTGCGCACATGCACACACACAAACACAGAGTTAAATAGACACCTAAGATATTCAAGAAGTATATAAAGCCCTGGTTGGGTCTCCTTTACCTAGAAGTGGTTTGATGTTTCATTTTGATTGTTGAACTAAAACCCAGTCGCAACAGAAGTTTCTGTTTCTGCTCTCAACAAATGGTACAAAGATAAAAGATACATGCATACTGTTCTTTTATTTGACACCTGGTCAGGCCACCCTCAACATACAGTTAAATTTGGAGAATACAGGCCAGATTTGGCCCTTGTGCTGTGGTTTGTGGTATTGGTTCTTCTAAACTGTAATCCAAAGGTGTTGAAGCTAGGAGGATTCCTGGTCAAGGTAAGCCAAATGCTAATTTTTGATTCATCTATAACCAGTGTTGTGAAAAATGCCAAGTTTAGAGGATCACTTGTAATACAAAATGATCAAGGTTCATAGAGAAAGTACCATAAAGTGGCATATCAGTAACTAGATAGAAGCAGACCCTCATTACCTCATATGTAGGAGCTAATTCCATGGCTCAAAAGTACAGAGCTATAAGAAATGGAGCAGTAGTTGTATAAAGTTGCATGTATTACTCAGGCTATGTAGAAATGGGAAGAATGTTTAAGATGCTTATGTTTCCATCCTCACCAGTGACCCAAGGGCAAAACATTCTTAAAGGCATCATTAATATTCACTTTTTATCTTAAGATAGCTCAACCAAGCCATGTTAATAGCAAAGATTTCTAGGTGATTATATCACTAGCAATTAAAAGCAAGTCTGACAGTTATTTAATACGTCTTAGTGGACCTGTAAAAACTGCAGGGAGGAAAGATAGTATGTGACTATTAAGCATTTACTATGTGTCAGGCATTTTTACACCTATATATCTAAATAACCCTAAGGAAAAGAAAAGGAATCTAACATTTGAGTGCCTCACTTATGCCTGGAAACACTGAAATTTTTGTGCAAATATTTATATATTGTTGATGAGGAAATATACACAGATGGTTACTCAGGGTCATACCTAGTAAATGTTAAAGGAAGGAATTGAAAACAGGCTTTTTCAGTTATGTCACACTGTCTCTCCTTACATCATTATTGCTTTATAAATCCTTCCAGACTAAGTTTACATAGGGTTATGGGATGTATGTTTAGTAGGTTGTAAATGAGAATCTTGATCCACAAAACCATTTAAGTCTCTTGGCACTATTATCTTCAAATGAGAGCAATAGGGTGTTTAGTTTTGTTTTTTAAGCCAGTATAATCATCTCATGCTATTGGCCTCACAAAAGAACCTATTGGAACATACAAAACTTTAATGAATAGCTCTGATTTTTTTTTCTATTTATGTACCACTCCTTCAAGATTATACATTATATGAATAGTTAATGTTCACATTTTCTACCACTTTTTGCTTTTCAAATATTGCTGCCCTTTGAAGAAAGATGATGCCACTATGGATTACCAGTATCAATCAGAAAAATAATAAAACTGTATATAACTAATGGCCATTTTTACACATTACCAAACTTTGTTCATTGTTGAAGTGCACATTTGAGGTTTGCATAAAAACAAATTACTTGGTTCTGGATTTAACCTTAAGTTTTGATAACAGGCAAACTGTCCCAGTAAGATGTTGAGCACAAATTACATACTGATTAATTTTTTTGTGCTCTTTATTTTTTTCCATTCAATAATAGACCCTTCTATGTGTCAGCAGTTTTTACAGGCACTGGGAACACGTCAGAGAAAAAGAGTTCATGAAGCTTAAATAGTTGCTTGTGTATCTTTTTTTAAAGTAACTATATATTCACAAGCAGTGTGTTTATGCTTTTTAACATATGAAATATACAAAAGAATATATATAAATAATATCTCCAGTTTAAAGAAAAATAAAATACCCATTTACCAGTATCTCCTACCTACTACTCAGCTTAAGAAATTGAATGGTTCTAGTAACTTTGAAGAGCTTGTGAGCCCCACTAATTGTATTTTCCTCTTTGCCCCTGAGAAGTAACCATTACCATGACCTTTGTGTTAATTTCTTTATATGTACATCCCTAGCAAAAATGCCTGGTTTTGCATGTTTTTGACATGTATTTAATTGAAATCATGCTTTGTATTCTGTGGCTTGCTTTGTAAACACCGAAACTTATCCATATTGATTTATTCATGTTGCTGTATTCAGCTGTAGTCTATTCTTTTTCACTGCTTTGTAATATTCCATTGTCTGAATATACCATAATTAATTCATTCAAGGATTGATGAACACAGGGTGTTTCCAGCTTCTTATCTGGAGTTTTTGGAACCAGCCTGACAGTCATGTGCCTGTTAACTGGAATGTTAAATCCATTCATTTTATTATGATTACTAACATATATGGGTTTATTTCTACCATCTTATTATAAGCTTTCTATATGTTCCACTTTGTCTTTTTTCCACTCTATTTCTTGCCTTCTTATGGTTCCATTTTTCTTTGATCTTCTACTAGTTGGGTAGCTAAACATTCTATTTTTATAGTGGTCACCCTAGAAATTTTAACTTGTATTTTTTAACTTAATGTCTTAAAATTAATATCTTTGCCCCCTGCCAACAATATGAAGAAAGCTTCGACTGCAGTCGTCTTTCTCTCAGCTTGTTATTTGTGTCCATAGTCTGTCCTTTTCATTGTAACCTCATAAATAAGACATTATTTTGTACAATAGTACCCTTTTTCTTGTTCATTCTTTTTGTAATTACATTTTTTTCCCCTCAGGTTGCTTTTAGCATTTCCTTTTCATTGGTGTTCTACAGTTTTACAATGAGATGTCTAAGTGAATTTTCTTCTATTTATACTGAAAAGTTTTCACTGGGCCTCCTGATGCTGAAAATGGCTTTTGTGTTGCATTAGTTCTGGAAAATTATCTCTTTGGGTATTTCCTTTTCTTGGGTCCTCAAGTTTTTGAGTTCTCACTCCAGAAGAACCTCCCTCCCTTTCATATTTTTTTACCTCTGTCATCTGTGCTGCATTGCTTTTTGGGTAATTTCTTCAGATCTGTTTTCTAATTCATTAACAACCTCTTCAACTGTGTCTAATTTGCTGTTAAACATCCATTCAGTTTCTTATTTCAGTTATTTTCTGCATCTTTGGTAGTCTCTTATCGTACTTTCAATGCCCACTTGTATTCTTTACATTTATTTTATATTTTATGTTTTGAATCTATTTCTCTACCACTACTCTTGCCCAAGCTCTAGCATCTGTCACTTAATGAACACAATAACTTCTGAGTTACTCTCCCTGTAACTATTCTTGACACCCCCCCAATCCCACCCGTTTTCCATATTATAGAGTTCGAGTAATTTTTTCAAATTTAAATCTGAGTGTTTTTCTTCACTGAAATTCTTCAGCGGCTCCCCATTGTTAGCCTGAAGACTGAATCCTTAACCTGGCTCTCATTATCTGGCATCTGCTTGCTGCATCAGCCTCATTCATTATATGCCAGCCTCAAGCCCTACTGACCTCAGTCCTTAAAGCAGTAGCTTCAAGCTATTTTGACTGCTGCAGAGTAAGGAAAACATTTTACATCATGACCCAATACTATAAAAATAAACATATTTGATGCAAAAGTTTTATAAAACAATACCCACCTTTTTGATATGTGGTGATCTCTTTTTATTCTGTTCTGTTCTATTGCTTTCATAATCTACTGTTTGATATTAATTCACATTTGAAAAATACTTCTCTAAAGAACAACAGTCCTTCCCTATGCTTTAATGTTTGTAATGCTGTTCCCTCTGCTTGGGAATAAATTTTCTCTGCTTCCACTTCCCACTTCCCAGAAGCACACGTGTACTTTTTTTGTTGTTTTTTAATATTCATTCATTTATTGATTTGGCTGCATCAGGTCTTAGTTGCAGCGCGCAGGCTCTTCGTTACGGTGCGCGGGCTTCTCTCTAGTTGTGGCACGCAGGCTCAGTTGCCCCGCGGCATGTGGGATCTTAGTTCCCTGACCAGGGATTGAACCCGAGTCCCCTGCATTGGAAGGCGGATTCTTAACCATTGGACCACCAGGGAAGTCCCCACACACGTGTACTTTTAGTTTATGTTTTATTTTTCCTCCAGGACTCAACTCACATCAAAGAAAACTTGACATTTCCTTTCTCAAGGAAGATTTTCCTTACCCGCAGACTAGGCTAGATTCTTCTGTCACAATCTCGGTCTCATTTGTATTATTTACCCCACTATAATTATATTTAATATTTTATAATTAATTGGTTCATTTCTGTCTTAGGCTGTCATTTTCATTTGTTTATGGATAATACGTGTCTTTTTCATTGCTGAATCCCTAATGCCTGGCTTATAGTAGGCCCTTGATAAATTATTGAATGAATGAATGAGTCTTGTTCAGAATTGTACAGTGGAAAAAATGTGGACTTAGAGGGGGAAAGGTTGATAAATGTACCTGTTCAAAAACTTTTAAAGACTTCCACAGCCCTTCTTTCCATGAATTTAGAGTTGATGTCTGAGACACACAAACATAATACAATTTGGTAAGTACTATTGTATGTGGAAACACTTAGACTGATGAATTGTTGTTATAGGATACGTTTTTATTTTATGGTTAAGGTTAGTTGAAAAGTTGTTAAAATCAACATGATAACTGCAATTTAAGAAAAGTTTCCAAACTTGTCTTTCTCTGGGTCTTGGCTCTTTCTTGGTAATGATAGAAGGAAAATAGAGGCAGATATTCTAATGATCTCAGATGTTTTCCTTCCTCTCTACTTCCCAGTAGTCAGGAAAACAGCTGAACAACATATAAAACTATTGACTTCTAAAATCACAATATTCTGAACTCAGAATTCTGTTTGTCAGCCTACTGTTGATCCCCACATCTAACCACTGTTTTGTTTTCCATCTGGTAGATGTGTGAACAAAGGAAGAGGTACAGGTATCCTCAAAAATCCTGAAGCATCTTGAAGAGGTCACTTGGGAAGAAACCTTTTTGTTCTAGTATCACTGCTAACACTGGAGCAGTTGAAGCCCTAAATCAGATTTACCTCAGCAGTAGATGTCAGTAGTAAAATACTGAGTAGTAACAACCATCAGTAAGAGAAGTAACCAAGGTCAGGTCCAAACTATCTGCTAGAGTGAAATGTTTAAAACTTTCAATGAGTCTTTAATTAGACTCTTAGAAAATGGCCTGCTGTTAAACTGTTTTAAGTGTTTTCCATGCATAATTTACTCCCATGCATTTTAATTCTCTCAGAGAAGAAGCCATCCTCTGGAAAAGTGTTAACTTGCTGGAGAGGTAGCACAAACACTGTTAAGTTTTGTTAATTTTTCATCTCATGTATTTAATAAACTGTTGAATTATTAGAATCTGCAAGAAATAACATTAATCTAAGGCATCTCCTATTTTGGTTCTAAAACTGATTCTTGTGCTGACTTCCATTTAGTCTGCTGAGATTGGGAGAACAATGCCAGATTGATTCATTTAGTTTTTAAGTATTGTGAGGACAATTGAGGAGAAGTTGACATTTTGAACTGGGAAACAGCATGGGTACTTAGGCACAATTCCAGGTAAATAAACGAAGTATTGCTTATGTGCATGTGTAAGTCTGATGGCTTAAACGTATACATCGAAGATTCCATGTGGATCTAGACAGCAGCTGTTTTGAGGACCCAGAGGTATGGCTTATGTGCACAATGGCATGGAAAAAGCAATTGGATCGCAGAAACACTTTCATTTAATCAGGACTTGAAATCTGGTGCTCTTCTGAGGGAATAAAATATAGTATTGGATTGCTTTTATTTGTGGACCTTTTTTTTTCTTGCCTTCTACATTGCCCTTTAAGCATAATAACCATAATTTCTTCATCTTTGTACTCCCTAAACAGTAGGCATAATAGTAGATGCTTAGATATTTACTCCACTACCTATCTGTTTATTCAGGTACACAGGTGATGTTTGGTAAATATTAAAGCAGCAGTCTAGCAGAGAGGGCATTGCTGTGATTCCCTCTGGTTTCCTCAACTTAGGGAGTATGCAGCTTTTCATTTTATTTTAAAGACAAATGGTTTGCATAGAGAGGAAGCACTGATTAGTTGTGTCTTTGTTCAGTTGGCTAATTAGGACAGAGCTGTTGGACCTTCTGTGCATAAGCCAGTTAGTGTTTCTCCACTCCTAGCCACAGATTTGCACCTTGAAACTTTGCCAGCTGTTTCCTAAGTGCATGCTATGAGATGCCAGGAGACCAGAAAACAGTGCACGTAGATCCGCTTAAAATCATCACAACTTTTAAAAACAAAGCAAACAAAGCATAAAGCATGAATCCCATAATGGCAAATCAGAAGCTTTATCTTTGTATATTGAAAGGTCAGTAAATCGGTGTTATATGTGCTGCTGTCATTGTAAACACTATGTTGAGAGGGACAAAACTTAAGAAGCTATGACAGGTATTGGAACTTTTGTTATCATTCTTACTTAAAATTTTAAATTTCTGCTGGTGAGTTAGAATAACCAGGCCTAGAAAATACTGGGCAGACTGTGGATGGTTTCCTTGATTCAGAAATCATCCAGAGTTCTACATGATCAGTATGTTTTAATAGATGACATAATTAGAGAACATTCTTGGTTGTCTAGGCATAACTAGACACAGTTATGGGACTTTGGGCCTTGTTCTTTGAAGATTTGTAGGACTCAAATGCGGTTTCACAGTCAGTAATAATGCCTCATATTTGCTTCATTTTCACTTTTTGTTAACATTCATCTGTAATGTTTTACATCGTCTCAAATGAGTCTCAAAACAGTCTTGTAACTTGGACATTATTGTTCAGGTTTATCATTTGATCACCTGGCAGCTGGACATTGTAACTTGGACATTATTGTTCAGGTTTATCATTTGATCACCTGGCAGCCTTTTCTTATCTGACCATTAGTGACTTAAGGAACTCTGGGAAGAACAGTTGACTATATAGTTTAAAAAAAAAAAGTCCCATACTGACAAAATTATTTCTTATAAGATGCTATTACATTCTCTTATTAGAAAACAGAATGAAATTTAAGTTCATCATTCATCAAAGTTAAAAACAATACTAAAACAGTTTGCTCCCTTCTAGAGCATCTAAAGAAAAAATGAGAGAATTCCCTTTGGCATCTATGGATATTTGAATAGACAACAAGGAAGAACTGTAGCTTTTTTTTTCCTTTTTCTTTTTCTTTTTTTCAGCTAAATTATCCTAAGAACACTCTGCTCCGACATAGGAATGCCAGTGGAATAGGAGATGGTAACACAAGATGCACCAGGAGACTCGAGGTTTTGTGTGTTTGAAACTTATATTCTACTATAATGACTAAATTGTAGAGAAGCAAAACTAATGTGTGTGTGTTTTTTTTTAATTTACCCAATGTTTTTTGGGTTTTGTCTTCTAGGAGCAGACAAACTTCTTTTGTTTTTTGTTTGCTTGTTTGTTTTTAAAAGTTCACTCTTAAATTTTATAAAACAATGTAAGACAAGGAAAATTAAAAAGTTGTCCTACATTAGAACAATATATTTGCTCAAAATAGAAATGCCAAAGACATATAAAGGTATAAAGTGGTATGCAGTGTTTTTTCACATAATTTATTTACATTGGTAAGACTTTTTTGTCTTTCAACTTTTAATTTCACTATAAACAAAAGTGAAGTAAATACACTTCACTGAATTTATCAACTGAATACTAGATGGGGCCTCAGTATTTAAAAGAGCGTAACTCTCTTTTTAATTCAAGAATAATTATGCTGGGTTCTTATGTATGACTGGACAAAAAAACATGCGGTTGTATGTTTTGGCATATGTTCTTCCAGATTTTTCAGTGATAGTCATGATAACCAACAAAGGAAATTTAGATTGGAAGGCCTTTTTCTGTACAAGATTCTAATAATCACCCTAAAAATAATTCCAGCACCTATTGGTTACTTTTACTTGAAGTCCTTCAGTATATATATATATGACATAGAATCAATGACATTAAGTGGTGGAGAATAGGGATGTGGAATTAAGAAGAATTAACTTTTGGAACAGATACCTGTACAATACCATGCTCCTTTCCAGCTCCACTGTTGTTACCAGAAAAAGATTTGGGTAAGTAATAATGAAATTAGTAAAAATATAATGTTTTTATAGCAGACTTTTTTTTCTATCAAGCTTTTTCCCCCTATCATTCATGTTTAAAGCTTTCCCAAGCAAGCAGAATGAAAATTGTAAATCTTAGCTTTAACGTATATTATTACCATAAAGGAAAGGAATCTGTACACACATACACAAACACACACACACACGTAGAACAGCGATGTGGGTGTTGTGCAATCAACAAAACTTGTGCAATAATTAAAGAATTTTTAAACTGAAGATTAAATTGGAATGTTGTTATAAACATAAGGGAAATGGCCAACATTTTTCGTTGTATCAAAAGAAAACTCATTTCTAAAAATAAGCACCCTCTTTGTGATGACCCTTTAAAATAGTTTTAAGTGATTCCATTCACAGATGAGCTTTTGGGTCTGCAGCCCGTTGCTGTAAGTGGTTTGCTCTTTGATCCTGTAGCCTTTAATCAGGTGTGTATAGAGAAGAAGAAAGCACTGGCATGGCGATATCACCCTCCAGACACTGCGTCTCTCTGAAAGTGAACATGCCATGACTAAAACAGCCTGCTGGGTCCTGAAAGGTTTCCTTTGGTGTATGAATTTAAGAAAACATTGCTAAGCTTTATTTTACCAAATTGAGGCAAACATGGACCTTTCTAAAGTTACCAAATTTAAAAATCACCTTTACCAAAAAGAGAAAGAAAAGTGTTTTTATCTTTCATGTTTCATTTTAAGTTCCCAGAAATTAGAATTAAATAAAAGGATTGAGAATGTTACCTAGTCTTAACTCTTGACCTTCAGTGTTCAATTCCTTTGTAATGCAAAACTGATTTAGTGTAATCCTTTTTTTTTTTTTTTTTTACTTAGAGTGTCTTGGATAGTGCCGTCAGAAATGCAAAAACCAAGAAATTATTCTTTTTATTCCACTTCCCACCCCACTCAGATCCACACTTCTTATCGCTACTGATTCTGTTGTTTAGATACCAGACCTTCATCCTTTCTTCCAGGTCCTTTTTCTCTTCCTATGGAAACAGTTTTTTCCCTGATAACTTAGTGACTTAAGAACTAGGTTTGAGTTCTTCTTTACCAGACATAAATTGTTATAACTTGGCCTTGGGCAAGTTACTTAACCTCTCTAAAGACTTTTTCCAATACATATTTCGTAGGGTTATGGGGTTAAATGAAGCAATTCATGCACAGTAATTAACACAGTGCCTGCCCTCAGTAGCTGTTAGCAAGCACTCACTATTTCCCTGTTTGCCCTTCCCCTCCTTGCTTCCCTCACCTGCTCTCCTCACCCTCCTTTATCCTTCTCCCTCCCTGCCGTTCGTCCTCTTCCTCCCCCAATTTGAGTGAATGCTTGGCACAGGGTAACTACTCAATGAAGTGGTAGTTTTCATTGTTATGAAACTACATTCTCCTCTCCAAGAAGCAAGCCCTCATTATTTCTCTTCTGGAACACTGAATTTAGTTAATTGGTCCACATGCCCTATTTATTTATGTCCTTCACAATAAAGTTCTGTATCCATTGATTTAAACTTCTAAAATTCAGTTTTTAAATAAAATCATGTGAAATAAATTCAGGACCATGAAATTATTGCAAAAACCACTGTTAATAACTTAACGCTTTTGCTTTCTGTTCATATCCTGTCTTCATGTAGATGCTCCATACAATTGCTATCTTCATATAGACTTATTCTGAGGATTTTTAAATTACTCTGAGAACATGTATAAAGTTTTACTTAAAGACACTTTACCATGTGCCAGGCACTGTGATTTAAGTGCTTTACATACATTATCTTATTTAATTCTCAGTAACCCATGAGACGTTTAGTATTATTGCCATCCATTTTACAGGGAAGGAAATAAACACAGAGAGTCATTCTCAGGGTCATACAGCTATAAATGGTATAGAAGGATTTGAACCCAGATGTTCTGATTCCAGAGCCTATGCCCCTAAACACTAGTCTATACTGCCGCGCTGCTTCCAGAAATAATTAAATAATTTAATAAAGTGCATCCTTAGCCTAGTATTTTCTGAGTACTTGAGTTATAATGAAGAACACTTCCTGGAAATTAACTTTTAAAAGGAAAAAATTATTTTCTAATAAAACTGAAAGATAAATCTGAAAATAAACCTTATGTTGACTTTTCATATTTTTCATGGCTAGTCCATAAGGTTTTCTCATTCACTAATTGTCTGAAAAAAGGGAATATGTCTGAAGGATGGCATCTGTTGAAGAGACAAAATCATGACCTATGAGAAATAGTTGAAGAATCTGGAGATATTTAGCCTTAGGAAGACCCAGGGGGGATGAAAACTTTTCAAATATTTGAAGAGCTTGCATGTGAAGGAAAGATTAGACATACTCTGTGTGGCCCAAGAGGATAGAATTAGAACCATTTGTTGGAAGCAATTAGATGAGAGCTTTCTAACAATTAGAGCTATTGCACCATTGAAAATCCCATTCTGAAATACAGTGATAAGACCTTTACCAATCACAGTTTATTTCTACTCATTTTCTAGCTCACACTTTCAGGAAAAGGAAAGGGAGCTTATTTTTTGCAAGAACCCTCAGAGAAGTGTGCTCACTTGGCACATTAAAGTGTGCTCACTTGGCACATTAAAAAATTGGAATTTCATAAAACCAGAAACCTCCTAATCCCACAATCTAGGGACAATAATTTGGTATATTAATAGCATCTTTTTTTGTGATTGTAAAATGAATATCGTAGAAAATTTAAATACAGAAAAGCATAAAGAAATACAAATATAGGAAAAAGAAGTAAAAACAATTCCATAATCTACATAATCACTTTTATTTTTCTTCTAGTCCTTTATTTTGCTATTTTTATGTTAAATTTAAATTATAATTTTTAATGAGAGTTACGCTTTACAAATTTTTGTAGGCCATTCTTTTCACATAGCCTTATATTATAGACATTGCCTCATTTTTTTAATATTTCAAGTACGTAATTGTTAATGGAGACTTATGGCTCTATCTTATGAATGTACTGTGATATATTTAACCAGTTTCCTATCACAAATAATTATGTATGCAGTGGTTTGTTAGCATAGTGATGTTGCAATGAATATCTTTGTATATTATTAATTATCCAAATGCTAATTGTGCTCTTAAGTTAGATTTCTAGGAGAGGAATTAATTCCTCCAAGGTTCTTGATATTTCTGACCAAACTGACCTCTGAAAACCATGTATCACTTTACTTTCTCACTATCAGTAAGTTATATTAGACTTCTTAAAATAAACTTTTATTAAATTATAGTTGTAGATTATGCAGGAAATTTTACTTTTAATTTCTTTAAATAAAATTAATAATCCATATTGATTTCATATGACTAATGACCAATTACAATTTTTCTTTAACATAATTCATATTTTTCCCCATTTTTCAGCTGTATTTTTTTTTTCATTTTAACATCTTTATTGGAGTATAATTGCTTTACAATGGTATGTTAGTTTCAGCTTCACAACAAAATGAATCAGTTATATATATACATATGTTCCCATATCTCTTCCCGCTTGCGTCTCCCTCCCTCCCACCCTCCCTATCCCACCCCTCCAGGCGGTCACAAAGCACCAAGCTGATCTCCCTGTGCTATGCGGCTGCTTCCCACTAGCTATCTACCTTACGTTTGGTAGTGTATATATGTCCATGCCTCTGTCTCGCTTTGTCACAGTTTACCCTTCCCCTTCCCCATAGCCGCAAGTCCATTCTCTAGTAAATCTGTGTCTTTATTCCTGTTTCACCCCTAGGTTTTTCATGACATTTTTTTTTCTTAAATTCCATATATATGTGTTAGCATACGGTATTTGTCTCTCTCTTTCTGACTGACTTCACTCTGTATGACAGACTCTAGGTCTATCCACCTCATTACAAATAGCTCAATTTCGTTTCTTTTTATGGCTGAGTAATATTCCATTGTATATATGTGCCACATCTTCTTTATCCATTCATCCGATGATGGACACTTAGGTTGTTTCCATCTCTGGGCTATTGTAAATAGAGCTGCAATGAACATTTTGGTACATGACTCTTTTTGAATTATGATTTTCTCAGGGTATATGCCCAGTACTGGGATTGCTGGATCATATGGTAGTTCTATTTGTAGTTTTTTAAGGAACCTCCATACTGTTCTCCACAGTGGCTGTATCAATTTACATTCCCACCAACAGTGTAAGAGGGTTCCCTTTTCTCCACACCCTCTCCAGCATTTATTGTTTCTAGATTTTTTGATGATGGCCATTCTGACTGGTGTGAGATGATATCTCATTGTAGTTTTGATTTGCATTTCTCTAATGATTAGTGATGTTGAGCATTCTTTCATGTGTTTGTTGGCAGTCTGTATATCTTCTTTGGAGAACTGTCTATTTAGGTCTTCTGCCCATTTTGGGATTGGGTTGTTTGTTTTTTTGTTATTGAGCTGCATGAGCTGCTTATAAATCTTGGAGATTAATCCTTTGTCAGTTGATTCATTTGCAAATATTTTCTCCCATTCTGAGGGTTGTCTTTTGGTCTTCTTTATGGTTTCCTTTGCTGCGCAAAAGCTTTGAAGTTTCATTAGGTCCCATTTGTTTATTCTTGTTTTTATATCCATTTCTCTAGGAGGTGGGTCAAAAAGGACCTTGCTGTGATTTATGTCATAGAGTGTCCTGCCTATGTTTTCCTCTAAGAGTTTGATAGTTTCTGGCCTTACATTTAGGTCTTTAATCCATTTTGAGCTTATTTTTGTGTATGGTGTTAGGGAGTGATCTAATCTCATACTTTTACATGTAGCTGTCCAGTTTTCCCAGCACCACTTATTGAAGAGGCTGTCCTTTCTCACTGTACTTTCAGCTGTATTTTAAGAATTTATTCATAGGAACACTATACATCAAAGACATTAAAACTATCATGTGTTTTGTTTTGTCTTGAATGTATTTATGTATTTTTAACACTCAGAAGTTTTAATTTGTAAGTGATCATACTTCTCAGTATTTGTCATTTCTTCCATTGCTATTACGCTTTTAAAAATCCTTTACATCAGTCCTTCCAAGTTAGACACCTTGTATCAGTAACAGTTCAGAGAAGCAGAACCACTAGGAGGTAGACACACACACACACACACACAGGTTTGTTCTTATGCAATTGTAGGAACTGGTTAAGTAGTGTCTGCAAGGTTGCTTGTCTTTGATGCTGTAGCTTGAAGTTCAAAGGGCAAGCAATTGGGAAGGAAAGATGGAGGTAAAGTGGGAAGAGCAAGGACAAGGTGGAACCACAAGCATGAGCTGGGCCCCACAGGGATGGAGTAACACCAGTGCCTGTTCTTGTTGCCTCTGCCCTTGGTGTTATGGCATGTGTGTCTGCCTTTGGTCATGGGTCCAAATACATACCTAGTCCAGGAGTTAGAGCAACTGAAAGAGGATCTAGGGGAAGGCAGAGGATTGTATGTAGGCCTGGCTGCTACATCACACCAAGAGATGAAACTGCAGATCAGTGACAATGTGTACAAGGTACAAAATGCCTGCTGCCTTGCTCCCACTGCAAACCTCCCATAAAAATCTCTCTCGTTCACTCTTATGAGAAATAGAAAGTAACAAAAGAGAGTTGACACATGACAAAGCACCCCACACCTAAATTTTTTCTAGTTTTATTAAATTAACTTGGAAAGAAATGATATCTGCAAAATTAGCCTGTCCATTCAGGACCATGGTATGATTCTATGTGAGGAAAGTGCCATAATTTGGTCATATGAACCCTACATAATTTCTCTTACAGTTATTTTGTATTTCTTGTTTTAAGAGCAAATGGAATTCGTTCCAATTACTTTTAGCTAATTGAAAAGAAAGTTATTACTTTTAGCTATTACTTTTCTATTCTGCTACTTTGCTGAAAACCTGTTAATTTTAGAGCTTTGTTAAGTTGATTTTCACTAGTTTTCTAAGCATGTAATTGTATTATCTACAAACCATAGCATTAATCCTTCTTTCTATCATCTCATTGTTCTGGAATTACTAATAGGTGCAGTGTTAACCAATAGTGATGATAGTGGGTATCCATTCAGTTTCCTGATTTTACCAGATATTTTAAAAACCTTGAACAGCTACTTCTGTTTTTGCTTGTTTGGTCATTTCTAAAATCAGGAATCTCTGTGAATGCCATTTGACATCTACTGGCATATGGGGTAGAATACATTAATAAATTTCTCAAAAGTGGAATATCTGCATTCCTGGAATAAACCCTGCATTGTGCTGGTGAAAGATTTACTTTTTAATGTACTTTTGAAATGTGTTGCTAATAATTTATTCTTTAAAGTCAGTATTTCTAAGTGAAATTGATTCAGTTCTTTATCTGGTCTCAGTTTCCGAGTTATGCTAATTTCATAAAATTAACTCAGTAGCTTTACTTCCAAACTGTGTGGCAGTTTGGTTTTTGAAAATATGAAAGACCTTTCCAGTAAAACTGGTACCAGGCATTTTTGTGGTAGTTTTTAAAAATTAACTTTTTATTTGAGGTAAAACATACATATGGTAGAGTGCA
The DNA here is from genome assembly GCF_039906515.1 of Pseudorca crassidens. NCBI lineage: Eukaryota > Metazoa > Chordata > Mammalia > Artiodactyla > Delphinidae > Pseudorca > Pseudorca crassidens. Next base: position 30,219,607 of record NC_090312.1, read on the forward strand.
CAAGCCTAATGAAATTTTAGATACAGATAGACACACATACACACCTCTGTAAACAGCACCTAAATCCAGATATAAATCATTTCCAACACCCTAGTCAAAATTCCTACAAAGCTAATTACTATTCTGACTTGAAAATACTTTTTATTCCCATTTTTTTCTTATGGGAGTAGTTCCAGTGAACACATGCCCTCCTCCTTCACCACTGTATTAGTTTGCTAAAGCTGCTCTAACAAAATAAGACTAGGTTGCTTAACCAACAGAAATTAATTTTCTCACAGTTCGGGGGACTAGACATCCAAAATCAAGGCATCAGTATGTTTGGTTTCTGCTGAGACTTGTCTCCTTGATTTGCAGATGTTCTCCTTCTTACTGTGTCTTCACATGGTCTTTCCTCTGTGAGTGCACATCCCTGGTGTCTCTTGGTATGTCCAAATTTCCTCTTATGAGGACATAAATCAGATTGGATTAGGTCCCATCCTAAGGTCCTTATTTTAATTTAATCATATTTAAAGGCCTTATCTCTAAATACTGTCTGCTGGGGGCTAAGCCTTTAACATAAGAATTTGGGGGGAAGCACAGTTCAGTCCATAAGAGCCACCTAACAATTTCTAAGACCTTCACTGTATTTGGGGAGTTTCCCACTTCAGTAGTATACACTTTAGAAGCTAAAATCCAGAAACTCATTTTTCAAGCAGGTGCCAGGGCTTCTGCAAACTCCTATGATTATACTGCACAGCTTAAGGAGATGGTATTCACATAACTCCATTGAGAATGATTCTTCACAGTTTTGCCGTGTTCAACTTCTTTATCATATGACTTAGGCCGATTATTTTCCAACATTTTGAAACTACTGTCACAAAGGAGCTGGTATCTCAGAAATCAATTCCAGTGCTGATGAGAGCAGGGCCATGAAACTTCCAGAGACAGAGAATCTAGTGACAATGCCCACTGCCCAGTGTGTGCAGCTGCAGTATGTACCTTGAAACTACTGAAGTGGCAGTTCCACAGGGACCATCCAGCAGAGTAACTTGGGCATCATTTCTGTCTGTATGGTTTCCATGTTGGAATAGCTGATTTTAATAGAGATTCAGTGACCACATAATATACTTTACAAAATTGATTTTTTGCTTGAGCTCTTTTCAAGTTGATTCTTTTGCTTGCAACTAAGCCCTACTGGATACATTAGTTTATTCAGGGTTTTTGCTTTTTAGAAAACAGAAGGGTTTCTTGGTGTGTGTTTGTAAAATATAGCACATATCCAAGCAAGAAGAAGAATATAAAAGTGTATATGTGCAGTTTAAAAATAATAACAGATTTCTATGAACTCATTACTCAGGTCAAGAAATAGACCATTGTCTTTACATGTTCCTGCCGTTTGTACCTCTCCCCATTTTGACATTTGTGTCAACCATCCCCTTGCTTTTCTTTAAAGTTTTTACCACCAACATATGCACCACTAAAGAATACATTATGAGGTTGTGCCTGTTTGTGAAATTTTATATAAATGAATCAATGTTGTATGCATTTTTCTATGGCTGTTTCCTTTTGCTCAACACAATATTTTTGAGATTTGTCCACATGGATGCACATAGCTATAGCTTACTCATATCACTCTGTGTCATGATCTGTTGTGTGATCCCATAACTTATTTATCCCTTCCATCAGTGATGGACTTTTATTTTCAGGTTTTTACTATTATGTAAAATGGCACTATAAATATTTTTATACATGTCTTCTGGTGCACATGTGCAAGAGACACCCTTAGGGTATACCTAGTAGGGCATCTGGTGGGTTATAGTCTTTGTGTGTATTCTCATTTACTGGATAACACCAAAATTTTTCCTGAGTGATTGTATCAGTTTTTAATTCTAATAGCGGTGGATGAAAGTTCTTTTTGTTCTGCATTCTCATTAGCACTTGATATTGTCAAACATTTAAATTTGTGGATACAATCTAGTATAAATGTCATCTCACTATGATTTTCATTTGCATTTTCCTGATTTATCAATTAGATCAAATATCTTTTATTATACGTGTATTTTTGTTTCTGCTGTGAAACTTATTTTTTCCCTTTTTCCTATTAAGTTATCTTTCTAAAACTGAAGCATAATATTCTTTATATTTTATTTATATGTGATCCTTCATTGGTTATATATTTTACAGATATTTGCCTTTCACTTTCTGTGTAGAGTCATTTGATAAGCACAAGTTCTTAATTTTAGCAGTCATTTAATAGTGTGTTCCTTTGATTTGTCTTTTTTGTGCTTTAAGAAATCCTTTTGTACCATGAGGTCTTCAAAATATTCTCCTACATTGTTTTCTAAAAGTTTCATAGTTTTGCCTTACACACGTGTCTGTGAAATCCTTCTGGAATGAGCTTTGTGTATGGTGTGAGGTATGCGTGCTCTGCAACACTATCTGTGTCATACAGCTAATGACCAATAGAAAGGTGTTTGTTTTTAAGGTCTTTATTCTCTTACCATGCTAGTATTGATTTTTGACGTAATCACACTGTAGTTGGAGAATAAGGTCTGTGATCCCAGTTCTTTCAAGTTGGTTGTAAATTGTTTTATGTATGTGGTCACTTGTGGTAAATATTTCATTTGTGCTTGATAAAAAATAGTGCATTCTACAGTTGGGTGCATTCTCTAGACTAACATTGAATAATATTATTCAAATTGTCTCTGTCCTTAAATTTTTTCTACTAATTCGGCCAATTACTGAGAGAGTTGTGTTAAAATCTTCTATTATTATGGTAGATTTGTTTGTATCTCACTGAAGTCTGTTAATTGTTGTTATATATGATTTGAAGCCATAGTATTAGGAATATACAAGTCTAGAACTCGTAACTTCCTATTCATCAGTATGTAGTGAACCTCTTTATTTTAATAATGTTTTTTGTCACAAAATCTATTGTGTCTGATATTAGTATACAGACCCTAATTTTCTTTTGGTTCAATATTCCATGCTATTTTTTCCAACTTTTTCCTTTTAAGCTTTTTATAGTTATGTTTTAGATGTACATTTTTCTTTTCTTAAATGTATTCTGCTGATCTTTGCCTTTTAATGGGCTTACTTAATCCATTAAAACTTACTTTAATTACTATCTGTAGATATTACTGTGTATGTATGTATAAATATATATGATATATAAATATATGTTATAATAAATGTTAATATATAAATTCTGTTTATATAAATATGTATATTTTAAATTACTATACACACATACTTGGATTTTTTTTCTGACATTTATTTTGCACTTCCTTTTTGTTCTATCTTTTCAAATTTCTCTCCTCTTATTTTTCCAAGTGTTACTTTTCTCTACTATTTTGGATCAGTCTTATTAATAGCTACCATATCTATCAAATAATAAAAGAGGTATTATTTCAAGAATTTTCCTAGAAATTTTAACATGCATTAGTTAATTAATTAATTTTACATTATTAACCTGTAGATTTAATAAAAAATATTTATTCCCACCTGAACAATATACAAGCTTTAGCACAGTTGATTTCAGTCACCTGTCCCCCATTTGCATCCTATTGTCATGTATTTTAATTCTAACTTATCTTGTTTTTATTTTAATCTAGAAAGATGTTAGTATTGTTTTATATCATCAATATTTGTTTGAATTTATCCATATAACCCTTTCCTTCTTGAAGTTTAAACTTTTCATCACAGATCCTAATCCATGTGTCTGAAACACATATTTTGGGATTTCCTTTAGTAATATTTTATTGATAGCAAACTCACTGTTTATCCTTCTCTGAATACAATTTTTATTTCACCTTTAGTTGTAATGACTTTCTGGTTATATTCCTTCTGGGTATAGAATTCTGATAGTTTCTTTCTCTTAGCAAAATTGAGTGCATTTCATAGACTTCTGGGTTCCATTGCTACTATTGAAAATTCTGCTGTCAGTCTAAATTTTGCTCTTTTGAAGATCGTTTATCTTTTTCTCTTAGGCTTTCCTGAAGGTCTCTATCTTTGAAGTTCTGTAGTTTCATTATGATGTCTAGCTGTTTTTTTTTTCTTTTAATTTTACTTAGAATTCATGGAACTGTTTAAGTGAGTAGAAGATGATAGAAGATGACTTCCATCAGTTCTGGAAAATTTTTCAGTCAATATCTCTATTTTTCTCTATACTTATTTTTTTGACATGTTCCTACATCTCTTTCACATGTCTGTCAAAACAGTGCATTAGTAACCTAATAAATAAATCAGTCTAAAACAACAATAATAATTTATTATCTCCCATAGTCTCTGTTGGTCACATTCAGGATATACTCAGTCAATTAGTCATTGTTTGGAGTCATGAGATTACAGTCCTGTGTTGGCTGGGGCTGTAGTTATCTGAAGGCTTAGAGGGTCCTGGAGTACGCATTACCAAGGTGGCAAATAGGGGCCTTATTTCCTTTCTATGCGGATAACTCCACAGGGCTAATGGAGTGTCCTTATGGCATGGCACTCATATTCAGCTTTTTTCTCATCATAAAGATGGGAGAGATGACTTCCAAACTCTTTTCATGTCAGAGCAGGAACTGGAAGTACTGATTTTGTCTTTTGAACTTTTGTTTGAAATTTTTATTCTATCTGTTCTGTTTTGGATTTTAAAATCTTCATCATCTTTAGTAACATTAGTTTCATAACTGTAGTAACTTATCTTTCTCTTTTCCATCTGAACAAGATTTTTATAAGGTTTTTTTTTTAATTTCTTCTGCTCTTTGATTTTTCTCTCTTTTGGGGGAGATGATTTCCATTCTTCTGAGTTTTTAAAAAATTTCATTTCACTTGCCATATAAATGTCAAATGGAACTGTGGGAATGGATGAAATTGACTCACAACAGAATGGGAAGAGAATCTAGCCCTGGGAAACTCCAACATGTAAAAGGTAGAGAATGAAGCATATTATTTTTATAGCTTGTTGAATGTTAGTTTTTAAATTTTCATTTGCTATTTTTTAAAACAGTAATAAGGATTGTGAATTTTTGCCTTTGGACAACTATGACTATATTCCATAACATGTAATCCAGTAGGAGAAACACTTTAACACTTTTAATTTTGAAGGAGTAGGTTTGTCGGTTTAAATTTCCGTTATTAATTTATAATTTTATTGCTTTGCAATCTATAAAGTAGACTGCTATAATTTAGTTTTGCAGAGTTTATTTATATATATTTTTTGGTCTAATGGATGTTACCATGTTAATTTTACTTAGATGCTTTAAAAATTATGTGAAAGTGTTTTCAGAGTGAATCATTAATTGATTATTAATTACTTTTTCAAATCTCTCTTATTTTTTTTTCTATCTGATATGACAGAATTTATAGTGGCATGTTGAAATTTTCTATCTAAAGTGTATTTCTAAATATTTCACAGATATTTTAATGATTCTTTTTACAGTTTAGTGCTATGTAATTTGATACATAGACTTTTATACAGTTGTTATTAATTTTTATAATGTATTATTATAAACATGTGTGTATCTTTTTTCCCACTTAATGTTTTCTTCCTTGAATTCTCCTTTTTATGAAATCAGTCTTTTGACACCTGTTTTATTTCTGTTTGCCTAATATGTTTTAAGGTATCTGTTTATTTTTAAACTGATCTATTCTTTTGTTAGTTTCTTCTCTTGTCTGAACATTTGCCTTTTATTTTTACCTACTCTGATGTCTTTATCTTTAAATTGAGGCAGTTCCAGTGCTAGTTCTATGTCTATTTTTATATAGTTGAATGCATACTGAATACATAATTTTTATTATACGTTTCTGATTTTGCAGTGTGACAAAGCAGTTTTCCTTATCAAAAATCTTCTCACAGTTATAGTGAATAATGTTGGTGTACTATAGTTTTACTATAAATTTTCTATTATTAGGTATTAGGTTGTTCCTTTTATTTTTGTAATTGTTTCAAGTAATATTTCAATAAGCTTCTGTATTTTGATTTAGGATAGATTCTCAGAAGTGGAATTAATGAGTCAAAGTGCACAAATATTTATAATAAGTCTTTTGATACATAGTTCCATTTTTAAAATAAATTTATTCTTTTCCCATCAGTGACTGACACTGAATCCAAACAAATATGCTAGAACTTATATATCCCAAAGTCTCATCCTCCTTAAAGTGGACATTCTGCACAGATAAGTGTTTATGTAACATGCAGCAAATACTGAAACTCCTCTTTATGAGTTGCCCTCAAAGCTTAACACACAACTTTTTAGTGATTTTTCACGCGATAATCTTAATTTTTTAGAATAAATTTGATTTTTAGAAATGGATATCTTTCAAATTCATGTCTTATGACTCAGAAGGAAGAACAAACCCTTTGATGAAAGTCTTGTATATAGATACCTGGATAAGGCAAGCTTTTGGCCCAAGTCTGTCTGACTTCCAAGCCTAAGCACGTAATTAGACTTACAGTCAGCAGAAAAATATTTATTGAGCACCCATTTTATTCTAGGCATTATGCTAGGTGCCAAGAATACAGTAGGAACCATAGCAGACATGTTTTTGGTTCTTCTGCTGCTAAGAGTTTACTTTATACTCAACTTTCTTCTTTCAGTTATACTCTTTTAAACATACAAGTAATGGTACTGGTAAGTAGTGCTTGTACTCACCACCTTATGAAAATGTCATTTCTTTAAAAGCAGAAGGCATTCTTTTTATCTCTCAACTGCTATGCATTAAGCTTGGTCAGTTAGTACTTGCTCTAGTGAATGTCTGATTGTATATTGATAGCTTTGACTCAAACTCATTTTAGGTAGGGTGACCTTATAATTTATCATCTAAGCTGGAGTATATGATTGCCCTAACTTTATGTAGTGTATTAGAGAAAGAGTTTTACAGGGCAGCAGACAGGTGCTTTGAGGATTTTTTTAAATGTGCTAAGAGGATAGAAAAATGAATCTGATTTTAGAGGACTTCAAGATAAATTTCTGTTGTGAAAAAAACACTCTTCATTTAAATAAAAAGTGGAAGTTTAATAAATATTTCTTAGGACCTCTTTTATTCCAATATCTTTATTTTATTAAGTCAGATTTTGAAAATTACAACCATAGCTTAAAATATAGATCACTCTTTTTAAAGTCCAGTGCAGCGGCATAATTGTTTAAGCATTCTGGGAACAGCAACGATTGGTCCTAAACTTATAGAAAATAACTTAGGCATAAATTTTGGAACCTCCAGAAAGAAGATGGGCATGGGGCATTTTCCAACTCATTTCTCTTGGCATTTAGCTTGTAGGGTCAAAAAGCATCTGAATTTTAATAACTTATATGCTTGAATCATTTCTTGAGCCCTATTTTGTTTTCCTCAAGTCAGCAAGAGTATATGAAGCAATAATTTTAAAGGACATCTGGAAAATACTTGATATCATCTCCTGCAATTCCCATAATTTTATTTTTAATTCAGGGTCACATGAACCATAGTAACTTCTTTTGACTAAGAAAAATTAGTAATTAAGATATTTAATATATTACTCTGAAAAATGTCCATAATTATTTGAAACATAGAGATTTAGGAATGTGTGTTTGGGGAAGATGAAAACCCACCATTTACTCATTTGAAGTGTCTCGTGAGTTTCCTAGATAAAGTTGGTTCTAATAAGTGACTTTTAAATTAACACAGCAAAATTATGTCATAGGTGATGAGACAGGTTAGAGTTAGGTAAATCATAAGAGCTCTATTTAAACATAAACCTTATTTTGGATTTGCTTCTTCTTACTAATGGTGAGTACCTTGTATGCCATAGGTTGAGATCTCCTAAAGACCCATCTAGAGCCATTAGTATCAGAATCTTTGGGGATTCGTGTTTAAAATGCAGCCAGTTTGAAAACATCATTTTAACTGATCAATCTTTAGCAAACCTGTCCAGGAAAAAGAGAGGAAACCCAATTTACCAATATCAAGAATGAAAAAGGAGATATTTCTACAGACCCTAAAGAAATTAAAAGGGTAAAAATACTGTGATCACCTCTATGCTTATAAATCCTGTAACAGATTAAATTGACAAATTCCTCAGAAGACACAAATTACCAAAACTCACTCAGAAATAGATAACCTGAATTGTTTTATACCTATTAAAGAAATTGAATTTATATGTTAAATACCTTCCCACAAAGAAAACTGGTTCCACTGGCAAATTATACAAAACATTTAAGGAAGAAGTAATATGAATTCTGTACAACTGTTTCAGAAGATAGAAGAGGAAGAAACACTTCCCACCTCTTTTTAAGAGGCCAGCATTATTCTGATTCCAAAACTAGACAAAGACATTACAAGAAAAGAACACAACAGACCAATATACCTCATGAATACAATGACAAAAATCCTCAACAGTATATTATCAAATGCAGCAACATATAAAACAGTAATACATCATGACAAAGTGGAGCTTATCTCAGAAATGGAAAGCCAGGTCAACATAGAATAATCAATCAATATAATTTACAATATTAACAGATGAAAGAAAGCCACCTAACCCTTTAAGTAGATACAGAAAATGTACTTGAAAAAATTCAACAACCATTCATGATGAAAATTCACAGCAAACTAGGAATGAAAGGAAATTTCCTTAATCTGACAAAGGATATATACGAAAAACTACAGGTAACATCACAACTGAACATCTATATGTAAAAATAAGGCACCTTGACCTATACCCCATACCTTATACCAAATTTACCTTTAAGTGTACCATAGGTATAAATGTAAATGGTAAAACTATAAAATTTTTGGAAGAAAACAGGAAAAAATCTTTGTGACCTTACATTAGAGCAAGAATTCTTAGATACAACATCAAAACCATAATCTATAGAAGAAAAATATTGACTAATTGAACTTCATAAAAACATTTTTACTCTGAAAATGGCACTGTTAAGAAAATGAAAATGCAAACCATAGACTTGGAGAAAATGTTTGAAGACCCCATATTTGTAAAGGACTTGGATCCAGATATATAATGAAAACTCAGAAATAAGAAAACAACCTAATTTTAAAATGGACAAAAGATTTGAAGAGACAGTTCACCAAAGAAGGTATACAAATGGCAAATATGCACGTGAAAATATACTCAACATCATTGGTCTTAGGGATATGCAAATTAGAACTACAATGTGATACCACTACTCGTAGATTAGAATGGTTGAAAACAAAGACTGACATGCAGCACAGGAGGGTGTGCAGCAACTGGAACTCTTCTTTGCTGGTGAGAATACAAAGTGGCATTTTGGAAAACAGTTTTACAGTTATTTATAAAGTTAAACATACAATTAAAATACAACCCTACAATTCCATTCATAGTCATTTACTAAGTGAAATAAAACCTGTGTTACATAAAAACTTGTATGTGAATGTTATGACAACTTTATTCCTAATTACAAAAACCTACAAATAATCTAAATGTCTTTCAACTGGGGACTGGACAAACATACATATAATGGAATATTACTCCTCAATAAAAAGTAATGCACTATTGACACATGCAACAACATGAATTAATCTCAAGTGCATTAAGCTAAGTGAAAGAAGCCAGAGTCAAAAGGCTATATACCAGAAGGTGTGGCCAAGATGGTAGAGTAGGAAGACCTGGAGTTTACCTCCTGCCATGGGCACACCAAAAGTACAACTATTTACAGAGAAACTATCAATGAGATGGTATGAAGAATGAATTTTTTTTTTTAGAAAAACATTCATTTTATTACCATATGGTACACTGGATAGTAATACAATGACACCTACACCAATACCAATCTCTATTTTTCAGCATTGTGTATTAATATAAATGCTGATAATTTATACTAATAAAACCCTATTATTTTTATTAATTTACTCACACTGAATGAGTGTTGTGAATAGTCAAAATTTAGAATTAAATGTACCCCAGTAATTTAGCAATGACATGGTAGAGAGCTCAGAAGTTTCTTTTGTTCTTCTTTAAGCTATTTTGGACTTCAAAAGATACTTTGTGAAGAGAGCACAAAGCCTCTATAAAATTACATTACGTTGTAGTAACATCTGTAAACAATGGTTAAGGTAAATTGCTAAATCTTCACTAATCAAAAAAGAGTATAGGCATTTTCTATAGTTTATACCTTTCCACACTAAAGGTATAAAGAAAGAACTACATATAGAGACATGTAGTCAAGACCCACACTCCCAGGGAGGTGATCTACAAGTAGGAAGATAATTACAATTGCAGAAGTTCTCCCCAAGGAGCAAATGTTCTTAGCTCCACATCAGGCTCCCTAGCCCAGGGGTCCTGTACTGGAAAGGTGAGCCCCCAGAATGACTGGCTTCGAAGGCCAGAAAGGCCTCCACATGGGAGAACTGGAAGGCTGTAGGAAACAAAGATTTTGCCCTTAAAGAGTGTGTGCAAAATCTCGTGCTCCAAGTCCCAGCACAGAGACAGCAAATTGAAAAAAGCCTGGATCATGCCCACGTACTGAACTTGTAGAGCCTCATGGAAAGAAAGGAGACAACTGGGACTCCCCCTGGGGCCATACATGCTGGCAGCAGTCATTTTCAGGAGCTCTTTCTACCACAAGGATACTGGTGCTGGCAAATGCCATTTTGGAGTCCTCTCTCTAGCCTATTAGTCCTGGGCATCCCTAACCCTGTAGCCAGCCAGCCAGAATCTGACCCCTTTCACCAATGGACCAGCACTAGCTGAAGTGGACCCTCCAGAGAGCCATACTGAGACCCTGCCCCTCCCACCAGTGGATGGCACAAGTCTCAGGATGGCACCAACCACAGGATTCCCTGGGACTTGGCCCCACCCACTTGCAAGCTGACACTAGCCCTAGGGCACCCAAGGCCTTGTAGCTAGCTGAGCTAAGACTCAGCCCCCCCACCAGTGAGCCAGCAGCTACTACACAAGACAGGGCCTGGCAGCCAACTAAGCCAGAGAACATGCCCACAGTAGTTGGTCCCACCAGAAGAGAATGACCCATGCAGCCCACATAGGGGGCACTTGTAGAGCATATAGCTCAGGTGACCAGAGGGGAGTGTGCTGCTGGGCTCCACAGGACATCTCCTATATAAAGCCACTTCTTCAAGACTGGGAAACGTAACCGACGTACCAAATACATGGAAATAAACATAATTAGGCAAAATGAGACAGAGGAATATGTTCTTAACAAAGGAACAAGACAAAACCCTAGGAGAAGAACAAAGTGAAGTGGATATAAGCAATCTAACTGATAAAGAGTTCAAGGTAATGATCACAAAGATGCTCAATGAACTTGGGAGAAGAATCGATGAACACAGTGAGAAGTTTAACAAAGAGAAGATATAAAGGAGAACCAAATAGAGCTGAAGAATACAATAACTGAAGTAAAAAATACACTAAAAGGAATCAGCAGTAGATTAGAAGATACAGAGGACTGGATCCATGAACTGAAAGACAATAGTGGAAATTACCAAGATGAACAGGAAAAAAAAAAAGTTTTTTTAATTGAGGATGGTTTAAGAGACCTCTGGGACAACATCAAGCATACTAACATTCTCATTATAGGGGTCCCAGAAGGAGAAGAGACAGAGAGAAAGGTGCAGAGAAATTATTCGAAGAAATAAGAGGTAAAAACTTCCCTAACCTGGGAAAAGAAACAGACAGCCAGGTCCAGGAATCACAGAGAGTCCCAAAGAAAGATCCACACCAAGGCACATCATAATTAAATGCCAAAAGTCAGAAACATGAATTTTAAAGGCAGCAAGAGAAAAAAGTCACATGCAAATGAATCCTCGTAAGGCTGTCAGCTGATATTTTCAGCAGAAAATTTTCAGGCTAGAAGAGAGTGGCATGATATATTCAAAGGGATGAAAGGCAAAAACCTACAATCAAGAATTCTACCTGGCAAGGTTATCATTCAGATTTAAAGGAGAGATAAATGGTTTTACAGCCAGCAAAAGCTAAAAGAGTTCAGCACCACTAAACTGGCTTTATAAGAAATGTTAGAGGGACCTCTCCAAGTGAAAAAGAAAAGACAACTAGAAATATGAAAATTATGAAAGAAAAAAATCTCATTAGTAAAGGCAAACATACAGTCAAGGAAGTAGATCAATCACCTATAAAGCTAGTAGGAAGGTTAAAAGACAAAAGTAGTAAAATAATTTATAGCCACAATAAGTAAAGGATACACAAAACAAAAGGTTGTAAAATATATGTTAAAAATAGTAATCATGGGAGGAGGGGAATAAAAGTGTAGGGTTGTTCAAATGCATTTGTCATTAAGAGATCGGCAACTTAATCAGAGATGATACATAGATGATGATAGATGATGATGATGATAGATAGATAGATAGATCACTATATATAAACTTAATGGTAGCCACAAGCCAAAAACCTATAATAGATACACAAAAGAGAAAGGAATCCATAAATAATACTAAAGATAGCCATCAAATCACATGGGAAGAGAGCAAAAGAAGAAATGAACAAAAATAAACTATGAAAGCAACCTGAAAACAATTAACAAACTGTCAATAAGTACATACCTATCAATAATTACTTTAAATGTAAATGTACTAAGTGCTCCAATCAAGACTGAGAGTGGCTGAGTGGATAAAAAAATAAGACACATGTACGCTTGCCTATGAGAGACTCAGTTCAGATTTAAAGACACACACAGACTGAAAGCAAGGAGATGGAAAAAAGGTATTCCATGCAAACTGAAATCAAAAGAAAGCTGGAGTCACAATACTTGTATCAGACAAAATAGACTTTAAAACAAAGACTGTAACAAGAGACAAAGAAGGACATTACATAAATGCTAAAGGGATAGATCCAACAAGAAGTTGTAACAATTTTAAATAAATATGACCCAACATTGAAGCACCTAAATACATAAAGCAAATATTAACAGACATAAAGGGAGAACTTAACAGTAACACAATAGTGGTAGGAAACTTTAACACTCCACTTACATCAATGGACAGATCATCCAGACAGAAAATCAGTAAGGAAACACTGGCCTTAAATGACACATTAGACCAGATGGACTTAATAGCTGTATATAGAGCATTCCACCTAAAAGCAGGAGAATACACATTATTTTCAAGAGCACATAGAACATTCTTCAGCATAGAGCATGTGCTAGGCCACAAAAAAGTCTCAGTAAATTTGAGAAGATTGAAATCATATCAAGCATTTGTTCGACCACAATACTATGAGACTAGAAATCAACTACAAGAAAAAAACTGCCAAAAACACAAACATATGGAGACTAAACAATATGCTGCTAAACAATCAATGGGTCACTGAAGAAATCAAAGAGGAAATCAAAAAATATCTGGAGACAAATGAAAATGTCTCCATTTTGGACCAAAATCTATGGGACTTAGGAAAAGCAGTTCTAAGAGAGAAGTTTATAGTAATACAAGCCTTCCTCAGAAAATAAGAAAAATCTCAAATACCACATTAGCAAACTGAAGAATGAAAATTATATTATCGTCTCAATAGGTGCAGAAAAAGTTTTTGACAAAATCCAACATCCATTTATATAAAACTCAACAAAAGAAGTATAGAGGAAACATACCTCACATAATAAAGGCTATATATCAGAGACTTAGAGCCAACATCATATTCAATGGTGAAAAGCTGAAAGCATTTCATCTAAGATCAGGGACAAGACAAGGATGCCTACTCTCACCATTTTTATTCAACATAGTATTGAAACTTGTAACCATAGCAATCAAATAAGAAAATGAAATTTAAAAATTCCAAATGGGGAAGAAAGAGTGAAACTGTCACTGTTTGTCGATAACATGATGCTATATATAAGAAATCCTAAAGATGACACCAAAAAACTATTAGACTAATAGACAAATTTAGTAAAGCTGCAGGATACAAATTAATATACAGAAATCTGTTGCATTTCTATACACTAAAAATGAACTATCAGGGAAAGAAATTAATAATACAATTATATTTACAATTGCATCAAAAAGAATAAAATACCTAGAAATAAATCTAACCAAGGAGGTAAAAGACTTACACTAAAAAAACTGTAAGGCACTGATTAAAGAAATTGTGGGTGACACAAACAAGTGAAAAGATATGCTATGCTAATTGATTGCAAGAATTAATATTGTTAAAATGACCATACTACCCAAGGCAATCTACAGATTCAATGCAATCCTTTTCAAAATACCCATGACATTTTTCAGAGCAATATAACAAATATTTCTAAATTTTTTAAGGAAAAACAAAAGACCCTGAATAACCAAAACAATCTTTAGAAAGGAGAAGAGAGCTGGAGTTATCACAGGCCTTGACTTAAAACTACACTATAAAGTTACAGTAATTAAAATAGTATGATACTGGCACAAAAACAGACACACATTCATCAATGCAACAGAGTGGATTGCTCAGAAATAAACCCACACTTACTTGGTCAATTAATCTATGACAAATGAGACAAGAATATGCAATGGGAAAAACTGGACAGCTGCATGCAAAAGAATCAAACTGGACTAGTTTCTCACAACATATACAAAAGTAAACTCAGAATAGATTAAACACTTAAATGTTAAGACTTGAAGTCATAAAACTCCTAGAAAAAAAAATAGGCAATGCAATATTTAACATCAGTCTTAGAAGTACTTTTTTGGATATGTGTCCTCAGGTGACAGAGACAAAAGCAAAAATAAACAAATTGGACTACATCAAACTACACAGCTTTTGCACATTGAAGGAAACTATCAACAAAATGAAAAGGCACTTACCGAATGAGAGAAGATATTTGCAAACATATATCCAATAAGGGGTTAATATCCAAAATATACAAAAAATTCATACAACTCAACATCAAAAACAAACAACTGAATTAAAAATTGGGCAGAGGAACTGAATAGACATTGTCCTAAAGAAGACATGCAGATGGCCAACGGACACATGAAAAGATGCTCCACATCATTACCCATCAGGGAAATGCAAATCAAAACCACAGTAAGATAACACCTCACACCTCTCAGAATGGCTATCACCAAAAGGACAAGAAATAACAAATGCTAGCAAGGATATGGAGAAAAGGGAACCATTGTGTACTATTGATGGGAATGTAAATTGGTACAACCACTATGGAAAACAGTATGGAGGGTCCTCAAAAAATTAGAAATAGAACTGCCATATGATCCAACAATTTCACTTCTGGTTATCTACTCAAAGAAAACAATAACACTAATTCAATAAGACATATGCATTCCA
Source organism: Pseudorca crassidens (assembly GCF_039906515.1). Lineage (NCBI taxonomy): Eukaryota > Metazoa > Chordata > Mammalia > Artiodactyla > Delphinidae > Pseudorca > Pseudorca crassidens. The sequence goes on from NC_090312.1 coordinate 30,234,809, forward strand.
ATGCTCATGCAGCATTATTTACAATAGGCAGGATGTGGAAGCAACCTAAATGTCTATTGATAGACAAGTGGATAAAGAATATGTGGCATAGGGGCTTTCCTGGTGGCGCAGTGGTTAAGAATCTGCCTGCCAATGCAGGGGACATGGGTTCGAGCCCTGGTCTGGGAAGATCTCACATGCCGTGGAGCAACTAAACCTGTGTGCCACAACTACTGAGCCTGTGCTCTAGAGCCTGCAAGCCACAACTACTGAGCCCATGCACCACAACTACTGAAGCCTGTGCGCCTAGACCCCATGCTCTGCAACAAGAGAAAACAACGCAATGAGAAGCCCAGGCACTGCAATGAAGAGTAGCCCCCTGCTCACCACAACTAGAGAAAGCCCACATGCAGCAACAAAGACCCAACACAGCCAAAAATAAATTAATAAAAAAAAATTAAAAAATAAGAATATGTGGCATATATATATGTATATATACACACACAGTGGAATGTTACTCAGACATTTTTAAAAAATGAAATTTTGACATTTGCAATAATATGGATGGATCTAGAGGATATGATACTAAGTAAAATGAATCAGACAACGACAAATATCACATGATCTCACTTATATGTGGAATGTAGAAGAAAAAAAACAAAAACGGACTCGTAGATATAGAGAAAAAACTGGTGGTTGCCAGAGTGGAGGGAGGTTCAGTGGGGGGAAATAGGTGAAGGGGATTAAGAGGTACTAACCTGAAGTTATATAATAAATAAGTCACAGAGATATAATATACAGAATAAGGAATATGGTCAATAATATTGTAATAACTTGGTATGGGGACAGATGTTTACTAGGCTTATGGTGATAATTTCCTAATTATGCAAATGTCAAATCATGTAGTACATCTGAAACTAACATAATATTGTACAACTAATTTCAATTAATAAAAACTTTTGAGAATTTAAATTATGTTTTAAAAATTGTTCTCTTTAATTACTGACTGCTAATTACTGAGTGCTAAAATATAAGGTGCTATTTGACATAAGTCCAAGTACTCAATCTGTGTTCTTTTTCTATTATAAAACTATTGAGTTATCTTAAAATTAAAAATTTTTTTAAGAAGTTACAATTTGTATATTAAAAAGTGCTGAAATTTCAGAGTTGGGCCATATTCAACTGAAAATTCATGATGGTAACTTATGTAGAAAAAAAATAGACTATATACCATGTGATTTCATTTATATGATGTAAAACTATAGAGATAGAATACATATCTAAAACTATAGAGATAGAATACATATCAGTGGTAGCCAGGAACTAAGGGTAGGGGGAAAGTCTGAGTCCCAGAGGGTAACCAAAGAGATCTGGGGGAGGTTGATGGAACTGTGGTGTGTCTTGTTTGTGGTAATGGTTATACAACTATGTGCATTTGTCAAAATGCATAGAACTGTACACTGTAAAGAGTGAATTTTACTGTTTGTAAATTAATATAAAAATCCATCTACATCTCTGATTTTTTTCACTTGTACCATCTCTCAGTCATTTCTGTGCATACTAGCTTTTTAAATTCCTCCCTGGTTAATATAAAAATCCATTTACATTGTTGATTTTTTTCACTTGTATCATCTCAGTCATTTGTGTGCATACTAGTTTTTATTTTTTGATTTTTTGGCTGTGTTGGGTCTTCATTGCTGCATGTAGGCTTTTTCTAGTTGCAGCGAGAGGGGGGCTACTCTTCGTTGAGGTGTGCAGGCTTCTTATTGTGGTGGCTTCTCTTGTTGCAGAGCACGGGCTCTAGGCATGCAGGCTTCAGTAGTTGCAGCATGTGGGCTCACTAGTTGCGGCACATGGGCCCTAGAGCACACGGGCTTCAATAGTTGTGGCATGCGTGGGCTCAGTAGTTGTGGCGCACAGACTTAGTTGCTCTGTGGCATGTGGGATCTTCCCAGTCCAGGGCTCCAACCCACGTCCCCTGCATTGGCAGGCGGATTCTTAACCACTGCGCCACCAGGGAAGTCCCCCATAATAGTTTTTTAAATTCCACCCTGGTGATTCAGAAAGTAGCTTTGCAAGGGGCATCTCTACACTTTTCAGTTTACAAATTGCTTTGCAGTTATATAAGCAAAAAGTTAACTAAATGCCATTTGGGTGCCCAAGATTTAGCTACATATGGTAACTCATACTAAAAGTGTAAAGTTTTAACTATTATTTAATTAAATGACATTATAAACTGTAAAGTAATACTTACTGATGGTCATAATTGTACTTTCCCCACAATGGTTCTGAAAGCATTATGTGGTGCTTACTTTTCACTAGTTAGAGCAACGGATGCAGCAGAGAATACAGAGAGGGATCCAGCTGGTAACTTCTACTCTCAGGAAACAAGGAGGAAGTGAATAATCTGAAGGATTGGTGGGAGAAGAGACTGTCTTGATATTCACCAGAGTCCTACTAGCAGGGTCCATGGTCACACTCACTTTTTCTTCCTGTACTACACCCAATCACTTATGGTGACATACACAGAGAGCAGAATAGTATGGATAAAAAATTTCTATGGAGCATACAATACTGTCACTCCAACCAGTGATGACCTCTCTTTCCTTGATGTCATTGCACATTGGAAGGTTGAACTTGATAGGTTTTATTTCCCATCACATCCTGTAATGAAAGGCAGTAAAAAGAAGAAGCAGGAGGAGGGGGAAGAGGAAGAGAGGGAGGGGAGTAGGAGAAAAATTAGGATTTAACAAGGAAAAGCATCAATGCCAAAGGGCTGGTGAAATCTACAGGGAAGTAACAGGGTGTTATGGCAGAGCATAGATGTTGAGGTCAGATGTATTTAGGTTCATACCTCAGCCTGCCACTTATAATCTATTTAGGCAAGTTGGTTAACCTCTATGTGCCTCAGTTTCCTTGCTTTTAAGTTGGAAATATAGTACCCAGCATAACAAATTATTGTGAGAATTAATGAGATCATGTAAGGGGGCTGAGTTTAGCTTTTGGTACAGTGAGGATACTCAACAAGTGATACTTGTTACTATTAATGTTATGATTATACCTTTATAAATCAGCATGGAAAAACTAAATTGATCATATTTAAGTTGCTATTATTCCTTCTCTTCTAACACTCACTAGCTCTGTGACTTTGGGCACACGACATACTTTCTCTGATCTTAGTTTTCTCATCTATAAAATGAGGATAAGCATATTTCATAGTGGTGTTGTGAGGATCAACTAAGTTAATACTTGTAATGCTCTTAGAACAGTGGCTTGCACATAGTAAGTACACAATAAATGTCAGCTATTACTACTACTACTAATATAACTATTGTTATTGCTATTATTCTCAACCAAGGATGAACACATACTAATTGAGCACTATTATGAGTCCAACAGTGTTGGTAAAAGATTTGTGAGCAATACTGAATATTAAACTGTGTAGTATTGAGGCTAAGTTTCTAGCACTAAGTACTCAAAGTATTTGATTAATTAATGAAGGCATGCATTAGTAACCCAGAGAACAGACAGTGAATTGGTGAGGAAGAATCAGGAAAAACAATACTCATATTTTTGAGAGAATTGAATACATGAGAAGGGAAAAAGGAGAGTCTCTTAGACTGGGACAAAGGCATGAAGGCATAAGTGGAACAAAGTGCGTATGGAGAAGTGAATGTCCACCAGCAGTGGCATGCATACAAGAAACTGCAATATAGTAATACAACGGATTACTATACAGCAGAGAATATTAAATAATTGTACCTATATATCAGTGTGGATGAATCTCACAAACTATGGAGTAACATAAGCAAGTCACAAAATAAAAGCTATTATTATTCTATTTATATAAAATTCTAAGCTAGGCAAAACTAAATTACATTGTTACAGATAACATATGTAAATTATAAAGCTATTAACAATTATTATTGCAAAAGTTAAAATAGTGGTTACATCTGGGGAAAGGAAGGGAAGGTCTCATGAAGTATTAATGTTCTATCATTTCATAATGGGGGTGTGTATGAGAACTTGGGTGTTTGCTTTACAAATTTTATTTATTTATTTTTGGCTGCATTGTGTCTTCGTTGCTGCACGCGGGCATCAGTAGTTGTGGTGTGTGGGCTCAGCTGCTCTGTGGTACGTGGGATCACCCGGACCAGGGATCGAACCGGCGTCCCCCTCACCAGCAAGTGGATTCCCAGCCACTGCCACCAGGGAAGTCCCCAGGTTGTTTTTTTTTTTTAGTGTACATGTATGCTTTATATATTCTTTTTTATGGATGACATATTTCATAATAAAAAGTAAAATCACTTAAAAGTAAGAGTGAATGGGGTCCAGGAAGTTAGCAAGCTCAACCAGAGGATATTGTATGTTGTGGAGTAGCAGGAATTAAAACAAATAAGGTGATATTCAATCCATTTCTTTTTCAGTGCTAAACGGCATCCAATTGGTTACTTTTTCCTCCTATAAGCTTAAAAATCTCACCTTCCTCAATATATAAAAACAAATAATAATGAAAAACAAAAACAAAAAAAACAAACAAATAATGGAAGTCATGAAGCTGAGTCAAGGGGTCATGACGAAGGGTATTGAAACCTGGGAGAGGAATGTTACCTCTGACACCTAGCTAGCTGGGCTGGGGTATCAGGCACAAGGCAAGAGTGAGGCATTGATAGTCGGCAGTTGTCTATCGATATTCAGGGCTTCCTCATCACAATTGAGGCCCTTATTCCAGTTGACAAATGACACCCCACCAAAAGAGACGATGGAATTCATTCTGCTATCGAGGATATGGTTAAAGCAGAGTCTGGTCAGTCCTCAGTGGGAAAATGGAAGAGATCAAGTGAGGATAAACCAAAGGAATGTACTCCTACTAGGAAGATCAGAAAGAGATATAGGCTGATATATATGCAAGTTTAGACACCTGGAGTTTATCTCTTGTGCCCGAAATCTGCCCCAGACATTCCATTACTCATGGCTCTTTCTCTTTTAATCCTGCTGTCGAGGAAATAAGATGCAAGCCGAGCAGGTGGGGACTAAAATCAATAAGTTTAACATTCTATTTGAATGCTTCTATCAATAGAATTTAGCCAGCAACGAAAAGGTTTATTCTGAGCTCCTTATTATTTTTTTAAATGGCTAGCCAGCTGAGAGCTAGATAGCTGGATATTTGGAAGTATTTCTGTGTTATTTGGGTTCAATTAAAATGTCTCTGTCTCTCTCTCAGAAATTATTCTGGGAACAGGTAAATGTCCAAGGCTAAATAAGAATACTAGAATACCATAGCAGATAAATCTTGCCTTGTTATAATAATTATTTTACTGTTGTTTTTGTGTATAAAGTGGTAGACACTTTACATAATCCCTCAACAACCTTGCAAAATTGCTTTTTTTCCAGATAAGAAAACTGAGGCTCTGCAAGTTTAAATAATCTGACCAAAAACGTATAGTGAAGCTAGGGTGCCAACTCAGTACTGTCTGAACACAAAGCAAAAGCGGTAGTTAGGTAATCACTAGTTTCTTAAAAAGCAGAATACTTTAAAGGAATCTTCTCAGAGCTAGTCATAGAGGTGGGAAGATTGTTCTCAGAAAGACTGGTATATCTAGTGGAAGTCTTTCTAAACTAATGAAAGACTGGGTGGTGAGGGGACCATGTGAAGTAGAAAAGGTGTAAGTCACCTAAGGTTGTCAGTGGCTCCTCACTTCCCACTGATTGTTGTAATGTGGGATTTAGGCCTAGTATTGCTAAATTTATTATTTTTCAAAAGAGGCCAGAAATCAAACATTTAAATAAAAAAATCTCCTGATTAAAAAAAAGACTGTACTGTGTCTGAGTTTTTACAAAACTCTATAATGGCCTAACAAAGTCTGCCATCAGCCTGAATTTGCCCTGTAGGCAACTAATTTGCAACCCTAAACTTATTCCAATACTGCAAACCTGGGCTTGCAGGTGGTTTTCCTTTTAGCCTCCAGAGAATTAACTAGCTGTCTCTTCCTCAGGAAAGCCTTCCCTGGCCAGATTGGCTCTTCCAGTTGGACTTTCTCTAATTCTCTATAGATCCCCTATCCTTCCTCTCTACATACATTTTTTGGAATTACATGTTTGATGTTTTTCTTTCCTCCTAGACGGTAAGTTCATGAAGCAAGGAGCCATTTCTGTGCTGGTCATTGTCATTGGCTTCCCCAGAATCGGACTTTGGCTGACAGGAAGTTATGTGAAGGAGGTTTACTGAAGCGTGATCTAGGGAGCACCAGGTGGTTAAGGGAACCGGATTGGTCTGGGAGAGAATTAAGGTGAACAACTTAGTAGAGCTCCCACCTGGGAGATAGTTATCTATAGTATATGATAAATAATTTATATGTTATTACTTTAAAATAAAGATATGAAAAATGGGTGTTTATTTGAAATTATATTAAATTCTGTATTATTTACTTTTCTGTTATATAAATGCTATTGTTTCAACCAAAGCAATATAACTAGTTAATAGTGACAATTAGTAGTAATTAATAGTAAGACCAATTAATTGTATGTGTGAGGAACATTTAACAATATTTCGATATTTCTTCCCTCTGATGCAATGATTTAACTCTCTTAATTGGATATTAAATAATTCCAGGATATAGTAATGTGTATTTTTAAGATCCATACTAATTAAACAGATATTGCCTATATCTAATAAAAAAGTAACAATGAGATGTTTCTTTCTATCTTACGATACGGTAGAATAGTTTTACTCTTTCAGTTTCCTTTTCCAATAATACTTCTCTGAATGCCTGAAGCCTTTGCCTTAGGACATCCTTTTTTTCTTTTATGTAGTGGTAAAAGTAAATATAGTTGAATGTAAAATTCATTTTGATTTGCAGCTCTGCTCTTTCTTTTAAATCTTTTCCTTCTAATTTTATTGAGATACAATTAACATAGAGCACTGTATAAGTTTAAGGTGTACAGCATAATGGTTTGACTTATGTATGTCGTGAAATGATTATCACAGTAAGTTTAGAGAGCATCCATCTAGTCATATAGATATAAAATTAAGGAAATAGAAAAAAATTTTTTTCTTGTGATGAGAACTCAGGATTTACTCTCTTAACAACTTTCACTTATAACATTAGCAGTGGTGATTATATTTATCATGTTGTACATTATGTCCTTAGTACTTACTTATAACTGGAAGTTTGTACGTTTGCCTTCATCCAATTCTCCCTTCCACAACCTCCATAACCACAAATCTGATCTCTTTTTCTAAGAGTTTGTTTGTTTGTTTGTTTCTGAAGTATAATTGATCTACAGCTAGGCTCTACTATTAGAGGATGTTACACACCATAGTGATTCAATATTTCTATACATTTCAAAATGATCACCATGATAAGTCTAATTACCATTCAAAGATATTAAATATTATAGCTATAAGCCCACAGATTTCTGATGTCAATCCAATGTGACGACATTGATCCCAATATCTTCTCAACAAGTTGGGCATTGAATACTTGGGATTTTACTCTGTAGTAACAGCAGGTTTTTAGACTTTTAAGAATTAGTTTCTGGCTCTCCCAAAATGTCCATTCATGTTGTATCTATACACTTGTTTTGGTAGACCAGCTGCTTATCAATCAGATCCTTTGCATGTAGAAGTCAATCAGGTAGGTTATCCATAACTAAATTGTTCACCATTTTTTTTCATTTTTTAAAACTTTTTTGGGGGTTTGTTTTGTTTTTTTAATTGTTCATCATTTTTAAACAATCAAGCACATAGGATGTCATCATAAGTTAAATGTCCTTTTCAGCATTTAAGGCATAGAGGTAATTTGAACTTGTGAACTTGAAGTTGGATTCCAAATAAGGTAGTTTTAGTAAAGAAATGAGAAAGTCCTATTTAACTTGGCTACCATTTTCTGAGTTTTAAAGCAGTCTTATTTCTCCAAAAAAAAAAAGAGTCATTTTGTTTTTCACTGTATGAGTTTTGTTGAAGCCCACACATAACATTGAATGATTCATGTGCACCCAGTCCATCCTTTTCCAGTTTCCTTATGACCTCTTCAAAGATCATTGAACAATTTCAGAGAAACAGCATATACAATTCTGTTTTACTGTAATCTTTTATCCATTCTCCCTCTGGATGCATTTTCATATTAGAGAAGGACATTCTTCTTGTCTCACAGTTTGAAAATATGATTTTACAGTAAGCTAACATTTTAGCATCTTTTCTATGGCTAGTAGCAATGATACCCATCTTGTGGGCACATGTCTAAGGACACAATCTCTTTCCATTTCTATAAAGTCAATCTTATTAAGTGCTTCTGTGCATTTTAAGGAAATTGAAAAGTGACCAATGTTTTCACTATGAAAGCCTCAATATTACGGGCAAGAAAATCACACTCCTTTTTTTTCCCCAATACTGCTGTGTACAGGTGTGTAGAACATAGCAGGTAAGACCTTTCTATTTTCTTTGATAAGAAGTTTCTAGATTGGAATTTTCCAAAATTTATATTTGTATAGTACATCTGCTGAATATACAGATAGATAAGCAAAGTCCACTTCTGTTTGAACAAAATATCAACGATCTTTCGTATTTTCTGTAGTTTGATTAAAATCTTCATAGAAATCAGGAAGATGATTTGATTTTCAAATCAAAATACCTACGAGCCAGGGGGAATTTTTTTTTCTTGCCATGATTCAATTTATCACTTGTACTATAGAAAGTATGGTCATTGGTAATATCTGACATCATCGGCTCTAAGGGACCAACGCATCGGTTATCAAAATTCTCCCGTTTGTTTGGACCACAGGACTTTTTAGTTGGGACTCTAAATCAGAAGAAATAGCTTTACTCAGCATCACAGAGCAATTAAGGGACTGATAGATAATGTTTTATGTGGTGTGTCTAAATTAATTCAATGGCCACTATTTTCAACTGAGCCTTGGTGTCTTTTGGGGAATATGAAAAAACTGTTGATTGATTTAAAGTACTTGCCTGCTTCATTTCCTAACTTGTGAGATTTAATCTTCTTATGTGCTTTTACCTCCCCTTCTCCAACCCCAAGTTCTTTTTTGCATATTACACCAATATTGTACCAACGGTATTTTTTGTTTTAGTTTGGCCCTGTGTCCATTATCTAATAAAGTACTTCTAACAGTATGAAAGACCAAGCCTTGAGCTATATCTTATACGCGGGAGCTCTGACTCAACGTCTCATCTTCAACTCTTTAATGGAGTTCGTCCTAATATTTAGAAAACTTCAATTTTCCTACATGCTACAGGGATAGGAGGCTGTACTTAAAGGGAGAGGCCCTGATAGGAAATTGCAGTAAGCCCTGGAGTTTCTTAGTACAGCACAATGGAAATAAAAGCCACCTCCCTTCTGCTGGTCCATTTTCCCTTTTGGATGAGCAAATGGGAATCATCTTTAGGGCATTACGTATTCATTGAGGGGCTGTGACCTTAATCCATAAAGCCCTATGGAGTTTATGCTTTGATTACCTTAAAGCTCGCCTCCCCTTATACAGTGTCCCAGACAGTCAAAATCTCCCCACAGCGTTTCTGCTAACAGTTCACAGTTTCAGTGGACCCAAGACTGAGCCCCATCTGGTAAACAGGGCTTGGTACAGAGATTCCCTTAAAGTGATCTGACCATGCCACACAGTTTGCCTAGAAATCTTCTCCTGAATTTCCATAAAGCTAGGCCAGTTTTTAGAACTCTCCTTGAATTATTGGAGAATACAGTAATTAAAATAAACTATAATTGTGGATTCACCTCAGCAAAGTTTCCATAAAGAAACTTGGTTTCTAAATAATGGCATTTAGAGTTTTCTTGTTATTAAAAGGAGATGAATAAAGGTTAAATTTAATGGGGCGGGTATAAGGGTAAAAACATTTTTTGGAGGACCTACATGTGTCGGGAAATTGGTATGTTTTCTCATTTGACTCTCAGAACTCTATGATGTAGATGTTATTATTCTTATTTTATGAATGAGAAAACTGGCTTAGAGATGTTAAGTAACATTTCCAAAAGCATATGGGTAGTGAGTGGTGGACTTGGCATTCAAATTCAAGTGTGTGGGCTCCAGATTCTAGGTCTTTACATTCTGTTACCCAAATAATAACTCTTTCTGAACTCCCTATTTCTCACCCCAGCTCTAATTCATTTCTTCTTTATCCTCTTTACTTTTCCTATATTGTCCACCAGCCTGTTATATTTTTCATCATTTCTCCTTTTGATAGTCTCTTTAATGTCTTCTTTTTTTTTTTTTTTTTGCCGTATGCGGGCCTCTCACTGCTGTGGCCTCTCCCGTTGCGGAGCACAGGCTCCAGACGCGCAGGCTCAGCAGCCATGGCTCATGGGCCCAGCCGCTCCGTGGCATGTGGGATCCTCCCGGAACGGGGCACGAACCCGTGTCCCCTGCATCAGCAGGTGGACTCTCAACCACTGCACCACCAGGGAAACCCTAATGTCATCTTTTAATGACTATCTTTTTAGTTTCATTTCTCATCTAGAGCTTAAGCCACTGTCATCTTTCCTAGACCACTGTATTAATATACTAACTGATCTCATATTTATTCTCTCCTTTCAGAGTCTGTTCTCCATACATGATTATCTTAGAGGAAATAAGTAAATTATGCCACTCCTTTGCTCAAAATCCTGTAATGGGCTCACATCACAATTTAGAGTAAAATTCTCCCTTTTGATGGCTGAGACATTCTGTGGGGTCTGGCTTCCACTTTAACCTCTTACTGAGTCTCCTGCTCTGCTCCTCATTCCAGCCACACTGCTCTTCCTGCAGGATCTTGCACTCCAAGCTCATTCCTGCTTTTGTACTTGCTGCTCCTTTGCCTTCCCTCTGACCTTTCCCTGGCTCACTCTCTTACTTCATTTAGGTCTCTGTTCAAACATTCCCTCGAGAGAGAGGTATTCCTTGACTCTCTATTTCTAAAATAACCACCAACTAGTCCTACTCTAATGCCTTACCCTAGAATTTATCACTCACTGCCTGGAATTACATTAGTTGTGAACATAAATTTATTCTCTTTGTCTTTCTCCTGCCATTAAAATACAGGCTCCATGGCAACAGGAATCTTTTCTGTCTTGTTTAGCACTGTTTCCCAGAGCCTAGTATAGTGCCTGCTTGTAGTAGACAATCAGGAAATATTTTTTGAGTGAATATACTTTCACAAGTGCCTCAGGAATTTTCAAGGTGACCTTAGCAAATTGCTTTTCTGGCCACTAAATTATTTCTTCACTTCTTTTATTTGTTGCATTTTTTAAATTAAACGCTTACTCTAGCCCTTGATCACATACTGCCTAATGATGTATTTTGTATCATTACTTAAATAACGTCTATACAGTATTGTTATAGTTTGTGTGTTTCAATTTTTATCTTGTCTGTAAACACCATAGTAGCTTAAGGATAACTGTACTTCTCTTAGTATTTTCCAGAGCAACACAGTTATTGATACCACATAGTAGGAAATCATAGATGCTTCATTATTTGATGATTCAATTAATGACATGTTATTAAATCCCAAGACAATATTCTAACACTTTTTCAATATTATTTCTTTTATCCTTATGACAACAACCTGAAAGTAGGAATTCTTATTCTCCTCTTGCAAATAAAACCGTGGTTCAGAAAGGAGAAGTGAAATGCTTCATTAAGGTTGTACACCTAAGAAAAGATGAATTGGGTCTTAAACATAGATCCTGACTTGAAAACAAACGCTCTTTCCACTAGAGACTATAATTTTGCAGTAAATCTGTTAATATATAGATTCATTTATAAGGCACAATGACTCCCAAATCATACTGAGCTGACTTGTCTATTGTGGGTAAAGAGGAAGAGTAGAGTGTGTGGCTCTTGATTTTCACCTTTATGCCATGCGCTTACAGTGCTGTGAAAAGAACTGCAAAGGCAACTGGATCTACTCAAAAGACAGGCATTTAAAAACGCAAAACAAACGGGTATGAAGGGTAAAGTACAATTTTGATCCAATCCTCCGTATGACTTGACCCCCAAGACAAACTATGTTGCTTTCTTTTCCTTCCCATGACCATTATTCCTAATGAGGCCTGTGATGCACAGGAAAGTGTAGCTCTAATTAGAACTGGGAAACTCAATGTACAGCCTAAGGGAAAGTGAATCAATCACTAGCTAACCACATTTCAGTTCTCCACAGTTGTCCAAAGCTTGCAATATCCTTGGCATCTTTGCACGCATGACATTGTGCAAGGTGCCTAGCCAAACCAAAAATATCACTGCCTAGAGAGTACAAAAGAGGGCAGCAGCACACAGTAGGGATTTGGTGATTTGGTGAAGCTTGACATTTCATGAGATCTTCACATTTGCTGTACTTTCTTATTCAAGCTGAATTTCCTGAATGTTAACATAAATCAGTGGCTCTCATGTTTTCATACACAAGAACCACCAGTGCATCCTGTATGAAAAAGCAGATTCCAGGGTCCTCATTGCTAGGGATTCTCATTTAGTAAGCCGTGGGTGAGCTTGAGAACCTGAGTCTTAAGTACCTCCAGGTGATTCTGATAATACATTATCCACGGAGGTATATGGGTCTAGAAAAACCTTTCCCCCCACTCAGATATTTTAACTCTGGACTTGTGTTTTATGTCTCTGAATAATATATTATTTTCCACATGAGCATGGAGGACAGAGAATATTATTAAATGTGTTAATTTTAGAGACTCAAATCCAAAATGATAATCAGAGAAGAGATTGATCTTGGAATGATTTATTCAAGCCATTTTGTTTTTTGTTTTGGTCTTGTAGGGCTTTTAATGCACAGTCAATCTTTTAAATTAGACATCAGCCAAGCGTTAGCTCACAATCTATATTGCTAAGTACAAAAAGCTGGCCCAGTGTTCTGGCAAGAAGGATGAGCTGTGAACAGTGAGGCCTGACAACCAAAATGGTGTGAAGTGCTTAGATCACCTTGGGGGGAATCTTGGCACTAATGCTAATCCTTATTTCCCAGAAGGTTCCTCAAGTGTCACACAGTGGGGAAACCATTAGCTGACACACTGCGAGAGGATTTTGATTGCTGTGATATATACATGCTGCATCTTCTGGGGATTTTTGTACTGCTTTCATTACACGATTTCTCTAAATAATTATTGAAAACTTATATTAGACTCTATAAAGTTATATATATCACAGTCACAGTCCTTGCTCTATTTACCCCATAATATGGATATGGACAGATACGGATAAGAGCAGACCTGTATGTTATTAATTACGATAGAATATGAAAAGCACTACACAAATGGTATGAACAAATTGCTCAGAGTTTGGAGGCTATGAAGAATGTGGAGAGGACGACATTTGAGCTAGACTGTAGAGTATAAGTAACCTTTCACCAGGCATAGAATGGAGCAAAAGCCTTTCTAAAGAGAAGGACTGCTTTAGGATAAAATAATAGCAACTAACATTTATGGAAAACTTATTACTTGCTAGATACTGTTATGAGCACTTGTGTTTTATCTCATTTAATTCTCAAAAACCTCTATGTAATGGGCACTGCTATTATCTTCCATATGAAAATGAGGAGACCCAGCTGCGTGCATATGTTTGCAATACTCTTGGGTAGCAGGAGCGGGTCAGGCAGTGGCAAATGGTGTGGCGTGACCTGAGTCAGCAGAGGAGGACTCAAAGGTAGGCTGGGGCCAGGCGATGAAGTGCCTTTGTTAGATGCTGATGAAGTGCTTTTACTACATGGAGGGTTTTGTTTTTGCTTTTTAAATTAGTGTTTCTAATTACAAATGTGATATCTACATGTGATTTTAAAATCTACAAAGAGTGCATAATAAAAAGAATCTTTGGCACCCTAGATCTTCATTTCCACAGCCTCCCTCCTGGGAAGCAACCACTTCTTGTGTATCTTTGTGGAAATCGTTTATGTATAAACGTCTCCTTTCTTCACCCTTTTTTGCACACACAGGAGCATACCATACAGACCTTGCTTTGTATCTTGAAATTGTTCCGTATTTGGCACATTTAGATCTATCTCATTCTTTTCCACAGCTCCGTGTTTTACAATTATGTGGTTGAACCATGGTTTATTTAACCCGTCCACTAATGATAGATATTAAATATGTTGCCAGTCAATACACAATGCTGATTTGAATATTCTTGTCTTTGAAAACATGCAAGTATTACTTACAGGAGATGCTCCTCAAGGTGGAATTTCTGTGCCCCAGAAAGAAATTTAAACAGGGGAGTGGCATGAACAAGCTGGCCTTTTCTTTTTATTTATTTATTTTTTTGGCGGTACGCGGGCCTCTTACTGCTGTGGCCTCTCCCGTTGTGGAGCACAGGCTCCGGACGCGCAGGCTCAGCGGCCGTGGCTCATGGGCCCAGCCGCTCCGCGGCATGTGGGATCTTCCCGGACCGGGGCACGAACCCGTGTCCCCTGCATCGGCAGGCGGACTCTCAACCACTGCGCCACCAGGGAATCCCAAAGCTGGCCTTTTAGAGCCATCAATCTGGCTGTTGCGTGGAGGATGGATTGGAGGGACGAGCAATTAGAAGCAAAGAGATCAGGAGTCTCTTGCATTTCTTCAGAAGCGAGACAGTGAGAGTTGTGGACAGCGCTGCAAGGAGTGCTGGGAGTGAAGGACAGATTGGAGAAACAGTTAATGGATAGAGTCAACTGAGAGAAAGAGTTTGCACCCCCTTTCTGACTGCTTCTCTTTCTTCCTTTATGCCTTTCTGTTTTCCACCGAGGTCTTTGAGCAGATATCCAGAACCTGTGATCAGAAGTATTTGTGCCAACATCACGACCTTTATCTTTGAAAGTATTTTGAAATTAGTAACCACAGATAATTGAAGAAGCCAACAAGTAGTGGGAGAAGTGGGGGAGGAAACTGTTCTTAAAAATGAATTCCAAAAGGGACAGACCAGTTACCTTAGTGGTCAGATCTGCTCCCAATTCTACTAGAGGATTGCGGATGGAGCTGTGTATCTGTGCATCTTTTATTGCCATCTTTCCTTTTTTAAATTTTTAAATTTATTTTTTATTATTTTTGGCTGTGTTGGGTCTTCGTTGCTGCACGTGAGCTTTCTCTAGTTGCAGCGAGCGGGGGCTACTCTTCGTTGCGATGCGTGGGCTTCTCATTGCGGTGGCTTTTCTTGTTGTGGAGCACAGGCTCTAGGCACGTGGGCTTCAGTAGTTGTGGCATGCAGGCTCTAGAGAGCAGGCTCAGTAGTTGTGGCGCACGGGCTTAGTTGCTCCACAGCATGTGAGATCTTCCTGGACCAGGGCTCGAACCCATGTCCCCTGCATTGGCAGGTGGATTCTTAACCACGGCACCACCAGGGAAGCCCTCCTTTTTTAAAAAAATTCTTTTCTCCTACCAATAAAAGCAAGCTTGTTATCCTTTTCATTTGAGGGTAACTACTACACCCTCATTAAGCCCTGTGATTTCTTCATTCGTTGTCTAGTCATAATCTTAATTACCCCTGCTTAAAAAAGCTTAACCTACTTAAAGGAGAAATAACAAACTAATCCTAGTTTGACAACACATGTACATTGCATCTGGCATTGGAAGCAAAAGGGTTTACCCAGCATCTATCACTGTGTGGCTTCCAGGGGGAAAATGCAAAGAAGCAAAGGCTCAGCGTTATCTTCCTCTCTTCTCTCTGTCTCATGCATGGAGTCAGCTTTGGGAATGGACTCACTCACTCCAAGCCTGAGCTCCAGAGAACTCCACAGCCCATGTGCCCTAGGGCCATCCAGCTTTATATAACAGAGAAATGAAGTAGAACTCCTGGTGAGGTTGCAAATCAATTAGAATTTGAGAAACATAAAACTGAAAGCCAGAGAGGACTGGCTGCCAGTCACACAGTGTGTCCTTCTGCCACGGCATTCCTGCCCCAATGATATGGGTACCAATGTTTATTCTGTTCTGGCAGAAAAAAAAAAAAAGCCCCAACTGGTGCAGCTCACAGCACTTTGGCTCAGAAGGGACCCAGCACACTCACACACCTGTGCTGCTCATCCAGCCGTCAGGTTTTGATGATGGGAATTGCAAGACAGTAAAGACAGTGCCTGCTGTTCATTCAGGGGAAAAAGGGAAATCTGCAGCTCAGCAGTCTTCTGGGTAAATGGTGTTCACAGTTTGCTCTGGGCTTCCTGATGCTTCCATTTAAACTACTATTGTTCTGTTTTCCTGGAGGAAGAAGAAAGAAAAAGGAAAGTTTTAACTGGGATTTTTCAGGTGGTGGGGCCTATTTATTTGTTTTTAGTGGTGAAATTGACTTTATTCAGCACATTTCTTTTTATTCCTGGAGAAACAAATTCAGAGCATGTGCAGAACCAGGGAAACGGAAGAGGTGAGATGGAGTAGGTTCTCAGTTCGCTTCCTGCTTACATGCCTGGAATGTTTCTCTAAGGCAGAACTTCCTAAACAGGGTGGATTTCAGTGTTCCAAAATACTGATCCTTTCAGCTCACAGGTGGCAGGACAAGGCCTGAAAGGGCCTCCAGTGGCCTTCTCCATGTATCTCAAGTCACTTCCAAATATAGTCCTTTTGTGTGTATAGCAAGATGTGACATTTTTAGAGGCACTAAGAAACACTGTTTTAGAGCCTAACAGTCCCAAATTCTTGGAGAGAAACACAAGATGGCTATTTGACCCCATCAAGCCTCTGGTTTGCTAGGTTGTGTGGATGTGTATGTGTTTTACATATATACACATGTATGTATATATGTGTGTCTTTACATATATCTATAGAGAGAATTAGAGAGTTAATCAAGCGTGGTGGCTAATAGCATATGCTTTGGAGTCTAGAAGATTTGGTTTGAAACTCAGTTTCACCATTATCTCACTGTATGCGACCTTGAGCAGGTTATTAAACCCCTCTGAACCTTGGTTTCCTGGGGAATAAATACCTACCTTTCAGGGTCATGACCTTGAGCAAGTCACACTCTGTTCTTCAGTTTCCTCATCTGTAAACTGGGAAAATAATAGTATCTATCTCGAATTTTTGCTGTAAGAATTAATATGTTAACTCATGTCTTAGTATATGAGTTAATATGTATATAAATCAGTTAGAACATTGCCTGTTATGTGATTAACTATGAAGTTGTGAGTCTTCATTATCATTAATCATCATCATCATCTCATAAAATGTTTAGCACAATGTTTATCCTGTTTAGCACAGGATAGCTAGCATCATCATTATTATCATAGTTAGCTTTGGGGAAGAAAATGTTTTTGTTCCCACCACAGAAAACCAAAATGTGTGGAGCTCTGACAATTGCCGAGAACATAGGAGATAAGACTCTTTTCTGAGTGAGTGTAAAGGAGACGTCATCTTTGCAGCCTAGAAGATGAGCTCCAATGCAGGCCTCTTATCTAGTCAAAAGTCTCTTCTCTTTACCCCTTTCTTTCCAGCCTCCCTCCATCATATTCCCGTCTTTGTTAAAGCACTTATCCATTGATTCTGCCAAAAAGAAAAATGGGAATATTTGTGTTCTTTGGAACCCTGGCCTGTCCTTGCCATATCAAAAAGCCGGCTGCCAAGGAAGATTTGCCCTGGGGCTCCCTGGCTTCCCCTTGGCATTCCCGTTCCACTGCTCTCCATGTTGGCAGCGGAGGGAAACAATGTTCATGGGAAGGAGTGTGAAGAGTCAGCAAAAGCTGAGCTGAGCTAAAGTGTTATTAGAAACAGAAGAATAACCAACAAATTGAGCTTTCAGACAGGAAAATAGAGGCAACCAAGACCAAGTCCAGGTGGGCACCCCACGGGCCCAGGAGTCTTGGGGCAGATATATTGTGCAGGGGTGTGGCATGGCAAAATGACCCCCTGTGGACTTCTTGTTGCTCCCTGTCATTCCATCTCGGGGTCAATCTACACCATCTCTAGGAATCCAAGCAGAGAGCAGCCCCTAGAAGAGGAACAAAGCAGGAATCGCTTCCCTGGTTCACCCTCTTTTTCCGCACGCATGCTGGATTGTCAGGGAGCTGGTAGAAGAGGGCATGAGTCAGAACTTGAATACTCCAACTAGAGTTCATTCCAAAGCTCTCAGGACAGCAGCCCTGCTAAGGGGCTAGGAGAGCTGCGTGGGAGTCAGATGGACCTGTGCTGAAATCCTAACTCTTCTCTACAACTGAATGATCATACTCAAGTTATTAATTTCTCTAAGCCTTGGGACCCGCATCTGAGAGATGGAATTAAAGGCAGTTGCACACATTACATTGTGCCTGAACCAGTTAATGTATGGAAAGAACTTTCCACAGTGGGGCATCACAGGTGCTTAATAAATGGTAGCTGTTGTTATTCTATCATCATTATCATTAACATTAAAGTCATGTATAAACCGCTCTTCAATGGGTCTGTCCACTGCTACCCCTGAGACAAAATATTTTTCCTTTTTTCACTCACATCTGCTGGCAGCTTCCTGCTGGCCTTTCTTGACTCATTTTCCTCTTTGAATACTGCAACTGATGTTGCTTTAATCTGGGTTTTACTTGTATATATGTGTTTACTCTTTGAGATAGTCCTGGGACTCTGAGCTCTCCTTGAGCCACCCTGGTAAGGAGTGAGGTTGGGACAGAACCCAAGTCTCAGATCTCATCTCCTGCTCTGATCCCTCCAAAGTCTTTTCCTGCCATATCCAATCTGACTGAGGAGCCTTATAAACTGCAGATGCATTCATGGGGCACTTGCTAGGGGCAGGAGAAGGGAAATGATCCCTCCCCACAGAATGATCTCTGGGAGGGAAGGTGGAAGGGAGACTGGGTTACACAACAGGGAAAAATCTTGCTGTCAGTAGCTTCTTATTGGCAGTTATTCTGGTTTCTGGTTTTCAAACTGCTGTGCAAAGTCAGCTACTGACAGTTTGGGCTGCCGTTTGATGATGGAAGAGGTTCATAAGCCCAACTGAAGTTCTCCCAAGCCTCCTCCATGGGATTGTTTCAAAGAAAAAGAGAAAAAATGCCATTGGTATCTTCTTTCTCCGAAGCTTTGATAATCTCTCCAGTTATCATTCTGGAAAGGACTCTGATCTAGTATTTCATGAGAAAACCTAAATGAAGCATGTAAAAATAATCTTCTGTGGGGTCATAGGAGGGATGGCATTAGATGCTACAGATGGAAATGTTGGCTCAAAGGAACTGAGGTTCAGAATAAACAGGACCCCTTGGACGGTTGTAGACACAGGGTCTCCCCGCAGGTCAGAATAGGGAAAAGGTGGTTCATCCTCTTAAGTGGCATGAAAAGAGGGCCTCAGGATACTTAAAGAGAGACTCTGCAATGCCAGGATTCTAAGCCTTACAAATCTAGCAGATGTTTTTGGTAGAGAATTTGGTTGGCTTTGAAAAAGAAGTAGAGGAAGACTTTTAACTCCGCGTGAGGACTCAGTCTTTGAAGGCTGATTAAACGAATACGTGGGTAATACTGTGTGTTTCAGACATCTCCCTTTCTTCGCTTCTGAACCCATTTTCAAGTGATGTTATCCGAGAGTTTATTGAAATGGCTCAGAATATAATTATATCTGTCTTCTTGGCCCTACCTGAGGGATTTGCTCTTTTCCATCTCTTATGTCTAACGAATTCTTGTCACTAAGTTCAATTTCTGGAATTATCTAGCTGACAAAAGTCTATAAAGTTTAGTGTGTCCTGGACATATCTAGTTAAAGAATCATAACTAAATTAATATTTCCTGTGTTGCAGAGTGGAACTGAGGTCTGCATCCCCTCACTAGAGGGGGTAAAACAATAAAATGCAATGAGATGAAGTGATTCTATCCTTCCAAGGACAATTTCCTGTTCAACTTAAGCACCTTAACTTTGGTGGCTAAGCTAAGGACAATCTACTTTCTTCTTGTCCCTCCCTTAACAAGGAACTTATTAATTCATTCATTCACTCAACAAATATTTATTGAATATCTGCTGTGTGATAGGAACTCTTCCAGAAGCTGGGAATATAGTAGTGAATAAAACCAAGTTTATGCTCTCATGAAATTGTATTTTACTAGGAGACGATAGACCAATAACCTAATGACTATATTATATAATGCTGGTGGAGATAAGTGCTATGAAGAAAAACAAAGCAGGCTATCTAGCAGAAGACTTGTTTGGAAAGCAAACTATTTGGCTAGAGAGAAAGTAAAACACTAACACTTTTTTTTTGTTGTTCCTGCACAGTTTATAAGTAAAAAGTACATTTTTAAACCAAAGAATAAGCCAGGGTTAATTCTAAATGCATTTATCATGTGTCTAGTTGCTTTTGGTTTCAGATTTTTTTTTCTTTATCACCAGATATATAGCTTGAGATTTCATCTGCCTAAAGAAACATGTTATCATTAAGTTAAGTTTTGATATATGGCAGAAATAACATGACCAAAGCATTAACACTTCAGGCATCCTTCAACCTGTACAGTTTTGCCACTTGAAGGGCTCAGGACTCTCAAATGATGTTAGTGGTGCTCAGCAAAGATAAACACCTTTGTGCGAACATGGAGACGTGTACTTGTCATAAAGAGGGAACCATGTCTCAGGGTCAGGTTTGACTGCCCCGTGAACACCAGCACTTACCTCAGAGATGCGCTGGGCAGAAATAGGCTTGTGATGCTGAACCCGACACATCCAATTTATTTCTTCTTCTTTTTTTGGCTTTAAATCTGCATTTTAAAAATCGTGGTAAAAAACACAGAACATAAAAAAATTACCCTCTAATTTTTTTTTTTTTTTTTTTTTGCGGTACGCGGGCCTCTCACTGTTGTGGCCTCTCCCGTTGCGGAGCACAAGCTCCGGACGCGCTGACTCAGCGGCCATGGCCCACCGGTCCAGCCGCTCTGCGGCATGTGGGATCCTCCCGGACCAGGGCACGAACTCGTGTCCCCTGCATCGGCAGGCGGACTCCCAACCACTGCGCCACCAGGGAAGCCCACCCTCTAATTTTTAAGTGTACAGTACAGTACTGTTAACTATATACACAGTGTTGTACAGCAGCTCTCTAGAATTTTTTCACCTTGCATCACTGACTCTTTAGACCCATTGAACAGCAGCTCCCCGTTTCCCCCTCCCCTGCATTCTACTTTCTGTTTCCCTGAGTTTGGTTATGTTAGTTACCTCATGTAAGTGGAATCCTACAATATTTGTCCTTTTGCGACTGGCTTATTTCACTTAGCATAATGTTTTCAATTTTCATCCATGTCATAACGTTGGACAGGATTTCCTTCTTTTTTAAGGCTGAATAATATTTCATATATATATATATATATATGTATATGTATATATATACACACACACACATACCACATTTTCTTTATCCGTTCATTTGTCGATGGACATTTCATTTTGGATGGTGGATCCAAATTTGGGTTTGTGGATTGTGCTGCGGTGAACATGAGTAAGCAAATCTCTCTTCAAAATCCTGTTTCCAATTCTTTTGGGTACCAATTTAGGCATTCTTGAACCACTGTATGATGTGTTGACCCTGAATGAAATGCATGGATCTCTCTGTTTGTAATTTGCAGTGGTTCCTCCAGCCCCCATACACCAAGTACCAGCTGTCTCCCAGGCTCCGGAGACCCAGAGGAGAATAGTAATAAAAGCTAACACTTCTATGATGCTGGGCACTCTTTTAAGAACCTTGGGAGGTAAGTGCTATTATTGTCACTCAGGGAGAATGCTGAGGCATACAGTTAACTGGCAAAAAGAAAATGGGGCTTAGTCTCAGGCAGTTTGACCCCAGAGGCTGTGCTTGTAACCCTTACACTGAACAATCTCCTCTTTGCCTTCCAAGTGTTCAGGGTATGGCAGGACGGGGCTGACAGACAAGGAAATGACCACATTCAACAGTGCAGGAATTGCTGCTGTGTATACGCTCAAACAATTTGCTTTGGAAACATGGAGCAAAAAGCACTGAACTCTGTGAAGTTGGGCAGGATTTTTCTAGAGGCAGAGAGGTTTGTGTTAAATCCTGACAGGTGAGTGGGAGGAACAAATGAACAAAGGGGCATTTAAGGTACCTTCCAGGTAAAACAAAATCCATGTTTTTTCACACCTGTTTCGTGCATACTTGCATTCAATACCTGCTGTTCAATTTGCGTGTGCTAGACCAGACTGCAAGTATTTTGTGTATTATTAATCCCAAACCCTTGTCACTGGAGGGCAAGTATAATAATCCTCATTTTACCGGTGAAGAGACTGAAATTCAGAGAGGTGAAGTATGGTGCCCAAGAACATCCAGCCGAAGTCCAAGTCCAGTTTGTCGGACTCTCAAGCTGGTACTCCTGGCACTCTGCGAAGTATAAAGGGAAGACAGATGAGGTAGAAGTCAAGCTCTTCACCCTTGGAGACCCCTGAGGGTGCAGTTGCCCAGGCAAAGGTGTGGTGTGAGCTGGTCCAACTTGGTCCACTGACTGATAAACCTGCCTGGAGTACACAGCAGAAAAGGAAAGGTTAAGAACAAGGGCAAGGTAGCAAGCCCTTTCTTTAAAGAAAAGAAAGCGGGGCCTCCCCCCCGCCCCCCACTCCCGAGCTTAGCACTTCGGCACCGCGGTGGAGCTGGGTGTTTGGTTGCCTTGCAGCCACTGTTCTCCTCGGTCTAAGGTTGCAGTGCAAGGCTCCGTTCACCTGACACTACTGAAAAGCGGAGCGAGTGAAACAGTGGCTTATCACAAGGCACCGGAGGTCTCTGTTTCTGGCTGCGTTCTACCGTGCACTTGGCATTCTGAAAGCACTTGTAGATGGACTGCCAAAATGCCAGCTTTTTTTTTTTTTTTTTTTATAAATCCAAGGTAGGGTCAGATTTTCTCTCCATCCACCCTCCTCCCCCTCCCCCAAGGTAGTAATCGCATCATAGGGAAACCTGAGCTGCTTGTTTTTTGCCACTTGTTCCTATTTGCCTGGAAAATACATTTGCTGGAGAAGAATCCGGGAGGAGCTCGGTCTTGATTTATTGCTCTCTCCCTGTGAAATTTTTGCTTCTGAGAATTCTATTGTGTCAGAACTGGGGTGGGATTTAGGTCTTGCTCTGAAGGACCTGAGTCTTGGTAATAAGATTAATAAAGGGCATATTCTGGTCTTTCAAGCACTGTGATGTGGGAACTTATTAAGGAGAACGGAGAAGGGATGGTTTGTTAAATTGCTTTGCTGTTCCTGCGGACCTTTACATACTACCCTAATGCACACGATGGGCAGACTCAGAGGTTCGAGGCTGTCTCACAGGTCCTCCCCAGAACTCTGCAGCACGTCTCTATCTCCTCATTCTCTCCCACACATAATGCCAAGATGCCCTTGACCAAGGGGCTCAGAAGAGGAATGTGTGTGTTTTGCCTTCAATTCAAACATCCTTAGTGATATAGGTGCTCCATGAATGTGTGTTGAACGGGTGAGCTGGGATTTAGGAAAGAGTGGGCGATGGTGGAAATGGGGGCAACAGGCTGGTAGAGAGTGAGGAAGAGAATGGTAGTCCATAGTAGGAAGGAAGACAAAGCTGGTGTCCTAACCTCCTTTGCTTTCTCCACCACCAAAATCCTTTACAGTCCTGGCTTGGGAAATCCAAATATGCTCAATATGTTCACACAGAGGAGGACTTTTCTCTTTGCAAACATGCTTGGGGAGTATTTTTAGTAGAACTTAAATCTGTTTTTACTTTGGGTTCGAAGAGCAACTCACATCCAATGACATTTTCTCTTTTGTGAGACAATCATGTAGTTAAGCACTTGTCAGCAATGGCCACAGGATAGGTTTCTTTTTGTAACTGCCCCAAAGTTTGAAGGGAAAGTTTTTTGTTTTTTTTTTAAATCATTTCTCAATTCAGAAACTGTATTTTGGTAGATATGGAGGAAAGGACACTTTTGATAAATATACAAGGAGATGAAACAAGGATTACCTTGATTTTAATTATGACAATAATCCAATTGCTCTTTTTCGTGTGTGTGATTTTTAAAAACCACTTTATTGATATATAATTTACAGTCCATAAAATTTACTGTTTAAGTATACAATTCAGTGGATTTAATTTACTTATAGAGTCGTTACTATCACCATAATCTAAGTTTGTAGCATTTTCATCCCCCTAAATAGAAACTATGTACCTGGTAGCAGTTACTCTTCATTACCTCCAGCCCCCAGCCCTAGGCAACCACTATTCTATGGATTTGTCTGTACGGATTTGCCTCTTCTGGACATTTCATATAAGTGGAATCATCTAATATGTGGTCTTTCTTGTGACTTCTTTCACTTTGCATAAGGTTTTCAAGGTTCATCTGAACAATGTCTTAGCCAGTATCAGTACTTTACTCCTTTGTATGGCTGAATAATATTCTGTTGTGTGGATATACCACATTAATTAATTTTTTTACTTTTAAAAATGATGTATTTAAAATTTTTAATTTTATATTGGAGTATGGTTGATTTAAAATGTTGTGTTAGTTTCAGGTGTACAGCAAAGTGATTTAGTTATACGTATACATGTATCTATTCTTTTTCAGATTCTTTTCCCATATAGGTTATTAGAGTTCCCTGTGCTATATAGGTCCTTGTTGATTATCTGAAAATAATCCAATTGCTTTTAAATGACAAAATACAAAGTTATAAGGAGTTGGGATCATAATTTCTGAATGTGTGAGGTAATTATGTACATTCTTAGTGGAGTTAGACTTAACTCCTGAATTGTAATTTATTTGTGGTAGAGTGTCATTTTTCAACCTTTTACTAAGTTGGGGGTCAGAATAATTTGATACACAGTCGTACCTAAATACTTCCATAGAGAGGAAAAAAAGAGATTAAAATGCTGCCAGTTTACTGTGTGATATCACTTATATGTGGAATCTAAAAAATACAGCAAACTAATGAATATAACAAAAAAGAAACAGACTCACAGATGTAGGGAACAACCTAGTGGTTACCAGTGGGGAGAGGGCAGGGGAGGGGCGATATAAGGATAGGGGATTAAGAGGTACAAACTATTATGTATAAATAAGCTACAAGGATACATTGACCACACAGGGAATATAACCAATATTTTATAGTAACTATAAGAGGAGTATAACCTTTAAAAATTGTGAATCACTATACTGTACACTTGTAACATATAGTGTTGTACATCAACTATACGTCAACTAAAAAAAAGAGAGAGAAGAATCTGGAAAAGACAAAATCTGTGAGACGTTGCTCCACATTGCTTGTCGTGATGCTTGAGGCTAAAGAAGATGGCTTCTGCTTTAATACGTTGAGGCCTAGAGGAACGTAAAATGGACTCAGATTCCCGGTGGTCTTCACTAGACAGCAAAGCATGCTTGGAAGATTTCCTGGTAAGAACCTGAGACCCTGTAAGAGCTCTGAGGTCAAGGACAATGTCTCTCCTGTTCATAGGTCTATTCAGGACACCTAATAAAGACTTCTAACCCAGTAAGTACTCAATAGATAATTGCTGAGTAGGCTGAATGAAATAAAATGGAAATGGAAATCTGAGACCTTATTGGGTTAAGTGCTGATGATTCAGCAGTGAATAAAACAAAGTCCCTACCCCTATGGTGCTTCCATTCTCACACAATGGTGTTGGTGTAGAGAATTTCGTCAGAATCATTCCACAGGCAATATATATTTTTGTTGAGAAACTATTTTTCCAGAGTGAATTGTACCAAATCAGTTTGATTCCTTGATCAATTTTCTATAGAGTACAGTTAAACATTTCTAATATTTCCATTTTCATTCTTATTTTATTAACTTATTTTACTATTTTTACTGAGAGCTTTTTTCTTGTGAAAACTTTGCAGCGAAATTTGATTCCTTGGTTAGTTTTTTGTCCATTTACAGCCTACCAATTATAGCTTATTCTATTTGTAATTTTTGAACTTCCTTTTGATTCCTGTTTTTAATAAGTCTAACTTTCCCAGGTCAGATTGAAGACCTCATAATTTAGCTGTTGCCAATCTTATTTTATGTTGATTGGTTCTACCATTTGTTATAAGTGAGATAAGAGATCACTAGATTGTGTTTATATCCCCACTAATTCTTGACATAGTGCAGGATGGCTCTACTGTCTGGAATTATTCTCCCATGTTTAACACAGATCTTCTGATCACTTTGCATATTCTGTTCTCTGTGTCAGCAGAACAGAGTGTCACCATATCTGGTTTCATCTCTAACTTTATCTCCTCCCCTGACACTTTAGGCATTGTTAGTTTCAGCCAAATGGACTTCCTACTGAATGATGCTTTACATTTTTTGTTCTTTCTAGCTTGAGAGGTTTTGCTTATACAAATTTTACCAATCTCTTTAGGTCTATGAAGGATGTTTCTGAATCTTCCAATCAGAGGTAAATTTTTTTATATCTTTGATGGCACAGATATTATGTTATATTGTTATGTTATATTATATATTATGATATATAATACATATATATATATATATATATATATATATATATACCCCAAGATATATGTACATATATAATGACCTTGTCTTATTTTCCATGTTTATCTTGAAATTCCTTGAAGGTACTGTTTGTGCCTTATTTATAGTTATGTTATCTAGGGTTACTTGAAAACCAAGCTGAATCCCTTTCTGAACCCATATCACAGTAGGCTGGAGGGATGATCAGTCTCATTCTTGTTGCTTCTTCTCCCATCACAAGTCCACGCTGCTACTATTGAGACACCTTAATCGAAACTGGAATGGTCCTTTCATTTTCTGCAGCTGTGCCCCATCTGTACCATACGTGGGGGATGGGAAACTTAGGCACTGGGGGTTCCTGGGCCTAGGTTTCTTGGTAATTCATACAGACAAACCTCTGAGGCCTTGCCAACTCGCAGGAGTACTCCCCTGACATGGGCCTGGGTCCTCATTCCTCTTATTTCTGTAGAATACACATTTCTCAGTTCTACCCATTTAGGTTATTTAAGATAAGCTCTTCAGTAAGTTTTCCCAAAAGACAAAAAAAGTCATCTTCTTCAAGTGGCTTCTGCTTTCTTAGGAAAATTCTCTGCATCAAGGAGATACTAAGGGCCTGGCTACTTGCTTGGAATGGTTGGGGAAGGGAAAAACATAAAGAAGAAAAAAGTATTAATATTTTAGGGAAAAATCCTTCCACAGACAAAAAGAATGGCTCTGAGATGTGAACCTTTACACAAATAAAGGACTAATCTGAATCAGGGTTGTAGTCAGATGTTCAGCTGACTTGACACAGGAGACCAGTCAACTCTAAACCATAGGAAATATGAGGAAATAAGGACTGGCAGTTGAGCTGCTGGGGATTTGGTAACTAGCAATAGCTAGAAATGTCAACAAGAGGAGAAGCAGCATCAGGAAGGTTTGACAAAGAGCGGGGAGGGCATTGGGACTCAGGGTTAGGACACTGGTCTTCAGGAGGATCAATGGGACCCAGGCAGGACCTTAGCTCTAGAGGAATGGGCATCAGGTCAGGCAATCACAACAGGGTGTTCAATAAGGAAAAACACAATGAGGACCAAATCACCAGAAAGGGATTCAAAGGTTAACCATATCCAGAAGCAAGGCTGACTTCATGCTAGGTTGCTGAGTCATTGAGCTACTTGATTATAGTTCCAGAATTTGCCCTCTAAAAGGAGGAAGGAAGATTGGTCCTCAAGCTGGGGGTGGGGCTAAGTTCCAGCCTGCTGTAGAAATATGAGTTGCCCAAGGGATGGAGAGTGAAGGGATGGGGGAGGAATGGAGAGTGAGTCAGGCAGGCCCTTAAACTTGGGTTTCAATGCAGTGTTTGAAAGGACACTGGCATAAAAATTAGTCTTCACACACTTCTCCACACATGGGTGCTATCAACACTTAACTTTAAACATGTTGACCAAAATAAAAATGGCCTGCTTTTAAAAAAATCACGACTTATATTTCCTTCTCAAAAGCTCCGTTGCCACAATTCCAAGGTAGAGAATGTCTTATATGTTGAAAAATATAGTGACAATATTGTTTTGATAATGACTGTTAGTGAAGTCTCCAGAATGAATAGAACATTTTCTGGGAGGATTAGAGAGCATGTCATGGATGATTGCCAGTTTGTGAACCATTAGTCAGGAAACACTTGTGTTAAGGTAACTCTAAGACCTTCAGCTGGGCAACAACCATAACTGATGCAGTGAAAGCACTTGAATGTTTTTCAGTGACTTCATAAGCAAATAGATCCAATCTCTTTCCACTTTAATCTGTACCACATTCTACAAAGAAAAAAAGTTTTCTTAAACTATTAAACACATTCTTCCTCTTGCTTCAAAATTTTGGTAGATCCTTAATATGCTCCACATCAAGTCCAAAGTCTTCCTGTCAAAGATATCCACCACTTGGGCTTCCCTGGTGGCACAGTGGTTGAGAGTCCACCTGCCGATGCAGGGGACACGGGTTCGTGCCCCGGTCTGGGAAGATCCCACATGCCGCGGAGCAGCTGGGCCCGTGAGCCATGACCGCTGAGCCTGCGTGTCCAGAGCCTGTGCTCCGCAACAGGAGAGGCCACAACAATGAGAGGCCCGCGTACCGCAAAAAAAAAAAAAAAAAATCCACCACTTGAACTCACTCCACCTATTCATTGTTCTCTCATTGTTCCCAGCCATATTCTTCCCTTAATCTGTTCTCTGAATATGTCAGGCTAATCATTCAAATCTGACTTCCACTTCTGGTCATGCTGTTGATGCCACTGGAGCAAACTCCTTCTGTCTTCTTTGGGATATCCAGATCCTGCCACCTTTCCAGATCAAGCTCTTGTTTCACTTCCTCCATGAAACCATTTCCAAGAACTTTCTCCCTTCTTTCGACTCTCAGTGTTGCAGAAACAAATGGTCATCTACTTACAACAACTCTCCTTTTCTTTTTCTTTTATAGAGTCCCTATTTTGTTCTGGGCAGCTCTTTTGAAGCAAGAAGTGATAATACTCTGGCTAGTGAGACAGAAATGAATTTCTATGAATTGTTTTCCCAATATAGATATGGCATCCCCTTTTCCTCTTGAGGCTTCTTTTATTTTTTTCTAGCTTTATTGAGATAAAATGGACATGTAACATTTTGTGAGTAAGGTGTACATATACATATAAATGATTACCACCATAAGGTTACTTAACATGTCCTTCACCTCACATAGTTACCATGTTTTTAATTTTTGTGGTGAGAACAATTAAGTTCTACTCTCTTAGCAGCTTTCAAGTATACAACATAGTCAACTGTAATCATCATGCCGTACATAAAATCTCCATAACTGATTCATTTTATAAATAGAAGTTTGTTTCTTTGACTAACATCTCTTTTGTTCAACCCTCTAGCCCCTGGCAATCAGCAACTGACTCTCTGTTTCTATGAGTTCGGCTTTTTTAGATTCCATATATGTGATACTGGTATGTCTTTCTCTGACTTGGTTTACTTAGCATAATGCCCTCAAGTTTCATCTATATTGTTGCAAATGGTAAGATTTCCTTCTTTCTCATGGCTGAATAATATTCCATTGTTTATATACACCACATTTTCTTTATGCCTTCATCTGTTGATGGCTACTTAGGTTGTTTTCATGTCTTGGATATTGTGAATAATGCTGCAACGTGTATGGAGTGCAGTATCTCTTTCAGATAGTGATTTCATTTCCTTTGGTTTATACTTAGGCGTGAGATTGCTGTATCATATGGTAGTTCTATTTTTAATTGTTTGAGGAGCCTTTATACTGTTTTCCATAGTGATTGTACCAATTTACATTTCTATCAATAGTGTTCCAGTCTTTCCTTTTCTCCACATCCTTGCCAGCACTCGTTATCTCTTGTCTTTTGATACTAACCATTCTGACATGTGTGAGGTGATATCTCATTGTGGTTTTGATTTGCATTTTCCTGATGATTAGTGATGTTTAGCACCTTTCTATTGCCATCTTTATGTCTTCCTTGGAAAAATGTCTGTGCAGGTCCTTTGCACACTTTTTAATCAAATTATTTGGTGTTTTTGCTATTGAGTTGTGTAAGTTCCTTCTATATTTTGAATAATAAGCCCTTAACTATATGGTTTGTGATATTTTCTTTCATTCCACAGGTTGCCCTTTCATTTTGTTGATTGTTTTTTTTGCTATGCAGAAACTTTTTAGTTTAGTGTAGTCCCACTTGTTTATTTTTGCTTTTGTTGCTTCTGCTTTTGGTGTCATATCAAACAAATCATTACCAAGATTGATGTGAAGGAGGTTTTCCCTATGTTTTCTTCTAGGAATTTTATGGTTTCAGTCTTACATTTAGGTCTTTAGTCTATTTTGAGTTAATTTCTGTGAGTGATATAAGATAGGGGTCCAATTTCATTACTTTGCATGTGAATATCCAGTTTTCCTAGCATCATTTATTGAAGAAACTATTTTTCCCCCATTGAATATTCTTGGCTCCTTTTTCAAATATTAGTTGACTGTATATGAATGGGTTTATTTCTGGGGTCTTCATTCTGTTTCATTGTGCTATGTGTCTGTTTTTATGCCAGGACCATACTGCTTTGGTTACTATAGCTTTATAGTATAGTTTGAAATCAGGACATGTAATGCCTGCAGCTTTGTTCTTTTTTCCTCAAGATTGCTTTGGCTATTTAGGGTCTTTTCCACACAAATTTTAGGAAAATGCTATTGGAATTTTGAGAGAGATTGCATTGAATCTATAGATGGATTGGGGCAGCATGGACTTTTTAACAGTATTAGTGGCTTTTTTGTGCCATAAACACGAAAAAATCTTTCCATTTATTTGTTTCTTCTTCAATTTCTTTCATCATTGTTTTATAGTTTTTGGTATACAGCTCTTTCACCTCCTTGGTTAAATTTATTTCTATTTTATTGTTTTTGATGCTTATTATAAATGGAATTTAAAAAAAATTTCTTTTCAGATAGTTCAATGTCAGTGTATAGAAACCCGCATGATTTTGTATCCTGCAACTTTACTGAAATTATTTATTAGTTTTAACAGTGTTTTTCAGCTTTATTGAGGTATAATTGACAAATAAAATTATAAGATATTTAAAGTGTACATTGTGTTGATTCAATATATATATGCATTGTGAAAGGATTCCTCCAATCTAGTTAAACACACAATCACCTCACATATTTATCTCATTCTTCCTCTTCTCCTTCTTCTTCCTCTTCTTCTTCTTCTTTTTTTAAACATCTTTATTAGAGTATAATTGCTTTACAATGGTGTGTTAGTTTCTGCTGTATAACAAAGTGAATCAGCTATACATATATCCCCATATCTCCTCCCTCTTGTGTCTCCCTCCAACCCTCCCTATCCCACCCCTCTATGTGGACACAAAGCACCGAGATGATCTCCCTGTGAGATGCAGCTGCTTCCCAATAGCTATCTATTTTACATTTGGTAGTGTATATATGTCCATGCCACTCTCTCACTTCATCCCAGCTTACCCTTCCCCCTCCCTGTGTCCTCAAGTCCATTCTCTACGTCTGTATCTTTATTCCTGTCCTGCCCTTAGGTTCTTCAGAACCTTTTTTTTTTTTTTAAATTCCATATATATGCATTAGCATATGGTATTTGTTTTTCTCTTCCTGACTTACTTCACTCTGTATGACAGACTCTAGGTCCATCCACCTCACTACAAATACCTCAATTTCGTTTCCTTCTATGGCTGAAAAATATTCCATTGTATATATGTGCCACATCTTCTTTATCCATTCATCGGTCAATGGACACTTAGGTTGCTTCCATGTCCTGACTATTGTAAATAGAGCTGCAATGAACATTTTGGTACAAGACTCTTTCTGAATTATGGTTTTCTCAGGGTATATGCCCAGTAGTGGGATTGCTGGGTCATATGGTACTTCTATTTTTAGTTTTTTAAGGAACCTCTATACTGTTTTCCATAGTGGCTGTATCAATTTACATTCCCACCAACAGTGCAAGAGAGTTCCCTTTCCTTCACACCCTTTCCAGCATTTATTGTTTCTAGATTTTTTGATGATGGCCATTCTGACCAGTGTGAGGTGGTACCTCACTGTAGTTTTGATTTGCATTTCTCTAATGATTAGTGATGTTGAGCATCCTTTCATGTGTTTGTTGGCAATCTGTATATATTCTTTGGAGAAATGTCTATTTACGTTTTCTGCCCATTTTTGTATTCTGAACAGCAAAGCACTTGAATTATTACATTCTTTTTTTGACAACCAAAAGTTTCCCCCGAAGGGGAGTGCACCGTTCCTGGAAGTACTGCAATACCAGGTCGATGCGTGGAGTGGACGGAGCAAGCTCCTATTCCATCTCCTAATTCCAAAAATCCATTTAATATATTGTCCTCGGATAGAGGACGTATCAGATATTAAACTGATAAGAACAGATACTACACTTGATCTTAGCCAAAAGGCCGAGAAGCGATTTCTGCCCATTTTTGTATTGGGTTATTTGTTTTTTTGATATTGAGCTACATGAGCTGCTTGTATATTTTGGAGATTAATCCTTTGTCAGTTGCTTCATTTGCAAATAGTTTCTCCCATTCTGAGGGTTGTCTTTTGGTCTTGTTTATGTTTCCCTTTGCTGTGCGAAAGCTTTTAAGTTTCATTAGGTCCCATATGTTTATTTTTGTTCCTATTTCAATTTCTCTAGGAGGTGGGTCAAAAAGGATCTTGCTGTGATTTATTTAATAGAGTGTTCTGCCTATGTTTTCCTCTAAGAGTTGTATAGTGTCTGGCCTTACATTTAGTTCTTTAATCCATTTTGAGTTTATTTTTGTGTATGGTGTTAGGGAATGTTCTAATTTCATTCTTTTACATGTAGCTGTCCAGTTTTCCCAGCACCACTTGTTGCAGAGGCTGTCTTTTCTCTATTGTATATTCTTGCCTCCTTTATCAAAAATAAGGTGACCATATGTGCGTGCGTTTATCTATGGGCTTTCTATCCTGTTCCATTGATCTATATTTCTGTTTTTGTGCCAGTACCATATTGTCTTGATTACTGTAGCTTTGTAGTATAGTCTGAAGTCCAGGAGACTGATTCCTCCAGCTCCGTCTTTCTTTCTCAAGATTGCTTTGGCTATGCGGGGTCTTTTGTGTTTCCATACAAATTGTGAAATTTTTTGTTCTAGTTCTGTGAAAAATACCATTAGTAATTTGATAGGGATTGCATTGAATCTCTACATTGCTTTGGTAGTATACTCATTTTCACAATGTTGATTCTTCCAATCCAAGAACGTGGTATATCTCTCCATCTGTTGGTATCATCTTTAATTTCTTTCATCAGTGTCTTATAGTTTTCTGCATACAGGTCTTTTGTTTCCTTAGGTAGGTTTATTCCTAGGTATTTCATTCTTTTTGTTGCAATGGTAAATGGGAGTGTTTCCTTAATTTTGCTTTCAGATTTTTCATCAGTGTATAGGAATGCAAGAGATTTCTGTGCGTTAATTTTGTATCCTGCAACTTTATCAAATTCATTGATTAGCTCTGGTAGTTTTCTGGTAGCATCTTTAGGATTCTCTATGTATAGTATCATATCATCTGCAACAGTGACAGTTTTACTTCTTTTCCAATTTGGATTCCTTTTATTTCTTTTTCTTCTCTGATTGCTGTGGCTAAAACTTCCAAAACTATGTTGAATAATGATGGTGAGAGTGGACAACCTTGTCTTGTTACAGATCTTAGAGGATATGGTTTCAGTTTTTCACCATTGAGAATGATGTTGGCTGTGGGTATGTCATTTATGGTCTTTATTATGTGGAGGTAACTTCCCTCTATACCTACTTTCTGGAGGGTTTTTATCATAAATCGGTGTTGAATTTTGTTGAAAGTTTTTCTGCATCTATTGAGGTGATCATATAGTTTTTCTCCTTCAATTTGTTAATATGGTTTAACACATTGATTGATTTGCATACACTGAAGAATCATTGCATTCTGGGAAAAGCCCCACTTGATCATGGTGTATGATCCTTTTAATGTGCTGTGGGATTCTGTTTGCTAGTATTTTGTTGAGGATTTTTGCATCTACGTTCATCAGTGATATTGGCCGTAATTTACTTTCTCTGTGACATCTTTGTCTGGTTTTGGTATCAGGGTGATGTTGGCCTCATAGAATGAGTTTGGGAGTGCTCCTCCCTCTGCTATATTTTTGAAGAGTTTGAGAAGGGTAGGCGTTAGCTCTTCTCTAAATGTTTGGTAGAATTTGCCTGTGAAGCTATCTGGTCCTGAGCTTTTTTTTGTTGGAAGAATTTTAATCACAGTCTCAATTTCAGTGCTTGTGATTGGTGTATTTATATTTTCTATTTCTTAATTGTTCAGTCTTGGAAGGTTGTACTTTACGAAGAATTTGTCCATTTCTTCCAGGCTGTCCATTTTATTGACATATATTTGCTTGTAGTAATCTCTCATGATCCTTGGTATTTCTGCAGTGTCAGTTGTTACTTCTCCTTTTTCATTTCTAATTCTGTTGATTTGAGTCTTCTCCTTTTTTCTCTTGATGAGTATGACTAATGGTTTATCAATTTTGTTTATCTTCTCAAAGGACCAGCTTTTAGTTTTATTGATCTTTGCTATTGTTTCCTTCATTTCTTTTTCATTTATTTCTGATCTGATCTTTATGATTTCTTTCCTTCTGCTAATTTTGGGGGTGTTTTGTTTTCTTTCTCTAATTGTTTTTGGTGTAAGGTTAGGTTGTTTATTTGAGATGTTTCTTGAGGTATGATGGTATTGCTATAAACTTCTCACTTAAACCTGCTTTTGCTGCATCCCATAGGTTTTGGGTCATCGTGTTTTCATTGTCGTTTGTTTCTAGGTATTTTTAAATTTCCTCTTTGATTTCTTCAGTGATCTCTTGGTTATTTAGTAGTGTATTGTTTAGCCTCCATGAGTTTGTATTTTTTCCAGATTCTTTCCTGTAATTGATATCTAGTTTCATAGTGTTGTGGTTGGTAAAGATACTTGATACAATTTCAATTTTCTTAAATTTACCAAGGTTTGATTTGTGACCTAAGATATGATCTATCCTGGAGAATGTTCCATGAGCAGTTGAGAAGAAAGTGTATTTTGTTGTTTTTGGATGGAATGTCCTATAAATATCAATTAAGACAATCTGGTCTACTGTGTCGTTTAAAGCTTGTGTTTCCTTATTTATTTTCTGTTTGGATGAGCTGTCCATTCGTGAAAGTGGGGTGTTAAAGTCCCCTACTATTATTGTGTTACTGTCAATTTCCCCTTTTATGGCTTTTAGCATTTGCCTTATGTATTGAGGCGCTCCTCTGTTGGGTGCATAAATATATATAATTGTTACATCTTCTTGGATTGATCCCTTTATCATTATGTAGTCTCCTTCTTTGTCTCTTGTAATAGTCTTTATTTTAAAGTCTATTTTGTCTGATATGAGAATTGCTACTCCAGCTTTCTTTTAATTTCCATTTGCATGGAATATCTTTTTCAATCCCCTCACTTTCAGTCTGTATGTGTCCCTAAGTCTGAAGTGGGTCTCTTGTAGACAGCATATATACAGGTCTTGTTTTTGTATCCATTCAGCCAGTCTATATCTTTTGGTTGGAGCATTTAATCCAATTACATTTAAGGTAGTTATCGCTTATGTATGTTCCTATTACCATTTTCTTAACTGTTTTACGTTTGTTATTGTAGGTGTTTTCCTTCTCTTGTGTTTCCTGCCTAGAGAAGTTCCTTTAGCATTTGTTGTAAAGCTTGTTTGGTGGTGCTGAATTCTCTTAGCTTTTGGTTGTCTGTAAGGGTTTTCATTTCTCTGTCAAATCTGAATGAGAAGCTTGCTGGGTAGAGTAATCTTGGTTGTAGGTTTTTCCCTTTCATCACTTTAAATATGTCCTGCCACTCCCTTCTGGCTTGCAGAGTTTCTGCTGAAAGATCAGCTGTTAACCTTATGGGGATTCCCTTGTATATTTTTTGTAGAATTTCCCTTGCTGCTTTTAATATTTTTTCTTTGTATTTAATTTTTGATAGTTTGATTAATGTGTGTCTGGGCATGTTTTTCCTTGGATTTATCCTGTATGGGACTCTCTGCACTTCCTGGACTTGATTGACTATTTCCTTTCCCATGTTAGGGAAGTTTTCAACTATAAACTCTTTAAATATTTTCTCAGTCCCTTTGTATTTCTCTTCTTCTTCTGGGACCCCTTTAATTTTTTTTTTTTTTTTTTTTTTTTTTTTTTTTTTTTGTGGTATCCTGGCCTCTCCCGTTGCAGAGCACAGGCTCTGGACGTGCAGGCTCGGTCGCCATGGCTCATGGGCCCAGCCGCTCCGCGGCATGTGGGATCTTCCTGGACCGGGGCATGAACCCGTGTCCCCTGCATCGGCAGGTGGACTCTCAACCACTGCGACACCAGGGAAGCCCTGGGACCCCTATAATTTGAATTTTGTTGTATTTCATGTTGTCCCAGAGATCTCTGAGACTGTACTCAATTCTTTTCATTCTTTTTTCTTTATTCTGCTCTGTGGTAGTTATTTCCACTATTTTTTTTTTTTTTTTTTGCCATAGGCGGGCCTCTCACTGTTGTGGCCCCTCCCGTTGCAGAGCACAGGCTCCGGCCGTGCAGGCTCAGTGGCCATGGCTCACAGGCCTAGCCGCTCCGCAGCATGTGGGACCTTCCCAGACCAGGGCACGAACCTGTGTCCCCTGCATCGGCAGGCGGACTCTCAACCACTGCGCCACCAGGGAAGCCCCTATTTCCACTATTTTATCTTCCAGGTCACTTACCCGTTTTTCTCTCTCAGTTATTCTACTCTTGATTCCTTCTAGGGAATTTTAAATTTCATTTATTGTGTTGTTCATCATTGTTTGTTTGCTCTTTAGTTCTTCTAGTCCTTGTTAAACGTTTCTTGTATTTTCTCCATTCTATTTCCAAGATTTTGGATCATCTTTAGTATCATTACTTTGAATTCTTTTTTAGGTAGACTGCTTATTTCCTCTTCATTTGTTTGGTCTGGTGGGTTTTTATCTGGCTCCTTCATCTGCTGTGTGTTTCTCTGTCATCTCATTTTTTTTTTAAATAAATTTATTTATTTATTTTTGGCTGTGTTGGGTCTTCGGTTCTGTGCGAGGGCTTTCTCCAGTTGCAGTGAGTGGAGGCCACTCTTCATCACGGTGTGCGGGCCTCTCACTGTCATGGCCTCTCCCGTTGTGGAGCACCGGCTCCAGACGCAGAGGCTCAGTAGTTGTGGCTCACGGGCTTAGTTGCTCCGTGCCATGTGGGATCTTCCCAGACCAGGGCTCGAACCCGTGTCCCCTGCATTGGCAGGCAGATTCTTAACCACTGCGCCACCAGGGAAGCCCTCTCTGTCATCTCATTTTGCTTAACTTACTTTATTTGGGGTCTCCTTTTCACCGGCTGCAGATTCGTCTTTCCTGTTGTTTTTGTTTCTGCCCCCAGTGGCTAAGGTTGGTTTAGTGAGTTGTGTAGGCTTCCTGGTGGAGGGGACTGGTGCCTGTGTTCTGGTGGATGAGGCTGGATCTTGTCTTGTTGGTGTGCAGCACCACATCCGGTGGTGTGTTTTGGGGTGTCTGTGACCTTATTCTGATTTTAGGTAGCCTCTCCGCTAATGAGTGGGGTTGTGTTCCCGTCTTGCTAGTTGTTTGGCATAGGGTGTCTAGCACTGTAGCTTGCTCATCATTGAGTGGAGCTGGGTATTAGCGTTGAGATGGAAATCTCTGGGGAAATTTCGCCGTTTTATATTACGTGGAGCCAGGAGGTTTCTGCCGGACCAATGTCCTGAACTGGGCTTTCCCACCTCAGAGGCACAGGCCTGACACCCGGCTGGAGCACCAAGACCCTGTCAGCCACACACCATGTGTTCTTTTAAGAGCACTCTTAAGTAACAACCTGATTGTGTGCAGTACAACTTTACTTTTGAATTGAGAGTTGCGGTGGATGTGATTTTTGCCTTCTCCACATGGTTGAAGGTTACAATTTTTGGTTTTGGAAACCCCACCACCTCCTTGTTTCTATTACTATTTTTGCAAGAAAAGTGTAAGGAGTGTTGGAGTGGAGGTGGGATTTGTGATCAGGAAAGCCCTGCATGCCCCCCTTCTCCATCTTCCGCCTTTCTCTCTCTAATTAGTTCCTATCCAGCAGCAGATTGAAGCAGGAGATGGTCCTTCTCAATGTTTGTTCAGCAGCTTCACTTCTAGGTGAAGTCTTCATGAACCAATTCCCTTCTTCTTCTCCCCTCCCCCCTCCCCCTCCTCCCCTCCTCCCCTCCCCCTCCTCCCCCTCCCCTCCTCCCCTCCCCTCCTCCCCTCCCCCTCCCCCTCCCCCTCCTCCCCTCCCCTCCCCCTCCTCCCCTCCCCCTCCCCCTCCTCCCCTCCCCCTCCTCCTCCTTCCTCCTCCTCCTTCCTCCTCCTCCTTCTTCCTCCTCCTTCTTCCTCATCCTCCTTCCTCCTCCTCTTCTTCTTCTTCCTCTTCTCATTATTGGTGTGAACATTTAAGTTCTACTCCTTTAGCAAATTTCAATTATACAATAGTGTTATCAACCTTAGTCATCCTGTTATACATTAGATCCTCAGACCTTATTCCTCTTATAGCTGAAAGTTAATAGCCTTTTGCCAACCCTTCCCTATTTTCTTTATGTCCCAGCCCCTGGCTACCACTTTTCTACTCTCTCTAATAATTTTTTTGTGGGGGGAAGGTAAAGTCTTTAGGATTTTCTGCATATAAGATCATGTCATATGCAAACAGGGAAATTTTTACCTCTTTCTCTCTGATTTAGATGCCACTTTGTTTTTCTTGCCTACTTGCTCTGTCTGAAACTTCCAGTACCATGTTGAATAGCAGCAATGAGAGGGGGTACCCTGGTGTTGTTTCTGATCTTAGAGAAAAAGCTTTCAGTCTTTCACTGTTGAGTCTGATGTTAACTGTGCTTGTTACAGATGGCCTTTATTACATTATTTTTATACCCAGGTGTTGAGAATTCTTATCATGAAAGAATGTTGAATTTTGTCAAGTGCTTTTTCTGCATCTATTGATAAAATTGTATGATTTTTATCTCTTTCATCTTCTTCCTAGAACCTGGACTCTAAGTTGCAGGTGGAGAAGTCATCTTGTGTTTATAAAATGACCAAAGGAATAAAAAAGAAATGCTAAAGATGGCAGAACATAAAGAGAGTAGACTGGGATTTTAGTAATATCATGGGTTTACTGCACCAGCCCTGCACTGCCTATCTATAGCCATCTTTTTTTTTTGTATGACAAAATAATCCCTCTTTTGGATAATTCACAATAGGTTAGTGGGTGAAATGTACAGCTATTGGAACACCTATATAGTACCCCCATGTACTATATACACATACATATACATATATATACTATATACTATATACATGTCAATGTCATACCATAAATCAGTTATTTATTTTCTTACCTCTTTATCTTTGCTAATTTTTTCTCTCCAATTAGATGATTATCTCCTTGTCGGTGGGTATGATCTTATATGCCTTTATCAATATTTTATCATTATTCTTAGACACTGTTAGAGGCATCTAAGTAATTGAGTGCAACTAACATGCAGTTACATCAATCAGCCAGTAACTATGCAATAATATAAACTATGCATCCAGAATAATAGAGATCATGCAAGCTGGGGGAGTTTGTATTTTGGAGTAGTTTTATTTTGATACTAGAAGTCAGATCGTTGCATATGGGTTTTTAATGTACTTGTTTTAAAATGGTCGTTGAGTCTTTTCATACATTAGATTGTTATATTTCAGTATTTAATTTCATTATATTTTGCATTAAAGGAGTGCTTGTAATTTCAGCAGCCAGTGTTAAAAACAGAATAATTAGATGATATAGTCAGGCAACCTTATAAAACCTATTTAAACTATATCTTAATGTAGTTCTTATTATGGGATAAATCATATAATACTATGAAGATATTCTTGCATTTCCAATGCAAATTTGAAAGAAATATTCTTTCATTAGCTGTGTAAGAAGCCATTCCTGCAATTCAGGAAGTCAAGAAACTGAAAGCCTGGGCATTGGATGAATTATCTATATAGAGTTAAGTTCACCAAGATGATAAGAGTAAATGATAGAGAGCGAAAGAGTGAGCCAGGTACTAAAGTGACTGATGAATGAAGAAGATTGATCAAGAGGTAAAAAACAGCAAAATGAAAGTCAGCTAGGGATATTGTCAAATGATTATGTATTGGTATCAAGTATTATTATTAAAAGCATTATTTTATTAAAGTTTTGATTTTTCTTTCCAATAATTATTTATGAAAGTAATTTTAAGTTTCTAAATTAATGGTTTTCTTTTATTTGTTCTTTATTTTGAATTTTATTATATTTTGACTATATAACATGGCCTGTTTAATTCCATTTAGTAGAACTTATTGAGGATTTCTTTGTGGCTTAATACATGGTCAATTCTTATCAGTGTTTCACTGTTGTTTTAAAAGAATATCATTCTCATTTTGAGGGGTCTAGAGTTTGATATATAGCTCTTGAGTTCATCTTACTAATTATATTATTCAGAGAGTGAGGAAATCAAACCCACAGTTTACCTCATTTTGTATTAAACTCAGAATAATATGTGTATGCTATTATATAGTTCGTTGTGTGGAAGAAAACTTGAAAATTTAAAGAATTTGAAAGATTAACCCTGTGATTCTGACTTTAAAATATTACTTGATGCTAAGTTTGTTATTTTAAGCTGAAAGTTGTTAAGAGAATTTGCTTAAATTTTAAAAGACTATTGAAATATTTTTAAATAATTTGTAATTAACTCTAAATAGTTGTGTAAAAGCTAAGGAGGATTTACCTAGTAGTGTTGTGTATGTATCTGCCCGATCAAGCACTTGAAGTTCTTCAAAAGAAAATAAAATATACTAATCTAAATGCAGTTCAAAATGCTTAAGGAAATCAATTAAGTCCATGAATTAAATGGCTTAAGTGTAATTTAGTCCATTCTACATTAGTTGGCCATACATTAATTAAAGATTTTCCTGAAAATTATTGTTCTTGTTTTACATAAAATTTACTAGATTTATAGATAACATGAAAGAATCTTTAAGTGAATTTGAATTTAAAAGCTTAAGGGAAATTTCAGCACTTTTTTTGTGTATGTCCTATTTTTTTTTCTTTTGTTTAAATTGAAGCATAGTTAATTTACAATATTACGTTAGTTTCAGGTGTACAATGTTTTTCTGGATTAAACTACATTTAAAGTTATTATAAAATAATAGATATTTCCCTGTGCTGTACAATATGTCCTTGATGCTTATTTATTTTATACATGGTAGTTTATATCTCTTAATCCCCTGCTCCTGTCTCGTTCCTCCCCCCTT
Organism: Pseudorca crassidens; assembly: GCF_039906515.1. NCBI lineage: Eukaryota > Metazoa > Chordata > Mammalia > Artiodactyla > Delphinidae > Pseudorca > Pseudorca crassidens. Next base: position 30,276,000 of record NC_090312.1, read on the forward strand.
CCTTCTCCCCACTGGTAACAACTAGTTTGTTTTCTATATCTGTGACTCTGTTCCTGTTTTGTTATACACACCCATTTGTTTTATTTTTTAGATTCCACATATAAGTGATAACACAGAGTATTCGTCTTTCTCTGACTTATTTCACTAAACATAGTGCTCTCTAGGTCCATCCACGTTGTTGCAAATGGCAGAATTTCATTCTTTATTATGGCTGAGAAGTATTCCATTGTATAGATATATACCCCATCTTCTTTATCCATTCATCTTTTGATGGGCACAGGTTGCTTCTATCTTGGCTACTGTAAATAATGCTGCTATGAACTTTGGGGTGCATATATCTTTTCAAATTAGAGTTTTCATTTTCTTTGGATGTATATACCAAGTGAAATTGCTGGATCAGTTCTATTTTTAGTTTTCTGAAGAGCCTCCAAACTGTTTTCCACAGTGGCTGCACCAACTTACAGTCCCACCAAGAGTGTACTAGGGTTCCCTATTCTCCATATCCTTGCCAACATTTGTTATCTGTAGACTTTTTGATGATAGCCATTTTGACTGGTGTGAGGTGATATCTCTTTCTGGTTTCAGTTTGCAGCCAATTTCAGTTTTAAATTGGGAAATTTATTATACTGAATACTTAAATTCCATGTAATTCTAAATAGTCTTTTCTGGGCACAAAATCCCTCCTTGAGCATCAGAAAACTCCCATTAATGAAAGCTAATATTTTTAATACGAAGTCCAGAAATGGGGGTGGGTGGATATGGCTTTATAAACAAGGAACCATAGAAGAAATCTCAGTGAAAGACTTCAGGGAAAATGACAACATGAACACAGGTGTCATAGAATCCTCCCATCCTCAACTGAATTGAACGAAAGAATGCAAACATAGAGAAGCTGTACACAACACCAGAAAGAAGACTATCTGTATCTTACAAAATTTCATGAAATTTTACTAGATCCACTTGCAAATGGGACCAAAGTTAAAGGAAGCTATCAAGGGGTCAACAACACTTCCATTTAAGAAAGTAGAATGGTTTCATGAAGCAAATGGACAGATATCCTGGAAAAATACCATCCTCTAATTTTGAGGGGCCAGAGCTGGAAGTAAAGGGCAGGGGGCCCTGGAATGGGTCAGGGGAATCTTTCATTTAAAGTCTCTTTTACCACCACAGATCAACAGAGTTTGGAAGCAGAATGGGCACCCTTGGCAGGAAGCTGATTCTCCCATCCCTGTGGGCTCCTTCAGGAAGGAGACTAGACAAGGGCTCATCATGTGGCTGAACTTGTTCCAAATAGTGCAAATCATTGGGCAAATATTAGAGGGGAGGAGTGATGTAAAATGTTGAATGGAAGGGTTTTTGGATCTGGAAAAAAATGCTTGAGTTGGGGATTGGCTCAGAATCATAGGGAAAGGGCGAAGCTCTGCTCTTGCGCTGATTTTTTTTCATGTTGATCCTAACTATCCGCACTAAAAATTAAGGCCTAAAATTTACTTTCCTACTTCCTCCTGTGCTTGCATTATGGATGTCCAGGTCCTATCTAGTTAGAGTTCTAGAGTATGGAATTATGGAATTGGGAAATGAGTGGGAGGGAACTTGGTCTACACCAGACCCTCTTCAATCTTCTGTTGACTAGAATCTCTGCTTTTCAATGTAGACCTGAGAACCTGAGAAGGTGGTGTGTGATTGGCTTCTTTGTGTGCACAATAGAGTAATGAAGCTTACTGGGTGTAAAGCACACAGCAGACACATAAACACTTCAGTATATGCACTAATTAATGCATGTGAAACTGTGGTGGGTGGGAGTAGGTAGGCAGCCGGGCCAAGGGAGATTGTGGAGAGGCCAAACAGCGCTATCACCTTGATGGCTGATGTTAATAAAAACCAATGACATTTGTCTCTTTGTACTATAAAATGGATATATGTCATTCATCCATCCTCAGTCTTACTGATGCCAGTTTACTCCCGCAGTAAATTACAAGAGAATAACCAATATTATCTTATGAATGTAATTATTACCAAATCCTACTTATTACCGGGGAAAGCAATTCATAGGCTTTTTTACCCCATGTCTTTGCCACGACCATGGCTGAAATCAGAGTGTAGTCTTATTATGAAGAATTGGTCATATACAACTGTGTTTGACATTTTTAATTGTTTTCTGGTTCTTTACTTCTTTGGCTGAAAGATCAAGTGGCAGCTAAGTGATTTATATGATGCGTAAAATCGTGACTGAGAAAAGATCTACTCAGTGTCTGCTTTAAAGTAACAGTGCGGTTTAGTGGGAGGGGCAAAAGCCCAGGGGCAGAAGGACCTGCATTTACACTCTGGCTTTGCCACTAACCAGTGTGTGATTTTACATAGGTTGTTTGATTTTTCCAAGTCTGTTTCCTCACCTGGAAATGTGGTAACTCTAACGAGTAATTGTAAGAATTAAAATTTTAAATTAGACAGCAAAAATCCTCTAACATAGTACCTGAAACATAAAAAATGTTCAATAAACACCAACTATCCCTTAAAATAGCTTATAATTTATTCCAGAGGATGTCAATAGCTCCTGTCTTTACTTATTGATTTTCAACTGTGTAGAGACCCCAAAACCCAGCTGTAAATTATGCAGAGAAAGAATAATTCCCAAACATCTGAAAAGCCTTCTATTCTAATGCCATTCCTCAGTCCTGGGTATTTGGATATCTATTTACTTTTTAGGGATTAAGGTGGGATGTCTCAAAGGGCAAATGATGCACTTTTTAAAGACAGAGATTAAGTTTTATCGCATTATTTTCTAGTGGCTAAAACTCTTGCCAGGCATTTTGCTATATTCTGTCTTTATATGAGAAATGAATATTAAAGTAAGGGGATTGGGCGTATAGAGAATAAGGGAGAAATCAGGAGGAGAAAAGTGAGAGCAACAAGAAACACTCTTTCTGTCTTAAGTTATTTTTGCACATTCACATAGGCAGAGTGTCTAAGAGTGTGGCCTGTATAACTGGCTTCTTGATATGCACAGTTTAGTAGAGTTATGGAGTTTAATGAGTGTGAAGCAGCCAGCAAACACACCCAACTCCTTCAGCGTATGCACTAATTAGCATATGTGAGAGAAGAGTCGTTGGGGTGGAAAGAGCTCTCCAAGGGAGATTGGAGCAAGACGGAGCAGCATTGTGATTTTGAGAGCTGATTTTTTTAAAAAACAGTGATAGTTTGTCTCTTTTGCATTCAACAAATTCCTATAAAAGGCTGGTAATACCCATAATAATTTAGTTTATATGTCAGACCCCGTAGGTAGTTTGTAAGCTCCTTTAAGGCAGGTTCTATGTCTTATTTCTCTCTGTACAACCATCCCCTAGTGTAGGCACTCCATAAATGTTTGATGGATAAATGAATAAATAAATGAATGAACACGAAGTTAAGTAGACTGAAGTTACTGAGCTGAATGTGTTCTGCAATCCTGAAAAGCTGACTGTAACTTCAGTAAAATATCTTAAGAGTCTACCTCTGTCCATTTACTGGTCTAGAGAAATATTGTCCCTCACTATCACAAACTGGAGAACCACAGACTTAATTTGTGAATAATGCATGTATGCCTGTATGTGTTTTAAAAATTTAAGTTAGCTACAGGTGGAAGTTGGGATATAATATATCATAAAAGTTTGGATCTGTGTGGTTTCCTTGATTGGCTCCTGACTGATGCACCATTTCTCTTGAAAAAAGAAAAGACTTGGCTTTGGTAGGTCAAATGCTTATGTGAAAAAATTTGGCCAGACCTAAGTTGTGACTAACCTCTCTGGATGGGACATGTAATTTGTAATTCACCATCATCCCTATCTACTCACTTTACTCATTTACGTTCCCTACTTGATCCAGAATAGCTGGCTGAGTTTGTGATCTCTGCACCAGATGATGGCCTGATTAAAAAAGGGGCATCCAAGGAAGAAGGGGATACCTTACTCTCTTCCAAAAATACTGTGAGGTGTTTGATTGGACCTGATGAGGATCTGTCTGGTTGGGGTTACAGGGAACGAACACCTGCAGAGCAGCTGCATTTGGGGACAAAGCTGATACAACTGTTTTTGCACTGAGAAATGGAGGGAAAAGAAATGAAAGATTCCAAATTCCATTTCATTAGGCTGCATAATGGTCCTTTGTGGTCAAGAAGACCAGTCTTTCAGCAGACAGGGGGTTGCAATGAAAGAACTTGGTTTCTGAAGGGGGAAGAGCAGAATGGAGTTGGGCTGAGATTGTGCTCAGTCTAAACTATCGCACACAACCCTCTGGTTCTTAGAAGTCAGCCAATTCAATTTACTTACATTTGGCTTCCACTTTCAAAAACGCATACATTGGATGATGCAATCGTGTTATATTAGATTCATTAATATTTTACAGTGACGCAGCAAAGAGCAGGCCAAGTACCTTAGACACATGAGATTTATGACCAGTGATTAATCTTGTAAAAATAATGAATTGCCACCGAAAAGGGGGAAAGAACAGATTCTTCCCCAAAGAATCTAACCCTCTCATCTGATGGATGGGTATTTCTTTTGAGAAAAACAAATAGAAAACATTTGGAATCTAAAAAATCTCTTTCCGAACACCAACAGTTAACATCTTCCAAAACCCACTTGGTGGGTACAGTTGGCAACACTGAATTTGCCCTCTCACCTTAAGAATATTAGCAAATTGCAATGGGTTCCCTCCAGAAGAAATGTAATATTCTCGTGCTAGGACTTTCCAGCAGGAATACAGCTTCTACAGTTGGCAGGCTCTAACTGACACTCACAAATAGGTCCAGTTTGAAAGATGAGGATTCAGGATGCAGTGAACAGCATATTTTTCTTATTACTTTTTATGTGTATCTAGCTTTTTGGAAAAAAATTTTCAAATGTCCCTGAAACTGAAACTCAAATGGCTTATAAAAACCATTCCTTTATTTTTTCTCTAATGTTACTTTTTTCCCCTGTGACTTGAAAAGAAAGGGGAAAATGAAATTAATTATGTTTTAGATTAAAAGGAAAAGTAATTTTGAGTTTTTGAGGAGGAAAGCTGTGTAGCAGGTTGGCTAAATCTATACATAGTCACATACATGCTGTATTCCTGGTAGTACTCTTACTCATTATTATCATGTTTTTAAATGAAAAACTCACCTTTTCTGAAGTGGTATTACCTATGGTTCATTGCCTTTTTTTTTGAGCTTTATATAAAAATTCAGGGGAGTCTTGCTTCACTGGTTTTTCCTGAAAGAAAACATTTCCTTTGCAGCTTGGAATTAAAAAATGCAACTATTGGAGTTGTTTTCCTTTTCCTTCCTCTAAAACCAAGAAACATATTTTTCTTTCTGCACTGAGACTATTACTGAACTATCAGATGACCAGTGAGTCCTGAAACCAAGATATTTATAGTCTGTAAATATTTTTATGGTGGTAGTGGTGAAGAAAGGGGTGGTCTTCCCTATACACACAGACTGCCTTATAATTTTTTTTCTATCATTTAAAAGTAACCGATTTTTCCTGCAATGAGAGCAAAGCAATCTAAGTTTCTGCTGGGATAATATGTGGTTATTTTCTTTTGTTGCAATCTCAGACATTGTGGATCTGTGAATTTTACAGATTATAGATTGATTTTTATGGTTCTTTTTCATAGGTATTGAGAAATAAAAAAGGTTTATAAACATAGACAAATTTATATTTCAAACATTACATTTTTTTCTGTATCAGTTTTATCTCAGAGCATGTAGTACTGGAAACAAAGTAACTCAGGAGTTTACTTTAAAAAGCTTTGGTTTGCACATCAAAGACAATTTAATGATGTATAAGTCAGCTCTGCTTTGGTAACAAATAATCCCTCAGTCTCAGTGACATAGAACAGCAAAGGTGTCTGAGGGTCAGCTGTGGCTCTGCTGCCAGTGTCGTCTTATTCTAGGATTCAGGATAAAGGAGCAGCTCTTATTTGAAACATGTCATTTTCATATCTAAAGAAAAAGGGCAAGCATCATGGCTCTTAAAGCTTCTGCTTTGGTGTGACATGGCTCACACATGCTGTTGACCACAGAAAATTGCACAGCCAAGATGGATATCAGTGGGGCAAGGAGGTGTGTTTCTCCCACAAGAAGTCACTGCATACTCCATGGCAATGGATAAGATAATTACGCTAAAGGAAAGGGGCAGCAAATCATTGAAAACCACAGTACAATCTAACAGGATAAGCAAGAGGAACTTCCATAAACCCATCATCAGTCAGTCCAGGGTGCTTCCAGTTTCCACCCTACTTCCATGATTTAAATTAGGATTCCCCCTGCTGTGAAGAATACATCCAGAGTTCCTTTGTCCTGTCGTTTAATGTGCACTCAGGATATTAAGAAATAAATTTTATTATTTGCATAAGCAGAGAAGACTCAGAAGGGTCAAAATTCTAAAAGAAAGCATTATAATGTAGCTCATAACTGGAGATGCCCAAAAGTATTGCTTAATGTTTCTAATTTCTTCTATCTTCTCTTTTTCTTTTTCTCTTTCCTTCTGTCTTCCAACCTCTCTTCTTCTCCCTTTCCCAAAGTACATAAATTTTACTTATTATATCTCTCCTGTTTTCTTAATTTCTCCTTTCTTATTTCCTTTTCTCTTTTCATTTTATCAACTCATTCCTTCAATTAATTAATATTACCTCCTAAACACATCTAGGATACCAAGATAAAACATAGTCCCTACCTCAATTTATGAAATAAGAAAGTCTTTCTAAGTCTGTCCAAGGTATTTTTTTAATATAAATTTATTTATTTATTTATTTTTGGCTGCGTTGAGTCTTCATTGCTGTACACGGGCCTTCTCTAGCTGCAGCGAGTAGAGGCTACTCTTCCTTGTGGTGCGCGGGCTTCTCATTGCAGTGGCTTCTCTTGTTGTGGAGGACGGACTCTAGGGGTGCGGGCTTCAGTAGTTGCGGCACGTGGGCTCAGTAGTTGTGGTTTGTGGGCTCTAGAGCACAGGCTCAGTAGCTGTGGTTCACGGGCTTAGTTACTCTGTGGCATGTGGGATCTTCCCTGACCAGGGATCGAACCCATGTCCCCTGCATTGGCAGGTGGATTCTTAACTACTGTGCCACCAGGGAAGTCCCTCCAAGGTACATTCTGACTCTGAAATTCTATGATTATTTCCTCCCCAGGGTATGCAGATTTGTAGGAGAGATATATAAAGCTTGCTATAATACAAAGTAAAATGTTTTAAGTGCTGAGATAAGGTAATTGATAAAGTGCTATGAAAATCAGTAGAAGGAGATTATTTTTAGGATGTGTTGGCAATAGGTAAGTCTCATTACCTAAATTTTCTAATCATTTCCTCTTTTAAAATTTTCATTCCAAGACTGACTTTCCCTCTTTCAGATATTTTATCCTTGGTAACCAGCCCAGGGCTCTGAATAATGTTCTTATATACCAGGAGTTTTGTTTGTGAGTTACAGAAACACAACTCAAACCGACTTAAGCAGAAAAATGGAATGTACTATCCTGTAAAATGGAGATGTGTCTGGCCTATACGCATAGAATCTAGATGTTTAAATGATGTCATTAAGAATCTATTCCTCTACCTTGGGTTTTCTTTTCTTGGTGTTGGCTCTGTTTATACGCAGGCTCTCTTCTCATGGTTCGAAAACAGCCAGCAGACTTCCATCCTCCCAGGTTAGCTGCCTCAGCAGTTCCAGCTCCTTCAGGAGTTCCAGCAAAAGTTTTACTTTCATTGGTCTGTCTTGGAAAACAGTGCCACTCCTGAATCGATTACAGTAACCAGGTGAATGGAATTGTTCAGTTAGTCAGTCTGGGGTCTCCGTACCACTCTTGGACCTTGGAGGAAGGTGAGTCTTCCTTATAGTGTGTGTTTCCTTATTAAGGAAAATAAGATGGCTACTTGAGAGGAAGGGAGTGAAAAATAGACATGCAAAAACAACAGATATCTGTTACGTAGTAGGGGCTTAATAAAGCATTTTGATGAAAATGATGGTATTGTTATTGACTTTATTCATTATATAGGCATGTATGTATGCAAACAGAATCCTCCAAGTTTTCTCCCGAAACTTTATTGTCCTTAGCCTTGTCTTCCTACATCATTCACGGTCAATTCTATACCCTGCAGGTATCGTCAAGCTTGTTTTTTAGTATTTCTTTAAACAAAGAAATATCAAAGCATAGTTGTTTTATAGTTTGCTTGATTACACCAATATTTGTAGTCTTTGTGGGTCCATTGTCTGTTGTTTCTTGTCCACAGTGATTTTTGTGTGTGTATGCATCTGGTTCTCTTGTATTTTGTGCTGGTTATTGTATCTAAAAAATTATTTCTAGAAATAATGTGAATTCAGGATGAATGTATTTTTTTCCCTGGACAGGTTTTAAATTTGTTCCTGCCAGCTCCTATTTAATTCCTCAACTAATGTGAACCTTGCCTTTGAATTTCTATTTCCCTTCCCACAAGACACCCTCACTTTCCTGAGAAAATGAAAATTCACGTTTTTGTGTTAGGCAAATAGCCTCAGGATGAAAGTGGTTTTGTATTCACTTACCATCCTGGGTTCTTGTTTGGCCTATTATTTCTTACTATCTTCTTAGCTCTTTGTGGCTATTAGAAAGATGTTTATTATATTCATCATTTTTAGTTGTTTTCAGCTGGAGAGTTGTTCAGATAGCCCAGCCTGCCATGCCTAGGAACTGGAAGTCTTCTTCCTGAAAACCCTGGTCAATGCTTCGTCATTCCTGATCCTTTCTTTCTGTGTCCACTCTCCCAGTTTTCTGCCCCTGTCCTTTCACTGTACTTTGCTTATGAATAGGTCTTACTGGAATGTGATAGACAAACCTATGTTTCTTTTTAAATAATTAATTAGTTAATTAAATTTTGGCTGCATTGGGTCTTCGTTGCTGCGCGCAGGTTTTCTCTAGTTGCGGTGAGCAGGGGCTACTCTTCATTGCGGTGCGTGGGTTTCTCATTGCAGTGGCTCCTCTTGTTGTGGAGCATGGGCTCTAGGTACGCGGGTTTCAGTAGTTGCAGCATGTGGGCTCAGTAGTTGTGGCTCGCGGGCTCTAGTGTGCAGGCAGGCTGAGTAGTTGTGGCACACAGGCTTAGTTGCTCCGTGTCATGTGGGATCTTCCCCGACCAGGGCTCGAACCCATGTCCCCCACACTGGCAGGTGAATTCTTAACCACTGCGCCACCAGGGAAGTCCCAAACCTATGTTTCTTGATGTGACATCATGGATCAACTTTTCATGATCTTTGGTACATATCTTTCTTTCTCTACCTTGAGATTGATGGTATGGGGCGCTTCCAGTTTCTCCAAAAAACGATCTTCTTGGTCCATTTGGACTCTGGTGTATTTCCAGGATAACCAATCTTAAATTATTTCTACCATCTTAAAGCATGATAAAAATTAGACTGTTACAGAGGCAACGGGTACCAAATATACAAATAATGTTGCATATTTAGAATTGTATTACATACATGTTTGCATACATAATATTTCCTTTACTTCCTGTCCTGCTTGGGGAACATTTACTAGCCTTTTTACTTGTTATTGTTCTTATAATCCCCTTAGATTTGAGATTTTCCCCCCAAATTTCTCCTTGGCTTTTTCATTGGTTCTTTTCCACTATACCCCTTAAATTATTATATATTTTCAAGGTTTTATCTTTGGATTTTTGCCTCCTTACCCAAGCAATCTCTTCTATTCCTACAGCTTCAATTGTACTCTATATGTACCTTATAATCAAATTTTATACCTAGCTATGGCCTCCGTAAGGTGCTCCAGTTCCACATTTTAATGATTACTGACTATCGCTACCAGGATGTTGCCCTTGTTTTAAAATTCTACATTTCCAAAATTGTATTATCTTTCTCCTCCAGACTCTTTTTCAGGATTATATTTTTTGGTAATAACATTAACATTTACCCAGTCTTCCAAAATAGAAACTTCAGCAACATCTTTGCCTCCTACCTCTCCCCATTCCCACATTTAATTGATCAAATCCTTCCTTCCCATTTCCACTAAGATTGCACTGGTTTAGTTTCATACATATGTATGTATACAGGTATATATAGTCGATACTCATGATTTGTAGATTCTGTATTTGCAAATTTGCCTACTCACGAAAATTTATTTGTAGCCTCAAAATCAGTATTCCTGGTGCTTTCTTGGTCATTTGTGGACATGCACAGAGTGGCAAAAATTTAAGTCACCTGATGTTCATATTCCCAGCTGAGGTCGAACAAGCGGCATTCTGCCTTCTTGTTTCAGCTCTCATACTGTGCACAAGTATCTTTTTGTGATCTATTTAGTGCCAGATTTTTTTTTTTTTAAAGAAGATGTTGGGGGTAGGAGTTTTTATTAATTAATTAATTTATTTTTGCTGTGTTGGGTCTTCGTTTCTGTGTGAGGGCTTTCTCTAGTTGCGGCGAGCAGGGGCCACTCTTCATCGCGGTGCGTGGGCCTATCACTATCGCGGCCTCTCTTGTTGCGGAGCACAGGCTCCAGATGCGCAGGCTCAGCAGTTGTGGCTCACGGGCCTAGTTGCTCCGCAGCATGTGGGATCTTCCCAGATCAGGGCTCGAACCCGTGTCCCCTGCATTGGCAGGCAGATTCTCAATCACTGCGCCACCAGGGAAGCCCTAGTGCCAGATTTTTCACATTTAAAAATTTTTTGTTGGTAATTTCATTGTTTAGAAAGGTCCCCACGTGTAGTGTTGAAGTGCTGTCTAGTGTCCCCCAGTACAAGAAGGCTGTGATGTGCCTTACTGAAAAAATACGTGTTAAATAAGATTCATTCAGGTGTGAGTTTATAGTGCTGTTGCTGTGAGTAGGATGTTAGTGAATTAACAATACATATTAAATATGGTGTCTTTAAAGGAAAATACACATAAAACAAGGTTATGTATTGATTGGTTGATGAAAAGTGATCAGAGACTTGCAGGAATCTTACCCGGTATTTCTCCAAGGAGCAATGGGTCAGTATTTGCTAATTCTGTGTTCATGGTGACTTTGTAGAACACAACTACCATAAATAATGAGAATAAACTGTGTGTGTGTGTATATATATATATATATATATATATATATATGTGTGTGTGTCATATATAATATAGTCACATATCATATATATATAATTGACCTCTGAACTGGCTTCCCTCCAATACATTTTCAGTACTACCAAGGTAATTATCTTCCTAAGGTAGAATTGAATATGTTACAACTCCTGCTTTAAAAAATTACTCAGTCCGTATTGAAGGTAAAATTCCTATTCATTACCATGGAAGTCCATTCACTTACAATCTGACTGCTATCAACTTTGCCAGTCTAAACCCTTATCTTCCCTCCCTTCATGCCCCACTCCATTAGCACATTGGTTTATTAGCCAGCTATTTCCCTTTATATCTTGGCTTTCCCTCTTTCTATCACTTTTGACTTAAACGCCCTTTCTTGCTTCCCTGATAAAATCCTACTTAGCCTTCAAGACCAAGCTTATGTATCATCTCTGGTGAAGCTTTTCTTGATACTCACACAACAGCAGCAATTGCTCTTTATAGGTATTTCCAATTTACATTTATCACTGTTGCAGAGGGAGTTACAAATATGGAAATAGAAAAGGCTAGAATGAACTCTGTGCTGTTGGACTGGAATGAGGGGTGTATATAAAGAACTCATGATTTTAACTCTGATGCTGAGAAGAAGTAGAAGCTATGACATACCAGTAGAATTGCATATACCAAGTACCCAGGTCTTGGCTCCTAAATATAATTCTCCACTAAAAGGAACCAGGGCTGCTTGGAGAAAAGCAGGGCTTATTCCAGGGCTGGAACAGGGAAAACACAAGATAAGTCTGGAAGTTATGGTTGCACCTAAAAGTGAAAAAGTACTTCAAGAATCTTTGAAGCACAGAACCCAGCTTAATATTCTCCACAGGCCAAATTTGGGTCAAACTGAGACTCAAAATAAAAGTAGTAACACAATATAACACACTGAGCAAACTAAGAATCTATGAGTCCATACTGATATCAGTCAATTGATCAGGGAGAAGAGAAAGCTTTTCCTTACAGTAGAATAATAAATGTAAATAATAAATAATAATAATAAATGTAGAAGAAATAATGGAGTTAGAAAATCACCATTTGACAACCATCAGAGTAATAAGTGATTTATCCTCTTTACATCACAGTAATTAATTATCAATTAATCAATCATTAATGGATGACAAAAGTAGGGGTTAAAGTTTGATGAGAAAGAGGATATTTACATAATCCAATATGTTTCCCACAAATTAATTATTAATCTCAAAAGGAAAAATAGTGACTTTACCATGTAAAATCCTGGCAGACAACATCTTAATCAAGTAGTAGGTAATAGGATAGATCAGCAGAATGTTCCTCTTGATATGATGCCCTGAGAAGGACACAGCATCAATTTTATAGTATTCTTCCCCAAAAAGGCATAACCTCAATTTAATTATGAGGAAATATTAGACAAATCCAAACTAAGGGGCATTCAACAAAATAGAATGTGTTTTTCAAAAATATCAATGACAAACAATGACAAAGAAAGACTGAGGAACAGTTCCAGGCTAAAGAGGACACTGAGGCATGACAACTAAACGCAGCATGTGATCCTGGACTCAAGCCCGGGCTGAGGAATCAGTGGCTATAAAGGGCATATTGGACAACTGAGAAAATTTGAATATAGGCTGTGAATTAGGTAACGATATTTTATCAATGTTAAATTTCCTAATTTTGCTAATGTTGAGGTTATATAAGTGGATGTTCTTGTTCTCAGGGAGTATACACTGAAGTATTTAGGACTAACAGACCATATTTAAAACTTACTCATCAATGGTTTAGAAAAAATATGTATAGCTGTAGAGATAAAGTGAATGAAAAACAAATGCAGTAAAATTTAAATTATTAATGATGTTTGGAAAAGAGTATGTGGGAGTTTTTTGAACTTGCATCAAAATAAATGTTAACATAAACACTTAGGGAAATAAAGACAATCCTGCGTATTGGCTTTTTATTGTTTATATTTTCCCAGTTAGCATATAGGCTCCATAAGGATCTTGTCTTCCTTTCTCACTGCTGTATCCTCAGCACCCATAACAGTGTCAAAATATAGGACTTCAATCATTATCTGTTGAGTGAATAAAAGAAAAACAAAGACAAGTAACAATAAAGTGGATTCCCATGCCTTTAATTTTTTTCTCTCCTGAAACCTTACTAAATCTTAAGTGAAATAAGTTTTTCAAAAGTTTTTCAAAACTTAAGTGAATAAGTTTTTCAAAAGTTTTTCAAAAGGGGAGAAAATACACAAGGGAAGGAAGAATTAAAGACAAGACAATAACTGCCGCCCCTCAACCCTCCCTCTTTGCAGAATATTGGAAAACTTTGTTCTGGGAAATCTAACCAAACCTAGTGAAAACAGTTAAATAAGTTATATTTTGATTCTTTCCAATAAATGCCTCAGTCCGTTTGCTTACGGTCTGTATTTACCATACAGTAAAGCTCAAGTTGGCAAGCATCACCCAAGTGGTAAGAATTGTTTTTCAAAGATCAGCTTGTTAGTCTGTCACTTTGAAATATAAGCAAATAGCCAAGAATTTAAAATATCAAGAAAAGCCTCAAAGATGAAAGATAAAGACCAAAACAAACAACAACTTGGAATAAACAAGACTATGAACAGTAAAGGAAATTTTAAAATCAAATAAGAGAGCTCTTGGAAATTAAAAACAAAGTGAGAAGAGCAATGGAAAACTCATTAGAAGACTCGGAGGATGAAGTTGAAGGAATATTCCAGAAAGTAGAGAAAAAATACAAAGAGATGAAAAATAGGAGAGAAAATATAGGAAAATTAGAGAGCCACTCTAGGATGTCCAATATGTGAACAATAGGTATTCCCAAAAAAGGAGGAGAGAAAAATGTGTGTGTGTGTGTGTGTGTGTGTGTGTGTGTGTGTGTGTGTGGTGGGGTGGGGAAGGGGTGGAATCATACACCAAATAATTAAAGAACATTTATAGAACTGAAAAATATGAATTTTATGGTTAAAAGAGCCATCAAACCTCTAACAATATCAATGAAAAAATATCCATGACAAAGTAGTTTCAGTGAAATTTCAGCCCTTCAATCTTCTGGGAGTGGGCTTCAGACAGGAACATGAGAAAGAATCAGTAATTAGAATGGTTTTGGCCTTCTCAAAGCAATATTGCAAAGTAAAAAGCAATGGAGTTATGTTTTCAAACTACTAAAGAAACATGATTTCAATATAAAATTTTATATTATCCAAATAGTCAGTTGCGAGAGTAGGATAGGGACATTTCTGACATGCAAAAGTCTCAAAAAAATTTTACCGCTATACAAAATTTTTCAGGAAACTCCTGGAGAATGTCCTCTACCACAATGAAAGGTTAACTAGGAAAGAGGAAGACATGGGACATAGGAAACAGAAAATCCACCAGAGGTGAAAGAAAAAGGGAATCCCCAGGATGATGGTAAAGGGACATCCCAGAATGACAACTGTGTATCAGGCACAAAGGGTAACCAGTCCAGCAGAAGTATGCCAGAGCCTTCAAGAGGAACTTGAAGAAAATGAAACTGATGATCTACTTGGTAGGAAGGAACATAAGAGGTTATTAAGATGACCCGAAGAATGTTTGGGTTCAGTTTTTTATAAGTCACAGAAAACTCTGCAGAGGAGAAAACAAGGTAATGATAATTTCAGAGAAAACAAAAAGTTGCACAGGAAAGTAACAGTAGTCCAGTTTACTACATGACTCAGCTCTGAATAACATAGTCAGACATAGCCACTCAATATTGATCTAGCCATATTTGAAGGATGGGGTTGGTGGGTGGGGGGAGGATGGTGTGTAGGAAAGAAACAGGAGGAAAAGGGAATAAGTTCTCATATTTAATAGTGGAAAAATCAATTGATAATAGTTATATCAGCCATGGTTCAGTCAGGAGAGCAGAGTCACTGGGTGTTACAGATGGAATTATTATAGGAACTAGATCTTATATGATTGTGAGAAGAGCTGAGGAAGGGAAGATCTGGAAGGAAAATTGGAGGGAAAAAGAGGAGTCACTAATATGTCTGAGAAGCCAAGTGTGACCAACCACCATAGTGTGATGGCAAAGGGGGAATTTGTGGAGAGGTCTCTGGAAATCTACTGCCTCTGCAGCTGGTCATCTAGTGGTGGGCCTGGGGGCTCTGGATAAGCAGAGCGGCATTCAGAAGAGCAGGATGTAGAGCAGAGCGAGTTTCAAGCTGGTACCTGCTGTATACCTAGGCTTCTGTCTGTCACTGCATCATATTGAAAAAGAGACCTCCAAGAAAGTCTTGAATGCTGTTTCATTTCTGTCCCCCCAAATCCCATGTAAATTCCTCTTTTATTCAGCTCCAACCTAAAAGCATTACATGCCAGAGGATTTGAGAAATACAGTTCCCAACTTAACCCAAGTGATAGTATAAACCACAACAGTCCATCTCTTGACAATCTGGCATCCAACACATACGTCTTTTAACCACATTTAACTTCCAAATAAAGATAAATACAAATTTATGCTTCTACAGTACATGGCACAGCTACCTGCACAAAAACATACAGACTGGCTTCCCGAAAGAGGATACCCAAAGTATCAGATGTCCCTTTATTAATCTTGGGATGAAATTCATTCTTTTAGCTGAGTCACTTGCTATTTCATATTCGGTAGTTTAAATACTGAGATATGAGGTTAACTATCAATACAATTTACACAACTTATGTTAAATAATAGAGGAGTAGGAGATGACAAAATATTGATATTTGTTATTTATATCAAATCAAGGAAGAAATACTTATTGCTATAGTGTGTGTTTCTGAAGCTAGTTATGTGATTGTAATTGGTACTTATAAGTTACTTTTATCTCAGACTGAAGTAGATGGACAGCCTACTAAAGTCTTGATTTGTATAACAGAAAAACTTTAGGTCTGGCTTACAGAAGTGTAACTTGAGTCACCACAATAGTCACAGCCCCTTAACCAACCCAGACTTGAGCCAGTTCACAGCCCCAGAGCTCCTTGAATGAAGACAAGGTCAGGTCTCTTGAGCAAGGACTCTCACAGTAAATCTTTCTCCTGATCTCCCCCCACAGGACCTGGAGCCATTTACTCAGATGACTGTGTTTTGGGGAGGGGGAAATAACTAGACTTTGGTTAATTTCTTGACACCCAAAATATCAAGAGAAGGGGTTTATGAAGACTGGGTAATTGATAGAGTTTGGGCTTGGGTTCATCTCCCAGTGGGCCTAGTGGATCTCCAAATTCATGCCATGGCTATTTCCTCAGTTCTTGAATGAACAGTTGGAGTAGACGTAATCAGCAACTAGAACCCCTATGTTGATTCTTTGACATATATATATTTGTATTATCATGTGTATAAGGTATAAATTATTATTTTTAAATTTTCTATATTCCAAAATTAAAGCAGCTTATGAAGATGCATAATAATACTGCAAAATACAACATTAAAAATAGGTGAGAAAAAATTGAGCAAGAAATGAGACTAGTACATAAAGTACCTGACCATTTTGTATACTTGCTGATGGTAAACCACAAATTTGCTCTTGAACAGTAACGCAGTTCATTATAACCATAAGTTAAAGACAAATCAGTTGCTTAGGAGAGGTGGATCTACTTGGGATATCAATACTGAAAAAGGTTCTGGGGAGGGTGTTTCCTGCTCTTAGGGATGCTTGTCCTATTGTTCATCTCAATTAGCATAACTAATTGAGTGTCCACAAACAGTGAAAAGAGACATTCTCTTCTATTAGTGAAAACTGTGTCTCATTCTTAAAATAGCTGAGAATCTTTATCTCTTGTTATTAACCAAGTGTAGTAACACTTCCTTCCAGCAACCACATTCACACAAAAAAGAATGGAAATGACACTACTTTAGTTCAAAAGAGTTCAGAATGCACAAGATTAAATAAAGGGAATAATTTTAAAGCTTCAGGTCAAATCTTGAGTTCTTTTCTTATGAGCTGGTCTGAGTTGGACTTCCTTTGAAGAGAGCCTCCTGGATCTCTTCCATGGGGATGAAGAACAAAATGAGAAATAGGCCTTATCACATCAGTCTACAGAAAGAGTTCTCAAGTGGCAGGACATAGTATTAATATTTGGAGGAGTCAAATATTTACACATTTTTCAAATGTTAAATAAGTGATTATGATGTGGCTTTTAAAAACAACAAATTAGCCTGGATAAGGACTGGTCAGTGACCTGGTTGAAGATCTTTCATATCAATTCATTTAATTATTTCATACAAAATATAATAAGTGAACATAGGTTATCACATGCAGCTAGCAAAATGGACATTCAGCTTATATTTAACAGAAAAAAAATATCAATTTTGATACAATGACAAAAATGCCATAATTTGTTTCAAAGTAAGTAACGGATAATTTCTAGACTGGAAGAATAAGTATGACACCACCAAATTTCAACAGTGAATCAGAAGATTGTGGGAAACTTTAAATCTGAGGGTATAAATCTGATAACATAAAAGATAAGAGAACTCTAAATCAATTAGCTAATAAAGATGAGAGTCAGAGCCAAAGTCAACCAAATCTGTGAACATAAATACTCAGGAAAGATTTAGAAAATGTATACTCTATTCTGTTGCAGCCACATCATACTGTCATAAAATCACTAACATCTTATGGTTTTTAATATCAAAAAAAGTATCTTAGAAAGATCCCAAATAGAAACTTAAAAAGAATGGCATGGGGAAAAACTTTTTACAAGTGTAACACAAACATAGAAACTATAAAGATAAGACTGACAAATTTAACTACATAAAATTATTTAAAAAGTTTTAGCTTAGTAATGTACATCAAAAGTAAAGTTAAGAGACAAATGATAAACCTGGAAAAATATTTGCAACTCAAATAACAAAAGATTATATATACAAAACATAAATTGCTTGGGCATATTAAAGATGCCTAATTTCATTTAAAAGAAAAGAAATAAAAATTAAAACCATTGAGATACCACTTTTTGCCTAGGAGTATCAAAGATCAAAACACATTGGCCGGTATATAGGGAGATGGGCACTTTCATACATTGTAACTGGATAGAATCTCTGTGGAAGGCAATTTTAAGGATACACATACACACACACACACACAAGTATGTCTAACTGTTTGATCCAACTTTTCTACTTTTAGGAACTTATAATACAAATTTAAAATGACCCATGAAAAGGTTAATTGAAGCATTGCTTATAACAGAAGAAGAATGTAGATAATCTGAATGTCTATCAGTAGGGACCTGGCTAAATACAACCAAACAATGAAATGATAGGTGACTGTATAAAAACAACGAGAACATTCGCTATGAACTGATACTGAATGAACTCTAAGATGCTTGAAAAAAATCGAGGTGCAAATTAGTGAATAGAGTATTCTACTAGTTGCCTAAAGGGGTGAAGAATATATATGTGTATACACATGCATTTTCTTGATAAGCACAACATATCTCTGGAAGTATACTAAAAACCTGGAAGGTTGTACGTGAATAACTGGCTGTTTCTGAGGAGGAGAACTGGCTGGCTGGTAGAGAGGCTTTTCCCTGTATGCCCTTTATTAACGATTGAATTTTAGCTGTATGAATGAATTACAAGTCAAAAAAGTAAAGTAGGCAACTTGCTTCTAATCTATAACATCATCTCCCCCCACCCCCACCCCACCGGCACTCAGTTAACCTTCTCTATCACCAGTGCATGGCATGAAGTCAACCTCGTCAGTACGCTTCTCTGTAAACAGACACCAGACACATGCCTATTTATAAAGCGAGTTTAATGAAACCACCGTCTAAACTCGGTTTGAAGAAAAAGCCCATTGAGTCTCCAAGATGGAGAAACTGTGAACTCTGAGCCTCAACAACAACGCTTTCACAGTTTAGAAATGAAAGGACACAGAAATATGGGGTTAAAGTTAATGATAGTTTAGGATCCACCAGGGATGTGTTTTTTAGTAGCAAGAACATTCCTGGGTTCTTGAAATCAGGAGAAATATTCAGTGAATGGCAAAAAAAAAAGAAGAAGAAGAAATTCTGCTTTATCAACAAACTAGCCCAAAGAGATTTCGTGTGAGATTCTAAGTACCCCAAGAACTAAGTGTGACAGATCTTTTTGAAGTTCCATGGTGTCCTTTAAAAAGCACAGACAGACCAGGAGAGAGCACAAGGAGAAAGGAATTAGGAATCTTCTTTACTTCTAGTGCCCGTTCTTGTCTTGTTAAGAGCATTAACCTATCTTCAGCAGAAGTGGTGCTGTTAAAATTCTTTTTTTGTGAAATGGATCTAGGAGCTCACTAAACTGAAAAGTATCTCTGGTTTAAAAAATGTCATCAGTGCAACCCAAATGATTAAAATTTTGGAAAGTAACCTTTGAAGAGAGATTGAAAGTGGTCTGTAAATTTAAGGATGACAGTGGCTAACTCTCATCTTTCTATATTGAAAATTCATCAACGATGAGTTTGTCCTGACACTGTTAGACTCTGTAGCAAACTTCTTGATAGAAATAGAAAATTGATTGTAAACCAGAACATGGTAGGGGTGAAAGAGATCTTGTTCTAATTTCCTAAAAATACCAACAAGGAAACAGATCCAGAGACTTGCCCAAAATGACCCAGGTGGTTAATGGTAGAGCTAGATCTACTTGGTCTTGTGCTTATTTTTGTCTTTATATATTTTAAAAGACACTGATGTCCACTAACCTTGAATGAGTCCCAAGGCTGTACAGAAAGGTAGATGGCTTATTTATAGAGGGCTTTGTTCTTTCATGGATTTAACTCCTTTAGAAGTGCAATAAATTTGGTGTGCACATGTGTGAGTGTATGGGAGAAATGGTGTTTCTGATGATTGGGGGATATGCACTGGAATATCATGTCAAATGCTGGGCCACTCCCTAAACTGAAATGTTTCCTATCACTTCCAAATTCTGTGACAAAAATCAAAGACTCTGAAAGCTAAGAAACAGATCCACTGTTGCTATTATGTGCTTTGTCAACTCTACTTGTGCCCTATGGGCCAATCTCAGGGGCTGAATTTTCTTATGTGGGAAATGGGACCAGGGACTTCAACTCAGATTGACTTGGGTGTTCTCAGACATACATAAAGTGAATAACACTAAAATTCTTAGCACATAAATACTGCTATGTAATAGTGATTCCATTAAAATAATTATGGATAGGCATTAATGGAACAATTAATAAACATGACTATTTTAATATTCTTGTTGTTTCTATATGATTGTCTCAAGTCTCCAAACTTCTGAACATCTTCTGAAACTGAAGGCATAAAGAAATTTAAATGATACAAAATGCTAGCATAATAATATGGTACCTGAGGTCATATTTGCAAACATTCCTACTGCCACGGTTAGCAGTATAAATTCTTATCTTTTGCCTAGGGGGTAAATACATTCATTCCTACAGTAATGAATTCAGGACAGAAGATTTCACCAGAATGAAATCAGATAGCGTAAGTGTATTTAGTGTAACACTTTGTTAAACAGAGTATTCCCCAAACTCAAGGCACCTAAAAGTTCAATTCAGGAGACTTTTGAGGGTGGGGGAGGGAGGAAGATTATGAATGAGAAATACTTCAGTAGAAAGTGAACTTTTCTTTGAAGAACCAAGGCCCCAGTTTCTAGCGTACTCCAAGAAAGGGATCAAAGTTTTTTGTAAGTTTTTCTGCAGGAGACACAAAGTCAAGAAGTACAACCTCTAAGGATAAGCAAAGTATTGGAATACTCTTTTTACTCCCTAAACCGAAGACGCGTTTTAGTTTCAGCCTTGCTAACATCTTCCTGTAAAACAAAGCCAAGACGTAAAACTTAAGAGTGGCAGAGGTGTGGCATCTTTCGGGGTGCGGCTCAAGTTTAAACGCCACTTTGGAAGCAGCCCTCCCGGCCGGGAGCTCGGAAAGGAAGGTTTAGGAGAAGCCATCAGTCAGTCAGATCTTCCTGCTGGAAGGTCGGCGCTGAGGTTGGAGTCGACCCCGGAGCAGCGGAGAAGACGCCTTGGGGGTGAAGACAGCTGGGCCGTCAGGCCAGCACAGTCAGGGGGCACCTCCACCTCAGCTACTCTTCAGTTTAGCCACCCACTCCAGGAAAGCCAGGAGGGGATTCGCCTGGGGTTAGGCCCGCTGGAGGCTGTCAGCGCTCTTTAGGACCTCAGGGAAACCGGAGAGGTCCTGGCTTTAGGACCCAGGAACTCCGAGGCAGCCCTGACTTAGTTGCCTTGGACCACAGCACCACCTACTTATAGAAGCATCCCGAGCCTCGGCCCGACTGCATCTCCATCGGAAAGTGAGCTCGCCATCCCTTCGGCCTCGCGGGAGCGTTCTGTCTCCCACAGCTTGGAAACGGAGAAACCTTAGCTGTGAAGTGGCTGTGGAGAGAGCTCTGGAAACCGCACAAGTGGACAGGGACCCAGAGAGTGAGAGCGGGCGTAACCCTTGCCGTAGGATCGCACACACCGGCGGGGACGCAGCATCCCAGAGGCTGCGGACCCGCCCGCCCCGCCGCGCTCCTGCTAGGCGCGGTCAGTCCAGAGGACCCTCCGGGCACTTCGAACCTAAGGCAGCCGCCGGATCCCAGAGCTGCTACGCGCTCCCGGCGGGTCTCGGCAAACTTTTCCCCATCCCACGTGCTAGCGAGGCGTCTCGCTTTCTGAGCCCTGGATGGAGCTCCGCGCCTAGGCACGCCGCACAGCCTGAGACGTAAGTGCTCACGGTAGGCGACCCGCGCCTGGCCACCGCGACCACGGCGCTTGGGTACCCCACTGTGGGACCAAAGGACCGAAGAGCGCGCCTTTAACCCTGCACCCTCGGGAACTGTGGAGCTCTTTTCTTTTCCGGAGCGCCCGCGCAAAGTCCTTTCCCCAGGGTCGGAGCCTATAGGTCTGCAGAGGTTGCTAATTCACTGATTGTAATCACCTTCCTCTCCAAGTTGCAGGCAGCTGTGCGCTTGGGGTTAAGCTGCTCCGCAGCTCCTGCCAGGCAGTGAGTTCGCTTCCCCCCTCCCTCCCCTTCTTAAATTGGGACGCGTGAAGAGGCAGCTGCCTCCCTGGGCCTCTCTCCACCCGGCTTCTCCTCCTCGTCTCTCAGGTTCAAGGCGGAAAGATGCTGGTTGCGCCGAACTGACCAGTGCAGGCCCCTGGGCTAGTGGCGACTCCCCCTCGGCGTCTTCCTCAACAGCGCGGACGGCGCCGGCTCCTCGGATGAGCCCTCCAGTTCCCCGACTTTGAGAGGCGTCTCTCCCCCGCCCGACCGCCCAGATGCAGTTTCGTCTCTTCTCCTTTGCCCTCATCATCCTGAACTGTATGGATTACAGCCACTGCCAAGGCAATCGATGGAGACGCAGTAAGAGAGGTGGGTTCTACCCTGCCGGAGGCGCGTGGGGTCGGGGTCGGGGGCGCGGGTGGCGGCGCTCGCTCAGGGGCTCAGGTGGGCAGGACCGTGCCCTCCACCCCCCGCCATTGCGCGCCACCGCTCCCCGCTTTCCGGTCTCCAGAGCTCTGCCGAACGCTGTCTTTTCCGTGCTCAGAAGGCGCGGCGAGCCGGAGCGAGACGCGCGGCGAGCCGGGCGTCCTGCGGGAGTTCAGGGCTGAGCGGTGCGGTCCGTACCCACGTTGACTGCCGAGCTTCTACTTCTGAACTCTTCTCTCTTTCGGTCTCTCGCTCTCTTTTTTTAAGCTTGGCATCCCTTTTTCTTGTTCTTTTTGTCTTTTTCTCTTTTTAGCC
Organism: Pseudorca crassidens; assembly: GCF_039906515.1. Taxonomy (NCBI): domain Eukaryota; kingdom Metazoa; phylum Chordata; class Mammalia; order Artiodactyla; family Delphinidae; genus Pseudorca; species Pseudorca crassidens. The sequence goes on from NC_090312.1 coordinate 30,298,781, forward strand.
CTCTCAACCATCTTCCTTGCAGCTCATCTTTCTCTACATTCACCACCCACGTGCGGCCCAAGTCCTGACCCCAGATAGCTTTGGACACGGCCTACTACTCGGCGTGTGTGTGTGTGTGTTGGGGTGTGTGTGTATGTCTGTGTCTGCGCGCGCGTGTGGGATCGAGAGCTGGGGAGGGTTACCAAGTCGATGTGCAGGACCTGCATTTCTAGGAAAAGAGCAACATTGATTTCTTTTTCTGGACTCTAAGACTAGGTGGGATGACGTACTGAACTTAGCGCATTGAGCGGCAACTCGTGCGCAGGTTTTTTGGGGGGAACGCTTGCTTGCAGGGTGATGTTTTGGAGACAGGCCCGACTTTGCCCTCTCTCTTTACTCCCCTCAAAAGCAGCTACTTCTGAGAGAAGTGCCGGCGCTCAGTGAAACTCACTTGGCGGCTTTTTGACCTCCTTCCTCTCCATCACCTGTGTGCACTGCGGGGAGGCGAGTGGAAGCCTTCAGAAAGGTTTCAGAAAGCTAGATTTCTTGATGATTTAGTGCGCCTGTATTTCTGTCTCCGAGTTCTGCTGCGCCTGCAGCTAGTCCAACTGCGTTTTAGGGGAAGGGCTGCTAAACACTGTTAAGTCCCCTGAAGGATTTAAACGCAAACCTCAACACCCCCGCTCCCAGCACGCACAGCCCCACCTTGCAATACCGCCTCACGGAAGGTGCACAGCAGCCCCTTAGAGTTTATCCGTCTTGGTCGTGCAGTTTGGACTTCTGCGCAGTTAGAATTTGTCTTGAGGTTAACAGATTTTGATTTTTCTGGGATATGAACGTCTCGCTCGACTTGTGATGCGGTTTATTTACAACTCGTTTCATGGAATCTCCAGTCCTGCATCCAGATTTTGGAGAGAGGTTTCTGCGCCCTAATTTTTCAAAGCTTTTTGGGACGTCGTTAAGCTGTTCTCACCTACCCGCAGGGCTGAAGGTTGGCCGGCCAGAGGGCAGAACTCAGGATAACTTGGTGTTGTGCGATTTCCGCCGCCTCTGCTCTCCAATTGACACTATGGAGCTGTGGTTTATGAGAAGGATACCCCTTTCTCTCGCCCTCATTTCTCGTACTCTCCTTGTCTTTCATTTCTGACATTTGGAAAATGTTTATTTTCAGAAGTTTTTCTGAATAAATGTACTAGGGAGGAATTTCTTCCCAGAGGCCATGAAAGTTTGATACTGATACCAGTCTTGCCAAAGTCCCTTTCCATCTCCTTCACCTCCCCTCTGCCTCCTTTCTCCACTCCGGTATTTTCTTTCCAGGTATCACTTGGTAGAGTTGGCAATTTTTGATTACCCTGGTCTAAGTGGTCAAAGTGTAGGGAGAGGCTTCCCTACACCCCTCACCCCCTGCCCCCAAGTAGACACTGCAGCCTATTTGGTGGAAAAGACTAAAGTGCTTTAAAATGTTCAGAATACAAAATATCTAAAATCCTTTGCCAAATTCTTGTTTATTAGATGACTTGCTAATTCAGCGATGTCTTTCTGATCCACATTGCCTGCCCCATTGTGGTTGAATTGGGAAGAATCAAGCATGTTGCTTTAGTAGAACTTAATGCAGAGATGCTCTTTGGTGGAACATGACATTACAGCACTCCTGCGGCCAGAAGCGATACTGCATGCTTTCCTTTCCAGTGCCATCTCCGAAGTTCTGCCTATACCTCCTCCTATATCTGATGCAAAACCTATTTGTTTCAAAGGTGCTTTAGCAAAATCTCATGGCAGTTACCACCACATCCCCAAGTGCTGACATTTAGAAAACCAGTTCTAAAGTGTGCAGTAGTGACTTTTGCCAGACAAACCTTTCAATTTAATAAAATTCAAATGCTTTCAAGTACATGTAAACTGGTAAGGTTGCAAAGAAAAAATTCTATCAAAATGTGTGTGTTTTCCTTAACAGATGTCCCTTCCCAAATCTCAAGCTTCTGGCTAAAATAACTGCAACCCTTAAAAGTGACCACACTATCTGTACCAACAAAGGGCGTACTGTGTTTTTAATTAAAAGTGGAACTACTTAAAGTGCTGGCTAGACAGTGTAGGGTGATAGTAGCTTTTCTGCTTTGCAAGGAAGCTTAAGGATTGCATTGTGAGAGTATTGAAATGAATAGAGATCTAACTCAGGTTGTGTGAATTGTCCCTCTTCACAGGCTTAAGCTGGTTTTAATTGATCTCATGTCCACTGATTGATCCTACACCAATTGTTGCATACCAAACAATTGGCTTTCCCAAAGGAGATTGATTTAAATTAGTTCCTTGGCGAATGCTTGACTACTAGCCAAATCATGTCAGCAGTGACAGTTGACATGCTAGAGCCTATTGTGGTACTAACATTTCCCCCTTTCCCTTTGTTTTGGATAGTGGCAGTTAAGTATTACTTTCTAGGAAGAAAAGTGATTAGTACATTAAAAAAAGGTGTTGTGGCTTAGAAGATCAGTTATTTTCTTGGCTTTGTGCTGTGATGTCGGCAGCAGTGATACCAGGATTGGTTAGGCTAATGCCCGGGATCTGATTCTTTTTCTTTTTTTCATATTCCATCTGCAAATAATCAAACCTTCACTGTGGAGCATTCTCAGAACTCCTTTGGCATTATGTTTAGTCTGCTCTATGATCTCAGATGCTCTATAATATCATTTTCTTAATGAAATAAAATTCTTGGCAGAGATCAGATAATTTAGTCAGTTAAAATCAATTGCATCCAGTCTGGAATAGAGAGCAAATATATCCTTTAACTTTATGCTTTATTTCAAAATATGGCCAGAGGATTAGAGACTAGAATGTCAGATAAAACTGTGTATGGGAGAGACTATCATAAACAACACTAGCCATCTACTAGTCTTTTTGTCTGCTTATTTAGAAAACAAAATCATACGGTAAAAGTGCATTTGATAATCACTACTGGGGCCTGGCAGCAATACATTTGAAAGTAAGGCACAAACACAATAGTGAGAATGAATATCTTGTAGATGGGAGACACATGCCAACGTTTTGAAACGCTGATTGACAACTCATGTGGTGTCTATGTGGTAACTCATTGGCCCCTCACCCTCCAGTCCCCTTCAAAAACATAGTCGTTATTAGCTACTGTTAACCCCTGTGGCCTGTATCTGTCTTGGGACCTCTTATGGTTTATTTGTATGGTAAACTGGGTTATCCGATTTGTCTTATTTTTTGGAACGGTTGTAAGCCACATTTCAGGCTGCATTACTGAAAGGTAGATAGACAAATCATAACTTTATTATGGTCTTCTGGGATTTCTTGAGCTTAGTATGTAGTGATTTCATTTTATATCTCCTTCATTCTATTGATTTGCCCAGTCACAGATTTACCAGGGATTTATGAAAACTTCTTGATGAAATTCTTTAAGAGCAGCAAGGCTCCCAGACATGTAATTGTGTTTCTGGTGGTCTGATGGTAGGGGGCGTGGTATGACAAGTGTTTCCCGCCATAGCCTTTTCCCTCCTGAAGCCTCAGCTTCTCTCTCCATAACCGCTCATTTTCCTACGATTAGATTTGGCTTCTTCCATGAATCTGAAGTGTTTATCACAAATAGTGTGGTATGTTACTGGCAACTTCGGTTGTTTAAACAAAACAAAACAAAACACTACATTTCCTCTTAAACCTTATAAGGCTGAATTAATTAGTGTTTTAAAAAATCAAATGAGTAGATGTGGAGATATTTACAAGTTTTACAAGTACTTTTAATGATAGCTTATTTCTCACAGTATTCTTTCAAAATACAAAATGGCACATGGAACATATTAACCTACGCTTAAAAGCTTCGGAATACATTTGTAGGCCTGCTTTTTTAAGTTTAGAGTGTTTCAGAAAAGCTCATGTGATGTTTTAACTTTGCAGCATAAATATGTTCTTTCTTTTCTTTTGTTCTCTTGTTAATGGGCTTTTCTTCCAGCATAATTCTGAGTTTTTCTGGCCAGTACCTTACCAGTGCGCAGAGGTTAGAAAGTTGCCATTTCCCCAACCAACGTCTTATTCCTCTCTTGAAATTTGGAAATGATTCAGAATAGGTGACATTTCCTCAGGCCTCCACTTATCCTGGCTTTCGTTATCTGTTTATAAAACTAGCTTGGGTCAAATCCAATGTTTACAGAAATCACAAGTTGGAGATGACACTTCTAATTTCTTTTTTTTTTTTTTAAATAGATTTTATTTATTTATTTATTTATTGGCTGCGTTGGGTCTTCTGTTGCTGTGCGCCGGCTTTTTCTATTTGCTGCGAGCGGGGGCTACTCTTGGTTGTGGTACGCGGCTTCTCATTGCTGTGGTTTCTTTTGTTGCAGAGCACGGGGTCTAGGCGCGCGGCTTCAGTAGTTGTGGCACACGGGCTTAGTTGTTCCGTGGCATGTGGGATCTTCCCGGACAGGGATCGAACCCATGTCTCCTGCATTGGCAGGAGGATTTTTAACCACTGGGCCACCAGGGAAGCCCCGACGCTTCTAATTTCTTAATGCAAAACTACGTCTTGATTTATTCAGAGACTAACTGGACAGTTTATAGATTATCCAGGCTTTTTACTTCTTTTCTTCCAACTGACTGCCTTTTGAACCTTTTTTTTTTTTTTTTTTCTGGAAATAAGCACTCTTACCCCTCCCAAGTTCAGGAAATAGATGACAGACAAATCATGTGACAGAGTACTTGAGAACCACCCTGCTAAAAGGAGGTGGTAAGCTCTGGGATAAAAATAAAGTTTAAAATGTTCTTTTTCCAAAATGTTGTGATGGTCACTGTTTTTTTCCCCCATTATCTGCCACAATCAAGGATTGACCATTAGATACAGTGTTGCATGTCATATTTATACATTTTCACAATTTTAGCTGGAATAAATATGGAAGGCACTAATAAATACAGTACATAAGTAGTATACGATTATATATGATAGGGAAGGCATATCTACTTACGTGCATATACGTACGTGTATATGTAGGTCTGTGGGGTGGGGCATGGTGTAACTATGGAGAATTGGGTTTTTGTAACTAAAAAGGATTTTTACTCGTCTTTCCCATTTTTCATCTTTTTCTCGGGACAACAGAGCAGGACAGGGGTAGGTGGGGGGGCTGAGGACTAGAGGAGGGAATGGGTAAGGATACGGTGTTTTTATTCTTTCCAAGACCCACCCCCCACGTATCCTTCTCTCCTCTAGGACCTTTCTGTAACCAGTCACCCTCTTTTCAAGCCTGCTGCTATCCCGCCATCCTAAAATTCCTAGGACCTTTCTGTAACCAGTCACCCTGTTTTCAAGCCTGCTGCTATCCTGCCATCCTAAAATTCCTAATTTCCTTCTTTCTCACCTTACTTTCCAATCTTTTTCTTGACTTCAACCCTTCTCTTGTCTTGCCTAATAATCCGCTTTCATTCACTCACTTGTCAGTCTGTCACCATCTGGCTTCTACCTCCACCATTTCATCAAAAGGGTTTTCTTAATGGTCATCCATTCTCACTACTCACCTCAGTGCCAACCCTGCCAACGTTACAGCCCTCCCGTCTCTGAGATTATCACTCCTTTCCAAAGAAAGTCTCTTCCTCTGGTTAGTGACACTGTACTCTAGTTTCACCTCCCATATTCTGCACATTTTTCTTCTTTGGTCCCCTCATTCGGAGTAGGTGTCGGCTCCTATTTCTTTACCTTTATTCTTTCCCTTGGGGAATTTTATCCATCCCTTTATCCTCAACTGCCTTTTCCATGTAAAGTCCTTCAGTTCTATCCCCCTTTTTTTTGAACTCCAGATTATGTTACTCTCCGATTTCCCAGCTACTGCCATATGGATAAATATTTCATGCACCCTCATATATGGATAGGTGTTCCATTCCATGCACATTCAGTCTTGACAACTCAATTCCTCTTCTATGTGTGGAATTACTCTTCCTCTCCCAAATGTGTTCCTGTACCTGTGTTCCTTTTTTCTGTTCAGGGGTTTCTGTGTGTCAAGGCTGGAAGCCTAGCTGTAGCCTTTGACTTTCCTATTGTCTCTTTTGTTGGTTTGTTCAGTCTTAACGGGTATCAGAAATGTTGTTTACGTCTACCCCATACTCTCCATTCCCAGAGGTATTTCCTAGCTCAGGTCCTCACTGACTCATTTCCCATCATCCACTTCTTCCTCACTCCATCCTTTACAATGCTGCCACATGGAATTTTTCTCAGTGTGATCCACAGATCTGATCATGTTACTTCTTTGCTAATAAACCTCAAACCTCCCAGGTCTCCATATTGACTGCAGAATAAATTCCAGCTTCTTTCACTTTACATTCAAGGGTACTCTACCATCTGACCACAGCCTGTTTCCAACCTTCCACCACCACGAAAGCACTGTATGCTTAAGCTACACCATATGAGTTCATTTCCAAGCATACCGTTATGTTTTCATGTTTTTGGGTTGTCGAGCATGTGGTGGTGCCCAGCTAAATAAAAGGTCACCGTTTCTGTGAAGCCTTCCTGGAATTTTCCCTAAAAGCTTTCTTAGCTTTTCATGCTACTCCTAAAGGACTCTCATTTCCCCCTTTATTTTGGCTACTTTGCCACATGTGTCATCTTTACTATATTTTAAGCTCTTCTAGGGCAGAACTTTGGCATACTCATCTTAATACTCCCCAAACCAGGCCAACTAGAGTGCTTCCTCCACAAGCTGTGGCTGAACAAAAAGTCAGTGATGATGAGATTTTGTTGTTTGCCCTTAAAATAATGCTAATGACTTAATGAGAAATGTTTTTCTTTTCAATTCGAAGTTCTTTGGGCATAGTTGAATGAATAATTAGGATAATAGGTATAATTTGATTATTTACTATTCTTTTTTAGAGTTTAAAGATGAGCAACACTGATATATAAAAGCATCCCAGTCTAGCCTTATTCTGAAGTCTCTGATAATCTTCAGAATTTCAGAGTACACTAGTGCTTGCGTGTGTATTCATATACCTGTTTATTATTTGAATGATAGAGTATCACAAATGGTGGGTGAGTTTGGAGAGGGGAGGGGGGAAACTCTGTGGGAGTCACCCATATCTAAAAAATACTTCTAAACGAAGGGCCAATAAAGGATTTTCATCCCCAAACACTTTGTCTGTATGAATAATTATTTAGAGAAGAAAGAAAGTAGCATTTATCTTCTTAAAAGGCAGTCATATTAATAACATAAATAAATTAGTGCAGGCAAACATTCAATCTTATATTTATGACTTTAGAATAATAAATATAGCAGTGTAGACATACCTGTGAGAGACACAGCTGTGTGTGTGTGTATGTGTGTATTTTAGAAGAAGTTCTTCTGTAGGTGTGAGCAGACTACATAGTTTTTTGTACAGTGCCTTCCAGGAGAGCACTGACATTTTGCTACCCTTTGAAGGAGGTGAGACTGGTTTAACTAATAAAGAAGATGAGCTGCTTACTGAAATGTATAATTTAAAAAACTATTTTTTAAGTGGAAGAAAGCTTAGAACTAGAATCCAACCCTCCCGAATTCACTGGCTTTTCCTGTACACAGTACACTCTGAACATCAGTGTTCGTTTTAAAAGAAGAAATCACCTTTGAGCCCATTCAAAAGTTCTTTGGACCCAGAGTTTTACTGAGCCTCAGAACTTCCTACAACTCATAATTATGCCACTAAAGTAACTGGTATTAAGGAACCGAAGGCTGAGTGGGTGGAGTGACTGCGGTGTAAGAGCATAAGTGTGATCTGGTAAAAACTTGCATACTTGCGTTGTTCAATTTTTTATCAGTGTTCTTGCATATGAATTATAGGAACTTCTTTTATTTCTGGTACTCCCATAGCCAGAACAAATATCTGTGTGTCTGTGGGTGTGTGCTTGTGTATCAATATGTTTGTTTGTAGGTGTGTATATATGAATTTTGTACATACACTTATGTGTTATGTATCACATAAGTGTTATGTATCATAACACCATCATATGATCAGCATAGCCAATCAAGGTTAGAGAAAAGCTAGTAAATACTATTATTTTTACTCTTAAAATGTAGAGAAACTAATTGTAGGTAGCTCTCCACCTTATCTTGTCATTTGGGGAAAACCTTTACAATTTACTTAAAACCATTTGATTTTCATCACCTGCTGAAGGATATTAAGAGCACTTACAAAACAGCTGGTTCTGCACGTTTCTTTTGAGCAAGGCTTCTTAACTTGGGGTCCAGAGATGGGGCCAGGGTTTCTGTGAGACTCCTGAAATTAGATGCAAAACGTTTTCTGTTTCTTTTTAGCATGTAAAGAGAGGATCTAGAGCTTTCAGTGAGGTCTTAAAGTGGCCATGGTTCATCTTTCCTTCAACAGGTTAAGAAGCATTGGTTAAAGAAATAGGAGGTAGACCTTGTTGAGGAGCACGATGCCAACTGGCTGCTTCAAATTGACATAAACTTTTAGGAAACAAGTGTGTATTTTCCATATGTGGGTTTCCAGCCATTTGCCGTGTGTATAATCCACAATGTGAGGACACATTGGAAACACTATCTCAAGACTTATTTCAGTAAATAATTACTTGGCTAATAATACCTTTCTCAAAGGCAATAGTTGTTACATTCTATTTCCCTAAAAAGTTTATAGAAGTACAAAATAAACACAGAATAAGGGGTTCTGTTAAAGCTTCTCATATATTCTAATTTTTATCTCATTAATAAAACAGTAATATAAAGTTTTAGAAATCAGTGTTGCAATTTTCCAGCTGATGATGTGCAGTGCTGGCATTGAGAGGATTTGTATGTTTCACACTGCCAGTTCACAGACTGGTCAGAACCAGGCTTAGCACTCTTCAATTCTGGCCACGTAGGCTTCTACAAGATTCTTGCTGCTGTGTCAGCACACTTAGAATTTTTCTACCGTGATGGCCTTCCTCTCTCACCTATCACTGGATTCAGCAATCCAACCAGCCACTTAGCAGTTAAAACACACAGAGCGATAGAGGGCGCACTTTGCATTCTTTTCCTCGTGCTTTGTTCTCTGAAATGTAGGTTTTTGTGCTTGCCTTGCCCTGCCCTGCCCTGCCGGGTAGGTTCAGGTGGGAAACCTGTTCTACTCTTTCCAGTAAGATTGAGGCTGTGAACAATTTGACCTCCTCATGGAGAGACAGGGAAAAGGAAAAAGTAAAGAGAGCTTTCAGTTTTACTGAGAATTTCTGGTTTTGGTCCCTAGTCTCCTTTTGACAAGACCTTCTCGCCAAAAGGCAGACTTAACCAAACTCACAGTTTTAATATCTGTGAGGCAGATATGAAAGCTAGAGATTGTGTTCACCGGGAGGTGGATTCCAGCTTCTGTAGCCACTTTGGAAAACATTAGTTTTTCTTTTTTTTCAATTAAATTAAATTTATTTAAATTAATTAATTAATTTTTTTCTTTTTTTTTAAAGAATGTTTTCAGTAAAGTGCATGCCTAAAAATTTAAGCAATTGGTAAAATTCGGAGTTGACCAAACGACTCCAAGTTAGTACTTCCCAATTGTTTGCCAAATTCTTTAATCTTTATGTAGAGACCCATTTCATTCAATGGATCTCTCACATTGCAACCCTTTGAGAATGATAAAAACTGTCTGATCTTATCTTGAAAAATCTCAAGTTTAATTTTTTTATGTTCTCTTTCCCCTTCATGTAATAATGTCTGACATAGGATTTAAAAATTCTCTGGCCCTTCATTGTTGATCACCTTACATTCTGTGTTCTAATGCTTCTTTCTTGGCTTTTGGGAACTCGCTGGCAGTCCCGTGGTTAGGGCTTGGCGCTTTCACTGTGGGGGCCCGGGGTTCAATCCCTGGTCGGGGTGGGGAAACTAAGATCATGCGAGCTGAGCAGCGCTTCCCCCCCCAAAAAAAAGTCTGGCTTTTAATGTTGAAGACAGTTGTGCTATATCTTCATTAACCTTCCTGTGTATCTATGTATTGATAGTAGACCAGGTTTCAAGCTGAGTCATAGCTGGGTTAATATCCCCATGATCAAGTGATGTGTCCTGTGCCCATCACACCCTTCCCCTCTGCCACCCCCCCACACCCCATAGCCCTTTAGAGTGACTGTGGTATTCATTATTCTCAGGTGTTCCACTGCTATAACTGGTCTTTGAGGACTCTGCACTGAATGATCCCAGTGGCATGGGAAGAATTGTACCTGGGGCTCCCAGGTCACCATCCTTAAATATAAATTAAAGCAGTCCTAGTCTGTGACTTGTCCTCTGGGTAGTTCTTGTAGGTGGAAGAATATCTTGTTAAAATTCTAATTTTTGACACTCACTTCTTGATGATGTTTTAGAGGAGCACTTCTTTGGAAGTGTGTGTATGTATGTGTGTTTAAGGGTCAGGTTTACAGGATATTTTGAGGGACTCCTGGGTATTAGTTCTGAGCTCTAAGTCAATATGAAGACATGACAGAGAATAGCTGTAGGTGGAGTGAATAGAAAGAGCAAACATTAAACTTTTCTGTTGACACAAGGATCTGGGTATCTGTCTGATGCTTAGGGAGAAATCAGGGCTGTCTTACCCAAAGCGTTCCTTCTACTGGTGAAATATACCTCATGGTTACTATCCTTCCATCAACTTAGTATTATAGAGAAACTTTGTTAGGGATAGGAGACTAATTTGAAAAACCAAATGTTGTTTGATAGTGGACAGCAGTGGTTCCCAGAGGTGTGATTAGTGGGTTGAGGTTAGTTTGTTGTGGAGCCTCAGAAAGCCGTTCACACCACTCCTGGGGGTCAATAAGTCACGTCCTGGCTGATGTGATTCTTGACTGAATCTGTCAATTATGAAAGATTTCTTTGTCCCTCTCCCTTTGAATAATACTATCCTGAAAATTGATCTAGAGCTTGGCAATTGTCTCTTGAAAATTGATGGTCCAAAGTTATGAATTTTGTGCACTTTAATTGTTCTCTCGTGTAGAAGTAAAAATAATTAGTTCTTTGCAGCTGCTGTGGGTGATCTCAACATGATTTTGACTTGAAAGCGACTCAAAATGAGTAATAACTGTTCTAAAGGCTTTGGCAAGCTTCAGGTAGTCATCTTTTTTGTTGAATTCTGGGAGAGAGTTTTGAAGAAATGGGAGAGTCTGGACCTAGAGAGAGGAAGAAAGCAGGATCACTCCTTTCCAAAACTTGAGGCCTGTCACATGGAAAAAGGGTGTAATTCGTTCTTCCCTTGGGATTAAGGCAAAATGAAGGAGGCTCATAGGGAGGAAGATTATGGCTTATATTTAAGAAACTATCCACTCATGTAAAAGACCCTTTCTTGATGCCCCGAGTCATTGGAAACTGCCCTTTTCCAGCAGCAGAGGGTATCTCTTAAGAGTGTTGTAAAGCCAGTGGCTGTATTGAGTGTAGAGAAACCTTGAAGGGCCACTCACACCATAAGAGCCATGATGAGCACATCTGCAATGTATCTGGCATCTAATATTTAAATAGAAATTCTTGTTGACAATTATTCAACTCAAATTATAAGACCCAAATAATGTCCTTCCTAAATAGAGAACACTAAACAAAATCACTTCTTTAGATTCTTCATCACATGCCTCTGTCATCATTCTAAACTTCAGTAATAAATAGTATTATACATATTGAAGTCTAATCTGAATTCCTAAAACAGAAAAGATGTATCTCTCAAGTCTTACAGGACCAGGATGTCAATTTCGAGAATGTTTCGTTATAAGAAGGTCAGATTTCAATGCAACTATAACCAGCATGGGTTATGCCATACAAATACTTTGCTTTCTTTAGTGGGGTTACTAGACTGGAAGATAAAGGAGCATTGGACAAAAATTCATAAATAATAATACTTTGCACTTATGAAAGCATAATAGGGTTAAAAATTCTTTTGAACAGGTAGAGAAATGGACATATATCATCTTCTGTTACTTACTTGAATTACATTTGACAGAGTGGTGAGTAATGGATTGATGTGCACTTTGCAGGAAGCCTCTGGCATAGTAAAGGACCCCTCTTCAGCCTAGTTTGGAACAATATTTTCTTAATGATTAGGTTGAAAACAGATGGGCATGCCATCCACACTTGTGCATAATATGAAGTAGAAGAGGACACTTAAAAGGTCGGTTGACGTTACAAAAAGATCTCGATGGCTGGGAATGGCAGGATGAATTTGTGAATGAAATCTTTTTCTTTTTAAACATCTGTATTGGAGTATAATTGCTTTACAATGCTGTGTTAGTTTCTGCTGTATAACAAAGTGAATCAGCTATACATATACATATGTCCCCATATCCCCCCCTCTTGCGTCTCCCTCCCACCCTCCCTATCCCATCCCTCTAGGTGGTCACAAAGCACCGAGATGATCTCCCTGTGTTATGCAGCTGCTTCCCACTAGCTAGAAAAAAATGCAGAGTTTAGATCTTAAGATCTAGGACCCAACTATGGATGAATAGGATGTTGGAGGCAAGGGGTTACCACTGATTTTTGAGGTGACAATGTGATATAGTTGCAAAAAGAAGTTGGCTACATTAAGAGAAATATTTACCTAGATTAAAGAATGAGGCAGATGAAGGTCCTCAGCCCACACCAGTGGTTTGTTCTAGATGTCATTACTTTCAGAAGTGCATTTGCAGCACACATAATACTGTATTGATTTCCTAGGACTGTTGTAGCAAAGTACCACAAACTGGATGGCTTAAAAGAATAGAAATTAATTTTCTCACAGTTCTGGAGGCCAGAAGTCCAAAATTAAGGTGTCAGCAGGTCTGTACTCCCCCTGAGACTATAGGGGAGGATACTTTCTTGCTGCTTCCAGCTTCTGGGGACCCCAGATGTTCCTTACTTTGTGACAGCCTAACTCCAATCTCTGTCTTCACCTTCACACGGCTGTCATCCCTCTGTGATGGTCTCTCATCTCTTCTTATAAGAACACCGCTTATATTGGATTAAGGACCACACCAGTGACCCCATGTTAACTTCATTTCAGCTACAAAGACACTATTTCAAAATAAACGCACATTCACAGGTACTGAGGATTAGACTTCAGTGTATATTTTGGGGGGCACAATTCAACCCATATGTCCTAACCTGTGGCAGACCTGTAGGTTCTTTAAATCCTCATTTTCACAACTCTGTAATAAGTATTATTATTATTAATGATACCATAAAAATAATAGTAATAAAAGAAAAAGTAATGGCAATAGAAGTATAATAACTAGTGGAGCACTGTACACAGCCGCTCAGATTGTGAACTGCACATAAAGCATGATATTAATGACAACCCCTGGAAGTATGCACCCAGTGGCCCTGTGGGGAAGAATGCTTTAGCCATGGTTTAGAAGTGTGTAGGTTTTGGAATCGGACTCTCAAATTCCTTCCTGCCCATGAAGTTCCACGAAATTGCACGAATCCAAAGAATCGCCTGAGTGTGCTGATTACATTTTTAAATAAATCCATGAATCAAAGTGACTTCTTCAGCTAAAGCTGAAAATTCTGTTTAACTGGCTTCCTTCTGAAGTTTACAGAACTCCAAGAGCTGTTAGCATCCTTTATGAAGTAATGTTAGTGAAGTAATTACTCAGATATCAACATGGTCTACTGTACAGTTGCTTCTGGTGTTAGAGGTATCTTAAATTAGTTCCCTCTGATATTGAGTAGTATCTAATATTGGCACTGCCAGGGAGCTGGATCTGTTCATACTTGTGTGCTATATATAAAGGGCTGGTAAGAACATACTTTTAAATGTTCTCACATTTTAAATGTGATAAATTTCAAACATACACAAAAGCAGAGAGGGTAGCATAAGACTGCCTATCACCCAGATCGAACAAATGTTGAGATTTCATCACACTCGTTTCATCTATTCCTTATATTCTTCTTAAGTTTTTATTGTTATGTGTTATAAAGCAAATCTCAGATGATACATCATTTTACCTTATCTATTTCTTACAAATACGGACATTTTCTTACCAAACCACGGTGCCATTAACATACCTAACAAAATTGCTTATTCCTTGGTAACACCTCATAATCAGTATGTCATCAAACTTCATCAGTTGCCTCAACAATATCTTTATACAGCTGATACGTATGAATCAGCACTGATGTAACACCCACTCATTGTACTTGGTTGGTATGTCCCTCAAGTTCCTTTGATTCTAGAGCAGTACTTCCTTCCCACCCAGTTTTCCGTGCCACTGACTTATTGAAAAGATCAGGTCAGTTTTCTACAGACTATCTGACATTCTGGAATTTTCCTTTTGCTCCCTTGTGGGAGTCATTTGACTTCCTCTATCCTCCATGTTTTTGTAAACTGGAAGCTCTCCTTGAAGGCTTGATTACATTCAGGTTCAACTCTTTTGGCTAGGACGCTTCACAGGTGTTGCTGTGCACCTCATGTTACAACACATCAGGAAGCACACAATATCCCATTTTCTTAGTGATGCTAAGGTTAACCAGTGGGTTCATGTGGTTACAGCCTGATTCCTCCATTTTGAGGCTCCCATTAACCTTTCATGTAATGGTTTCTTCCACTGATGATCTTTGAATCATCAGTGTCTTCAGGGTTATAAAATAGTTTTTTTCTATTTTTATTCCTTCCACAATTATTAGCTGAAATTCTTCAATAAAAAAAGAACTGTTCCTTTTCAACCATAGATATTTTGTTAACTATGAAGCAGTTCTTAGAGAGCAGGCAATACACTTAATTCTTCCTCTTTAATTGCAGAGTAATTTTCAGAGTAATGAGTTGATGCATGTTTGGCTGGCCAGTGGGTCAACTTTGATTTGTGTCAAGCCATGGGCTGTCAGATGGAGGAGGTGAAGTCTTCCAGCAGTTTCTGCTTACTGAAACATTAGTGGTAGCATGACATTAAAAAACTCTTTTTTTGGCTTATGCTAACAGGAATGAAATGCAAACGTTCTGAAAACCTGAATTCTATTAGACATCTTCTGATAATGTTTTCTGTTAACAGCTTTCAGAGAAGCTACTGAGTGAACATACAGTAGCTTCAGCCTAGTGTAATCTGACACTCATTGGGTAGAAAAACAGTACTTTGTGCTACTTAAACACTCTCTGGAAGGCTTAGGGAGGGGAGGAAGGAAAATATTTGAGGAGATCAACTGGATGTTGTAGAATAAAAGTAGCGTCACCTGAGAAGGATTAAAGTTTCCTCAAAGCTTGACCTGAATGGCAGCCTGCCGCCTTGAATGTGTACCCCACACTCGTCAATGGCTCGGTTTTAGCTGTGTGGTCTTTAACTTGAAGGCATATGAAGAAAGGGTCTAGAAGTTATGTCTTCAGTGCAAAAGTGGCAGTAAAAGTTGTAAAAAAAAAAAAAATTCCTCCTACTTATTCTGCAGGTAGTTCTTGCTAATTACAGAAATCTTTCCTTTATCCATTTAAAACCCTAGCTCATTGCTACTAATTAAGTTGCCATTGATATTTGTTTCACCTGTTGAAAGATATCTATAACATCTACATTTAATAATTTTATTATTTAATGAAGTTGCAAGTTTAATTCACACAAATGTCTGTTGGGAGAAGTAGATAAGAGCACGCTAGAAGTTTCGAATAGAAACACGTTTAGTACATGGCTCATGAAAACAAACCTGTTGCTAGAGAAACACAACCCGGTAGGTGTGTGCTCTTCTTAGAAGTAAAGTGACTTTGCAGTGTTTTGGGTTTTTTTTAACATCTTTATTGGGGTATAATTGCTTTACAATGGTGTGTTAGTTTCTGCTTTATAACAAAGTGAATCAGTTATACATATACATATGTTCCCATATCTCTTCCCTCTTGTGTCTCTCTCCCTCCCACCCTCCCTTTGCAGTGTTTTTAAGAGCAGAAAGTATTGTGAGCTGAAGAAATTGGTTATCTTGCAAGTCAGGGAAAGAGAACTGGCAAGGTATCTAGCTGCTTCTACTAATGATTCTTGAGAATGACTTTTCCTTCCTTCAACCTGTACATTTTTAAGTGAGAAAACAAATGAGCTATATCCACTAATTAGGGCCAGTAGTTCATGTCCCATTTTTTCACTTAGTTTTGAAATGTCTTTTGGTAATAAACCCTCATCTTGCTGAGATGTTTAGGTGTTTTGTCTTGGAAGTAAGTGGTAAAGACTTTGCACTGTGTTCATATAAGTCATTGGTTTAAAAACCACTAACTGCAGAATTTTTTATGGATATAATTCCAACATTTATTTATTGTTGAAAATTTGGAAAATAGAGAACAAAACAATGAAGAAAACAAAACTACCAATAATCTTCCCACTCAGCAGTAACCACTGTTAACATTTTGGTTTTTATCCTTCTAGATATTTCCACCCCTTGTACATAAATATAAGATTTTAAAACTTAATACATCATAAAGCACATATTCGTACCTATTTTAATGATATGTCTGCTTCATAAGTCATTGTTTACCATGACATTTTAAAATCCATTTCCTTATCATTGGGCAGATAAACATCTCAATATTAAGTTTTCAGTATTATTAATAATGCTGCTATGAACCTCCTTGTACTGTACATCTTTTCCCACATCTCTTTTCCTTAGGAATCATTCACAGAACTAGATATAATAATTAATATACTTTAACCATTACATTTATTGAGCACTTACTATGTGCCAATCATAGTTCTTTGCGCTACATATTATTTAATTCTCAAATGACCTTGTGCGGTAGGCTGTATTTTTCTTCCCATTTTATAAAGGAATAACCTGAGGCACAGGAGGGTAAGTAATTTGCCCAAAGTCACAGAACTACCAAGAGCTAGTAAGTGGTAAAGCTGGAATTTCAGTCTAGGCGTTTTGACTCAGCCATGCTCTTAGCCACCAAGATGGAGAGGTGAGGCTTTTGATCTTATTGCCAGTTGTTCTCCAGAATATGGTACTGATTCTTATTCTGTAGGTGGGAGATGGTGTGCATATGGCCTTGAGCCTTTGATACTATATTTTAAAAAACATCTTGTTGGATTATTCCTGTTGAGAATAGAAAGAAGGATCTCCCTTACCCTCAAGAAGCTCACTATTTAAATAGAAAAAAAATTCTCTTTCATTCCCCCCTGGCTTCATATAACATTAATATTCACTTAGTTGCATAAATCTTTATCCCTTTTTTCCCTCATCAATACCTATGATTTCTATACCTCTCTCCAGTATATTTTAAATCCTTCTTCTTCTGCATCTGTTGCCATTTTGTAGACCAGGTTATCACCAGCTCCCTCCCAAACCACACTGGTATCCTTCCATCTGATCTCCCTGCAATCCCTTCTCCAAAGGGCAGTCAGAGCAATTGCTTATAAAACAAAATCTGGAGCATTTGATTCCGCCACATAAATGCTTTAGTTGGAGTTTCCAACCCAAACTCCTTACTCAGCCTGAAAGGCTATGTGTGACCTGGGCACTTTTTATTTCTCCAACCCTCCTTTTGTTATCTCAGTCCTACTGGCCTCTTCCTGTTTCTCAAACACTCTAAACTGTCCTGTCTCAGGACCTGTGCCTCTGCTGCTTACTCTGCTTAGAAAGCTCCTTTCCAGATAACTGTATCTAAAGCAATGCATTTCTCTAGCTCTCCATTTTCTGCAGTTAAAGTATCAGGGCCAGGATAGGGTGAGGCAAGAGGGGCACCTATGGCACAAATCTAAGGCGTGTACTTGCCCAAGCCTGAGAGAGAGCGACTCCCTGCATTTCCACTGTCGGAGCCTTGCTCCCCTCACCCTAGCTCCAGCCCTACTCTATTATATCAACTATTTATTTCTTAAACACTGTAGAATTTTCTTGTCCCTTTGGTAGCAAACACTGCATATTCATCAAAACCCATTTCTTTTGCCTCTTGGGTGTGGCCATGGGCCTGAGTTTGTCATGGAAAATGTATAGAAGGGATGTTCTTACTGCTTCTAGACCTGTCCCCACAAACCTCCTGTGGAGGGTCTCTCTTTCTTCTTGAGTTGGCCAACTTGGTGCAGAGGATCTAACCCCCCCTTCTCAGAGCCCCCAGGGGACATCAGGACCACCAGGTGAATGGAGCTTAGGTCCCTGAATGACTCCATGGAAATCTCCCTACTGCACATCTGCACCTGACCCTGTGTCAGCAAGAAGCAAAACTCCTTTTGTGTTAAAGCCACTGAAACTCTGCCATTTGCAACAATGTGGATGAATCTGGAGAGCATTATGCTAAGTGAAATAAGCCAGCCTGCCAGAGAAAAATACTGTATGGGATCACTTATATGTGGACTCTTAAAAACAAACAAACAAACAAAAAACCACGTCAAACTCATAGAAACAGAGTAGAAAAGTGGTTGTCAGTGGCTGTAGGGAGAAATTGGTAAAAGGGTTCAAACTTTCAGTTATAAGATAAATAAGGTCTAAGGGTCTAACATGTAATGTGACTATAGTTGATAACACTGTACTGTCTCATTGAGATTTGCTAGAACTTAAATGTTCTCACCAAAAAAAAAAAAAAGTAAATGTGCGGAGGGATGGATGTGTTAATTAACTCGATGGGGGGGAATCCTTTCACAATGTATACACATATCAAATCATCATATTGTATACTTTAAATATATTACAGATTTGTCAATTATACCTCAATGAAGCTGGAAAAAAACCCCAGAAAAACAAAAACAGGCTAGCATTTCTTGCCTAAACTGATGCAGGCTCTCTTATCCACACCAGAGCTTTTGCGACATAAGCTCCAAAAGCATGGTGACTTTGTTCGCATTGTATCTCTAGTGCCCAGTACAGTGCTTAGACTGTGGGTATCAAAGAAAAAAAATTTTTAACAAATAAATGCAGAACATCAATAGCAGTATACAGGAAATTCAAGACAGAATGCTAAAAGGAGGATACAGATGAGAAACGTCTTCTGGGTTCAGAGGGGAAGGAGTAGATGATGCTCTAGGAAAAGATTTCATGAAAATGGAGACTTAACTCTTTTTTTTTTTTTTTTTTGTGGTACGCGGGCCTCTCACTGTCGTGGCCTCTCCCGTTGCGGAGCACAGGCTCCGGACGCGCAGGCTCAGCGGCCATGGCTCACGGGCCCAGCCGCTCCGCGGAGTGTGGGATCCTCCCGGACCGGGGCACGAACCCATGTCCCCTGCATTGGCAGGCGGACTCTCAACCACTGTGCCACCAGGGAAGCCCGAGACTTAACTCTTAAACATAAGATTCACACTATTTATAAAGTGGTCCTTATATTTCTTAGTCTCAGATGTTTTGGAAACATATCAAAGGTACAGCACAGTGATTTCACACGAAATGTATAGAATTTAATACCAACAGCTTACGTATTAGGCTATATCCAATCATTTTTATAGTTACAGGCCTATAACTGGAAAATATTGAAAATTTCTTGTCTTTATTTCTTACTGATTATGCCCAATATATGTTTGGACTTTTAAGAATTTAATGCAACGCAGAAGGAATGTCTGCTTTTATTACTGATACAGTGAAATTCCTTGATGTTCAAAGTTCAGTAGATTATTTTGCTTGCCTAATGATAGAAACGTTAGTTTGGGGATAGGATCTGGTGGCATTCCTTCTAGAAATGTCTATAGGCTCTAAGGAGAGGGCATTGTGTGGCATTGTACTGTTGATGATGGAAGGGTTTTTGGTCAAGATTAAGGATTTTTAGCCCTTTTAAGTAGAGAACGTGTTTTGATTTTCTGGGAAGTCTTGAGATTGTGGGCATGGAGAAGGATGGGTAAGAGTAGGGTGATTGCCGATACTGAAGTTTCCAGGCAGGTGGTGGGAGTGGGGGAAGGAGTTTTCTACCACTTGCTGTGGACACGTTTCCACAAAGAAGCCCACCCTGCAAGCCCCTGATAACAGGATGATTGATGGCAGGAGGTGGGTCAAGTTTTATGATCTATTAGAAGATTCAGGTATACAGGCTCTGTACCCTAGTTAAGACTAGAATGTTTAAAATCTGAGGACTTTATTCCTACTTTTATTCTAACGTCTCTGGCAAGGTTCACACTCTGGATGGAATGGCTGTGAGGGGCTCTTTGCCCGACCTGAATTAGCCTTGACAAGTAACTATTCACTGGCTCTGCCACGAACTCTGTGTGTGTGTGAGAGACTGTGTGTGTTTGAGTGGGTGTGTGGGAGAGTGTGTGTGTGAGGGAGAGTGTGTGAGGGAGAGTGTGTGTGTGAGAGAGTGTGGGATAGTGTGTGGGGAAGAGTGAGTGTGAGTGAGAGTGTGTGCATGAGAGAGTGCATGAGTGTGTGTATGACGGTGTGTGAGAGACTGTGTAAGTGTGTGCATGAGAGTGTGTGAAACTGTGTGTGAGAGTGTGGAGAGTGTGTGTGTGTGTATGAGAGTGTGTGAGAGTGTAAGAGTTTGTGTGTGTGAGAGGGTGTGTGAGAGGGTGTGTGTGTGTGTGAGAAAGTGAGAGAGAGGACTTAAATTCACCTTTTGACCAGACATCCTGCCTATTTAGAAACAAGATTTAGACTAAATAGTCCCAAGGGTCCTTCAAACAATGAAATTCATTTTTCTATTCTTCATTTGGTCCAAATATTTGCACCCCAAATTCTTCCATTTCTTAATTACTTTGTAACATTGATCAGGTTATTTCTTCACATCTCTCTGCCTCAGTTTTGCTGTTTGTAAAGAGAAGGTAATGGTAGTTACCTAGCTAATGATATTTTTTTTAACGTCTTTATTGGAGTATAATTGCTTTACAATGTTGTGTTAGTTTCTGCTGTGTAACAAAGTGAATCAGCTATATGTATACATATATCCCCATATCCCCGCCCTCTTGCATCTCCCTCCCACCCTCCCTATCCCACCCCGCTAGTTGGTCACAAAGCACCCAGCTGATCTCCCTGTGCTATGCAGCTGCTTCCCACTAGCCATCTATTTTACATTTGGTAGTGTACATATGTCCGTGCCTCTCTCTCACTTCGTCCCAGTTTACCCTTCCCCCTCCCCGTGTCCTCAAGTCCATTCTCTACGTCTGCGTTCTTATTCCAGTCCTGCCCCTTGGTTCTTTAGAATCTTTTTTTTTTTTTTTTAGATTCCATGTATATGTGTTGTTCACTAATGATTTTGTTGTAAGAGTTAAACAGAGGGACCATGTCAAGTCCTTGGAACAGAACCTGGCACCAAGCAAGTGTGCAGAGACTGTTTGCTGCTGCTGATTATGTTTCCCCCTTGCTTACTCTGTGTGTCTTTTTGCTCATATTTCCTCCCATCCTACGTCTCTAACAAATTCTCCATTCATGGTTTTGAAAAATTCCCTGAAATGGTGTCTTTATAAAATTAATTCTAATGAATATTAGAGGGATACATCCCTGTTGGAAGTTTGTACAAAATCATAGGTAAGTTTGAATTTCTCAAAGGAAGCAGCTTTTTCTTTTAAACTGGCTGCTTTTGGTGAAGAACAGAAAATGTGCATGCATAGAGATACCAAGCATTGCTAGCTAAAGTGCAAAGGTCACCTTTGAAAAAGTAGTTCAATAAAATACCTAGGAATAAACCTACCTAAGGAGGTAAAAGACCTGTACTCAGGAAACTATAAGACTGATGAAAGAAATAAAAGAAGACACAAACAGATGGAGAGATATACCATGTTCTTGGACTGGAAGAATCAATATTGTGAGAATGACTATACTACCCAAAGTGATCTACAGATTCAGTGCAATCCGTATCAAATTACCAATGGCATTTTTCACAAAATTAGAACGAAAAATCTTAAAATTTGTATGGAGACACTAAAGACCCGGAATAGCCAAAACAATCCTGGGGGGGGGGGAATGGAGCTGGAGGAATCAGACACCCTAACTTCAGACTACAGTACAAAGCTACAGTAATCAAGATAGTATGGTACTGGCACAAAAACAGAAATATAGGTCAATGGAACAGGATAGAAAGCCCAGAGATAAACCCGTGCACCTGTGGTCAACTAATCTATGACAAAGGAGGCAAGGATATACAAAGGAGAAAAGACAGTCTCTTCAATAAGTGGTGCTGGGAAAACTGGACAGCTACATGTAAAAGAATGAAATTAGAACACTCCCTAACACCATACACAAAAATAAACTCAAAATGGATTAAAGACCTAAATGTAAGGCCAGACACTATACAACTCTTAGAGGAAAACATAGGAAGAACACTCTTGGACATAAATCACAGCAAGATCCTTTTTGCCCCACCTACTACAGTAATGGAAATAAAAACAAAAGTAAACACATGGGACCTAATGAAACTTAAAAGCTTTGCACAGCAAAGGAACCCATAAACAAGACAAAAAGACAATCCTCAGAATAGGAGAAAATATTTGCAAACAAATCAATGGACAAAGGATTAATCTCCAAAGTATACAAACAGTTCATGCAGCTCAATATCAAAAGAAACAAACAGCCCAATCAAAAACTGGGCAGAATGTGAAAATGACTATAGTACCCAAAGCAATCTGCAAATTCAATGCAATCCCTATCAAACTACCAATGGCATTTTTCACAGACCTAGAGAAGAAAATTTCACAATTTGTACGGAAACACAAAAGACCCCAAATAGCCAAAGCAATCTTGAGAAAGAAAAACGGAGCTGGAGGAATCAGACTCCCTGACTTCAGACTATACTACAAAGCTACAGTAATCAAGACAGTATGGTACTGGCACAAAAACAGAAATATAGATCAGTCGAACAAGATAGGGGGCCCAGAGATAAACCCACACACATATGGTCACCTTACCTTTGATAAAGGAGGCGAGAATATACAATGGAGAAAAGACAGCCTCTTCAATAAGTGGTGCTGGGAAAACTGGAAAGCTACATGTAGAAGAATGAAATTAGAACACTCCCTAATACCGTATACAAAAATAAACTCAAAATGGATTAAAGACCTCAGTGTAAGGCCAGACACTATAAATCTCTTAGAGGAAAACATAGGGAGAACACTCTATGACATAAATCACAGCAAGATCCTTTTTGACCCACTTCCTAGAGAAATGGAAATAAAACCAAAAATAAACAAATGGGACCTAATGAAACTTAAAAGCTTTTGCACAGCAAAGGAAACCATAAACAAGACGAAAAGACAGCCCTCAGAATGGGAGAAAATATTTGCAAACGAAGCAACTGACAAAGGATTAATCTCCAAAATATACAAGCAGTTCATGCAGCTCAATATCAAAAAAAGCAAACAATTCAATCCAAAAATGGGCAGAAGACCTAAACAGACATTTCTCCAAAGAAGATATGCAGATTGCCAACAAACACATGAAAGGATTCTCAACATCACTAATCATTAGAGAAATGCAAATCAAAACTACAATGAGGTATCACCTCTCACCAGTCAGAGTGGCCATCAAAAAATCTACAAACAATAAATGCTGGAGAGGGTGTGGAGAAAAGGGTACCCTCTCGCACTGTTGGTGGGAAGGTAAATTGATACAGCCACTATGGAGAACAGTATGGAGGTTCCTTAAAAAAACTACAGATAGAACTACCATGTGACCATCCCACTACTGGGCATATACCCTGAGAAAACCATAATTCAAAAAGGGTCATGTACCACAATGTTCACTGCAGCAATATTTACAATAGCCAGGATATGGAAGCAACCTAAGTGTTCCTCGACAGAAGAATGGATAAAGATGTGGCACATGTATACAATGGAATATTACTCAGCCATAAAAAGAAATGAAATTGAGTTATTTGTAGTGAGGTGGATGGATCTAGAATCTGTCATACAGAGTGAAGTAAGTCAAAAAGAGAAAAACAAATACCGTATGCTAACACATATATATGGAATCTAAAAAAAAAACACGGTTCTGAAGAACCTAGGGGCAGGACAGGAATAAAGACACAGATGTAGAGGATGGACTTGATACGGGGAGGGGGAAGGGTAAGCTGGGACAAAGTGAGAGAGTGGCAGTTTTTTCTTTAAAAACTTTAAAGTTTTTTCTTTAATCCTGCTTGTGTATGTGATTTAAAAAAAAAACAACCATATTTTGTTGAGATATAATTGCCATGTAAAAAGTTGTGCATATTTACCATGTACAATTAGATGAGTTTGGAGATAAGTATAGTCCTGTGAAACCATCACCACCATCATGGCCATAGAGATAGATGTCACCTCCCAAAGTTTCCTCCCATCTCTTTATTATTATTATTATTATTAATTTTGTAGTAAGAACACTTAATGTAAGATCTACCCTCTTGGTAAATTTTAAGTATTCAGTGCAGTGCTGTTATCTATAAGCACTGTGCTAACAATGGATTTCCAGAGCTTACTTATGTGCATGTGATTTGAATTCTTTGGCGATAGTTTACTAGAAAACCGCTGGCTTATGAGTCAGGAGTCCTAGGTTGGAGTTCCTTCCGGCTGGGCATCAGCTCTCACTGTGACTGGAGTCCTTGAATCTTTCTGGGTGTCATGTTCAAAGACTGAATCTGAGTACGTGAATGTTCCTCCACCTTTTGTCTCTAGAGACTTAACTCCCTGTCTGTCTTCATTTACTGGGATAATATTCAAATCTACTTAGTTCAGCTGTTCCACTTGTCCTTTCAAAATCACAGCCCTGATAAGACCAGGACTCTTCCGTACTATTCTTGAAACATTCTTGCATTGCTATCTGTATTGACAAGGTTTTCAGGCGATAGGTAGTATCAATATTTTAAAAATTTCTTTTAAATCATTTGACATCTCTTAGTACTCATACTTTCTGTCCAGCAAAAGAAACCAGTTCAAAAGAAAACTTAAATTTCTTTGCAGCCCTTTTTTTCCACTGATGGAGCCCCTCAACCCAAATCTTAACTGGGTGAAATCTGAAGTCTTTATTTTGCCCCCAGCCCCCAAACTGCTTCTGCAATGCCCACTCTCAACTTGGTGACTGCCAGTGACACATGTCTGGATTTATTTTATAGTAACAGGCTTCTATTTTAGTATTTCGATGAGCTTAAAAAAAAAATCAACTACCAGTTTCTCTCCCTTAACATTTCAGTGAGTTTTCTTTTTCTTCACCGAATGTGTTCTTGGAGGCCTTGTGGTGCAGTGGGGCTGGGGAAGCTCGCTTATTGCTGAGAGCCCCGCGGCGTTCTTCAGCTCTTGCACACATCCTTGCATGTGGTTTTGATTTTATGGTGTAAGAGGGTTCTTCACTTTTTGATTCATTTGTGGTATGTTGCTGTAGCCATCACTGTAATTAATCTCCTAAGAAGAAATCTGAAGGTTCAAGTCAGTAAAAGGGAACCCAGGAAAAGGCAGCTGAGCATGAGATTTTTTTCCAGGTGATTTTTCTGTGCTTGGGGTTGTAGATAACTTACTTTGCTCCCTGATCTCATGGAGTGTATTATGCTGCTGCTTCTCCTCCCTCCCGCTTCAGAGGGTGATGAGATGGGAACCGATTATCCAGCCTAGCCAGCTTTCAGGTCCTGTTCGACATTTACCGGGTAGTGACAGCAGTTGTCCCTGGACACTGTTTCATTTATTCATGCTTGCAATTTATTTCTTTGCTTTGTTCATTCCAAATGGGATTTTATTCATGCCACCTTGTAACTTTTGTTACTTTAAAAATATATTTTTCACTTTTAATTTTGATAAACTGGAAATAATCAGAAACATAAGAATAGTAAAATATACATCTACATACCCACAGACTAAAATAAAAAGTTACCATTTTGCCATGTTTGCTTCATCAGTCTATATATACATACTTTTGTTGCTAATTTTTAGTAGGGAAACTGGAGCTGTTTAGTTCGGTGCTATGAAAGAAGTGACCAATTATCCAAAAGGTTGGATTTACTCTTGTATAAACTCTTCTTAAATTTAAGCATTATTCTGATTAACCCATCTATACCTCAAGTCCAAAATCTTATGAAAGCAAACATTCTAGCACTTAAATACATATAAGTAAAAGACAATTTGTTTTCATTGGAAGGACTTTTTCTGGGCTGTGGAAATTGTTTGAAAATGCAGTAGATATAAAACAAATATATCCTGGAAACACAAGTGGTTTGGAGTGTACTGAAGATTTCCCAATGTTGACTAACTGTAGTGGAAAAAGTAGAGCAGTGAGTGGTCTAGTATTTTTTTTCTGAGATTATGGAATTATGTACATGATAGACATTTTAAAAAACTGTAATTCCCAGCTTGGGGTAAAAAAAAAAAAAAGGAATGGGAGGAGCTTTACCTGTTCTTTCTAAACATTAGGGTTTTAAAGCTACAGTAAAGCTTAAGCTTATACTTATCAATGGAGAATAAGTCACTTTGGAAAGCCAAGATTCCCAGTAAATGAAAATGATTATTTTAAGTGTTGGAACTCAGAAAAATTGATGTACTTCTATTTTCCTGACTCTAGTAGATTTTCTGTAATTTCACTGTTTCTTTGTGACTGTTATTTCTAATTTTAACTGTTGAGTTATCATGCAGCCTCATTTGGGATGTAAATGTGAATAGATGTTGATGGGTTAGCCCCACTCCCTTTCCTAGCAGCCCTGGAATTTGCTTTCTTAAGGTTCCTCAGGAATTTGCTTTCTTAAAATTTTCTTTCTCATAATTTGACATGTGGCATGTAAAGAGAAGCAGGATACTTAATGGATAGCACCCTAGGGTCTAAGAAGACACACTCTATGTGTCTTCTTCAAGTTGCTCCACCTCTCTGGGCCTCAGTTTTCCTATCTGTTAAATGGATGTTAAGAGTACCTGCCTCCTTAGGGTAATTGTGAGGACTATATAGAGATACCTAAAAAGTGCTTAACATAGTACCTAGCACATAGTAAGGACAACAAAGTTCTGGCTGTCATTAATTTTATGCAGAAATACTTAGCAAATACATAGCAGCAGTTCCCTTGTATATAGATACTTTCTTTTCACAATAAAGAAATCTTTAGGGTGTCAATCCCTTACCTCGTCCCATTACTTTGGGTGAATATTATAAGCACAGTGGACCACAGGCTTCCTCAATTGCATGCATTTTTTTTTTACATCTTTATTGGAGTATAATTGCTTTACAATGGTGTGTTAGTTTCTGCTTTATAACAAAGTGAATCAGTTATACGTATACATATGTTCCCATATCTCTTCCCTCTTGCGTCTCCCTCCCTCCCACCCTCCCTATCCCACCCCTCCATGTGGTCACAAAGCACCGAGCTGATCTCCCTGTGCTAGGTGGCTGCTTCCCAATTGCAGGCACTTTTTAAAATTTTACCAAGTTACTCACCGAGTGAGAGGCAGCAACCTTTCAAGAATTTTCCTGAGGTGTTTTGAAGAGCACGTGTGGTGAAGTGTCCAAATTTTTCGTTGGTACTAGAATATAGCACTTTTGCTGACAAAACTTGAGGTCACAAATTCCCCAAAGTTCCCCTTAGTATTCTTGGCATGGCCTCTGACATACGCAGTATTAAAGACTACAATTTAAATATTTATAATATGCAAAAATTTCAAATGGTGTTTTCTGGTACATGATTAAATTTCATATTCATTAGTAATATTTCATGTCCTAGATAATGCCCATAGGTTATACTAAGTGATACTGAAGAGCAGGAAGGTGATTAAAACTGTTACCAGTTACTAGCCCTGCTTCTACTGGGTGACCGCTGGCAAGGAAATGGCTTTCTGGTTGTGGAGTCCTGCTAAATGCTCAGTCTCTAGATCCTACTTTCTGATTCTGACTCATGTAGTTTCCAGTCTCCATCTTTGCCGTTTTCCTTTTTTTTCTGTTCTCTTTTTTACCTTTCTTGACTTTTTTTTTTCTCTCCAGACACTTGGAATCAACCGTTGTCCTTAAATGGTTAGGATTGTTTTTTCAATTATGTCTGCTGACTTGGTAAAAACTTAGTGTTTTGTCTGCACACCCAAATGGTTTATTTCTAGAAAGCCTGTTATGTGGGATTTCCCTTAACAATTGTATTGGGAGAGGGAACTGATAGGATGAATATTAAAATTTTTGTCCATTTCATGTATAATTTGGCAGAATTGCCTCAACACACCAGGCCAGACTTGAATTATGGGCTGGAAGCACACAGTGTTTCAGACCACTGGCGAGGCCATGCAGTTAGAGATGTATTTTGCAAACGATGCTTTTGTCTCTAGGTGCCAATTTAACCCAAGAGAACAGTTTACATGGCTGGATATAAGATTGTTCCTTCCCTAAAATAAGGGTGAAAAAAAATGACTGGTGATCCTTTTCACTGCTTGTCTTGGTTCTGTTTATTTTTCTTCTTTACATCGTACTGTATTCCCATCTCACTGGTTTGGCTACCACTGAATAGACAATTTTCTTCCTTTCTAATCTTTCGAATAGTCTAAAAGAAGTACTTGTTCAGTGTTTCATGGTATATGTGGTGTGAGAAAAATCTATAATTGTTCTTGATTTGGACATTTCTCAAGGCAATCAAACCCCAGATAGTTTAGTCCAAGATAAATGATAGCACATTTTATATTTGCATTTGTGAAATCTTATTATGCTGCTCTGCAAATGTATAAACGTTTTCTTTTCATAAGGCCCTAGGCCTAAATTATGGCTTCTCATTAACAAATGATTTCCATACTCTGTTACATGTGTGCAGGGGAGCCTTCTTCAAGCAGCTGCTGCCATCGTTCGCACTGTCTGGAAGAGGGTTATTTAGCGTTTAACTCTACCTGCTTTGGCTTTTTGCCTCTCCAAGATAAGAGGTGTTTCATGTGTTATTGAATATTTACTCATGTGAACCTGAGATACAGAGATTCTCCACTTTAGTGACCAAAGATGGCAAGGTAGGAAGGACAGATTAAAAACATAGCTGTGTTTTATATTACACAGTTTAAGTCCAACCATATCTATATATCCTGGAGTGCCGACTCTATGGCAATCTGAGTGGAGTAAGCAGTTAGCAAATTGTTCACATGTTTTGCCCTGCAACTCACTTAAGTAGATGTAAGAAAAAGTCTTTTACTGTTTAAGATGTATATATCCGTGTAACATACACAGACAAGATGGCTATCTTCTAATGTCTAGAAGAGGTGAATATGATTCACCTAAGCTTATGCTGCAGCTGCATGTGGAACAGACATTTCTTCCCCCTACCCAATGCCCCCTCCCCACCAAAAAAGTTTTAATACCTACGAGTTTTGGTATTTTTGTGAAGAGTAAATGAAACATACTTCTTTATAATCTCGAATGTATCATATTATATAATAAAGGGAGAAAGGAATTAATGTTCTTGAGAGTGTTTGGATTTTGAATCCAGGTGCCTAATACATGGGCTTTGTAGTCAAGAGAAACTTTTGTGTTTAAAATTAACCTTTTAATAGCTTTTTGAGGAATTAGAAATATAGATACTAGTGTTACTTCTTGACCTCTAAAATCAGAGTTTTTCCTTTCTTGACCACTTCCTAAATATTCATAGTTTTCTTGACCGCAGAATCAGTGACATTTTGTGACAGTTTGTAAACCCACTTTAGAATTGTGGCATAATCATTGGGACATATCAGCTTTTCACAGGACATAGATTCATTAAGCAAAGGTCTTTTGAGTTCCTGCTGGGTGTCAGGCATTGTGCTAGAAATGATTATTTGTCAGACAGTAAAAACATTGCTTTTGTATTAAAAATTTTAGTGGAAAACAACATTTTTTCCCCTCTGAAGTTGCTATTGATGACAATTCAAATGCAGTTCTATCCACGTAACGTCCCTGAAAATTCCTGGTTATCAGGGGTTTCCTGGTGGCGCAGTGGCTGAGAGTCCGCCTGCCGATGCAGGGGAAGCGGGTTCGTGCCCCGGTCCGGGAGGATCCCACATGCCGCGGAGTGGCTGGGCCCGTGAGCCATGGCCGTTGGGCCTGCGCGTCCGGAGCCTGTGCTCTGCGGCGGGAGAGGCCACAGCGGTGAGAGGCCCGTGTACAGCAAAAAAAAAAAACAAACAAAAAAAAAACAAATTCCTGGTTATCAAAACAACGTTTTGTACAAGTGGCTCTTTCATTGCACTTTTCTCTGAAGCATCCTTGCCTCTCAGGGAGTCCCTTCCTCTCCTTGTCCCTGTTGGGATGGCCCTGGCTGGGCTGCAGATCTTTCAGATGCCTTTGCTTCTGGACTGGGTATCACAGTTACGAAGTTCAGCCAAGATGTCATGGGTATCTCTCTAACTTTCTTTCAGATTAAACGTGGAATGAGAGAATGTTGGCATGCTTCAGGGTGAGAGGTGCTAAGACTACCTTTTGTTTTTTTTCCAAGATGGTACTTTTTTTCCACCCCCCAAAGTATTGTGGTAAAATGTATAACCAAATAAAAATAACTATTCTATTTAGCAAAAAGAGTAGTAAAATGTGTTGTAGACACAACTTTAGAAATCCTTTCTTTCATTCCTTAATAGGAATAAAATATTAATTATTTGGCACCCTTAGAAAAACAGAGCAGATGAAACATAATCCTTACCTTGCTGGAGTGAGAAGAGACCTCCACTGCACTCTGTCAACCCACTGCCCAGATCTCTCTCTAAGGCTTAGACAAGAAGGATTTTACAGTGCGGAATTCTCAAGTGACGAAGCATTAACATTACAGGTAACATTACAGAGCAAGCATTTTTGTCAAAGCAAACTCCCCACTACAAATGGAGTGCCTTCACCCTTGAGGTTTAAAGGCCCCACTTATCGAGGCACTTGCGGTCATGCATTCGCTCTTACCTTCCTCTGTCCTTCATCCACAGTCGGCTGGAGGCCGTTTTCACTTTTCGCAACCTCTGTCTGAGACTGTTCAACGCCTCCTCCCTCTGGTGGCGATAGCTACCGTTCATTTTTGTTGCTGTGCCCGCAGTACACCTCGGCCGCGTGCTTCACAAGCATTCGTCGTTTCATTCACTCCTTGCACCAGCCACATGCAGTTGGAACGGATTTTGGAAACTTGCAGACTAGGAGTTTAAGGAAGCAAAGAGGCGAGACGAGAAGCTCTTAAAGCTCACATGTGATAGAACCAGGATGGAAAGCTGGGCCTGACTCCAAACAAAGCGTTTGATCCCCCGCCCCGATTTCCCAGTTTCGTGCTGCCTCCCAGTCTGCCAGTTTCATGCTTCCTTCATCTGTTAACCATCATTGTTGCCCTAGACGCAAAGCTTATCCTGCACCCACCGCTAGTCTAGTAGTCACCTTTAAGGACTCAGATCCTTCACTTTCCCATCCTCCCCACTTTGTCACTTTGGTTCCCTAGGTGTCAGGAGAAAGCTATGTTAAGGACAAAGTTGCTCCTATTTCTTTACAATGACTCCTTCAAGAGCTCAACATTTAATGAGCACCAGTACTGAGCTGTAAGGAAATCTGTGTTGTGAGCCATACTGCCTCTTTTCTAGAGTCTTCCTCTTGTGGAAGACCCACCCCCCTCTTCCTGATTTCCCTGGAAAAGGAAGGTCTGCTTCTCATTTCTCTGTGCTTCATCTTCGCCATTGTTTCTGACCACAGTTATTTAGCAGTCTCCTTCTTTATAGTCTGCTATGTCCATTTCTACTGCTTTCCCCTCATTATCACCAATCTGTAGACATTCAGGATCTTCCTTCACTATCTTCTATTAGCTTCTTCAAACTTGGGTCATAGAGGGTTCCTTTAAATTTAGCACCAGTATGGTGACCCATGAGAGTGTGTCCTTGATCTCATTTTCTCCTCAATTACCTGTTGAAGTGACTGCATCTCAAAACCCTTCTAATTCCTAGTTCTCAAGTTTATATCTTACATACAATTTATATGGTTTGACCTTTCCTTACCATCAATTAATTAAACTTGTTCTTTGGTAGTCACAGGTCCCTAAATTTCATTTTTTGTGGGCGACTATCAACATATCGGTAAACTCAGAAATCTGACTGAACTTATTATGGTCATTGTCTTAGTTCATTTGGATTGCTATAATAGAATATCATAGATAGGCTTGCTTATAAACAACAATAATTTATTTCTCATAGTTCTGGACGCTAGAAGTCTGAGGTCAGGGTGCCAGCATGGTCAGGTTTGGTGAGGATCTTCTTCCACGTTGCAGACAGCCATTTTCTTTTTTTTTTTTTTTTTTTTTTGCGGTACGCGGGCCTCTCACTGTTGTGGCCTCTCCCGTTGCAGAGCATAGGCTCCGGACGCGCAGGCTCAGCAGCCATGGCTCACGGGCCCAGGCGCTCCGCGGCATGTGGGATCTTCCCGGACCGGGGCACGAACCCGTGTCCCCTGCATCGGCAGGCGGACTCTCAACCACTGCGCCACCAGGGAAGCCCCCATTTTCTTTTTGTATCCTCACATGAAGGAGAGGGGGCTAGCTAAGTCTCTGACACTTATAAATGCACAAATCCTATTCTTGAGGGCTTCACCCTTATGAACTAATAACCTCCCCAAAGCTCCACCTTCAAATACTATCCCATTGGGATTAGAGTTTCAACATATGAATTCTGGGGGACACAAACATTCAGTCCCTAACAATCATCTCCAGACTGCTGTCTTTAGTATCCTAAGCTTTTCCCCTTTGACCTTTTGTGATGTGAACCTCATGCTGCTAAGGGGGATTTGATATGCATTTTGCCCACAAGTGGGATTTACTACTCTATGGAAACCCTTTTCATCACTTCTCTAGGACTCTTTATTGCATTCTCTTTGACAGTGACTTTTCCAAATGTTTTTCTACAATCTTGACCTTTATTCCGTGAAGTCCCTTATCACTCAGATAACAACCTTGCTACTTAATTTGCTGAGAAACATCAAAGCTGTCCTCTGAGAATTCACTAATCTTTTCTCTCATTTTCACCATATTGTGTCCCCGTTACATACCCTGCATACCCTACTCCTCTTAAAACCTTCTTTTAAAAATGTCCCCTATCCTTTTACATTTATTTTTTCCTATTTCAGCGGAAGTGGGGCCTGTCGCCTCTACTTGTACTTTTGCTCCTATATTCCCTTTTCTGAGCTTTTCTCATATAGGATCTGTTTCATTTGTATCTTTTGTCTCACATTCCTTGACACTGTCTACTCTTACTGTCAAAAGTCTTTAGGTATCTTCCATATTACATGTAAAATAAAAATATCCTTTGATTCTACAATCCTTAGAATGTACCCTTTCTGCTTTTGCCATTTCTTTCATTGTTCAACTTCTTAGGGAAAAATCATTTGCAATCCCCATAGGATTTTTCTTCCCTGCCACACATTCAGGGTTTACCTAAAATATTGCAAGGAAACAAAACCTGATTTTAGTTCATGCTTTGGGGCTCTCCTCCTAAACTGCTTGATAACTTTAAAATCTCTCTGTAGACCAGCCCTGTGCTTTCATTTGCATGCCGGAGAGCTCCAGTTTCATGGCCAACTTGTCCTAAAAGTGAATTCTCTGTACCTCCTCCCCCAGCCAAAACTAAACCAATGACACCCACAACTTCACTCACCTTGCTCATCACCGACTTTGCTGTTGTTTTTAGTGATACCTCAATTCTCTTCCCAGGTTGAAAATTTTGAGTACATCTTCAAATATTCTCTCTCCTTCAGATCTCCACACTCATCTATTATCAAGACTTGTTAGTTTTGGTTCATAATGAATCAAGTCCAAATTTTGGCTTGCCAGTACTCTGTCCCAAGTCAATATTTTAGTCATGATTATTGCAAAAGTCTCTTAACTGATTTTTCTCTCTGTTAATCACCACTCTCCCTCTAAGTTTTACTCATCAGGCTGGATTCGTATTTCTATTACTACTCTTTGATCATGTCATTTTCCTGCTCAGATTTTTAGGAAACTTGTCAGTGCCTGGAGGCTAATTTTCTTGCTTAGTGTGATATTCCATGTTCTGTTTGGTCTGGACCCAACCTACCTTTTCAGCTGTCTTCTGAGACCATTAGGCATTTACTCTGTGCTTCAGCTGAACTGCAGGACTAATTGTTCCCATGCATTTTCTCACATTTTTTT
This sequence comes from Pseudorca crassidens, assembly GCF_039906515.1. Taxonomy (NCBI): domain Eukaryota; kingdom Metazoa; phylum Chordata; class Mammalia; order Artiodactyla; family Delphinidae; genus Pseudorca; species Pseudorca crassidens. Next base: position 30,332,567 of record NC_090312.1, read on the forward strand.
TTTCTTTTTTCTGTCAAAAATGCCTTTATTTCCCCTTACCTCCCTTCTGTTTGAAGTCCAGCCCATCAGACCCAGTTCAGATGGATTCAGTGATCATCCCAGTTGAGAAGTTAGTGGATTAAAGCAGGAAATTTCAATACGTATGTTTATAACACTTACTGCCTGTTAGTAGGGTAGGTGATCTAATGCCTATTCATGCAGCCCTTTTGATTGGATGGTTTCCAAGGGCTTCAATTATGTCTTCTTTTCTCCAATTCCTCAGAGCCTTCTAGCAACAGGTGCTCAGTATTATTTTCTTGATTAATCCCTTGTTTACACCATTTGTTATTTGGCCAACAGTGATAAAGGGTAAATGTGCCTGGCAGCTTGGTAGTCACTGGGACTCTCTTAAGGTTGATGGGAGGTGAGAGGAGCTGGGCTGACCAGTGTGGAGACTGCATGGATGAGCTCAGACCTCTTCACTACCAACTATTTCTTTTCCTTCAGAAAGGAAGCTTATGATAAACAATCTTTCAAACACTTATTTTATTCATTTGTTTTTAAATACACAGGAAAACACACTTGAAGCACTAAAACCAGGCTGCCTGGGTTTGAATCCTGGCTTTGTCAATTCGTGGCTGAATGACCTTGGGCAACATAGCCTCTTCAGTGCTTTACTTTCACTCTCTGTACAATTAGAATAATAACATATTCATAACGTTTTTATAAATATTAAATGAGTTAATGAATATAAAGCATATTAAACAATATGGCAAATAGAGTATTCCCAAATGCTGTCAATTAATATTACTATTAAGCAATGAGGGAATTGCTGCCAGAAAAAGATATATTAGAATTTGTTTCTAATTTATTTGCCAGATTATAAAAATGCTATGATTTTAACACATGAGGTTAAGTACCCTTAAGGTCTAGAAACTCGTAAGATATGGAGCATAGTGAAAGAGAGAATGAATGGAAATGTCAGGGAAAATTAAGCAATCTAGCCTCGTATTTGTTTGGTAGTCGTAGACACCAAGGGACTGAGCGACTGACTTAATTACTTAAGCCATTCTAGAACATGGATGGTTATTTATGTGATACCTAGTAGACACTGAGCAAAGCATTGATCCGGTACTTCCAAGGTGCTGGTAGCATGAAGATGAATAACACATGGCTTTTGTTTTGAGGGTGCTCAGATTTATGACTTCAATAACTACAGCTCAATGTTCAAGTGCTATGGACACAGGTATATACAATGTGCCATAGGCTTCTATGCCTCCTCTTGACAGAGGAGGGTGTCAGAGGAGCTGAGTCTTGAAAGTGGTCAGACTTTTACAGAGGGGACAGAACAACTCTTTTGCTATAGATTTTAGCACATTTTAGTAATGTGAGGTGGGATTTTTTTTGTTTTGTTTGCTTTACCAAGATCTGTGGAGACAGCAAAGTGCCAGTGGTGGTTTACTTGATATGAAGGGAATGCTAATTGTACCAAATATTCTGGGTTTTTTTTTGTTGTTGTTGTTAAATAAAATATCTTTGAATTTAATGCAAACTTTTTAAAAAGTTGTTTTTTAATACTTGGAGGACAGTATGCACAGATCCACAGGATGCCCTTGTATCTCTATCTTTGTAATATATTTAACAAAATCAAGAAAAAGTTTTCCATATCAGGCAGTCCACGGATAGACATGGTCTGTGGTTCCTAAACCTGATAATGGTGAGAATAATCTGGGGAACATTTAATGATGTGGGAGCCTGGGCCCCCCTCCAGATAAACTGAAACAGACTCTCCGAGGAAAAGCTCGGACCCTGCTGCATCCAGGAATCACAGATGTTTAAGCACCACAGGAGAAACCAGTGCTCACTGTAAGCTTGTGCTGTTGACATGGCAACTACTCATTGTGTCTGTGATACTCACTTATACTCAGAAGTGAGATGAAACACAGTAAGAAGACAGATTTGGAACTCACCAGGAAGTATCATGAAATCTCTGACTTTGATTTATCTGGTGCCTTACTTGTCCTAAGAAGCAGCTACAAGAGGCAGTAATTTGAAGATAACAATATAATTCAGAAAAGATAGATTTCTAAAGTTCTCTTGCTACTTCCAGATACTCAGGTAATCATTTGGTCTTTTGTGTCCATCATATTATTTTCTTGGAAAAGGATCTAATCTTGTCCCCGCCCCCCCTTTTTTTTTTTTGGTCTTCCTACTGAGCAATGGTCAAAACTTGGAAGGTGTGTTTACCTGGAAGGAGTTTTCAATAGGTTTCAATTATTTAACATAAAACCACATGCATGTTCTGGTTGGGGGAGAAGCAAAATAGTGCTTGGGGGAAAAGTTGCTACTTTCATTCAAAACATGAAGAAAATAACACTTGGCTTCTGTGTAGGAGTCTGCTTGGTCATGTGAGGTTATCGCAAGATTAAGTGTTCCGTGTGCACATGCACATCTTTTCTAGACTTTCTGTTAACCTTCACATGGCTTTGGCCATAGCCTGGTCACAGCAAATCTTCCTCTGCTTTGTTGCTACTGTGGCCCAGCACCCTCTCCGCTGGGCCACTGCAATCATTATTCTGAGTCGTACATAAAGCAGAAAAATAAACATTAAAATTTTTTTATTATGAATTTTTTCTGTCAAACCACAAATAGGGGATACCCCCCATATTCATCACTCAGATTCAACATTTATTAAGAATATATATATATATTCTATATATGCTTCATCTGTCCTTTTTATTTTGTACCTGATATTTTAAATCAAATCTCAGATATCATGTATTTTACCTTAACGTACTTCATCATTTATCTATAAAATGAGGTTATTTTATAACCACTGTACCGTTTCCAGAGTTAGCAAAATTAACAATCATTCTTCAGCATCATTTAGTACCTACCACGACCAAATTTCTCAGATTGTCTCAAAAATGGCTTTTTATAGGTTGTTTATTTGAATTGGGAACCTAGTTTGGGAAAAGGACATTTTTAAGGGTGGTACTTAAGACACGCGTAAAGAACGTTTTATTCCTGGTGTAATTAGAACAAGTGGGGGGAAAACCCAGAACCTCATGGGATTTCTTAAGTATTTTGTGGCAGGAGCTAATGCTTTCTCTAAATTTTCTGTCCTTAAGGAGCACTGTGATCTATCCCCTGAGAATGAACGACTCAAGGCAATTTTTAAACACTGTAAACCACAGTTTCTGGTTTAATGAGAGATTACTTTTCACACTGCATTCCATGTTGGTGCAGATACAGTGATTTCATGTTCTAAAGTTAGTCCTGCAATTACCATTTTGATTGCTCTTAGAAAAATGCACACGAAGAATACTGTGACTCAGCGAAGGGTGTTGCCAGTGGGTTGTCATTTTTAGCTCTCCAATTATGATGGAATTGCATAAAGAATGTTCAAGTTAGTGCTGCGTTTTTCTGCCCCCCATGCCTCTCTTTCCGCACACCAGCACCAGCACCAAGCGCATCCAGCCTCCTTTTCTTCATCTTGTTGTTGTTGTTGTTTAAAGATTAACAAGCGTCTGAGAAGCACAGTATACAGGTGAATGGTAATAATACAGGTACTCTAGCGAGAGCTGCGTCTTAATAAGAAGTAAGCTTTCTGTTCCCTTGCAATTACAAAGATTTGCAAGACTAAAAGGAAATAATCAGAGAGTCCAAAGAAGTCTAATTTTGAACATAACTTGATGTTCATGTGGTACCTCAGTCCGTGAAGTACTTGAAGTTCATGTGGTACCTCAGTCCGTGAAGTACTTTATTGCAAACATGTGAAGGGACACTGAGTTGGTGAGACATGGCACCTGCCTTCCAGGCATGACTGTCTTCTGAGGGGGATGGAAGTGGGGCTTGGAGAAGACTAGTGTTTTTGAGGGGAAGGAAGCTGGCATTGGGGAGGCTACCTAGACATTCTTGCTGTAATCTTAGCACTAGTTAATTAGAACTGGACAAGGGTCCTAGCATTGGGTGACAAGAAGAGATGCTAGAAAGGTTTAGAAGTATCCTTTCAACTGGTGACTTATTGGATCTGAGGAATGAAAGAATGGGGGTGACCAAGAATTTGTGCCACAGTACACAATAAAAGATATTTACTGTGTTTCTGAAAAGAAATATGAAAATTGATAGGGGAGGTTAATTTTTTTTTTTTTTTAATTTCAATACCTTCACTTTGAAAGCATAGGCAGCCAAGAGGAAATGTGCCCTGTATCTCTAGGAAATGTGGCCAGGACACAGGATAGAAATGGAAACTACTGATCAACCCTCATGTAATAGAGACCGTATTAAGGTGTTAGTGATAAAAATTTAAGATTGTCTGTCCTCAAGTAGTTCATAATTTATCAGGAATGAAGATGAACGAGCAGGTACTCAGAGGGATAGACCACATGTGAACTATGTAATTATTAAATATTTATGATTATAGGTAGGCCTAGATGTGGTAAAACCAGTAGATGTTGGGTTTTTTTTTTTCTGTAAATTCCTCTCTACTTTTCTTTCCTGTTTTTGTTTTCCTTTAAAAAAAAATCTTAATTTTAGAGTTAGGACAAGAGTGTGCAAAGTGTTTTACTGAAGTTGTTGAAAAGGTGGGAGTGCGGCCGGAATTTATATTCGTACTATCTGCCTGTGGTCTAGTCATCGTTCCTGGGCTGGGGCTACCTCCCATACAAGCTGTGTGTGGGTGCATGGGGTGACAACCTCTCCTCCACCCCTCCCACCCTCTGGCCTCTGCCAATCTAAGCCACCATCGTAGCTTCTGGGCCACCTGGGTTGAGTGACATGTGGGGCACCAATTCTATTTTATTCGATCACCTTTCTTCTCTTCTATTAGTGCCAGAAAGTGGAGAAGCTAGTTACTGTCTACAAAAGACAGCAAATAGCTTTTGCAGCTTGGTGGGTCCCTTGATTCAAGGTTACTTTTTTCCCCTCTTCCATTAACAGAGAGAGTGGAAAAATGTGGAAACAAAGTCTGCTAACCAAAGGTTTCATCTTTAGGAATCCCAGTGTCAGTAAATATTTTTACATTTTCACTCATGGATGATCTTGAATTTTTAATATATAAAATTATGGTCTTTTATTCTCTGATTTTTATGTCAGTTCTTATTCTCACCCAGGTGACACTTAATACCTGTATTCCTCTTGTTCTGAAAGGGCATTTGCAAACATAAAAGATTTGGTCTCTTTTAAAATGGATTGACAGTCTACTCTCTGTTTTTCAAAGTGCGTGGTGTTTTTAATAATCAGTAATAAACATTACAATTTATTTTTTCAAGTTGGTAGCATAATAAGGCCGTTTAGTTACACCACAAGAAAAGAAAGCTTATAATGGACTCCACCTGTTTACGCTTACTGCTTCCTGAGTCAAGTTTTCTGCACCATGTAACAGTGATCCATTAGTGATGCAAGATCTTTGGGATATTTTAAGTGCCCTCTTTATAGCCATTATTTGAAGGAAGATTAATCTGGTGGTAGGTTCAAGCCTATAACACCATGACTTCTAAAGAGACTGGTTCAAGTTATGCTTGTTCCAGTTTGGAAATGTAACTTAGATGCATGTCCTGTGAGATACAAGAATAATTTAACAATGGAATTGGTCGTGTCTGAAAGAACTCAATAAATGGGAAACACTAATTCTCTCTCTGGTAGCATAAAGAGTTATCTCGATCCTCAAAAGATACTAACACAGGTGTATAATCATCAGTGGCTAAGTGCTTGCCAATTCTTCAGGTACCCCATGCAAGGATTTCAGTGGGAAATACACTTGATGAAAAGTATCCCATTGTTATACTGTATCTTTAGAAGGAAGAAAACATTGACAGAAATGTGAAAAGAGAACCATTTCATAGCAAGGAATGGCTCTCCTTGTTACATTCTTAAAAACATAACTGATCTTCCTCAGGGTTTTTTTTTTTTTTTTTTTTTTTTGCGGTACGCGGGCCTCTCACTGTTGTGGCCTCTCCCGTTGCGGAGCACAGGCTCCGGACGCGCAGGCTCAGCGGCCATGGCTCACGGGCCCAGCCGCTCCGCGGCATGTGGGATCTTCCCGGACCGGGGCACGAACCCATGTCCCCTGCAACGGCAGGCGGACTCTCAACCACTGCCCCACCAGGGAAGCCCCAGAGTTCTTTTTGACTTGCCTCAACTGGTTGAATTCGTAGCCCCTCATCCGGATTCCCATAGGAACTTGTACAGACCTCTATCATAGCACTTACCATGATGTATTAAGATACACATGAAAATAAAACTAAATGAGTAGGGCATATTCAAGGCAGCAGAGGAACGACTAAAGGATTGTGGGTTACACTCCCAGTCAATTTGTCCAGTTATTTCTGGGCATCCCTGGCAGTCACCATATAGCATCCTCCATCATGGTTTTCCTCCTTTGCTTAGACAGGACTAATCAATGTCTGTGGTTCATGAAGTTATTTGGAGGAGCCTCTCCATGGCCACTGCTCAGGACAGTGCAGGCGCCCGGCAGGACCAAAGACTCTCGCTTCTGAAACATCTCAATTTGCCAACCTGTAGGGTCCAGGAGCGATGCTAGCTTCCATGCAGACGCAGAGACACCAGCGCCCTCCCAAACCCTAAGCTGAACTTTGGTTGTATAAATGAATACTGCGTGGATCTCTGCAGTCTTCTCAGCCAGCTCATCTGATCTGGCTAGGATTTATTTTTTTTTAAAAAAAATAAATTTATTTATTTATTTTTGCCTGCTTTGGGTCTTCGTTGCTGCGCACGGGCTTTCTCTAGTTGCGGCAAATGGGGGCTATTCTTTGTTGCGGTGCGCGGGCTTCTCCTTGCGGTGGCTTCTCTTGTTGCGCAGCACGGTCTCTAGGTGCCCAGGCTTCAGTAGTCGTGGCTCACGGGCTCTAGAGCGCAGGCTCAATAGTTGTGGCGCATGCGCTCAGTTGCTCTGCGGCATGTGGGATCTTCCCGGACCAGGGCTTGAACCCGGGTGCCCTGCACTGTCAGGCGGATTCTTAACCACTGCGCCACCAGGGAAGCCCCTGGCTAGTATTTCTCACTCTTCTAACTTCTGGAACTAAAATCCAGTCCAAGGGGCTTGCCAGCATCACAAGCTTAGCTGTCTTGTCTTTTTATCTGTCCTAGGACCCTCCCTTGCAGAATTCTTCCCTCCATCCCTGGTACCAAACAAAACTGATCTGGAGCTGAGAGAAGGGTAGAAGGGTCATTTCTGCTAAGTTTGAACTCCAGCTAGAAGAATTTAGATAACCTTGTTAAATGCATGTTTTGTGTTCTTCATTGGCCTTTGAATTCTACAAGGACCAGGACTGTATTTATTTTGGATCCCTGACACTTAACACAAAGTTAAAGAAGTCAAAGTTAATTGGGAGAAGAATTATTGCAGTGTCTTGGTCAGACTTAATAGTTTTCACAACTTTTTTCAAGCTGGAATAACTCTCATCAGTACCCTCTGCTTCTCATCCATTAAAGAATATTAAATATGTAAATATACTTGTTGCTCAAGTTCTATTTCAAGATTCCCTTTTAGTGGAAAAAATGTTTAGTGTATCTTTTATTTCTCTTGAGTCATCATTGTTCTTGGGAACACTGATTAAACGTCTTGTAGATGCTTTTCAGTGTGAGAGTTTTGTGGTTGGTAATGCTTCCTGAGCCTCTAAATTTGTAGCAAATTAAAAATGATGATTCTTATGGTCTGTTTTCCCCTCTTTTAGGTGTGGAATATTTGAGTATAGGGTATTTGAGCTGTTAATTTTGTATGTTCACAGGAATTTTCTTTTAAAAAATATTACTTTAAATATTACCGTGGTATTTAAATTGATAACAGCCAAAAATACGCTAGGCACTAGCAATAAATAGCGTCTGATCTGTAATCCTTACAACAATCCTTAGAAGAGGGGTTGGCAAACTTTATCTGTAAAGGGCCAAAGAGTAAATATTTTAGGCCTTGTGGGTTATAAGTCTCTGTAGCAACTCCTTAATTGGGGAAAAAATGGGACTCTGATGTCAAGAGATTTACTCGAGACCACCTTGCTAGTAAGTACCAGGCCTAGGATTTTTTTTTTTTAACTGAAGTAATGTTGCTGTACAATACTATATAAGTTACAGGTATATAATATAGTGATTCATAATTTTTAAAGGTCATACTCCATTTAGTTATTTTAAATATTGGCTATATTCCCTGTGTTGTACAATATATCCTTATAGCTTATCTTACACCTAATAGTTTGTACCTCTTAATCACTCTTACCCCTATAGTGCCCCTGCCCCCTTCCCTGTCCTCACTGGTAAATGCTAGTTTGTTCTCTATATCTGTGAGTTTGCTTCTTTTTTGTTATATTCACTAGTTTGTTGTATTTTTTGGATTCCACAAATAAGTGATATACAGTATTTGTCTTTCTCTGACTTATTTCACTTAGCATAAACTGACTTCACTTTGCCATACTGAAAAAAAAATCAATAGTGAGAGATTAGTATCTACTCACTTGGTTAGGAGTGCCTCCTACATGCAAGGCACTGTACAGTATGCTATGGAGATGTTACAGGCCCAGTTATAGGAACCTACAGTTTAGAGGGGGTTGTAGTTGATAAACAGTATTCCTTTTATCTGCCCAAGTTGTGAATGATAACAAGATCAGGGTTTTCAGATGACAAATTAAATATCATTTTTGTTACTTGTGAAGCTGATGCTCAAGAACGTGGCTTTGATGTACAGCAAAAATGAACTTCCTAATCCCATACCTTGGATTCAGACAAGCCCATCCAGCCAGGCATAGCATGGAGGCCTGCTTCTATAACACTTTGGCAATGCAAGACAATCCCAGACAGGAAAAGATGGAGAACGGTGCTGGTCTGCAACGCGTAGTTCCTTGTCCCAAATCTCCATACAGAGAACTTCCTCCCTCTTTCTTGGGGAAGAATTAGTGAAAAGGAGGAGAACGTGCACAGCTTATATATATAGATATCGCCCCCGCCCCCCGGGGGAGAAGAAAACACCAGAAGTGAGGAGTAAGTGACCCACCTCTTCCTCCCCAGCATAGTACAAGTGCCACAAGGGAGAAAACAATTGATTTGCTTTGGAATTTACAGTGAAGAGAAATTACCTCCAGGTTTGGAGAAAAGCAAACGTTTGACTGAGAAGGTGACATTTGGGCAAGTTTTTGAATAATTTTCACTTAGATATGTAGAGATGATGGGGGTAGGATGAGCCAGAGAAAGTGAATATCAGAAGCAAAGGTGCATTTGGGAGGTCAAGAGGTCAGTTGTTGGGTTCCAGAACTAGCATGACCAAATGTCTCAGTTTGCCTGAAACACTGGTTCTCAGCCCTGAAAGTCTAGGATCCCAGGAAACGCCTCAGTCCTAGACAAACTGGAGGGGTCTCTTGAGTGTCAAGCTAGGAACCTGAAACTTAAATTTGTTGGATGGTACAGTATATAGAATGGCTACATGTTCGTCAGGTCATTGAACTTTTGGTATATACAGTTACTTCCTCAGGGGACCCACTAGGCTGGAAATAAGAGGTGAGAGACCAAAGACTATCAGTAGATGTTGGGAACCACTGAAGAATTTTTAAAGGGTATGAGGGTTGCGTTGAATCTTTGAGTATGCAAATATACAGAAAGGAGCTTGCAGACTGTTGAATATAAAACCAGATGAGAATATATTAGGGAGTAAACTGAAACATCAAGGAGGGTTCTGTTTTTGAGAAAGATGAAATCCTACAAGAAATATGATCCCTTTTTATTGTTCCTATTAGGCTCTGAAAAGAGCTACTGGGAAACCACTCCCCCAAACTACATCTATCCTGATCTGTCCATTCTAGTGGATAGTGGTTTATGTGATGTGATGGGGGTGTTAGCTAAAATGGTGGTAATCATATTGCAGTATATAAATGTATCAGATCAATGCATTATACACCTTATACTTACACAATGTTTTAAGTCAGTTATACCTCAATTAAAAAAAAATTAATGGATAGTGGTGATTAGGAATGAATTGATGCAAATTAACTCATGGATTTTTTTTTTAAAATGTAAGCCCTCTACTCTTGTATTTTCCTGGATAAAAATGCACTGAAGGATGCATTTCTAGTAAGTTCCTTGAAATTATTATTCAAGAATTGTTTTATTATCATGACTGTATTGAATTCTGCCTGCATGTGGTAGTCCTACCAGACTGACCAGGTTACCAGATTGGTAATTCATTTGGCAAAGCCCATGGGGTAAATCTTGTATAGTGGTTTATTGTTGGCACTGAAATGGATAAACCAGATGTAGATGTTATCTGTTTAAGCATCTAGACAGTGTCTTGCATTCAGTAACTATTTGTTAATCAGTTGGATAACTTCCTCTACTGAAAAATCTAAGAGGAAAATGCAGTATTTGGATATGCTAGTCTTTTAAAGTAATAAGCCTTATTATCTAATAAATATCAGAGGTGGTTTTCATGATTTACTCAAAAACTCCAAGAAATATAAAAGTGAAATAGAGATCCGGTTCCTTGGAAAAACCAGAGGTATTTTCATAAAACTTCTTTGTATTAATTGCTATCATTTTTTTATAGGTAGTTATTATTTTAATTACTTTGAAATGGATTGGTTATTGCTTCTTCTGCCTAAACTTGAAATCTTATATTGTTTAACTTATTTTGAGATAATTTCAGACTTATAGAAAAGTTTAAAAATTTGTACAAAGACATCTTATATACCCTTTACCCAGATTCCTTAAGTGCTAATATTTAACACACTTCACAATTGCTTTATCATATTATCTATTTTTTCTGAAATTATAAGGAGACATGATGCTCTTTATAAAGACATCAGTGTGTATTTCCTAAAAATGAAAACCTGATTTATAACCACAATACATTTTTAAAAATAACAGTATATATCAGTGTTATTTTCTTTACCTAGCTTATAGGACTTATTCAAAATTTCCCAGTTGTCCCACTAATGTGTCATGTAGTAAAAGAAGAAAAGTCTGTTTCAGATCCAATCCAGGATCATACATTGCTTTATGTTTCTTTATTCGCCTTTTAATCTGGACTAATTCTTCAGCCTTTGTCTTTCACGAAGACAAAAGCTTTGTCTTTTTGACATTTTTGAAGAGTACTGGCCAGTTATTCTGTATGATATTCCTCAGTTTGAGTTGGTCTGATGTTGCCTCATGACTAGATTGAAGTTCTGCGTTCTTGCCAGGGATATAACAGAAACGATGTGGTTTTTTTTCCAGTGCATCATATCAGGAAGCACATGATATTGATTTGTTCCATTTCTGGTGATACTAATTTTGATCACTAAGGTATCTTGTCTGTAAATTTACTATATTTCTCTCTGAAATAAGTATTTTGTGGGAAATGCTTTGATGCTATATAAAATCTTTTACTCATCATACATTTACTCAGTAGCTTTAACTAGTGCCTGAAATGATTATTACTATGGTGATTCCAAGTGAGGGGATCTCCATTTTATTTATTTAATTAATCAAAATACTTATTTATTTAGTTGGTTGCGCTGGATCTTTAGTTGTGGCATGCAAGCTCTTTTCATAATAGTTGTGGCATGAGGGCTCTAGCTCCCTGACCAGGGATCAAACCCGGGCCCCCTGCATTGGGAGCGCGGAGTCGTAACCACTGGACCACTAGGGAAATCCCCCTCATTTATTTTATATTCATTACTTGGAATTCTGCAAAGAACTTCTCCCTTGTTCATTCGTTCATTCATTCATTCATAGCAATAAGATTCATTCATAGCAATATAGATTCATGGTTTGTTATTTTCTTCTATGGATTATAATCTGTCAATGTTTATTCTGTTGCTCAAATTGTCCTAGATCGGGCCATTGGGAGCTCCTCTAAACTTCTATTTTTGGCATGTTCCCAACATTCCCTGAAGACTTCTCTGCTTTCTGGTACAAAACGTCTCAGGCTGATTTTGTACTTTCCCTGACCCTGCCTTTGAATCAGCCATTTCGCCAAGAGGCCATAGCTCCTTTTATCTGAGAATAGTGTTTAGAAAACAGAATCTGGATGCTAGGTATGTTCATTGCTATCGGGAATGGCATTAATTCTAGACCTTCTCAGCAAACAAAGCTAGAAAACATATGCCTGTGTGTTTGTGCTTGTGTGTATACACATACATACATATCTGTGCATATATAATCTATCTCTATGAACATATTAAAAGTGATTTCATGATGTTGTGGCCTCCAGTTCCAATCCAACATCTCAGGGTTCATTCTAGTGTGTTCTCTTTCCATGTTTCTAACTCTTTTCTAACAATGAAAAACTTAACTCTCATCCGCAATATATTTACTCATTTGTTCAATTTGAGAATATATTACATAGAAGGCTTTTAGAAATGCTAACCCATACCACTGTGAAAAACAAACCTACTCAGAATCAGTATTTGTTTATAGTTCTCTTTGTCTTTAGCTTAAGGATATGTAGTCAAGATATTGTGTTCAAAAATTACTTAGATTAGTTTCCCTCCCACTTCGGTGTGGTTCTGTTCATCTAAAATTCAGTTCGATTTTTTTTTTTGGTGGGACATTTTCCCTCTTCTCCATCCTTACTGTTTTCATTTATTGAGTATGTCAAATATTAACAAGATTATGAAGGTCAGAACAGTATAAAAGAAGTGTGTGTACTTCCCACACCCTACCCCTTCTAACCTAATTACAGTCCCCTATCTTTTAAACTCCATTTCACCTGCCTACTGAAGGTAACCTATCTCACTAGTTTCTGGTTTATTCAACTTATGTTTCTTGTTGCACAAGTGAACAGACATTTTAAAATTTTCTTACTTATCTCCTTTTCCCTGATACCAATGGTAACACACATTAGATATTCTGTTATACTTTTGCACTTTGATTTTTTTTTTTAACTTAACAGTACATTCTGGAAATCACTCCATATCAGTTTAGAGTTAGAGTTCTCCCTCATTCTTTTTTATAGCTGCATTGTGTCCTGTTGTGTGGATGTACCATAATTTATCCACTTACTCTCCTGTGTGTGGACATTTAGGTTGCTTCCAATATTTTGCAGGGACAAACAAGGCTTCAAAGAATAACCTGGTACAAGTGTATTTTCAGATTAATATAATTTTTATTTCATTGAAGCAACTTAATCTAAGTCTTCTCCAAGTTGTCTTTGATGGAGAGAATTTTGGAGTTATGTATGCGTTAACTTGTTTTTCTTCCTTAGGAAGCATCCTCAGTGTATAAAATTGTTAAATTCTCCTGCTTTTAAACACAGAAACACACCATATTGGGACTCTATACCATGAAATTTCAGTAATTTAATTCATGTTTAATGTGTGGTCAAAAGAGCCCTTATGCTTCCTGGCTTTTTATTATCTTAGGTAATCTGAGTAGCTTCTAACGAGAGGTTCTAAAAGAATTTGGGGAACTGGTTTTATAGCCGTAATTGAGACACAGCTCTGCATAACTCCTTCCATCCACCACGTCCTCCTCCCTGTACAGGACACAGGCCTTAAAGCACATGGCCCTGCTTGTGGTCTTTTCTGAATTAACAGTTGTTCTTTTGTTATCAGTAGTCTCCTAAACACTGTACTTTCTAAACACTTGGTTATCTAATATCTATTATCTGTGACCATAACACAATGTCCTATTAAGTAGAACTCTCTATATTGTGGATTTACAAATAAAGATGTTTACATGCTGCTCTGTAGCACTTTTACTATTACCACTTTCCTGTTCAACTGTCACCACCTAAGAGGAAGCCAATCGTAATTTTATTTGTACATCCTTTCTCTTAAGTGTTTGCATTCTGCTGGTTTCTTAACGTCTAATCTAAAATCAAAGCATATCATTTTAGTTCAGATGCCATGTGTTGTGTTTTATCTGATCCTCATGCACTTGAACTCGGGTTTCCTTGACAAAGACTCTGTTGTTTCTGAGTTGATTGACTTTAACCAGAAGCTGGTGTTTTCTAAGCTTCGTTTTTGAATGGGCTCTGAGGGTAATGTGGCGTGCTCCTCAGGGATGCTTAAGTCTTATGATGTTTTTCTTAATTCTGAATTTGTTGCATTTGATTAAAGTGATATAATTTTATTCCTTTGCAGTAACCATGAAGAAGAGTTGTTCTCACTATTTCTGGAGTAAATTAATAAATAGTAATGTGAATACAAAGGGAGTTTAACTTGAAAATTTGATCATTGAATCATTTCATTATAAGGAAGCAATCAATCTATCTCCTTCATTTCCTCTCTTCCTCTTTCTCTCCTTTCATTCTCATTTTAGTTACACTTGTTATACACAGATACATCTTCATTGTCAAGGAAAAAAAGAAATTGAGAAAAGAAAACAGTAAAAAGCATGTCTCCTGTGTTCCCTTTAATTATCCTTCTCTAGATGCAACTATTATTTTATATCAATTTCTGATGCTTTCTATATGTTTGTACCCTCACACATATAAACTCTTAAAGTTTGGGAGCTTGAGGATGAAGGGCAAGTGTTCTACTCTGCAAAGGCAAGGGTGGGGACTTTAAGAAAAAATTGTTCCTAAATTGTGTTGCTACTGTCAGAAGGTTGCTACCTTTCCTTTCATTGTTGGAAGACACTTAGGCAGTAGACTGTGGCTGTCACTCTATCTGAAGAAGAGAAAGGAGACTGTGAGGTGGAAACTGCCTCTAGAAGGCAGTAAAGATGGAGCCTGCATATCTGATTACAGGGTGGATGAGATTAGGGATTACAGTCTTGACAGGACCTTTATAACATGGTGGGGAGGTGGCCAGCTAAAGCTTGTATCGGGGGAATACAGTGTGAACACAGTGTTAGCTGGAAGGTGCGGTGAGATTTGTAAAGGGACTACCAAAGCTTAGGGAAGTTGCTATGGGTATTAGCCCCTCCCCAAAAAGGTTCCTGTTGATGAAGGTGATGTCATCACTCTTCCTTCCTGAGCCCTTCGGCAATGAGACCATTAAGGCCAACTACGGAGAAGGATAAAACCTCAACCTTTGAGTGGGAGACATGCCCTTTTCCTCTGTAGCACACTGGGGAGTTAATGCATCCAACTCCTCTGTACCCCAAGCTGTTAGGGAATTAGACTTTTCCTGCCTTTGTAGGTGGAGTGGAAGAAAGGCTTTGGCTTTATATTAAATCTAAATTGATGTTTTAAAATAAAAAGTAACAGGCCTTAAAAATTCAAGAACTACTATAATAAATTTCATCTTGCTTTCATTTATGGAATCTGCTCAGTATACCCAGGGAATTGATACCCAACTGGAAAGCAGCGGTTCAGGGTAGCAGAAGAGGGTAGCCAGTTTGCGGGGGGATTCTTAAACAGGGGGAGTGATAGGAGTTAGTTAATTTTTCAGTCTCTCTGAAAGTTTAGTGGAGAAAGGATTAGATGGAGGTGAGGGTTGGAAGCATGAAAGTGTGTAGGCTTGTGGAATAGCCATGGTAGTAGAAATGCAGAAAAGAGATTGGAGTGAAGGATGTATTGGAGAGTGAAGGTTAGTAGGAGTTGATAACTGACTGTGGTGAGGGGATGGGAGTCTAGGATGGATGTAAGGTTTTGGTCTCTGAGATATAAGTAGAAGTCTCCTGGATAGGGCTTCTGGAAAAGCTGTCGGTTTCTTATTAAAAAACAAGAGAGACTTGACTGGCATATACCCTTGTCCCTGCCTACATGTAACAAATGCCTCCTTACTACCACAACGTCTGGGAAGTCATCTTTTTGCCCAGCATAATGCCTCCCTAAAGAGAAACGGGATCCTGAACAAGGGTAGGCAACTAACTAGTAATGTCTGACACATGGTGAGTTACCTGTTCATCTCTCTGCTACTAGTATTAAACAAAAAGCCCAAAGTCTATTCTTTTGAAGAACGCTTTGAGAAAACCATCCTATACAAAAAGGGGATTACTATATTTGCATGAAAAATGTGGCTGTCATATTTTTAACATGCACTCAATCAGCAGGTGCTTTAGCTCTTCCTAAGAATGATTATTGTTCTAATCACAAAGAATAAGAAAAACAAAAAAGAAAGGAGGTGATTGTGGTCTTCTCACCCAGCTTGATTTGAATGAAAAGTAAAAAACAAAAAACTTTCAAAGGAACATTTAAAAGCAGCATATAAATGTACGACTATTTTGTGGCTCAGACCAACAGGCTGAGGGAAGCCCACAAAAGGGAAAGCCTACCATGGAGTGTGGGTCAGCTTTGCAGAAATACAATAAAGATATAAAAGGGAAAGGGTTGTATGGGTTATATATATATTTTTTAAATAACAAGGGTCAGTGTTGGATAGTTCAGTGTAACATTTTGAGTTGAATTCATTTTGTTAGGCTTGAAAATATTACAGACTATGAGGTCCATAGACCAGAAATAAAATAATAAATCTTCTATCAAGTTTGCTTTTATATACGCCTCTTTTGTACTTATATTTAAAATCTATATTGTATACACTTAACTATACCACCATATGTCAGTTTTCAAAACTATTTCAAACATATATGCAGTAACATATGTGCAATTCTTGGGCTGGCATAACGTTTGTTTTCTTAAAGTATGAACTGTCAATTTGAAAACCAAATTCACTAAAAGATCATGGATCATGAAATTCAGAGTACTGGCACTTTTAGATTCTTCATGTTTTATGGAAAAAAATCTTCACATTTGGTAATACATGCATTTATTTTTAATGCTTTATCTGGATTTTCTATCACGTCTCTACCCCCTTTCCATTTCTATTTAAGACTTTAAGACATCTTGGCAAAGAGGAACAAAGAGACTTAATTCTTACTGAATATGAAACTCCTTAGGCCTGGATAATGTCTGTATTTTTGCTAAGTCTGGAAAGATGTAAGTTTTAGCCAACACTGGAACAGCTTGAGAAACTATTGAAATCATACATGTATTGTTTTGTCTCTTATGTAGGAAAGTAGTCCTGTGTGGCCTGGTTTTACTTGATGTGGTCCTAGTTAATCTGGTTGTCTGCTTGAGGTCTCTTGTGTTGACCTAAGGGAGGTTTGGGAAATATTGGTTAATATACCACGGTGTGAGAAGGATTTATTACAAACGCCATGTGTCATTAGTATAGGCATTCTTTCCTTGTAAATCAAATATTTTATATAAGAACACATCACAATAACTTGGATTCATTCCCTCATTTCCCTCTGAGTAAAATAAGAGACCCCCCTAAAAGGGTTCATCATAGAGGTGAACTGTGTGTCCGTTTTGAGACTCTTGCTTTCTGCCAAGATTTAAGTGAAGTCCTCTTTTAGTAGGGAAATATAAATGTGAATTAAGGATATAATTTTATCCATAATTAAATAAAAACATTATGGCTAATAATGTTTTGTTCTTCTCTACATCAAATAAATTGTTCAGTTGCTGAATGAAGGAAGATACTGTACACTGAGACTTGAGATTCTAAAGTCTTTTTTTACTTGCGAACAGTTAGAACAAATCTGGGAATTTGAATATTGTGATATAACTGCTGACAGCCCACAGAATATTAACATTCAGCTGTATGTTTATTTCTGTTTGACTTTGTAAGTGCTATGTAATTAAATCTTTAGTTTGTAATTTCTTCTAATTTAATTGCATAAATTTGAAATTTTCCTAAGTATAGTTAAATTATTCACTACTAATATTACAAGGAAACACCACATCCTTTGTTTTTATCAAAGTTAAACACACATATGGTTTAGAGTCAAATAGTTCCACCAAGATTGTTATGAAAAACTACTGCCCTTGTCCCAATGCCCTCCTGCTAACTGTGCCACGACTACTTTCAATTCTTTTAGAATCTTTGGGTATTTATGGTCATAACTGTTCAAAACATGCTTTTATTGCTCTTGCTGTGCTTTTTAGCTTGGGGCATTATCTGTTGAATTCCACTATGGGAGATAAGGATTTAGCTCACTCTCACTACTTCCCTTCCTCACTACACACGAGCATGCTTCTCCTCTCTGTCCTCTCATGTGGTTATAGTATAAGTTTGGAAGGATGAGTAACTAGTGGTTATATTCTTATAACCATGCAAACACAGCTGGGTCACATAGTATGTATATATTTATCACATTTTGTTTCCTGTATAACTTGTTGGTTTCTCTGGAGTTGGTTTTTCCTTCATATATGCACCCCTCATTTCAACTCTAAATTCTCTTCAGCTTGTGTAAATCTCTTCCTAGTATGTTAGAATATATTAACTATTTTATTAATTGTATCCTTTTGAAGAAACTTCGGAGTCTCTGATGTGGTGCCATCTAGACTGATTGCTGTATAGCCTGCTTCACAGACATCATCTTGGGATTTTCCTTAACCATCATCTTGGGGATTCCTTCTGCCTCTAATTTGTGTTTAATATGCTGTTTCCTAGATTCCATCTTTTACTTTCTTTCTTCTTTTTTTAATTTATTCCCCTGTTTTTGTAGAGCATGTCCTTCAGTAACTTACTGAGAAAAGGTACACGAGATATATATTTTTGGGACCCTACATGTGAGAAATGTCTTTATTTTTCTTCACACTTGACCATTTTGGGTGGTCCTGGATACTTTCTGAAGACTTTCTATAGCCATCCCCTCACTCTCACATTTCAGCCTCAGGCTGGGTCCTCCTGAAGCACTCACTACATCTAACTCTCTTAATTTCCTCTCTAGTTCTTCTCCAGTACCCAGGTGGGTAGTGGAAGTCAGGAGCATGTGCAGAAGGGTATCTTTCCTTTCTCTGCACCCTCACCTTCAAAAGTTACCATGGGTGCCCATTGTCGGTATGTCATTTTTCTCTGTGATTGTCAAATAAAACTAGAGCTGGACGGTAAAGTGGTAAAAGCAGATTTTTTTTAAGGAACTATTCCTACAGGACAAAAGAGACCTCAGTTTAGAACTGGGCTCAATTTTGAAGTATGTAGCAAGTTGGGAATTTTAAAGATTGAGGATCAATGTAGTCTTAATCTACTGTTTTCAAAGGGTATACAGGTTCTACTTTTGGCTGCCAATACTGGTAGGAAATGGTAGAAGGCCAAGCCACACAAGAGGAGAAATTGCAGGGTAAGCTCTTGAGCTTACCTGAGAAATAGAAGTAGGCAGATGAATCTATGTTCACAGCGGTGGACAGGTATGAGAGAGAAGCCCCCCAACACCACCAGCAAAACCCAACAAACAAAAAAACAAAGGCGGTAAATTATAAGTACGGGAAGTTAATCTAGTTTGTTTGCTTCTAGTTTTGATGAGGGGTTACAGGATCCCTAAGAATTTTGACTGAAGTCATAAATCCTCAGGAAATGAACTTTGAAATCAAGTGGAGGGCATTCTCTTATCTTTGAACAAGTTAATAGTATACCCACTCCTTGTAATAGACTGATAATCCCCCCAAAAGATCTATAGTGAAATCAGAGAAGATACGAGGAGTCTAAAATGGTCACGACAGAAGATGCCTGCCCATGGGAAGAAAAAAAATGATAGGGATCTATGGACACAAGTGCTGTGAGGAGATATGGCCATTTTCCTTTTACATCATGGATGATATGAATAATATTGATAGTAAGAACACTGCCTTATTCTAAGATTTGGTGAGCAATGGGATTAGAAAATATCACCTTACCCAACTAGTTAGAAACTTATGGAACTGATTACTCTAAGAGGAAGTAGGGGTGGAAAATATAAATAACCTCAAAAATGATTTAACTAAGTTTGTGGATGACAGCTCCATAATGGGTTATTACAGGGAGCTAGGATGTTTTGGGTACACTCCTAACCTTTGAGGCTGACATCAAAGAACAGCCATTCTTCCCACAGCATGTCCCTTGGTGCTGTCATCAGAATCCTGGGCAGGAAGGAGAATGAGTCTGATCCAGTGTGGCAAGACGCATTAGACACTGATCTGTGCCAGATTTGTGTGGGTTGTAAATTTAGGGTAAATTCCAATACGAGGGTTGTAAATTTCAATGAATGAAAACTTGAAAACCTTAACTTTTCTATTTCCTAATCTTTGTTAATTCTTCTTTATATAGTATACTCTTAAAGCTCGTTTTTCAACTTTTTGGAAGATCTCTTATATGTAGCCTTTACTTGACTAGGATGGTACTTTGTGACCTAGCAGTTTCCCATCCTGTAGGGTGAATAGGGTCAACTAATAACTTTGGAAAATAAATCTTACACCGTTGGAATTTCTTTTGCAAATTAACCTATTTTCAGTTTGTAGTTTGGGTGAAAGAATAAAATGGAAAGATTCTACTTTAATTACGACTTTTGGTTTTTCTGATAGAAAGATACATAAAATTCCCCTTTGAATTGATTGTAATCTACGTATAGGGAGACACAAAGGTAGTTTTAGTGTTTTCAGGTACAGAGATTAATTTTACTTATTACTTTTATTTTGGAGGGGGAGGCTACATTCAAAACTTGGATCGGAATGCCTTAGATCAATGTGTAGGAATCATGGGGGATCTTGTTTTTAATATGGATTTGGATTCGGTAGGTGCGGGGGAGGCTGGTGATCGTGCTTCGAGTGGGTGCTGCTATCGCGGGGCTGAGGACCACGTTTTACATAGCAAGACTTGAAAGGGCTACTTGCTAATGTAGCCCTGTAGTTTGGAACACCAATCATGGTTTCAGCTTTCCCACTAAATGTTTTTTGGAAAGTTTAGGGAATAATTAAAACAAATAACTTATATGAAGAGGATCCAAATACTACATTTATTTGGATGTTGAACTAATCTAGAAATTCCTTCTTTTCTACCTATTCTGAATTCTTCCCATCTCTCTTCCCTTTCCTTCTTGAATATTTCCATTTGATATTGAAAAGTGGGGACTAAATGACACAAACGTTTCTTGAGTCTATTAAATTTAAATACACACAAACACATGCACACACACTCTTTCAGTTCTGTCTACTTTGGCTAATTACTGGCAATAAAACTCAGTAAAGGGATTTAAGGATTATGAATGTTCTACTTGGAGGAAATTGCAATTAAGGTTATTAAGGCCTTTGGGTTTCTGTGTGTGTTTTAAGCAAATTAGGAGTTTTATGTTTTTTAAAGAGACAGTAACTTCTTCCTTGCCCAATTATGCCCCCCCCCCCGGCGGTGCGCATGCGCCTGCAGTGCCCGTGGCGCAAAGGCACATGGCCTACTTTATTCTTTCAGGTGAATCACCGTGTAAGTTACGAATGTCTTTTTTCTCAATTCCATATGTGAAAGTCAGGATAACTAAAAGTAGAAACTAAGAAATGGAGAGAAATTGTCCTTTGCCACCAAAATTATTTTAAAAACCTAATGATTGTTTTAAATTCTTTAAAACATTTTAAGGCAGAATAATTGTCATTTACCTTTTATTTCCAAAATAGCTTTGTTTTCTATTAAAGTGATATGGGTTCGTTGCAAAACTTTATGAAATGCTGAACAGTGTACAGAAAAAGATGAACTCATTCTATCTCTTTTCATTAACCATTGTTAACGCTTTTGCATCTATATTTGTAAGATATTTTTCTGTGTATATGGAGAAGGTAGAAATTTCCTAAGATACACATCCCGGGAGTACAGCAAAGTCACTTTATTTTCTAAGCTTGAGTTTAGTGTCTATCTCGAGACCTTGTTCTTCTTAGTAGTGGAAAATTTATCCTGGTAAATTCATATACTCTGTCAATGAAGTGTTTTTCCATTTTCATCACCAGATGAGCTCTGGCCTTCCCTCTTTCTCCATCCACCCGCCTCTCAGCAAGGTTTGCATCAAGTTTGTCTGGGGAGAGGAAGCAGTGGAGGGCCTCTGTCATCCTGATGCCACTCTCCACGACTGTGTGCAGTTAGCGTTGGTTTGACTCTTCCATGTCTAGCTCTGCATACCTTCTGTCAGGGCATGAATTCATGTCCACGAAGTCCACGTCTTTTGTCCTGACTGTGAGGCTGTCCCTGGCCTGTGGTCTCTCTCCACCGTGTCTGAGCTCTTCTTGAGATGTGAGGTTATTTCGGATGTTTTCCTAGACTGCTTTGGGCTTGAGAGGACTTCTCAAGCCCTTTCTGCCCCAAATGCCTCACTCCCATGTCTCTATCCTGAGGCTCTAAGTATCCAGGTTGGTGGCACACACCTGGGCACTTCTTTCTTAAGTTTCACATATATCTTCTGTTCTGATTCCCTAATTTATCTGGACAGGATATGAATATTCTTTCGTGCAACCATTTCCCCCAAGGTTAGGGCATATGATTCTTTGTAGAGACCCACTCAACCTAAACTGAGTGTTCTCTTCTCCCTCCCTCCTACGTCCCCAATTCATGGGATCTTTATCCTATCTAAGCAGGTAATTGGCTCTGATAGTCTTCCATGCTTATTTAAGACAGAAACATTTTTCCTCTGTGAAATTTGTCTCCTGTTTTTGAAACTCAGAACTCAGTGTCTCATAACGCAATGAAATTAAAAGAATGAGAAGGTTTTGTCTCTTCTAAGAGTTTTAAAATAGCATTTGGAAACTTAAAATTTGAGCATTTGCACTTCTTTCTTTGAGAAACTCTTCCCTGAGCCAATGAATGCTACTTGTATATTTGAATAAAGAAAAACCTAAGGACTAAGAATGAACTTAAAAGAAAAAAGTCAGTTCATACTGCAGAACATCATGCCATGTATGATAATAATATAATATGTGTAATATAATATGTGTAATAATATGTGTAATATTATACACATTTGTTTTTAAATAGAGTCTTACATTATTTTTATAATCCGCCTTCTTACATTTTTCTATATGGAAAGAGCCTTCTTTGCATGTTAACTAACATTGCTGTGTATACTAAATGATCGTTAAAGTCAATATTTTAGATCTGATAAATTATTCAGTGTTCTATTGATGGACACTTTGGCTCTTTACTATCTTTTCACCATTAAAACAAACGCTGTGATGTGAATTGTGTGTCTTTATGTATTTGTCCATTTCTTTCCATAGGATTCCTGAGAGTGACATTGCTGGGTCAAAGGAAAAGTATAATATTGCTAAACTATAGAAGATTTTACTTATTTACATTACCGCCAGGAGTATATGAGGTTGTCATTTTCTAAATGCTTACTGATAGTTTTTAATCATCAATCTCCTGAACTTTAATATATGATGAAGTTGGCCGCTTATTTTAATTTGTATTTTTTGTCACTAGTGAGTTTGAACATATTTTCATGTACATTTTTCCGTTTCTTTGATCAACTTTTAATAGTTTGTTTATATTCCCTACTTCCTCTTCTAAAAGGACCATTCTCCATGTTGATCTGCAAGTATTCAATATATACAAAAGCATCTACCCTTTTTTTGTGTGTTGCTATAATTTTTTCCAGTTTGTTCCTTTGTTTAGTAAGTATTTTTTTTGCTGGTCTGACTTTGTCACACAGGCTTTCAGGAGATTCTTTTGCTTTATTAACATAGATTTTAAAATAGGCAAACCATTTTACAAAGTGATTTTTTATTACATATGTGTGAAATTTGGGTACCTTTAAATATGTTTATAATAGTTTAATTCTTGAATCTAATTTTGGTTTTCACTGATATTACTTAAATAGTAACATTATTTCTCTTTATGCCGACTGCTCTCTACTAGGTTACAGTGAAAAAGCTACTATTTCATGATTATAAATTCACAAAGAGAAAGTTGCACTGGTTTGTGAGATGATGTACACCCCCCCGTTAGTAAGTGAATTGAATGTTAGGAAAATGTTGTTCACAGTAGCATGAACTTGAGCATCTTATCTTCTTTGTGGAAGGTGATCCCCAGAGGCCAGGTGGTTGCTCTGTGCATGAAGTTGGTCATGTGTTAGACCATGGAGAGTGATGAGCTGAAGTGGACAGGCCATGTCTGTTTGATGCAGGCAACTGTCATACAGCTCAGTTGATAGTTATCAAGCTGGAATGTGGGCCATACCATATGACTATTCAAGAAAAAAGCAAGAAATCTGAATTTCCATTAAAAAATTTAGAGGAACAGATACGTTGTGAGTAAAACAAAGTACTTCTACAGACTGCATAGGGGCTCATGGTCATCAGGTAGGAGCCTTTGCTTTATATTTTTTTGAGGCAGAACTGCTCTATGTGAACAGTGTCCCCCAGAGCTGTGTAGAGTATAGCCATGTGTGGTGGCCCTAGAAATGCTTCTATACCACAGTGATGGAATGATTTTCCCAGAGAGTAGCTAACGTCCCCCCTCCTCTGTTCCCTTGGGGTGTATGGGCTTGCATGCACACGTCTGTGCATAGGTGTGTGCCTGTGTGTATGAGCCTAATGATTGGCTTCTATGGTGAGAAGACACCAGATGCCTCATAATCTCTGTCTACTGTCTCCTTGCTTTTCTCTTTTGCTGCAATCCTTTTTGAAATGCATTGCTCTCAGAATCCCGTGAGTAAAAATGAAAAGAATAAAGAGGAAGAAACAGGTTTCTGCAATACCAAGTTCAGGATCCCTGAAAATGAAATTGGAGACTTAGTGGTTACAAAGTAATTAGAAGAAGTACCTATTGACAAGAATTCTTGACAGATGTGTGCTTCTCATTTCATCACATCAGGAAGCACATGAGGCAGTTTGTCCCATTTTTGGTGATACTCAGTCTGATCCCTTGGTTAATGCGGATTCTGCCAAACCTCTTCATCATAAAGGGAACTTCCCCCTTTGGAATTAGTAAGTAATCTCCTGGGTGACACTTTTTCCCAGTAAGCTTGCACCTAATGGTGTTAGGATGGTGATGATTCCTGCCTGAATTAAATTATCGTATTAATGATGGCAGAATGATGCATCTAATTACGTGGCCACAGTCATTCAAATGCAGATTGTAGGATATTCTACAAGACAGCTGGCCTGGACTCTAAAAGTCTCAATGTCAAGAAAGACAAACAATAATGGGGGAGGTGTTCTGAATTAAAAGGACTAAAGAAACAAACCAAATGCAATGCACAGTCCTTGATTGGTGTCTGGATAGATGGAAAGACATTTTTGGGATGGCTGATGAAGTATGAACATAAACACCATAAAATATTATTTTACCCATGATAAATTTTCTGACATCTGACAATGGTATTGTGATTATGTAAGAAAATGTCCTTATTCTCAGAAGGTGCATGCAGAAGAATTTGATGTGAAGTATTGTGGTGTCTGCAACTTACTTATAAGTAGTTTACCAAATATGAGTGTGCTATTTCTATATCTTTCTATCTGTGTGTATATAGACAGAGACATAGATATAGATGTTGATATATAGATAGGGAGAGAAAGCAAGGGAAACTGTGATTTTTTTTAAAATAATGAGGTTAATTTTGACAGGACTTGTTCTTATTGACATAAACACCGTGATAGGTGTTTATAATAATTATTTTAAACTATAAGTGCTTACAACCCTGGTGTCCTAAAGCCTCTTCTAAAATTTGGAGTTTTTGAAATTCAGTTTTCCCAACTTATTGAAAATCAGACATCGATTCATTTCCCTTCTTTAAAGCCCTCCATTTTTTTTTTTCAGGAATCAATTTCTCAATATTTAAAAATATAAAGATATATTCATTAGGGTCTTCTTGCTTATCTTATAGTCAATATTTTTTCCTTAAGCTGTGATTTTTTTCCCTTTTCACTTTGAAGGTCTTTGTTTTTAATAAATACAAAATGAAAGCAGAAAATAAGTTTTTCTACCTCTTTCATCTAGTATTACGTTATATCAGTAATTGGACTGAACAATTTCATCTTGTTAATTTTGCTCTTAAAAACAAAAGTTCCCTATAAACCTTAGGAAAATTTAGCCTTCCTAGGAAAATTTAGCCTTCCTCACATTTCTTTGTGACTAACCTATTTTTCTCCTGAATGTATCCTTTTGTACATGTTGCTTAAAATGTTTGAATTCATCAGAGGACTTCCTATGAAACCTTATTGGATTCTAATAGAATATCATTCATTTCTTTTCCCATTCGGATTATATAAGTAGATTCTTATTTTGAAAATATCCTCTTTTTTTTTTTTTTTTTTTTGCGGTACGCGGGCCTCTCACTGTTGTGGCCTCTCCCGTTGCAGAGCACAGGCTCCGGACGCGCAGGCCCAGCGGCCATGGCTCACGGGCCCAGCCGCTCTGAGGCATGTGGGATCCTCCCGGACCGGGGCACGAACCCGTGTCCCCTGCATCAGCAGGTGGACTCTCAACCACTGCGCCACCCGGGAAGCCCTGAAAATATCCTCTTAATTCCTCTTCTAACTTAGAAATGTTGGCTGCAAAGCCAAACTTGTATCCTTCCAAACTTAAAAAAAAATCCATCGTTGAAATCTTGGATTTTACTTCTAGGGTCGCAGTTTCTGTATATTCTACTCTTTTAAACCCCATGGTAACATCATAGTTTCCATATTCTCAGCAAATTCTTTCTTGTATCCAAGTTAAGTATTGAGTGGCTCCTTTTGCTATTGTCTGAAAGATAGATTGTCAATAAGATAGGCCAAGATTTATCAGACATACAAGGACAGAGAGTTCAGCATCCCCCAGTCCTGTGCAGACACCTGTGCCTGTACTAGTCCTCCCCTTGGGATATCCCCCTCCGACTGGCAAACTCCTGCTCCAACTGGCAACTCATGTTACCACCTATTTCTTAGCTCTTCCAGGATAAATTTGATCTCCTTCTTCTCTACCCCTAAGCACTTGGTAGCGTGCACATAAGATGCAACTTAAAATCCACAGCCCCTTAAAGGGCTCTCAGTGAACAAATCTAGGATAAGTTGAGCACAGATTACAGTAACAGATGATAGTACACTGAATAAACTCTGCGATTCCCTACTGATGTAAACAAACAAGCAGAGAAATAAATGAAGGAGAAGGGAAAGCTCTTCCTAACACTAGAACACCCCCTAATAAATGGAGAAGAATGATGGAGTTATAGAATCACCTTTGATAACCATCAGAAGAATAGTTGATTTAGGCAAAAGGATCACGGGTGGATGCCAAAACCAGTGTGTGGAAGTTTGAAGAACAGGATATGTATGTAGTTTCACTGTATCTCCTCAAAAAAAAAAAAAAAACTTCTTATAGAGGGAAAAATAGTGACTTTATAGTATAGAAACCTGACCGACACCACCTTAGTCAAGGGATCAAAGTTAATATCACCAGTAATGCCACCAAATTCATCAAGTGTCTCTTGACCTGCACGAGAAAAGGACATAACATCAATTCATACATAATCCCCAAAATGTGAGATCAGTCCACCAAATAGATATTCTGTAAATAACTGATCTTCCAAGATGTCAAGCTCATGAAGGAGGAACTGTTCCAGATTAAAGGAGACTGAAGAAATAGTTCAGCTTAATGCAATGCATAATCTTGGATGGGATTCTAGTCTAGGAAAATAGTAGATATAAGGGACATTATTGGGATAATTGAATATGGGCTGGGGGTTAGAAAATAGTATTGGATCATATCAATATGGCTGATATTATAAGACAATGTCCTCGTTTTTGGAAATACATACTGAACACTGAAATTTAGAGGTAAAAGAGTATAATGTCTACAACTTATACTCAAATAGTTCAGAAAAATAGTAATGCATACATTTATGTACACATGCATAAGTGTAGGTATCTATATACACATCTATGTCTGTAAACATGCATACATACAGTTTTGCCACTTTTTTGAGAGTGACCAAACACTATTTACAGTTTTCCAGTAGTGCATATGGAGTTTGCTTTTGGCTTCTGAGGCTTGGAGGGAGTGAAGGAGAATTATGGTTAGTGAGCAGGGGCAAACTGCTCTCAAAGTCTTTGTGTCAGTCTGTCAGTCCAGCCTCTTCACTTTAGCGCATCTTTAAAGTCTAGTTTTGCTCATTTGGATGGCGTAACGAGCCTTTCTAATTACATAGCTATGCTTGCTGTGTTACTTCAAAGGCCCCTTGTCCAGGACACGATTTGTCTTCAAAGACAGTGAGGAGAGTGGCCCATTTGCAGGAAATTGCATGGTTTGGGGGTGATGTTTTTTCTTTGAACTTGTCAATTGGAGTAAAGAGTGCTGGCTTTTTGCTGTATGCCCAAACAGTTAAAGACTTTCCATTTATAATTTTGAAGATTTCTCTTTAACCTCTGCCAGAAGAAACCTGTAACTCAGTTTCCCCCATTATCCTTTGTGCTGTATCAGCAGTTTGACTCTGAAGTGTTTTTGTGGATGGCATCCTAATTTTGTTGGTTTATGAGACTTAATATAGTCCTAGTTATGTTAGGAAAGAGTTAGTATGGTACTCTTAGTGGCTAATCACCAAAAGGAACTTTGATTATTTTGCTGTAGCTAAAAACAGAGCACAGGGGCAGTGAGCAAATTACAAGGGTACAGTCTAATTTGAAAGAAAGTTCTCACAGTTTTAATCATGGTACAATGCATTTTTTCCCTAGGTGCTGTACATATATCTCTTAATGAGGAAATTAAGAGCGTGGCTTTTGAAATCAGAGGTCAGAACTGGATTTAAATTAGTCACTAGCAAACTGTATGACTTTGGAAAGGTTTCTTAAACTCTCTGATCTGTTTATTCACTTTTGATAAACAGAAATTATGAGTAATAAACATTACTTAGAATGTTTCCCCAAGTTCATTTTCTTTTCTTTCCCCACCCCCATTTTGACTTTTCTCTTTTTCATTTCTTCTTGTTCTGAATAGATATAACTTCTTAGAGCAAGAATGGTTAAGCAGCTAGATTGCAAACTGTGTCTAAGGTATTGATTGCTGTGAAGTTAGCAAACTGACGAAGCATGTTAAAATGAACTGTTGATAAATATTAAATACAGACAATTGATTTAAAAATTACTGAGAACTAAATCCTGTGTAGGCCTGAAGATTTAGTAGTGAATCATTCTGATTTTTATTAGCATAAGTAATATTTTACCCACAGCGACCTACACTGAGTATAATAAAGCTTTCACCTTTTTTTGCATTATAGTGTATTCCGGAATAATTGTTACATAATAATGTTTGTCAACCCAAAGTGTTTGTTAGTGTGTTTTTCATTAAGGCAACTTAAAAATTTTTTTTAATTATCTTTGTTTGAAGAGACCTTTCTCTAGAACAGTGTAGCTAACAGTGTTCACTCCCAATTTTAAAACACAGTGGTATAATCCATGGGAGTTTCCACATCTAAAACACATGGAGTCTTTAATCTGGTTAGTTATGGCATGGGTGGTTCTTGAGGGCTGTGTTTATGACACCAAATAAGCCATCCAGTTGGCTTTCCATTTATTGTTTTAAAATTAAAATCGTGAAATAAGCAGGAGTTAGTTTATATTCTATTAATCTTTGAATAGGCAGGAAGGGGAGTTTTTCCTATAGGCAGTTGGGTAGGTCAGACGCTGTGCGCACTTAAGTTACAGTACTTAGGAAGTATGCAAAACTATTTTGAAGTAGTGTTAGTATAAGAAGTATTTAAGTACTTTATGGAATAAAAATCTTGCTCTGTTTATGAGCAGTTTGCTTTTTTCTATTTAAATAATTGGATTATCTCCTTGTGTAAACATGGGACCATGTGAAAGTGGTGGTTTCACAATCTTCATAAATGTATCTATTTAGATCTGCTCGTGTTGGAGTTACCATTAGCACCAACATTCTGTCAACATTTCCACAGGGTCTTTTAAGTATGTTGTGAAAGTCCAAGCCAACCCTTGGCATGAGTGATCTATACTACACAGCAGTTTCTAGCCACAGCTTAGAGGCTCCCATACATTATAACTTTACGCTTACTTTTCCTCTGGCATTAGAACAGTTTTATGGAGTAAATCTTTTTCTCTTTCACGGTTTCAAGCAGGTGGCTTATTTTATACAACATAAAATATGAGTCTTCCCTTGTTTCAGAACATCATATATCTTTGGGAAAATGAGCAAATCTCAAACCATCTTATATTTTTCTCATCAACTAATTAATGTTACTGGTGTTAGCAGTTGTAGAAGCTGAAGAGATTATGATTCTGGTATTTTGCTTATGTTAATAGTTTAGTTCTGGGATGCGGGTGTTCTGACCCTTAATTGTATATATTTCCCTGTTACCTGTCAGCGCTAACATCTAGCATAGGAATATGCATTAAGATTTTTGTGTCAGAGTTTGTAGCGGGGGTGTGGAGGGAAGAGGAATAATTCTTCCAGGGCTTGGCTTCGACAGTGAGTGTTAATTATGAGAAATACTTCACCATTTGGGGAATTGTATATGCTAACTTGAGGGCTCATTATTTTAATTTTTTGTGAGAGTCTATACATAGCTACTTTTATCTTTTCTTGTGTCTCTTTACTTGACGTTGGGTGTTAACGACTGTTTTTGGAAACCTGTTTCTGGGTCCCATTTAACTCATTCAGATTCTTGTGTTCTACTTCATGTTTAGTTGGTCAGTACATAGAATGGCACATCAAAGTGCTCATTTCAACTTTCCTTGAGCTTCTCTCTGTGGTCCTGAGCCCTGAGGATCAGGACTTGATGGATTCTGATTAAAAAAAAAAACACTTAAGTACCTTGCATTGAATGTAAGATGTGCATTCCGAAGCTCTTTTGGGAAATCTCTGGCTCCTATCCCCAGATGTGTGACCTGCATCTGCTTCAGCTGCTCACGTTTTGGGTGAAATATGTTAAAGGGATACTGCTTGGTCTCAAGGTAAAATGTGTTGAACCAAAGTAATTTTTCCTCTGATGATTGCAGTGACTGCTTTGGTACATTCTTTCAGTTTCCTCCAGTTCTGGCAGACTCTCTTGAATATTAATGATGATGTGTTAAATTAGAAGGGGAATGTGTTTTATCATGTTCTGGATAGGTTCGTTGTGCCCTCAAACATACTTATGTAAGATTCCATCCACATTTATTTTGCAACCGTATCTTAGCTCATCATCTTTCCTTGACCTGCCCTTATTGAGTATTCTGGACTTCCCTGAGACGTCTTAGTTAATTTATACTTGAAGCATGCATGACATGCCTCATCCAGACTTTCTGCTTCCTGTGATGTGTAAAAAAAAGAAAAAGAAATACCCCGTCCAGTTAACCACACTACAGCCATGGTTAACCGTGGTTGTAACTGTACTTCTGAGGTGCCCGTCTATAAAGGATTATGACTCATGTACTGCTGACACTGGCGAGAAATCAGGAGCTTACAATTGTGGTCCTTTTCCTCATTTTTTCTGAAGATGTTAGCACTTCATGTGTTAAAATAAACCTGTAATTCTACTTAACATTCTCCCTCCATATTTTAAAATCTAGTAGCTTTGGGTTTTTATACAGTGAGACACCCACTTTTGTAGGAGCAGCAAAATCATCTGATTAAATTCCTTTAATCCTGATGTCATTAAGAATATTCATCTCTAGAGATGATTTCAATATTTTAGGAGGCTTATAAATCATTAGAAATACTATTTTCCTAAGGAATATTTCTGAAGATAAGGATATATCCATTCTTTCATTCCTAATTAACATGCTTTAGGTGGATAAACAATGGTATTAATTATCAACTAATAACATTTTCAGGCAGCCAATTAATATGGGTTTCTCAAAGCTAGTACTTTGAGAAGTTAAAAGTTTTGTAAGCCTTTTTCCTAAAAATATTAATATCTATTGAAGGACTCATGATAAAAGATAAAGAGATTCTGAGAAAATATGGTTTAATTCTACAGGTTATAAAATTTTGGAATTTTTGGCACGTTTGCCCTTTATTCTCAAAAGTTTTTCTAGACTAAATTCATGTTATTTTACCTCCTCTAACACTTTTTTTTTTCCTCCTCTAACACTTTAATGGACATTTAGAAATTTATCTCTGTCAAAGCTTTATTAACATTGTTAATTTTAACATCTATTTTCTAAGGCATAATGATTATAATGGTGAACATCCAGAGTGTTAAAATTTGTTGTCTTTGCATCAAAGATCAGATTATTTTATTTTCTATAAATACTTACAATTTAATGTAAAACTAAGGAAAGTATCCTAAGATAGGCATTTCTCATTTTGGTCAAATCTCGTGTGGCTCCTTAATTCACGACCTTGATTCCTTAGTTGAGTTTGCGCTTGGGAGTATACATGATTACATGGTTTTTTATCCCAGTGTTGCCAAGCTGTAGTGGAAGGATCTATGCCTGACTTGATTTCTATAGAATCTGACATGCAAGTTCCCTGTCATTGGTGCCAGAGATAGGGTTTTGGTTTCTAAATATATATCTTGAATTTGGGATTGGGCAGAGATAAATATATTAGCAATTTTATGATAAGATTGATCAATGAAGTTAATAGTAGTTTTTCATTTTTTAAAAAGCTGTTCAACTTGTAACATTATTGAACCTGCAAATATGGAGCAAGGCTAAGATGCCAACAGCCCATTGTTCAGTCCCATTATTTTCAGGATTAGAAATCTGTACTTTGTCAGGAATGGATGCCTTCACCTAGCAGGAATTTAGATTTCTTCTTGTTTGGCAGGGCCTACTCCAGAAACAGGGGAACACTTTTAAAAAGTATTAGGAGTAGGTTAGAAACAGATGGGCATTCAACACCTACATAAAATGTTCTATGGGATAAAATGTGAATAACTGGGTTTGATTTAACAAAGGATCAAACTTAAAATATCAGGATTCATGAAAAACCAAACTTACTTTGCAATTTAAGAGGAATACAAATCAGATAATTAGAATCAAGAGTAAAGAGTTCGGGCTTCCCTGGTGGCGCAGTGGTTGAGAGTCCTCCTGCTGATGCAAGGGACACGGGTTCGTGCCCCGGTCCGGGAAGATCCCACATGCCGCGGAGCGGCTGGGCACGTGAGCCATGGCCGCTGAGCCTGTGCGTCCGGAGCCTGTGCTCTGCAAAGGGAGAGGCCACGACAGTGAGAGGCGGGCGTACCACCAAAAAAAAAAAAAAAAGAGTAAAGAGTTTTACTTATACTGGTTTTTTTTCTCCTTATATACTTAGTGATATAAGTAATTGTTACCTGGTTTCTGCCTCATGATTTTTGTTTTCTGTATCCATATATTCCTTTCCCTGTCAGGGAGATATGTGTGGATTTGTGTTTACACCACTGTCCAGCACCTTTTTGAAGATTTTTAATGTTTTATGTGATATATTTCATCTTTAGAATTTTGGGTGGATCTAGATTTAGAAAAGTGTTTTGGTTGGAGTGATGAGGCTCTGGATGTCAGCAGGCTTTAGGGTTGGAAAAGTTGAAGCTTACGGGGAGAGCAAATAAACACAGTCATCAAAGCTGGGAATTAAGATTTGTTTATTCACCTGCACACTTGAATTAAATCTCATAGAAATAGGCAGAGCCATTTGACTTATTAAGATCCTGACAAAATAAATTACTCTAGTCATGCTTAAAGGTCTATTTTTGCCTGGCTTTAAATACAGAGATTGGTGTAGTCACCATATAACGGATGAAGAAGTTCTTGTTGAATTAAGTTCTCGTTGAATTAAGTTCTATGTTGACGTACAACATAGAGGTGACTAGGATAGTTGACATTGGACAATGGTTAATTAAACCAAAAAGTCCATTTGAGGTTTGGGGCACAAAGCTTCAAATTGCCAAAATTACATGTGTTCTTGTCCTTCAGTATTGAGGAGCACGGTTGAAGAAGATTGGGGGAAGGGAAAGAGAGAGCACTTAGGTTGGGTGTGGCTCACATCACTTTTGTTTTAAGAGAATTCCTCCTGTGTAGGGTTATAAAGATATCTAAGATATGGACTCAGGTAAGTATTCCCTATTTCATTTTCATTGTCAGTTAAGGTTCAAGTAAATAAAGCAATGCTTTATTGATTTTAAGAATACCTTTTAAAAAATGTAGAGTACAATTTGTTGACTCTGAAATCTTTGTGGTCAGGATGAAAGTTGGCTTCTGATACATAAAACAAAACAAAAAGCCTTTAATTTATGATGATTCTCTTAGCTCTGTAATTCTCTTTTCTCCATACTTCTTTCTACAGAGTGTGATTTATAGTGATAAAGAGCTCTTGGTTTAACTTTTGAACTGAAAGTAAGTATAGCTTCAGTTTTACTTTGTGATGACTGTGGTACAGAGAACCTTCTCCTTAAACCATTTTGCTATGTATGTAAGTCTTCCAAATTCTCCTTTTACTTATGAAACTACGTTTGGGATTTGGACAACCTTGATCGTACCTTTTCATATTTGTAGTTAAGTTGCAGAGCAGAAGGCAGCCAGTGAACTGTTCTTAGATGTGCTGCAGAGGACCCTGCAGTGTGGGGCTGCCTTTGATGCAGCTCCAGCCAGCAGCTCCTGCCCTTGCCTTAGTCTCCTGGTTGCTCCTACATAAGGACTTTTTCTTTCACAAGAGAGTCATAAATTTCTTCCCCAAATATCATGCCAGAGGGTCTTTGTGCTTAAGGTGGGTTATGTTCTTAGGCAGCCCTGAAAATTAAAATGTGTTGGGTTCTCCCCAGTCACCACTTCCTCTGCCAAAGCCATTTCATCCATCATACAGCTGCTGAGTCTTCCTAGTTCTGTCCTTTTCATCCCGTGTTCTGCACCCTACCCACCCCACTCTCAGTTTTTTACCCCTTCCTTACACAAAAGTTTGTCTGTATCCCAGTTTTTGAAACTTACATACTCACTCCTTACAACCTGCTCAGGACACTAATAACAAAATGGGAGAATAAAACCTCTTCAGAAGGCAGCTGGGGAAATTGTAAATAGTCTAACCTTATTTCCAGTTGGCTATGTGAAAATGCTTTATAAGTCATAATTATTTCATGAGAGTAAGGGATAACAGAAATCCTGTGATGAAAATAAAAGCAGAAGAGCTGAGCCAACAGAAGAACGCAGAGAGAGGTACGTGGGGAGTTGGGGCACTATAACTGTCTAAGTGAGAAGTAATAAGGGCCTGACTTATGAGAAGATTAGTGGAAATTACAAGAGTGAGGGCTGGAATTAAATCTTTAGAAGGAGACATTCTCATTCGTCTAGAAGAGGAAGAAAACTTTCAGTAATGACCCAGCTACAGGAGTTGGGAGGACAAGAGACTGAGAATGAGGTCTTGAATTGAGGATCTGAAAACCAATTGTGGTCTTCATAAAAGTAGTGTTGGGGATAATTACATGGGTGGGGATGGTAGGTTGAGGCTGCAGATAAAACTGACACTTCCAAGAAATATGAGTGATATTGGTCTGATTCATTGATATGAGAAGATGCTCACAACTTGATTGAAATTGAGCAAGTTATCATACTTCATGTAAAGTCTGATCACAGTTATGAAAAATACCAATTACATATTATAAATACTGTATATGCGTACATATATAAAGGAGTATCTGGAAAGTTTGCCAAAATTTTATTAGGAATTCTATCTGAGGAGGTGACTTTTAATCTGAATTGATTCTTTTTTGCTCCACAATTGCAGGTTTAAGAAAATAAGGTGGTAAATAAGAAATTAGTTGGGAAGCATAGATAGCTTTGCAAGCAAGAGAAAGTCTCTAACATAGATTCACTATGTAAATAAAAGCAGTTTTGAACAGTTGATAGAACAAAGTCCTGGAATAAGTGGGAAGAAGTAGATCTTAATGCCCAACTCAGAGGGTCATCTTGACCATGATTTCTGGTCCTGAGTGTCTTGGTTCTTCTTTGGCCCCTTCTCCGAAAGGTTAGACTAAGCTCTTGTTTGGGAATCTCTCTGGAAGAGAGGCTGCAAGAACAAGTCAGGGAGCCCAGAAGTGGGGAGAGCATGTTGTGGAACTGAAACCTATGTAGATCTGCTGCAAGTAGTTGTAAATATATTGGATGTTAAATCATTATAAATAAGGACTGGTGTGGTATACAATGTACTTTGTTGTACAGCTGCTAGTCTGAATACTGTCGGCTTGGTATTAATTTTATATGCAATAAAGATTATATGTAGGGCAAATAGGATGTAGTCTCAAAGCAGAAAGTTTCAATAATTGATGAATTTTCTGTTCCTTGTCTTATTTCTTTTGTGGGTTAACTCAATAAAATGAAGTCAGTGTGGCCTTAAGCTTATGACCTTACATGAACTTTTTATACTTTAGAAATTATACTAGGATTTCAGATTTTATCATTTCTGAATTTTATACCGGGGCTAGAAACGGAATTTGTTTTCTTTTAAATTACCATTTTTGTCACTAGCTGTAGTGAACTTCGTAAGGTTCGTATATTTCAGATACTGTTTTTTCTTACATGCTTCCTACCTTTTTAATATTTATATCTTGTTTTGTGCCACAGTTCTTTAAGCCTGTTTTCTAGTTAAGTCCCTCTCCCAGTCTTCCATTCAACTTGTCCTTAGAATTTTTTTCAGTTTTAGAATTTTAATTTTTCTAATTTGCCCATTTTATGATACTGCTTCTTCCCATGTGATTTCTAGTCATTTCATCTCTTCAAATACTCTAAAGATACTCATTTTAAAGTCATTTTCAGATGGTTCTGTTATTTCTGATTCTTTAGGTATGAAATCTCTTACTCAGACTGACTCTTCCTCATTGAGGTTTGCTTGCACATGTGATTTGTTCATTTTGATGTTAAGGTGGTTTTCCATGAAAGTCCCAGGTTGTAGTCCCAGTCTCAGGATTGTAGAAAATTTCTGTAGGGTTGTTTCATACTTTTTTCTTTGTGGATTTTGCTGGATCTGGGCAAGTTTTTTATGTTAACCTCTTGACTTAGGGACCCCATACTACATTGATGATTTAAACTTGGATACCACACTTGGAAGTCTCATAGATTTGGGGTAGCTTTCTCTCGTGGGTTATATTTTTCTCTCCTGTGCTCATGTCCTCTATGCCCCAATCCAGGGTTGGAAACCTCTTCTCTGGCCAGCTGGAGTGGGGGCTTCTAGTGCTTGTTCCATGGACACACAAGCCTTTACGACTCCAGTCTCCATAGAGACAAGCATCAGCTCTTTACATGCGTATTTCTTTTCTTTTTTATATTGAAGTATAGTTGATTTATGATAGTGTGTTAGTTTCAAGTTTATAGCAACGTGATTCTACATGCATATTTCTTGATCTGGACTGAGGACCCTGCCCTGAGGTCTGCCTCTGTCTGCTCTAGCATCTCCATAAGCCATTCAGTTTGAGCTTCCAGCCTCAACTCTGTCTCTGGGTTTCCTCTTTGTTTCTAAGTTTGGTTGTGTATGAACCATTGTTTTTTGGAGGGTGGCAGAGGTTATTTTGTTTAGCATTTCTATGTGATTAAAGTAAAAGGACAAGAGACACTTGTCTTTTCAGCATGTTGCATTGACCAGAAGTCTGATCATATTCATATTTAAATGGATTTTGTCTTTTCTCTTTTACAGCTAGTTATGTATCAAATCCCATTTGCAAGGGATGCTTGTCTTGTTCAAAGGACAATGGGTGCAGCCGATGTCAACAGAAGTTATTCTTCTTTCTTCGAAGAGAAGGCATGCGCCAGTATGGAGAGTGCCTGCATTCCTGCCCATCCGGGTACTATGGACACCGAGCCCCAGATATGAACAGATGTGCAAGTGAGCAGTCAACTTTTGTCCACCCTATTTTATTGTTTCTGCAACTTAGGGGGAGTTAAGTTGAAAATTTTGATTAAGAAAGAGTACAATTTTAATATGCTACAGAAATAGTTTAAGCTTAAACTTAAAAAAAAATAAGTGAGGTGGTATAAGAACACTTTTACTTTATCTCTTGTATAGAAGTATATTGTATACACACACTTCTTTTTAAAGATTACCTAAGTATTTTTTCATAGCATGTATCTTAAACACAAGCATGGTAGGCAGATCTTTGTAAGGCGTACTCAGCACTTATCAATAAATAAAGGGATTTAAATACCTTTATATTGGGAACATCCTCTTGAGCTTACCACAGTGTCTATAGCTTCTTTTTCTCTTACACTTGAGTTTGTAATACTTGAATTAGTCTAATCTGTAATTTAATACATGAATTTAAAGCACCACTGCTGATAATAGGTATAACTAAAATATAGTTTACTTCAAAGTATTCTAAGTTTAGCAACCACAAAAAGGTTATTAGGGAATGGCATTCTATACATAGGAATACAAGTACAATTTTTTACCTTTTAGTCCAAAAAGTCACTTCTCATTATAGAATTATTCTTAACTTCTGGGTAAATGGTAAAAATTGGAGTTTAAAAAAATGAGTAAGATACCAAAGGAATATCCCCCTTTTTAA
The DNA here is from genome assembly GCF_039906515.1 of Pseudorca crassidens. Lineage (NCBI taxonomy): Eukaryota > Metazoa > Chordata > Mammalia > Artiodactyla > Delphinidae > Pseudorca > Pseudorca crassidens. The sequence goes on from NC_090312.1 coordinate 30,370,592, forward strand.
GGAGCTCAAATTTTAGGGGATAGAAGGAGAAAAAAGGGGAACATGGAGTGAAATGACAGATGGGTAAGATGTTTAATCATAACTCAATACACTAAGTACTAGATCAGCAGACAACTTGTATGTTATGGGAGTGATTTAATTATCTCCAATTAACACACTGTGTGCATGACTATTAAATCAGCTGAGGTCTTTAGGTAAGAAGAGAGTTTGAATTTTATCATCCAAGGGCAATGTTATTTTGAAAGAAGGCAGAACTACTAGAGGAAGGTTATATAGAATCTGGGAAGAAGAAGGGACACGTTTGTAGAAATAATGTGTTTGGGAAACAAGAAGTCTCCTTTGGGGATGCTGTTGGCATCTTGGCAAGGCAACTTGGCCTGCATTGCTGGACATTTAACATTCTTAGTCCTTGCTTGGTAAATCTTCTTCATTCCCCCAAATCACCGTGACAATAAAAAATGTCCCTAAAAATTTCCAGACACCTCCCAGGGGAGCAGTACCATCCCTGGAGAACCATTGAGTAGTAGCTGCTTAGTGTGAGGTGTGGTTGGAATTGAAGATGAAAAGGGAGGCTTGAGTGCAAATGATAAAAGTCTTGAGTGCAATGTTAAGAAGTCTGGATGTTATCTGAGGGTTCTGAGCAGACAGTGAATTAAAGCAATGGCTTTATTTAAGATAATTCTTGCAGAAGTGCAGGAAATGATTGGAGAAGGCTATTGTAACAATTGCAGATGAGAAATTGTGTTCTGATGAAAGGTTTTTGGGTAATGAATTCCAGAGACGTTTAAAATAGAATCAATGAGACTTAGTAACTAACTAATTTCACAGAATAAAGAGAGAATCAAATTTGATACTAAGGTTTCTAGCTAAGGTGACTAGGTGAATAGTTTTGCCATTAGCAAGATAGAAACATATGGATTTAGAGGAGATTTGTATGGACTTCCATTTTATGGAATTGTTGGGATTAATAACTAGAGGGGTACGGCTCCCCCAGAGTATCAATAGATTGGCCATTTTTTTCAAATATGTACCTTATCCTTAAGGTGTATGATTTGGGCTAGCTAGTAATGTCTATCCTCATAGTTTTTGAACCTTCATAGGAGGATGTGTCCATCTTGAAATGGATTCCTGTTCAGATTGCTTTAGACCACCTATGGGGGGGTGGATTTGGGTCCATGAATATTCTGTGTGTTTTTTATTCCAGACTATCAGTGCACAAGGAAGATAAGAGTGTAGATAGCTCCAGGCATTTATTCCAAGTTCTATGCCTAGCACTCTACACACTGTGTATGGACAATAGGGTGACCATATAATTTATTACTCTACCTGGGACATTGGGGATTGAAAGTGGCTGCTGTTAATAACTATGCAGGGACATTGGGTGTAAAGAAGGGCTGTCCTGGGCAAACTGGAATGGGTGGTCATTCAGCAGTACCTCATAGTCTTATCAACAGGGTCTTCCTTAGAGAGATACCCCAAGGCAGGGCTTAACACAAACATTTTGGTTAAGTTGATCCCTTTTCCCAGAAATGGAGAGGAGAGCAATGACTGTAAATCAGCCTTGGAAAGAGAATCTACACGTGAAAATGGGTTTGCTATGGCTATACTTATTGTAAGTGAATGCAATCGATGTTGCAGTTTACTGACCTAGAAATCATTACTTATCTGGTACAAGCGGGAAGTGCTTATTAACAAGGCTCCTGTGAAGCAAAGTGAAAGTGGAAAATTATTTCTTAATTCTCAGTATATGACTTCAGATGATTATGGTTCATTCTTAGTAATATTGGCTCTTTTTCATAGATGCTTGAAATATATTGCATTGTTATTTGTATTCCATACAGAGAATGAGACAGATTTAAATTGGAAAAGCTGTCACAAACTTAGAATTTGAAATCATATTGACTTTTTGTTTTAGAAGATTAATGCTAGACAGTAGAGAAGATTATACTTCAAGCAACAGTAGCTTTAAAAAATCCTCTAAGTGAAACTTGCTCATCTATTTCCTAATCACTAAAGTAAGATTTCATTGTAAAGAAAAACCTCTCTTCCAAAGAAAGACTTGCTCTATAGAATATTGGCTGAGGTTGGCTTCTTGGTCCATACAGTGTGGATCTTATAAAATTCAAACATGCTTATTAAAAACCAATTCAATAATCATTTGCGGCATAGTGTGGAAAAAAACATACTACAACACTGAGTTGCCATTGTCTCTGATACTGTTAGGTGAGATTTCTCTCATATTTTCTTTCTCATTCATTGATAAACTCATTTACATGAAAAAGCTTAATTTTAAAAATTGCTGTACATATTCCTTGCAGAAAGCTTGGAAAGTACATAGAACTTTAAAAAAATAAAAAGCAGAAACAAAAATAAATACTACTCAGAGATAACAAAAGTCAACATTTTGGCTTCTATTTTTTTTTTATAATCACGCCTGTATATATATACAATAATATTTATTGCTCAGACTAACATTTAAATTTAGCTAGGAATTATAATTTTCTCTAGATAATTTTAAAATTTTTATTGGGGTAGAGTTGATTTACAGTGTTGTGTTACTTTCAGGTGTACAGCAAAGTGATTCAGTTATACATACATATCTATTTCTTCAGATTCTTTTCCCTTATAGGTTATTACAAAATACTGAGTATAGTTCCCTGTGCTATACAGTAGGTCCTTATTGGTTATCTACTTTATATATTAGCGTGTATATGTTCATCCCAAACTCATAATTTATTCCTTCCCACCCTTTTCCCTTTGGTAACCGTAAGTTTGTTTTCTAGGTCTGTGGGTCTATTTCTGTTTTGTATATAATTTCATTTGTATCTTTTTTTTTTTTTTTACATTCCACACATAAGTGATATCATATGATATTTGTCTGGCTTACTTCACTCAGTACGACCATCTCTAGGTCCATCCATGCAAATGGCATTATTTTGCTCTTTTTTATGGCTAAGTAATATTCTGGCTTCTATTCTTGACATTTTGTTTCTGTGCATATTTATGTCTTTCTTTCCTTACAAATGAGTCATCATTCTGTTTTGTAACGTTTTAATTTAATGAATTATGAACATTTTTTCATGTCATTAATTATGACTGCTTGTTTTCTACTGAATGGATATACCATAATAATCTAGCTAATTATCTGTTGAAAATTTGCTTTTAGTTTTCACCACTGTAAGCAGTTATATGAAGAATTTCCTTGTATATAGATTCTTTTGCTTATACACACATGTATAGTTTTACACGTTTTTTCTGATTTATTTTCATAAGATAAGCTTTTAAACATAGCATATTTTTCCAGCTTTACTGAGATATAATTGAGATACAAGCATAAAATATATTTTAAAGACTTTTGATATATATCACCAAATGGCCTTCTGGGAAAGTTGTATTCATTCACGTCTTTACTAATAGCAGACATTTTCCCTTGCATCTCACCAACACTGGGTATTAGTGACAAAAAGGGTAAAATGCATCTTTTTTTGTTTTAATATGCTTTTCTTTGATACAAATGAAGGCAAACATTTATTTTTCTCATGAATATTGGCATTGCAGAATATTTACCAGAATCCTTGGCCTTCTTTTTTCCTCTAATTGCACAACTATTTTCTTAGTAACATAAATAAAAACCTTCAAGTGAAGGATAACACAGAATATGCTCACAGATCATAAACGGAGCATTCAATGAATTATCACAAAGTGGACACACGTATGTTACCATCACTCAAGAAGAAATGTTAACAGTACCCCAAGAACCCTCATTATATCCTTCCCAATCACTCCCATTTCTCCTTCAACAAAACTGCTATCCTGACTTGTAACCAAAACCATATAAAAGATTATTCATGATGACACTAATCATACTAGCTACAAATTGGAAACAACTCAAATGTCCAAACAATAGAGTATTTAAAAAAGTATATATAGAAGTAGAGATGAACTACTGCAACATGAAGCATCATAAATAAATCTCACAATATAATATTGGGTGAAAGAGGCTATAAAATAATATTTACATACTTTTCGAAAATATGTAAAATTAATCTATGGTGCTAGATGGCAGGATTGTGGTTTTTACTGATGTGCATTTATTGAACACCTACTATGTGCTGACTTTGGTACTAGATACCTGAAGATACAATAATGAGTAATAACTAGTTTCTGTCCTTGAGTTGCTTATGGCATAGTGCAGTAACATTCTACCAGGGGTGATTTTGCCCATTAGGGAACACTTTAGTAGTGTTTGGAGACATTTTGGTTAATACAAGTGGAGGGGTGCTACTGGTATCTGGTAGACAAAGGCCATGGGTACTACTCAACGTTCTACAGTGCAGAGGACAGCCTCCTGCAGCAAAGAATTATCTGGCCTGAAATGTCAGTAGTTTTGAGGTTGAGAAAGCCTGGTCTAGTGGAAAGACAGATAGTTAAGTGTATTATGTGGTAAATGCTGCTAACTATTTAGCTTCCATTCTGTGCCAGCTACTCTATTAGATGTACTTTTCCTCATTTTATTTTTCAAATAAGTGTGGAAAGTAGATTATGGTGTTTCTATTTTATGGATGAAGTTACCAACTAAGTAAAACGCACTTTCTAATGGTTGGGTGGATTTCAGCAATGAAGGAGCTTCCACTTAAAAAAAAGCTGTGGGTGTTTGCAGAATTATTAGGATTAAGTATTATAGGTAGAAAAAAGGAAAAAAAAAAACACATGGAAAGGTATGGAGATGCACAAAAAAATCATTCCTTGGGAAGTAAGATGCAGGTGGTTGAGTGCAGTTCCACTGTAAAATCAGAAAACTAAAAAACTAGTTATGTTGGTGGGGACTAGGTCATTGCAGACCTTATGTGCTAAATTTAGGTAGTAGAAACATCCTGAAAGCCACAAGTAGTCAACGAAGCATTACAAGTAAGGGAATGATAAAGGTTATGGTTTTGGGAAATATTTTTCTTTTAGCTGCATGGAAGATGGGCCAGAGGGGAGTCTGCAATGAAGGCAGCAAGATCAATATTCTGGGTAAAAAAAAAAAAAAATGAGAACAGCTGTATCCTCACTAGACCCTCCCTGGCCAATCTATATAAATTTTAACCTTTTCTATTCCAATATTTCCTTTTTCCTTCTCTTCTTTATCCCTCCCTCTCTTCTTTGCTCCCTCCTTCACTCATTCCTTCCCTCCCTTCTTTCCTTAGCACTTATGGTTGACTAACACACGGCATATTTTACTTATCTGTTTTATTCACCTCTCCCACTAGAACACAAGTTCCAAGAGGGAAGGGATTTTTAGTCTGTATTGTTCAGGCTCTTGTTATGCAGAATAGTGTCTGACACATACTGGGTGCTCAGTAAATATTTGAATGAATAAATGACCTAAGATAGTTATAGTGGAAATGGAGAAGTGGAGAGAGATATTGAGGAAGAATCAATAGGACTTCATAACCAATTGGAGGATGTTAGCCAAAAGTGAAGGGAGAAATTAAGATTACTCTTACGATTTTGACTTGAGAGCTGGAGAGTAGAATTTATCAAGGTACAAAATATAGGAAGAAGAGCATATTTGCTGGAGAGAAAGATCATGATGGTGGAGAATGGTTGGTTTGGGGCATGTTGAGCTTGAGGAAGTATGAGACATCCTGGGGAGGAAGATACCCAATAAGCAGTTAGATGTAAGGGTCTGGAGCTGTCAAGGGAGATCTGAACTGAATTATTGAGAAGAAGAAAAGAATATCAACTGAAAGAGAAAGAGTTCTGAGGATTGAAGCCTGAAGAATGGGGACATTTTACAGCAAGGAAAGAAAAGCCTGTGGCAGAGGCCATGACAGAATCACCAGGAAAATAGAAAATTAGAGAATGATGTCCCAGAAGCAAGTAGGAAGACTTGAAGTATCAAGGGGTCAATGTCAAAGTTGTACTGTTTAAACAGGAGTTGTTGACCTCGATGGGAGTTGTTTCATTGTTAATGTTGGAGTGCTATCCTGATTGCTACGGTTTCAGGGAGTACATTGAGTCTTAGGGAAGCAGCCAGGTGACTGTAGACCCTCCTTCTCTTTCCCTTCCCTGCTAAGCTTGTTGCAGAAGAGTATCTGATAATAGCTAGAAGGCTCACAAATTAGGAAATCGTGTGTGTGTGTGTGTGTGTGTGTGTGTGTGTAAGATGGAAGGAGACTTGAATGGGAAATAGCCAGTTGAAGTGGAGAAAGAGAGGGATGATTAAGGCAACAAAATCATTAAAGAGACAGAAGAACATAGGATCCAAAACCTAACTGAGGAAATTAGCCTTGGACATTAAACAATTGTTTAATCAGCAATCTATAAAGTATCTACCTCATGTTAGTCAAGGTTTTTGTTTAATTCATGTACAAGGAAGGGGATCAAAAATAGGCTGAAGTGAAAGAAAATGGACTAGTAAAGTTTTTTATGTATAAGAAAATAATATATAATTGTCTTGCCAGAGGCAGTATATTTTTAAAAATCATTTGCAAGCAAAAAATTATGGAAATGAAATTTTGCAGTTCTGTATCCAGTGAACTTGCTACTTTTGTTTTCACTCTGCTATATTTTATGATTCTGCCCTTGTTTGGGCACTTTGTGAGAAATATCTTTTGGGCCAGGAGAATACTATAATTTGTTTTTGAAATGAAAAGACATAGGTTTAAAAACTAGGAATTTTGAGTGTATAAGAAAATTCAAAGTTAAGTATAACCATCCCTTAATTTGTGAACCCCAAGATCAGTGTTTAGGTGTTTTTAAAGAATTACTGCATGTCAAGTTTGAGTCCTTTTGGAAACCCCTGCCATTCTTGAATCATGCAGTGTGATGATGCATTTGAAAAAAGATCAAGGTATTTAGAATTAACAGAAATATGTTTAAGATGTTTTAAATCAAACCTGGATAATTGTGAACTACAAATAAGAGGACCTATATAATTACTCTGAGTACCATAAAGTCTTTATAATTGTTTAAAGATCTGTGAAGATGCAGACCTCTAACAAATATGTTGATGTAACCTCAGTATTTGTGGGATTACAGGAGAAGTAAAATAAAACTAAAGAATGTCTTTATTTAGAAGATACTTACAAATTGACTGAATACACAGTTGGGTTGCATGTGAAACCGATACAGAATTAGACAACAGTAATATACAGCACCATTACCTAAACTGCTGCTGAAACACACAGGCAAATGGGGTTGGTGTGTCACATAATTATAAGAGAGGTAAGAGAAGGGAAAGGTTAGTGTTTAAGTGAGAACAGTCTTTCATGACTGTTGGAAATGGTATGGAAATTGTGTAACTTAATTGTATTATCTCCTTCCTTCACCATCTAGCCTGGGTAGCTAGGTCAGTAGTGAATAGTTAGGGGGTCCAGAGGAAATGGGTGAGCATGATGTGTGAAAGTGCCAGTGATGAGACCTTGATGGGAAACCTGGAGATGATAAGTGATTGTTACTGCTCCAACTCAAAATAATATTCAAATTTAGGGACTATTCTGATTACACTTAAAAGAAACCAGAGGGCTTCCCTGGTGGCGTAGTGGTTGAGAGTCCGCCTGCCAATGCAGGGCACGCGGGTTCGTGCCCCGGTGTGGGAAAACGCCGCGGAGCGGTTGGGCCCGTGAGCCATGGCCGCTGAGCCTGTGCGTCCGGAGCCTGTGCTCCGCAACGGGAGAGGCCACAGCAGTGAGAGGCCCGCGTACCGCAAAAAAAAAAAAAAAAAAAGAAACCAGAAATGTTCTAAATCATGTATTGTGTTAGAGCTATTTTACTTTAGGTTTGATCTTTAGCAAACTAGCGAATGGATTAGGGATCATTGAAGGAGCCTATCATATTCTTTATTTTGGAGTAGAGGTTGCACTACAGTCAAGGGAGCGTAATCATGAAGGGGGCACTTGGGTAGTCTGCCCGGTGCTAATAGTATGTATTTATCTGGTGAGGAAAGAGAGGGCGCTCTATAATTTGGGCGATAGTTTAGACTGCTTAATAAAGTGTATAAATGTAGCAAACACTTAATGCCTACCTTTCTTACACCATTCAGGGACAAATGTGTGTTTTTAGAAAATAATGCAAGGGAACACAATGTGGTAGGAATTGTGACAGCGATGCACTGGGTACTCAGGGAACCCATGGATGTCAGCTAATGTGCACTTGGAGATGGGTGAGTCTTAAGATTTTCTAGAGAGTATATTATTATCTGAAATGATCCCAAAGGGAGGAGTAGGGTGAGTAAGAGCAAGAGGGAAAAGGACATTCGTAGCAGACAGTCAGCTGAGAGTTGGCACATAAGGTTTGAGAGTGGAATCCTGGAAGATGAGGATGGAGAATCCCTAAGCTGGGCAGACACTTCACTTGTTTTAGAATGTTCTCTAGTGGCAGCAAGGGAGTAAAGTGAGGTGGTTCTTAAACTGAAGGCTGCATCAGAGTCATCTGTAAAAACACTGATTGCTGAGTCCTCCCCTAGAGTTTCTGATTTGGTAGGTCGGAAGTGGTGCCCTAGAACTTGCCTCTTTAGCAAGTTTCGAGATAATGCTGCCATGGCTGGCTCAGAGACTACACTTGGGGAATCAGTGCTACAGTGTAATAATTATGTTGTCTCTATCTGTCGCTAATTCGGGAGTACAAGGCTTTGCCTTTAGTAAAAGACACATCTTAATATCCTCTAAGCATATTAGGATATTGTGAAGAAATGTGTATTTTCCCCCACGTCCCTCATTAATTATCAATATCAAAATCACTAATCATATATCTGATACGGACTCTACTAAGTTGACCATGGTAGAATACACTGGCTGTCAGGTCAGGCTTCTAATGCTTCCAACTCTCTGCTGACCCCTTTTCTGCCTCCTTTACTTTCTCATAACTCCCTCTTCCTAATTCTCTAAGATTCCAAGTATTCTGGCACATATGGTATTCTAATTTATAACTGTGTCTTGATATCTTAGAATCTGATTCCCTTATGTTTTGATTTTGTGGATAAAGTTTTGACAAAAGATTCTGATTGAAATGTGGCTTCTACATGAGTAGAAGCATTGTAGACCTTTATTTTGGACCAGACTTTGAAGGGAAGAGCAGGGGAGTGTTAACTGACAGAAAAGTGGGATCATGGTGACTACTCAGGCAGAGAGGGGCCTTCTGTTGGCTTTGTCTGCAGCTGGCTCAAGAATGGAGATCAACCAGGTATTCTAACTTACTCTTTGACAGTGGGTGAGCCTCATGTTCTGAGCCCCAGTGTCCTTATCTGTAAAAACTAACGGAGTCTATGAAATCATTGCTCTAACATTCTGGGATTCTGAATGGCTTCAGAAATCACTTTTTGTTATTCCAGCCTAGGCCCTCTTCTCAAACTCTGGGTGGGAATGGCTATTCCAATATTCTCTTAACAATTCTATGTCGCAGATAAATATTTGCATTTTACCATTGAAAAGATAAGCTCAGAATGGTTCAGAAGCCTACCCAAGGATACACAGTATGAAGCTGAGCTGAGGCTAATTCCTGTGTTTCTTTAACCATACCTTTCTGCTTCCCTTGGAGAAAAGAAAATAACAAAAATCACATTATTAGATAAGTTTTAGAATCTGTCTTTTTTTTGGAGAGGGGGGAGGGTAAGGTCTTCACTTTCAGTTGGCATTCTTTGAAAGAGTACTTTCCTGAGCTTTCTTCCCTGAAGAGGGACCTTGCCTTGGGGGCCATTCTACAGAAGGTTAACAGGTTGCTGCCTGCTGGAGAAAGCTTATTGTCCTAAAGTGGCTTGACATTGAAAGAGCTGCTCCTAGCCAGTTAATAACCTGACCAGAACTTGATAAGGTTAAAGAATAGTTCCTTAGAGGGACCACAGACCGTGGCCCTCTTGTCCCCTTATCAGAAGACAATTGAGATGTGATTACCTGCTGAGTCTCTCAATTCTTATGCTTTCTTCTCAATAAAAGCCATCTCTGCAAGAGAGCTGGCTCTATTTTGATGCACCTATGACTGGGATAAAACATTTGCCAACTGATTTTAGTTTTAGGGGGTTGTATCTAAAAGCTTGGTCTCACCTGCTCCACAGTTTAATTGGCTGAGGTCAGCTAGTCAAGAACTTGGCGTTCTAATAGGGGCTCAATATATATGAATTGGATGATTGACATATCCCAGGTGGCTGGGGTCTCTGAGAGTAAGAGGGAGGGCTCAGTAACGCTGGCTGCTCTTCTGTGAAAGACACCATGTGCCTACTAGTAATAATGAAGACTTATTTAGCACTTTCCTTCTGGTTAAGTCTTTTCAACCACTTATGAAGTAGATACATGACTGTGGGAAGCAAGTAAACTGAATCCTAGAGAAGTTAAATCACTTGTTCAAAATCTGGTAGTGGAGCTGATACTGGTACATGTGTCTGCTGACAACCCATGTTCATTGTTCCTGGGCTATATGCTTCCTGGAATTCTTTTCAATTTGTTTGAAAGAGGGATCACTTTATAAATTTGTGGAACAGGCAAGCTAAAAGTTGAAACTATTTTTGCGTTTTACGAAGACATTCATATTAACTACTTTTAGCATTTAAAATCATTTAAAGATAAACAAATTTCTTGCTGAAATGCTAAACATGATTATCTAGGAAGGTGGTGGTATAATGGAGCAACGTGGTAGGTTACTATTGACCAAGTGACAGCCCTTTTCAATTCTTTAATGAGCCAGCATTGATGATAATGAGGATAATTGGGTGATTCTTTTCTATTAAATTTTTTTGTGTGTGAATGATACATAAGTCTTTATTGAAGTATAGTTGATTTACAGTGTTTAGTTTCAGGTGTACAGCAAAGTGATTTAGCTATATGTACATATATATCTATCTTTTTCAGGTTCTTTTCCCTTATAGGTTATTCCAAAATATTGAGTATAGTTCCCTGTGCTAACCCTAACCCTATACAGTAGGTCCTTGTTGGTTATCTGTTTTATATACAGTAGTGTGTATATGGTAATCCCAAATTCCTAATTTATCCTTCCCCTCCCTTTCCCCTTTGGTAACCACAGGTTTGTTTTCTATGTTTGTGGGTCTATTTCTGTTTTGTTTATAATTTCATTTGTATCACTTTTTTAGATTCCACATATAAGCAATATCATGTACTTGTCTTTCTCTGTCTGGCTTACTTCACTTAGTTTGATAATCTCTAGGTCCATCCATGTTGCTGAAAATGGCATTATTTCATTCTTTTTTTATGGCTGATTTATATTCCATTGTATAAGTATACCACATCTTTTTTGTTTCAATATTTGCTACCATTCATACTTAAAAAAAAATTATTTATTTGGCTGCATGTGGGTCTTAGTTGTGGTAGGTGGACTCCTTAGTTGTGGCAGGTGGGCCCCTTAGTTGTGGCATGTGACCTCTTAGTTGTAGCATGCATGTGGGATCTAGTTACCTGACCGGGGATCGAACCAGGGCCCCCTGCATTGGGAGTGTGGAGTCTTAACCACTGTGCCACCAGGGAAATCCTTATACCACATCTTTTTTATCCATTCATCTTTCTATGGACATTTAGGTTGTTTCCATGTCTTGATTGTTGTAAATAGTGCTTATGTGAACACTGGGGTGCATGTGTCTTTTTAAATTATGGTTTTCTCCAGATATATGCCCAGGAGTGGGATTGCAGGATTATATGGTAGCTCTATTTTTAGTTTTTAAACAAACCTCCATACTGTTCTTCATAGCAGTTGTACCAATTTAAATTCCCACCAACAGTGTAGGAGGTTTCCTTTTTCTCCACACACTCTCCAGCATTTATTGTTTGTAGACTGTTCAATGATGGCCATTCTGATCAGTGTGAGGTAATACCTCATTGTAGTTTTGACTTGCATTTCTCTAATAATTAGTGATGTTGAGCATCTTTTCTTGTGCTTTTTGGCCATCTGTATGTCTTTTTTTGGAGAAATGTCTATTTAGGTCTTCTGCTCATTTTTTGATTGGGTTATTTGCTTTTTCTGATACTGAATGGTATGAGTTTTTTATATTTTAGAGGTTAATCCCTTGTCGGTTGCATCATTTGCAAATATTTTCTCCCATTCTGTAGGTTGTCTTTTCATTTTGTTTATGGTTTCCTTTGCTGTGCAAAGGCTTTTAAGTTTAATTCGGTCTCATTTGTTTATTTTTATTTCCATTAATCTAGGAGCTGGATTTAAAAGATATTGCTGTGCTTTATGTCAAAGAATGTTCTGCTTATGTTTTCCTCTAAGAGTTTTATAGTATCTGGCCTTACATTGAGGTCTTTAATCCATTTTGAGTTTATTTTTGTGTGTGGTGTTAGGGAATGTTCTAACTTCGTTCTTTTACATGTAGCTGTCTGGTTTTCCCAGCACCACTTACTGAAGAGGCTGTCTTTTCTTCACTGTATATTCTTGCCTCCTTTGTCATAGATTAATTGACCTTAGGTGTGTGGGTTTACTTCTGGGCTTTCTATCCTGTTCCATTGATCTATATTTCTGTTTTTGTGCCAGTACCATACTATATTTTTTGAAGTATAGTTGATTTACAATATTATGTTAATTTTTGTTGTATAGCAAAGTGATTTAGTTATACATATATACATTCCTTTTTATATCCTTTTCCATTATGGTTTATCACAGGATATTGAATATAGTTCCCTGTGCTGTACAGTAGGACCTTGTTGTTTATCCATTCTATACATACTCGTTTGCATCTGCTAACCCCAAACTCCCACTCCATCCCTCCCCCAGTACCATATTTCAAATACTGTAGCTTTGTAGTATAGTCTGAAGGCAGGGATCCTGATTCCTCTAGCACCGTTTTCCTTTCTCAAGATTCTTTTGGCTATTTGGGGTCTTTTGTGTTTGCATACAAATTAAAAAATGTTTTATTCTAGTTCTGTGAAAAATGCCATTGGTAATTTGATAGGGATTGCATTGAATCTGTAGATTACCTTGGTGGTACAGTAATTTTGACAATACTGATTCTTTCAATCCAAGAACATGGTATATCTTTCCATCTGTTTGTATCATCTTTGACTTCTTTCATCAGCATCTTATAGCTTTCAGAGTACAGGTCTTTTGCCTCCTTAGGTAAGTTTATTCCTAGGTATTTTATTCTTTTTGATGCAATGGTAAATGGGATTGTTTCCTTAATTCCTCTTTCTGATCTCTTGCTGTTAGTGTATAGAAATGTGACAGATTTTTGTGTATTAATTTTGTGTCCTGCCACTTTACCGAATTCATGGATGAGCTCTAGTAGTTTTCTGTAGTAGCATCTGTAGGATTTTCTATGTATAGTATGAAGTCATCTACAAATAGTGACAGTTTTACTTCTTATTTTCCAATTTGGATTCGTTTTATTTCTTTTTCTTCTCTGATTGCTGTGGCTAGGACTTCCAAAACTATGTTGAATAAAAGTGGCGAGAGTGGACATCCTTGTCTTGTTCCTGATATTTAGAGAAAATGCTTTCAGCTTTTCACCATTGAACATGATGTTAGCTGTGGGTTATTTTCTATTAACTTAAATTGGATATACTGTGAACTATTTCCTATCTTTTCAGTCTGTAAACAAAGTTCAGATAAAGGTAAGCAATAGCTTATTGCTTTGTGCTGAGGAAAGCAAGTAATAACAGCATATTTCAAATAGTTCTTAAAGGAGATGTTTTGTTCAATTAGTAAACACTTTCACTGACCAACCTGTGTGTGTGTGTGTGTTCACAACCCTACAAGGCCTCTGTCAGGCATGTAGAAGTCCTCTTAAACTAATTAAAAACTGTACACATAGATCTGGAAGAAACCTAATTGATTCTGTTTCTTCTCTCCCTCTCCACCCAACCCCAACAAATGTGCATATTGAGGCTTATGAAGGAAGTGCTTCCCCAAAGTCATACAATTTGTCAGTAGCAGGGTGGCCTAAGTGTCTCAGTTACTGACTCCAATGGAATATTCTTTTCATTATACTGTTCCTTAAAAATAAACCATGTGATGTAGACAAAACTACTATGTACAGTTATAAACCTGAATGTTAGAAAAATCTCAAAGTTTCTTTGACTATTTTTTAAATGAATGGTCAGTTTAAGTGTTTAAATCCCATTAAGGATTGCAAAACATTTGGTTTTCTAAAGAGAGAAATCAATTTGTGGAAAATCACTTTAAGAGAACACTGAGGACTTCACTGGTGACAGTGGTTAAGAATCTGCCTGCCAATGCAGGGGACACGGGTTCGATCCCTGGCCCGGGAAGATCCCACATGCCAGTGAGCAACTAAGCCCATGCGCCACAACTACTGAGCCTGTGCTCTAGAGCCCACGAGCCACAAGTACTGAAGCCCGCATGCCTAGAGCCCATGCTCCACAATAAGAGAAGCCACCACAATGAGATGCCCGCACACCGCAACAAAGAGTAGCCCCCACTCACCGCAACTAGAGAAAGCTCGTGCACAGCAGTGAAGGCCCAACACAGCCAAAATAAATAAATAAATTTATAAAAAAATAAAAGAGCACTGAATTGGAAGGAACTCTGAGCTGTGATTTGAGCTTTTGCACTAACTAGGTTTACAAGCTTAGACAAATACATAACAGACGCTGGAATAATAACCTTCTAGTTCTAATAATTCTCAAGAGTATCTATTAAGAAAATACTGGGTAACACAGTATTATTTGCTATTGGCTATTCACTTCTTTAATATTGATCTCTTTGTGACTTTATATGAATTTTAAAGTCTAGTTTCTGCTGTGTTCAATCTCTTCTTGCAACCCTTATCTCTACTTGGTTTACAGGAATATGCCTACTTTTATGTCTTATAGAAAGACGAAAAATGAGACATAAGTGCTTCAGTGTAGTTTATAATAAATTGGTGCCTAATTTGGAAATGGAGATTTTTATAATTTAAGTATTTTTGTTTTAAACAAACAAGGTGAACTCTGTTTCAGTGTTTATTCTAACCTGAAAGAGATTTAATATTAAATTTGTTAGTCATTCAGTAGATACATCTGTTGTGTCAAGTACCCATACCCTGTGAATACTGAATAGAATAAGACACGCTCTTTTTCATGGGCTCTCCATTTAATAGGGTGATTATAATGAACATAGTTATTAACAACTATGAGAAGAATTATTGTCATGGGCGTCTGGGTGCTGGGAGATTATGGGGAGTTTTAAGGAAACTTCATGGCTAGGGTGAAATGTACACGGTGATGAAGTGAGGATAGTGGATGGGTATGTCTATCAAGAAGGATCTTGTGTTTGAAAATCGAGGGTTTGAACTGATTCTGGAAGTGAAAGGGAGCCATTGAAAAATTTTAAAGCAAGAAAATGACATGACTAACTTGTGTTTTTGAAAGATCACAGAGGTCCTCATGCAGCTGCAGTCGAGCAATCTTAGTTTGAGCATTATGATTTGAAGCACCGGTATGGTTAAACTATCAAGGATTTAAGATGTAGGCCAGGTTGGAGATACTGTTAACAACTTCAGTTACGGTTATTCACCTTCACACTGCAGCTGTTTAATATACTGGTCTAGGGTAGCAGTGCCATGACTACTTGTTGCAAGAGAGACCCTTTTTTAATTGTATTGGGTAACTGCTAGAGAAAACTCAAAGAGTACTCTTTCTTGCTATTTGATCTGGATGACAAATTATATCAAATAGATAGCCTAAGAGCTAGGATGTATATTTTCCTCCCTGTGGTAAACATGGCTATGTGATTTTCAATACTACTTATATTTAAAAATTTTTAATGATGATACTAATATTTGGAATGTTAAAAGTCTGTTCAGATATTTAATAGAGGAAATCTTTTTCAAGCTTACATTTAATTTTCTTGTGGGTTTGGTAGCTCTCTTGAATGAGCCTATTATTTCAGGATAGACCCAAGTTTGACAGCATCATTCTCTGTTAAAGGCAGATGCTACCTTGTGCTCTGTTTCCCTTTGTCTAAGTCAGGCATCTATTTTGCACTTTAGTTTTTAAAGTGCTTTCCTGTACATTCTCTCATTTGTTGCTGACAATCCTATGAGGGAGATAGTATTATCCCTATTTACAGAGCAGATAACAGAAGTTCTGAGAAGTCCACTTACGAGCCTAAGTGTTGCCTGCCACTACATGGCACAGTGAAGGCTGTATCTACTTCTATCATCAAAGCTACCTTCACAAACAGAGCTGGGTAAAGATATCAGACCATAGGACTAGATATAAACATGATGCAGGTTTTAGCCAAAACATTATTTTGTAAAATTATTTTTTTCTCTTCAGTCAACCCCTTCGCTGAGAAGTCAATGCCACACATAATCAAGAAATTAAAAGCTTATTAAAATAGGGTGGAATTTTGACCTATTACTAACTGATAAGGAGTCACCCTTTTTTATTTATCAATATACTGTGAAAAACATTGAAGTAAAACATTGAAGTAATATTATCCCTATGTTGAAATAATTTCAGAGTCCTCAAATTCATTTGATATTTGTCTTACACACACTGCCAGATGGTGTGTATAAGACATCACTATGCCTCTCTAAGTTTAATGCTACCATTTGGTGTTTTAAAAATGCAATTCTTTTCTTTTTTCCTTCAATGTACTCCATGGATTTCCATCATTCTCTAGGCATCATAGTCAACATACTATGACCAGTGGTAAAATCAGTCCTGTCACCTTTTTGGTAGGACCCTTGAGGTGAGAATAGCTTTCAAATTTTTCATTGGTTGGAAAAATTCAAAAAGAATAGTATTTTATGACACACAAAAATGATATTAACTTTAAGTTTCAGGGTTCGTGAATAAATTTTTATTGGAAAACAGTCATGCTTAATCACCTACATACTGTCTGTGGGTGCTTTTGTTCTACAACAGAGGTGAGTGGTTTAGACAGAGACGGTGTAGCCCACAAAGCCTAAAATACTTTCTATCTGGCCTTTTACAGGAAAAGTTTGCCTATTCCTGCTCTTGCCTATTTGGAGGGTGAAGGGATTCAGAGAGTCTCCTTGTTTTCCTTGGATGGAGGTTGAGTGGAGGGCAAGACATATATTAGCTTACATATGCTTTACTGTTAGTTGGGTGGAGAGATTTGCATTTTCCAACATTTGGAAAAATTCAACTAAGTCTTTTTTAGGTCTGAAATTTATTAACCTGCCTTGGTTCCACCTTAATATGAAAGGGTGACAACTTACCAAAAAAGGAAAAGCACAAGGAGTAACCAAGATGAGAGATCTGCTACCGGTAGGAATTTAAAATCTGATAAGAGATATTAATTTGGTTTATAATTTTTTTAACTTTTTTCCTTACTGTCACATTTCTTTCCTATTTTATTCTGAGGTAGTTGTCCTTCTCTCTCATCCCCTTTAGATGGGGGGGAAAAAGCCCTTTAAACACCTAGCTTTGTATTCCCAGCAAACGTGTCCAAGTTTTAATTGCAGTTGTTTTGAGAATGATTTCAAATATCCATCACTTGAACATATGAGAAATGAGGCCAACATTTTTATAGTTCCTTATTATTTGACCACATGATTTTACACAAGCCTCAGTGTTTCTTCAGATTTCTTTGTGTGGGTGGGCAAGATATAATTTTTAAAATAGTCAGATGTCACAGTGAAGCTCCCAGCAACATATTTTACAAATTTGAGGGGTTTTTTTTAAGAAGTGTTGTAACACTTTAAGTTAAAATAAATCAGGAGGAAACAATTTTTGATAGCATATATATCCTGTGAAGTTGAAATAAAGGGCACTTTGGGCATATAAAACAGAATTCTATAATTATCTGAAAAGCAATGTATACATTTCTGGATTGAGTCCATTCATCCTACCTAACTGCAATTTGAGAATTAAAATTACTCCCAGGCCATGATTTTTCCCATCCTTGTGGTCACTGCCCTAACGGCCATGACGGACCATGTTTAGTGCACTTCATAAATTGAACATCTTTATAGCGCTTGGAAGTGGGTGCTGCATGTTTGACGCAGTATTTGTTGAAGGTTAGGCTTATTTAGCTCTAGGAAGTAATACACATTTTATGTGGTATCTTTTAACCTTTTCTTTTTGTTCTCACCTTTAATTCGATACTCTGAACAAAGATATGATATAGGTAAGTCAGATATTTTCTCCTCCTATCTGATGGGGAAGGAAGTAGGGCACAAAGAGCATGTAATTTCCCGCCCCTCCCCCCAATTCAGACTTGCATTTAGATCTCAGTTTTCCTAAATCCTGGCTCTGAATGTTTGAAGTAGATGACTTTCTATGTAGGTACTCAACAAATGATTGTATTCAGTTTGTTTAGCCGTATGACCTAAACAAGGGTAAAGCTACTATGTTTACTGTAGACAGTGGTCTTCGGATAATGCCTTTCATTTAAGTAGTACATTATGTATGTATGTGTGTATATATATATATATATATATATATGTATACATATACACACATATGTATATAATTAAAATTTATTATATGAATGTATAG
Source organism: Pseudorca crassidens (assembly GCF_039906515.1). Classification (NCBI taxonomy): domain Eukaryota; kingdom Metazoa; phylum Chordata; class Mammalia; order Artiodactyla; family Delphinidae; genus Pseudorca; species Pseudorca crassidens. The sequence continues at coordinate 30,388,987 of NC_090312.1, forward strand.
GATATAGAATTAAAATAATTATACATACATATACCCATATACATACAGTGTCTTGGTACCTTATTTGAGCTTCCTTCCATCCGCCATCTTGGACTATCCTAGTTGGCAAATTTTTATACTCATAATAGCTCACGTTCTCTTCTCAGATATTATGCTGAGATCTTTGCCTCTATTAAACCTCTGACTTCTCTCAACTCTGAGATAGGGCCTGATGTTACCTCCTTTTTAAAGGTGAGGCAAAGATAGCTCTACTGACTTGCTGATGGTCACACAACAGTAAGGGAGCCAAGACTGTAACCTCAGACCCGCTCACCACTGTACTATTTGAAAGGCCACTATATTCTCAGCATAGTACTTATTCCCTGCCTTGGCTCTTGTTTGAAATGTCCTGTTCTGCACTTGACATAGTTGCATTTCACTCTATGCTAACTCTCCTAGCTAATAAAGGCAATCTTTATTTAAATCCACTCTGGTGGGTTTTACACAGACTTCTACCCTGGATCTTCTCTTAATTTAGTGAAATTAATGCTGGTTTACTGCATCATCATTCAAATAGCTCAGTTGTAAGTATGAAACACTGAGTCCTGAAACCTCTGAATCTGTCCTTTATTTTCTTTAGGTTGAAATATAATGAAGCTTCTGATGAGCTGCATGTAACTAGACCCTACTAGAAAAAATGTAATTTTAGATTTTAGGTCATAAGTTTTCATCAGCCCCTACTCTAATGGGATTACTGCAATAGTACACATTAGAAAGGCATGATTTGTGTAACGTAAAGCTTAAAAACTTTATTTAGGGATATTTATAAACCATTGCAAGTTTTGAGAAGGAATGTTAAACAGCAGTATTTGAAGTTGTTAGAGAAGCCTAAAAATATTTAAACAATTTTAAGAAACCTCATATGAAGTTGCACAGTCTAGTACTTTCCATGTGAAAACACTGCTAAAAGTCTAATTTCAAATGTCTTTTGGAACAACCTGTCCCTTTAATATCTGTTCAGATGTTAGTATACACTGGGCCAAGAAACCTCTAGGGTTTTCCAGGGGTTGACTTGATGCTCTTTGATCCTTGCAACTGCTAACTGAAGACTAAATCTCGCCCCCAGCCGCCCACCAGGGGTGTGTATGCCACGCTCTGAAGGAGGTGCCGGGAAGCTGACACGAAAGGGCAATTAGAGAACAAGAGGCGGTTGGATATTCACAGTGTGCTGAGGAGCCTGCAGCCCACAGCCCTGGGGCCCAAGAAATAACAGATTCCTCAGTGTGTGTCTGAGGTCCTCTCTACCTCACTGATTCTTTCCTTTCTCTAATAATTGATTGTAACCTATAGAATTATGTGTTCACAGTTGGGTTGAACAGAGGCTGCTTTTTCTCTGTTTTTCATTTAAGGTTTTCATTTTTTTGTTTATATTATTAGCCGCTCTGAGATATTCAAATAAGAGGTGGTTTTTGTCATCTAGATTTTGCTGGGGAGATAAATAAAACTCTCGGTGTGTCAAGGCCCTGAGAGCTGCGGCACCAAAGGAAGAGGCAGGGGAGGGGGATAACTGGATCTTTCTCTTCTCTCAGCTCATCTTCTCCTCCACCCACTTTGTTGGTTCTGTTGATTCACTGTAACTCCTTTCCCTATGACTGTTAGCTCTTAGAGCATGAGACTCTCAGTGGTTTTCCTTACCTCCCCTCTATCCCTGCTCTCAGGTAGCTTAATTTCCTGAAAATACCCTCTCCCCAGTTCACTGTAAAGACTTTAGCGTAGTTACATTATTACCTTGTTGCCTGCCTGGGTACCTTTCCTATTAGTAGACAGAATATCCTGCAGTGCAGGAACTTTGCTTCTTCATCTCTCCCTCTAGCTATCATCCTGGCGCCTGGCTCCGAGGGGCTGTTATCTGCCAAAATGAGGGAACAAACCAGATACCATTTTGATCACATTATTCTCATGTGTAATCTATGGGGACCTCTTACTGCTAGTTAGACCAAGCCCTAATTTGAACTTTACTTCATTTTTGTTCATTTTAATTGTTACTTAAATACTTAAAACCACAAATAATTTATAATTTTACCTCCTTTTTTGAAACTGAATAAAACAAGAGGTGAAATTCTCCACCCACAGCCATCTAAAGCCGAGTAGCCACGTCACCCATCTAACCTCCAGTTCATTCCGGCCCCTCTTCATCGGGTGTCACGCACTACGTGAACCATCGCCGTTGTGTTACGATGGAGGAGTCGCCCTTCCAGGACTCTGCTCTCCCCTCTGTCTCTCTCAGACCTGCTCAGCGGAGGTTCCAAATTCCATAGCACACATGACCTGCCACACCTCAATATTTGCGTTCTCCATTATACTCGTTTTCAGGTGTTGGACTGTTTGTTCCTCCCATAAGATTTGTAGTCCTTTACCAGCAACCATAGATTTTCTTTCTCTATGAAAGATATTTACAGTGCATTTGAAACAATCTCATATTAAGCATTCAAATGAGATTTTAAATATAAAGGAATTGAGTTTTTAAATGGCATTCACTTGGCAAGCACTAAAACTCGACCGCGTGTCCGGCACTGTGTTAGAAACAAGGAATTCAGAGCTTGGGAAAAAAAAAAAGTTTGTAATGGCAGAACAGAAATGGATCTTCTCTGCCTCTAATGTACCCAGCACATGCTTCTAATATCTCCTGTGCTATGTTGCGATGCCCTGAAAGTGCCACATGGCCCCCTCTCTTTGGCTTTTCCACCTCCAGGACAGGGAATGGGTGTTACAATTTTATGTTCTCATAAAATGGCACAAAACCTGGCACATACTCAATTTTTGGAGGATGTTTGGAATGAGCTATTGAACTGAACTAGAGTATAATTTGAGAAATGTTATAATGGAGCTGGTATGGCTACTGTGGAAGGACAGAAAGGATACCCAGGCTATTTTTCTGTTTCTTGGCCAGAGCAAGCCTCCCTTGCCTAATGACAGCCCCATCAGATTGCATTTGGACACCGTTTTACTTGGACAATAATTTTACTTAAACCGATACTGGCAGCCCTCACTTGGTGGATTACAGTTTTGAGGAGGCACTATAATTTAGAAGCATGTAAATTGGATAAAACAGGGTCTTGTATTTCTGAACAAGGACTTAAAGCCCAGGTTTCTAGAGACAAGACCCGTGTTTAGTAAAGTTTGATATACCCATTTTCTTAGTCAGTATAAATTTTTGAAAAGTTTTTCAGTCTGTTGAATGATCCCATTGGTGTTTTAAAACTCATTTATTTATAAAATGGACATAAAGATTTTCCTGAAATGTTAATACAGTGGCTATTTCTGGGGAGTAGGCCCGATGTGTCATCAGGTAAGGAAGACTTTCTATCTTTTCCTTTAAACCTTCTGTACTGTTTTGAATTTTTATTCGTAATAAGAATGTTTTATATGTGTATATATATATATATATATATTTTTTTTTTTTTTCTTTTTCTTTTTTTGCGGTACGCGGGCATTCTCACTGCTGTGGCCTCTCCCGTTGCGGAGCAACAGGCTCCGGATGCGCAGGCTCAGCGGCCATGGCTCACGGGTCCAGCCGCTCCGCGGCATGTGGGATCTTCCCGGAGTGGGGCACGAACCCGTGTCCCCTGCATCGGCAGGCAGACTCTCAACCACTGCGCCACCAGGGAAGCCCTGTTTTACTTTTGTATGAAAAAATGAGTTAGTAGAATTGATGTGAATCCCTGAAAAGAAGCAGACTGGCAGTGTAGTTGGTTTTATGCCGCTGTTAGCTTTAAAAAGCTTTTGGCTCGGGCTTCCCTGGTGGCGCAGTGGTTGAGAGTCCGCCTACCGATACAGGGCACACAGGTTCGTGCCCCGGTCCGGGAGGATCCCACATGCCGCGGAGCGGCTGGGCCCGTGAGCCATGGCCGCTGAGCCTGCGCGTCCGGAGCCTGTGCTCCGCAACGGGAGAGGCCACAACAGTGAGAGGCCCGCGTACCGCAAAAAACAAACAAACAAAAAACTTTTCGGCTCAAAGGTGTTTGTGAGTGAACGCATTGTGTCAGTTCAGGCTGCTAAGTATGTGGGCGGCCTGCTTTGGTTTTACGTTGTGGCGAAGAGTGACGGAGACCAGGAAGATCAGTGGAGCTCTTGACGTCGTTACAGCTTTGCACCAATCAGAGCTTTTATTTAAATACTTCAATGAATAAAAAAATGTTTAACTTTTTTCCTAATGATTTGGAAAGCACCATTGAACATATGAAAGCAAAGGACACTGGCAAGAGATGGTCAAATGATTATTTTGAAGGCTAAGGCAGGTTCAGCATTATCACATAAGGGGTATAACCTCATGCTCCCAAATCTGAAAAAAAATTGGGATGGGATAACATTCCTTTATTCATTCTTGCCTGTTTAAAAATCAAAAGAATTTCTTTTAGAATGTAAATACAGTGGCATTTTCTGTATATTTAAGTAGGTCACAAATGTATATTGAAATATCTTTTTCTCTTTTACTTTTAATACACAAATACATTGCAATTAAAAAGATTCACATGACTCAGAAATATAATTTTTTTTTTTTTTTTTTTTTTGCGGTACGCGGGCCTCTCACTGTTGTGTCCTCTTCCGTTGCAGACCACAGGCTCCGGATGCGCAGGCTCAGCGGCCATGGCTCACGGGCCCAGCCGCTCTGCGGCATGTGGGATCTTCCCGGACCAGGGCATGAACCCGTGTCCCCTGCATAGGCAGGCGGACTCTCAACCACTGCGCCACCAGGGAAGCCCAGAAATATAATTTTTAACATTTCAAAATTCCGCTATTTCCCCTTCCCAAATTAACTTCTCACGCTACTTCATATATGTACACGTACACGTGTATATGTGCTTTTATTGCATCATACTCTATATATCCTGCCACTTGCCATTTTTCATTTAATGATGGGGCTCACAGCTTATTCTCAGTCATTGCTTATAATTCACCTTGTGCTTTTTCATGGTTATAGTATTTTATAATTTGAATTCATCAGATTTTTATTGTACTGAAATTTGAGGACAAATAATTAAGCTTTCTTCTAGCCAGATTTATGCCTGAAGAAGTCCTAAGGGACTTTAGAGAGAATGATAGGTATTTCAGAAATTCCACATTCTGTGAACTGGTTTAGGAGCATGGAATGAAATGAGGAAAGGGAGCTACAAGTAACAATAAAGATCAGGAAAGGACCTTGTAAAATTATTTCCAAATGCTTATTGCTATAACTTTTTGGCCTAAAAGCTCATAGGTGCAGGCCATGTTAAAAAAAAACAAAAAACAAAAAACAATCAGATCTTATACATAACAATTGACTTATGAAATGTATAGTCCTTTTTTTAAAAAAATATATAAATGCCTTGTTCTCTTCACCCTTTAGGTCTGTTTTATCCTTTGGAATGTTTATCATTATTTCTTGGAAAATAATTCTGCTAACAGGAAGGGCTGCTTGCTTTTTCGAAAAATGTAGCAAGAAAACCAACAATTTGTGGACATGATGGTCATGTATTTTGACCATGATTAAGAAGCTACTGACCAGCGATAGACCACCGTTTTATAAAAATATAGGTTACAGCATTTAAGGCTGCAAATGAACATTTTATAGGGTGATAAACCATTCTTCTGTGTCCACCATCCTCCCCTGAAAGAGCAATAGTGTAATTTGACTATGGACTTTCACCCACACATAGTTGGTTTTCCAATTGTAAATTTGGGTAACATTTTAGAAGAATTAGCTGCTTCATGGTGGTCACTTAATACATGCAGACATGTTTAGACTCAAACTTGAAAGGTGAAGATTGCCGTTTTCTTTTTATAAGTCTAGAAACTGTCATTATTTATAATGTAATCTATTTTAACAAACTTTTTTAGTGTTTGTATTCTGGTTTTATCTTCTCAATTTTCAAAATTTTGATATTCAATGATTTCATGTTTTGGTTATATTTTTTATTCAATTATATCTTCGGTTGTGGAAACTAGTTTTTAAAGCTTTTCTGAATCGTTAAATCACCAAATATAGTACTGGCACTCAGAGGCTTGTTAAAAGAATAAAAGTGTTGCCAGGGAGTTTTCGTAGAGCTTTATGTGCTGTTAATTGCCATCAATTAAATCTGTTACAAGTAGTAATGTACTGTAATCTGTCGAAAACCTCTCCTTTCAATTAACCAATTCTCCGACCTTTCCTTCCTTCTCCTTGAAGAGTAGTTTAGAGTTTATTTATTTTCACCCCTACAAACCAATTACCTCTGGCCCAGCTGTTCCTCGAATGCAGGGGAATCTGACCTAGAATACAAGCCTGTAAATTATTGCTTCTTTTTACACCTTGTAATGTGAATGGTTTAGTGGAAAAATACATGTTTCTGTTTCTAATTCACTGGTGCTTCTATCTGCAGACTACTGATTATGAGCTAGTCGATTTACATATATTGTTGTAGATCCTCACAATAACCTTGTAAAGTCAGTGACATCCCTGTTTTATACAGAAGGAAACAGAGGCTCAGAGAGGCATGTAGCCATTCAGAGTCACATAGCTGGTAAGGGCAGAGCTGGGATTCAAAACCACACCTAGCAGAACTGAAAGCATTTCTCTTTCACCAACTGTTTCCAACGAAATTCAGTTAGTGTGTTATAGAGAAAAGAGAACAGATTTAGAAGACAGTCCATTTGGGGGCTTTCAGAACCAACTCAGCCATTACCAGCTTTGTGGCTTAAGTCTCAGGTTCCTTATTTGCAAAATAGGGGTACCACTGCTCACCCTGATGGACTGTTGTGAGGACTAAGGAAATGTATTATGGGTTTTCCAAAAAATGACTTAAAGTACCCCTCCTAGTTAAGACACCCTCTGATGAAAGTAAATGCATTAAACAGCATTTTAACTTACTGTCTTGGAACAGAATATACTGATTAGACTGTTCCCATTGTGTTTTTCATAGTAGGTCTTTGGAAGAGCAGAACAGATTTCAATCCCACCAGCAATGTAATTTGTAGGGGGAGTGTTTTTCTTTTTAATCCTTCATTTTAATCCCATTTGGAGTTGCAAAAATTTCTGAAGGGTCTCATGCTGCCTAGGGCCCCGGGCTGGAATTTTGTCTTAGCCTATTGATGTGGTGAGCTGTTGGAAGAGGTAGGAGTGATTTAGAAGGAGATGGCATGAGGAAACAAATGAGTTGAACACATATTTCTCTGACCACTAGAATTCCAGTCGAGCTAACCGGTGAGTTTGTGAAAGTTTTATTTGCAAAACCAGTAAATTTTTGACTGAAATTTTCTCTTTCTCTTTAAAATTGTTTTTAGGATGCAGAATAGAAAACTGTGATTCTTGCTTTAGCAAAGACTTTTGTACCAAGTGCAAAGTAGGCTTTTATTTGCATAGAGGCCGCTGCTTTGAGGAATGTCCAGATGGTTTTGCACCATTAGATGAAACCATGGAATGTGTGGGTGAGTAGTTTTCCATGTAACTTTCAAACTTCAACTTTTATTTTAACACCCGTTTCTTGGGGGAAAAGAATGCATGCTGGATGTATTCATCATAGAAACAAATCAGTTCTCTTGTTATTTATTCGAACTGAAAATTATTTAAGTTCTTTGCTGACTTTATGCTGTTAGGCAGTATCATATATTACATTTTGCTTCAAAATTTGTTAGTTTTACATCTAAGTTAAACCACTTAAATGCTGAGAATAATGTTTTTATTATCTATGTAATACATCCATTTCTTAATTAGCTTATAAAGTTATTAGTAACCGTTAGAGAAAAGCATTTTGTTTAGAAGAAAAACAAGATTTTCAAGCCGTGCCGTGTGGTTAGCTGGTCTGTCACTGTTGTTACATGTGTTAATTATGGAGTTTCTTGCTTAGCCATTTGTATGAAAAAAATTCAATTGGGAAGAGATTTTTTGTGCCAAATGTACTTTGTTGGTGATTGACTGAATGTTGCAAAGTGCATTAAAACAATTTTACTTTTACTAAATTTAGATATGTAGAATGCATAATTTAATATACATATATATGCTGTTTGTGAGTAATAATTAGGAATACACATTTTATAAATTTTATATTTTTTGAGTGTTTAAAAAAAGTTCGGTAATTTTATACCACTGATTAAAAGGTAAAGATCTGTCAGTACCTACGTTTTGATAAATGCCTCAATCTAATCTTAGGTGTGATGGCATCTTCACCACTCCCACCCCTGCCATGCCTGAATTTTATTTGACATGTTATACATCTGATATGGTGTACAACAGAGCAGTGTATTCTAAATGAGGCTTTCCATCTCTTTAAAACGGAGAGTTAAATTGAGAACGTTTTCCCTGTAGAAATTTTGAAGTAGTCTGTAATTATGTATTCAGAAGCTTGCAGAGAACACATTTAAATGAGAGGTTTTTGAAGAAATGTGTACATATATTCCTATATATGTGTGAGTTAATACAGGCATACAGGCAACACCTTACTGCAAAATAAGAAAGTCACTAGAAGAGCATATTCAGTACGTTGAATTCGCTTTTGAGAGGCAAGACCCACACCTATTACAAATGTTCAGTGGAAATGCTTATGAAACCCTTAACTATTAACAGATTAACCATAGAGTCCTATGCATTCCCCTAAATAAAAATCTTAAGTAGCTTTGAAAAATCTAAGAGTTCCCATGACGCCTGCTGAGATCTGGAATGTGGAAATACTAATTCTAGGCCTCAGTCCTCATCTGCTAGTGTGATGGGGTTTTTAATGGTGAATTTGATGAGGAGGTTTAACTTTGCATATTTTTATGCTTTTATCTCCTCCCCCTTCCTCTCATCGCAGGGTATTGGAGAGTAACCTACTTTTCCACTATATGAACTTACAGAAGGGGATGCTAAAAGCTTACATATCTAGGCAAAACATACATTTTCAAATATCTGACCATATTTGTTTACTTTTCAAACTATGGTAATGTGCGGTATCAATTTAGGGAGTAAGAAATATATACTGCAGTGTAAGACACCTTTTAAAAGAATTGAGACAATCAGAAAATGCGAAACACTCACTATCCTTTTCATCATATACTTACTTCCAAAATAAAACTAACACACTTGTGAATTTCGGGGGGGGGGTGCATGCAGAATTAACCTGTAAAATTTTGTGTCCTGTCATGGTATGAAAAGAGTAACTTTTACTGTAGGTTTTAGCTGTTGAACGTTTTAAAGATTATATATTTCAATGTCTTTAGAATGGACCAGTAGCATCCCTTCAAAAAATGAACTAAGACAAATAGTAATTTTTAAAGTACTTATGTGGTAGTTATTTACTTTTATCTATAACTTCATAATTCAAAGAGTTAAAGTTCCTGAAAGGTGTATACAGGTCTTGTGGGCTGTACAACTTAATTCTTGGTATCTGAAGGTGGGGGAGTTAGAGAAACACTGCTATGTAAATTTGGTGATGGTGGAGAAATGTATACCAAATTGTCATCTGTGTTTGTTTTCTCTCTATTAGAAGGATGTGAGGTTGGCCATTGGAGTGAATGGGGAACTTGTAGCAGAAATAATCGCACATGTGGATTTAAGTGGGGTCTGGAAACCAGAACACGGCAAATTGTTAAAAAGCCAGCAAAAGACACGATACCATGTCCAACGATCGCTGAATCCAGGAGATGTAAGATGGCCGTGAGGCATTGTCCAGGAGGTGAGTTCAGATAATCCCTATTGTGGGCTGTGTGCTTTCTGAATTCTCCTCCTGTCTAATCACTCTCGCTCCCAAAAAAGTATTTATCTATGAGGGAAACCTGATAATAACATTGGTGTGAATATTCCCCGTTACACTTCCTTAGAGACGAATGCTTAAACTGTGAAGAATGTAAAGTGAATATTTAATTTCATGGTACCTTGAAAATAATTTAGAAGACTACATTACAAATGAGCTTTTAAAATGATATTTCTAAAAGTGTGTGTGTGTGTGCGCGTGCTGGTTTTTTACTTTTTCTTTTTTTTTTTGCTAATGTACCATAAAAGCCAGTTCTCATGAAATCAGGCCTTTGCTCTAAGAGAAGTAGCCAACTTTCAGCTGAGAACAGTTTAGATTAGAAAGGTTTATGGAATCTGTAAAATCATCTGTATCATTACTAGTTGAAGATGACAACTTAAAATAAACTTGCCCAAACACTGGGAGGAATAAACATTGTCTTAATGTTACCACAATTAGCCGGTTCTCTTTGTTTTGATAATAATTTGTGGAAAAGAGCTACTGGTATGTGTATGTTTATTTGTGTCTTTGTAGTAATTGTGCTGATTTGTAGTAATTATTCTGTAATAACAGGATTAGGCCCACTTACAAATTAGGAGAAGTGTACATAGCTCAGGTGCTGGCTGGAGCTGAGTCCGTATGTCGAAATGCAGTTCTTAGCGCTGGTGCTGTGCTTCTGAAAGCATAATCTCTTGTTACTATTTATTTTATCACTAGCGGATGCCGCATTGCCAAAGATGAAGTTAGGATTTTTCTAGTGCACAAAGTAGGAAAGCAAAAAAGAAAGTTGTGTTTAGAAAATTGCCCTGTGAAACAGTCAAAACTTTTGTTTGCTTTCGTTCTTCCTGTTGGGCATAGCTTTTCAGCTTCGTGGCTATAGCCCAGAGAGGGAATATATATCTGCTTAGAATGGATTTATATCCATATTATGCTGCCTCATAGAGAATGTCTATGATCCATGGAGGAAGACAAAACTTAAGACTTGAAGACTCCAGTCGGCCTTTGAGAACTATTAGATCCAGATTCAGAAGCTACTATTAGGAAGGCAGCTTTTCCTCTTGAATTAGTTTTGCTTTTCTTTGCTGAGTCTTTGAAACAAAGTTTTTTTGGGTCTGCTTTTCACTAACAAGGATGGTTTTGTTCAGTTAAACTGGGTATTTTTCAGTCAAAATATATGAAAATATTTTCTTACAAAACTAATAAGCCACTTCTTGGATAGCTGAGAGCATTTAACCTGCAACCTTGTACCTAAAAACAAACCTGATGTATTCAGGTATTGGAAATAAAGACTTTCTTTGTTGTATATTGTTTATATAACTACCCCCCCATTCCTCTTCCAGCAACGTGGTCCCCCAATTGTGGTTTACGTTAATAGCAAAAATTAACCTGAAAATGCTCCTATAACAAACATGCTTATGTGTAACAAGAGCCAGCATGTTCCCCTCCCCTCTGAAACTATTTTGACCCAGCCTTGCTTGAGAATTTTGTAGGTAACAGCTAAATTTTTAACCTGTAATGTTTATTGCATTTTTATTTTTTATGCTTCAAGCAACAGTGCATTGTCTTAATAGATATAACCTGACACTGTCAACAATTAAAATTATGTCAAAACAAATGTTTATGTATCATCTGTTAATATTCTCTTTTTGACAAGTGAACCAGCAATGAACTCTTATTTAATTTACATTTAGGTTTTACCAAATATTATTTATTAGGAAAAACATTAGGAGAGACTAGCTATTGCTCTAATCCCGTATCTACATATTCAGTTTAATAAATTCAATTTTTGAGTAAACTTTAAAGTTAGTAGGTTTAAAAAATTATATTGGAATTTGTTTTATGTTTTTAAAAAAGGGAACTAACATAGGATTGTTGATAGAAATGGAAAATGACTCTGCAATAAAATAACTTCAATTTACAAATGTAGGAAATGAAAACTAGAAAGTTAATTTTGGAAATTGAGCACCAATTGATAAAAATTGGCATAACTTCCAGTGGAGTATCCCACCTTGCCTCAGGTGAGAGAGGAAAAAGTTCCTTTCTCCAATAGGTCACGGGGATTAATGGAAGAATAGAGAAGAAAACCACTTTATCCCATTTTACATCTTGACTTGATTTCGGTGATCTGCTTTGACAAACCATGCAAAAATGTAAGTCGTAATCAGGTTGGGAATACAGGCATTTTTCAGATCTTTTCAACATATGTATGGATTTTTCTCCCGTTGGAGCCAATCTTAACCTGATTGCACACAAACGCAGCCTTAGCCTCCTTCACACTGGAGCATGGGCACATTAAAATCAGCTGCTTTTCATTACTGGAAGCCATAAGTTAGAGGTCAGCGAAATGGAGTAGTCCTAAGTATATAAGATATTACACTGAAAACTATTAGAAATGAGACAATAAATGGCTGTAAGATTTAAAAACAACAGCGTAATGCTTTTGCCTATTTTCCCTTAATTATTGTATGCTTATTTGCTTTTAAACAGTGAAAGAATATTTGGAAATGTCTTAAGTCATGGATTGATGTATGACTTGAAGTTACTGTTCATTTCCAAACTTTTCTTGATTAGTTATCCTTTCTTTCATTTCTGATGACATAATCTGTGGAGTACCTTGGGCTTTTCTGACTCTCACTCTTCAGGATTCCGGTCTGGTGATCAGGAGATCTGGGTCTCTGCACCATGTCAACTCATTAATTCTATGACCCTTGGCAAGTCACTTAACCTCTCTTGGCCTCTATTTCCTCATTTTAAATTGAGGGTATTGAGGTAGGCAATCTCTAAGATCCAGTCCAGTCCTAAAATCCAATGACTCTACGACTAATTGCCAAAAGATATGGGTAGGTTTTGTGGCTGTCATGTGAAGGGTAAGGAAGAGAACTGTAAGCCCAAGAGCATTGCTTTACGACCAAGAACTGACCACTTTTCCAGTAGCTGTACTGTGCATTTGCCAAGCCTTCTACATCTGGCAGCTTTCATCCTCTTCCTTCCTCCTCCTTCCTTTTCACAGATAGTGAACCCTCAAAGACTGTCCAAGACTCTTGTAAAGTCTGCATATGACCTATGCTTTAGCTACCAAGATAGCAGGAGGATGGAGAAAGAAAGAGGAGGGGATCGTAAAAGACGATGGGAAAGAGGGAAAGACTGACAATGAGTCAGAGGAAAAACAATTGAACAATGAGTATAGGAAACAAGGGGAAAAAGAACAGACTACTAAAAATGAAGACTGTACTCAGAGCAGATGTAACTGTCTTCACTCCCCTCCCTCCCACCCTGAGCACACTAATAGAATTCATCCTGTTGGGACCAAGTTACTCTATTAATATATAACCTGCAGCTTTATCATGACTTAAAAAAAATTTTTTTTTGGCCACACCACGCGGCTTGCAGGATCTTAGTTCCGAGACCAGGGATTGAACCTGCACACTTTCAGCAGTGAAAGTGTGGAGTCCCTACCACTGGACTACCAGGGAATTCCCTAACTTGCAGTTTCAAATGGAAGGACTTTCAAGTGTGGACTATGTTGTACATTAGACAATATATTAATAGAAAAATATAAACATGCTATGATGAAATTTAAATGACAAATGGAAGAACAAAATCATGGTTGCTGCAGTACAAAGTTGGAAAACGTTGACGTACAGGGAGCGGGGGTTAGTGGGAATGTCATTTGGAGGTGACAGTAGTCTTTCACAGGATTGGCCAACACCACCTCAACCTGAAATCTTCTGTCCCATATGTAAAGTTCCATGATAACTAATTTTAATTTATTCATCAGGTGTTTATTGAGCAGTGCTGTGTACCAATCATTGGTCTAGGCATGGTATTGCTCAAAGTTCTTACGGTGTTTATTCTAGTGGGATCATGGCAATAAAAAAGTGGGTGAGTGCATAATTTCATGTGGAGATGGGAGCTATGTGAAGAAAAATAAAGCGGGGTAAGGAGCTAGTGAAAATTTGGATTGGGAGTGTATTATGTAGGGTGTTCAGGGAAATTGAGGGAGTGACATTTGATCAGAGACCTGAATGAAGGAGATCTTTTGAAGACCTAGGGGAAAGATTTTTTAGCTCTTGACTCAATAGCTATGTTTTATGAACATCATTGATTCTTCCATTACATACTAGGGAAGAGGAAGGAACTGAGATCCAGGAGGCTCTGCCTGGTCCATGGAGATGTAGCAAGTTATTAATGGTAAAGCCAAGAGTAGGACCAACGTCTTGCCCAGAAAACTCAAGTTTTCCTGTACCTTTTCCTTGTTCCTTATCATAAAATTCAAAGATAAAAGCTATGGTTGTCCAACATCGAAGAAGCTGACTTTAAACGGTCTCTCCCTCCACCCCAATGCATCATTTTACTTTGTTTTACAAATAGTTTTTAAAAACATGACACTCTGCAATCACCACCCCCTCCCAATGTCCTCCCACTTGAAATAGCTGGTGAAGCATACCCCAAAGGTCATTTCACAAGTGCCGAAGTGTTGAGCCCACTGGCTTTGTTTTGCTTCAGCCATTCCTACTAAGGCCATCTTCTTCTGTAATTTTAGTATCTTTGGTCCTCAATTAGTTGTGGGGAAAAAAATGTGATTTCAAGATTATTCTTTCCATCCGCAGTCTTTCACGATGGCCCTCCCCCGGAGGCTGTCTTGGTGGGGCCACACCCAGCACTCCTCTCTGCCCCCTTGCTCCCTGGCTGTCCAGGAGCCTTGGGGCTCTGAGCCCCTCCCTCACATTTAGTAGCTCTGTGTCTGGAATGCCCTTTCTCTTTCTGACCCATCTAAGCAATCAGACTGCTAAAGTACTTTAGGTGATGCTTTGACAGATGGTCAGATAGCTTTCTGTCTCTTTTGCTCGTGGCTGCCTCAGCTCACAATACTTCAGGTGTTAGTAATAATATGGCGCAATTCTTTAAGCCCTCGTATTTTCGTAGTATTTTCTCAGGATTGTGCTACAATTTAAATATAAAAACTTGCCCCTACCTATGATTTCAACTTGAAAACAACTCACTCCTCTTATTTGACATTACTTGACCAGCATCTACTTTTTTTTTTTTAAGTGGCTTTTAACTTGGTAGGATACAAAAGAAAATACTATTTAGCAACTTAGAACCAGAATCTCTGCAAGCATCTACTTTTCAAAAGGCAATAGTAATAAGACCTCTCCAATTTTTGTTTTCTGTATATAAACTGACAGCAACATGTGGATTAGGTATTAGATACTATAACTAAAGATGGTTGTAGATTGTGATGGATTAAACCAAGAGCAGGAAATAAGCACATTTTCAGTAGGATAGGGTCAAGAAAATATGCTTTAGACATATGTTCTTTATTTCTCTACATTTTGTTTACATTTGAGTTGCAATTTATGTGGTCTGTTTTATACATGCCAACCTCAAGAGTAGTTTGGGAGAGGATAAGAGAAAAACCTCTTTTCTTTTGAAACTTTCAGAGTTGTCAGGAATGTAGATATTGAAATTTTTATATGAATAAGAGAGCATCTAAAAAAGGGCAATTCTTGTTGCCGCTTTGCTATGCTAAATATGTTGTTTCCTTTAAAATCAGGGATTTGTGTTAGTCACTATAAATTAAGCAAATTGTACTATTTCCCAGGTACTCTGGACACACGGCAGTGAATGGTAATGTTTATTTTATAGTGATTATAAACTGGGACAGTTATTCATAAGCAGCCACATCTCAAATGTAAATGTATGATTATCTTATAAAACTGAGGTTTAACAAAGATCCACCTGCTCCCAAACATTTCTCTCAGTAGCTAAAGTATCTGAAATTCCTGCCTCATCTGTCTTAACAATGAGCCTTTAGGCAGTGTCTTGGGACGTATCCCCTCCCTTGCGGCTCCGCCCACAACCACTTTTTTTATTTTTTAATTTTTTTAAATTATTTTTTTTGCGGTACGCGGGCCTCTCACCGCTGTGGCCCCTCCCGCCGCGGAGCACAGGCTCCAGACGCGCAGGCCCAGCGGCCATGGCTCATGGGCCCAGCCGCTCCGCGGCACGTGGGATCCTCCCGGACCGGGGCACGAACCCGTGTCCCCTGCATCGGCAGGCCAATTTTTAAATTTTATTTTATTTTATTTTTTTTACTTCTTTCTGGGCAAGTGGGTAGGGGATAACTATGTGGGCACCTGGTGGTGGTGGTATTTTTTGTTTTTGTTTCTGTATTTTTTTTTAGCAATGATTTCTTTCAGATTTTCTGATTCTCACATTTCAGAGGGTAAGGGTCTGAGGAAATTGAGGAGCAGAAAAGTGGGCCCCGATGTGCTGTGCATGGGAGCTCATGGAAAGTCCAGAGAGGGCAAGATGAAGTGCAATCTTGGACTTAGACGTAGAAATACAAGGGCGTGCCAAGCACCCATCACATGGCGGCTGACGGAGGGCATATAAGACAACCTCTTCTCCAGTTGCATTTTGAGCCTGTCCTGGTGCCAGACTTGCTTGTCGGAGGGGCCAGGGAGTGAGTGAGCGAACCCACACCTCTGTGCCAGTCTCTACAGCTTCCCATCTGGAATCTCTACTTAGCCCCACTTAATTATAGTCTGGAGCAACATGTACTAGTCTCTTTTATGGGTACTTGTAAAAAGGGTTTCTCAACTACATATGCCACCGAAGGCCCGACAGTCTATGTGTAACCAGGCAAGGACAGGAAAATTCCAAAGGAGCCTTTCTTTTATGAATTCTACCCAGCAGTACGCTACTCTGATCTTAATGTAAAATATATAAAACAATTTTTACAACACTCTAAAATAAAAACAACTTTAATAGGACACACATGGTGTCAGTGGTAGATTTTTTTTCCCCTCCTCTTACAGGGGACTTTTTTTTCCTTATGAGATAAGACAGTCTCAAGTATAAACCCCTAATGATTTCTTGGAACAACTTATTTTCCTCATCAGACACCTCTCTGGGATTTTTAAACGGTGTTGATAAAAAGAGCACAGGCTGTTTGCTCATTGAGATTTCCTGTAAATACTTCTCCAGCTACTGGATTGACCTAGACTTGGACTTGTGGATATCCTCCAGGATTAGGAGGCAGAAAGAAAACATTTTCGTGGAAATAATGACAGAGTTCTACTCAAATCCCAGAGCGATTCATGTTGTCATCGTACAGAAGTGGTTAAGACGACAAAATTACTTTGTGCAGCACAGAGGGGCAAAAGGTTCAGGTAGCAAACTTTATTACAATTTAAACTAAAAATGTAAGGGCAGTAGATTTTGCTTTACAATTGAGTCTTTATATAATACTTCGGCCTAATATCCTGTGTGTCAGCATTATTTTCTTGTATTTGAGGACTTTGGAAATGAGGAGTAAAATACTTGAACTTGCATAGTCAAGAGACGTTTAATAATTGGTACTATACCCTTATAGACTGCCCGTTACTCAAACGATTTAATGATAACTTAATGTAAAAAGTATTTGATAACATGCTAAAACAAAACAAAGCCAAACAAATTTTAAAAGATCAGAACTAGGGAAAACTTAGACTAGGAACTCAGGATTGACAAGGAAAATAGACCATATGAGTATGTGTTTGTTGAAATAATTGGGCCAAAAATTTGGCCTTGGGTTTCCTACCAGGCAAAGGGAAAACATGGATATGATTCTACCTTAATTTAAAATAAATGATTACTTATAAAATACAGTATCAATTTAAAACAGCTTTTGGAGAGAAAATCACCATGTATATACACAGCACATATATACACATACATGTACACAAACATGAATAGATACACATGCACACATACATGTATGTATATATGGATGTATACCTACACATATATACATATACACACATATATACGTGGCACACACATTTATATGAATACTTCAATTTCAGGCACATTAAAGTGTTCGCAACCTGTGGGACCTACGTCGTAGAATTAAGGAAATTAATAATTCTCATAGTAAAGGGAATATTCTAGTTCCATAGGGAGATAAACACTAAACAGATTTCTCAAATGGGGAGTCACTTCTGGAGCATTGAGTAGTATGGTGGACAGTGTCTTCAACAACATCTGCACCACAAATATCTGCACTACCTTCTAGAAGGTAGAAAGCAGCTTGGGAGTGTTTATTCCTCAATAAAAGCTGAAGGTATAATAGTGAAATGTGAGATATAGAGGAACAGGCATCATGGAATCAGGACTTTCTGGCTTACCAGTTATATTTGAATGCAGTCATCCACTGGGTTCTTTCAGTGAATATTGATCCGTTTAGAACTTCATGGTATCTAGAGAATCTAGAAAATGTGCATTTGTATGGAGGGTCGGTTACCCTTTGAGCTTGTCAGTAAGCCAGGTGTCTTTTCTACCTAGTAAGATGTTCTTAAGTAAGATCAGAAGTTGCATATTTAGATGGAGAGTTATTTCTGGTGATTATCTCCCGCCCCGCACTAACATTTTAAATAACCTTTTGTGATTTTTGTTTTTTCTCTAAGGCTGGACTTCAATTATTTTAACCTGTAAAGGCTATTTGATATGAGAGAACCATGTGGATTTTGAGTAAATGCTTACTGAGTTGAATTGACTTTATTAAAATATTTTACAAGCTGCCTTCTAATTCCTGTTTCGAATCTACTTCCCCAATATAATTCAGGTATTAAGCGATGGAGCTGAGCTTCGAATGCAATCTATGATTTTTCCATGGCCACATCTACAGGTTCAGCAAATCAATTATTTAAATCAGGTTTTAAAGAAATGGGCAAATTGGCAGTGGGGAGTGATAGAAACCAAAGTTTATAGTCTAGTTAGGGATGAAGAAAATGCACATTACAAAATAACAGAAGAAGCAAAATAGAATTTGTAAATGTAAGTATCATCTTAGGCCCTGAACTGATATGAGAAGTATCCTGTTTTAGCTGTTGTGGCTAGGGGATGCTTCCTGAAGAGCAAAACATATTAGGAGAGGTGGGTGGAAAACACCTTAAAAAAAGGAGATGATTTGAGACAGAACCTTTTAGGGAAAAGATGTAGATGCCAAAGAGTACCTCGTGTGTCCAAGGGAGGATAAGCCCAAGAGCCTGGCTGGAACTCAGACTTTGAGAATGGCAGTCATAGCAGCTCACAGCAAAAATGTAAGTTGAAAACTGAGTGTGCGAAGCACCTCTATGGAAAGGACAGGATTTTGAATTTTACCTTGAACACAGTGGGGCATGGAAGCATTTTAGTGGAACACTGATTGAAGGTGGGAGTGACTGAGGGGTGTGTCAGTAAGATGTATGGAAGAAGGTAACTTGCATGTCCCCGATTTGGAGCAGAGCGTTAAGCAGAGCCTGAGTTTGGGAGAATTACCAGAGAATACTTCTGGGTTCTGATGTTTATGCATTTTTCTGTAATGCTTTGCTCTTCTAAAGAGCGCAGGATTTTGCCTTGACTTGCAGTCCACTGTGACACTTAAATCTTTTTCTGCCAACTTTCTAAGCCAAGCCATTCCCCAGTTTATATTAGTTCAGTTTATTTTTAAAAATCTAGACACATTTTGCATTCACCCTAACTGAACTATATTTGCTTTCTAACTGCTGCTTCCATTTGCCATTACCAAGACCCTTGGATGTATTAGCCCCTATTTTCTAGCTTATGATGTTAACCTTTTAATGGGTTTCCTTTACCAGCTAGCTTGGAATACTCTGACAATTTAAAGTACAAAAATTAAATATTATTCAGATCAAGGATAAAAATGATCCTACAAGACCCAATGTCGGTTGTATAACCTAAGATGTTTTTATCTAGCGTGTCGTTTACTAGCAGCTGCCTGGAACACTGGGTTGAGAAGGAGTCTGAGTTAAATGCCGAGTGCAGGAGAAAACGGTATAGTTATCAATTTGTGGTGTTTGTGGTGTGTGGTGGGAAACAATGTCTCATGTATTTGTTCGCCCTAATCCTTTAACCCTCCAAGCCCCCAAGACACACTTGGCTATCTTTGACAAATACTCATCAAGCTTCTGTTTTATACCTTTAGTGACAGTGAATGAGTGTATATTGGAAAAAACAGTGTGAAAAAATAGTGGAAAGAGTTATAAATTTGGTACATACTGGTCTCGATCACATATTGGTTGAATGGCATTGGTCAGATTACTTAATTTCCCAAAGTTTAGTCATTTATGAAATGGGGATAATAATATGTCACAGGATAATTGTGAGGAGTAAATGAGCATGTATGCAAATAGGTGAATTTTTATTATTCTGCTACATTATGTTGTAATTCCATTGTGAATTCTGCTATATTTTCCATTCTTCCCATGGCTTACTCTTACCTCTTCATGCTCTCGTTCAGATGTGACTCATCTTCCATTTGGGCCCCAATCCCACAGTTCTGGCTGTTGATGGGCATCTTCCTTAGAGATCCTGCCAGCATGTCAAACCAAGCGTAGCTGAAACATACCTTACTACCCTTTCAAGATCTTATTTTTCTGGGGATGGCTATCCTTTCCAAAGGCATCACTAGCCTCCCAGTTACCAAGGACCTCAATCCCACCTTTGAATCTCTTCCTCGCATTCAGACAAATTAGGTCTCAGATCTTTGCTCAACCACCTAAAAAGTATGCAAACTTGAGAAGTTTATTTAATCTCTTTAAGCTTCAGTATCTATATTTGGAAGATAATAACAGATGCCTGCTTCATAGGATTGCCAAGAGGATTAAGAAACATCATTCATACCTTGCCTTGCACAGAATCAAGGATCAGAAAATGTGGGTTGTTATTATTTTATCTTTTTAAAATAACTGCTCACCCAGTCCTGTTTCTCCACTGTTCATTCATTTTTATTTCTATTGTCTCTACTTGGCTTGAAGCCTTTTTATCCTCTTTACCGAGAAGATTGTAATAGCCTTTGGTAGGCAGAGGGAGTGTAGGTTAATTTGCATTCCAGCTAGCAGATGTGTCAACGTATTCAAAGTTAAACTCATTTCAACTCATTTACAGTGTAATCTAGGTGGTAAAATGGAAACAGTGAGTTCTAGAAATGGCTTGGACAGCCATTGAGTATCCTGATTAGCGTAGGGGCTAGGACAGAGCAAGCCTCAAATATTGAACGGGATGAAGGTTGCAGTATGACTAGAAAAGGTTAATAGTGGCTGAAGAGGTGATGCATTCAGAGTATAGACCTGGAATCATGGGAGGATTTGACTAAGTGAAAATGAGTAGAGGGTGAAGGGAGAAGATCAAATGAGCAAAAACGTGAAAAAATGGGATGTATATATGCTGCCATATATGTAAACATGGAGAATGTACTTGATATAATGTATGTGTCAGGAAGCAAAAGGGGGGAAATTAGGGCAAAAGGAGTAGAAATAAAGAGAAGAAGTGAACTCAGCAGATACTTCAAAATTAATAGTTACTAAATTGAGCCTCATGGATTAACCAGTGCCAGAAAAATTTGAGACTGACTGAAGAATTGCCACAGGGAGGAGACAGTTTCTGCTCATTTATGATGATTCATTTGCAAACCTCAAGTTCAGGTATGTAGTTATTCAAGAAGCATGGGTCTAGCATATGGCACATAGTTTATAACAAGTGAACTAGCTACCTACGTCATAAGAGAGTAATGAGCCTAAAGTTAGGAATGTGGTTACAGATGTATAACAGATACAGTAATGTGTGTTGCTTCACTGTATCTAAAGACATTTTTGCTATGGGAATTCAGTTTCTTAAACCCATATGTATCAGTCATTTAATCTTGAGGAGAGGGTAGGATCCATAAAAGGGAAGAAATCTCTAGCTGTAGATCCAAGAGTGCTCAATCTAATTCTATTCAGGATTTCATGGTGTGTGGCTTGTTTCGTGGCTTGCGGGGAGGAGGCCCAGCAGGTAAGGATCTGGCCCCTCACCCTGGCTGAATGAGAGTAGCTTGCCTTTTTTCTTTTTTTACGTTTTGGGGTTTATTTTTATTTTTTATTATTTATTTATTTATTTATTTTTTGCGGTACGCGGGCCTCTCACTCTTGCGGCCTCTCCCATTGCGCAGCACAGGCTCCGGACGCACAGGCTCAGCGGCCATGGCTCACGGGCCCAGCCGCTCCGCGGCATGTGGGATCTTCCCGGACTGGGGCACGAACCCCTGTCCCCTGCATCGGCAGGCAGACTCTCAACCACTGCGCCACCAGGGAAGCCCTATTTTTATTTTTAATATTTATTTATTTATTTAGGCTGTGCCAGGTCTTAGTTGCATCATGTTAGCTCTTAGTTGTGGCATGCATGTGGGATCTAGTTCCCTGACCAGGAGTCGAACCCAGGCCCCTGCATTGGGAGTATGGAGTCTTAGCCACTGGACCACCAGGGAAGTCCCCGTTTTGTGGTTTCCGTAGGAGTTTTCCTTTGGGGAAAAAGGAGCATGTCTTTCTCTAAAACAAAACTTTAAGTTGCATTCATTTACATCCCTTCCTTTACATGTCATGAAGCTAAGGTGCAGAGAGGCTGAGTGAATTCCCCATGGTAATGATAGAAGATAAAGGCAAAGCTTGTTTCTTGCTTAGACATCAAACCTAGAGCTTTCTCCCATACAGCCTCTTTATTGTTCAACCTATAGTAATTTCTGGGAATCCTTCAGAGGTACTGCAGCTAGGGTTTTCATGTTCTTGCATACATATTCTCTGTAGTGATTGGCCCTTTATTTTTGCAGTATTTTCTCTCCAAATAGTGGTATGAAACTTAGCTCAGACTGATTCAACAATGTATCTACTTTTTATGGTTGACTCTGCAAGATTCTATGATGAACCAATAAAAAACCCCAAATCCTCCCTTAACTTGTTTACAGTTATTCATTTTGGTATACAAATTATGTACAGTTAAATATGGTATAAGCTGGACAAGCACATGATATGCTCCAAACACAACTTTGTTTCGTCTTGAGCTGCCTCTTTAACGTTTTTATTCAGTAGGTATTATCTTTCCTTGCTCCTAGGAGAAAATTCTGGCAGGTCTCACATCTTTTCTGCTCACTTTTTGGTGAAACAGTCCTAGGGTCATTTTGTCATTGATAGCCTTAATTTAGTTATTAGAATGTCTAGTCCAAGATAATAACCCAAAACTAGAAACTTGAATTAGTAATAAGTCTTTGATTGTTATCTTGGACTTATACACAGAAAACGTACAACAGATATTGGCTGATATGAAGCATCTATTTTCAAAAATATCTACATATAGAAAAATCTACTTTCCAAACTATCTGTTGCTTGAAAATTCTAGAGGAAATAAACCTCTGATGAAATGAAAGGGTAAAAAGTAATCCCTAGTGCTAATCCCTGGAAGATAGATATTGTGTCGACTCCCATTCCTTTCTTCCTCTCTTCTTCTCATCTTATGTCAAAACCTGTAGAAGGAAACCATATGCATGTCTTACATGTGTGCAAAGATTTCTTGTAGTATTCTTGTATTTTCATGTTGAGAGTGGTACTGCTAACTTGAGTAATTTAAAGTAATTTCTGCTTCAAATGTCAAGTGTTGTAGCATTTCAGACCTTCCTCTATTTGGTATAATTGTCAGCTCTAAGTGCACAGATTGACCTAATATGGTCATCAGATATGCTTTGAGTTGAGTTATTTTGCTAACTTCTGTAACCCTGTTTGAAGCAGTGCACTGTGTTGCCGTTAGCAGTTTACTTCTACTTTATCAGAAACATAAGACCTGTATATCCCAAGAACCACTATGTGAAATTTTCCACCAGGTGGATGACATGTGAGCATATCTAGTTGCAAAACTGTAACATTGGTAGTAGCATAATTTGAACCATTCCTTTTATAATAGCTTACATTTATTAAGAACTTGCTTAAAGGAGTTCAAATAAGGGAGGTGACCTCTTAAGCACCCGTATTTTAAAACTTTTTTTAACTGTACAGCCCTTAAGATGTTCATCTTTTATGCAACTTTAGTACTTGGTAACAAATGATTCCACAATCAGTATTATGCAGTGAAAGCACAAGGAAAGATGATTGAAAATTCAAAATATGTGGTCATTTATTCTTGTACACACGCGTATGTGTGTGTGTGTGTGGCGGGGATGAGAACTAGTGGTTTCAGCACTGCATTTAGGGAAGCGTTCAATGTTGTGCTCCGCATTTTGTTTGACAGCTGTCACATTGTTTTCATTGTCTCTCCTTTTGTTTATTTCCCTGCTTCTTAAGCAGCCTGATGAAATCTCATCAGCTAGCTGGGATTGAATTTTGATGAGTGCCAAGTTGCTTTGATGAAATCTCGAGTAATTATCTTAAACTCAACTTTATTTGGCTTTCATGCTGGCATTTTCCGTACCGAGAAAATTAGTGCATTTGTCTGCTACTGGAGATAGAAGTCCAACAAGAAACAAAGATAGCTCAAAAACAAACACAATTGAAGTTCATTTTATACCTCTGTTTCAGAACTAGCTGTCCACTCATTCAGACTTTTTAAAAAATGTTTTAGCATCTATTCCTTTTAGTAACGATAAAATCAGAATTAGCTATTAGCCAAAACTACTTCACCCGTGAACTTAGAGAAATAATTTTCCTGTTGACCAAAAAAAAAGCTTTGGTGTCCCATTATGTGGATTTTCCTAAGGAGGACAAAATTTTTTTAGTATTTTAAATACAAGATGATATTTCGTTTTGTCAACCAAGGAAACAACTGAGCTTTTAAATTGTACTTCCTAGTGATATTTTAGGCTACAAAGCCAGTGCTGTAAAGGATTAAAGAATTTTGGAGTCAGGGGCTTCCCTGGTGGCGCAGTGGTTAAGATTCCACCTGCCAATGCAGGGACACGGGTTTCAGCCCTGGTCCGGGAAGATCCCACATGCCGCGGAACAACTAAGCCCATGCACCACAACTACTGAGCCTGTGCTCTAGAGCCTGTGCTCTGCAACAAGAGAAGCCACCACAGTGAGAAGCCCACACACCGCAACGAAGAGTAACCCCCACTCACCACAACTAGAGAAAGCCCGTGCGCAGCAACGAAGAGCCAATGCAGCCAAAAAAGAATTTTGGAGTTAAAAGACTCCTAAATTTAAATCTTAATTTCTGATACTTATTATGCAGAAGAAATTAAACTTGGACTCTTATGTGATTAAATTAGGTAATACCATTGTTGTATCTCTTCAGAGATCATTATAATGCCGGAATTTCAAGAGGTGTGGGCTTTAGGTAATGGTGCTGCAATAGGGTTTTCAGAATGTTCACATAGTCTGAAATAGGACATTTAGCTGTTTGGCCAGTATATTTTCCCATCTTAACATAGGACGCCAGCACCTTGTGCTGTCCCCGGGGCTTCTAAATCTAATGTGTGTTGGATGTGGAATTGGAAGAGACAGACTGCTTTTATTCAGTAACCATGGACAACCCAGCCACCCTCAAGGGTTCTTAAGGAGACTGGGGCTGCTTTTTGGACACTTGGAGATTAGTTTTTACTTATCTCAGCTTTCTGGTTTGAGGTTGATTCCCTAAAGTTACCATAGAATTATTTATTTATCTATCTATCTATATATTTATTTATGGCTGCATCGGGTCTTCATTGCTGCGCGCGGGCTTTCTCTAGTTGCGGTGAGCAGGGGCTACTCTTCATTGCGGTGCGTGGGCTTCTCATTGCAGTGGCTTCTCCTGTTGCGGAGCATGGGCTCTAGGTGCGTGGGCTTCAGTAGTTGTGGCACGCGGGCTCAGTAGTTGTGGCTCGCTGGCTCTAGAGCACAGGCTCAGTAGTTGTGGCGCATGGGCTTAGTTGCTCTGCAGCATGTGGGATCTTCCCGGCCCAGGGGTTGAACCCATGTCCCCTGCATTGGCAGGTGGACTCTTAGCCACTGCACCACCAGGGAAGTCCTCCTATAGAATTTTGACCTGCAAAGTCTGGCACAGAACATCCCCACCCAGAATGCTTACTGATGGTGGCAATTTAATTGAAGACAGATAATTGATGGCAGAAATTGAAGGCAGTTCTATAGCCCTGAAAGAAAGTTATATATATTACAATACATTTCTTCAAAATCATGTGTTTTTATGCTTTTGCATAACTAATTCAAATATATTTCCTTTTCCATGTTTTTTTTCCTGGGTCAGTTTTCAGTGGGCATAACCTACCCGATTTATTAAACACTAACTGTAAAGAGTTCATTTCTTAGTTTTACTACATTGTTTATAGAGTGTTCAATCAAGGACCACTTCAGAGTTACAGCATTACTGGGTTCTGCCAACTGTGAAACCAAGCTGCTTTCTATGTAAAAACAGAATGGTATCAGCAAAATGCCGACTCCTCACTGGTTAAGTTTACTCATGGTCTGACTGATGCCCATTCTGATGGAAATGAGTATTCATCAGAGTAGTATCTTGTGGTGGTGTAAATTTCATTTCATTTAATATTTTAAGTAATCCATGAACTATCTGCAAGGGTTATCTTAATGGATTTTTCAGATATAGCCCCAAAACACAAAATAAAAAATGGTCTACATTAATTTATGTACAGTGTGCAGAAATTACCTCTACATAAACGACTTCAATGTACTCCTTGTTATAGTGATTTTTTTGCACTCACTTATTTGACTCTTGTAGCTCTTATTATCATCATCATAATCTAGATGAAGAATGTGTTGAGGCTTTTGTACACCCAAGTCCTAGACTTTCATGAAGTTTGATTTAGTGTAAAGCTACCATAGAAGATAATCTCTAGAATGAAGAATGTAAGAGAGTGAATTGTAACAGCTCTGTTCTTAGCCTCTTTTTTGGACTCTGACTGTGGTCTATGCCACAGCTCCAGATGGGTTGCAAATAGTTATTCTGGAGTCTGGATACAATTGCTGTCTTCTTGGTAAAGGGTTTCCTGATCAATAGACTTGAAAGAAATTAATAAAATACGCATTTTTCTGGTAAGATGCATGGCCTGTCATTATAATAGGTATTCTACAAACCGTGAGCTGTGTTGATTCAAGATTTGAAAAGTTTAAAAGCTGCTACAGCTGAAATTAAAGCAAGAACCAAATGCTGAAAGCAGGAACAGGCACCATAGAAAAATGTTGATGCCAATTGCTTGAGGATCATAAAGGAAGTATATTATACCTTTTATTAAAAAAAAAAAAAACTTTATCAGAAGGGAGTTGTGATTGGTGTTTTCATCCATGGCTAAAACAGTTCAGTATATTTGATTCTTTTTCATCTATTTGTTAAAATTTTTCGAATTGCTTTTTCTATATAATGACTTTTCTTTCAAAATTGTGCTTATGTTCTTTATATTTCCAAGTTCTTTTAAAATTTATTTTTATTTTTTAAATTGCGGTAAAAGCAGTACATTTTTAAGGTGTACAAATCCTTTCTTCTTGGATATCCTGGCTCTCCATCACTTGCGAGGCCCAACTTCACGAAGGGGCTTGTTGAGGCAGATCTTAAATGGCTTTGGGCCAAGAGGCCATGAGCAAAACACCTACAGGCACACACTGCGAACTGAAGCATTTCTAAGAGAAACAGACCATCTGACTTTTTAATTAGAAAACTGTCTAAGTCTACACCTCAGTGTCATCTCTTGGGACTTCTAAACCAGAATCTAGGGTATCTTTACTAGTGTTTTTCTTTTATAAAACATGCAATAAAAATGTAGAACCATAGCCAGGGGAGAGATCAGGGGTAAGGGGGTGTGTCTCAAGGGATTGATAACAGGATTAAAACTTTATGGAAATCATTTGCATTTCTGGCTAGCGTCTGTTATAAAACACACATACTTAACTTGGCTGGAGCTGTGAAACCTGGTGTTTTACATTTCAAGTTCCTTTTAGACAAAATGCAACACTTGATCTTCTCAGCAGAAATGACCACCTCTGTGAAAATTTAAGAACTAGCCCTGAGCTCAGGAAAGAGTAGATCAGCATGAAAGGAAGTCCCCTCATGACAAAGCATTTTCTTTAGCCAGATAAGTGGCAAAAGGCAGGACTCCTTTCAAATTGTTTGGGTGAAATTGAAGATGATATTACAATAGCAAAATCAAAAGGGTCTAGGGGGCTACAAGCAACAACGTTGAGGAAGCTGTGTTCTATGTTGGACTTCTGGGATGTCAATTTGGATCTGTTGGTATCAGAGATTTCCTTAAAGTTATCTCTGGTTCAAAGACGATATTAAGCACTTGTAGTTTTTTGGGTTTTGTTTGTTCGTTTTAGGAGAGATTCTATTTAGAGAAAAACACCTAAAATAGGCATTTTATTTGTAAAACA
Organism: Pseudorca crassidens; assembly: GCF_039906515.1. Classification (NCBI taxonomy): domain Eukaryota; kingdom Metazoa; phylum Chordata; class Mammalia; order Artiodactyla; family Delphinidae; genus Pseudorca; species Pseudorca crassidens. The sequence goes on from NC_090312.1 coordinate 30,416,852, forward strand.
GCTGCAGAAAAATCAAGGATTGATTTTATTTTTTTATTACCAAGTTTGTAGCACACACTGGACTTTGAGACTGTGCATAGTTTTTTTTCTTATTATGTTAATAGGACGCAGGCAAAGTACTTGGCATTTAACTTACTTGCATCTTTTGTCTCACGTTTCTGTGTGGCTCAGCCGGTGCTTCATGGGGGTCAGTAACACAAGGAAGAGTACAACAAATGTTTGAAATGTTACTTCTTTACTTTCAGCGTTTCAGGCTGTGCTCTTGCACGTGTTCTCCATTTTGTGTGGTTGAACAGCAAAACAGAGGCAAAGGCACAATAGAGACAGCTTTAATGCTAATAATTTAATTAATTTAAATTGCTGTTCTATATAACCGTCACATAATAACTTTTTAACCATTGTGCACTTTGGTCTAGTAACTTTCTCGGTACCTTTCTCCGTCACCTCATTCTCCCTGCTAAACAGTTTGCGAGGGATCAGCTGTACTACCAGGCCGTCAAATGTATTCAATTTTGGAAGCAAACACTTCATGGTTGTTTAAAAATCCAAAGTATTCACATGGGGAAAGTGTGGGAGGTTTCAAGTTTCTGAAACGTTCTGCAGAAAATGAAGTGATAACAGTTCCTGCCGGTGGCCATATGACTCAATGATAACTGGAAGGAAAAAAAAGTTTGTTTAGGCTTGGCCAGAGTTAATAACAAGAGTTGTAATCTTATTTTTGCTCACAAACATGTTTCTTTTCTCCGTAATCCCTTTTCTCATCTTCTGGAGACACATCGGTCTTTTCTGAGACCTGGCTTCACTCTTGGAGAGATGTGCAGTGTGTATTTTGTGCTGACTCAAGGCTTTGTTTTGATTCCTACCATTCATTAAAAACACAATAACAGCAGAATCTCAAATCTCTTGCCACAGTACAATGTTAGCCTGTGTTATATGGCAAAATGTGGGGAGCATTTGTGGCCGGCAGGCAGGGCTGGTGCTTAGAAGTTTTTCATTTCATGACTTACAGCCTCAGTTCATCAAAATGCTTTCCTCTCAGAGATTTCAGGATACATTTGGCACCAACATGTGCTAACATGAGCTTTTGTTGTGTTTAAATTCCTTCTCAGCTTGGTTGGCCAGATCTTTATTTTATTTTGGTCCATAGGCACATCTGTCACCTGTCTCCTCAGAGATTATGTGCCTCTTGGGAGGGACTCCTTTTTCCTGAACCTATGCTTTGTGTTTAGCTTCCAAATACTTTTCACATTTCTAGAGCCACAGTCAGGTGAGCTACCCAATTTTTAATCCGTTTGGTGGATGGGCTGGGGAGTTAGGATCTGTTTTATTGTATTTATTTATTTTCACTAACTGGGTGGGATATTACAGCTTTAATAAATGACCTTTTGTGCTGATAGTGTTGTGGGCAGAGAGACTGTGTATTTTGAAAAGAAAACCTTTTACTTCAATATGTTAAGTAATTCTGCAGGAATTCATAAATGAAAGGTTTGAGATAATGTTTTTTAAGGAAGGTTCTGGGAGCATTTGCCTAGGAAGATGGTGGGTAGTTGTAAACTGTCATGAGAATGAAAGTATTTGAACATTTCTGGGTTAATTTTAATTTCTTAATATTTTCAAGCTCTGATTTCATAAAGACTTTACTGTAAACAGAAGCAAAACATTTGATTTAATAAACATGCCAAGAAATGTAGCAAAACTAAAATTTCTATCTGTAGCAATAAAACTACTGAGCCTATTAAATGCTTTATCTCTTCTAACTTGAAATTTAAACTCTAAAGGACACTAAATGTTTATGTTATGAGACTGTCGCCCGATAAAGCACTACTAGATTGCAGTTTCAAGAATCCTATTGTGGACAGGTTCAGGATTTTAAGCAAACATACTATCAGCATTTATATACCTCATTCATTCATATTGCCTCTGTCTGTGTGTATATACGACCAAGATGTATATGTTCTTAAGTGGTCTGCTGAAAATATGGAGGAGGAACTCTTCTTACGCTTACTGTAACCCAGTTACTAAATGGCTTGGAGAGAAAACATTCCAGAAAAGTCATAATGTAGAATTGCAGGTTTACACATGCAGGGGTAAATATTCTGGAGTCTCACCTGTGAATTGTCTTAAGTTCCTTGATGACCTGCCATCTCTATTTGATGCCAACCTGTTCAGCCTTGACATCACCATAATCTGGGACTCCACTGTGGGCCACCTGCTCCATCTGTTTCTATTTTTTGCAACCCTCAAATGATGAGAGGCAGAAGAACAAAGGAGTAAAGAGAGAAAAGCCTTTGCAGTTGGACCGTCCTGAGATTGTCTCCCCAGGACGGCCATTCATTAGCTACTTGCCCTTCAAGAGTCTCTGATACTCTTGTTCTTTTCTGTAAATTGGGGACAGATGATGGAATCTACCTTTCAGGCTTGTGAGGCTTAACGGAGAACACACAGTGTCTGTACATAACTAGTATTTCCTGGGTGCTTACGGTTGTTTATTACTGTGAGTCTGTCAACTCCTCCAGCTGACCTTGGATGGCTTGCTAGGATGCTAAAGAGCTTCAGCTTCCAGAAAGTAGTAGTACTGTTCCAGACTCCTAGCTCCTTCTCTTAGACACATAAAGCTAGGTCATTTATTCATGAGGTACTAAGGGCACAATTCTGCCATTGAGTAGAGTACTATTTTGTGGCCCTGGTGCATCAGTCCCATGCCTTTGTGTCTTCTGATTCTTCCCACCTGCTTGTGTTACTGTCCCCAGTTGCTTGGGCAATTGTCTCTAATTCAGACCCGGTCATGGTTTCCCCAAACCTTGACCATCTTCCCACGGGGATAAGGATTTCTCCCCAATCCAGGACCCAGCAGAAAGCCATGAGATTGTAAAACTCAAAGATGAATATGTAGATTACATCCATTTTGAGCCTTATCTGATAATGGGTATCTTTTGTACCATTAATATATATTTTCTGAAATAAGTTTTAAAATGACTAGCTTATAGATTTATAGTAGTACATAATTTTTGTGTATCTGGACATTTTTATACATATTAAAGTCTGACTATTGTGTAAAATATATGTTAAATTATATATATAATCGTCTACATATATTACATATAAGTATAATCGTATGTAGATATATGATATATATAATCATAGGAATAAGAAGATGCTTTGCATGTAATAATCCTATGATTTTTTTTAACCATACCTAAATTATAAAGTTGAACACTTAAGATTTTCCTGCATTTGAGATTTGTTTTCTTTTGTCAGCAAGGCTCCTGAACAAAAAAATATCAGGATGGAAAAATCAATATCACCCCTAGTCATAAGTATCAGCCAATCAACCATAAGCCAACATGGTTTATGTTTATGATGGAAAGGATTGTCACACCCACTACTCAGTCCCCAGTGTTTAGAAGTTCCTTGCATATAAGTAGGTAGTCAGTAAATAGCTGAATGAATGTAGATGCGTAAAAATGTTCTTCCTTTATACGTTTTGCAAGTTTTAAATTTTGTGCAGATAACAATGTCTTAGTATTATAATCAGGAAAAAACCCTGAAGTTATTTTACAAGAAAATATTTTTGTGATTATTATTATAAATGTTCCAATATTTTGAATTATTTTCTTAGAATAGATTGAGTAGTAGAATTACTGTATAAAAGAACATCAATTTTTTGCCAACATTCATACTGCCAAATGCTTTTCCAAAGGGCTGTATTATTGCGCTACCGGCATAATATGAGTATTAGCCTTGCCACACCTTGCCAGAACTACGTTTTACATTTTCAAACAGTTGTATTATGTTTTTAAAAATATTTCATCTGTTTTCAGTTATATTCATTTATTAATGAGGGGGATCCCTCTTCCATGCCTTTGTTTACCAGTTGCATTTCCTCTTTGGTGAATTGTCTTCATAACCTTTGCCCATGATAGGCAAAGGGCATGTGCATTCCTTAAGAAGCTTAGAAAAAAAGAAATATAAAAAATTATGTGGTAATTTTATTTTTTAAGATGAGGGGTCCAAGACTTCCACTATGGAAAAGAGTTTTGAAATTATCACAGCTGGATACTTATGAATAGATTGTCAGGTCCAAGTACAAGGTTTTTAACTTTTAGATGGATTGAAATGAGTACAAAGTTGCACAAAAATGCTGCATTTATAACCTTCTGTGTTGTACAATGATAGTTTTAGCTTCTGTTCTTCTAAGCTTTCTAAGTCTTGAGTGGTGCCAGCTAAAACAAATAGAATTAAGGACATGTCAGCTTCTTTTTGAAAAATTGTTTTATGAAAATGAATTTTAAAATATTTCTTCGAGGTAAAACTTGGCAAATGTGCTCCCCCAGAAATCTGTTCATGGGTTTCAACATTTTTTAGAGTTGTTAATGTGGTGAAACTTAAAACATTTTTTTAAGATAAATATGTATTTTTTTATATAGGTGATAAATTTGAGACCAGCATTTTTTTATGAGCATTGAAGTAAGTGAAAGAGAATGGATAATTTAAATACATGTATATTTCATATGAATAAATATGCAATCTCTTAGCCAGTTTCTTTTCAAAAGTGGACTATTTTATGTGAGCTTAAGTTTACTTTTATAGCAGGCCTAACATGTGTGTGGCTTCGTTTGTAATACTGGAAAAATTATGCCCTCTGATTTTTTTCATGTTGATAGTGACAATGTTCATTTAAACTCAGCATCAGATCAGAGAGGCATATGTATGTATAAGTGGAGGTTGCATCATGGGCATTAGTCTTTCTGTGATTGAACAACACACACAGGCTCAGCAGGAGAGGTTGGAACTTAGCCTCTTCTTCTGGTGCTTCAGAATCCCCCAAACCTGAGTCAGTCTAAGGTTGAGGAAATCACAGACCGTGTGGACAGAACACTTCACAATCTTAGCAAATTCCTCAGCCCAGCTTGAAGATCCCATTACTTCTCTCTAAGCTCTTTCTCATTTGTCACAGAAATTACTCCTAATCTTGACTCTTCTCAGAGATGATGTCTTCTCCTTATGGCAGACAATTTTTTTTTGAATTTTATTTCATTTTTTATACAGCAGGTTCATATTAGTTATCTATTTTATACATATTAGTCTATATATGTCAATCCCAATCTCCCAATTCATCCCACACACAACACACACACCCCGCCGCTTCCCCCCTTGGTGTCCATACATTATGGCAGACAAACTATACTTCACCTTTCTTCCCATCTGTATATCTTCAAATACTGTACCTACTTAACTTGTATTTTCCCATGAAAGAGACAAACCTCTTTCTTTCCAGGCTACCCCAGTATTCCTGAATCTTAGCCCTTCTCCACAAGGATCTTATTTGTCTGTTATGACCTTTTCTTTATTATATTTTCCCTCTCAGTGCCTTCATTGCCCCAGCCCCTGACCTGACATTTCTACTTGGTTATCTCAAATGTACTTCAAATTTTAAAAATCTAAAATGACTTCTAATGCTCCTTTCAAACAGGCTCTTCCACCTACTATGCCCTATTTTAGAGGCTGGCATCACCTCCTTCCTCATTTTGGCCTGGAAATCATCCTACTCCTCTATCATCCTTATTTTCCATCTCCATTTGGTCACTTATTCCACTTGATTCTACCACCTGAACAACTTCTCACTCCCCCTCTTTACTCAGTCCTACTCTTTCTTCACACTGCCCACCATGACTACTTTAGTGGTCTCTTGACTGGTCTTTATTTTTTCCCCTCAAAACTAACTGTAGAAGAATACCTGTTTAGTATGTGAAACTAGAATCTTTTTGCTTCATCCAGGTATTACCCTGAAACAAAGAAATATACATGTTTATGAAATGTTGCTGAAATTTCTAGGTTAACTATTATTTAGTGATAGTCTTTTTTTAAAACACATGCTGCACTTGTTCTATTAGTGTCACCTCACTTTAAATTTTAGCCAACATTGGGGCTTCCCTGGTGGCGCAGTGGTTAAGAATCCGCCTCCCGATGCAGGGGACACAGGTTTGAGCCCTGGTCCGAGAAGGTTCCACATGCCGTGGAGCAACTAAGCCCATACGCCCCAGCTACTGAGCCTGCTCTCTAGAGCCTGCAGGCCACAACTACTGAACCCATGTGCCATAGCTACTGAAGCCCATGCACCTAGAGCCCGTTCTCTGCAACAAGAGAAGCCACTGCAATGAGAAGCCTGCACACCGCAACAAAGAGTAACTCCCGCTCGCCACAGCTAGAGAAAGCCCATGTGCAGCAATGAAGACCCAATGCAGGCAAAAATAAATAAATTAATTAATTAAAAAAATTTTTTAGCCAACATCTTGTTTCATATTAGTTGTTAGTTCCTAGTTTTGTGTAACTGGACTTCTGCAAATTTTATTTTATTTTTTACTTTTCTATTTTTGGTACAATATTTGTTTCCATAACTTGACACCAAAAATGATTCAATTAGTTTTGGGAGCGCCAAGCATCCAAACATAAGTTATGTGGAGTGATAACATTCATGTATTTTGACAGCATTTAAAGGGAAAATAAAGGAGGCTTGTGTCAAAAGTGTACTGCAGATCTCAAATTACCAAGGGCATTGCTGGACTTTGGCTATCTTGGAGCCATAAGTATTGCAAAACTATGATTTGGAGGATATGTGAAGAATAAAGACCCACTTTATATTAACATTTCTTTTTACTATAAAGGAAATAACATTAATTTGAAGAGAGTTAGTTTACACAAAGTAACTCTTGTCCATTGTTGGCTTCAATTTTTAGTGCAAGATTAGTAAGAATTAAGTAGTTTAAACCTTAAGCTTGCATTTTGTAATTAGCTTAATTTCGTGTCACAGGTTTTTATGGGAGCCATCTAAGCTTTTTTTTCCCCCGCTGGCAAAGTGCCATTATGTTACCAGCCTGGGTAGAGGAATGCTGGATTTTATGCATGTCCTGAAACAAGTTAGCACATTTTGGTTAAAACAGCTGCCTAAATGATGAGGAACAAATTGGATTATGAAATCCTACTTGGTAGTTCAGCATGTCAATTAGTTAAGTTAGGATTTGAACCATATCGTAGTCAATGGGATGAAAAATGACACATGGTGGTCAAGACCAGTCTGGTAATAGGTCAACCTCAATGCCTGGCTCCGCTGTTGATCTAGGGGATGGTGTATGTGCCCCCTGACAACAGTCCAGTTTCTCCAAGTGTGAGATCAGAGTTGTATTTTTAATAAGGCTTTATGGAGGACCCATCACGAGTTAGATGACTTATTTAGGGATGAATAATGATTCTTCAAAATCATTGCAAAACCAAGACTGTATAATTTTCGCTATTATTCAACTTTGTGGTTCAGACTGCATCTGCCGTTCATGAGAAATCCTGGTGGCAACATGGCGTCATGCAGGACATTTATTACGTCAGGTCTCTGAGTGGACTTACCATGTTCATCAACAGTAATTGAGCAGTTGGAGGATCCATGCTGCTTCAGAACTGGGGACCATACAGCAATTAGAGTGACAGAGATCAGGCTAATAGAGCCTGTCAAGTTTAAATCTTTTTCTTTTATCTTCATTATTCTTTCAAATCTGGTTTCCTGTACTCCACTCCTACTTTATTTCGAACTCTTGAAGCTCTTACGTAACTGGGCGATACAACATATTGTTGAAGGGTGAAAGCTTTGGAGTTTAGGTCCTGACTCCTTTACTTAGTAGCTTGGTGACCTTTGCAGCTGCTTAACTTCATCAACCCTTAGTTTCCTCATTTGTAAAATGATAATGGCTACCTCAAAAGTCGTAATGAATACTAAGTGGATCAGTGCCTGGCATAGTACCTGGGTACATATTGATGTTAACTAATAATGATGTTGATAATATCAGTCCATTTAAGAACACAGATAAAGCAGTCTTAGTGGTGCTCATCTAGAGAGAGGATCCAATCCAAGGAGAACACATCAGAATCACCCAGATGGCTTAAAATAGGTAGGAAAATAGATACATAGTTTTTTTCTTTTTTTTATGAATACTATAGCTGAACAGAGGCTGTGTAATCCCCACTGGCAACATTTTTCCTCACCAGCAGGTATTTTGCCTTATAGCTTCTTTAAAAACCAGAGTTAATAGTATAGACAAGAGACAAGATTGCTTTCCATTTCCCTTCATAGTGGGAAACCTATTTGGGTGGGTGGAAAAAAATAGAAGAAAAGCAGCTATTGAAATATTTATCTAAATTTCCTACAACTTAGCTAGTTGTAAGATGGGAGCAAGAGAGAAAGAGAGTTTTAAAGCATCCTTTAGAGATTTTGTAAACTTAATTGAATGTTTCTACCTTGGCAAAGCTGAACCCATTTATCTGTATAATCTCTTCAAGCTTGGAGTTATTGAAAAGTTTCTGTCTTTTCTCTCTATTCTTAGCCGAAAGCAGTTTGCTTGTTATTTGCTTACTTGGGTGCAGTTCTGCAAGTTCGTGTATTTAAACCTTGTGAGGGAGCCAAGCCACAGGATCTGGCTGCCTTTCAGCTGCTAAACAGGGGGCATGTAATTTGCCATCGGTCCCCAACTGCGAGAACTGTGGATGTAATTTCTTTTTGGTCAACATCCATCCTGAAGTGAATTTATCTCCTCTACACATTTGTTTTCCTTTGGGTGTTTTCCTTTTGTTGCATGATCCTTACTTTGTTGAACACAAGTACTTCTGTAGTGTTACTTATCCTCTCAAAACAACGAAAAATTACTTTTGCAAAGCTGTTTAAATCAGAGGATGTAGAGTAAATCCCATCCAAACCAGCCGTTACCATCCATCCGGAGATGGGAAGAGCAACTTCTAGTACAAGTCAGAAAACTCACAGTCTGTGGCGTGAGTGAGCTGGGATGGCACAGCCATGACGGGCTTACAGCAGTGTCAGGGAGTGTGGTCCAGCCTCCCCTGTGGAGCCATGATGGGCTTACAGCAGTGTCAGGGAGTGTGGTCCAGCCTCCCCTGTGGTTTGGCTGTGAGTTAGACTGTTTCATGTGGTTGGTTTAAGGAAGGCTAAGGAGATCTCTTCCTCCTCTCTGTCTCATTTATATCTTTTTTGTTATCATTATTATCATCACCACCACCACTACTAACATACATTCAATGCTTACTACATGCCATGAATTGGGCTAAAACTTTATTTCCTTGTTTAATCATAACACACCAACTTTATATGGTAGAAACAACTATTTCTCACATTTTAAAAATGAGAAACTGAGGCTTAGAGAAGATACTAGCTATGAGGCTTTGGATAAATTAATGTGGCAGAGCTAAGGTTTACCAAGGCTCTTCATCTCTAAAGAGCATGTTCTTAACCTCCTATGTAATATTGCTTTCCTGAACTAAGATGACTGTTGGAAAGTATCCACTTTAGGAACTCACCACTTTTAAATGTTCCATACATAAAAATTTGGAATGGCATTTCTCCCAGTTCTGTTACTTTTATATAATGTAAGTACCTCTAGTAAAGAGAATCAAAAAGAGAGAGTGGCATGGACATATATACACTACCAAATGTAAAATAGATAGCTAGTGGGAAGCAGCTGCACAGCACCGGGAGATCAGCTCAGTGCTTTGTGACCGCCTAGAGGGGTGGGATAGGGAGGGTGGGAGGGAGACGCAAGAGGAAAGAGATATGGGGATATATGTATATGTATAGCTGACTCATTTTGTTATATGGCAGAAACTAACACAACACTGTAAAGCAATTATACTCCAATAAGGATGTTAAAAAAAAACAACCCATAGAATAAAAGGTGTATGATAAAAACTAAAAGAAAAAAAAAGGGTTAGGCTAGAAGCAGTGTCGGAGAAATCTTTACATAATTTGGCAAGACTAAATTTTCAGTTTCTTGTTTAAAATAAATGTGACATTACAAAAGAAGAATAGGCAGTATTTACATAAAGCTAATTATTTATGCAAACTTTCTCAGCTAAGCAGTGCATCTGTTAACTACATACTTTAAAAAAAGGGTAGTATCAATAGTGTATATATGTCAGTCCCAATCTCCCAATTCGTCCCACCACTCCCCCTTGGTATCCATACATTTGTTCTCTACGTCTGTGTCTCTATTTCTGCTTTGCAAGTAAAATCATCTATACCATTTTTCTAGATTCCACATATATGCATTAATATACAATATTTGTTTTTCTCTTTCTGACTTACTTCACTCTGTATGACAGTCTCTAGGTCCATCCACGCTACTGATACTATGTATAAAATAGATAACTAATGAGAACCTACTATATAGCACAGGGAACTCTACTCAATACTCTGTGGTGACCTAAATAGGAAGGAAATCCAAAGAAGAGGGGACATATGTATATGTATAGCTGATTCGCTTTGCTGTACAGTAGAAACTAACACAACATTGTAAAGCAACTATACTCCAATAAAATTTTTTTAAAAAGGGTAGTAAAGGATGATCTAATAAGGTTTAAAGAATATAAAGATGACATAGAACCCGATGGCCAACTATTTTTCTCTTTGAAGAACTGTACTTATATAACCACAGAAGAGGACTTGGAATTCACATAATCAAGAGCTCCTTGGTACTTATGTTTATTAAGAATACTTTCGGTCTCTAAATACTTTTTCCAGGATAAATTGATATAGACGCATTTTAAGACACATGTATGGAGTAGATGAGCCCTCAAATTTCTGTCCAGCACTGCAGTATTTTTTGGCCCACAGTTCATAATTCTAGTTAGGAGATTTTTAGAATTTCTCATTTGCCATTGGTGTAAACAGAAGAGAATTGGACCTGAGAGCTGTTCTCAGTCATGTAAACTTGAGTTTTAGTATTTGAACATATTTAGGATTCATGATCAATGGCCTGTGGTTTAGAATGGTACCTAGATGGATTTGCCTTTGCTACACCCCTCCTGACTTCTCACTAAAAGCCTTATAAGGATGAAATGGATGACACTGTAAAACAAAACCAACAGGCAACCTGTCATAAGAATCCAGAAGGACGTTCCAATAACTAAAAACCAAAAGGAGTCTGTTTAAAAACATAAGTGGAGGGTCATGTACATTATGCTACTGATGACTCTGGCTCCCTGAAAGCTAGAAATGCTTTCTCCCCTCACAGCCGAATTGCCCCTGGGTCAGAAATGGAAGTTCCATATCAATTAGAAAACCGGACAGATGTCATTTTGTTGTGTGGCCTCTGCTTTATAACAACAGAATGATAATTATAACTAATAGTGAATACTTGTAATAGTCCAGATATTGTGTTAAATATATGAGCTCATTTAATTACTGCAGTAATTGTGTAAGTTAGATTCTCTTCGTTTTCCTGATTTTCAGGTGAGGAAACAGAGGCACAGAGGTTAGCTGTGTGGTTTGAGCAAGTTGAATAACGGAGCCAGAATCTGAATCTAGACCGTCTGGCTTCAGGGCTTGTGCTCCTAGTGACAAGGATAAACTGTCTATGCCAGATTCCTCTTTCCTACATCTTTCTCTCTAAAGCCTGTTGGTGCTGTGCTTCTTAGAAATACTCAATTCCCAGAAAATAAATACATAAGAATGCACACTGTGTCCTGGAAAGTGTGGGTCCCTTAAGTGCGATAAGTCAGGGAAATGATGGGAAGAAACCTGATGGGAGTGATTGTTAAAGATCATAACTTAATGTATTTCCCTTCAGTGTGTCAGAAATCTAGACAGTCATTAAGAGAAGGTTCCATTTTAGTTCAGCATAGTCACAGCAGAGAAAAAGTGCTAAACATTGGATTCGGTTAGGGGATGGGTAAATCAAGTGCTAGTCATGAGTTGGAATGAATATGGAATTTAATCAATACCCAGATGGGTAGAGACTGTCCAAAGGCAGTCCCCCCAATTCATCTCTTAAATCTGAGTAGACTTTACTTTTTTTTTTTTTTTTTGAGGAAAAGATGAGTTTATAGAATAATTACTGTAGAATAAGAGGGAAGTCATTCTAAAACTTGATGAAGTTCAGATTCCTGACATTGCTGCATTATAAGACAGAAGAAAAATTTAGGGAAAACGTTTGTCCTCAATAAGGTACAGGGAAAACGTAATATTCATAAAATAGCTTAGAAAGCAATAGTAAATAGAATGAGATAAAGGGAAAACATGATCAGATTAAAAGAGAGATCAGGTGAGATAAAGAATTGAAGGCAATTGGAGCATAGAGTAGTCACATTAACATTTTCATTGGGGAGTGTCAGGCACAGAATTGATCATTTGGAAAATAGAATAATGACATGGAGGAAAAACTTGGGAAACGAACAGAATTTTAGAGGCTAAGGACAAAGTGCTGAAAATGATGATGGGAAAAAGATGATATTAACAGTATTAACAGTAAAAACTTGAGTTGAAAAATGGCCTGGTTTTAGAGAGCCAAAGAACTGTCTGTGAAAGAGAGATCTACATATAGTCATAGCCTGGCAAAAACGTTTGAAAAAAAGGATGAAAGAGAAAATTCTAAAGAAAGTACTTTATATCCAAAGGACAAAAATCAAAATCAAGCTGTCCTCAGACTTCCAGTTTGGGTGTTTAAAAGAAAAAAAAATAGTGGAAATAGCGTCTAAGTTTTGAAAGATGAAGACTGTAACTCCAAAATCTTGTAACCCAGCTAAGTTATCTTACGGATACACCATGATACCAGAATTGTCACTATGGGAATATTTGCTATAATAACTTGCAAAAAATTTTACTCCAAATTTATGAATCAAACCCTACCATAATGGGTTCACATGCACTTGCCGGCAAAAACATTTCAATGGTGTGACTCCAAGCAAGGAGGATGTTCAGTGCATTTCAGTCTTACCTCAGTAGTCTTCCCAGTTGGGTAGTGTATGCTCTGGTTATCTATTGCTGCATGACAAACGTTCCAAAAAAACATTTCTGGTTATTTTTATTTCTTTATTTTTCATGGAAAGGCATTTTATTTTAAATTATAGCAGTGTGTACATGTCAACCTGAACTCCCAATCTATCCCTCCCCTTACCCTCTCCCCTTTGGTAACCAAAGTTTGTTCGCTAAGTCTGGGGGTCTATTTTTGTTTTGTAAATAAGATCATTTGTATTTTGTTTTAGATTCTGCATATAAGCCATATCATATGATATTTGTCTTTCTCTGACTTACTTCACTTAGTATGATAATCTCCAGATCCATCCATGTTGCTGCAACTGGCATTATTTCATTCTTTTTATGGCTGAGTCATATTCCACTGCATATATGTACCACATCTTTATCCATTCATCTGTCTGTGGACATTTAGGTTGCTTCTGTGTCTTGGCTATTGCAAACAGTGCTGCAATGAACATTGGGGTGCATGTATCCTTTTGAACCATGTTTTTCTCCAGCTATATGCCCCAGTGGGATTGCTGGATCATATGGTAGCTCTATTTTCAGTTTTTAAAGGAAGCTCCATACTGTTCTCCATAGTGGCTGTACCAGTTTACATGCCCATCAACAGTGTAGGAGGGTTCCCTTTTCTCCACACCCTCTCCAGCATTTATTGTGGATTTTTTTTAACATCTTTGTTGGAGTATAATTGCTTTACAGTGTTGTGTTAGTTTCTGCTGTATAACAAAGTGAATCAGCTATATGCATACGTACATCCCCATATCCCCTCCCTCTTGCATCTCCCTCCCACCCTCCTTATCCCACCCCTCTAGGTAGACGCAAAGCACCAAGCTGATCTCCCTGTGCTATGCGGCTGCTTCCCACTAGCTATCTACCTTACGTTTGGTAGTGTATATATGTCCATGCCCCTCTCTCACTTCGTCCCAGCTTACCCTTCCCCCTCCCCATGTCCTCAAGTCCATTCTCTACGTCTGTGTCTTTATTCCTGTCCTGCCCCTAGGTTCTTCAGAACCATTTTTTTTTTTAGATTCCACATATATGTGTTAGCATATGGTATTTGTTTTCCTCTTTCTGACTTACTTCACTCTGTATGACAGTCTCTAGGTCCATCCACCTCACTACAAATAACTCAATTTTGTTCCTTCTTATGGCTGAGTAATAATCCATTGTATATATGTGCCACATCTTCTTTATCCATTCATCTGTCATTGGACACTTAGGTTGCTTCCATGTCCCAGCTATTGTAAGTAGAGCTGCAGTGAACATTGTGGTACATGAATCTTTTTGAATTATGGTTTTCTCAGGGTATATGCCCAGTAGTGGGATTGCTGGGTCATATGGTAGTTCTATTTGTAGTTTTTTAAGGAACCTCCATACTGTTCTCCATAGTGGCTGTATCAATTTACATTCCCACCAACAGTGCAAGAGGGTTCCCTTTTCTTCACACCCTCTCCAGCATTTATTGTTTGTAGATTTTTTGATGATGGCCATTCTGACTGATGTGAGGTGATACCTCATTTAAGTTTTGATTTGCATTTCTCTAATGATTACTGATGTTGAGCATTCTCTCATGTGTTTGTTGGCAGTCTGTACATCTTCTTTGGAAAACTGTCTATTTAGGTCTTCTGCCCATTTTTGGATTGGGTTGTTTGTTTTTTTGATATTGAGCTGCATGAGCTGCTTGTATATTTTGGAGATTAGTCCTTTGTCAGTTGCTTCGTTTGCAAATATTTTCTCCCATTCTGAGGGCTGTCTTTTCGTCTTGTTTATGGTTTCCTTTGCTGTGCAAAAGCTTTTAAGTGTCGTTAGGTCCCATTTGTTTACTTTTGGTTTTATTTCCATTTCTCTAGGAGGTGGGGCAAAAAGGATCTTGCTGTGATTTATGTCATAGAGTGTTCTGCCTGTGTTTTCCTCTAAGAGATTTATAGTGTCTGGCCTTACATTTAGGTCTTTAATCCATTTTGAGTTTATTTTTGTGTATGGTGTTAGGCAGTGTTCTAATTTCATTCTTTTACTTGTAGCTGTCCAGTTTTCCCAGCACCACTTATTGAAGAGGCTGTCTTTTCTCCACTGTACATTCCTGCCTCCTTTATCAAAGATAAGGTGACCATATGTGCATGGGTTTATCTCTGGGCTTTCTATCCTGTTCCATTGATCTATATTCTGTTTTTGTGCCAGTACCATACTGTCTAGATTACTGTAGCTTTGTAGTTTAGTCTAGAGTATAGTCTGGGAGCCTGATTCTTCCAGCTCCATTTTTCATTCTCAAGATTGTTTTGGCTATTTGGGGTCTTTTGTGTTTCCATACAAATTGTGAATTTTTTTGTTCTAGTTCTGTGAAAAATGTCATTGGTAGTTTGATAGGGATTTGAATCTGTAGATTGCTTTGGGTCGTATAGTCATTTTCACAATATTGATTCTTCCAATCCAAGAACATGGTGTATCTCTCCATCTGTTTGTATCATCTTTAATTTCTTTCATCAGTGTCTTATAGTTTTCTGCATACAGGTCTTTTGTCTCCTTAGGTAGGTTTATTGCTAGGTATTTTATTCTTTTTGTTGCAGTGATAAATGGGAGTGTTCCCTTAATTTCACTTTCAGATTTTTCATCATTAGTTTATAGGAATGCAAGAGATTTCTGTGCATTAATTTTGTATCCTGCTACTCTACCAAATTCATTGATTAGCTCTGGTAGTTTTCTGGTAGCATCTTTAGGATTCTCTATGTATAGTATCATGTCATCTGCAGTGACAGTTTTACCTCTTCTTTTCTGATTTGGATTCCTTTTATTTTTTATTCTTCTCTGATTGCTGTGGCTAAAACTTCCAGAACTATGTTGAATAAGAGTGGTGAGAGTGGGCAACCTTGTCTTGTTCCTGATCTTAGAGGAAATGGTTTCAGTTTTTCACCACTGAGAATGATGTTTGCTGTGGGTTTGTCATATACAGCCTTTATTATGTTGAGGTAGGTTCCCTCTATGCCTACTTTCTGGAGAGTTTTTATCATAAATGGGTGTTGAATTTAGTCAAAAGCTTTTTCTTCATTTATTGAGATGATCATATGGTTTTTATTCTTTGATTTGTTAACATGGTGTATCACATTGATTGATTTGTATATATTGAAGAATCCTTGCATTCCTGGGATAAACCCCACTTGGTCATGGTATATGATCCTTTTAATGTTCTGTTGGATTCTGTTTGCTAGTATTTTGTTGAGGATTTTTGCATCAATGTTAATCAGTGATACTGACCTGTAGTTTTCTTTCTTTGTGACATCTTTGTCTGGTTTTGGTATCAAGGTGATGGTGGCCTCACAGAATGAGTTTGGAAGTATTCCTCCCTCCACTGTATTTTGGAAGAGTTTGAGAAGGATAGGTGTTAGCTCTTCTCTAAACGTTGCATACAATTTGCCTGTGAAGCCATTTGGTCCTGGGCTTTTGTTTGTTGGAAGATTTTTAATCACAGTTTCAATTTCAGTGCTTGTGATTGGTCTGTTTATATTTTCTATTTCTTTCTGGTTCAGTCTCAGAAGGTTGTGCTTTTCTAAGAATTTGTCCATTTCTTCCAGGTTGTCCATTTTATTGGCATATCGTTGCTTGTAGTAATCTCTCTTGATCATTTGTATTTCTGCAGTGTCAGTTGTTACTTCTCCTTTTTCATTTCTAATTCTGTTGATTTGAGTCTTCTCCCTTTTTGTCTTGATGAGTCTGGCTAATGGTTTATCAATTTTGTTTATCTTCTCAAAGAACCAGCTTTTAGTTTTATTGATCTTTGATATTGTTTCTTTTGTTTGTTTTTAATTTATTTCTGATCTGATCTTTATGATTTCTTTCCTTCTGCTAACTTTCGGCTTTTTGTTGTTCTTGTTCTTCCTCTCTCACTGCTTTAGGTGTAAGTTTAGGTTGTTTATTTGAGATATTTCTTGTTTCCTGAGGTAGGATCATATTACTATAAACTTCCCTCTTAAAACTGCTTTTGCTGCATTCCATAGGTTTTGGGTCATCGTGTTTTCATTGTCATTTGTTTCTAGGTATTTTTTGATTTCTTCAGTGATCTCTTGGTTATTTAGTAGCATATTGTTTAGCTTCCATGTGTTTGTATTTTTTACAGTTTTTTTTTCCTGTAATTGATATTTAGTCTCATAGCATTGTAGTTGGAAAAGATACTTGATACAATTTCAATTTTCTGAAATTTACCAAGGCTTGATATGTAACTCAAGATATGGTCTATCCTGGAGAATGTTCCATGAGCACTTGAGAAGAAAGTGTATTCTGTTGTTTTTGGATGGAATGTCTTATAAATATCAATTAAGGCAATCTGGTCAACTGTGTCGTTTAAAGCTTGTGTTTCCTTATTTTTTTCATTTTGGATGATCCGTCCATTGGTGTAAGTGGGGTGTTAAAGTCCCCTACTATTATTTTGTTTTGTCGATTGCCCCTTTTACAGCTGTTAGCATTTGCCTTATGTATTGAGGTGCTCCTCTGTTGGGTGCATAAATATTTACAATTGTTATATCTTCTTCTTGGACTGATCCCTTGATCATTATGTAGTGTCCTTCTTTGTCTCTTGTAGTAGTCTTTATTTTAAAGTCTATTTTGTCTGATATGAGAATTGCTACTCCAACTTTCTTTTGATTTCCATTTGCATGGGATATCTTTTTCTATCCCCTCACTTTGTCTGTATGTGTCCCTAGGTCTGAAGTGGGTCTCTTGTAGACAGCATATATACGGGTCTTGTTTTTGTATCCATTCAGCCAGTCTGTGTCTTTTGGCTGGAGAATTTAATCCATTTACATTTAAGGTAATTATTGATATGTATGTTCCTATTACCATTTTCTTAATTGTTTTGGGTTTGTTGTTGTAGGTCTTTTCCTTGTCTTGTGTTTCCTCCTTAGAGAAGTTCCTTTAGCATTTGTTGTAAAGCTGGTTTGGTGGTTCTGAATTCTCTTAGCTTTTACTTATCTGTAAAGTTTTTAATTTCTCCATTGAATCTGAATGCGATCCTTGCTGGGTAGAATAATCTTGGTTGTAGGTTTTTCCCTTTCATCACTTTAAATATGTCCTGCCACTCCTTTCTGGCTTGCAGAGTTTCTGCTGAAAATTCCTCTATAACCTTATGGGGATTCCCTTGTATGTTACTTGTTGCTTTTCCCTTGCTGTTTCAATATTTTTCTTTGTATTTAATTTTTGATAGTTTGATTAATATGTGTCTTGGTGTGTTTCTCTTTGGGTGTATCCTGTATGGGACACTCTCTCCTTCCTGGACTTGATTGACTATTTCCTTTCCCATGTTAGGGAAGTTTTTGACTATAATCTCTTCAAATATTTTCTCAGACCCTTTCTTTTTCTCTTCTTCTTCTGGGACCCCTATAATTCGAATGTTGTTGTGTTTAGTGTTGTCCCAGAGGTCTCTGAAACTTTCCTCAATCTTTTCATTCTGTTTTCTTTATTCTTCTCCCTGGCGGTTATTTCCAGCATTTTAACTTCCAGCTCACTTATCGATTCTTCTGTCTCAGTTATTCTGTTATTGATTCCTTCTAGAGTATTCTTAATTTCAGTAATTGTGTTGTTCATCACTGTTTGTTTGCTCTTTAGTTCTTCTAGATCCTTGTTAAATGTTTCCTGTATTTTCTCCATTCTGTTTTACTAATCATCTTTACTAATACTACTCTGAATTATTTTTCAGGTCGGTGCCTATTTCATTTATTTGGTCTTGTAGGTTTTTACCTTCCTCCTTTGTCTGTAACAAATTATTTTGCCATTTTATTTATTTATTTTTCTTTTTTTGATGGGTGGTGCTGTATTTCTGTCTTCCTGGTTGTTTGGCCTGAGATGTCCAGCACTGGAGTTTGCAAGCAGTTTGATAGAGCTGGGTCTTGGTGCTGAGATGAGGACCTCTGGGAGGTCTCACTCTGATTGATATTCCCTGGGGTCTGAGGTTCTCTGTTATTCCAGCGGTTTGGACTCAGAGTTCCCACCACAGGAGCTTGGGCCCGAACTCTGGTCTGGGAACCAAGATCTTGCAATCTGGTCACTGGTGGTTCCTCCCATCCACTTAGGTGTCCATGGTCCCCCACCGGTGCCTGGTAGGTGCCCTACTTGTGAGGAGACATGAATTCCATGTCCTCCTATTACACCATCTTGACTCCACCCTCTGTTTGTGGATTTTTTGATGATGGCCATTCTGACTGGTGTGAGGTGATACCTCATTGTGGTGTTGATTTGCATTTCTCTATTAATTAGTGACAAACATTCCAAAATTTAGTAGCTTAAAATCAAGAATTTGATTATCATTTTGCATGGATCCAAGAGTGGACAGGTTGTGGCTGGGAGGGTCTCACCTGGGGGCACTCATTCTGTTGTGTCAAGTGACTGCTGAAGGTGGACCCATGTGTAGGCTTCTTACTCCCATGTTTGGATCCTGGGCTGGCATGGTGGAACAGTTGGTGCTGGCTGTTGTCTCTCTATTCACATAGCCTCTCCATGTGATCAGCTTGGGTTTCCTCACAGGATGGTGGACCCAGAATGGAGATGCAATGCTTCTAATGAAAGAAGTTCCAGAATATTACCTCTGTCATGCAAGCTGCTAAGGCCAGTCCAGATTCAAAGGGAGTGGAGGAACAGACTCCTCCTGTGGATGAAGTGTGGCATACGCGTACAAGTAAGGAAGAAAATGATGGCAGCTATCTTGGGGTCACACACTATAGTGTTTCTCACTGCTCACTTTACTCCCCAATATAGAAGGCTTCCAGTACTATACAGTATCATTGCTTGGTTAACATAAACACATCTATCAGAGTTTATTGAATTTATTAAACAGGTAATTAGGTTATTTAAATTTCTTTTTTAATTCAGAAAGCCTTGGTTGGATTATTGCATAGATGTTTTCAAGGATTTTAGTGATATTCTGGGAAATTAGTTAGGATATTTTCATAAACTGGAAATAAATTACTTTTTCCATTTTGGAAATAGAAGACAGGTCTCCATTATCCAAAAATTTGCCATCCAGCATGTTTTCAGGAATGAATTATGTTCAGATAATGAGGATTACTGTTTTGAAAAGACAGAAATATACTTAAATATACAACAATTATAAAGTATAATGCCAATGTTTTCATTTCTTGAAAAAACGTTGCAGAATATCTTACGAAACCAAGTAGTTGATTAGCATTTATGATACAGTAACACTTTTGTTTACAGGATGTATATATATATATACATATATATATATGTATGTGTATATATATATATATATATATACACACACACACACACCTTTGGTTAACTATGGTTATTTCTGGGGGTTGTTTTTCTATTTGGGGAGTGGATATTTTACAGTGGTTTTGTATTTTTTAAAGAAATATTATACTTACTAAAAAGTACATGTAATTTATATTTACTGTTTAAAGAACAATGATAAAATCATCCCTGTACCCTACCATTCAGTTTATAAAGTAGAAAATTATCTCTGACTTCACCAAGATTGCAGAGTAGGAGATCCCCAGCCCCCATCCCTCCACAAAAATCAATAATTAGACAGCTATCCACAAACAAAAACAGCTCTGGGAGAGCTCTGGAATCCACTTGAGAAACTTCAGCAACCTAGTGGAACAAGAAGTCCTGAGAATAACCACACAAAAAGAGAAGGAAGAATGTTTCCTTTCACCTCCATCATCCTATCCCCCAAGGCTGCACTCTTGGCACCAAGGAAAACTCCCCAGCTGGAAAGAGTTTGCCTCACAGGGAGAGGAAGAGTGGGGTGAATGACCAGCTTCCCCAGCCTTTTGGAGTATTACATGAAGGACCCACTTCAGTCACCACCACCAGAGACCAGCAAACCTGAGACATGACCCATAAAGATGTGTGGGAACGAGGAAGAAGAGCACGGGCTCCAGTGTCAGATACACAGTGAAAGAAGCCACTGCTCCCAGTGACGTGTCCTACGGATGAAAACAGCAGCTTTCACTACTGAAGAAACCAAGGGCCAGCACAGCCATCACAGATGTCACTGGGTTTTTGCCCCCCGGTATTCATGTTTGCTGACACCAGCCACCTGAGTCCCTCCCTGCTCCCCTCTCCCTCCCACCCCAGCAAAAGCCCAGGATCCTCTGTGGCTGCATGCGTACCAGATGCCAGCCCAGAGCCCCCCAGCTGACCTTGCTGCTGTGTGTGCTCTCTGGGCTAACCCCTCCAGCTGTGTAGCTGCGCACTGCTTATCTGACCTCCACTGCCATGTGTGCACCTGTGACCAGGTCTTACAGCCATGGAAGTGCATGCTGATACCCAAGGCCTCCACAGCTGCTTGTGGTCCTGGATCTGGCCTTGTCTTCTGTCACTGGCCTGCACCACTGGGCTCATCTGCAGCAAGCCACAGCTGCATGCCTCTGGCCCAACCTCCATCACTGGAGAGACTACACAGCCACAGGAGGGAATGTTGACAGCCAGGGCCCCCACAGCTGCTTGTGGGTCTGGATCTAGCCCTGTCTCCTATCACTGGCCTGTACCACTGTGCTCACCTGCAGCTAGCTGCTCCAGCTATATACCACATGCTACCAGCCTGACTCCTGATGCCAGGCTTCACTGCTGGCACCAGAGATCAGAACCAGAAGCCAGCACCCTCACAGCTTCCAGTGCACTGCAGTTGGCCTTAGCCCTTACTGCTTGCCCTGCTTCCCACCAGTGTGTGTGTGTTTGCAGCTGGCCCCTGCCACTACACAGCTACCTGCAGCTGGCTTCCTAAACCTGAGTGTGTGCACACCACTGGCTCCAGCCACTACTGCTGCCTGCCTTGGTGCCTAACGTCTGAACTGGGAGTCACCAGTGAAAACCCCAAAAGCCCTTGTGGCCTCTGAAGACATCCTTCCCCCTGCAGCATTCACCAAAGACCATGCAGTTGAGAGGGTGCCTACTCTTACCGTTCAACATATTACTGGAATTCCTAGCCAGAGCAATTAGGCAAGGAAAAGAAATAAAAGGCATCCAAATTGGAAGGGAAGAAGTAAAATAGGCTGTTTGCTGATGGTATGATCTTGTTCCCAGAAAAAATTTAAAACTCCACCAAAAAATTGTTATACCTTATAAACAAATTTAGTAAAGTTTCAGGATACAAAATCAACATACAAAACATCAGTTGCATTTCTGTACACTAACAATGACCTACTGGAAAAAAGAAATAAAATAATCCCATTTATAATAGCATTAAAAACAGTAAAAAAAAATTTTAGAAATAAATTTAACTGTGGAAGTGAATGTTCTATACAAGATATTAATGAAAGAAATTGAAGAAGACACAAATAAATGGAAAGATAGCCCATGTTCAGAGATTGGAAGAGTTAATATTGTTAAAATGTTCATACTACCCAAAGCCATCTATGGATTCAGAGTAATCTTTATAAAAATTCCAATAGTATCTTTCACAGAAATAGAAAAACAATCCTAATTTTCATATGGAACCACAGAAGACCCCGAATAACCAAAGCAATTCTTGAGAAAGAACAAAGCTGGAGGCATCACACTTCCTGATTTCAAACTATATTACAAAGCTATAGCAATCAGAACAGTATGGTATTGGCATAAGAGCAGACACACAGATCAATGGAACAGAATAGAAAAGCCCAGAAATAAACCCACACATATCTGGTCAACTAATATTTGACAAGGAAGCTAAGAATACTCAATGGGGAAAGGATTGTCTCTTCAATAAATGGCTTTAGGAAAACTAAATATCCATATGCAAAAGCATGAATTTGAACCCTTATCTTACATCACCAAAAATTAACTGAAAATGGATTAAAGACTGAAATGTAGGACTTGCGACCGTAAAATTCCTAGAAGAAAACATAGGGGAAAAGCTCCTTTCAGAAGAGTTGTATTACTTTACACTTAAACCAGACATATATGTAAATACTTCATTATTTTTTTCATCTACTTCATATTTTAATTTGTGCACTTATTTTGAATGTATACATATATAGGTACATACCAATCGTAGTTGATAGTATATAAAATTCCCATGGAGTAGCACTTAGGGAAAAAACTCTTTGCATGCATAACATTATGCGTTAAGATAACCCTTAATGGGAACTGATCTAATTTCTACCTATAAAATAAAATTTTGCTGGCATTAGGGAATATTTATTACTCAGTGGGAAAGCCACAGTATTTCATCAGTGTACTCAACTTACATAATGTGCAACTTGTGGAGTTATGTGGAATGAATTTGGAAAAGGATTTATGCTCAAATATTACTTTTTTTTTCCTCTAACTTTATTTATTTACCTTTTATTATCACAGTTTGGCACAGAGAATACATTTATTCAATTCTTTCCTGCTGGAAAGACCATTAATTTTTTGGCTTTCTCTTGTAAAGAGACCTAGGAATGACAGTATGAGGAAGGAATTAGGAATCAAGGAAGGTTATTAAACATGTCCGTGGCCTCTGGATTTCCATGCACTCCATAGACAGAGCGATTTACACAGGAATTAGTTTCGATTGCTCAAATCTAATATTACCAGTTAAGTCGCTAATACAGTTTTGCCTGGAGAGAATCCCTTATCTTTGCTTTTTTCTTTATCTCTTTGATAATGTGAATGTGGCCAGGCACATTGTAGCCATAGAAGAAACCATTTCTACCCTCTGTTTGCTTCTGTTCCTCAGCCTTCAATAACCTCAGATTCCCCCATCCTGAAGAACCCCTTGCTCGCCTCTCCTGCCTCTCTCAGAACAGTGCTGTGTAGTGGAGCCTTCACTCTCATCTTCCCTCTGACTTACTCCAGCCCGGCTTGTCTCTGCATTCAGCATCACTGAACTCCTGCCTTAAAGGTCACTGATGACATCCTAATGACCAAATCAAATGCCCATTTTCTTTTCTTTTCATTTTTAAATAAGAATTGTATATACTTCACGTGTACAACATGATGATTTGATATACATCTACATAATGATTACTGCAGTTTAGCTAATTAACATGTCTTCTCACATAGCTACTTTTTGTGTGTTGGATGAGAGCACCTGAAATCTACTCTTAGCAAATTTCCAGTATGTACTACAGTATTATACTATAGTACAGAAAAGAAAACCCAGCAAAGGTTGCAGACTCTTTGAAACCTTAGAGATGTGATGTCTCTAATAATCATCAGGTGTGTTGAACATGTTATTTAGAGTACCTTGTAAAATATGTTTCCTCTCATTGAAATCCATTGCTGCTATTTGGGTGGTTGACAGAGATTCTACAGTGACCAAAACGTTTGTCTGGTCTTTACTTATAGATGGAGACTATTTATTTTGGCAAATATTTGTTTATTTTCCTTGTTCTGCAAGAATAACAAAGAAAATATGCCCTTGATCATCTTGGTCTTGTAACAAACCAATGATGGTCCCAGCCTCCATTTTATGAATTTAGTGGTTCAACCCTTTGACTGAAGACCTATTCATAGGGTTTGTGGGAGTTTATGATTAAAGGGAAGAGTGTAACACTGACTCCTTCCTCCTCTTCTCCCTCTAAGGAGATCACATTTATTATACCACAAAGGTGATGAGAGAAAGTATAGCATAATGGATAAGAGTGTAAGCTTTGGGACGAGACTGCGTTCAAATCCAAACTCTACCACTTACTGGCTGTGCCATCTTAGGTCACCTTACCTCTCTGACCTGCTGGTTCTTCTTCTGCAAAGTGGTACCGAAGAGAGTATCTATTTCATAGGAATATTTTTAGTATGAAATGAGTTGACATATGTAAAACACTTAGTGCCTGGCTCACAGCTAACAGCAGCAGCATGAAGATGATGATGATTTAATAACATGGAGGAAACTCATAGTTAGCATCTTTCTGAAAGAAGGAAAAAGACTTGTAATATGCTTCCTTCTTTCTGGGATACAACCAATAACATTTTATTTTATTTATTTATTTATTTTGCGGTACGCGGGCCTCTCACTGTTGTGGCCTCTCCCGTTGCGGAGCACAGGCTCCGGACGCACAGGCTCAGCGGCCATGGCTCATGGGCCCAGCCGCTCCGTGGCATGTGGGATCTTCCCGGACCGGGGCACGAACCCGCATCCCCTGCATCAGCAGGCGGACTCTCAACCACTGCGCCACCAGGGAAGCCCAACCAATAACATTTTAATACCTCTGGTATTTGCGTCACCTGGTCTAAGGGGTCCTTTTTTGTTTGTTTTTCCAATTTTTGAAGTGCCAGATCTGTATCCTAGTAAAAGGCAGAAGCTCCAAATTTGATGATAATTTTAATTGTTTTCAACCATAGTCTTGTTTTCTTTTTTTTCTGTCCAACTCCTTAGAATTTCTGCAAACCAAGTAGATTGTCTTTCAAACCAGAATCTGTTGAGTGAATTGAGAGATTCTTTAGAGTAAAGCAAGTTTGTGGAATATAACCACAGGAGAAATGAATCTGCTGTAACATGAGTGACCTACAACATGAGTGACTTAGCTTGAACAAAAAGATAAGGGACCCTTTCTTCATGTGTACATTCCTCTCAACACAGGCAGCTTGATCTCTGCTGCTTTCTCGGGGCATCACCACAAAGAGAACCTAGGGAAGGGAGTCTGGGCACAAAGACGCTTGCTTCGTTGCACAGTTCGGAAGCTACCTGTCAGCTCAGTCGGGAAGGAGGAAGCCATTCATTTTGAAGGGATGCCTGGCACTCCTTTCTTTATCCTGTTCCAAAGTCCTTTCTCTCTCCTGCCCACACCCTTTTCAGCACAGCGTTGTGCTCTTGACTTGCATGTATCTTAACTTTGCACTGAATCATGTCTGAAGCTTAGCAAAAAAATTCTGGATTTTCCCTCCTGAAGGTTTCATTCAGGAGTCAGTGTATGGCTAGGAAACCTATATTTAAAAAAAGAAAGAAAACTCCCTGGAGGATTATACTATCTCTGGCCCATAAACGAGCTTTTGGAACCACAGGTCTAAACTTCTTCCAACTCTCAGCTGAAAAAGAAACATCCCGTGTCATCTTCCCTTGAGTTTTACCACGGGCGCACTGTTGACACTGAGTTGCGCTAAATGTGTTGCTTGACCCCAGGAAACTGAGGCTTTGAACGCCTTTAACCCAAGGAATAATTAATATGAGAAATAGAGGTTGTAGGCCAGTCCCAATGGGGAGCTAATATGGCCCAAGAGCACCCTGATGTGCTGGGGGACTGGGTGGGGATCTTGATGCCTCCAGCCTAGTATGTACTGATTAATTTGTTTGCTCAGCAGCCATTTAAATGATTATGAGATCAAAGAAGTTTTGCTGGGCACAAGGGATCCAAAGAGTATAGTGGAAAGAGTACAGGTTTTAGAATCTGCCAGATGTTGGTTTGAATCACTGCCGAGCTATGTGATCCTGAGCTGTTTACTTAACTTCTCTAAACCTATTTCCTCATCGGCAAAGTGAAAATAATGCTTACCTTGCGGGCTGTCATAAGGATTAGAAATAATACACACGAGGCACCTCATCTGGTGCTAGAATTGATTTAGCATGTACGTGCCAGGTATAGTATCTGCAACTTGACACACATTTTCTTTATCCTTTACAGCAATGCTGAGGTGGGTACCATTGATATTATTCATTCAGAAATAAGAAAACTAAGCCTTAGAAAAAGTAACTGATCCAAGATCACTAGCTTCTGAGAGGCAGAGCTCTGCTCTATGACTGTCTGACCCCCAAACCCATGTTCTTAACCATGTATCCTGGATGCCTGCCTAGTCCAGTGTCATGTGAATCACCCACCCCTCCAGGCTAGACCTGGGAGTGACCTATCCATGGACTGGCCAGGCATCCACGACTCTGTAGTTTAACTGAGGGGGAGTAAGGCATGTTGAGTTCTTCTCTTGGGAATATGCAATTAAGGCAAAAGAGACTGAGGCCGTTATAAGAGGGCAGTAAGCTGGAAGGGCATGGGTTTATTCAGGGCCAGGGCTGCCTTCATAAACCATGTGTAAGCTGGAGTTGAGAGCAGAAGCCATGTAGGGTCCAGGAAGAACAAGAGAGTTCGCTTGATGATGGATGACAAAGACCCTATGGTTTTGGTTCCTGACCACATTCAGCGTTCAGATCTAGCCCAGACATCTTTGCTCTAGCTCACCATATTAATTGAGATAAATTTGAGTGAATATCTGTAACTTAGTTTTTAGGAAGCCTCTAACCAGTACTCTGTGGCACATATTGGCATTACATTGTAGCTATTTGTAATTATTCACAAACTAGTAGCCATGAAATATAAGCACACATAAAATTGCAATAAAAGGTGGTAAATTTTTTAGTTAGGGAGGTTCAAAGTGCTACAGGGGCACAGAGGAGGGGATGCAGTTATGGAGGCTGGAACATGTATCCCCTCATGTCACCCTGTGTTGACTATCCTCATGTAAGGACTGCCACTTAGGTAAGCCATAGGCTGGACTGATAACCGACGCTCTGACGTAGCTACCATGTAGAAACCATTATTTACGTTCTTATTGCTTGTAAGTATGTCTTCAAGTTCCAAATTGTGTTGAATCCAAATTAAATAAATGCTTGCCGTATGATGATAGTCCTACATTTCATTTCTTGGACTTTTTTTTTTTCATTTAGTTAATGGTTATCGATTGAAGCCCAAGATGAAGGGATTAAATCATCTTATTCAAATGGAGTTATCTTAAAAGGTACCTTCCATTATAGTATGAAGTCAGCTTTGGAGCAACTTGGAATTCTTCTCTGGTTATCCCATCACTCCTAATCAAATGAAATCAGTATCATTTTCTCTGCAAAACCTGATTTTTTTTCTGACTTAATTTAAGAGTGGCAAATGAGCCTGATTGTTTTCTGCAAATTTTATTTATTTTGAGTACATTCAGGGTGCATAGCTGCATGACATTCTAGCAGAACGGTTTGCTTAAATTTTTTGATGATGTTCAATTACATGAGAATGTGTCTGAAGCACTTACAGTGCATGGTCCATAGCAGGAATGTCCACCAATCCACTTACCCCACCACGAAATTTTATAGATTGCATCTTGATAAAAGGTAAGGAAAAGAATAAGCAGTGAATCAATGCAGTGTATATTTACAGAAAGTCTCTAAGTTACAGATAAGTTGTCATGTATGCCGTATTAACAGTTCATAATGGGTTTTCAGTTATGATGAGGCCATGGGTTTTTCTCATAGAACTCTGTCAGAGTAATATTAGCCGTCTTCTAATACTCTTCTGTCTTTCTTGAAAAATAACTCTATTGCTGTGTTCTTATCCAGGGACTTTTATTTTTGTTTCTTTTTGGTTTTGTTTTTTTTTTTCTTTTGCCATACGCGGGCCTCTCACTGTTGTGGCCTTTCCCGTTGCGGAGCACAGGCTCAGCGGCCATGGCTCACGGGCCCAGCCGCTCCGCGGCATGTGGGATCTTCCTGGACCGGGGCACGAACCCATGTCCCCTGCATCGGCAGGCAGACTCTCAACCACTGCGCCACCAGGGAAGCCCTACAACTCTATTCTCATAGATAAGAGACCTAAGAGAAAAGGACCTGTTCTTTGCAGGTAGTTTATGTTAACTTTCCCCGTAAGAAAATGGGAACCTGGGTTTGTGAATAATGCTTTTTTCCCCTAAATCACTGTTTGAATAGCAGATTTCATCTTTATTTTCTTTTCTCTTAGCCTCCTTTACCTTCAAACATCTTTTTAATAGAGATGTAATTACATTTTTCCTCGTGCAGCATTTGGATCTTGCTACCTATTCTTAGTCCACCACAGAGCTTACCATTGGCTAAAAAGAAAAAAAGGCGACCTTCACTTGGGGTTAAAAGAAAGTATTTAAGAAGTTAGAGCCTAAAAGCTCCCCTGTATATATATTTTTAACCAGAGATACTCTTACAGTAAAAGTGAATTATTGCCCCCTTGTGGTAGAGTTATATATTTATTTTTTTCACACAAATGAAATTTTCGACAGGATGATTTTAGTTTTCACTACTCTGAAACTCTTTGTCCTTGACGGTGAACCTAAAGTAGTCATGAAAAGAACTCGAGACATTTGTGAAACCACCTCTTTTTGTTTATTCTCACCTATCTTAAACTCCATGGAATCTTGTCTAAACTGATTTTTTTTTCTTTCCTGTTTGAGGTACCAGATTTCTAAGAACTTAAGTTAAACAAATCAACTGGAGTGATCAATGTTGTGTGGAACAAACCTAGATATTATTTAGGTTACTTTTCTGTAGTCTCTACTGCTTCAAATGGGTTGGTAAGGGCTTGGTAATAGAAGTTGTATCTTAGACCCGAAGAACAATAATTTTCTCCAGAGCTATACAATGAGGAAATTTTGAAACACCATGTGCAAGAAATCTTAGTGGTGATACATTTAATTCATAACGGTTCAGGTCATCCTCAGGATTAGCTTTTCTCTTCCATTTTCATCAAGTTGAACAATGCAACAAGATTTTTTAAACCAAATGGGACTTCCTTTCAGCAAAATAGGCAACAGACCTCATGCCTACTAAAATGTCTTTGAGTAGAGGCCTCGAAGAGAAAGGAAGCCATTTTGTACTCTTCTTTTTGCAACAAAAAATATGGTAAAACTTTACAGATAAAAGAACAGTAACACACAGTCAGAATCGGCTTATTGAATCACAGCTTACAAATTAGTATAAATCTGCATAGGTAGTAAGTATTCTGAATTCTGAATGACTTTCATGTTTGTATGTTTAGAGAAGCCCATTTTGTCAGTTGTCACTCTCCACCAATAGCCTTGTAAGATGAACAAGCCAACTGGTAAGCTATCTCCAGATTGTGTATAGATTTTGAAAGCACATGCTCTTTTTTTTTATAAAGATGAAATGACTAAGTGACCACTTGGAAGTTTCAAGTTATGACTTGAAATTCAAGATGTCCAGTAAAGTTTCCTTAGTAGATGGCTTGTTATTTTTCAACACTATGACATTTATTGGTTTGTCTCTAGATTATTCTTTTCTCAAAGAAAATTTGATCACAGTCATCAAACGACTATTGAACAATTTACCAGTCCTTTAAAAAGACAACGATCTCTCTCTGTGAAATGTTTTTAGTAGAGTGTATTTTTGAAAAATCAGATAGATGTTACTTAAAATGCCAATTAAGGAACTCTGTACTGTAAAGGAGCCAAATAGGTTCATTGGCTTTACTCGTTCTAGCTCACTGTCTCTGACTCTCCAGCTGATGTAAATAAATAACCATCAATATGTTGTTCTGAACCATTATGAACAGTGGAGAGATTTTTATCTTGGACGATGTAGAATATAGAGGGGTAGGTCCCAGTCATGCTCATCACATTTGCCTACTTGGACACCTTTCTAGATACAAGAAGCTTTGTGAGCCAACATCCATTCTTAATGTCTAAAATGTTTAGGTTAGTAGTTCTTAAACTTTCATGTGTTAGATGCAATTGTGATTGATCCCTCCACTAAGGAACCTGCTTACCCCCACAGTAGGAATGCTTTTGAATTACAGGCTTTTCCTTACACCCATTTATGACAAGTTTTAGGGACAAGTAACAGTAGTACTCTTGGGAATAAATTTAACTGTCATGGCCTTAAAATACAAAATACTTCAATTCATAGCTGAAAAGAAACTTTATGATTTCTGTAATCATAACAAGAGGTCATAAAAAATTGTAGTCGGACATTTAGGTAATTTACAATTGTTCCAGAATTATAGTAAACATCTCTATGCAGAAATCTCTGTTCAACGTTAGGTTATTTTCCTAGGATAGATTCCTAAATCTGAGTCAAAAGTTAGGAATATTTTTAATGCTTTTGTATACATTGCCAGATGGCTTTTCAAAAAGACTGTATCAATTTTATATTCTCATAATGCATCCTGATGCTGTCTTACCATTTTCTCACTAGCTTTTTACATATTTTTACTTTTAAGAATCTTTGCAGTGGCAACTCATCTTAGTTGGAGGTTTTAATTATGAGATTTGATTCTTTAAATATATTTATTAGCTATTTTATTTCCTTTATGAATTGTATTTAGGTCTTTTGTCTCTTTTTTGAGCTTTTAAAGTATTTTAGGAATCAGCTGGCATTTTTCCAGAGAATTATCAATCACTCTTAAATAAATAAATCTCTATTGCTACTCATTCTTGGGCAAACTAAAGTTGCTCATACGAGAAAAAGAAATAACCCAGTTACTATTTATTGTCTACATCTCAGTCCTTGTGGCTTTAGATGTGGAAGCAACCTTATGTTTCACCTCCAGCACATCCTCTGAAGTATGACAAGATTCATCGAGTTAGTAGTTACAGGCTTCTTGTCCTCAGTTTTAGCTGCTTTGAAGGATGACTGGAGGTGATTCCCAAGTCTCCATGGTGAATTTCATAAATACAGTGAAGCCCAGGTTTCAAGTCAGCATCACAGACTTACCATTAAAATTTAGTAAAAATTGGTACTCGTTTCAGGTGATTAGCCTTGTCATCATAGTTGTGGCTGTAACAATGGTAACTATAGTTAATTACATTTGCATGTTGTAGCTTACTTTGCTCAGTTGTGTGTGTATGTGTTTGTGTATGTATATATAGAGAGAAGCTTTTATCTTTTTCCACAGTCACAGCTACTGAGTTTATTCTTCAATTTTCTTTCATTGTATTTACCATTAGGAAGTCTTTCTCAAAGCACTTAGTAATCATAATGCAAAACCTAGACAGCCTTTGTACCTTACTGATGTACGTACAATAACCATTGCTCCGATGATAAAAAGACTCTTACCTAAATCTAGTGAGAGGAAAAATCATTTGAAGACCTTCCTTGAATTGGGGAGCTTATGAAAGAATGAAATTCATGTCTGACTGGCAGTGGCGTCAGTATTTTCACAGCTTCATGTAATTTGTAAGTCTGCCTGATATCTTGGTTCAAAATAATCTGTCCTATTCCTGATTCTAAGAGCAGCAGTCTACGGCTGGATGTTACAAGTATTTCCATAAGGGACTGTTCACCTTTTCCTGTAGAAGAGTTGATAGGTTATCCTGTTGGACCATTTCCACATGTGTGCAAGTCAATGTCATTATGTTGGTTAGAGTGTGGCTTTGATAGCATCTTTCTAACTTTGTTCATTTTGATAATAACCTTGTCTCGCTAGTGATGGTTTACATACCTTTTCATCCTAGGAACACAACTTTTTCACACGATGCCTCATGACTTTCCAGTGAAAGATAATTGTAGCATCTTCATCCTATAAATGTAGAAACTGAGAGTCACAACCACAATGTATTACCAGACATCTCAGTTACAAGACTGCCTACCTGCCAGGTTTCCTTCCTCTCAGAGAGGACCTTTCTCTATTAAACCACATTGTTTTCCTTAAAAGCTGTTATATCTGGGCCAGTCATCTTCTTGCATTCATATAACAGTGCTGTAAAGATTTGCTCTGTAGATCAGATTCTGCCTGATCTTGAAGAGATTCCCCCAATAGTAATTTAAGGCCACTGCATTCTTCAAGTACTCAGGACAATGATATGAAGAATTTTTCATTGGAGTTGGACATAGCTGAAGGCTGACGATCTCCTCATAAAACTCAAACCTTTTCTGCTCATCCTGGGCAGTATATTTGCCGAGTCTTCTCTTGTGAACTGAGAAGTAAGAAAGTTAAGTCCATGGGTTGAATTACTCTTTGGGTGACTGGCATCATATTTGCCCTTAAATGCTCAGGGTGAATGTACTTGATAATGTGGAACAATCTGAAACTACACAAGTCATTCTCTGAGTCTAAGTTCATAGTCACAGATGTAAAGAAGTTAAGTGGAAACAAATTAGCACACTTGTAGGTCCAATATAACTTATTTTCAAATATATAGATAAGAATAGGGATATATATTTCTGTTAGCCTTAATCTTACCAATTCCTTATATTTGAAAATCTTAGTAGAGTTCAGAAGAAAATGTGTGCAAGACCCTTTTCATACTCTATGTTAGGTTATGTTTTAATATTTTACTACTTTGAGTTGGCTTAAAGTCCAAACAACCTACTATGGACCACAAAATATTTTCAGGTAATTTAGAACTATCCATGGTCAAGTCTTGGCTAATCGTCTTAAGCCTTTGGTATTTGCAAATATATCCTACGTGACACGTGGCTGACCAAAAACAAAACCAAGCAGTGAACAAATAGCACAGAGATGTCATTTAAAAGAGACATCTGAGGAAAAATTTTAGGGTTGTAATAAGGTCTCCCGAAACATCTCTAGTTGGAACCAGTACCATAAAACTTATCGCCAATGGGATAATCATATAATCTATAAAATAAGTTTTCAGAAGCATTTCTGAATTTTTTGTCCCAGTATGAACTGCTTTATGCAAATATTGAGGAACTTCTATTACACAATGTTCTATCAGCTAGCAAACACAAAAACTACTTGATATTGACAATTACATCAGAATAATATGTTGATATTAGGTAAATGACATGAAATTAACCTTCTTTGAAAATGAGAGTTTGCAGTCACAGCATAGATTTGCTGTTAGTGAAGGAGTACACATCTAACATTCAACTACATAATTTATACAAAGAATTGAAATGGTGATTGGGAAAGGTTTTCTTTAAATTATATTCAGTATATTTTTATCTTAACAAAACACATTTTAAAATCTAGGAATGTTTGCATTATTTTTTCATTTAATTTTATTTTGTTTCTAGAAGAAACTCCAGCCTTTAAATAAATGAAACACAAACTGAATTTTTACATGGTAGTCAGCAATGATTTTTTTTAACTAAGGATTTTTTGGTTGTTTTTTGAGAGAAAATATAGAACTAAGAAAACCTTCCTCATAAAACTTTATAAGTGAAACTTCTTTTTAAATATGCTATTTTATGTTAAGTATTTCATCTCTCTGTCCTTATTAGGTGTGTCTCATCATTAGAAACAGTGTTACTAAATAGTTGTAACTTTACAGTTTCTTTGACTAATGATGCCTTGGACTAAAGTTTCATTGGGTAGGATTAACTACGTTTTAAGTTGGCAAAATGCCCTTATAACATAATGCCAGAACTTAATGAGAACCAGACGTTAACTTCAAGGACCTTCATAATTTAATATGAGGCATGCTTATATTCTTATTATTTTACTGTGATGTCCTATTAAAAATAAGTTATTCTTTTTTATCTTTGTTCTTGTGATAAAAAGTTGAACTCAGCAAAGTTTTACTTATTGAATCTAGGGTCTTACGAGTAAGACTTTTCCATCCTCAAACAAGACAGACCCTTTCCGATCAGAAAGAGCAGAAATGAGAACCATCTCCCTTACTTAAAAATCTCATGGCATCCTTTAATCTCCTGTGACTCTGGTTTCCTGTGGCTCAAATCTGTCTTCCTAACCTGTGGTCTATTTCTTTTCCATGTCTTATATCAGCCACTTCTCCATTGCCTGGATTGAAAAGCTGACCAGCTATATCCCTGTAATGAAAGGATCTTGGGAATATTGAGTTTCTTACGTGTGGGAAGGATGGAGAGCATGGATTAGAACGGAATGTTCTATTTGTGGTACTGATGACTGTGGTGTCTAATAGCTATACCTCACAGGAAGAGAAAGCTTAAGTTTTGTGGAACTACATGATAAATTGGAAGTAGGGACAGGTAGAGGAGGAAGAAGAGCTGATGGGAGGATTCTTTCTAGTCTGTGAGGAAGAACCTTCCTGTCCTGAAGGTGTATAGCACCAAACTTCTAATGCAGATGAACTTTCAAGCTCTTTTCTGTTCTAAAAATCCCATGATTCCTATATGCTTAGAACCCAAAGGACCTAAAGCAAATGCCTATATTCCTTATTCTTTTTTCTCACAGTCCTACGTAGACATACTTGCAAAGAAATGCTGAGACCTTATAAAGACTGGAAACCATACCACAAGATGGAGAAAGTAAAATACAGCAGAGGCAAAGGGAAAACTGCATCCCAAAACTCCTGATGGAGGAAAACCTCAACTATTTAGCTGTGGTCTGTGCTTCCTAGTGGCTAAGGCAAAGAGGGAAATAGGATAACAGGGTGTGATTTTCTGGTAGTAAAACACACACCTATCAGCTCTTCAGAAATAAGCATTTTTCTTGCTCTCAATAAGACCAACTTGCCTAGGAGGTTTGTATAAGAAGCCATAAGCCACATAAAAATGATGTCCTCATGAATTTTTATAGAAAATAAAGTACTCCACATATGTCATTTCATTTATTGGCCTTTGGAGAACACTGAGGGAATAATGTTAAAAGCTAGACGTTTTCTTCTCCCGTGGGGGCAGGGAGAGGGGCGTTTGAAACTTCTGGTATATTTACTGTAGATAGATGCTTATTTTCTTTTGACCCACTGACATATGGAGCAGTAGAAAGATGTAAAGATGTCTAGTAAAGGGTAGCGTTGTTAAAAGGAGGAGGGGATAAATGGAATTTTTGTGGCAGAATGATATTTGCAAGACTGATCAGGCCGCTGGGAGGTTTTTAAATATGCCAGTTCCCTGTAACAGGAAGATCAGTCTCTGTTTGTTTGAGACAGCATATCCAATTTAGTAAATTATTATTATTCCGTCAAAATTAATGTGAACAATTTTCTCTTTGAGGCTGCTTTTTCCATAGGTGATGTTTTCCAGATGGGCTTTGTATAAAACTCTTAATGTTTTGTGTTTTCTTTCCTAGAGAAAGAGCCTTTTCTGACATGTCTTCATTTCTTTCTCTTCCCCCTGTTGTAGGGAAGAGAGCGCCAAAGGCAAAGGAGAGAAAGAACAAGAAGAAGAAGAAGCTGATAGAAAGAGCCCAGGAGCAACACAGCGTCTTCCTAGCTACAGACAGAGCTAACCAGTAAAATAAAAGACACAGGGTGGTGTTTTTTTTGTTGTTTGTTTGGTTGGTTTTTTTTCTTGGTTGGGGGTTGTTTTTGCAAAAGTGCACAAAGCTACTCTCCACTCCCGGACACTGGTGGGTTGCATTTGCGCTGCTCGGACCAGTACCTGTTCCCAGTCACGTTGTGAGAGGAGGAGCCACGAGCGTGGTCTCTGTGTTATTTATGCTTTGATTTGCATCTGGAGACTGTGAAGGCGGGAGCTTGCGACCTGCAGCAGTGGCAGCAGGAGTAAGTGTACAGCATGTGACTCAGCTCGCTGTGCCCCCAGAGAGAGCCACCCCTGGTCCCACAGAGGGGCAGGAGGTGTGAGGCTGCAGACCCCCCACTGGAGAATTAATTGACTTGTGCATATTTATGGAAAGACAGCGCTTGGCAGGCAAAGTGCTATTTCGCTTGTGACCTTTATTTCTCATATTGCATTTTCAAGGATCAAGGTATGTGGATATCTGCTTAGTGTTACCACACGTGGTTCCCAACGTCTGTTACCTTCCAACTCTTGTGCACGGAGACTGCTTTTAGCTGGGGTTCCGCTGCAGGAATTCCCATTCAGTTTCACAGCAGCTTGGATGTGTACATACTCTGCTGGGGCTACATATAAACCTCTTATTTACTGTATTTATGCTTTCTTCTGTGCAACAAGTCATACCTGATTAATATTATGTCACTTTGTTTCTAGTGGTTCCTAACCATTGTCTGGTAAATGACTGTTCTAGTTTTGCGAATTGATGAATGTTTTTCTGCCCCTTGAAACTTCTTAACTTTTCTTTTCTTTGTGGGCTTATTTCTCATTGTAAGGATAGGATAAGCTAGTTTGTACATAGGGTCAAATGACCCCCGTCAGAGAATTTGAATATCAATAGACCTTCCCTACTCCTGACCCCAGCTAAAGCTTGAGGCCTCTGGCAGTCAGAAGCCAAAACTCCCTTTGAGTCTAAGATGTGATGACTTTATGAAACACAACTGAAAACATGAGGAATTACATGCAGTCACTTGTAGTACTCATCATGCAGTTTCACAGGTCAACTAGAGAATTTTTCAAACTTTTAATTGCAAACTTCAATATGTATAGTTTCCATTTAAAGCAGTTCCTGACTTGCAATGACAGAGCATCTATCAATATTCTTAGGTCAGTGTAGAAATTACCATCTTATGAGACCATGCGTAGAACTGGAGGAGAAACATAATTCCTACAACTGCTGGTCAGATCTTAACAGGACTCCTTTGAACCAGAATTTCTTTCTTATCCAAGACAGAGAGGAACACTGTGCAGACTTCCCAGGTGACTTTCAGAGCAGTTGTTTCAAAAACATCACTGTCCACTTGGGGGAATCAGTTCTTAGAGGGTTTTGAATCGGCTCCTTCCAAAAGCATCACTATCTTCCTGGATGATCCAGAAGAAAATTAGAACAAAAAGGAATGGCTGCAGATTTTTGAGGAAAAATACAAAGGTAAAGCCTCTTTCTCACCTTGCATTTGCTAAACTACCTCTTCTGTATTTTTGTTTAACTTTTGAGTCAAAAGCATCTTACCAATAAATATGAATGTCGAATACGTCATTATGAAAATACTATTGCTATGAGATAATAAGCCATATATGAATGTTGTATA
Source organism: Pseudorca crassidens (assembly GCF_039906515.1). NCBI lineage: Eukaryota > Metazoa > Chordata > Mammalia > Artiodactyla > Delphinidae > Pseudorca > Pseudorca crassidens. Next base: position 30,454,080 of record NC_090312.1, read on the forward strand.
CAACTTTAGGGTTTGCATTTAATCCTAAAGTGTTCACCTCCTTTCACATCTATTTACACTATATTCCTATTTACTAAGTGGGGAGGGGGCTTCTTTATATAGTGCTTCATCGTTAATAAGTCAATACCTGTTCTGTTTCTGGGATGTCCTTTTAGTGCATTAAAAAAAATCAAAATTATTCTTGTGGAGATATTCTTTTCTTTAGAGATATATTTAGGGGAAAAAAAATATTTAACAACTGTACCGCCAAATATTGGTCCTTAAAAAAAAGCAGACAAATTTTTAAAACCTATGTTTGTAACTACATGTAGGACACTAACTAGTTTAGCTATAAAGTGCACTGCAGCAGAGTGATTAAGAGTGGGGATTTTAGAGCCACACTACCTGAGGTCTAGTCTAGACTCTGAGGGTCGCCTGGGGCAAATTATTTCATCTCCCCAGATCTCAGTTTCCTAATCTGTAAAATGGAGGCAACAATATTACCTATGTCGTAGGGCTATGTCTTAAAGACTAAGTAAAATATGTGTAGGGCTGTGTCTTAAGGATTCAGTTAGGTAAAATGCATAAAGTACGGTCAGCACAGCATGGTATAAACTAAGCAATGCACAAGTTGTTACCTGTTACTCTTGTTGCCTCTGTCCTTAGCTATTTATTTCAAAAATAATTCTCCCTACCAACAAAATAGAATATATTTATGAAATCATCACTTCCCTTCAATCTATTTTTTTTATGTCTGGATATTACTTGCTCAAACTTTTACTCTTATGGGAATTGATTAAAGCTACCTGATTTCTAAGCCTTTACTTATAAGCAAATACAAACCAACAGAGAGAGACATACTATAGAGTAATTTACAGCTTCATGGTAATTACCCAAAGATCTCGTGGTTTTCCACAAATGGCTATACCATTCCTATACTTCATACAATGTATGTTAAGTAGAACATATGAAACTGGTTTTCTTAGTATTTTCGGGTAGCTTAGCATCTGTAAAAGTAAAATATGGGACTACAACTTTCTCCAAGAAGCTTGAGTGGTATTCTGATAGGGATTACATTGAATTGTAGATTGCCTACAATCTACAATTGTAGGTAGTACTGGCATTGTAATCATATTAATTCTTCTAATCTAAGAAAATAGTATATCTTTCCATCTGTGTTATCTTCAATTTCTTTCATCAGTGTCTTATCATTTTCTGAGTATGGGCCTTTTGCCTCCTTAGATAGGTTTATTCCTTTGTATTTTATTCTTTTTGGTGTGATGGTAAATGGGATTTTTCCCTTAATTTCTCTTTCTGATAGTTTGTTGTTACTGTACAGAAATGCAATAGATTTCTGTATATAAATTTTGTACCCTGAAACATTACTGAATTCATTGATGAGCTCTAGTAGTTTTTTGGTGGCATCTTTAGGATTTTTTATGTATAGTATCATGTCATCTGCAAACAATAACCGTTTTTACTTCTTCACTTCCAATCCCTATCAAAATACCAATGGCATTTTTCACAGAACTAGAACAAATTTTAAAATTTTTATGGAAACACAAAAGACCCCAAATAGGCAGAACAATCTTGAGAAAGAAGAACAGAGCTGGAGGAATCACACTCTCTGACTTCAGACTATACTACAAAGCTACAGTAATCAAAACAGTATGATACTGGCACAAAAACAGACACAAAGATCGACGGAACAGAATAGAGAGCTCAGAAACAAACCCACACACTTATGGTCAATCTACGACAAAGGAGGCAAGAATATACAATGGAGAAAAGACAGCCTCTTCAATAAGTGGTGCTGGGAAAACTGGACAGCTACATGTAAAAGAATGAAATTAGAACGTTCTCTAACACCATATACAAAAATTTTTTTAATTGGATTAAGGACCTAAACTTAAGACCAGAAACCATAAAGCTCTTAGAGGAAAACATAGGCAGAACGCTCTTTGACATAAATTACAGCAATTTTTTTTTGGATCTGTCTCCTAAAGCAAAGGAAATAAAAGCAAAAATAAACAAATGGGACCTAATTAAACTTAAAAGCTTTTGCATAGCAAAGGAAACCATTGACAAAATGAAAAGACGACCTACTGAACAGGAGAAAATATTTGCAAATTATATGACTGATAAAGGGTTAATATCCAACATATATAAATAACTCATACAACTCAACATCATAAAAACAAACAACCCAATTTTAAAAATGGGCAGAAGACTTGAATAGACATTTTTCCAAAGAGGAAATGCAGATGGCCAACAGGCACATAAAAAGATGATGCTCAAGGTCAGTAATCACCAAGGAAATGCAAATCAAAAGCACAATGAGATATCACCTCACACCTGTCAGAATGGCTATCATCAAAAAGAATACAAATAAATGTTGGCAAGGATGTGGAGAAAAGGGAACCCTCTTGCACTCTTTGTGGGAATGTAAATTGGTACAACCAGTATAGACGTTTCTCAAAAAACTAAAAATAGAGCTACCATATCACCCAGCAATGCCACTCCTGGATATATACCTGAAAAAAAACCCCACTAATTCAAAAAGATACATGCACCCCAACGTTCATAGCAGCATTATTTATAATTACCAAGATATGGAAGTAACTTAAGTGTCCATCAACAGATGAGTGGATAAAGAAGATGTGGTACATACATATCTACAATGGAATATTACTTAGCCATAAAAAAGAATGAAAATTTTGCTATTTGTAGCAAGATGGATGGACTTGGAGGGTATTATACTAAGTGAACTAAGTCAGACAAAGAAAGATGAATACTGTATGATATAATTTACATGTGGAATCTAAAAAATACAACAACAAACTAGTGAACATAACAAAAAAGAAGCAGACTTACAGATATAGAGAACAAACTAGTGGTTACAGTGGGGAGAGGGAAGAGAGAAGGGGCATAATAGGGGTGGGAGATTAAGAGGTAAAAACTGTTATGTATAAAATAAGCTACCAGGATATATTGTACAACACAGGCAATATTGCCAATATTTTATAATAACTATAAACGGAGTATAACCTTTAAAACTTGTGAATCACTATATTGTACACCTGTAACTTGTATAATATGGTGCATCAACTATACTTCAATAAAAAACCTTAAGTGGGGGTGGGTGAAGGGGGGTCAAAAGAGCAAACTTCTAGTTATAAAATAAGTCTTGGGGGTGTAATGTACAGCATGGTGACTGTAGTTAATAATATGTATGGCATAACTGAAAGTTGTTAGAAGAGTAAATCATAAATATCCTCGTCACAAGAGAAAAAAAAAGTTTGACAGATTAGCACTTGGAAAAAGCCAATTTTATGAATGTCTTTGTTCTTTTTCAAGATGCTAATATCAGTCACTGTAAACATGAAATTTTCATGTCTTGCTAGAGACATTGGGAGAAGAGTTAACACTCAGCCTCAAGTGTGTAATTTATATGTAAAGGTGATGTATGATTCTTTCAACAACTATATCTTTTTTTGCTTTAGAGGGGAGCTGTGAGTAGGAGAGAATGATACTTCTGTTCATTTTAGAGAAATTTGTGCATGGTGGATACACTTGATAACACCATGTTAGAAAAAGCAGAATTAGTAACCTTGCACATGTTGACCAACGATATTATCTTCCCTCTTCTTTCCAAAGGGATAACCATTCCATTTCTACTCTTGATCCCACCCCCTCTTTTGTGAGATCTTCAGTATCCACTCCTTTGATGGCTTCAGCCCTTCCTCTCCTTCCAACTTAAGGTATTCTTTCTTTCAAGGTCTTTATCATCCAGTATCCTGAAAAAGTAGCTTACATTCATTGATGTCTTCAGCCTCCTCCTATTCTCATTTATCTTAACTCATTTAAGTTAATTGTTCTGACAAACGTAGCAATACATTTCCTTTGCTAAACAGAAAGGAAAATATTTGCCTCAATCCTTTAATGTGTTCTGCTATTTCCACCAAGTTTGACTCCACTGGGCCCTTTCCTTGAGGAATTTTGTTTCTCATTTGGCTTCTGTGACATTCCTAACCTGGGTTTCTACTTCTCTGGCTACTCCTTTTCAGTCTTCAAGTTCTTTCTTGACTTAAATAAAAAATGTTGATATTTCAGGGGTAAACCCACTGCTTAACACTTTGGGTTTAATCTTTCCATCTCCTCACTCCACCTGGGAAATCGAACCTTATGGCTTCAACTACCAACTGTAGTTTTTGACTTATAAGCCTGTATCTCTGTCTCCAGGTCTTTGTTAACTATTTCCAAGCCTCTACTAAATATCTTGATCAGGGGGCCCCATACTTAGGCTCAGCGTGTCTAAAACTGTATTTATTATTGTATCAGTCAGGGTCCAGTCAAGGGAAAAACCAGTCTAGGTATTTCAAACAGGAAATTTAACTTAATTGGGAATTGGTTATACAGGTGATGAATGAGATGAGAAGCTAAAATTGGGATGGTAAGACAACCAGGAGATTAGCAACAGCAGAAAGCCACTACCAAGAGGGGTAACAGGAAGAGCTGGAGTTCCCAGAATCCAGAAGGCAAAGCCACCCAGCTAGAGCTAGAATCATAGCTGAGGCTAGAGGTACGGCCACTGAGGACGCTGGAACCAAAGACAGAAAGCTTGTATAGCAGGAGGTGAAATCTCGGAAAAGATTCCAGTCGCCAAGAGAAATGCTGCCGAAGGCAAAGTGAGAAAGGAAGAATACTCTGGCTTCTCCCTACTGCCAAATTCCAGTCTTCCACCAGCATCTGCCATTGCCCAAACTTGCTTGGAAACCAGGGGCCCTCGGTAATGTAGTTCTCTGTGATGCTACAGCATAATCACTGGTTTGCCCCCCAAACAATTCCTCTTCCTGCCTTCTCCATTTAGTAATTAATATTTTTACCTACCTAGTTGGTTAAGCTAAGACCCTGTATTCATCATTTACTACCATTGTTCCATACATCTAATCTGTTACTAGATTCTAGTGAGTCTACCTCAGAAGCATCTCTTGAATTTCTCCTTACCTCTTCACCTTCTTTGTCTTAAACCTGTTTGGTTCTCTTTGTCTCTCTTCTGAACTGTTCCATTATTATCCTAAATATTCTTGCCCCAGCTTCACTCACTTCAACTTTTCATTTATGTTTCTACCATTTACTTTTCTATTAATATATTTGTTCTATTCTCATTTAAACATCATCCTACCCTTGTAGAATAAAATATTAAAAATTTTCATGTGGAATACAGTGCCCTTTTAACTTTCTTCTTGTTTATGTATTTTGTGGGGATTATGAAAAGACTGAATGGACTGGGATGATCATTATTGTAAAATTTTCAAGGATTCCTTTATGGTTAACTTGGACATGGTCTCCATATTTGTCGATACCCCTTGAATCATGAAGGCAGAGATGTAAGGGCAACTATGGCTTTGAAAGTAGATGGTAAACATTAAATCTGATTAAGAGGTTAAACAGTCTGAAAAATATGTCAAAGATTTAGACAGATTCTCATATTAATCTATGATGAATCATTAAAGCAAACTGCCATGCACTACCTCCCCCAGCATTAGAACACATTGCTAATCACTGCTGAACTAAACACAAGTCTCAGAATCCCTCCCAATAAAGGTGTTCCAAGGAAACACTACCAATAGGTTGGAGTTGACAGGGGACTTATAATCTTTAGGAGTTAAACCTTTTTGATTCCCAGGTCAATTTAAAGCCCTAGATGGTGACAATGTCTTCTCTCAGAAATACTCTTTGTGTATTCCATGAAGTATTTTTCAAACCTTCCCACAAAAGTGCCCTTAAAGACAGAGAAAAGTGAATTTACAACTCCAGGATTTTAACCTGAAGCAGGCTTACTTCAAACTTGAAGTGTCTTTAGCACCCTAATTTTAATATAAAAATTATTCATGCAACAAAAAATTTTAATACAAAAAAGTCATGCAAATTGTGCATTCTACTCAGTAAAATGGCTGTTTTTAAATATGAACCTACTCCCCCAGCCTTCAGCATCCCCCCAAAAACCTGGAGTGAAATCATGTTCCACGAAGATGTTTCATGCTTATTTGGTCCTGTGGCTTCACATACTCCCTGGCACATAGTCACTTATACTTGGAGAAATGCCTATCCCCCTCTAAGAAGCTCAGCAGTGGTCCTTTGGTGATGTTCTGAAGTTCTCTAATGGCCTAACCAGCTCATTCCTCCTTGGGCTTTATAACCTCAGCTTCCATGGCAGCATGCTGTCTGAGTGCACATCCAACTTGAATTTAATTCTCTTCTACTGGCTCCCTTTCTCCCTCCTAGTTTAGTTATAAACTCAGCCTTCTTCACTAGGTCTGTTTTGGAGAAGAGAGGTTATCAGACTTTTTCTGTAAAGGGCCAGAGAGTAAATATTTTAGGCTTTACAAGCCACATGTCTCAGTCACAACTACTCAACCTTGTACTACTGCAGCACAAAAGCAGCCATAAGACAGTATGTAAACAAATGGCTGTAACTAAATTGCAATAAAATTTTATGTACAGACACTTAAATGTGAATTTCAGTTTTCACATGTCATGATATATTACTCTTCTTTTGATTTTTTTCAATCATTTAAAAAAATGTAAAATTGTTATCTCACCAGCTATACAAAAATAGGTGGTAGACTGGAATTAGCCCACCGGCTGGGTTTTTGACCCTTGATATTGAAGGTAACTTGTTGGCTCATGGACTGTCCTTGCAAACTCTTTGAGAGGCTGCCTCTAACTCTGCCTCAGCTCTCCACACTCTGCCTCTGGAGGCATCCAATAAATGTATTGAATGCATATGCCCTGTTAACACGACCCTGTGTATGGAGATAAGTACCAAATTTATATTTCCACTCTTGATGTCTCACTCCAGTTCTAGCTTTATCCCTTGTTGGCCATAGACTATTACTATATTTCTGGCTCAAACCTAAAGTGAAATAGTAAAAACTCAAAAAGCAAAAAATTTTTTTCTAAGTTCTCTCCTAACTTCTTCACTGCAGTAAGTAGATCCCCTGTCTTCTAGCATACCTGAGCCCCTGCATTCTATTCAGAGAGTCATATACTTTCTCTTTATCCTCTATCTCTTCAACATCAAGACCTTTCCATCCTTTCTCTGTAATAGGTGTACTCTTCTTTGTTCTTATTACCCTAATCTACATGAATTACTGCAGTGGACTCATTTTAAACACAGCCCAAAAGACTCTTTTTAAAATGATTATTTGATTACACTTATTGGCTTCTTTATACTTCTGGGATCTAGAATTCCTTAACTGTATCTCCCATTATCTTAGTGCCTTTTCTTTCCATTAGAGTTTGGTCTTCATTTCCTGTATTAGCCTATGAATACTGAGTATGCACTGAATGCCTTTTAAGAGTAAAACTTTATAGTCAATAATTGTAGTGCCCCTGTTTTCTGGCTCGTTCATTTTAGTTGCTAGATGATTTTTAGACCAATGTTTTGTGTCATCTTGTGCTCCTCTACCAAGGACAATGGAAAAGATTACATGATAATGGCAGAAATGTCAAGGAAGACATCTCTCAGGGGCTAAACTTTGGCACAAAGCCTGGATGCTGAGTGTATGATGATCTGAGAAAGAAGTAACCCAGACACTGGAAACAACCAGTGCAAAAGTCCTGAGGTGCAAACAGCATCAGAATGATCAAAGTACAGATAAAAGGGAAAAGTTGCTAGAGTACAGTCAGGAGGAACGTGAGACATACATGAGGTTAGGAGTATTGAAAGGCAAGGTCATGAAGGGTCACGAAGGGCCATGAAGTCTTTGGTGAAAGCTTTTAGTCTAAGTGCTTGGAAAATCACTGGAGGACCTAAGGAGGGGACTGATGTGATTTGGTTCCTTTGCCCTATTCACTTGGGCTGCTGTGTAGAAGTGGGTTTTCAGAGTGAAAGCAGAGAGAAAAGTTAGGTTATTGCAGTAATCAGATGAGAATTAATATGACTTGGGCTGCTGGGTGGCAGTAGAGAAGGAGAGAAGTGGTTGTATTCAGGACATAGTTTGGCAGAAGAGTCCACAAGACTTGCCAATGAGATGGATGTAGGGGGTAATCCTAAAGGAAAAAAGAAACAGGATATGTCCCCTAGGTCTCTTGCCCTATGCAACAGGATATATAGAGAAGGCAGGGAAAACTGGAGAATAAAAAAATCCATTTTTCACATGCTAAGTTTAAGATGTCTGCTAGACATCTAAGTGGAGATACCAAGTAGGCAGCTGGATATAAATATGGAGTTTAAGTAAAAGGGTCAGGACTAGAGACATAATTGTGAGCTATATCAGTGTATAGATGGCACTTGGCACCAAGGAACTTTATGGGCTGATGCAGACAGAGAATGGACAAAGAGAGGAAAAGAAACATAGAAGCACTCAAGCTTTGATATCAACCAAAGAAGGAGGTACCAGTAAAGAGACTGAAAATGTGTCCAGGGAGGAAATCCAGGAGCAGTCAGCTACTAAGAGAGAGCACAAGAGCTGGGATTCAAGGCTTCCATAGTTCCTTTCCCCCTCATTTTAGAAAAAATATCAGAAGTGAAGGACAATTAGGAAAACTTTGTAACAATCAAGGAGTTTGGTCTTCTCAATTTTTCCCCCTCATTTTACACTCCAAAAGTGAAACTTACCAATAGTTTACATTCTCCTTGAAAATGGTATCAATATTGGAAGAACTTAAGTCAATGCTTAAAAACCATGGAAATTATTCTTCACATAAATGTGATAATGATACTTAATTTTAGGTTACCATATTACCCATGAATTTCATCTACATTTATGATGAAATGATTATCTCAAGGGCCCTACAAAGAATTTTCTAATTTCTTTAAAATTTCATAAAATATATCAAGTGAATAATAAAACAAGACTTCTGTGAATTATAGGTCCTTGGGCTTGTAATTTTCAACAATGAGGAATTTTTAAACTTGTAATTATTGAGGTTGTTTTGTAACAGCTCTCTGATGTAAGACCATACATGTTTGAACAGAGTTGGGTATTGCACACACATACACAATCATGGTATTTAACTGGAAAACAAGATAAGTGTTGAAGTACTTTTTTCAGTGTTCATTGTGTAAAAATAGGAGAGCTAAAGTTTTAAGAACTTACATTACATTTTTAAAATTAAATAATGTTTCTAATCTTTTTTCCCATCACACATGCTTCTCCCAAGTTTACTCTCTCCTACATATTACTATCTGGAAAAACTAAATGTGGCAGAGACATCTAGTGCTTACTTATGTCTTTCTGACCATCAAGGAACATTGCATTTCTCAATCCTCTTACAGTTAGGTAGGGTCTTGTAATTGATTTTAATCAGTAAAATCTGGCTGGAAATTATGTGTGTCACTTCAGGGCTGGGGCACTTAAGAGTAGGTGTATGCTCTGCATGGTTTCTTTTCTTCTTTGTCTGTGATCATAATGGTAGAACCGCAAGATGAAATAAGCCTGGATCTCTGAGTCACTGCACAGAAAACAGTTGCCTTGGGTAGTTGGCTAACCTAAATCTGATTTTACAAAAACAAGAAATAAACTTTTATTGTATTAATCCGCTGAGATTCTGAAGTCATCAGTTACCTTAGCATGGTCTGGCATTACTCTGTAATGCAGTGTTTCAGTTTACTGTTTCACTTTTCAGTATTTCACTTTTTCTTCAGATCAAGAAACTATCTTACTTATTAGTTGAAAGCTAATCAATAGATATAGAAAAGTCAAAAAGATATTTGATCAGAATAATCAGCTTGTATAAGTTTAGAATTAGAACAATGACATCTACTCTTAATGAAATGTCTCATTTTAATGAAAGAAGTTGACATTCTGATGATGGTGGTACAATAATTTGTTGTCAAACTTCCGTAAAGGTTCATACAATATTGTTAGATATTCAAGGCAACACATAATCTCCATAGCTTTTCTCCACATACTTACCCTATGCAACAAGTGTAGGCAGCCTACAAAATGCTATTAGTGGGGGTTGACCAAGATAGTGAAATGGGAGGTTGCTCAACTCTCCTCCTCCCACAGACACACTGAATGTACAGCCACAGAGTCATTACCTCTGAAAGAGATCCAGAAACTATTGGAGTGACTCCTCCACATTGGGCAAATGAGAAAACACCCACAGTGAAATGCGTAGGAAAGGCTGAGACACGCTTTTACCATAAACCCTACTCCGAGCACAGCACCATATCAGTGAGAGGGAACTCCAAACTCCCAGCTTCTTCCTGAGGATGGAAGGGTTTTGACCCTATATTTAGCACCCCAGCTTTTAAGACTCCCACCTGAGGGACAGGACCCCAAAACACCTAGCTCTGAAAGTCAATGACACTTGTGCCCATGAGACCCACAAGACTATAGTAAACAAAGAAGCAGTGGTTAACTTGTACAAACACTCACTATGGCTATCTCCCCAGGGCTCAATGCAGAGGGAGCCGACAACTAGCTCATCTCCCAGTTTTTACCTGAAAGAGGTCCATCTGTATACTTTGAAAGCTGCTACCTGAGGGTTAAGCTTCTAACTTAGCACACATCTAGTGGCTACCTGTGATCATCCATGAAGACCGCAGAAATCACTGGACACCTCCCTCACTGTCTTCCTGTAGCTGGCTACAAATCACTAGTATCTCCCTGGAAGGAGCTTCTAAACATGTCTGCACCCCAGCTGTTGTGCTGCCATCTGAGGGATGGATCCCTGGATTACCTGGCTCTGACAGCCACTGGAACATCCACTCATGAATCCCACAAAAACAGAGTTCTTAAATGGCTACCCCCCCTTCAAGGGCTCAGGGCAAAGGGAAAAGGCAAAAATGCCCATCTCCTAGTCTTTCCCGGAAAGGAATATATCTGTATACTTTATTTTATTTTATTTTATTTATTTATTTATTTTGCGGTACGCGGGCCTCTCACTGTTGTGGCCTCTCCCGTTGCAGAGCACAGGCTCTGGACGCGCAGGCTCAGCAGCCATGACTCACGGGCCTAGCCGCTCCGCGGCATGTGGGATCTTCCCGGACCGGGTCACAAACCCGTGTCCCCTGCATCGGCAGGCGGACTCTCAACCACTGCGCCACCAGGGAAGCCCCATCTGTATACTTTAAAAGCTGCTGCCTGAGGGTCAGGCTTTTAATTTAGCATGCATTTAGGGGCTGACAACTATTGTTCCTGGAGACCAGGGAAGGTGATGGACACTTCTTCCATTTTCTCCCTGTAGGCCACTTCAAGTCACAAGTACCTCCATGAAAGGATCTAATATACACATCTGACACCCCAGCTTTCATGGCTGCTGCCTGAGGGACAGGCCTCTGGCTCTCCTGGCTCTGACAAGCCAATGAGGATGGCATTCATGAGTCCCAAACAAATGCAGCAAACAAAGAAGCAATTCTTAATGCGTATAGGCGCACAACCCCTTTCCCTCCCCATCACGGCTAAAACCCCAGGCCCATACAGAGTGAACAGGCAAAAATGACTATCTCCCAGTTTCTCCCTGCAAGAGGCTTACCTACATACTTTCCCAGTTGTTGCCTGAGGGTCCAGCTTCCAATAACCTGCATCTAGATGCCAAATATAATCCTCTCCTTTGGGACACTGATGGGTCTTGGCACACTCTCACCTACTGGGAGCCACTAAGAACAAAGAAAGCAGCTTGGAAACCCCAAAGGTTTGAGAGACAACCAGAAGCTTGGGCTGGGCTGATTTATGAGGTTCATCTCCTACACAGACCACATTTTCAAGACTGGGAGAAGTGGCTGATTTATCTAATGTGAGGAGAACAACACAGAGAAACAGATCTTAATGAAATGGAGATAAGGGATTTATCTGATAGTTCAAAATAATGATATAAATATGTTCACTGAGGAAATGAGAACAATGTACAAACAAAATGAGAATTTCAACAAAGAGAAAATATAAAAACATACCAAACAAATCACAGAGCTGAAGAATACAATAACTAAGTCTAAAAATTCAATAGAGGGTTTCAATAGCAAACTAGATAAAATAAGAATAAATGATCAGTGAACTCAAAGACAGGGCAGTCATCCAATCAGAGGAGCTAAAAAAAAAATGAAAAAGAGTAAAGACAACTTAAGGAACTTATGGGACACTATCAAGTGGACCAATGTATACAATATAGGAGTGTCAGAAGGAGAAGTGAGAGAAAGAGCAGAAAACTTATTAAAAAAAAATAATGACTGAAAACTTCCATAACCTGGGGAAAGAAACAGATATCCAGATCTAGGAAGCCCAGAGAGAACCAAATATGGTAAATTTAAAGAGACACAGACTGAGAAACATTATAATTGTCAAAATTATAGACAAGAAGAGAATCTTAAAAGCAGCAAGAGAAAAGCAACTTGTTATGTACAAGGGAACCCCTATAAGACTATGAGATGTTTCAGCGGAAACTTTGTAGGCCAGAAGAGAGTGGAATGACATATTCAACGTGCTGAAAGAAAAAAAAAAAACCTGTCAACCAAGAATACTCTACCTGGCAAAGTTATCCTTCAGAATTGAAGGAGAAATAAAGAATTTTCCAGACAAACAAAAGATGAAGGAGTTCATCACAGTTAATCTGGCTTTACAAGAAACGTTAAAGGGAATTCTTCAAGCTGAGACAAAAGGATGCTATTTAGTAACAGGAAAATATATGAAAGTAAAAAACTCACTGGTAAAGATAAATATATAGTTAAATTCAAAATACTATCATATAATGTGGCTGGGTAAATCACTTATAACTCTAGTATAAAGATTAAAAGACAAAAGTATTAAAAATAACTATAAAAAGAGACCCAGGCCAAGATGGCAGAGTGGGAAGACCCTGAGTTCACCTCCTATCACGGGCACACCAAAATTACAGCTATTTGCAGAGCAACTATTGATGAGAAAGACAAGAATCTAGCAGAAAAAATCTTCTATAACTAAAGATATAAACAAGTTGTGGTATAGTCAAGAACCATACCCCAGGGTGAGTGACCCACAAATGGGAGGATAATTAAAATTGCAGAAGTTCTCAAGGAGCAATGGGTCTGAGCCCCACATCGAGCCCCCAAACTTGGGGGTCCTACACTGTGAAGACAAGCCTGAAGAATGTTTGGCTTTGAAAGCCAGTGGAGCTTACTTTTGGGAGACCCAGAGGGCTGTGGGAAATAGAGCCTCCACTCTTAAAGAGCACACACAAAATTTCACACACTCCAAGACCCAGGGTAGAAGCAGCAATTTGAAAGGAGCATGGGTCAGACCCACCTGCTGCTCTTAGAGAGTCTCCTGGAGAGGAAGGAGAAACTGAAGTTAATGCTGGGGACACAGACACTGGTGGCAACCATTATGGGGAGCTCATTCTATCACTTGGACACTGGTGTTGCCAAGCATCATTTTGGAAACCTCCCTTTAGTTATTAGCACCTGGACCCAGCTCCACCCACCAGCCTATTGGCACCAGTACTGGGACACCTCAGGCCAAGCAGCTGTCTGGGCAAGGACACAGCCCTACCCATCAGCCAGCAGGCTGTCTTAAGACCTCCTGAGCCCACAGTCACCCTAGGACACAGTCCTTTTCACCAAAGGGCCCAGGACCTGACCCCACATACTGGTGTGCAGGCACTAGCTCCAGGATACCCAGAGTTCTGCAGCCAGAGACACTGGGACCCAGCTCTGACCCCTAGTGATCCAGCTCTAGCCTCAGAATGAGTCTCACCCACCAGTGTGCAAATACCAGCCTCAGGAACCCTTGGGCCCCAGCCCCGCCCACCAGCAGACTGACACAGCAACTCCAGGACACCCAGGGCCCTGAAGCCAGAGAACTTGGGACCTGGTTCCATATACCAGTGAGGTAGCATTAGCCCTGGGACCTCGTGGTCTCAGCCCCACCCACCAAAGCGCTAGCACTAGCCCTGGGACCAGCCACACCAACCAGCAGGCCAACAGTAGCAGTGACCCCTTGGGTCCCTCAGCCAGCCACCCTGGGATCTGTCCCACCTACCAGCTTTGCTTACCAGTGGGTGGACACCAGCCCCATGATCCCCTGCAGCTCTGCAGTCTGCCTTGTCAGGACACAGCCAACACACTAGCAGGCTGGCATCAGCCCTGGGACCCCTTGGACCCCAGCCCTCCCTACCAGCAGGCCAACACCAGCTCTGGGACACCTTGGGCCTCTGAACCAGCAGCCCCAGGATCCAGGCCCACACACTGATGGGCTGACACCAGCTTTGGGACCCCTAGGACCCTACAGCCAGAGGCACTGGGACTTAGAGCCATCCACCAACAAACACCAGCTCTGAAACAGATTGGTCTTCTTAGCCAGCCACGATAACACTTAGAAATACTCACCAGTGACCCAACACCAACTTTGGGACACCTCAGAACCCACAGCCAGCCATGTCTGGAGCTAACCCCACCAACCAGCAGGCTGACACTACATCTGGGAAACCAGGCCCTGCAAATAACCACCCCAGGAGCCAGCTCTGCCCACCAGAGAGCCAACATTAGCCCTAGGAGCCCCTGGGGTTCTGCAGCCAGCTGCCTCATGATCTAGCCCTGCCAACCAGCAACTGGCAGCCTCCGCACAAGGCAGGGCCTGGCAACCAATTGGACTGGGGCCAGCCATGTCTACCAGACCACCCACAGTAGTCAGTCCATCACAACAGAAGCACACACACAGCCCACATGGGGGCTACCCCTAGAGCATATATCTCTGGTGACCAGAGTAGAATGTGCTGCTGGGACATACAGGACATATCCTACAAAAGGCCACTTCTCTAAGGTCAGAAAACATAACTGACCTACCAGATACATAGGAAGAAAACCAGCAAATTAGGCAATATGAGATGACAGAGGAACATGTTCCAAACAAGGGAACAAGATAAAACCCAAGAAGAAGAACTAAGTGAAACAGAGATAGGCAAACTACCTGATAAAGAGTTCAAGGTAATGATCATAAAGATGATCAGAGAACTTGGAAGAAGAATGGATGAACACAGTGAGAAGTTTAACAAATAGTTAGAAGATATAATGAAGAGCCAAATAGAGCTGAAGAATACAAAAACTGAAATTAAAAATACACTAGAAGGAATCACCAGTAGATTAGAAGATATAGAAGTATGGATCAGAAAGCTGGAAGACAGAGTAATGGAAATCACTGAAGCTGAATTGAGAAAAGAAACAAGAATAAAAAGAAATAAGGACAGTTTAAGAGACCTCTGAGACAACATCAAGCATACTAACATTTGCATTATAAGGATCCCAGAGGTGAAGAGAGAGTAAGGGGCACAGCACATATTTGAAGACATAATAGCTGAAAACTACCCTAACCTGGGAAAGGAAACAGACATCCAAGTCCAGGAAGCACAGAGAGTCCCAAAAAGGATCTACCCAAAGAGGTCCACACCAAGACACACTGTAATTAAAATGGCAAAAGTTAAAGATAAGATATTAAAAACAGCAAGGGAAAAGCAACAAGTTTTGTACAAGGGAACTCCCATATGGCAATGAGCTGACATTTTAGCACAAACCCTGCAGGCCAGAAGAGAGTGGCACAATACATTTAAAGTGATGAAAGGGAAAAACCTACAACCAAGAATATTCTACCCAGCAAGACTTTCATTCAGAATTGATGAGATCAAAAGTTTTATAGGCAAGCAAAAGCTAAAACAGTTCAGCACCACCAAAACAGCTTTATAAGAAATGTTAAAGGGACTTGTCTAAGAGTAAAAGAAAAAGGTGATGACGAGAAACAGGAAAATTTTATAAGAGGAAAAATCTTATTAGTAAAGGCAAATATAAAGCAAAGGTAGTAAATCAACCATGTACAGTGCTAGTAGGAAGGTTAAAATATAGAGGTAGTAAAATCACCTATAACTGTAATAAGTAGTTAAGGGATACACAAAACAAAAAGATGTAAAATATGATGTTAAAAACAGTAATCATGGGAGAAAGGGAGTAAAAATGCAGGGTTATTAAAATGCACTTGAAATTAAGAGATCAGCAACTTAAAATAATCACATAAACAGATAGATAGATAGCTATATATAAAACTCATGGTAGCCACAAACCAAAAATCTATAATAGATACACACATAAAAATGAGAAAGGAATCCAAATGTAACACTAACAATAGTCATCAAATCTCAAGGGAAGAGAACAAAAGAAGAAGAGAGGAACAAAGAAGAACTACAAAAACAACCCTAAAACAATGAACAAAATGGCAATAAGTACATACCTATCTGTAATTACTTTAACTGTAAATGGACTAAATGCTCCAATCAAAAGACATAGTGTGGCTGAATAGTTACAAAAAGAAGATGCACATATATTCTGCCTACAAGAGACTAACTTCAGATCTAAAGACACATACAGAGAGAAACGGCAGGATGGGCAAAGGTATTCCATGCAAATGGAAATCAAAAGAAAGTTGGGGTAGCAATAATTATATCAGACAAAATAGACTTTATAACAAAGACTGTAACAAGAGACAAAGAAGGATACTACATAATGACCAAGAGATCAATCTAAGAAGATACATGGATTTTAAATATATGCAGTCAACATAGGAGCACCTAAATACATAAATCAAATATTAACAGATATAAAGTGAGAAACTGGCAGTAACACAATAATAATAGGGGACTTTAACATCCACTTACATCAATGAACAGATTATCCAGACAAAAAATCAATAAGAAAATGGCCTTAAATGACACATCAGACCAATGGAGATGTGTATATATATATATATATATATATATATATATATATATATATATATATACACACACACACACACACACAGCAGAATACACATTCAAGTGTACATGGAACATTTTCCAGGATAGATCACACATTAGGCCACAAAACAAGTCTCAGTAAATTTAAGAAAATTGAAATCATATTAAGCACCTTTTCTGACCACAACACTGTGAGACTAGGAATCACTTAAAGAAAAAAACTGCAAAAAGACACAAACACATGGAGACTAAACAATATGCTACTAAACAATCAATGGATCACTGAAGAAATAAAACAATACTTAAGAGACAAATGAAAATGAAAACACAATGATCCAAAATCTACGTGATGAAGCAAAAGCAGTTCTAAGAGGAAAGTTTACAGTGATACAAACCTACATCAGGAAATGAAAAAAATCTCAAATAAACAACAGAACCTTACACCTAAAGGAACTAGAAAATAAGGGAAAAACCCCAAAGTTAGTAGGAGAAAAGAAATCATAAAGGTCAGAGCAAAAATGAATGAAATGGAGACTGAAAAAAAAAATAGAAAAGATCAATAAAACTAAAAGCTGATTCTTTGAAAGGATAAACAAAATTGATTAGCCATTAGCCAGACTCATCAAGATAAAAAGAGAGAGGGCCCAAAACAATAAAATCAGAAATGAAACTGGAGAATTTACAACTGATATCACAGAAATACAAAGAATCATAAGAGATTACTACAAGCAATTATACTCCACTAAAATGGACAAGTTAGAAGAAATGGACAAACTCCTAGAAATGTACAATCTCCCAAGATGGAATCAGGAAGAAATAGAAAACATGAACAGACAAATTACTAGTAATGAAATTGAATTAGTAATTAAAAACTCCCAGGAAACAAAAGTCCATGACCAGTTGATGAATTCTACCAAGCATTTAGAGGAGAGTTGACACCTATCCTTCTCAAACTATTCCAAAAACCTGCAGAGGAAGGAACACTTCCAAACCCATTCTACAAGGCCAGCATCACCTTGATATCAAACCCAAAGATATCACAAAAAAGAAAATTACAGGCCAACAAAAATGAACAAAGATGCAAAAATCATCAACAAAATATTAGCAAACCAAATTCAACAATACATTAAAAAGATCATACACCATGATCAACTGGGACTTATCCCAAGGATGGTTCAATATCTGCAAATCAATGAATGTGATACACCACATTAACAAATGAAGAATAAAAATCATATGGTCATCTCAACAGATGCAGAAAAAGCTTTGGACAAAATTCAACATCCATTTATGATAAAAATTCTCAACAAAGTGGGTATAGTGGAATCTTTATCAACATAAAAATGGCCATATATGACAAGCCCACAGCTAACCTTATGTTGAACAGTAAAAAGCTGCAAGCTTTAGGATCAGGGACAGATGGATGCCATTTTCACCACTTTTATTCAACATAGGGTTGGAAGTCCTAGTTAGAGCAATTAGGCAAGAAAAAGAAATAAAATGTGTCCAAATTGGAAAGGAAGAATTAAAACTGTCACTGTTTGCAGATGACATGATACTATACATAGAAAATCCTAAAGACACCACCAAAAAACTACTAGAGCTCATCAATGAATTTGGTAAAAATGCTACATAGAAAATTAATATACAGAAATCTGTTGCATTTCTATACACTAACAATGAACCATCAGAAAAAGAAACTAAGAAAACAATTTTATTTACCATTGCATCAGAAAGAATAAAATACCTAGGAATAAATCTATTTTAAAAGGTAAAAGAAAAACTGTAAGACAGTGGTGAAGGAAATTGAAGAGGACAAAAAACAGATGGAAAGATATAATTTGTTCATGGATTGGAAGGGTTAGTATTGTTAAAATGATGATATTACTCAAGGCAATCTACAGATTCAATGCAATCCCTATTAAATGTCATTTTTCACAGAACTAGGAATATCAATGGCATTTTTCACAGGACTAGGAATAATTCTAAAATTTGTATGGAAACACAAAAGACCCCAAATAGCCAAAGCAATCTTGCAAAAGAAGAACAGAGCTGGAAGTGTTGCTCTCCCTAACTATACTACAAAGCTACAGTAATCAAAACAGTATAGCTTTATGTAACAGAATAGAGAACCCAGAAATAAACCAAGGTATATACGGTCAATTAATTTATGACAAAGAAGTCAAGAATACACAATGCAGAAAGTGCTGTCTTTTCAATAAATGTGTTGGGAACCAGGACTGTCACATGAAAAAGAATGAGGCTGGATCCCTAAATTACACCATATATCAAAATAAACTTAAAATAAATTGAAGACTTGAATTAAGATCTGAAACTGTAAATCTCCTACAAGGGAACATATGGGGTAAATTCTTTGACATTAGTCTTGGCAGGAATTTTTTTGGATTTGGCCAAAGGCAAAGAGGCAAAAATAAACAAGTGGGACTACATCAAACCAAAAAGCTTCTACTCAGTAAAGGAAACCATCAACCAAATGAAAAGGCAACTTATGGAACAGGAGAAAATATTTGCAAAACATATCCAATAAGGGGTTAATATCCAAAATATATAAGGAACATATACAAATCAATAGTAAAAAAATAAATGACCAAATTAAAAAATGAATAAAAGACCCAAATAAACATTTTTCCAAAGAAGACATACAGATTGCCAACAGGTACATGAAAAAATGCTCAACATCACTAATCATTAGGAAAAGTGCAAATCAAAAGCACAATGCGATATCACCTCACATCTGTTAAAATGGCTATCATAAAAAAAAACAACAACAAAAAGAGATAACAAATACTGGTGAAGACACAGAGAAAAGAGAACCCCTGTTCACTGTTGTACATAGGTTCAGCCACTCTGGAAAACTGTATGAAGTTTCCTCAAAAAATTAAAAATAGAACTACCATGTGATCCATCAATCCCACTTCTGGATATCCATGTAAAGGAAACAAAGTTACTACTCATAGAGATATCTCCACCTCCATGTTCACTGCAGCATTATTTAAAATAGCCATGACATGGAAACTACCTAAGTGTTCATCTAGGGATGAATGGATAAAGAAAATGTGATATGTATGTGCACACACACACACTGGAGTAATTTTCAGTTATAAATGTCCATCAACAGAGGAATGGATAAAGAAGATGTGGCACATATATACAATGGAATATTACTCAGCCATGAAAGGAATGAAATTGGTTCATTTGTAGAAATGTGGATGGGTCTAGAGAGTATCATATAGAGTGAAGTAAGTCAGAAAGAGAAAACAAATATCGTACATTAATGCATATATGTGGAATCTAGAAAAATGGTATAGATGATATTATTTGCAAAGCAGAAATAGAGACACAGATGTAGAGAACAAATGTATGGACACCAAAGGGGAAGGGGTGGTGGTGGGAGGAATTGAGAGATGAGGATTGACATATATATACTATTGATACTATGTGTAAAATAGACAACTAATGAGAACATACTGTATAGCACAGGGAACTCTACTTAATGTACTGTGATGACATAAATAGGAAGGAAATCCAAAAAAGAGGGGATATATGTATAGCTAATTCATTTTGCTGTACAATAGAAACTAACACAACATTGTAAAGCAACTATACTCCAATAAAACTTAATTTAAAAAAAAAAGAAAACCACATTGAGGCCTCACCTCATATCTGTCAGAATAGCTATTTTCAAAAAGCCAAGAGATAACAAGTGTTGGCAAGGATGTGGAGAAAAGGGAATGCTTGATCACTGTATGTGGGAATGTAAACTGGTGCAGCCACTATGGAAAACAGTATGGAGGTTCTTCAAAAAATTAAAAATAGAGCTACCATATGATTCAGCAATCCCACTTCTGAGTACTTATTCAAAGAAAATGAAATCAGAATCTTGAAGAGATAGCTGCACCCCTACGTTCATTGCAGTAGTATTCACAGTAGCCAAGACGTGGAAACAATCTAAGTGTCTTGATGGATGAATGGACAGGAAAAAAATGTGTTCCATACATACAGTGAAATATTATTCATCCTTACAAAAAAAAAGAAAACCTGTCATTTGTGACAACATGGACATTTGAGGACATTATGCTAAGTGAAATAAGTCAGACACAGAAGGACAGTTACCACCTGATAAGATTTGTATGAGGGACCCAAACGTCAAACCCATAAACGCAAAGAGTGGGATGGTGGTTGCTAGGGGCTGAGGGGAGAGAGAAACAGGAGGGGTTGGTCACCGGGTACAGAGAGTCAGTTATGCAAGACAACTAAGCCCTAGAGATCTACTCTACAGCATGATGACTATAGTTAACAGCACTGTGTTGTAAACTTGAAAATATGCTGAAATGGTTGATCCTAGGTTAAGTGTTTTTACCACTAATAATCATAATAATAATAAAGAAGAGGATAGGGGGAAACTTCTGGAGGTGATGGACAGTTCATAGCACAGATTGTGTTGATATTAATTTCACGGGTGTACACTTATCCCCAAACTCACCAAGTTGTATACAGTTTATTGCATGTCAATCATGCCTCAATAAAATGGTTTTTTTTTGAAAAAAAACAAGAAACAAAAAGAAGGAATTCTGCCATTTGTGACTACATTGATGGAACTTGAGAGCATTATGCTAAGTGAGGTAAGTCAGACAAAGAAAGACAAATACTGTATGATCTCACTTAAATGTGGAATGTGATAAAAACTGAACTCATAGAAACAGATAACAGACTGGAGGTTTCCAGAGACGGGGTGACAGTGGGGGAAACGGATGAAGGGGTCAAAAGGTATAAACTGCAAGTTATAAAATAAAGAAGTTCTGGGGATATAGTCTATAGCATAATTACTATAGTTAACAATACTGTATTATATATTTACAAGTTGCTAAGAGAGTATATCTTAGAAGTTCTCATCACACAAAAAAATTGTAACTGTGAGGTGATGAATATTAATTAAACTTATTGTGGTAATCCTTTCACAATGTAGACATATATCTAACCATTATGTTACATGTCTGAAACTAATTCAATGCTATATGTTAATTATAATGCAGTAAAACTGGAAAAAATAAAAATTAAATAAATGTTGAATAATGAAGATGGTAATCCCAAGGGTGAATTAAAAAGACAATACTTTACACTCATTCTTAACTAATATTAACTTATTCCAAAGACCAATCTCTTCACAATCTCCATTAAAATGGCTCTTGTTACCAAAACTAAACTAAACTAAAAAGCCAACAATGAGATATCACCTCACACCTGTTAGTGTGGCTATTATCAAAAAGACAAGCTATCAAGCTGGCAAGAGAATGCTTGTACAGGTTTGGAGATAATGTGAACTGGTGCAGCCACTATGCAAAACAGTATGGAGATTTCTCAAGAAATTAAAAATAGAACTACCATATAATCCAGGAATCACACTTCTGGCTATAAATTCCAAGGAAATGAAATCATTATCTTGAAGAGATAGTTGAACTCCCATGTTGATTGTAGCATTATTCATAATAGCCAAGGTATGAAAACAACCTAAGTGGCCATCAACAGATGAATGGATCAAGAAAACGTGAGAGATATATATATGTATGTATGTATATAATGAAATATTATTCAGCCTTAAAAAGGAAGAAAATTCTGTAATGTGCAGCAACATGGATGAATCTGGAGAGCATTATGCTAAGTAAAATAAGCCAGACAGAGGAAGACAAATACTGCATGGCACCATTTATATGTGGAATCAAAAAAATAAAATAAAATCTTAGAAACTGAGAGTAGAAAAGTGGTTGCCAGGGGTGGGAGGAAAAGGAAATGGTTGGTAAAAATGTACAAATTTTCAGTCACAAGATGCATAATATCTGAGCATCTTCCTTGACTTACATCGTTATGTCCCAATAAACCCATCATAAGTTGAAAATACCATTGTCGAAAATACATTTAATACATCTAACTTACCAAACATTATAGTTTAGGCTAGTCTAACTTAAATGTGCTCAGAACACTTGTGGTAGCCTACAGTTGGGCAAAATTATCGAACACAAATCCTATTTTATAATAAAGTATTAAATAGCTCATGTAATTTACTGAAACTTATACTGAAAGTAAAAATCAGAATGGTATGGGTACAGAATAGTTATTTACCTTCATGATTGCATGGTTTACTGAAAGCAGTGGCTAGCTGCCAGTGCCTAGCATCATGAGAGAGTATTATACCGAATATCACTAGCCAGAGAAAAGATCAAAATTCAAAATTCAAAACATAATTTCTGCTGAATGCATATCACTTTCACACCATTGTAAAGCTGAAAAATCATAAGTCAAACCATGGTAAGTGGAGGACCATCTGTATTTCATGGTGACTATAGTTGATAACACTGTATTGTATAGCCGAAATTTGCTGAGAGTAGAACTTAAATGTTCTCACACACACACAAATGGTAAATATGTGAGGTGATGTATGGGGGGAATATTTTCATGATATACACCATAATATATATATGTATATCAAATCATCATGTACACTTAAATATCTTACAATTTTATTTACAATTATACTCCAATAAAGCTAAAGGAAAAAAAGAATGCTATTAATGACAGCTTACAATTATTCTTTGTTAATGAGCTGATCTTTGACTGCCATATCATATCATATATCACATCACAGACCACCTACCCCACAAAACATCCCCATCAAAATCCCACATATTAGGCACTGAATTATGGACCCTCAAAAGCCATAGCTTGAAGCCCTAACCCCCAGTGTGACTGTATTTGGAGACAAAGTCATTAAGGAGGCAATAAAGTTGTAAGAGGTCATAAGGTTGGGACCAAAATCCAATAGGACTGGTGTTTTTATAAAAAGAGGAGAGACTCCAAGAGAACTCATGCACAGAGGAAAGGCCATGTGAGGACACACTGAGAAGACAGCCACCTGCAAACCGAGGGGAGAGGCCTCAAGAAAAACCAAACCTTCCAACACCTGATCTTAGACTTTTCAGTCTCTGAACTGTGAGAATTAAATTTCTGTTACTTAAACCACCTAGTCTATGGTATTTTGTTATGGTAGCTTTAGAAGACTAATCACCATCCTGCACAAGATTCCCATCACCTCCTCCATGTAACCTTACTTTCCTGACTTATCATTGGTACCCTCCTCTGCTGAATTCTACAGTAAAAATAACTTGAGATTTAATAGAACTTTTAAATAAAATACTTTAACTTTTTCTCAAGTGAATAATCTCATCAATTGATTGTAAATCTCTTGAGATGAGAGTTCATGCTATGTATTTCATCCTTTTATTCCTCAAAATTGCATGTATAGTAGTTATACAGTAAAGGATTCTGTTAATGGTCCTTTTTTTAATTTTTTGATTATTAAAATCTGACTCATCTCAGAATCGCAAGAGTTTTTATGAGATTCACGAGTGAGAATTCTTATATAACTTGTAAGATTTTTCAATTATATTAAATTTCTCTTAAAGATGTGATTGCTATACTATAAATTACTATCTATCATATTTCTAAGATAACTGTGTTTCTGTGATTTTGCTCAATATTTAAAGAAGGTAGAAAAAAGGAATCAGGGCAATTTGTCTGTCTTAATTGACTTCATAATTTATCTGATTAATTCTCCATTCACTGTAGTTTGCAAAGTGACATTTAGTCAGTTAAAGTTTTAATTAGGGAAGTAAAACATCTGTTTTAAATATGACAGCTTTATTTTGTGATGAACTTAATGATTTGGGATGAATAGCTATGGGTTTCTTTTACAACAAAGAGAAAACATGGACTCACTCATTTTCAATCAGAAGTCATACCTAGAATTATACCAAAATAGTCTGAACTCTTCCATACATATATTCATTAAAATAAAAGGGACAGGGCCCTGTGTTTCTCTATCCCTGTTTGTGTGTCTTTGTGTATCTCTCGCTACCTTTCTCCTCTCTTCTCTCAGACTCTACTCCTGCTAGTTCTGTCAATCTGTGTTTGTCCCTGAAAACACACTTACTTTCCTCCTAAATATGTAGGCAAAATACTCCTGAAAGTTCTTGGTTCTCTAGCTTGTTCTGAAATTACATTATTAAGAACTTACTGAGCAAAACTCAACATTGATCAAATGGAAAAAGTAAGCACCACGAAGTTACAGCTCCAAGCAAAACCACTTTATGAGTGTGTGGCTGGACTGCACATTAATGACACCAGTGCCCAGGTGGCCAAATTTATGTCCACCCTCTTGATCTGATCATACAGAGCAGGGGATGAATTGGTAATGAATCAGGCAGAAAACAGATGGTGATGCCATGTGTGTTTGCTGCTGAAAACCTACAAAGGGGAAACATTAAATATGTGTCTTTAAATTTAAATTAGTGCATTTCAAAAACACAGACGGTTGAGCTTTTGAAAATAGGCTGGCTGAATGTGTTTCATCTTATGGTTTTGAACTCTGATGTGTTCTGCGGAATAGCAACAGGCAAAATGGATGGTATGTTAGTTACCCTTTCTTTAGCTCCTCAATATCAGTGGTGCTCCACTATAATTAGGTGCTTGTGTGCAGTTCTTTGTCATTAAATTTGCTACACCCTAATTAGGAAATTTAGAAAATTCAAAAGACCACCATCTAAAAATTGGCACCAATTATTAAATATATTTTCTCAGATTATATGATTTTTTTAACTCCACAGCACTGAGTTTAGTGCTGACATGTTTTTAAAACATTATTTTGATGCACAAACAGTATTTTATAAAAATTAATTAAAATATATAACATTTTACTGGCTGTACATATACTTCATCTGTACTGAAGATATTTGTATCTGACTCTATCCAGAAATGATTCTTTGATTTACACTCTGAGACAAATAAAACTGGTGCTCAAATGCCAATCCAAACACATTCCAGAATAATTTGGGGGACAAGCTACCACAAAGTCACCCTATGATTCTGTGAGGGCCTTGGATGATTTAATATAAAACTACATATAAATGAGTATAGTTGAAGGTTGAGTAAAGTTTATAGCGAGTCCAGAATCTGGTCTGGACTCCTTAGACAATGGAGTTACAGGAAATTGGGGCCCAGATAAAAGAAGGATAGGAGTGGTTTTCTCCCCACCACCTCATATCCCACATCTGCTCTGCATAAATATCTGGGCTATTATTACCTGAGCAATTCTTTCTGTGTTCTTCCAGGTAAAACTCAAACTGTTCAAGTTCAAGGCGGACTCAATTTATATCTTGGACATGCCCGAGTTTACCTAAAGTGGCACAATTTCTTAGTGGTGCCAATTCTATACTACTGGACTTATTTCTTATTTATTTATTTCTTAATGGACTTATTTCTTAAATATAATCTCTCCCTTATTTCTTAAATATTTCTTAAATATAAGAAATATATGGACTTATTTCTTAATATAATATAATCTTAATATAATCTCTTAATATATATAATATATATATAATATATATAATCTCTTAATCTAATATAATCTCTTAATATAATCTCTTAATAATATAAACTCTTAATATAATCTTAATATAATCTCTCCCTTCCTTTTGGTTTGGTGGTGGTGATGATGATGATAATGATTTTGGGAAAATTTATTATAACTTAAAAAAAACACTTTTGTACAAACGTATTAAAATCTTTACCAAGTGTCCTCACCCAGGAAATATGTTAAGTGGCAAACATTTTCACAAGCCTAGGAGACAAGGGGAAGATGAGATGCTAACGGAAACTTCCCAGAGGGTCCTGATTCTACTCTCCCTCCCAGATTCCCACCCTCCCTTCCTGCCCCTCATATTCTCTGTCTCTCTTTCTGTCTTTCTCTCTGTCTCTGTCTCTCTCTCTCACTCTGCCAGCCCCTCTGTTTTCCCATAATCTGTCTCAACTTGAGAAAAACAATTCAGGGAAAGTTATGGTCCATGATTTTTGTTGGAAATTATATGTTATTCAAAGCAGAAAAAACTCAAAAACAACAATAAGAATCTTTGCCTCTTGTCACTGTTTCAAATGTGCAAAGTTACCGAAATTAAGGTTCCAAACTGTCTCAGAGTCTGAGCAGCTGAAAGCACAGGTTCATAAAGTTTACAATAGAAATAGGAGACCTTGATGGATTGACTTATGGAGGCGCTTCTGCTCTGTGATCCAAAAAAAATTGGTTACTCCCATTATTAGACTGAGCAATTCAAACTTATAATTAGATTATAAATTCCCTGAAGACAGGGCTCTTGGGTTTAAAACACTGCTTTCCCAGATCACTTAACATAAGACTTTGCATATAATAAATAATGTTTCTGCAGAGCTTTACTATTTTTTAAATTGGGCCCCTTCAAAGATCATGAGGTACAACAAGCAAGTAGTGGTATTCCCATTTGACACAACAGGAAACAGGCTGGGTGAGTGAATTTATCCAAGTCCATGGTTCTTTTTATACCAGGCTATCAACTAATATTTGTTCACTAATGAATCTGAAATTGGCAGCCAAAATGGCTTACAAATCTGTAGAGGTGTTTCCTCAAGGCCATCACAACTAAATTTAAGCCCTGTTTCCATCGTTTTATTCAAAGTTTTGACACCAAAACTTGGTTCTGTTTAATTTAAATTAAACATAAAAAGCATTTATAAAGCATATTTAACACTAAAGGTCAAGCAATATAACTCAAATTGAGATAAATAAGTCCTGCCTTTGTACATTCCTCATTCATTTTCAACACACTTATGATGTCTTATTATATGCCAGTGCCTGCACTATGCATTGGGAGGGAGGACACATGGAAAATTCACGGTGCATGCCCTCAAGCATGAACTTTAGTAATGAAAACAGACCTGCAAAGATACTGGGGCACTTTGACTACAAAGTGTTAAAAGTGAGCTGTGAATAAATTACTCTGTTAAAACAAAGAAAGCTTCTGCCACCATTTCCAAAGAGACCAGTTCTCGTCAATTCAATAGTCCCAGTCTTACATATTTACTTTGGGATTTGTCACTATAAAGTTCTTCCCCAAGTCCAGGGAAGATTTGTTGTTTTCCTGCAATGTTAAGGTGGTTCAGTATGATTTGCAAAGTTGGATAGTTGGTGTTTGCCCACAGTGCTGATTCCCAGGCAATGTGTTTTGAAAGAATGTGATAAGGGAGCACTTCCCATGTTCAATACCATTGCATTTAAGGATTCATTGGGGTTTACATTTCTTCTTGGAAAATTCAAATACAGCTTAAGGGTTTTTGTAGTCTAAATACAATCTTTGATATACAGGCACATAATTTTAGGTTAATACCTCTAACAAAGATGGAGGCATCATTAAATATTGAAAACTAATATTTTAAAACTTTTTTTTAACATCTTTACTGGAGTATAATTGCTTTACAATGGTGTGTTAGTTTCTGCTTTATAACAAAGTGAATCAGCTATACATATACATATATCCCCATATCTCCTCCCTCTTGCATCTCCCTCCCTCCCACCTTCCCTATCCCACCCCTCTAGGTGGTCACAAAGCACCGACCTGGTCTCCCTGTGCTATGCAGCTGCTTCCCACTAGCTATAGGTTTTACATTTGGTAGTGCATATATGTCCATGCCACTCTCTCACTTTGTCCCAGCTTACCCTTCCCCCTCCCCATGTCCTCAAGTCCATTCTCTGGTAGGTCTGTGTCTTTATTCCCATCTGGCCCCTAGGTTCTTCATGACTTTTTTTTAGATTCCATATATATGTGTTAGCATATGGTATTTGTTTTTCTTTTTCTGACTTACTTCACTCTGCAT
The DNA here is from genome assembly GCF_039906515.1 of Pseudorca crassidens. NCBI lineage: Eukaryota > Metazoa > Chordata > Mammalia > Artiodactyla > Delphinidae > Pseudorca > Pseudorca crassidens. The sequence goes on from NC_090312.1 coordinate 30,482,523, forward strand.
GACAGACTCTAGGTCCATCCACTTCACTGCAAATAACTCAATTTCATTTCTTTTTATGGCTGAGTAATATTCCATTGTATATATGTGCCAAAACTTCTTTAACCATTCATCTGTCATTGGACACTTAGGTTGCTTCCATGTCCTGGCTATTGTAAACAGAGCTGCAATGAACATTGTGGTACATGACTCTTTTTGAATTATGGTTTTCTCAGGGTATATGTCCAGTGGTGGGATTGCTGGGTCGTATGGTAGTTCTATTTGTAGTTTTTTAAGGAACCTCCATACTGTTCTCCATAGCGGGTGTATCAATTTACATTCCCACCAACAGTGCAAGAGGGTTCCTTTTTCTCCACACCCTCTCCGGCATTTATTGTTTGTAGATTTTTTGATGATGGCTATTCTGACCAGTGTGAGATGATATCTCATTGTAGTTTTGATTTGCATTTCTCTAATGATTAATGATGTTGAGCATTCTTTCATGTGTTTGTTGGCAATCTGTATATCTTCTTTGGAGAAATGTCTATTTAGGTCTTCTGCCCATTTTTGGATTGGGTTGTTTTCTTTTTTTTTAATTTATTTTTTTTTATACAGCAGGTTCTTATTAGTCATCAATTTTATACACATCAGTGTATACATGTCAATCCCAATCGCCCAATTGATATTGAGCTGCATGAGCTGCTTGTAAATTTTGGAGATTAATCCTTTGTCAGTTGCTTCATTTGCAAATATTTTCTCCCATTCTGAGGGTTGTCTTTTCGTCTTGTTTATGGTTTCCTTTGTTTTAAAAAATCATTTTAAAATATAGAAATTGAAAACAAAAATTATCTATACTCCCTTCTTCCAAAAGAGCATCACTTTTAGTATTTTAGTGTTTATTTCTATTTCTTAATGAATTTATACATTAAAAAATTGGAATCGTAACAATTTAAGTATGGTTTTATAATTATTTTATAATTTATATTTATTTATAATTATTCTGTAATTTCCCTATATCATTAAAATAATATAAATATATAATACATTGTTTTTAAATAAACTATTTATTAGACATTTATTCCAATGTTTTACTGTTATAGATGTAATGTGCTTCAGGAGAAAATCCTAGAATTGAAATTTTGGGTCAATAGTTTGCATATTTTAAGATTTTTGATTATTTTTCCATATTACCTTATGGCAAGTTTATCATAATTTCTATTCATTCACCAGTAGTGCATGAAAGTGTCCTAAATAAATAGATTTTGAGATCTAATTGAAAGGAAAAAATTAACAAAGACAAGCATGTTTTATATGTAGAGCACAGAGATGAGAATAATGGTAGCTAATGGCCACTGTTTATTAGGTGATTCCATTAATCCAGTAAGAATTTGTTCATTTAGTAACTATCTCAATGAGATTTTTAAAATTTAATAATATGACATTTTCTACTCTCAGGAAGAAAGCTTTATGATCACACTATTCTAAACTTGTTCTTGGGAAAAATTTGTGGTTTTGATCCTTAATTTTTCATGGCTTAGTACCCAAAGCATTCCAGGGACATAACTGAGATACTTAAAATACACTGATTGAATCATTTAGATACAGACTTTAACTTGAAAAAAAGAAGTGTCTGTTCAAAGCTTGAAACAAAGTAATAATGTATTATCAGGTTGTATTATGAGTAATCAAAGCTTTCTGCTTTCCATGAAACAATCAATCCATGTAACATGTGTTGAACTGGACCAAGAAATATTACAATCCCTTCCCTCCAAGAGCTCAACTCCAGTAAGAAGATAGATATGTAAGCAGGATCAGCTACATAACATGTGGCGCCCCATACAAAACAAAAATGTAGAGCCTCTTCTTCAAAAAATATGAATTTCAAGAGAGCCACATGGAGCTTTAAGTTAACATGCAGTGGAAGTGGTGATCTCATTTTGGACAGTTCTAATGGTTCCGCCAATTAGCATATAGTAATCAAGATAAACCTGACTGCTTTTAGCAAAAGTCTGCAGACACTGAATCAAACCTGCAGAAAAAGAAATAGACATATTTGGGCCTGCTGGATCCACCAGCTGGATATTAGATAGCATGTATTGCTTAAAGACTGAATCCAACATTTGGAAGGAGAGAAGAAAGTCATTTTCACGTATGAAGAAGAGTGAGGCAGACAAATGAGATGAACTCCAAATATGTTTGTGATTTTGTTCCCCGATCTATGGCAGCCAAGGAAATTCACACTTTACTCTTTTTTTCCTAACCCAGTCAAGACAATATAATTCTGAGAAAGCAAATGAAAAATATTCCAGCACAGGACATCAATCATTTTTTTTACAATAAGAGTGAACAGACCAACAGACCTTTTGGTTTTCTTATTTGGATTAACTTCAACATCTAAAAGTTGCTAAGTAACACTTTTAATAATAAGAGATTTCAAGGCCAGGGAATTAATGATCCATGACCCTATTTAAGAGAAATATTAGTGCATCTTAAGGTGAGATGGCTGAATACAGTAATGGAACTTTGGGTAATACACTTAACCACTTTCATGTGCTACTTTTTCATTGCTGCTCAGGGTCAATTTGGCATGACACTCTTTTTCTTAGACAATTTACTGAGATTATTTCATTATTATCTCAAGTTAGCTAAGAATTACATGGGGAAAGAATAATATAAAGAGAATAACTATTGTATAGTCCTTACCATTTTGAAACAAAATTATTTCTGGATCTGTTAGGTATAAATGTTTAGAAAACACTAAGCACAATTAAACTTTTCAGTACATATCTCATGGGTTCATTTCAGTAACGCCAAACCAACACACACACACACATACACACACACACATACACACACACACACACACACACACACACACACACACTCCTCTCACAAACCTATTCCTGAGCTGGAAACATTTATCAAGTCTGCCTTGGACTTCAGCAACTTCGTTCTCCCCATGAAATTTAAGCCAAGGGCTCAACCACCACACAGAGAGGATACAACCTGGGCAGAGAATAATCTCTGAAGGTCTCCTGAAGCCAAACTTGGCTAAAACCCTGTCAGCTCAGGGTGAAAGGAAACTTCAAAAGAGTAAACAGCTCTGTAGATTAGTGGCCACAGGAGTTTTAAAGATGAATAAAACCCCCAAAACTGGCTTAGACTCATTCTGCCGAAAGCACAAAGAGTTTCAGAGAGAACATATCACCTTTTAAAACACATGTTCAATTTCTTTATAAAAGACATTGAATTCTTCATCTGAGAAACTTAAGTAGTAATTTACCTTCTAGCACCAGCAGTTAGACCCTCGAGTTCACACTGGACTACTTCTCACAGACTCTGAGAAAGGAGACCTCGGGAGAGTGGGAAATGTTTTAGGGAACTCTGAAAGGAAATTCAGGAAGCGTTCATTTTGGCTAGCATATGAAAGCCTGGGATTCTAGAGCTAGGCTTTTAGAAATTCTCTGCAGAAATGAAAATTGCTCATGAATTGCTGAAATCTGAGGTTTTATAATTTCTATGATAAACCCAGAAGGTTGCTCTGGAAGAGTGACTTTTCCCCCTACCAATATCCAGGGGGATATGATTGAGGACGATAGCACTGGGGAAGAAGCACTGTATGTTTAGAAATGTCCAACTGTTTGGGTTTCCAGTCAGATCTTTCTCAGTGGTGACCTGGCATCCGCCTTTCAGACATTTATATACTCTGGACATAGGATACATTCATTGTAAAGAAATACCATGTGAGGTGTGATGTGAAATAACCCCGTCATTTCCCAATAAACTGGTCATTCTCACTTGCAGGTGGGTGACTCAACAATTTGAACTTGAGAATACATAACTAAATTCTCCTTCCTGTGAACTTTAAATAAATCTACAGACTTCATCACAAGGCAAGTAATATCTACAAGCTATAACATATCAGCTGTGACAATGGGTAAACTATTCCCAGGTATGAACCTCAGGTTTCTCATCTGTGAAACGCTTCAACAATCTGTTAGGAGTGTTGAGAAATCCAATGGGCTAGTATGCAAAGTATTTCCTATACGGTATAGCAAATACTTAATAAAGAAAAGCCATAGGCATATTATTCATTATAATGTCAGAGAACCTTTAAGCAACAGCCAGCATTTTGCATGACTCAACAGGCTTCATAAAGAAACTCTGCTTAGCAGGTGCTGACACTCTCATCTTTGTGCAACGCAATGTTCATTACCCTGTATGTGGACAGACAGGTTCATACAAAAGCTGATGGCTCCTGGGACTGCTATATTCAAGGACAGTTCTAGCCTGAACTCTCTGCTGGGATGAGACCTTCCATTCTCAATTTTCTCTGTGACTTTCAACCATCAATGATCATTCTCTCTCCTTTATCTTCACCCTGTCTCTCTGTTCAAGGGTAATAAATGCCTCTTGACTGGTTCTGGTGTCTCTAGTCCTTTAAAAATTACCACAAGACCCTAAGTTTCACTCTACTTACTGTACTCCTCACTGCACAGGCAGAACAATCATCAGACAGAAACAATAATCTCTATGCACTGCTTCCAGATTCCAAATTTGATGAAAAGTTAATTACAAAGAGGAAAACTGGGTGGTTGGGGACAAGGGTGGTAGGAAAATCTTATTTTTGTTTTTAAAAAATATATTGCTAAAGGTTTGAATGTATTCTATCAAAATGTTAATAAATTTAAAATTGGAGAAGAAAAATGTGAGTTATTCTACTATGAAGACACTGAGGAAATGGGCAAAAATTATTCATATAACGAGAAACCCAAATGACCACTAAGCACATGAAAAGATGCTCAGCTCTACTGGTAGAAAGGAACACGTCAATTGAAACCATATTGAAGTACCATTTCACACCCTTTCATTTGAAAACTTTTTTCTCACACTGTACATTTCATACCCCCAACTCATTTATTTTGTAACTGAAAGTTTGTACCTATTAACCTCCCTTACCTATTGCTCTCATCACCCAATCTCCTTCCCTCTGGCAACTACCTGTTTGTTCTTGGTATCTATGACTCTGTTTCTGTTTTGTTTTGTATGTTGTGTTTTTAGATTCCACATATAAGTAAAATCGTATGGTATTTGTCTTTCTGTCTGACTTATTTCATGTAGCATAATTCCCTCTGGGTCCATTCATGTTGTTGTAAATGATAAGATTTCATTCACCTTTGGGGATAATACTCTATTTTGTGTGTGTGTGTGTGTGTGTGTGTGTGTGTGTGTGTGTGTGTGTATCATATCTTATCTATTCATCTATTGATGGGCCCTTAGGTTGCTTCCATATCTTGGCTAATGTAAATAATGTTGCAATGAACATTTTTATATATGGCTATGCCAGTTATTAGTGAGAATGTGGAAAATTGGGATTCATATAGTGCTGGTGGGAGTTCACATTACAATAACATTTTGGGGCAATTTGGTAACATCCATAAAATGGAAGCTGTGTATATTTGATGATCCAACAATTTCACTTCCAAGTATAACCCCAAGAAACTCACACATTTGCATATGGCACCTTATATAGGAACATTTAGGGCAGCATTTTTGAAGTAGCTTTTGTTAAAAGTCTACCAACCAGAGCAGAAATAAATAAGTCATGGAATGTTTACATGGAAGAGCATAGAGAAGTGACTGAACTAGCTCTATACATGTCAACAAGGATGCATCTTACAAATGCATTTGCAGGAAAATCTGGTTTTCAGAACACCTAGAGTATGAGGTCATTCATGTAAAGTTTAAAAACACACAAAGCAACATTGTATACATATGTAGTATATATGTATACATGTGTGGTAAAAATATAAAGAAATGCATGGGTTGATAGCAAATTCTGGATAGAAGTTACTTCTTTTGGAAGGGGCTACTGCTAGGAGGGAGATAAAAGAGATACATAGGAGATGTCAACTGTATTGACAGTGTTCTGTTTCTGAAGCTAAGTTTATTGATTTATTCTTTAAACTATTTTGTATCTGAAATATTTCATAATAATTTTATAGTATCTTTGAAATGTAAAATCAGATTTGGTTTCTAAGATGATCAAAATATGGGGGAAAGTAACTAACATCAGTTGGATATTTAATCTGTAAGACGCTTTATATTTATTGTATACTTTAATCCTTATTGCTATCTCCCATTTTATAGGTGAACAGTCGGAAGAGGTTTAAGTACCTGAAAGATATTTAAGGTTATAACTGAGATTGGTTGGCTCCAAAGAGCTACAGACAGGACATTACAGGGAGAGGTGGAAAAGCTTCAACTCACAGAAAGGTCACCAAGGACACACATAATAGTGGACATGACAAGCCACTTTCCTCCTTCTGTTTTATCTTGTAAGTCAACACCTCTGCCACTTTCATTTCTCATTTATTCACATGTATCTACCCTAGTAGACAATAAGTCATTCAAGTTCAAGGTCTATGTCTGATTCATTGCCATAGCCTCATGCTGCAGTCAGTGCACCGAGCATAGTGGGTGCTAAGTACATGCTGGCTGGATGGGTGAATGATAGACAGTAACACAGATGTGCCAGTATGATCAGATAGAGACAATCTTATCATTCATTGCTATGAATGTGCTGATTTCAACACATAAAAATCAGTATGGACAAGAAAAGGTAAATCAAAAACAGAATACTTAGGCTCAGCTGCAAAATGAAAGGGAGCTACATGTTCTATTATGGGGAGCAAGGTAATTCCCTTCAAAGTGGTAATTAAGGAGATGATTCTAATTTGAAACTAGCTCCCTAATTGGTGTTTGGCTTTTAGAATTCTCACAGGCCTTTAATTTATATATATTTTGTTTAACTCTCTATAGCTCACCCCCCAACCAACAAACCTCCAAAATCCTTTCTTAACATCGAGGAAGTGAGTCACATAAAGGGTCAAAGAATTATAACTTATTCCTCAGAACATTATTTCCCTGTCTAAAACCTCAAAAAAATTATGAAAATTTGTGAATTAAAAGTATTGATGTTATGAAAAAGGTTTTATATTCAAATGTCACCTGTCAGATCTTCCCTGACAATCTAAATTAAAATAGCAACCTCCTCCCCAATCATTCCTGTCTGTCTCCTTCCTCTGCTTTACTCTTCCGGGCAATAACATGGATCTATTTGTCTGTGTGTTAAGCATTTCATCCCCTCTACCCCTAAATTTTAATCTCTGACAGGGTGGAAACTTTGCCTTCATTGTTCATGGATATATTCCTGGTGCCTGGAATAGTGCCTAGAAGATAATAAGTCCTAAATAAGTAGATATTAAATGAATGGATGAATGAGAGTCAATCTTACATTTGCAGCAATAATCCTCAGCCAGATTTTCATTTAAAAAATGCGAGTCTCCCTCTGTGACTAGATTTATCCATATGATCAATATCTTCAAATACAGTGAACAGCCAAGAGATTTTTCTTTTTCCTTTCTTTTTTCTTTTTCAAAGATTTATTAAGGTGAAATTGACATACATGTTTAAGGTGTACAACTTGGTAACGTTTGAAATATGTAAACACCCATGAAATCATCACTACAATGAAGATAATGAACATATCCATCACCTCCAAAAGTTTCCTGTGCCCTTTTGTAACTTCTTTGCACCAATGCAACCAATGACCTGCTTTTTGTCACTATAGATTAGTTTAAATTTTCTAGAATTTTATATAAATGGAGTAAGACAATATGTGCTCTTTTATGCCTGGCTTCTTTCACTCAGCATCATTATTTTGAGACTTAATATATGTTGTTGTATTAGTCTTTTTTTTTTTTTTTTTTTTTTTGCGGAGTAGTGTTTCATTATATGAATATACCACAATTTGTTTATCCATTTACCAGCTGACAGGTATTTGCATCATTTCCAGTTTTTGGCTATTACCACAAAAGTTGCCATGAACATTTGTGTGCAAGTCTTTGTGAAGATGTATTCTTTCTTTTCCCTTGAGTAGATTCCTAAGAGTAGAATGGCTGGGTCTTATGGTAGGTTTATGTTTAAGATTTTAAAAACTGACCAACTGGGGACTTCCCTGTTCCAGTGGCTAAGACTCTGCGCTTCCAATGCAAGGGGCCCTGGTTCGATCCCTGGTCAGGGAACTAGACCTCACATGCCGCAACTAAAAGATCCCGTGTGCCGCAACTAAGACCTGGTGCAGCCAAATAAATAAATATTTTAAAAAATAAAAACTGATCGGGCTTCCCTGGTGGCGCAGTGGTTGGGAGTCCACCAGCCGATGCAGGGGGCGCGGGTTCGTGCCCCGGTCCGGGAAGATCCCACATGCCGCGGAGCGGCTGGGCCCGTGAGCCATGGCCGCTGAGCCTGCGCGTCCGGAGCCTGTGCTCCAAAACGGGGGAGGCCGTGGCAGTGAGAGGCCCGCACACCACAAAAAACCCCAAAAAAACACAACTGACCAACTGCTTTCTAAAGTGATTTTAGTATTTTACATTCCCACTAGTGTATGAGATCCATATCCTTATCAACACTTGATATGGTCAGTTTTTTTCATTTCAGAAATTCTAATAGGTGTGTAGTAGTTTATTATTATGTTTAGTTAGTAAACTGTTAGCATATTTTCCTGGACTTATTTGTTATCATTATATCTGCTTTGGTGAAGTGTCTGTTCAAATATTTTGCCCATTTAAAAAAAATTGGATTGTTTGTTTTCTTATTAGTGAGTCTGAGCTATTTCTGTTTTCTGAATACATTCGCTTAACATGTCATTTGCCGCTATTTTCCCGAAGTCTGTGGCTTGTCTTTTTGTTCTTTTAACAATGTCTTTGAAAAGCAAAAATCAGGGTTGCTTTGCTGAACAGATTTACTAAATGCATTGCTCTTTGCTAGGATCTAATAATCCAGATGCTTACTTGAAAACAGGGCCCCACCCTTCTGGGTGCTTACACTCTAGTACAATGAAGAGCTACTATCAATCGATGCAGAGAAATGGGATTACTACTAGACACATGTCATTCTACGACCAATCCTGGAGGTGAGGATTTTACACTCAAGTAAGGCTGTGGCCTATTCTTGGCAGAGTCAAAGTGCTTAACGGAATCCCACAGAAGGAATAATGTTGTAGAGATTGGAAATATTTGACTTGTCAGGTATAAAAACAAGCAGCAAGGGAACCTACCTCAACATGATAAAGGCCATGTATGACAAACCCACAGCAAACATCATCCTCAAAGGTGAAAAACTGAAAACATTTCCTCTAAGATCAGGAACAAGACAAGGATGTCCACACTCACCACTATTATTCAACATAGATTTGGAAGTCCTAGCCACGACAATCAGAGAAGAAAAAGAAATACAAATTGGAAAAGAAGAAATAAAACTGTCACTGTTTGCAGATGACATGATACTGTACATAGAGAATCCTAAAGATGCCACCAGAAAGCTACTAGAGTTAATCAATGAATTTGGTAAAGTTGCAGGATACAAAATTATTGCACAGAAATCTCTTGCATTCCTATACACTAATGATGAAAAATCTGAAAGAGAAATTAAGGAAACACTCCCATTTACCACTGCAATAAAAAGAATAAAATACCTAGGATTAAACCTACCTAGGGAGACAAAAGACCTGTATGCAGAAAACTATAAGACACTGATGAAAGAAATTAAAGATGATACCAACAGATAGAGAGATATACCATGTTCTTGGATTGGAAGAATGAATATTGTGAAAATGACTATACAACCCAAAGCAATCTACAGATTCAAAGCAATCCCTATCAAATTACCAATGGCATTTTTTACGGAACTAGAACAAAAAATCTTAAAATTTGTATGGAGACACAAAAGACCCCGAATAGCCAAAGCAGTCTTGAGGGAGAAAAACGGAGCAGGAGGAATCAGACTCCCTGACTTTAGACTATACTACAAAGCTACATTAATCAAGACAATATGGTACTGGCACAAAAACAGAAACATAGATCAATGCAACAAGATAGAAAGCCCAGAGATAAACCCACGCACATATGGTCAACTAATCTATCACAAGGAGGCAAGGATATACAATGGAGAAAAGACACTCTCTTCAATAAGTAGTGCTGTGAAAACTGGACAGCTACATGTAAAAGAATGAAATTAGAACACTCCTTAACACCATACAAAAAAATACACTCAAAATGGGTTAGAGACCTAAGCATAAGACTGGACACTATAAAACTCGTAGAGGAAAACATAGGAAGAACACTCTGACATAAATCACAGCAAGATCTCTTTTGATCCACCTCCTAGAGTAATGGAAATAAAAAAAATAATAAAAAAATGGGACCTAATGAAACTTCAAAGCTTTTGCACAGCAAAGGAAACCATAAACAAGATGAAAAGACAACCCTCAGAATGGTAGAAAATATTCGCAAATGAATCAATGGACAAAGGATTAATCTCCAAAATATATAAACAGCTCATGCAGCTCAATATTAAAGAAACAAACAACCCAATCCAAAAATGGGCAGAAGACCTAAATAGACTTTTCTCCAAAGAAGAGGTACAGATGGCCAAGAAGCACATGAAAATCTGCTCAACATCACTAATTATTAGAGAAATGCAAATCAAAACTGCAGTGAAGTATCACCTCACACCAGTTAGAACGGGCATCATCAGAAAATCTACAAACAACAAATGCTGGAGAGGGTGTGGAGAAAAGGGAACTCTCTAGCACTGTTGGTGGGAATGTAAATTGATACAGCCACTACGGAGAACAGTATGGAGGTTCCTTACAAAACTAAAACTAGAATTACCATATGATCCAGCAATCCCACTGCTGGGCACATACCCACAGAAAACCATAATTCAAAAAGATGCATGCACCCCAATGTTCATTGCAGCACTATTTACAATAGCCAGGTCATGGAAGCAACCTAAATGCCCATTGACAGATGAATGGATCAAGAAGTTGTGGTACATATATACAGTGGAATATTACTCCGCCATAAAGAGTGACAAGAGTGGGTCATTTGTAGAGACGTGGATGGATCTAGAGACTGTCATACAGAGTGAAGTAAGTCAGAAAGAGAAAAACAAATATCATATATTAATGCATGTATGAGGAACCTAGAAAAGTGGTACAGATGAACCGGTGTGCAGGGCACAATTTGAGACACAGATGTAGAGAACAAACATATGGACACCAAGGGGGGAAAGCCGCAGGGTGGTGGGGATGGTGGTGTGATGAATAGGGCGATTGAGATTGACATGTATACAGTGATGTGTATAAAATTCATGACTAATAAGGACCTGCTGTATTAAAAATAAATAAAATTTAAAAATAAGAAAAAAAAAAAGAGTAGGATACAGTATCTGTAAATCTCTCTTCCTTCCCATTTCTCCACATAAGCACACCCACGCTTTTTATTTTAAAGTTTTGTTACGTATTAATTATAGTCTTCATCACAATGTAAATTAATTTCAAACATATTTCTCTAAGCTACTGAGAGTGAAATTCTTTTCCCTCCATTTCAGTAGTACCAAATATTCAATAAATAGTTAATACAATAGAAGAATGGAAGTACACCACTAAACTACTCAAGTCATTTGTAATTCAGGAAAACTCTAGCTAGGTGTGTCCTATTTCTTTTCTTTTGTTTGTTTTGTTTTTATTCAAACAGAAAGTCACAAAAATTACAATCATCCTCATCAGTTCACTTAGTCCCATGTAATTTCTTTTTCATCTTGATCTTTTGTTAGTTAGCACTTTTATTAATTCATCAGTTTTCCATTAGAGTTCTGAAAATGCTTATTCATTCAGTTCAGCAGTATAGTCAGTTACCAGAAACCTGTGCTTGTCAGACTCTTTTCCATGAATTCCTTGAAGATGAAACCCTTATATAGGAACATTTTTGCAAAAGCATCAGAGTACGTCCAGAACTGTCTGTAACTGATAAAAGACTTAAAAATAACCATGATTAAAGATTTTATGCAAGTTCATAATAATGCAAAACTATTATTCACCTTCCAAAACTATGTTGAATAACTGTGGTGAGACAAGACATCCTTGTCTTGTTCCTGATCTTAGAGGAAATGTTTTCAGTTTTTCACCATTGAGAATGATGTTTGCTGTGGGGTTTGTTGTATATGGCCTTTATTATGTTGAGGTAGGTTCCCTCTATGCCCACTTTCTGGAGGGTTTTTATCATAAATGGGTGTTGAATTTTGTCAAAAGTTTTTCTGCATCTATTGAGATGATCATATGGTTTTTCTTCTTCAGTTTGTTAATATGGTGTATCACATTGATTGATTTGCATATATTGAAGAATCCTTGCATCCCTGGGATAAATCCCACTTGATCATGGTGTATGATCCATTGTGTGTTGTTGGATTCTGTTTGCTAGTATTTTGCTGTGGATTTTTGCATCTATATTCATGAGTGATATTGGTCTGTAGTTTTCTTTTTTTTGTAGTATCTTTGTCTGGTTTTGGTATCAGGGTGATGGTGGCCTCACAGAATGAGTTTGGGAGTGTTCCTTCCTCTGCAATTTTTTGGAACAGTTTGAGAAAGATGGGTTTTAGCTCTCTAAATGTTTGATAGAATTCACCTGTGAAGCCATCTGGTCCTGGAATTTTTTTGTTGGAAGATTTTTAATCACAGTTTCAATTTCATTACTTGTGATTGGTCTGTTCATATTTTCTGTTTCTTCCTGGTTCATATAACCTGGAAGGTTATACCTTTCTAAGAATTTGTCCATTTCTTCCAGGTTGACCATTTTATTGGCATACAGTTGCTTGTAGTAGTCCCTTAGGATGCTTTGTATTTCTGCAGTGTCTTTTGTAACTTCTCCTTTTTCATTTCTAATTTTATTGATTTGAGTCCTCTGTTTTTCTTGATGAGTCTGGCTAATGACTTATCAATTTTGTTTATCTTCTCAAAGAACAAGCTTTTAGCTTTATTGGTCTTTGCTATTGTTTTCTTTGTTTCTATTTATTTCTGCTCTGATCTTTATGATTTCTTTCCTTCTGCTAACTTTGGGTTTTGTTTGTTCTTCTTTCTCTAGTTCCTTTAGGTGTAAGGTTAGATTGTTTATTTGAGATTTTTCTTGTTTCTTGAGGTAGGCTTGTATAGCTATAAACTTCCCTCTTAGAACTGCTTTTGTTGTATCCCATAGGTTTTGGATCATCGTGTTTTCATTGTCATTTGTCTCTAGGTATTTTTTGATTTCCTCTTTGATTTCTTCAGTGATCTCTTGGTTATTTAGCAACGTATTGTTTAGCCTCCATGTGTTTGTGTTTTTTACGTTTTTTCCCTGTAATTCATTTCTAATCTCATAGCATTGTGGTCAGAAAAGATGCTTGATATGATTCCAATTTTCTTAAATTTACTGAGGCTTGATTTATGACCCAAAATGTGATATATCCTGGAGAATGTTCCGTGCACACTTGAGAAGAAAGTGTAATCTGCTCTTTCTGGATGGAATGTCCAATAAATATCAATTAGATCTATCTGGTCTACTGTGTCATCTAAAGCTTCTGTTTCCTTATTCATTTTCATTTCGGATGATCTGTCCATTGGTGTAAGTGGGGTGTTAAAGTCCCCCACTATTATTGTGTTACTGTCGATTCCCTCTTTTATAGCTGTTAGCAGTTGCCTTATGTATTAAGGTGCTCCTATGTTGGGTGCATATATATTTATAATTGTTACATCTTCTTCTTGGATTGATCCCTTGATCATTATGTAGTGTCCTTCCTTGTCTCTTGTAACATTCTTTAAAGTCTATTTTATCTGATATGAGTATTGTTACTCCAGCTTTCTTTTGATTTCCATTTGCATGGGATATCTTTCTCCATCTCCTCACTTTCAGTCTGTATGTGTCCCTAGGTCTGAAGTGGGTCTCTTGTAGACAGCATATAGATGGGTCTTGTTTTTGTATCCATTCAGCAAGCCTGTGTCTTTTGGTTGGAGCATTTAATCCATTCATGTTTAAGGTAATTATTGATATGTATGTTCCTATGACCATTTTCTTAATTGTTTTGGGTTTGTTTTTGTAGGTCCTTTTCTTCTCTTGTGTTTCCCACTTAGACAAATTCCTTTAGCATTTGTTGTAGAGCTTGTTTGGTGGTGCTGAATTCTCTTAGCTTTTGCTTGTCTGTAAAGATTTTGATTTCTCCATCTAATCTGAATGAGATCTTTGCCGGGTAGAGTCATCTTGGTTGTAGGTTCTTCCATCACTTTAAGTATATCATGCCACTCCCTTCTGGCTTGTAGAGTTTCTGCTGAGAAATCAGCTGTTAACCTTATGGGAGTTCCCTTGTATGTTATTTGTCATTTTTCCCTTGTTGCTTTCAATAATTTTTCTTTGTCTTTAATTTTTGTCAGTTTGATTACTATGTGTCTCGGCATTTTTCTCCTTGGGTTTATCCTGCCTGGCATTCTCTGTGCTTCCTGGACTTGGGTGGCTATTTCCTTTCCCATGCTAGGGAAGTTTTCAACTATAATCTCTTCAAATATTTTCTCGGGTCCTTTCTCTCTCTCTTCTCCTTCTGGGACCCCTATAATGCAAATGTTTTTGCGTTTAACGTTATCCCAGAGGTCTCTTAGGCTGTCTTCATTTCTTTTCATTCTTTTTTCTTTATTCTGTTCCATGGCAGTGAATTCCACCATTCTCTCTTCCAGGTCACTTATCCATTCTTCTGCCTCAGTTATTCTGCTATTGATTCCTTCTAGTGTATTTTTCATTTCAGTTATTGTATTGTTATCTCTTTTGTTTGTTCTTTAATTCTTCTAGGTCTTTGTTAAACATTTCTTGCACCTTCTCGAGCTTTGCCTCCATTCTTTTTCCGAGGTCCTGGATCATCTTCAGTATCATTATTCTGAATTATTTTTCTGGAAGGTGCCTATCTCCACTTCACTTAGTTGTTTTTCTGCAGTTTTATCTTGTTCCTTCATCTGGTACATAGCCCTCTGCCTTTTCATCTTGTCTATCTTTCTGTGAATGTGGTTTTTGTTCCACAGGCTGCAGGACTGTAGTTCTTCTTGCTTCTGCTGTCTGCTGTCTGGTGGATGAGGCTATCTAAGAGGCTTGTGCAAGTTTCCTTATGGGAGGGACTGGTGGTGAGTAGAGCTGACTTGTTCTGGTGGGCAAAGCTCAGTAAAACTTTAACCCGCTAGACTGCTGATGGGTGGAGCTGGGCTCCCTCCCTGTTGGTTGTTTGGCCTGAGGCAACCCAACACTGGAGCCTACCTGGGCTCTTTGGTGGGGCTAATGGCAGACTGTTGGAGGGCTCACGCCAAGGAGTACTTCCCAGAACTGCTGCTGCCAGTGTCCTTGTCCCCACGGTGAGCCACAGCCACCACCCGCCTCTTCAGGAGACCCTCCAACACTAACAGGTAGGTCTGGTTCAGTCTCCCCTGGGGTCACTGCTCCTTCCCCTGGGTCCCAATGCACACACTACTTTGCGTGTGCCCTCCAAGAGTGGAGTCTCTGTTTCCCCCAGTCCTGTCGAAGTCCTGCAGTCAAATCCCACTAGTCTTCAATGTCTGATTCTCTAGGAATTTCTCCTCCCGTTGCCAGACCCACAGGTTGGGAACCTGACGTGGGGCTCAGAACCTTCTCTCCAGTGGGTGGACTTCTGTGGTATAAGTGTTCTCCAGTGTGTGAGTCACCCACCCAGCAGTTATGGGATTTGATTTTACTGTGATTGCGCCCCTCCTACCATCTCATTGTGGCTTCTCCTTTGTTTTTGGATGTGAGATATCATTTTTTGGTGAGTTCCAGTGTCTTCCTGTCAATGACTGTCCAGAAGCTAGTTGTGATTCTGGTGTTCTTGCAAGAGGGAGTGAGAACACGTCCTTCTACTCCACGATCTTGGTTCCTAATCTGTATCCTACTCTTTAGACAGCCTAAGGAATAGAGTCATGAACTAAGAAGGATGGGTAGAACATTTTTTAAGTTGGTAAGAGAACATTAGAAATATGGAACCAACATGATTGATGATTAATCATTTCTAAGGCTTAAGAGTACATCAATGGTGACTACCAGATTTTGTGCCAAAATTACTGAAAGAATAAAATGGTGCTATTGCTAGAAATGTAAATTTCAGAAAGAGTCCTAGTTTTGAGTTAAGGATAAGTTTGATTAAATAATTTGGACAGACAGCAAGACATCCAACAGGAAATGTCCAGTAGGCAGGGCTAAGCATGACTAGTACTTAGAGGGGTCATCAGGACTAGAAGAAACCACTTATGAGTCATAATCAAAAAGGTGAATCTGAGATTTGATCCATTTTTAAAGCAATGAGAAAATAAAAACAGTGTGGGGTAGAAAATGAATACTGGAAAAAAAGACCCAGAATTGTCATCTCATACAAGCATGGAGTTACTTTTAACTCTCTTTTTCAGTGGGGAAAAAAACACCCACTTTTTACAATATTTGATGTGGTCAGTAGGTACCTGGTTGACAAATGGAGTATTCACACATTTTTAAGATAGACTATACCATTGTCCAAGAATTAAAACTGGAAAAAGCCTTTCTTGTGTGGAGCCACATATGACTGAACTATTGTCTTCAATCTTAGTTACAGTTCCTGGCAGAGAGTAGGAACTCAAGCTATGTTTGTTACATGACCAGATGGTTCTCCTTGTGTTCTCAGCCAATTCAGTAAGTCTACTCTCTTCCATGTGTAAGCCAGATGGCTGAGCAGTTATGTGAAATTTTAGCTATATAAAACAAAAGTTTAAATCACTGTAATTGTCTATTGTGTACCTTACTTGTGTTTTTATTTTCTAAGGTAAATATTCTGTATCTACAAAGAAAGTCCTATGATGGTATGATATCGAGACATATATTTTGGAGAAGATAAATGAGGAAATATGGCTTCCTTCTCAATAAAAGTAGGTGGAGTTATTTGTTCTGAGTGGAAATATTTGCAGAAACTGGATGTTTTGTATAGTGGTTGTGGAGAAGGATACTTAAGAGCCAGTAAAATATGTTTAAAAAGATTGTAGAACATCAACTGAGTTGTATATATCGTGGATTTTCAGTGAATCACGATGGTTCTATAATTTTTTTCCAGAAAAAAATCTATCATTATGGGAATTGCAGAGAAGGGGGACATTGAGAATACTGCCTAGTTAAGCAGATGGAGACAGTATAAAATTTGACACTCACAAGTTGGACCACGAAAGCTCTCCCTCATTGGATTTCTTCATATCAGAATCCTACTTGTTCTTTTATTCTGTCAGTCATCCATGGGTTGTGTCCATCATGTATGGATCACTGTACTGGGAAAAGCCAGGAACTGTAACTCCAATGAGGAGTCATGAATTAGCATATGCCCAAGTTCAGATTTCTATAAGTGGGAAGATGTTTGATTAATGGAATGCTCACTTCAGTTGAGAATGGCCACAGATGAACTACCTGTCTTCCTTGGGTAGTTTCTGCTACTCAGAATTATCTCCTGTCTTGGGAGAGGTGGCCAACAAACAGTCATAGCTAATTGTTTTAGTTCCCCCTCCACTAATCACTAACATGGCACAATGATTAAAAGCACGAATTTGGGAGTCAATGAAATCTATGTTTAAATTCTGGATTTTTTGCTTACTATTTTGTTTAAGTAATATTAAATTAATTAACATCTCTGGTTACCCATTTTTCAACTAAAGAAGGGTATAATATTCAGGTTGTTATAAGTTTTAAATGGTTGTTAAAGGATTAAATGAAGTAATACACCTAAAATACCTAGTTCAATAGCTAGAACAATTTAAAAAATTGTTACTGGCTTCCTGGCCCTCTAGAATCCCTGACCTTCTTATTACATGGGGAATTTATATTCTCCAATTCTCAATCTAAGGGATGCTCATGATCTTGAGATTTAAGACTCATATAAACATTCATGGTTCAGAATAGGAAGACTTTAGGTATTATAGAAAATTGTCACTTGAGAAAAATTCTTAAATTTGTTCTTGGTTATCCTGGAACACAGAAGAAGTTTAGGAGAGGGAAATCAGTGAACAAAACAGTGAGACTTACACAAGGACTGATGTTATTAAGGAAGAAGCTAAGTTTACCCACCAGCTACAGGTGAAAGCAGCTGCAAAACTGAGACTTCCCCATCCTTCACACCTATCTTCTCTTGCAAGGTCTGACCTCCCCACTAAACTTACTGTAGAGAGATCAGAGAAGTAAAGAGTATATGTGGAGAAATATATGGATACAAAACTTCCCCAAAGAGACAAAGCCTAGAAGAGGCTGAAATATACATGTACAGTGCTCAGTTATTCCTCAGTCTTGAGAAAGATATGAATGTAAGATAGATAAAGAAATGGAGAACATTTCTTCCCAATACTTCTCAGAGGGTAGGAATTCTCATTTTACTGGCCAAGTCAGGAACATGGAGCATTTGAAAGGATAACTGATCTTACACTTCTGTGTTTCAAATGGGGATGACTTAGGAGAAGGAAGGGAACCTTTCATCTTTTGCTTTCGTGTCTTGTTCCTATTTGGTAAGGAATGGCCATGGCCATTCATTTAAGTACTGACTATGACTGCTTTCACACACAGCTGAATAATTGTGACAGAGAACATATGGCCCACAAAACCAGAAAAGTTAACTTTTTCCATAAAGGGACAGATGATTTCAGACCCTGGACCTGAATCAATTACCCAGGCAGAAGAGGGGTAACCTTTTCCTTCCTGTTCATCGAATAGCACGAGAATCTCCAAATGGCAATGGTCAGTCATATTTCCCAGTTCAATGCAGCAGTTGCTATGCCCCATTGTGGAAGTGTTTCTCTCTTGGGTACTAAATTCTCCAACCAGCAAAATGCAGAGTTTGGGGGACTGGGAGAAAACTTTTTGTAAGTGAGTAATAAGGTATAATAATGGGAGGTGTCATGCCTACATTCACCCGATTCCAGACCCAAGTATTCTAACTCTGGGGGAAACAGCACCTCATCTCAGTCACTGGCTCAGAGTATATGTCACATCCCAACCTTGCAAGGTGTTGACTGCCAACTGGTGCTGTAATTGAATCTTTGATAGCTTTTATTTCATGTGCGTAATGAGGTACGTGGTAAGACTAGTGAGCTCCATGATGATAGCCCACAGGCTCATCTTTTCCTTTTCCTTTTTTTTTTTTTTTTTTTGCTGAAAAATGAGTTTCTTTCTTTTTTTTTTTTCTTTTTTTTAATTTTTATTAAATGGGCCTCTCACTGCTGTGGCCTCTCCCGCTGCAGAGCACAGGCTCCGGACGCGCAGGCTCAGCGGCCATGGCTCACGGGCCCAGCCGCTCCGCGGCATGTGGGATCCTCCCGGACTGGGGCACGAACCTGCGTCCCCTGCATCGGCAGGCGGACTCTCAACCACTGCGCCACCAGGGAAGCCCAAAAATGAGTTTCTTAGTCAAGATATTTGTGTAGAAAACTCTAATAGAGAAGAATTTTAAATGTATTTTTAGCCTAAGTATGCTGGGTAGGGGAGGCAAATCTAAATTCAAAACTATCTATTTCCTAAAGACAAATCACTGTCTCTTCCACAATTGTTGTGTTCTTAATGGTTGTATCGCCTCAAAATTCATATGTTGAAATCCTGATCTTCAAGGTGATGGTATCAGGAGGTGGGGATTTGGGGAGGTGGTTAGGTTCCTTATAAAAGAGATCTCACAGGGCTCCCTAACCCCTTCCACTATTTGTGTGAGGACACAGCAAGAAGTCTGTGACCCAGAAGAGATCCCTCACTTGAACATGATAGTACCCTAATCTCAGACCTACAGCTTCTAGAACTGCGAGAAATAAATTTCTGTTGTTTATAAGCTACCTAGTCTGTGGTAATTGTTTTTAGAGCAGCTCAAACAGTCTAAGACAATGATGGCAGGGCTGCAATATCATTTCACCAAATAACTGGCTGGTTCTCCAAGGACTCAATTTTGGTGTCTTTAGAATATGGCATACCTAGAAATGGGGGTAATCTGACTTGGCTTGGTGAGAGCAACCTATACTGTTGATCTTGCATAAAATACATTCCTGCCATCATGGCACATTCATGAATCCACTAATCAAACATTAGGGGGACTGGGAATGGGGTTGACTTGATAAACACAGGGTGTATCATCTTGTTCATATTATTACTGAAAGCCTCTTCCACAAAGGGGACCTTTAGTGAACATTCACTTATGATGTAATTATTCTCACATTCTGTGCCCATTCTGAGAGAACCACCCACGTGATCCTTTCCCAAACCTCCTTGTCACTAATCTGCAAAAATTCTTCCTTCTGACCAAATGGCCAAACCATGCCTAAAGATCAGTATAAACTCCTACCTTCGACCATGTCCTTGAAGGACTTTGTCCTTCAAGGCAAAGTAGCAACAAAAGTATCAGGGGTCCTCACTTTGCTATAACCATGCATATTGTAACTTACATGCACAAATTTCAGTTATCTCGGTTTAGTTAAATAACAACAATCCCCCAACAGCACAGTTCAAATTTCAGTTCCTATGGTCCACTGACCCTGAGAGACTGCATAAAGTACAAACTTCACTACCAGCTCTTCAGTCCACAAATCACTCTGTAAGCACCAAATCATGTCACTTCTTTCAAAGTCTGTCAGTGGTCATTGCTCATCTGTTATTCTGTATACACACAGCAAAGTGTGTCATCTGTTGCCTCCTTGTCTCCCAGTGATAAACCCATGTGACTTATAAAAACAGATAATTGTAAAAGGAAACTGGCCTACAAAAATGGATGTGCAGCAAAGAAACAAAAACTGATAACTCTGGAAGTGAAATTCAAGTAAAATGTAAATGGAGTTATGGAAGAAACGACCGACCTTTGGAATGTCGACATTTTTGCCATTTGAGAGACTCTAGATATGAAGTCAGAGGAACTTAGTGGAAGCAAACTTATGGGCATAAGTGAGGAAAGTGGTTATGACAAGAGGTAAAGATAATTTCAGAGGAAGTGATGCTGACAAAAAAAACACATCACAGAGGTAACTCTCAGAGATATTTCATGACAGTGTAAGTGCAAAGAATCAAATGTTAGAATGATAAAAAGGAGTATGGAAATTCACCAAGGTGTAGAAACATAATCTTTCCATATCACAAGTTATACAAAAAGGAGGCAGCAATCACTGTTCAAACTACTCTTGATAAACATTTTTTTAAACAAACAAAAAAAACCACTTTAATTCTCAATGTTTCTAATATTTTAAATTACAGTATATTACATAAATATTAGTTACTATTTTTTATTTACCCATGCATTTATAATTGACAGTAAGAGTTTTTAATGTTTGACCAAAATTTTTAAAGGTCACAGAACTTTTTCCTATTGATTATTAACTTTGCTTTTCAAAGTTACAGTTTGCATGGTCATTTTTACAGTCCTAAGCTACTATACAAAGAAACATATTAGTAAGATTCTGCCTATTAGGAGGATATCATTTCCCATGTTTCATCCAAGTTCTATAACTGGACAAGCTGGAGAGCCTGCTCTGGCTTCAGACTGTACTCAAAATAGCAGCCTTTTGGGTCACTTAATATATTGGTCAGAATACTAAACCAAAACGTGTCATGTATTGTCTTTAAAGTCCAAAGAGATCTAACAAATGATATCACTAGTTTTCAACATATAGGATGTTGGGTATAGCAACTTGTATTTCAATTTGGAGAGAAAATCCATGCAGACCTCAGACCATGGATCCCCAGAAGCTTAACCAAGGTAGAAAATCCCTGTATTTTGGGGGGGATTTACTTCCTTCCTTTTGTCCTACAAAAACATCGATACTATCTACTTCCTGTCCTACAGATCCTATCAAAGTGGTGTGATAAATGTAGAGGATCAATGGGATATCCTGCAGGACTCAATTATGGATGAGAGTTGTAGAGGTGACCTAATTCTAGGCACAGTAGAAAAGGTTACTGCTATCCCTAATGAGTGAAAGGAAATTGCTTTTGGTATTTCCTATTTATCCAGCTAGAGAGAAAGCTTGGTGTTCTGTGCCATCAGAAACATTTGAACCAGCAGCTGCAATTGGCCTTGCACACTTTAATTACTGTTGACCCTCAAACAATGTGCGTTGAACTGCATGGGTCCAATTATACAGGGATATTCTTCAAAGGTTATTACTACAGTACTAAACAATCTGTGGTTGGTTGAATCCGCAGATGCAGAGAAACCGTGGATACGGAGGGCTGACTTATAAATTATACGCAGAGCAACCCCTGACTTGCTCAAGTGTCAACTGTATTTATTGCTAATATTTATGCCTTCTATTTCTTTTTCTTCCCTTGTTGGGCTAACTAAGAGGTCCACTACAATGCTGAATGTAAGTGGTGAGAGTGAACATTATTGCCCTGTTTCTAATCTTACATAAAAAGCGTTTAGTATTTTCCTTTAAGTACAATATTAGCTAGCAAGAGGATTTTTGTAGATGTCTTTAGAAGGTTGACGAAATTTCTTTTTATTTCCAGTTTGCTAATTTATTTTTTCTGATTAGGTATGAAATTCTGTCAAATGCTTTTACTGCATTTATTAAGATGATCATATGATTTCCTCCATTTTCTCTGAAAAGGTGGTAAGTTACTTTCATTCGTTTTTGGAGGGATTTTTTAATGGTTCATTCATTTGTATACATGTATTTTGCTTTTTTTCCAGTTGAGAAATAATGGCCATACATCACTGTATATAAGTTTAAGGTATACAGCACGATGGTTTGATTTACATATATTGTGAAATGGTTACCACAATAGGTTCAGCTAACATCCATCTTTTTGTAGATACAATAAAAAGAAAAGAAAGAAAAAAAGAATGAAGGAAAAAATTCTCCTTGTGATGAGAAGTCTTAGGAATTCTTAGGATCTACTCTCTTAACAACTTTCCTAGATACCATACAGCAGTGTTAGCTATAGTCATCATGTTGTACATTACATCCCTAGTATTTATTTAAATATCTTATAACTGGAAGCTTGTACCTGTCATCCAATTCCCCCTCCTCACCCCCTCTGGTAACAAGTCAGATCTCTTTTTTCTATGAGCTCAGTTTTGTTTTATTTTGGGGTTCCACATATAAATGAGATCTTACAGTATTTGTCTTTGACTTACTTCACTTAGCATAATGCCTTCAGGGTCCATTCTTGCTGTCACAAATGGTAGGATTTCCTCATCTTTTTATGGCCTCATGATATTCCATTGTGTATATATACCACAATTTCTTTATTCATTCATCTATCAATGGATACTTAGGTTGTTTCCAGTCTTGGCTACTATAAATAATGTTGTTATGAACATGGGGGTATGGGTATCTTTTCAAGTTAGTGTTTTCATTACCTTTGGATATATTCCCAGAGGTGGAATTGTTAGATCATATGGTAGTTCTATCTTTAATTTTTTGAGTGTATTTCATACTGTTTTCCATAGTGGCTGTACCAATTTACGATTCCACCAACAGTGCACAGAGTTCTCTTTTCTCCACATCTATGCCAGAATTTGTTACCTCTTGTCTCTTTGATGATGGCCATTCTAACAGGCATGAGATGATATCTCATTGTGATTTTAATTTGCGTTTCCCTAATGACTAGAGATGTTGAGTATCTTTTCATGTATCCATTGGCCTTTTGTATATCTTCCTTAGAGATGTCTATTCAAGTCTTTTGCCCATCCTTTAATTGGGTTATTTGGGGTTTTTTTGCTATTGAGTTGTATGAGTTCTTTATATATTTTATATAGTAACCCCTTATCAGATATATGGTTTGCAAATATTTTTTTCCATTTTTTCACTTTGTTGATTGTTTCTTTTGCTGTGGAAAAGCTCTTAATTTGATGGAGTCCCAACTTGTTTATTTTTTATTTTGTTGCTTGTGCTTTAGGTGTCATATCCAAAACATCATTCCCAAAACCTATGTCAAGGAGTCTTGTTACTATGTTTTCTTCTAGAAGTTTCATGGTTTCAGGTCTTACATTTAAGTCTTTAATACATTTAAAGGTAATTTTTGTGAGTGGTATACAATAGGGGTCCAGTTTCATTCTTTTACATGTGAATATCCAATTACCCCAGCACCATTTTTTAAAGAGACTGTCTTTTTTTCCAATGACTATTCTTGGCTCTCTTGTCAAATATTAGTTGACAGTATATGCTTGGGTTTATTTGAGCTCTCAATTTTGTTCCATTGGTCTATGTGCCTATTTTAATGCAATACCATACTGTTTTGATGATTATAGCTTTATAGTATAGCTTAAAATCAGAAAGTGTGATATCTTCTGCTTTGCTCTTCTTTCTCAGGATTTCTTTGGCTATTCAAGATCTTTTGTGGTTCCATGTAAATTTTAGGAGTGTTTTTTTCTACTTCTGTAAAAAAGGCCATTGAAATCCTGATAGGGATTACATTGAATCTATAGATTGCTTTTGGTAGTATTCACATTTTCACAATATTAATTCTTCCAATCCATGAACATAGGAGACCTTTCCATTTGTTTATGTCTTCTTTGATTTCTTTTATCAATATCTTATAGTTTTCAGAGTAGATATCTTTTACCTGCTCAAATTTATTCCTAACTAGTTTATTGTTTTGATGCTATTATAAATGAGATAACTTATTTGTTTCAGAAGTTTTATTGTTAGTGTATGAAAGCACTACTGATTTTTGTGTGTTAATTTTATATCCTGCAGCTTTACTGAATTCATTGATTAGATCTAACAGTTTTTTGGTTGAGTTTTT
The DNA here is from genome assembly GCF_039906515.1 of Pseudorca crassidens. Classification (NCBI taxonomy): domain Eukaryota; kingdom Metazoa; phylum Chordata; class Mammalia; order Artiodactyla; family Delphinidae; genus Pseudorca; species Pseudorca crassidens. Next base: position 30,507,140 of record NC_090312.1, read on the forward strand.
AGGATTTTCTAAAATGTCATCTGCAAATAGAGCCAACTTTACTCTTCCTTTCCAATTCAGACACCTTTTTCTTGCCTAATTGCCCTAGCTAGGACTTCCAGTACTATGTTGAATAGCAGTGGTGAGAGTGGGTACATTTGTCTTGCTCCTGATCTTAAAGGAAAAGCTTTCAACCTTTCACCACTGAGTATCACGTTAACTAGTGTTTTTACTTCCACTCAGAGAACTCCCTTTAGCATTTCTTGTTAGACAGGTCTAGTGGTAATGAACTCCCTCAGCTTTTGTTTGTTTGGGAAATCTATATCCCTCCTTCATTTCTGAAGAACAGCTTCACCAGGTATGGAATTCTTGGTTAAGTTATTTTCTTTCAATATTTTAAATATGTCATTCTATTCTCTCCTGGCCTAAAAAGTTTTTGTTGAGAGATTTGCTGAACATCTTAGGAGGGTTCCCTTGTATGTAACTTCTCTATCTTGCTGCTCTCAAAATTCTTTATCTTTGGGCTTCCCTGGTAGCACAGTGGTTGAGAGTCCGCCTGCCAATGCAGGGGACATGGGTTCACGCCCCGGTCCGGGAAGATCCCACATGCCATGGAGCGACTGGGCCTGTGAGCCATGGCCGCTGAGCCTGCGCGTCCGGAGCCTGTGCTCCGCAACAGGAGAGGCCACAACAGTGAGAGGCCACAAAAGTGAGAGGCCCATGTACCACCAAAAAAAAATCCTTTATCTTTGACTTTTGACAATTTAATTATGTGTCTTAGTGTAGCCATATTCAGATTCAACCTATTTGGGGTTCTTTGGGCCTCATGGATCTGAATGTCCATTTCTCTCCCCAGGTTTGGTAAGTTTTCAGCTATTATTTCTTTAAATATACTTTCTGTCCCTTTGTGTTTCTCTTCTCCTTCTGGAATTGCCATAATACAAATAGTTTCTTTTCATTGTGTCCCATAATTCCTATAGGCTTTCTTCATTTTTTTTTTCCTTCTTTTTTTCTTTTGCTCCTCTTACTGGATAATTTTCAATATTCTATCCTCAAGGTCACTGATTCTTTTTTCTACATGGCTGAGTCTATTTTTGAAACTCTATTAAATTCTTCAGTTATTGTGTTTTTCAACTCTAGGATTTGTTTGTTTGTTTTGATGGTTGCTATTTCCTTGTCAAACTTTTCATTTTGTTCATGGATTGTTTCACTAATTTTGTTTAGTTGTCTGTGTTTTCTTATAGTTCACTAAGCATACTTAAGCAGGTTATTCTGAATTCATTGTCTGACAGCTCATAGATCTCTGTTTCTTTAGGGTCACTTATCTGATTTTAATTAGTTTCCTTTGGTGGTGTCATATTTACCTGATTTTTCATGATTCTTGATTCCTTATGTTGGTATCCACCCATTTGAGTAATGGGGTTCCTCTTCCAGAATTTACATGTTTGTTTTGACAGATACAGTTCTTCATCAGTCAGATCAGTTTGAGTTTCTGGTTGTGTCTGTCGATAATGTCTTTGGGCAGGTGCGGTCTGTTATAATGGTCTATTTTGGGGCAAGGCAACTGCTTGAGCTCAGAGGATGGAGATTGGGGGGTGTGCCACTGGCTGAGAACAACTGGATAGGACTGCTAGGTTGGTTCCCTACCCAAGTAAGGCTGTAGGATGGTCTCCACAGTTGCCTGAATTCTCTTGTCAGGCTTATTAGATGGCTGAGACTGGGTAATATATTCAGTAGTAGATGAGGCTATGAATTAGCTCCCATGCTCTGGCAGGCCAGCACACCAGGGTTCACAGACTATACAGCTTATTATTTGGGGGCCCAAATCAGGCCTGTGTGTGCATTGAATTACCTGGTCAGGTGAGGTCACTGGTTTGCTCTATAGATGGAGAAGCCCTGGGCTATGCTCTCTGTTCAAGTGCCACTGTACAAAGAGCTGTTCATTGGGCTATACAGCTTCCCATGTGCTCTAGTTAGGTTCTCTGATCAGACAGGCTGAAGGCTACATTCAGTGATGAGCAGGGCTATGATTCAATTCCCTGTCCAGGCACAGTAGGAAAAGCAGCTCTAAAACTAGTAGAGCTCTTTGTTTGTTGCCTCAACTCAAGCTGACCCACACACCAGGTGCCTTGGCTGAATAGGGCCACTGGATTTGCTCTGAAAACTATTGGCTCTGTCTGCCCTTCTCTCTGCTTGAGTGTCACTGAGTTGTATAGCTCCTAGGAATTGCCACCCTTCAGGTCAGATGGGGCTGGAAGACTCCACAGCAGGTGGAGCTATCTTAGTTTTTATTCCTCGGAAAGAGGAGGAGGTGCCACTCTAGGCTACTGGCTTACTCTTTTTTAAATTGAATTATAATTAACATACAATGTTATATTAGTTTCAGGTAGACAACATAGTGATTTGGTATTTTATACATTATAAAATGATAACTACAATATGAAATAATCATTGCAATAAGACCAGTCACCATCTGTTACATACAAAGTTGTTACAATAGTATTGACTACATTCCCTATACATATATTATATCCCCATGATATTCATTTTACAGCTGGAAGTTTTAACCTCTTTATCCTCCTCACCTATTTCATCTGTCCCCCCACTACCCTGAAACTACTCTCAATCTCCCAAACAGGCTCTCTTGTTGGGAGGGGCCAGGAGGTACCTTCAGCCTTGGCTATAAATTAATCCCCTGCCTGTGCCTAGCATGAGAAGGCTTCATGCCCAGTACCAGCTTTGCTCTGAGGACAAAATGCTTTGCCCACCTACCTCTCTGCTTGAAGACACCTCGTCCACACACCTTCCAGGAGTTGTCACAAGCCCTTCTGGTCAGATCAGGCTTGAAGGCACTCTCCACAGTAGGTAGGGCTATGACTCAGCACCTCACCTGGGTGTGGGCAGACTGGGCTCTAGGGTCAGCAAAACTCCTCATCTGAGGATCCTAATCAGGCAGATGTGTACACCTACCAAGTTTTCTGTTCAGAGTGTACCCCTGACTTGGTTCTGCAGATGAACAAATCTGTTGGGTTGGGATTACTACTTGTGCACTTGCCAAGACCCATGTGCTGGTTGTTGCAAATCTCTCTGCCTTTCTCTGTCACAGTTGATTCCCAGTGGCTGGGCCCTGTGGATTCCCCTGTAATCCCCATGGTGTGAAGTCAAAGTAGAAGTTCCTACAAAGAGATCCACAAAGCTGGGGGAGGCTGGTTGTCCCCGCTTGGTTTCTTTCCCCACTGGGGGAGCCAGAGGCTCAGGAGAGAGACCTTCCCCACATGGTGCTGCATTGTCCTGGGGGAGGAGAAATGCAATCAACATGAAGCCACTTCTCTTACCTTCTAACGTAGTCTGCCTTGGTCTCTGTGGTGCAGGGGGTTGTTTCAGCTTCATCCCTGTGTTCCAGGATTCTCTCAGTGGTGTCTTGTTCTTGGATAAATGTTAGTTGTTTTTCTCCTGAGGGGAAGCGAAGTCAGGAATGACCTATCTTGATGATGTCACTCTCACTGATTTATTTATTTTTAATGCAAATCCAACCTTAAGTACCTGAAATAAAATTCTTTTGGTCATGATGTATTACTCTTTTACATATTGCTAAATTTGATTTGCTTATATATAGCTAAATATTTTCGCATCTATATTCATGACGGATATTGGTCCATAGTTCTCATTTCTTGTAATGTCCTTGCCTGAGAGCACTCTACAAATATTTGTTGAATAAATTGATTCAGTAAAAAATATAGAACACAAAAATATGGTGTACTACCATAGTTATACACTAAAGTATATACAAGATACATGCATGCTTGAGGGGAAGATTAAGAAAGACCTCCCCAGTTCCAGATGTACCCAGCTGCAGTCCCAATCACATAATGTAGACAACATAATCCTCCTAAATTTTATTTTGTTAATCCCATCTTAAATATCTGTCACTGGTTCCCATCACCCTCAAGGCAATGTTCAAACTCCTTTACTTTTTAACTTGCTTATCTTTTACATCTCCAGAGTACCAGCAGACAGAACTAGTAAAGAACAATGTACTTTGTTGTTTCTGGGCTTTTGCACTTGCTGGTCTCTCTACTGGGAACTTTTTACCTCCTTTCTCCACTGCCAACATTAGATACATAAACCCACGCTTGCCATTTTGCCTGGCCAACTCTTGGACACTCTTTGGGTCTCCTCTTAACTATAATTGCCATCCTTTCCACTAGGAAGACCTCCCTAGGCCCCAAGGCTGAATAAAACATCCCTCATTATGTGCCCACGGTGGGGTGGGAAGGAGTATAAGATGAAGCAGTCTTTGTCAGTAGATCTAGATTCAAATCTCAGCCCTGTCATTTATTATCTAAGGGCTTTGTACAAGTTACTTAACCTCTGTCCCCCATATACCTCAAAATGTACCTAAAACAGTTCATTATAAGGAATAAATGAAAGAGGGTGTATATTGTGTAAATGTGTATGCTTGGCACAATGCATGGGAGATAAATTCTCAATAAATGGATGTTCTCAGGGAACTCTGCTCAATGTTATGTGGCAGCCTGGATGGGAGGGGAGTTTGGGGGAGAACGGATACATGTATACATATGGCTGTTCCTTTGCTGTGCACCTGAAACTATCACAACATTGTTAATTGGCTATACTCCAATATAAAATAAAAAGTTAAAAAAAGTAAATGCTCTTATTATTTTGCTATATGAATTTTACTATGTCAGAACTTAGCACCATATACTCTAGTTCTTCACATATTTCTCTGTTCTTTTAATTAGAAAAGTTCTTTAATGCCATATTCCCTGTTATAATTCTAGTTTTTAGCATAGTACTGGAAATACAAGAAGAGTCCACTAAATTTCAGCTATTGTTGATGCTATTATTATTATTATAAAATCTTAGAGCTAAATTTTTCTAGATCAGGTGTTCTTGAGTGTTGACCAGGAGAATGGAACCATTCTTTGAGGGGTGAGTGAAATCACTTGGCACTTGGAGAAAAGAGAGGCAGCACATGGGACACTGCAGGTGATACGAATTTAGATTCGGTGACCGTATGAGTATTGGGGGACTGGTAATAAGAACTATGGCATGAGTGCCATGGCTTTGGGAGCCTGGTCAAAGGTCCTGGAGGCCAGATTTGCTATAGGAAAATACCTTTAAGCGAGCCACAAGCTTCAAGCAAATCTGGTCAATCAGAAATGGCAGAATAGAATCCATAAGCTTGGAGACTTCCTTTACCAGGAAGTGCCAAGGCTCTTATATACAACCATGGGAAGAGAAGGGGATCCATAAAAAATGAGTGCAACTAGATTTCCCATGAGTTGTGCAGGGCTGAGCTAGATTGAATTGATTTAGAAAAATAAAGAAATTATCAACATAAATAATTTATTGCAGACTCTAATATCATATACTAGTAGGCTTGATAATTCACACAGGAGCATTCTGCAATGGAGGTGGGGAGGTAAGAGGTAGGGAGAGAGGTGAAAGAGTCAGATGTGAAGACAGGCTGCTGAGGGGCAGACTTCATACACTTGGCTGTTGGTGACCAGTTCTTAGTGAGCTACGTCACTTTGGACAGGAAGGATCTGGGCCAGGATCCTGCAGTTCTCCTTTGGCCAGACCACCTAGAACTCCTGGTCCTTCCTCCTGCTTTCTCATCTGTGGTGCAACTGGGTGAGGGAGGTAGGAATCTCTATAGCTGCCATCCTTGGACCTTGAAAGTCATGGATAAAACCCACCCTGATTCAGCAGTATGTTAGATTTTTCTGGTACTATTTTTTATTTACTATTAATGGACTTTTAGCTCACTTCAGAGATCCTCTAGTTATTCTGGGAGAACCTACGGAGTTCACAAATAAAGTCCTTTGAACTTCTGTCAACCGTCCACACTTCTCCTCATGGCTGCCAGTGATTTACCCCTACCTACTGTCGCCCCCACTACAGCCCTGAAACTGCTGGCCTACTCATGAAGTTACAGCTTCCTCCATCAGGTTAAGGTGGCACTTGCACTGGTATTGGCACCTTTGGTATGAGTACTGGCACTGCTAATGACCACAAAGTCAAGAATTATCCATATAAAACTATGCCAAAGCCATTTTGTTTTAAAGCGAGGAGGATCCTTTCCCTCATTTTTGTGACACCTTCTGTTTCTTTGGTTCCAGAGCATCCTTGTGGTCCCAATGGTTCCTGGGACTTTCATATTCTTACACCCAACAGTCACTGGGTATTTGGGGGAAGCACCAGAATTAACCACATCATCATCATCTCAGTGCTGTTTGTTCGGCACCATGTACTAGGTTCAACACTAACTTTGCATGCATTCTTTTATTTAATGTTCACAACTACCCCCATCTCACAGATGAGGAAATGAAGACTGCATAAATAAACCCTTGCCCAAGGTCACTCAGTTAGAGCTGAGAGTCCAGAGGTCTTGATTGCAACAGTACTGAATGGAAGACAGGGGAGTAGAGGAAAATGTGATGTCCCAAAGGACTGGGTCAGAATTAGCTGTCTGGCTACTTGCACTTAACAATTCCTGTTAAGACTGGAGAAAAACAAACAGATGAAAAGTCTCCCATTTGACCTCTCCGTAGTCCTACATGTCTAGATCCTGTCCATATATGTCCAACTGTGAGCAGGGCTGCGAGTGTAATTAGCTAAGAGGGTCAGGGAGGAGATGAACTGTAAGAAACTAAGCAGCCCGGATGGTGGGCAGCTGCACGTATTTAGCTGGAGAGCCCAACACAGCCTCTTGTCATTAGAGAAAGGAGCTCTTACAGCTCTAGTTTTTGTATTAACACGGATGGGACAATTTAAGTATTTTCAACAATATTTCAACAAAAGAGCTCACGGGATGAGGAAATGAATGATTTAATTAGAAAGGAAATACCTCTGTACATAAGATTTTATTCTGAAAATGGATAGGAAGGGATTTCATAGCAATTCTCAAACCATGCAGCCTACCCAGGGATGCCACTTAGAGAGTTAAAGGGCAGCTGGGAGCTGAGACCTAGAGGTCATGATAGGATTAACTCCTTTTCCCTGAGAAAGTCAAGGAACCCCCAGCCCCCGCTCCTTTTCCCCAAGAAGCAGGGAGTTGTGCCACAGAGTCCAGGAGACAATTGAGCATCTGTGTGGTGGCCTAGTTGTAACTGGAGCCGTTAAGACCATGGCTTGTTGACCCTTGAAATTCTACCCAATGACCTGGCATGATGGGCTATTATATTTGTCTCTTGGAGTTTGAGTACTCTTGTGTATAAAATTAGTGGAATGTCCCAGTGTGCAGGAGGGCCATGTTTAAGGGACAATTTTCCTTTTGACTACCTCTTACATATTCCACTTGGCCCCAGTTTTTCCCCTAGTGGAGTTGGGGTATTGATACTGGGCTAATCTTAAGGTAGTTTGTAGTGTGTATCATGGCTACTCTGAGAGTTCCAACCTGCTTTGGGAAGAAAACCCAGGTTGGGTCAAATCAGTTACAGAGCTGCCCCAACTCACTGTAATTCTCCCAGTTGGATCTTACCTGCATTTGTGTTGAGGGCTGTTGGGTTGCTCCATCCTCGGGGCCCCACTGCTGTCCATGGAAAGTCACGCTGCTTCTCCCTGGGAACTGGCAGAATGTTGCTGGCGTTGCTTCCTCTCGCGCAAGTCAGAACGCTACTAATCACTGAGTGCCCTGACGGTTACAGCAGACACGTGATATCACAAAATTTAGCATGCATTGTAATCACCTGGTAGGCTGTTCGATCACAGCCTGCTTGGGCCCAGTCTCAAAGTTTCTGATTCAGTCAGTATGCAATGGGCCCCTAGGATCTGCATTTCCAACAAGTTCTCGTATAATCCTGATGTTGCTAGTTTAAGGACTGAACTTTGAGAAGCCCTGAATAGAGAAAAGTTTAGGCAAAAGCGGCAGGCTATAATGCAGCATGCTGAAATCTGCATGACAGACCGCAGGGGAAGGAATAATTAATGGTTGGCCATGCATTGGATGAATCAGGTGAGGAAAATGAGAACGGGAAAATGATGATGATTCTAGTTCTACCTCTTACATTCCAGATTCTGGGAAATGACATCAATACTAAACATTCCTAAATCTGAAACATGAGCATCATCCTAGACTTGTAGCTGAGGCATGAAACCCAAATGCAGTCAATTCTACTAAATGTTTCACAAAGCTATCTAGTTTTCTTTATTCAGCTGCTAATCCCTAGCTCACCCTCTTGCCTCACCTCCCACTATAACAGTCTCTTAACCAATCAGCTACCTCTACTTACAATCAATTCTCCACACAGCTACAGAAACCATGATCTTAAATGAAACCTTGATCACCTGTTTATATTATTTTCCAACAATTAATAATTTATTATCAAATGCACCTCTTGTACTATCCTGTGCATTCCTGTTCTCAGAGAACTATCTGCTTGCATATTATTCTTGTCAATTAAATGGTAAACTTCTCAAGAGCAGGGGAAAATGTCTTTTTCTCTTTGTATTCTTAGCACAGAGATAGTAATGATAACCAAAGTAACAACAAGACTAGAGTGCCAAGCACTTTTTACGCCTTATCTTTTAAATTTACTTGCAAATTAGACATCATTAACCTTACTTTTCAGACAAGGAAATGGAGGCTTGGAGAGGTTAAGTAACTTACTCAGGATCACTCAGCTAATAAAGGGCAAAGTTGAGATTTAAACCCAGGTCTGTCAGATTCAAGATAATATCATCCCAGATACTTCTTCCACATGGTGCCCAGAGGAGACAAAATCATTCTTTGTTGCCTAAATGGACCTGCTGATAATCTACCCTATTTAGCCTGGCAGATAAGACCAGCTTCCTGCAAGCCCCATATTCCATGTTCTCCCCTATATCTGTGCCTTTGCACAAGCCAGTCCCTCTGCCTGCAACGTCCTTCTCACCCATTTTGTTTACTCATTTTTCAGGAATTAGTTCAGGCCCTCATCTCCTAAAACATTTCTATTCCTCCCCAGTGTTTCCATAACATCTTAAATAAATCTGTTTTGAAATTTATCACAACTTTGCTAGTCTGACACCTTTTCCCCCTACCATGAGTCATTGAGCTTTTTGGGGAAACTCACTTTAAATCCACAGTGCCTGATATAAAACATATGAATTACTGAGGGTATTTTTCACTGCAAGGAACCAAAACCCCAACTCAACATGGCTTAAATGAAAAGGGAATTAAATAGGTTCAGATAACTTGGAATCTAGCTCAAAAAAATCTACAGGGATTTTGTGAAAACTAGATATTTTATACACATACATAAAAATATCTAATATCTATTGCAGTGGCATATAGTATGCACTAAGTAAAGAGGAGCTGTCATTACCTTGGATGTTATCTTTCATTTATTCACATCTGGATCACCTATATAAGGATTATTTGCAAAAACTAACTCTAGGCTGGATTTTTTTCTCTATTAGCTAGGACAGTGTTTCTCAAAGAATAAGGATCGCATATATGAGAATCACGTGAGGTACTTGTTAAAATGCAGTCAGTTATGTCTCTTCTTAAATTATTAAATTGGCAGGGTGGGGGGTGGCTAGCAATCTGGGGAGTGGGGTTGAAAAACCTTATTCAAAGCTCTGCAAATAATTCTGGTCCCCATGTCCCTCCTCTCCCTTTTCATTCATAATAGGATTATAGATTCTTACTTTATTACATCTGGGAGAAATGTCTGAAATTACCCATTTTATCAACATCCTTTCTTTTATAGGTGAGGAAAACTAAGGCTTGGGGAAATCTAGTGAAATGTCCACAGTTAGCAAAGTAGTGGCAGAGCCAAGCTTTAACAATTATTTTCTACCTTAATTTGGTTCATTTTTACCATTGCTACTTCTCCACTGGTATGTCAGAGCTCATTCTAGGTTGAGCAAATCAGATCAAATTTAGATTCTCTAATAGAAATACATAGCCTTTATTTCATTTTAGGAACTGTTTCAAGCACTTTTCAATAATATCGCATTTAATACTTGGAAAAATCTTATGATCCTCATTTTACAGATAAACACACAGAAGCACAGGCAAGTTAAGAAATTCATCTTAGGTCAAACAGCTAGTGGGTGATGCTGGGATTCAACCTAGAGAGCCTGACTCAGCACTTAACTTCTGCATAATCTGATTCCTCTGAGGAATCAGCACATCAGCTGATCTCAGTGATGCTTCCACTCCCACCCACTATTATGATGGTTTTCAGAAACGCAGTGTTTAAAAGTCAAACTCTACCTCCTATGCTTCAGTCTTCAAGGACAGCGATCAACTGGTGTGGAATCAGTTTTAACCGTAATACGACCATGACTCCAAAAAGAGGCAATTAATTGTTAAATTCCAGTTGAAATCATTACTTCCACTATATCCATGTGGAATATAATCATGTAGTCTTAGTGCTCAAGGAGAAAGAGTAAAGGATTTTGACTCACAGTGCCTGGCCCTGGACATGAGCTTTAGAACTGCCTCCACAATTTTATAAGCTCTAAGTTACTGATTAATTTGCTGATGCCCTCTGATTCTCAAGAGCCTCTGGCATGTTCTCCACCACATTTTAGTTTGGTGAAATCCTCACCGTCCCTTTAAGTCCTTGCTATTGAAACTGTAGTTGAAGGGTCAGTAGCATGAGAAGTACCTGGAGCTTGTTAGAAACACAGAATTTCAAACCTCACAGGTGACCCACTGAACTAGATTCTGCAGTTTAACCAGATTCCCCGGGGGAGTCCTAATGGGCGTCAAAGTTTGCAAAGCACTTCTTTAAAGTATCACCTCTGTGATTCCCTAAGACTCTTCTGGTTGGAACCCCAAGTTTGCAACCTGTCAACTGTAACCTTGGCCAGCTATTTAACCTCTCTGCCTCAGTTGCTTCACCTGCAAAATTAGGATGATTTCGACTGTAGGATTCTTGTGAGCACGAAACGAGATAGAGTGCGGAAAGTATCTGACACACAGTGACAAGTCAAAAAAAAATTCATTATTATTCTCAATCCACCAGCAGTGATTACAATTTTGCATCTTTTGAAGATAGCCCTTTGGTTTCCGTGTACTCATCTTCAGTCCAGTCTCTGAAGGCTCAGTATTTTATCCCCATGGTGGTTGGCTCAATGCCCTATGTTGTTTCATATACATTTATTGAGTTTAATACTTGTCAACTGATTCAGATTGTTTTCTATATGGTCAAAGGCCCCTCACATCAGAAAACCAGATTAATTCTTTGTATTTAAATAAAGTTCCTGCATTGTGCAGAATCTTCAAAAGAGCACAACATATGGGCCAAGGCCCTAATTAAACACTTGTTGAAAGTAAATTAATTAATTAGAGTTGACCGCTGCTTCCCACAGAGGGTAATCAACACGGGGTCTGTGGAGAGCACCAACATCCTGTGGGGGCAGAAACAGGGCTGGTTTTCAGGCAAAAATATGTCCTTTAATAAATGCTTTTATGTGCTTCATCCTGTCCATATTAGAAAAGAAAAAAAAAAGGTCACCAAGTCCACAAACAAATAAAATGGTAAGAACCCAGGGAATTTCTGACTCAGTTACTTCTAACATTAAGGTATATCTCACAAAAGGTGCTAACATATTTTCCCCAAGAAAGAGTTATTTGAGGAATTAGAGACTCATGGTTTCCTTTTAGTATATTTTATAAAGAAAGCTCAATTCCTAATTAGACCACTTACCAGCAATGACTGAGAAGATAATTGTAATATGTCATCAATCACTGGAATTTTCCTAACATTTAATGGAGTAGGCTAAATTTCATTTTACCAGTACAATAACAATTTTATTCATACAAAAATCAAGGATCTAAACCAACAAGAAATAAAAAGAAATCCTGATCTCATCAGTTTTTAAAAAATCAAGGATCTAGTTCAGATAAAATACGAGCTAACCTAAGTCATCATTCAGTCACTCTTCACACTAAGCTCAGACCATTTCTGAGGTTCTTTTTGATTTATTTTCATTTTCATCTGGGTATGTAGTTTGGGTTTTGGCTAGAACCTGCCATGGAAATACCACGCAAAGAAAAAGTTACTCTCAAAGTATTTTGGCCTTAACCAAACCTGTTGTTTCATGAAATTGACGTTTTGACTTTAAACTTTTTGGAGAGTAACTGCCAAATAATGCTGGTTTGGGTCATAATAGAGCAATAAATAAACACTTTCCTTCTTCTAAATGGCTGGTGGGAGATGGCTGGGAGCAAGAAGAGCCCTGGAGCTGAGACTTGGAAATCTGGGCTTTAGTCTTACCTCAGTCACTGAATTAGTTTGCCTTTAATACCAACAGCATATCCTCTAATACAAGACGACTGAGAGGTATTGTACGGGGTAGCCTAATACTTCTCTTTACCATCCCATTAAACATCCCTTTTTTCCTTTTTTTCCTCCCTCCTTCCTTTTCTCCTTCCTTACTTCTTTCTCCTCTCTTTTCCTTCCTTTTGCCTTTCTTCTTCCTTTTTTTAAAAGGGCTTTTCATAAAACACTTTGGGAGATATCTTTTAAAAATGTAAATTATTGCAATCGTTTGTTACTAGTATTTAGAAATATAATTGATATCCTATCTTTAGGTCTACTGTACTCAGTTCTAGTGACATTTTTGTAGACTCTGTAGGATTTTCTAAATTGGCAATCATGTCATCTATGAATAAAGAAAGTTTTACTTCTTAAAAAAAATAATAATAAAAGGACTTTTCAGTGATTATTTGCTCAAAACAATACCTCAGAAAAGTTGTGTGTGTGTGTGTGTGTGTGTGTGTGTGTGTGTGATTTATTATAGTTTGCATACAATGTCAAATTAAGGTTGGTCCTAGGATGAAAGATGCCTACATTCTGAATTGAAGAAATTCACCAGGTGACCACGGAATGAAGAGGGGGACACTCTGTGGCAGAATAGAAGCATGGTGGTCCTTCCCTTACCTGACAGCCTTTGGTGGTTTTGAAAAATGTTGACACAGTTCCTGCTTGTCAGAACAGCTACACGAAGTTTGATCTGAGTTGCTGTTCACTTAACCCAGCCACGGAGACTCTGTGTTTGAAACCACAAATACTATTTGCACTGAGAAAGCAGTCCCACAGCGGATGAAACCCAACTACTTCATTGGCTCATTTTCAGCATCATGTTCTTCCATTACAAACTGGTTCTTCAATTAGGGGTGAAAAATGCAAATGAAATGTGCCGTCTATTTTTTTTTTTTGTACTCAAATGTAGAGAAATTTCAGGAGTTGAAGAAAGCTCAATGTGTGCCTTCGTTTTTTTATCCACTTGCCTCCTGTTCCTCTGAATATCTAAACAAATCACAGTCAGTTCAGATAAGAATACATTTTAGTGTAAGAAGGAATTCTCTTCTTCACTCCCTCACTTCGTCTCAGCTTACCCTTTCCCCTCCCCATGTCCTCAACTCCATTCTCTACATCTGCGTCTTTCTTCCTGTCCTGCCACTAGATTCTTCAGAACGATTATTTTTTTTCTTTTTTAGATTCCATATATATGTGTTAGCATACACTATTTGTCTTTCTCTTTCTGACTTACTTCACTCTGTATGACAGACTCTAGGTCCGTCCACCTCACTACAAATACCTCAATTTCGTTTCTTTTTATGACTGAGTAATATTCCATTGTATATATGTGCCACATCTTCTTTATCCATTCATCTGTCGATGAACTTAGGTTGCTTCCATGCCCTGGCTACTGTAAGTAGAGCTGCAGTGAACTTTGTGGTACATGACTCTTTTTGAATTATGGTTTTCTCAGGGTATATGCCCAGTAGTGGGATTGCTGGGTCATATGGTAGTTCTGTTTTTAGTTTTTTAAGGAACCTCCATACTGTTCTCCACAGTGGCTGTATCAATATACATTCCCACCAACAGTGCAAGATTGTTCCCTTTTATCCACACCCTCTCCAGCATTTATTGTTTGTAGATTTTTTGATGATGGTCATTCTGACTGGTGAGAGGTGATATCTCATTGTAGTTTTGATTTGCATTTCTCTAATGATTAGTGATATTGAGAATCCTTTCATGAGTTTGTTGGCAATCTGTATATCTTCTTTGGGGATGATTGGGTTGTTTGTTTTATTGATACTGAGCTGCATGAGCTGCTTGTAAATTTTGGAGATTAATCCTTTGTCAGTTGCTTCATTTGCAAATATTTTCTCCCATTCTGAGGGTTGTCTTTTCATCTTGCTTATGGTTTCCTTTGCTGTGCAAAAGCTTTTAAGTTTCATTAGGTCCCACTTGTTTATTTTTGTTTTTATTTCCATTTCTCAAGGAGGTGGGTCAAAAAGGATCTTGCTGTGACTTATATCATAGAATGATCTGCCTATGTTTTCCTCTAAAAGTTCTACAGTGTCTGGCCTTACATTTAGGTCTTTAATCCATTTTGAGTTTATTTTTGTGTATGGTGTTAGGGAGTGTTCTAATTTCATTCTTTTACATGTAACTGTCCAGTTTTCCCAACAACACTTATTGAAGAGTCTGTCTTTTCTCCATTGCATATTCTTGCCTCCTTTATCAAAAATAATGTGACCATATATGTGTGGGTTTACCTCTGGGCTTTCTATCCTGTTACATTGACCTATATTTCTGTTTTTGTGCCAGTACCATACTGTCTTGATTACTGTAATTTTGTAGTATAATCTGAAGTCAGGGAGCCTGATTCTTCCAGTTCCGTTTTTCTTTCTCAAGATTGCTTTGGCTATGTGGGGTCTTTTGTGTTTCCATACAAATTGTGAAATTTTTTGTTCTAGTTCTGTGAAAAATGCCATTGGTAGTTTGATAGGGATTGCATTGAATCTGTATATTGCTTTGGGTACTATAGTCATTTTCACAATGTTGATTCTTCCAATGCAAGAACATGGTATATCTCTCCATCTGTTGGTATCATCTTTAATTTCTTTCATCAGTGTCTTATAGTTTTCTGCATACAGGTCTTTTGTCTCCCTAGGTAGGTTTATTCCTAGGCATTGTATTCTTTTTGTTGCAGTGGTAAATGGGAGTGTTTCCTTAATTTCTCTTTCAGATTTTTCATCATTAGTATATAGGAATGCAAGAGATTTCTGTGAATTAATTTTGCATCCTGCTACTTTATCAAATTCATTGATTAGCTCTGGTAGTTTTCTGGTAGCATCTTTAGGATTCTCTATGTATAGTATCATGTCATCTGCAAACAGTGACAGTTTTACTTCTTCTTTTCCAATTTGGATTCCTTTTATTTCTTTTTCTTCTCTGATTGCTGTGGCTAAAACTTCCAAATCTATGTTGAATAATAGTGGTGAGAGTGGACAACCTTGTCTTGTTCCAGATCTTAGAGGAAATGGTTTCAGTTTTCCACCATTGAGAATGATGTTGGCTTGTGGGTTTGTCATATATGGCCTTTATTATGTTGAGGTAGGTTCCCTCCATGCCTACTTTCTGGAGGGTTTTTATCATAAGTGGGTGTTGAATTTTGTCAAAAGCTTTTTCTGCATCTATTGAGATAATCATATGGTTTTTTTTTACTTCAACTTGTTAATATGGTTATCCCATTGATTGATTTGCATATATTGAGGAATCCTTGCATTCCTGGTAAAACCCCACTTGGTCATGGTGTATGATCCTTTTAATGTGCTGTTGAATTCTGTTTGCTGGTATTTTGTTGAGGATTTTTGCATCTATGTTCATCAGTGATATTGGCCTGTAGTTTTCTTTCTTGGTGACATCTTTGTCTGGTCTTGGTATCAGGGTAATTGTGGCCTCATAGAATGAGTTTTGGAGTGCTCCTCCCTCTGCTATATTTTGGAAGAGTTTGAGAAGTATAGGTGTTAGCTCTTCTCTAAATGTTTGATAGAATTTGCCTGTGAGGCCATCTGGTCCTGGGCTTTTGTTTGTTGGAAGATTTTTAATCACAGTCTCAATTTTAGTGCTTGTGACTGCTCTATTTATATTTTCTACTATTTCTTGTTTCAGTCTTGGAAGGTTGTGTTTTTCTAAGAATTTGTTCATTTCTTCCAGGTTGTCCATTTTACTGGCATATATTTGCTTGTAGTAATCTCCCATGATCCTTTGTATTTCTGCAGTGTCAGTTGTTACCTCTCCTTTTTCATTTCTAATTCTGTTGATTTGAGTCTTCTCCCTTTTTTTCTTGATGAGTCTTGCTAATGGTTTATCAATTTCGTTTATCTTCTCAAAGGACCAGCTTTTAGTTTTATTGATCTTTGCTCTTCTTTCTTTCTTTTCTTTTTCATTTATTTCTGATCTGATCTTTATGATTTCTTTCCTTCTGCTAAGTTTGGGGTTTTTTTTGTTGCTGTTCTTCTCTATTTGCTTTAGGTGTAAGGTTAGGTTGTTTATTTGAGATGTTTCTTGTTTCCTGAGGTAGGATCATATTACTATAATCTTCCCTCTTAAAACTGCTTTTGCTGCATTCCATAGGTTTTGGGTTGTCGTGTTTTCATTGTCATTTGTTTCTAAGTATTTTTTGATTTCCTTTTTGATTTCTTCAATGACCTCTTGGTTATTAAGTAGTGTATTGTTTAGTCTCCATGTGTTTGTACTTTTTCCAGATTTTTCCCTGTAATTGATATTTAGTCTCATAGCATTGTGGTCGGAAAAGATACTTGACACGATTTTAATTTTCTTAAATTTACCAAGGCTTGATACGTGACACAAGTATGATCTATCGTGGAGAAATTTCCATGAGCACTTGAGAAGAAAGAGTATTCTGTTGTTTTTGGAATGAAATGTCCTATAATTAGCAATTAAGTCTGTCTTGTTTAATGTATCATTTAAAGCTTGTGTTTCCTTATTTATTTTCATTTTGGATGATCTGTCCATTGGTGAAAGTGGGGTGTTAAAGTCCCCTACTAGGATTGTGTTACTGTCGATTTCCCCTTTTATGGCTGTTAGCATTTGCCTTATGTATTGAGGTGCTCCTATGTTGGGTGCATAAATATTTACAATTGTTGTATCTTCTTCTTGGACTGATCCCTTGATCATTATGTAGTGTCCTTCTTTGTGTCTTGTAATAGTCTTTATTTTAAAGTCTATATTGTCTGATATGAGAATTGCTACTGCAGCTTTCTTTTGATTTCCATTTGCTTGGAATATCTTTTTCCATCCCCTGACTTTCAGTCTGTATGTGTCCCTACGTCTGAAGAGGGTCTCTTGTAGACTGCATATATACGGGTCTTGTTTTTGTATCCATTCAGCCAGTCTATGTCTTTTCATTGGAGCATTTAACCCATTTACATTTAAGGTAGCTATCAATATACATGTTCCTATTACCATTTCCTTTACTGTTTTGGGTTTGTTATTGTAGGTCTTTTCCTTGTCTTGTGTTTCCTCCTTAGAGAAGTTCCTTTAGCATTTGTTATAAAGCTGGTTTGGTGGTTCTGAATTTTCTTAGCTTTTGCTTGTCTGTAAAGGTTTTAATTTCTCCATCGAATCTGAATGAGATCATTGCTGGGTAGAATAATCTTGGTTGTAGGTTTCTCCCTTTCATCACTTTAAATATGTCCTGCCACTCCTTCCTGGCTTGCAGAGTTTCTGCTGAAAGATTAGCTGTTAGCCTTATGGGGATTCCCTTGTATGTTACTTTTTGTTTTTTCCATGCTGCTTTTAACATTTTTTCTTTGTATTTAATTTTTGATAGTTTGATTAATATGTTTCTCAGCGTGTTTCTCTTTGGGTTTATCCTGTATGGGACTCTCTGCCTTTCTGGGACTTGATTATTTCCTTTCCCATATTAGGGAAGTTTTGAACTACAATCTCTTTAAATATTTTCTCAGACCCTTTCTTTTTCTCTTCTTCTTCCGGAACCCCTATAATTTGAATATTGTTGTGTTTAATGTTGTCCCAGTGGTCTCTGAGACTCTCCTCAATTCTTTTCATTCTTTTTTCTTTATTTTGCTCTGTGGTAGTTATTTCCACTATTTTATCTTCCAGGTCACTTATCCATTCTTCTGCCTCAGTTATTCTGCTATTGACTCCTTCTAGAGAATTTTTAATTTCATTTATTGTGTTGTCCATCATTGTTTGTTTGCTCTTTAGTTCTTGTGGGGCCTTGTTAAACGTTTCTTGTATTTTTTCCAATCTATTTCCAAGATTTTGGATCATCTTTACTATCATTACTCTGAATTCTTTTTCTGGTAGACTGCCTATTTCCTCTTCTTTTGTTTGGTCTGGTGGGTTTTTATCTTGCTCCTTCATCTGTTGTGTGTTTCTCTGTCTTCTCATTTTGCTTATGGGGTCTCCTTTTTGCAGGCTGCAGGTTCGTAGTTCCTGTTGTTTTTGGTGTCTGCCCCCAGTGGCTAGGGTTGGTTCACTGGGTTGTGTAGGCTTCCTGGTGGAGGGAACTTGTGCCTGTGTTCCGGTGGATGAGGCTGGATCTTGTCTTTATGGTGGGCAGGACCATGTCTGGTGGTGTATTTTGGGGTGTCTGTGACCTTATTATGATTTTATGCAGCCTCTCTGCTAATGAGTGGGGTAGTGTTCCTGTCTTGCTAGTTGTTTGGCATAGCTTGCTGGTGGTTGAGTGGAGCTGGGTCTTAGCACTGAGATGGAGATCTCTGGGAGAGCTTTTGCCATTTGATATTTCATGGAGCTGGCAGGTCTCTGATGGATCAATGTCCTCAACTCGGCTCTCCCACCACAGATGCACAGGCCTGACACCTGGCCATAGCACCAAGATCCTGTCAGCCACATGGCTCGGAAGAAAAGGGAGAAAAATGAAAGAAAGAGAGAAAAAAAAATAAAGTTATTAAAATAAAAAAATATTTTAAAAAATTAAGAAGAAAATAATAATGGACAGACAGTACTCTAGGACAAGTGGCAAAAGCAAACCTATACAGACAAAATTACACAAAGAAGCATACACATACACACTCACAAAAATAGAAAAAGAACAAATATATATATATATATATATATATATATATATATATATATATATATAAGGGAGACAGCAACCAAATCAATAAACAAATCTACCAATGATAATAAACTCTAAATACTAAACTAAGATAAACATAAAACCAGAAAAAAATTAGATGCAGAAAGCAAACCCCAAGTCTACAGTTGCTCCCAAAGTCCACTGCCTCAATTTTGGGATGATTCGTTGTCTATTCAGGTATTCCACAGATGCAGGGTACATCAAGTTGATTGTGGGGATTTAATCCTCTGCTCCTGAGGCTGCTCTTGTTTGTTCGCACAGCTCCCAAGGTTCAGCTTTGGATTTGCCCTGCCTCTGCGTGTAGGTCGCCTGAGGGCGTCTGTTCTTCGCTCAGACAGGATGGGGTTAAAGGAGCAGCTGATTCGGGGGCTCTGGCTCACTCAGGCCGGGGGGAGGGAGGGGTATGGATGCGGGGCAGGACGTTGCATCAGCCTGAGGCACTGTGTGTTCTTCCGGGGAAGTTGTCCCTGGATCATGGGACCCTGGCAGTGGCGGGCTGCACAGGCTCCCAGGAGAGGAGGTGTGGACAGTGACCTGTGCTCGCACACAGGCTTCTTGGTGGCGGCAGCAGCAGCCTTAGCATCTCATGCCCATCTCTGGTGTCCACACTGATAGCTGTGGCTCCCGCCCGTCTCTGGAGTTCGTTTAGGCAGTGCTCTGAATCCCCTCTCCTCATGCACCCTGAAACAATGGTCTCTTTCCTCTTAGGCAGCTCCAGACTTTTTCCCGGACTCCCTCCTGGCTAGCTGTGGCACACTAGTCCCCTTCAGGCTGTGTTCACGCATCCAACCCCAGTCCTCTCCCTCGGATCCGACCTCCGAAGCCCAAGCCTCAGCTCCCAATCCCCACCCGCCCCGGCGGGTGAGCAGACAAGCCTCTCGGGCTGCTGAGTGCCGGTCGGCACCGATCCTCTGTGCGGGGATCTCTCCGCTTTGCCTTCCGCACCCCGGTGGCTGCGCTCTCCTCTGTGGCCCCGAAGCTTTCCGCCTTCGCCACCCGCAGTCTCCGCCCGCGAAGGGGCTTCCTAGTGTGTGGAAACCTTTCCACCTTCACAGCTCCCTCCCACTGGTGCAGGTCCCGTCCCTATCCTTTTGTCTCTGTTTATTCTTTTATCTTTTGCCCTACCCAGGTACGTGGGGAGTTTCTTGCCTTTTGGGAAGTCTGAGGTCTTCAGCCAGCGTTCAGTAGGTGTTCTGTAGGAGTTTTTCCACATGTAGATGTATTTCTGATGTATTTGTGGGGAGGAAGGCGATCTCCACGTGTTACTACTCCTCTGCCATCTTGAAGGTCTCTGGGCCCAGGAAACCTTTAAAAGCCCCAGAGGTATTTTGATGTGGTTGTTTAGTGCACTACAATTGGAGAAACTCTATTCTATAAAGTACTGTGGAATATTCCTGTGCAGTAATGAGATTTTTAAAGACAGTATGCACTGGTCCTCAACTACATGGAAGTTTGAAAATATCTGTTTAATATGCAATCTGAACTTAATGAACTAATACAGTAACATTTTCAGATAAAGTCACCCTAAGTATAATAGTAATTAATGTTTATGTCCCTAGATGGTTTCGTGTGTGTGTGTGTGTGTGTGTGTGTGTGTGTGTGTAGCCCATCCATACAGCTGTATTAAAGCAGCAAATATCTATTAAATTCTTATGAGGTGCGAGACACTGTCAATGTGCTTCACATGAATGAACATATTTAATGCTCAAAAGTACGCTAAATGATAAGTATTATTCCCATGTAACAGTTAAGGAAACTTGGCACAAAGAGGTTAAGTAATTTACTTAAAGTCACAAACTTCGAAAGTTGTTAACAGTTCAAAATGCACTAATATGTATAAAATAGATAACTAATGAGAACCTGCTGTATAGCACAGGGAGCGCTACTTAGTGCTCTGTGGTGACCTAAATGGGAACGAAATCCAAAAAAGAGGGGATATATGTATACATATGGCTGATTCACTTTAGCGCTGTACAGTAGAAACTAACACAACATTGTAAAACAACTATACCCCAATAAAAATTTAAAAAATAAAATAAAATACGCAGATTTAAAAAGAAATCAAAATGTTACTGATTTTGCAAATGGCAAGACTTACATAGAGAAAAGTAGGTACAAAGTCCTCTTCAAAATAAATCAAGGAGATCAAAGTGAAACAAAGCTTGTGAGTTCCTGTGTATAATATTAGGTAAAACTTCTAGGATTAATTTCAAAAATAGTCAGTATACCAATATAGTATTTTGGCTGTACTTTCTAGAATAATTTTGAGTTTGATTTTAGAGAAATAACCAGAGCAAAAAACAACCCAGGAGTTTCAGATTACCTGATATTGTTATAGAGGGAATATTAATTGAAATTACCCCAAACTCTGATGTGACTCCAGAAACCACAGGTGGAATAAAAGATAGAGCTGCAGGAGCCACGGCCCAGGAGCCCCAGGGAGCAGTCAGGGCGAATGACTATCGGAGCCTTCCCCACCTTTCAGACGGCCTGTGCCACCTGGAAACCTTCCATCGAAAATTGCCATTGTTTTTTTTTTTTTTTTCCAAATTCAACAAGCATTAACTGAGGACCTACCCTGTGCCAGAAACTCAGCTAGCTTTTAAATTATATATTATCTTATTCCATCCTTACAACCACGGTCTGTGGTATGTTATTCATTATTGTTTTTACCGCTTGCCATTTTATGTATGTGAAAACTGAGGCTTAGTGAAATTAGGTAAATTGCTAGCAAGTGGCAAGACTCAAGATTTAAGCCCAAGTCGGATTCCAAGTTTAAGGTTTCAGCCCAACTGTCTTCAAAAGTGGTTTCAGATTATGTAACAATGGCATAAAGTTTGTGTAATCTGTGGGTTTTATAAAGCAGAACTTAAAGACATCACAAAGGTTTTAATATGAGTATATTCTCCACTACTCTTTTGGCAAATACTTAAAATAGCTAAAACAATGTGTGTGTGTGTGTGTGTGTGTGTGTGTGTGTGTGTGTGTGTGTGTGTGGCGGGGTGGGGGGGAGTGTTGGTAGTATGAGGCATATTCAACAAAATTTATTGAACAGTACGACGCCAGGCACTGTGTTGGGAACTGGGAACAAGATAGAATAAGGTAAACATGGCATTTATAATCCAGCAGAGAATATATTAAGCAAATACAGTTGTGCTAAGTACCATTCATTTCTTCAAAAAACCCATAGCATAACAGAGATTCAAACTAATTTGGGAAATAACTGAAGAACACTCAAAGACAGTGAGATTTCAGGTAGGACTGAGTGAGAAATCTGAGGGAGGCAAACCAAGAAATGGGCAGCAGAATTCCTTGGAGAATTTATTCTCCCTCCTGCTATCATCTTCTGCAGCAGATTATGCAAACAACTTTGCTTGTGATGTGATCAAATCCACCCCACTCATTATTGTATCCACCTAAGACCTGTCCAACTAGCTCAGAGTGAGTTCTATACTACAGGGGAGGCCTAGGAATACAAGACATTTTGTTTGAATACAAACAAAATAAAGGAAGCATTGGAACGTTAAATGCTTTTTCCTCAATGTCTGCAAGCACTTCAAATGTACTACCTCTACTTTTAAGAAAACTTCAACATTTAGCTTAATTTTTATTATGCCTTTGAAGTCTATAAATCTCCATTGTACATTTTCCACAGAAGGCAGTTTAATTCCATTGATATTAAAGAAAGTACATGAAGCTCTCTGGCCCACTAAATGGGGAAATCAGAATGTGATGGAAGAGTGGCCAAGACTCAAAGTTTCCATTCTCTTCCAAGGGAAACCGAATGAGAAAAATAATACATCATAAAAGCCAGAGTTCTGATTACAATTCTGGAAGTAGGGATGAAATAAGATATTTCATTTAAGAAAAAATTGTTCCTTGAATCTCCAGCTGAATCTAAAAGGTTATGCAGAGTACACCATATCACTCTTCTAACTGGGCTTATCTATGCATCCTCCTGGGAATTCATAAAACATCCAGGTAGGCATTTAGAGACACCAAGTTAGGTGCCTTTGTATGGGTCATGAGTTAGGTTCATTAATCAGCAGTTTAATATTGACCCCCTTCTACCTTAAATTTCATTTTAACAAAACTTATTCATCTGGATTGTCGAAAAAGAAATGTTCCCCTGCAGTGAGGCCTTCAATGTAACTGTGATGCTGCGTGTGGATAGTAGGTAGGGATACGAGAGTCCTGCCTCATCTAGTAATACGTTCTATCAGAGACCCAGCCCTGCACATTAGAATTATACAGGGAGCTTTTAAAAAAAAAAAAAAAAAACCTCCATGTCCATGTCCCAGCACCAGAGACTCTGATTTAACTTGTCTGGAGAGGTACCTGGGCAGCATTAATTTTTAAAAGTTCTCCCAGGTGATTTTAATGTGTAGTCAGACCTTTACCAGTTCTCTCTTTTATAAGATGAAATCCTAAAGCATTTTTTAAAATTAAGATAAATGGGTAGAGGTTCTATGCGTGGTCATGGTTTGAAAGTTTTCATGTTTACTACATCTTTAATGAATGTTTATTATTCATTAACTGATGACTCGGGGCTTGAGTTAATGTATACACTACTTGATGCTCTAGCTGCTGTTTCTACTGGACTCAATAAATGTAATCACAGATCATATTTATTGAGCGTTTGTTTGTGCTCAGCATTGTGTAAGGCATTGTTTCTCAAATTGTGGCCAGCAGACTGGAGCCCGCAAACTATTACCCGTGATGATGAGATGCATACAAAAATTAAAGTGGCTAGAAACTTTGTAGTAATTTGAGCTTCTATTGAGTATTTATTTGCTTTATTTATATATAAATAAAAAAGAGAAAATGTTGTGTATATATATATATTGCCTTTATTGTTTTGTGTGTGTGTGTGCACGTGGGTATGATTTCTAATAATGCATTTTATTGCATTTTTAAACAGTCTCTTCCATAGCTGTTTGAGAATTTAAAAATCTCTCAAAACTTCACCACACGTGGTTTGAGAGGCAGTGGCATCAAAACCTCTTATGGGTGTTAATTTAATCCTCACCACCAATTCCAATGAAGCAGTTGAATGTTTTACAACTGAGGAAGCTGAGGATTGAAATAATTTGCTTAAGGTTGCCCTGTTGGTAAGATCTGTTAAGTCAGAAGGATCTGAACTCTGGAAGTCTGAATCCAGAGCCCAGAGCCAGGGGAGTGGAAGGTCACAGATGTGACTTCATTTGACTTAGGAGAGGGAAGTGTGGCCACGTGAGAGAGACCCAGGGCCAGGAAGGGCCACTTTCACACTGTGGGACCTGAAATGTTCTCTGCATTGTTTTTATCCTTTATGCATAATTAAAACTGACCCCAGTTTTGTGAACATTAGTTAAGCTCCTATAAGGAGTTTGAAATTTTAATTGCCTGGATATTTGTAAAACTAAACCAGAGTTCAATGAAAATAAACTGTTTTAAACTGGGAGACAGGTCTTTCAGTGGCAAGTTTGAGTGTTTTTTCTGCCATCGGCAAAGTGAAATTAGTTAAAGAAAATAAAGAAGTTATTTTTCTGCATACTCTGGTCATCTATATGTTAAATTTTAAGCCTGCTAAAGATGTGTGGTGGGCCTTTTTTATCCTCTCTTTATAATCTGGGTAGGAAGAAATAGCTTTTTGGATAAATTACTAAGACTCTCACCCCAGGAAAAAAAGATGTTTTACTGTCTAATATTTTCCTATTTCCTCTCCAGAACTTTACATTTTATACAAAAGATGTGAAATTAAAAATTACTGAATTTCCTCTTTTAAAATATATTTAATATATTTAATGTAATATTCAATATATTTAATTTATTTTAATATATTGAATATTTAAATAACATGTTTATTATCATAAGTGGTAATTCATAAGTAAGAAAAATTAAAACCAGCAATTTTTATCTTGTATCTATTGGATCATGTTTAAAATCAAGTGTTCCCTCCAAGAGCATAAAATAGTTGAGATCTGGTTTACATTCACATTTTCAGAAATGTACCTGTTATGTAGAGTGAAACGTATTGGGATGATCTAGAGTACTAGAAGAGGAAAGTTGATAAAATGTTAAGTGTCATTTGGGTACTATTATGGAAATATGGAATAGAACCAGGAGAGCTGATCTCCACATTTCTCCTAGGTGTGGACACAGCAAGTTGTGAAAAATGACCTCGTTTTGGTATCTAGGGTCCCAGTGACCCTCTCCTAGTGGTGTCGTCAGCACACCTGAAGTCTACATAAGCAACTGTTTTAGCCTTGGGTTATTATTTTTCATCATTAAATAATGAAAAGGAAATTTAATTTTATACTAAATGCTTGCCAGTGTATGAAGAAGTATAGAAATTGGTGATGGAAAACAGTGGTTTGATGAGGGAAGAGCAGAGGAAAGAGCAAGTGCACAGAACAGGAGGCAGTCAAGTGAGTGGCCTTGACTTAGGGTGTGGTGACACTGCTGGGAATCAGCCGAAAAAACATGGGATTTGGAATGAAAGGACGTAGTCTTCCCTTCTCAATTATTTGCTAAGCATCTTCTTCTGAGCCTACTAGAGAATACGGTCCTGGTGATAAAAAGGGGCATAAGAAATTGTTCTCACCTTCATATGAGGCAGACTCTTCCTCATGAAGAAAGAATTCTAAAGCGCCATGGAGAGCATGTAGCAGAATTCCTCACCAAGGCTGCGGAGAGGAAGGAGGGGAAAGTAACTAAGTCTGCTGCCAACTTGGACAAAATAGTTAACTCTTCAGATTCCTCATTTGTAAGAATGGGGCTAATTTCATTTACCACACAGAGTTGCAGCGGCAAATTAAGTAAGCTAATATGTAGAACTGCTTTTAAAGTGTAAAGCAGTGTTTTTTTATTAATCACCTTAAAATAGCTGAAGGCTACAACAACACTCCCATAAGTACCCATAATTAGTATGGCTGGGGAGAGGCAGAAGGTGGTGCTCCCCCTGGGATGATGTGCATTGAATTTGGGGGGCGGGGTGTCCCTTGACTTCTCCACACTCACTGTGATGCAGCAGCATAATTCAGTGGCACGGTGCACCTGCACCACTGCAAATCACGGTGCCTTGGAATGCCAAACTCTTCCCTGTGCTGGCAGTGCCATTTCCTTTACTTTTTGTCTCAGTCAGCTTGGGCTGCCATAACAAAGTACCACAGATGGGGTGGTTTAGACAACAGAAACTTGTTTTTCACAATTCTGGAGGCTGGGAAGTCCCAGATCAAGGTGCCAGCAGATTTAGTTCCTGCTGAAAGCCTTCTTCCTGGCTTGCAGCCAGCCACCTTCTTGCAGTGTCCTCACATAGCAATGAAAGAGAGAGAGCCCTGGTCTCTCTTCCTCTTCTTACAAAGACATTAATCCCCTGATGGGAGCCCCACTCTCATGACCTCACTTAAGCCTACTTACTTCCCAAATGTCCCACCTCCAGATACCATGACATTGGGGTGATGCTAGGGCTTCAACATAAGAATTTTGGGAGAATGCAAATATTTAGTCCATGACACTTTTCCAGTAGGTCTGTCAAAACACATATCCTTCAAGAATTTCAAGCATCTTTTCTCTGAAAGATTCCTTTACCCATTCAAAAAGGGCTGATTATTCTCATTTCCCCCTACTGGTGAAATCACTACATTCATCTCCCTATAATTATTGACTGAATAAATATTTATTGTGATTATCTTGTACAAAATACTCTTGCCTTTTTCATCTTGGTCTTCACTGCTCCAAGCACCAAGACTGCACATGCATGCAAAGCAGTTAATAGATGTATACGGCATGAATATTGAAATAAATGAAGAAAATGGATTAGTACATAAATAGCCCAAAGAAGTAAAAAAGAAGTTCATTAAGTAGGAAAGGGCTCCATCATGAGTTTATCTCATGAGGAACAACTCATGAGAATAGGATTGGGAGGAAAATCCCAGGAATTTTTCTTGAAGATTCATAGCCTTGGAAATATACCAGGAGAAAGTCCTGGGAGGTAATGTCAGGATAGTACTTGGACCAATGACACCTTAGGAATGAGACCCCCAGATTTTGAACAGGAATGCTGCCTGCCTTTCGGTACTAAGTGCTCTTCCAAAATGAGTGTAGTTTTATTTCAAATTCCTATATGGGCTAGATTTGGAGGCATTTTGATTCACTGCATGTTCAATTTTCAAAAACCTCAAGGAATGGCTTGCTAAATTTGCCCAAAGCTGCTTTCTGTTTCTCCACCTGCAATTTGTATCCCTGAAATAAATATTACCAACAGTATGAGCTCCATTTGGTGTGGTCCCCGAGCGTTAGAACAGGGCCCTGTTGGACTGCCTATAGTTCAGCACTTTTTATTGGCAGCTAAAGGAAAGAATGTAATAGTTCTACTACCTCCTGCCCATACCCCGCTCTTTCACCCTTTCCAACAATCAGCCTGCTATAAGAGTTCAGTCCTGGAATAGGAAAATATTGCACCTTATCCAGGCCATCTGACAAAGTGAGTAATGTTGTGTGTTATGTTGTGAGATGTGAAATGGACAATGCCTCAAAACCTGAGACAAGAAAGATTAGGCCAAGAGGAGATTTTGGCAATGGGGGCAAGTTGCTCTCTTGGAACATGTTAGAACTTCCAAGAAACAAATTAAATGTGACTTAAGGAAAACGGGTGTGTTCTTCTAATCTAGACATAAAAAGAAAGTTGCAACCAGGGTTAAAAGCTGTGGATAGTCTTCATGGTGGGCTCCACACAAGTCACCACGTTTCCCATCAAAGAGTGCAGAATGTCATCCTGGTGTTTTTATTTATTTGATTGGTTGGTTGTATTTTTTTGTTTGATTTGCTTCACAGCTTGAGACTTTCAGGACATGCATTGGATTCCAGGTTCCAATATCCACCAACTGTGCAGAAGAAAGGCAAAATGAATAGATTTTTATCTTTTTCTAAACTTTTAGATTGATGCCAACAGCAGGCTGACACTGGCCGACTTGTGGCTTGTGCTACACGGCCCTGAGCTGGGCCTCATACCCCCGCTCTGGTCGATATAATGTATCGACTAACCTGCCTTCCGAATTTCAGCTCTCTCACAGTTTGGCTCGCTTGACCCTGCAGACTCTGTCTCATTTCAGGCAGTGGACTGACCCATCATTCCTCGGTCAGAGGGATTAAAAGGTGCCTGAGTCTGGCCAATGAAGCCAGTCAGCGTGAGTCAGCCCTACTGCTAGTGCATCTCTGAGCTTGTTCCCCACCTTGGATAACTAATCTCTCACCCCCATCTTTTTCTTAATAATCAACCAACATGGTACCTCCTCTGGGCTCAGGGCTATATTTTTTTTTGCCTCTGTGTCCCATGGCTGCAGCACAACATCCTCTGCCAATCGTCCATGATCCTGACCTCCTGGCATTACTCACCCTGCTTCGCTGAATCACTACCCAAACTGTCTGCTGTCACCAGAGCCTCTGGATAACCTGTTCGTTTGCTTTCTGCCATCAGCATCACGGCACTCACTCCACTGGGATCAGTCTTCAAGCTGCAGCCTCTCTTTAACGGCTGAGATTTGGGTGCCTTTGTTCCAGAGGGTCTGTCTCATCAGGCCCTCCATGATCTTTCTGACGCTTTAGGAAAGGCAAGAAGAAAAGGCCCTTGTTTTCTCAGCCCCGAATGGGCTCATGGATCAATAGTGGGGTGTTGATACAGACTGACTTGCAAAGTCCAATTTTATGGCATAAAGGGCGGGAACGCTGCATAAACCAGTCAGAGAAAAGGTAATATGGCAGCACCTTCAGTGCAGAATGAATTCTGTGCCTTGGAATTTGCAGGGGAGAAGAAATTTTGTGGTTAATCTAAAGGCACAGTAGATCAAGGAGACATGTAAGACGGCATTTACCAACAAGTGGCTACTTTGAGAGTAGGTACAACAACCGACCCAGGAGAAAGCAAAGCTAAAATTCCTTTAGTCTATATCCAACCTCACTGTGATATCTGACAAGTCTCCCACCAGTTTATTATAATTATTACTGCTAATTCTTTTTTGAAAATACCTGCTAACGGTACAAATTCAAGGAAACCACAATTGTGTAAAGTGAAGAGTAAAATTTTCCTTCCTATCCATGGCCATCCAAGAAGTGTGCTTTTATGAATTTTTTCCACGAATGTGTACTATTTTTATAATTAAAATGTATATTTTGAACACAAATTAGATAAACATGTATATAAGCCACTTCCTTTTTCTGCAACATCCTTTTATTTTTTTAACTTAATATATCTCAAGCATCTTTTGACATCAGCACACATACTGTTGACCGAACACATTCTTTTTCCAAGTGTATGGATCTGGATAATCTAGTTTACCCACATACTTTAGATTCTAAATTCAGAAAACTACAGAAGAAAACAGAAAGCATAATTTGTCTGTTGACGAGCTGTGCCAAAGGCCAGAGTGGCTGGGTTAACCTGCAGTCTTAATTTGCCCCCGAGAAGAATGAGTGTTTGAGAGACCAAGCCAAGAAAGGGTCAATGTCTTTTAAGAAAGCCCAGGAGAGGAGAGCTCATTTGAATGAAAGACCAGAGGGAGGGGTTGATAGATTCACATGGGTTGTTTGTTCATAAAGAAAGGATCCAGATTCTTTTCAGGTGGTTTGGAGGTCAGGAACCAGCCTCCCAGAGGACAATTTTCAGTTCATACCAGAAAAAGATGCTAATGAAGGGGTTAAGCACCACGGGATTTTCTTTTGAGTCATGATCAAAATGATGCCATGCTTTATCTAAGAAAAATCAAGACTAGATTTTATAGATGCACCAGCAAAGCAGTATCACTTCTCCAGACACCAAACCCTGAGTTCTTCTACTAGGCAAGACCTTTTAAGAACTCAGCTGTAACATTTTCTTTTTTGTTTAGAAACCTCAGGAAGAAGAGTATTGTATTGAAAGGAGCAGAGAACATAAGGTATCTTTATGCTTGTACAGCAATCCTGCATTAATAGAAGTGTGATGGGTGCTCCGTGGCACCAGACGACCCTGGAGCTCGGCTTTCGGCAGAACGCTCTGGAGAGCTCTCTGTTGGCTATCGTTGTGATGTGGATTATGTGGAGGGAACAGCTGGTTCTGGCAGGGAGGCAGCCAACAACATGGTGTTTCGTCACTCTCCACTCCTTCAGATCTGAGCTTTGTTCGCTGCCCATTGTGATGGGTAACCTGCTGTCTGGAACAGTGTCCAAACCTGTCTTCTCAAGTAAGAGAGCAAGACTGCCAGGAGAGCGCTTGCAGGGAAGCACTTTCCTTTGGAAATCTGAGGAAGAAGTGAAACAGTTTCAAAAGAGTTTAAGTCCAGGGTGAGCAGCTTGCCAAAAGATAGATGTTGTGGATGAAGTAAGAGCTCTGCTCCCATGAGGATGGGAGATTGGATGCTTCATCAAGAAATGAGAAGCTGCTGACAGGGAGAGACACTGTCAACTGCAAGCATCTTTTATACGGTCTTGTTTCTAATGATCACAGTTCTGAGGAAGGGCACTGAAATAACTTTCACCTTGTCACTGCCTGAAAGCACTGGTTCCGTGGGGAGCCCGAGCATTGCTAAGGACAAATTGCCCTCAGTTCTCTAAATTCAGGAAAACCCTCATTCAGGATCCCGAGAAACCAGGAAAATGGATGATTCCTCAGGTAGAATTTCCCATGTCAGTTTCAAGTTTTGATGGTTCTAGCTGGTCATCTGACATGTGTGTGTAGTTCCTTGGTTCACATTCCAGGAAAATAGGAGGAGCTTCAAACCTAGACCTCAGTTAAAAAGGAACTTGACTGATTTGGGACCAGTAGTTGAGATCTAGGTAAGATTGCTGCACAGATCTGGCTTGATTTATTTTATAAAAGAGAAGATGGCTTATGTTTTATATCACCTCAGGGAAAAATAAATTCCTTAACTGCCTGGGAGATTCAAAATTGCATCCTCTGCTGAGCACTGTCCAGCCTTTTTTTTTTTTTTCGGTACACGGGCCTCTCACTGCTGTGGCCTCTCCCGTTGCGGAGCACAGGCTCCGGACGCGCAGGCTCAGCGGCCATGGCTCACGGGCCCAGCCGCTCCGCGGCATGTGGGATCTTCCCGGACCGGGGCACGAACCCGTGTCCCCTGCATCGGCAGGCGGACTCTCAACCACTGCGCCACCAGGGAAGCCCTGTCCAGCCTTTTTGGCTTGTTTCTGGTGAGCCTATTTAAGTAATGTGGCTTTATTTAATTTGGCATAACTTTTTATTATTACTGAACAAGAGGGAAGTCAGGTTTTTGATAAAGAAATATATTATATCCTGGGAATATTCAGATGTCAGTGACAAAGAAGAAATGTAGGTGGTGTTAACAGTAAAAATCTTCACATTTTACTCTTAACTACATAGCTCCCACTCATTAAGCCAGTGGCATGGTGGGAGAGTCATGGACTTTGGAGTTTTATAGAATGGGATTCATACTCTACTATTACCAAGTTGTGTGTTTTTTAACTCTCCAAATCTCCATTCTTCATCTGTACAATGGTGTTTGTCACACGTAGTATAGGTGTTAATCATCATAACACTTACAACATGGCTCACAAATGGCAGGGACTAACAATATCTTAGTTTACTTTCTTTCCTCTTCTCCCTGCCTTCCTGGGCAGGTTCTCCTTAGTAAAAGCCAAGTTCTCCGACAATCCAGAATGTTTAGGTCCTCTTCTTTTCTGACCAGAATAAGGTAGGAAAATAAAGTATCTTCCTTTCATATCAGTTTACCCAGTCAATAATTACTGAAAGTGGGGTAGAACTGTTCAGTTTTTATACATAACTTCATACAGGGTAGCCTAGGTGTTAAAGGCATGGGATTTGGACTTGAGAAGCCCTGAGTTCATATTAGGGCTAAGTGACTTGTCCAAGATCAAACTCATCATCTGTGTGACTGTGGATAAATTACTTAGCACAAACATGCCTCCATGATTTGGGAGAAAACTAATCCACTGCCATCATTAAATGTTCATTTACTCCAAAATATTTTCCGTTCTAGGTACAGAGGACAGAGCTATAAAGAGGACAGATAAAAATAAGGGGCTTCCCTGGTGGCACAGTGGTTGAGAGTCCGCCTGCCGATGCAGGGGACACAGGTTCGTGCCCCGGTCCGGGAAGATCCCACATGCCACGGAGCGGCTGGGCCCATGAGCCATGGCCGCTGAGCCTGCGCTTCTGGAGCCTGTGCTCCGCAACAGGAGAGGCCACAACAGTGAGAGGCCCACGTACCGCAAAAAAAAAAAAAAAAAAAAAAAAAAAAAGTACTGCATTCACTGAGGCTAACATTTGAGCAGGGATGGACAGACAGAAGTATGTAAACAAACGAATACAGCAGATATATTCCGATAATGCCATGTTCTATGAAGAACATAAAACACAGCAATGGAATAGAGGAAGAGTGATCAAGGCAGATGGCGTGACACTTTAGTTAGGATGGTCCAAGATGACCTCTCCAGAGAAATGACACTTGAGCTAAAAAGCTAAATGATACAAACAAGGCAGTCTTGTGAGAAAGTCTAGGGAAGAGGATGATGGAAATCCAGATGCAAAGGCAGTGAGTCAGGAATGAGGTTGGCAGTTGAAGGGAAAGAAAGCTAGTGTGAGCAAGGGAGAGCGTAAAGTTGGGGAGATGGGCCAAGGGGAGATGATGAGGGACTTCGTAGACTATGATAAAAACGATTTTACTCTAAAAGTACTTTAAGCAGGTTGATTGGTCAGATTCACACTTATAAAAGATGACTCTAGATAGTGAGTGAAAGGATAAACTTTAGGTTTGGTGTATAAATTAAACTAGTTAATGTGTCATAAAGTTCTTAACACAGTGCCTGGCACACAGTAGACTCTAAATAAATGTTTGCCATTATTAATCATTTGCTTTTATTGATGGTGTATGTGAATGTGTGTCTGCTTCCTAGAATGAACGTGACATGGTTAAAAACCAATCATCTAACAAAGTATTCACGTTTTAAACCACAAACAGGGCTGCTTGAGGAGAGGTCAGTGGTAATTTTTAGAGTGCCACAACAGAAATCACTAGGAAGAAACTGAATTATAAATATTATGTTGGGGAAAACGAGGAGAGAGGAACTTTTGAATCAGCACCCACAATACAATTCTTTTTTGGGCCCTTGTAGTCTAAATTCAGAAATGTCTATAAACCCTCTCTTGTTAGAGTAAAGACATCTTGCAGCAGGCCAATTCAGAGCAGTTGGCCAGACACAACAGGTGTAATCTGCAGAATGAATCGGGCTTGAGTTTCTAGCGCATATCTGTGTAGTAGCAATATAGGAACAGAAATAACGAGTGCTGAAAAAAAATAGTTGATATAGATTCTATTTGTTGGACAAAGCAACCATGATTCCTTCATGTATTCTTGCCTATGTACAATCCTAATATAAGAAAGTGAAACGTTTTTATACGGACCAGTATAAGACACAGAATTAACAGAGATGGATGCCAACCAGGACAAATGAAGGACGCAGAAATAAAGCAGTCATAGAAATTACTACGACAGGACTAGGACTGGTTCTTAAAGCCATTGATATCATAATAAAGGGTGATTGGAATTTGTAATGGAATTATACAGTAGTTACAACTGCTTAGTATGATGGGTGTGTATGTGTGTTTATGTTAACTGTTCATTGAACTATTGAGTTCATTCCATAGGGAGGGTTCAAGCATTCTTACCTACTTTCTTTTGTTATCTTTATGAAGTCTGGACTTAAAAGAGCCTCTCATCTATCATTAAAAAATATATATCTGAATCAAGTAGACACTACTGACATTTGAATCCATGCCTCTGATGACTAGAGGGTAAAAAACATATGGGCAACGTCTCCTACAAAATGAAGCCTAATTTGGGCCTCTTATTCGTTGAATCCCTTTGAAAATCATCCATGGGTGTCCCCTGAGCAGTCGGTCAACAAATATTTGTTGAATGTCTTGGTGCCTGGGTACCAGAAGACAGGTACAGCTTTGTTTCATGTCTGTCTGGATTCTTTTAGAAACTATTAGGATAACTTACTTTCCACTTTCAGTAATAGGGCTTCCTTCTGATCTACCAAACAATGCTGTCAGGAGACGAACCCTCCCAAATTCAATCATAAACTTTGTGTCTCAAATCTTCCAAAGAGAGGCCACTGCCTACAAGCTTGGGTCAAGTGCTTCATTTTTCTATTCTAAGCCCTTTCTCATACTATTTCCACTTCTTAGTCCTGTGAGAAGAGGAGGGGGGTAAGAGATGGGAAGGGAAGACAGGAGAAGACAGGAGAGCAGAGAAGAGGAAGAGTGGACAGGAGCGGGGTAGAGAGGAGAAGGGCGGGGAAGCGGAAGGGAGGGAAAGAAATTTTTCGTGGTCAAATAAAACAGGAGCACACCATATCCTGTAGTAACTTTTTGGACATTCATAATATGCATCTCTAAGTTATCTCTGACATGCTGTCACAGTGTCCCTTAAGAGCGACGCTAAGATTGGCTCAGCGCCCCGTCCCATGACATAGAAAGTGTAATACTCACTCCGGATCTTTGGCGACTTCACAAATGACTTACATTCTCACGGTCAGTACTGGCCCAGTGGTGCTTATTCTACTGAGCTGCTTCAGCTTTCCGAGCAGAGCGTGCTGTCCTTATTCCACAGAGCATTCGGCAAAGTTCTTTTACATTTCCATGAGAAAATTACTCAAGTAAGACACTGTAAACTGTTTGTATAATGGCCACAATTATTACTCTTCCTGTATCTTCACCCCTTAACACTGTGACTTTGCAACTCCTCCCATCAAGAGTGGAGACAATTTGCCTACCCCTTGATTCTGCACCATACCTGTGACTTGCTTTGGCCAACAGAAAGCTGGGAAATGATAGTGTGCCAGTTCAAGATCAGGCTTCAAAAGACGTCGGGTGCTTCTGCTTTCTATCTCTGTCTCTGTCTCTCTCTGTCTCTCTGTCTCTCCCTCTCTCTCTCTCTCTCTCTCTCTCTCTCTCGGCCCTGCCAATACCATGTTCATGAACCAGTCTGGTCTCATCCGCTGAAGGCCACATGCAGCAGAGATAAGCCGTCCCAGTCGAACTGTCCTACACCTGCCAGCCCCCAGCTGACCCAGCAGCTGATTGATACATAAGTTAACTGATGCCTATGGGCTTTGTGTAGCACAGATTTTACTCGACTTTTAGGGGAGATGGATTTCACATGTTGCATTAATTCAAACAACTTGGAAGGAACTATTGGATATCCATTTCCTGATATGCTGTTTGTCCATCACCCACCCCCGCCAGTTCCTCATTCTCAGGAGGCAATCGCCCAACCTTTCTTTCTCCAAAGTCCTTGCATATTTGAATGCAGAGCAATACAACCCTCTCCAACCCATGTCACCAAATTCAAATCAGGACTTCCCTCTGCATACCCAAAGAGTCATTTCTGCACGTGTAGAAGGGCCACTCCTCAAGATTCATCATTATTCTGACATATTCCATGCAGTGTTTCTCCACTCTCACTTCACACTGGCCTCTTCTTTCTCTAATCCCTTGTTTTTCCTCCCACTCATGTAACACTTCCCTCAAAAGTAACATTGCTTTTTCCAGGCACTATAGCTTATTTCCATAATTAAAACAAACAACTTGAGGCTTCCCTGGTGGCGCAGTGGTTGAGAGTCCGCCTGCCGATGCAGGGGACGCGGGTTCGTGCCCCGGTCTGGGAAGATCCCACATGCCATGGAGCGGCTGGGCCCGTAAGCCATGGCCGCTGAGCCTGCGCGTCTGGAGCCTGTGCTCCGCAACGGGAGAGGCCACAGCAGTGAGAAGCCCGCGTACCGCAAAAAAAAAAAAAAAAAAAAACTAGATTATCAACTTCTTCAGGACAGGAACACTATTTCATACTTCTTTTGTGTATCCCACAGCGCTGGACACCTAGCAGGCCCTGACAATCTATTTATTGAATTGAGCTAATAATAAACTAATGAGAATAACTATTTTATTGAATGCCTTCCATATGCCTGGCTTTATGGCACATGATATACATTATCATTTTCAAAACAATCTTATGAAATATTATTATCCTTATTTTACGAATGAGAAAAGTAAAATTCAAAGAAATGCACTAGTTTGTTATTAAATGGCCAACTTGACAATCAGACCCAAATCTGACTCCACAGCCAATGTACTTTAACCACTATGCAATATCGCCCCAGTTACACTTTACTGATGTTAACCAAATTTTAAGGCATCGCACATAGCCAGAGATGTCTGCACTTCCCTTAACAGACATGATAAATGTGTGTACTATTTACTGAACTATCGAAAGTTCCAGGCTTAAGATTTTGCTTACTTTCCTTCTCCAGTCACAATGACAATATCCTGTCCCAGCATACTGGCACAAAAGCAGGGTCACTGTGAGATAACAAGAGCAGCAAAATAGACCGGGACAGAATTAAAATCATTAAAGGAAGCATTAGGAGATTGTGATGAGCCATCAAGGAGATTCACAGCCCACAAGCCTAGAAGACTGAGCTATATTTGCCATAATTATCTTAGGGATGGTTATGGTTTGCACATTTATTGTATTATACTTTGAGATCCTGTACATCATTTAAGTAAGGAAAGTTTTTTAGGGATGATATTAGTTTCAGTCTAAATCTAATTTTTTGAAAACTAAACAACGCACAGGACATCTAAACCACAGAGTGAAAGTCTCAGCTTGGTACCTAATAGCATATCTTCTTTGGAAGCTTAAAAACCCAAGCTCCCACCACCTCCACCTCAAAAACTGATATTGATTTAACTGTGGCTCTGACACTAAGCTCTTTAATTTGGTCTTTGCTGACAGCTGACTTCAATTTTTGCCTGTTTATGGAAGTAAATTAAAAGAACACACTGTCTGTGATCCAGTGGCTCTTTGTGGCAGAGTCCTATTCAGTTCCTAAATCAAAACCCAGATAGTTGTCAGGAGAACTAATCCTTTCATAAACACATCTGCAGGGCAGAGCACACAGAGGCCCCGAGTGACCAGTAGGAAGTCTGCCACTTTCCCAGGTACTTCAAGGGTCAAGGTCTCTGTTGTTTCCGTTTCTATATAGTGAGTTTCGAACAATTCGCATCAGGTTCAGAAGCTTCTGACAGTTGGTGTTTGGGCCGTGGCCTTTGTTTATGCCCACGTAAGAGCCTCTGTTATTTAGTGATTGCAGAGCCTCCCTCTGGCGTCAGTACTTACAGAACATGGGAGACAAATACCTGAAAAGAAGCTTCCAATAGCCTCTAACCCATATAACTTCCCTCAAATTCAAGACTGCTTTGGTAAAAGATAGCACTCAGTCTCATAAGAGGGGGCTTGATTTTAAGTATAAACCAACTAACAGTATTGCAAATGCTATTTCTAGTTTTCCTAAGCAAGTGAAAAAAAAACAAAAAACAAACGTGATTTCACTGGCAGCAGAAAAACACTTATTAAAGCTATAGGACTGATTACATGTTCCTAAAATCTTCAAATTGAGAAAGCACCAGGTCAGAGCGATTGCTTTTTCTCCTTAAGACATTATCTTCTTGGAAATATTTGAAATCATCACTGAGAAATTTCCCCATGAATGTCATGCTGCTTTATAAGGTGTAAACTCTCTACCTTTTAGTAATGAGACAGTGTGTTGCTCTCTAGTCTGGTGATAGAAGTATAATAGGATCTTATGAGCTGAATAAAAGTCAAGAAGGATATTCTATGATTTCTACAAGGAAGAGGCTATTTAAGTGACAACCTTTGGGTATTCTTCATGGGTAATTCTATCCCGGTTTATAGTATAATAAAAGGTTCAAGCTCTATGATATTTTACCCCAGAAGTGGTTGCATTTCATCAGAAGTGGATGATAATTTCGCTGTAGACTTGAAAAAATTTTGAAATTCCATTTAGCTAACCATGGACAAACATACTCCAGAAGTGCAATACGTTATTAACTTCTTACCCTTTTTAGAAAAGGAACTATGGGGAGAAGAGTTTAAGAAAGGGTTAGTGTGCTACTTCTGAAGACAATTTCCTGCAATAATATTCAAGGTATATCATATATCTTTTTCTGGGAGCTAAGTCCCATGGATTCCAGGCAGATAGGACAGCATGGTCAAAGGTCCTGAGGCAGGGAGGAGGAACTGAAAAGAGGCTGGCATGTCTGCAGCAGATCAACAAAGGCAAGAGTGGAAGGAGCTGAGATCGTAAAGGTAGGCAGTGGGCAACTGTAAAGCCACGAGAAGGACTTTAGAGCCTTTTACAAATGCAATGGGAAGCTAAGGAAGGGTTTTAGGCAGATCACTCTGGCTGCTGTCTGGGATACAAGGAGGTAAGGGTGTTGATAGCAGACAGCTAAAGAGGCTTTTCAGTCATCCTGGAGAGGAATGAGGGCGGCTTAGACTAGGGTGGCCAGTGTGAATGGAGAGCTCCAAATGCTTTCAAATCTGTTTTGTGTGTTCTATTATATATGAAAAGTGCTATGCTAGGGAGGAGAGGTAAGTGATAAAGGCCATAATCTGTGTGAGTGAATTTTAATTTTCAGGAATCTCAGCATTTACTGGAAGGATAGGTAATAAACAGAAAGTTGTACTTGAGAATGATAAATGCTATAATAGAATCCAACGCAGGACACTTTGGAAAGCATGTGGAGTAGGAAACCAACCTACAGGAAAATATTACATGTAAAAAGTGTTGGCAGCTAACTGATTATCAACTTTTTGCTGAGAAAGCCATGCAAGAATGCAGTTGCAGCACGGTATTAGAGAATCTCAGAGTTATTTCTATAGTCCATATCTATGAATTTTCTGATGAAGAAACTGGAGTTTAGAAAGGTTGTGTCTTGCCTAAGAGTAAGTAGATGGGTAATAGAAAATTCACTTAAACGTTTAGTCAACAGTGACTTGTTTGTGGTGGCAAATAAGAAACGTGGCTCTTCTGCTCACCAAGCTTTCCAATTTAAGATGGAGAGGTTGAAGGTGATGCTAAAGTTTCTTGCTTGAGCACCTGGGAGGATAGCAGTGTCAATGATTGAAATAAGGAACGTTGGAAGGAACAGTTTTTGAGGTGTCAGGAGTGCACAGGAAGAATGGAATAGATTCCATTTGGAGGTGCCTGTGAGATGTTCACGTGGAAATATTAGAAAAGACAATCATTTTAATAAAAGACCAGTGTCCTACCTAATAAACCTAGTTTAGTGACATCAATTCACTTTAATTCCTAACTCAAATTAGAGCCAGGGGCGATTTGTTTCCAAATAAAACAGTTATTTTAAATAGGGGTATCATAATAGATGTGTTTACATTCTCAAATGTGTTAAATATTCCCAAATCAAACTGGCATGGTTTTCTATCTCCTGGGAGCTTAAAGAGAATTTAATTTTTGTTTGTTTCCTTGCTTTAATTAAATTCACCTTATAGGCTTGAACAGCAGACACTTTGCATTGTTTTAATCATTATAGAGAAACATGCATAGCAGAATTCATTGAGAAAAAAAGCTCTTTAATTATTCCTTCTTCCAGGATTGTTCTAGGTGCTGAAATTGCTTAAAAGGACAAACTTTGGATCTGCTCCATGCTCCCTTCAGGTTGGCTATTCAACATTCATGGAATGTGTTCCTGGGTGAGGATAGTGCTAGTTAGTGACAGGGAAGAGAAAAAAGTGACGTCAGGGGACTTCCCTGGTGGCGCAGTGGATAAGACTCTGTGCTCCCAATGCACAGAGTTCATCCCCTGGTCAGGGAACTAGATCCCACATGCATGCTGCAACTAAGAGTTCACGTGCCACAACTAAGGAGCCCGCCTGCCACCACTAAGACCTGGTGCAACCAAATAAATAAGTAAATAAAAATATTTTTTTAAAAAAAGTGACGTTAGTCTGCGGCATAATGAATGACATCTCTGGAACCTCATCTCTCAATTTATGACCTTGATTAATTGGTTTGCTATAAGTTTGATTAAATAAAACAGTCTAGGAATCCAAAACACACAAACAGAATCTCTATATTTGAATTTCAACTTTCCTAGAAGTGGAGTAAGTCACAAGAAAAATTCATAGCAGAAATTTGTCAAGTGAAAACACACATACACACGCAAAGTAATATGGCCACTACCATCACAAGAATAATACTCCTGCTATATTTTGGCACTGTCATAATTCAAGTATTCCTTGATTTAAAACATCAGGTTTATAAATAGTCCTTATATACAAATAAAGGGAGAGGTTCCTTAGGAAGGTGGACCTTGTGTTGGGTCATCATCGCGCCTTATTCTGATTGGAGGAAACCCTTGAGGGAAGAAAAGGGAAGAGCTCTACTCACTGGAAGAAGCAACAGGGATCACTACCACTAACAAACCTTCCAGGTACTGTTGGCCAAACGAAGAGATTCAGATAAAAATCAAGTTCCTTTCCTGCTGTAGAGCTTGGATAGAAGGGACCACTTTTTTTTTTTTAATTGGAGTAAAATTGCTTTACAATATTGTGTTAGTTTCTGCTGTACAATGAAGTGAATCAGCTCTATGTATAACTATATCCCCTCCCTCTTGGACCTCCCTCCCACCCACCCCCATCCCACCCATCTAGGTCATCACAGAGCACCGAGGTGAGCTTCCTGTGTTATACAGCACGTTCCCACTAGCTAGCTATTTTACACATGGTAGTGTATTTATGTCAGACCTAGAAGGGAGCACTTTTGAAGGTGTTTCTTTATCTTCTGTTTTTTGAGATCTCCTGGTGGAGAAATAGAGATGTCCAAAATGAGGACGGTGTGACCGGGTAAGATCAGGAGGACGTGGGGTGGGTTGTTGGGGGAGTACTGGAAGTTACTCCATTTCATTAGCTTCTTTGGTGTCTGGAAAAAGCTTATCAATCATATCTCACAAGGGGTTTAGGTCCAACACTCTGAAACGCATCTGGTTATCATTCCCAAGGGAAATTAACCCATGTTGTGTCATTATCCTGTCAAGAAATCAAAGGCCTCTTCCTGCATTAGAGACTGTGATTTGCCTTGTCCACTCTTTGTGACCCGCACCTGTGACTGGCTTGCAGTTGCCTGAATGTACAGCTATCACTACACAGCCCTTCTTTGGAGGCTGGCTGACTATATACACTTCTCATGTTTTTCAGAGTAGTCCCCCTAAAGATGTTTTGAATGAACTTTGAAATTTAATAATAATTCGTAACATGTTTATAGGGCAAAATATGTTTCAGTTTCCAAGCAATCAACTTCAATCAGATGGTATTTCTACCACCAAATGAATTGGGACCCTTGTATCTATTTGACCTAACTTCCTGTATCTTCTTCAACAACAGTATAATACTCCTATGAGACAAGCAGTGTAGTTATTAAATAAGATGACATTAACACAGAGATTTCTTCCATTGAGTCTTAGGGCTAGAAGTTATCATTAAGTCATGTAGTCAAATTCTCTCATGTTACATTTGATTAAATTGTGGCCCAGGGACTCATAATTTATTATGAGTGATCGTCTAATCTATTGTTCTTTATGAGTACTCTTGGAATGCTGGAGCTACAGGTGTAAAATGGGGCAATGTAGGGCACAATGAGACACATACCCTACTCATATTCAAGCTTGCCCAACATTCTGTGTTAATGACAGTATGATAAGCCTGGGAAGCCTGAAGCTCTGTCCTTATATCACACTGAATAAAAAGAAATTTGATTCACGCAATTTGGAGAGATTTTTCATTAATAAATTTCTCTCTCATCCTGCATTAACACAAGATAAAACATATTTTCTATGTTAATTTAACTTTATACCAAAGTCAATGTCCAAAATATTCTTGTTAATGTTTTACTAATGATAAAATTCATAGTGATGATTATAACATTTATTAAATTTTATTTAAATTGAAATATAGACAGTACATTCCCTGCCATCTTTTGATTGGTTGTGAGAATCACATGGATCTGAAAGTTTTTGATAAAGTATATACCTATACAAAATCCAAATATCAATAACCTTTTACAGAATACAAAATGAAAGTCAGTAAAAATCAAAGGAAAACTATCATAGAGAAACATCTAGTAAGTCACAGCCACAGCACTTTCAAAATATATTCATTTTATGAGAAAATATATTAAAAAGTGGTGAAGAAGGTTATTTTAGAGAATAACTTTATTGATATAGTATAAACATAGGCAACATTCTAAACTATCACATGATTGCTGGTGACAAATTCTAAGCTATCACGATTGCAGTAGACCCCCTTTAAAGCAAATAAACTGGAGGGGACCTAAATGGTAGAAACTGGAAGACTAAGAATACTATAGTCCCACTTCTTGGGAACCCAAGATCTTGGGTTTCCTAGACTCAAACCACTGACTCTTAGCAATTATAGCTCAGCATTATTTTCCCTTTTTTTTTTTTTTTTTTTTTTTGCGGTACGCGGGCCTCTCACTGTTGTGGCCCCTCCCGTTGCAGAGCACAGGCTCCGGACGCGCAGGCTCAGCGGCCATGGCTCACGGACCCAGCTGCTCCGCGGCATGCGGGATCTTCCCGGACCGGGGCACGAACCCGTGTCCCCTGCATCGGCAGTTGGACTCTCAACCACTGCGCCACCAGGGAAGCCCTATTTTCCCTTCTTTTCAACTCCCTGGCCGATGGTGGCCAACCGAAAATAAATATTCTCATTTCCTTATTCGAAAGACAGTGTCTTACATTAGAGCTACTGAAAGGACGAAATCAAACTCACTGCAATGTGAGGTGCAAACTTGGTCAAGTACATGAATTATAAAAGAGACTGTGGGATTAATCTTGTAACAACATCCAAAAATAAAGCTAGTCTCTGGGAGATCAAAGTACCTTATAGATCCCTAGCAACACAATTACATTTTCTCTTCACAACAGTCAGGTTGCTAACCAGACCTAGGGTGTTTGATAGATAGGAAGCAAGCCACTCACATTTTTACCATCGCTGTTTAAGTACCAACTTAAAAAAATCTTTATAATTCTAAGGAAAAAAAAAAAGGACTGCTTCAAGTGAAAAGATGAAGGTTTGGTATAAGTATCCCTTGTAACTGAAACATTCATAAGAATTATCTGAGGAGTATGGCAATTTTCCGG
Organism: Pseudorca crassidens; assembly: GCF_039906515.1. NCBI lineage: Eukaryota > Metazoa > Chordata > Mammalia > Artiodactyla > Delphinidae > Pseudorca > Pseudorca crassidens. The sequence goes on from NC_090312.1 coordinate 30,550,086, forward strand.
ATCCCACCTCTAGAGCTTCTAAGTCTGTAGGGCTGGAATGGAGGCCAGAAATCAGAAGTTTTGAGAAGTACTGCTGAACCTTTCTGCAATGTGATTTTGATGAAGGTGGTTCATAGACAACAATTTGATATACAAATAGGAAACTGCTTAAACTGGAAAATTTATCTGTAAATTCCCAACAGTATTTGCCAACAAGTTTTCTAAGTTTGCATATGTTTTAAAAAATTCTTTGTATAGTTCATGAACTCAGGGTGAGAAATATTTTAAGGGCTTCCCTGGTGATGCAGTGGTCGAGGGTCCGCCTGCCGATGCAGGGGACACGGGTTCGTGCCCCGGTCCGGGAAGATGCCCCAGAGCGGCTGGGCCCGTGAGCCATGGCTGCTGAGCCTGCGCGTCCGGAGCCTGTGCTCCGCTGCGGGAGAGGCCACAGCTGTGAGAGGCCCGTGTACCACACACACACACATACACAAAAAGAAATATTTTAATAGTTTTTCTCATTAAATATTATCATCATGGGAAAAGTATCATGTTATTGTGTATGACTAATTTTTCATAGCATAGGAACTGTGTGTGTGTGTGTTGTGTTGAGGGACTGAGAAATCTAGATGCAATAATTAATCCATTTTATCCTTTACAAAAAGTAAATTTCTGATAAAATTGATTTGTATGTAAAAAAGTAGTTGTTTAGATAACAACTACTTTTCTATGGGCTTCAAAATATGCTTTCTCCTAAAAAACTTACAAATTTTATCTGGTTTCTCGTTTAACTATACAAATATCTCTTCAAAAGAGGATAACATTTAAAAGGATAGTGAAGAGCAATGGAATAGAATCTCAAATAACTTTGACTTTTAAGAAAGATACAAAAATTGATATGGATAAGCACAAAAAAAAAGGAAAGTCCCGAGGGAAAGGTTTAGGAGCTGGAATTGTTTAGTCTAGAAAAGAGATGATTAGGGAATAATTTTTATGATGGCCAAGCCTAAAACGTTATTTTATACTAAGAGAGCTGACATTTCTTCATCTCGACTGGACAAAGAAAGTATGCTTCTTGATGATTTTACAAGCATTTGTTTACATCTTTTTAATAAATATATTTTTTCTCTCATCTCCCTTCTTCTTCTCCATTTCTTACTTCCTTGTTCCCTTCCTTCCTTGTGCAAACAGAGCATCTGTTATATGCCAGGCACAAAGGAAATGGGTTTGGTTTAAGTGAGGTACATTTTCCTGGTTAGGAATGCTTTCAGGAAGAAATTTCCTTGGCTATTTTATAATACATCTGTGTATAAAATGACACACAGTATAGATTATACAGGAGGTTTCTCACACAGACCACTTACTTTGGGAAATTTCAGTCTAACTTTCACTTTGTCAATCTCCAACAAGAGATTCTAGTAACATGATTCAATTTCAGAGTGTCAAATATTATGGAAATTATTAAGTCCAAAACAGTTAAGAGGGCAACAGAAAACTTTTTTCTATTCCTAGTTTCACTGATAGCACTTGGAAAAGATTATTAAGTCCACTTTTTCCTCCAAATTGCCACTCCTTTCTTTCATTTAACAATCAAAGAAAGAGCCTATTGACCAAATGGAGTGCCCAGTCAAATTTCAGGAGTATCTGGTTCTATTTTTAGCAATAATTGATAAGAAGTTTTGAATAAGCTGCTTAACTGGTCTGAGGTTCATCTCTTCCTCTCCATCAGGCTTCCTGTAACATTTAGGTGACACCCCTCCCTTTTTTTAAAAAAAAAATTCCTCCCACATCTTAGGGCTTATTTTGGTTCAGGTTAGGACCTGGAAATAGAGCATCCTACTAGGTACACTGCTGAGAAATGGGTTCATTAGCTCCCCAAAGAGTAAAATGAGTCAAAAAAGGTCAAAAAGAGTGAACGTATCTGGGCTCAGTCCAAGCAAATATGCAAGGCTGAAGCAGTGAAGGCTGCTGAAGAGATGCTAAGCAACATGATGGAGATTGTGACAGAAAATAATTATAATTAGTACCCAGGCAAAATGGTGGTTGGCACTGAGAAATATTTATTGTTAAGCAGTTAGTCCCTGGGAGGGAGACTGGCAGGGACAAGAAGTAGAACCATCCTTGCAGTCAACTGGGTTTTAGCCTTAGGACTTCTAGACAAGAATTTGAATGAATCAGTGAATGTCTTTAATTAGAAGAAATGTACATACCTTAAGAATGACTATATTATACCTCCTTATGAATATAATACAACTATAGGTTTTCACTAACTCACACTTTCTCTACGTCAACTCCAAGTCAGACTTTCAACTTCGTCAGCAGCCTCCATTTCATGTCATATTTTGCCATCTAGTGGCTGATCATGGTATAAGGAGGCTAAACCTACTCAAACCCAAATTATTTATGTATGTTTTGTTGAAAACCTGAGGCATTCAACTTTGCAAAATGTTGGAGGTCCTATTTGTTTTCTTTACATGCTGTCTTGCTCCAAAGAGAATACATGGTGCATATGCTTTGGGGTTGAAATTTCAGGTCATGAATAGGCAGAGAAAGTTTGAGAACGTAAAATCAAACAAAATTATAAGTACATTTTCACTCACTATTTTTCTTAGCATTAAAAAATCATTTTTCTTGGTATTTCTTTCCCACTCAAAGTTTATATAAACTGAAATACAATAGGTTTCTCCAATTGAGTCATTCTGGTTGGTTCATTTTATTATTGTATGCTAAAACCAATCTAACTCTCATTTAATTATGTCCAATGGTGTGGATTATTTTCCCCAGACTTTGTCCTGCATTTCTTTTCCCTTCCTGTCCCTTGTGCATGAAGGAGATATCACTTGACTTCTCTGCATTATTAAAAACAATCTACAGTTCAGCTTCTTGTTGTCTCAGGTGAGATTTTGATTATTATTAAATTAGCTTATAATTTAAATAAAATATTCTCGAAACTTGAATTCTGTGTTCTCTCCAGCACCAAGTTCCTTTAGCACTGCTTAACGCAGTGTTTGTAACCCAGGGAATGTATGAACTGCTATCTGCATTCACCATCCAGCTTGTGCCGATGGATGGTCAGACAAACAAAAGAGGAAGCCCTTGTGGTGAACAGTTTATGTGATGCTCCGAGAAGAGCACAGCATCCTTCAAAACCACATTTGCAGAAAATGTTGAATGCACAGGCATTTAGTTGAGTGGTTAAGAGCATGCTTTGGACGGAACTGACAGAGTTGTGTTCCAATTCCGATACTCAGTAGCTGCGGTGCCTTGTTTAAGTGACTTAATCTCTTTAAGCTTCAGTTCCTCTGTCAAATAAGGAAATTGTAAGGGTTAAATAAAATATTTTACATAAACCTTAGTGTTAGCACAGTGTCTGGCCCATAGTCAGGATTCAAGAAATAGAAGGGATGATGATGATAAAGCTGATAATGACTGAGAGATAATTCATGTTTTGCCATAAATTTCTAATTCTGCCTAAATTATAATGTAACTTTATAATGTAAATTATAAAATTTTTAATGTAAATTATAATATAATTTTATATTATAATGTAAATTCTTGCCTCACTATCCTGTAACTACGAGATTCTCTTTGGCACAGCCTCCGCTCTAAGTCCTGTAGCCTGAGAAATGACTGGTGTGTGATGGTCAAAGATATTTACTTCAAACAAGAGAGGAAAGAGCATCAAAGAAGAGGAGCCCCAAGTCATGGGTCTCATTCATTCATCACCACTGGCCCTGGCTGTGTCAAGGGGAATGCTCTGCGGCCAGTCTAATGCATGAACAAGGGAGAGAATCCATGTTTATATCCTTGAAATGCATTTTCAGTACTCATGAGAATTTGAGCTGCAACAGGAACTTAACAAAAAATAAAGGCCACCTGGTTTGTAATAAGAAACTCTTCTCCAGACTATGCAGGAGATGAGAAGGGAGGAGCAGAGTCTGAGAACAAGTGAGCCACGGAAAGGCAGATTAGGGCTCTCATTCTACCATTTCCCAGCTAATGTGATTTGGGGCAAATCATTGAGCACTGTGAAGTCTGTTCTTTTGATATTTGCAGGAAATGACTTGGCCTCTGGAGGCAAATTACAGTACTCTGTGGCTGTACCTTTGACATCTACGAGGAATGATGCAACCAGGATGCTCACAGGCTCACACTGTCCTGTGACTGGGGAAGCTCCATGACAGCAAATACAAACATGCCTTGTCTCTCACTGCATCTTCTGGGCACAGTACAATGCTCAACACACCATAGGTGTTCACATCTCATTTGCTGAAAGAGTGAGCCAAATGCACTCATGGCATTTATCCATCCTGAAACCCAGATCTGTATCCATAACTTCTTCAAGGAGATTCCCCACTGGACATGTTGAAGGCTGCTCAAAGTCAGTGGGCAAACCAACCTCCTGATTTCCACACCTGTTAGCCTAGTTCTAGGCTAACCTCCTCATTGTTCATGTCAGAAACCCCATTTGCACCCGTGCTTCTTTTCTTTTCCTCACTCTAAGAATCCTGTCCTTTCAACCATACTAGGAATCCTGTCCTTTCAACCGTACTTGGAATCTATGTAGCTTTCTCAACCTCTTCTACCACATCACCATTTCAGAACACTGGACTTGCCTGAATCACTGCAACATTGTTTTCCCCACATCCACTCTTGCTCTCCTCTGATTCATTCATGATGAAGGACAGACCTCTGGGTAATGAAAACATTCAAGCATATGGTCAAAGCTGAGGGAAGGAGGCACATGTTATGATGGGTAGAGTGCTGAGATGGAAAAGAAGAGATCTAAGTTCTGGTTCTGGCTCTATTACTGCCTGCATGAGGGAGCTTGGGTATTGTCTGCCTCTCTGGATATTGGCTTCCTTATCTGTAAAATAAAGACTTTGGGTCAGATGATTTCCAAGGATGCTTCAAACCTTAGAATTCAATGATGCTGTTAAAGATGCTTCTAATTCTGGAGCAAATGCCTTTTATGATGCTTTAAAATTGATTTTAATAACAGAGATGTGTCAGATATCATGGTTTTTGAAATCTGCAGACTTAAAACAGTGGCCAGATTTAAAAGGTTTAAGGACTCAGATTGACACAATCGCTAATGCTGGGAAAGAAATTCACCATGTATCAAATACTGACTTTTAACATGACTCAACCTTCTGTCAAATTTGAAGAGCCTCGAACTGATAAGTGATCTTTTCTAGTCATGAACCTTCTGGCAATTCTTATACTCACAGTTTTGAAAGAGGTTAACAGATTTTACATATAACCTTTTGAAATGTGAAGTGAAAATACCATATTTGCTTGTACACTACCAAAATGGAAATGGGAGAACGGGAAGGCAGGTTCTGGGAAAACAGGGATCCTGTCTATTTTTGCTCAGCATTGTCATCCCAGAGCACATAATACCTGTTCCAAAAATATTTGTTGAGTCAATTAAGGCGGATAAAGTGTTAGCTTTATCTGCACCTCCACACTCATAGCAGTACTATTTGTAGTAGCCATGGCAACAACCTGTACCCGTCGGTGGATGAATGGATAAAGAAGCTGTGTGAAAACAGACCTGTGGATCAGTGGAAGAGAATAGAGAGCCCAGAAATAAACCCACACACTTACAGTCAATTATCTTCGACAAAGGAGGCAAGAATATACAGTGGAAAAAAAGACAGTCTCTTAAGCAAGTGGTGCTGTTAAAGTTGGACAGCCACATGTAAATCAATGAAGTTAGAACACATTCTCACACCATACACAAAAGTAAACTCAAAATGGCTTAAAGACTTAAAATATAACACGTGACACAATAGAACTCCTAGAAGAGAACATAGGCAAAACATTCTCTGACATAAATCGTACCAATGTTTTCTTAGTTCAGTCTGCCAAGGCAATAGAGATAAAAATAAACAAAGGGGACCTAATCAAACTTACAAGCTCCTGTACAACAAACGAAATCATAAACAAAATGAACAGACAACCTATATACTGGAAGAAAATATTTGCAAATGGTGCAACCTACAAGGGCTTAATTTCCAAAATATACAAACAGCACATACCGCTCAATATCAAAAAAAAAAACAATCAAAAAATGGGCAGATGTCCTAAACAGACATTTCTCCAAAGAAGACATACAGATGGCCATAAGGCACATGAAAAGACATTCAACATCGCTAATTATTAGAGAAATGCAAATCAAAACTACAATGAGGTTACACTTCACACAGGTCAGAATGGCCATCATTAAAAAGTCTACATATAACAAATTCTGGAGAGGGCGTGGAGAGAAGGGAACCCTCTGTTGGTGGGAACTTAAGTTGGTGCAGACACTATAGACCATAGTTTGGAAGTTCCTCAAAAAGCTAAAAATAGTGTTGCCATACGATTCAGCAATCCCACTCCTGGGCATATATCAAGACAAAACTATAATTCAAAAAGATACACGCACACTTATGTTTGTAGCAGCACTGTTCAGGTAGCCAAGACATGGAAACAACCTAAATGTCTACTGACAAATGAATGGATGAAGAAGATGTGGTAAATATGTACATATATACAATGGAATATGCAGCCATGAAAAAGAATGAAATATGCCATGTGCAGCAACATGGATGGACTTAGAGATTATCACACTAAGTGAAGTAAGTCAGAAAGAGAAAGACAAATACCATATGATATCACTTACATATGGAATCTAAAGTATGACACAAATGAACCTATATATGAAACAAACAAACTCACAGTCCTAGAGAACAGACTTGTGGCTGCCAAGGGGGAGGAGGGGTGGGGGAAGGATGGATTGGGAGTTTGTGGTTAGCAGATGCAAACTACTATATATAGAATTAATAAACAACGAGGTCCTATCGTATAGCACAGGGAACTATATTCAATATCCTGTGACAAACCATAACGGAAAAGAATATAAAAAAGAATGTATACATATATATAACGGAATCACTTTGCTGTACAGCAGAAACTAATACAACATTGTAAATCAACTGTACTTCAATTTAAAAAAAGTTGTTATGTATGTGTGTGTGTGTGTATGTGTGTGTGTATATATATATATATATATATATATATATATATATATATATATATTTCAGCCATAACAGAAAATGAAATCTTGACATTTGTGACAACATAGGTAGACCTTGAAGGCATTATGCTAAGTGAAATAGGTCAGAAAGAGAAGACAAATACTATATGATCCCACTTATATGTCAAACCTAAAGACAGAAACAAAAAAATCCCCACCAAACTCCTAGTAAAAGAGATCAGACATGGGATTGCCAGAGGTGGGGAGAAGGGGAGGGGGAATTGGAGAATGGAGGTCAAAAGGTACAAATCTCCAGTTATAAGATAAATAAGTACCAGGGGTGTCAAGTACAACACGATGATTATAGTTAACACTTCTGTATGTTATACAGGAAAGTTGTTAAGAGAGTAAATCCTAAGAGTTCTCATCACAAGGAGAAGTTTTTCTTTGCTTTTTATTGTATCTATACGAGATGATGGATGTTAACTAAACCTATTGTGGCAATCACGTCACAATATATGCAGATCAAACCATCATGCTGTATACCTTAAACTTATACAGTGATGTATGTTAATCCTTTCTCAATAAAACTGGAAAAAATAAAAATTTAAAAAAGAAATCAATCAGGCAAAAAACTTTGGCTATTATTTTACTTATCCAATTGTCTAGCAAAGTCAAGTTTTGTGGACTATAGCCAGACGTACTTAAGCCTTATTGATGGCGTATGTGGTAGACTGATTGCAAGCGTGGCCCTAAATCTTCACCTCACATCCATATCCCTTGCAATGTGATTTTGAAACTTCTCCCATCAGGATTGGAGTCTATTCCTTCCCCTGAGACTAGGCTGGCTTTGTAGCTTGCTTTAGCTGATAGAATGGGACAGAAGTGATGGTGTGCCATGTTCAAGCATAGACCTCAAGAGGACTTGCAGCTTCTGCTCTGTTTAACACCACCAGCTTCTGCCATGAGATCAAACCTTGGTTGATGTACTGGGGCTTGAGAGACCATATGGGGCAGAAATAAGTTGACCCAGCCAAGATTATTGTAGATCAGCCAACCCTCAGCGGACCTGGTACTGACTGCAGATGAATTGCAAACCCATCTGAGATAAGGCAAGACTGGCCCATATCAGCAGAATTGGCCAGAGAACTCATAGTTTCATGAGAAATAATAAATGGCTATTATTTTAATCCACTAAGTTTTGGAGTGGTTTGTTACACAGCTATTCTGGCAATAGATAACTAATTAAGGGTGAAAGAGGCTGAAGGCCAGCCCATGGTCCTCTTGTTAAGCCAGGAAGCTTAGTGTGGATTTGTGTCTGTCTCTTTTCTAGCTTGCATTTGAGCTAGCAGTAGCCCTGACTCTAGCTGCTGGAATAGGCAGCACAATTTCCCTTGAAGTGAAGACCAAATTCTGAAAATTTGGTCAGAATAACTAATTACTGCTTCTACAAAATCATCCTTTTACTTTCACCAACCAGATGTGGAATTTAACACTACATTGTGAAAGTAGGGTTTAGAAGGCTGTTTATGCAAAACCTTCTCACAAGGAGCTTTGTCTTAGTCAGGGCACCTTCTGCCAGGTGGGCTGTGTTTGGTATGTTGGTCCACTGAGCAGTGAGGCTTCCCACAGGAGAAATCAACACACATTTCCGCTTGCTGATAATTCTAGAAATACTAACACACTCTTTACAGAAACAGTTCAGCACAAACACTGATAAATGAAGTAGATAGTTTTAATGATCTCACTATTATTGGAACAAACATCCAGGAACAATTTGGTAACTTTCCAAAGAAATCTTTAACTGTTATTGACCTGCTTAAATTAACCATGTTTTTCTGCCCAAGTATAAGTAATGTGCCACTTAAACCTCATTCTGATATTTTTTAATTAGGAATTTTTAAAAAATCAAATATTTCCTAGGGCTTATCTTGTTAAATGAGAAGGAAATCCAAAAAAGAGGGGATACGTATATATGTATACGTAAAGCTGATTCACTTTGCTGTACAGTATAAACTAACACAATATTGTAAAGCAACTATACTCCAATAAAAAAAAAAACTGGTTGTGTTTTTAGATATATACTCCTTAAAGGCATTCATCCATGGAGGCCATACATTGACTAATCCCCTACTGGGCTGATGATTCCAAATAAAATCTGGTCATTTGTTCAAGCTAAATCCCTGTTTTCCTTACCTTATTTTGTTTATACAAATGTTGGATGAGATCAATCTTTATGTTCTTCTTTGCCTGTCCTGTAAAGACCTTCCAGGGTCTTTAATCCATTCAGAAAAAAAAAAAGAGATGTCTGTTTATTTCTCTCACAAAATAACAATTTAACTAGAAATTGACTTAATTAAAAATAATATATCCTCAACTAGTATTGATTGATTTAATCAATTAATTAAGAGTTAATAGGGTGATCTGATTAAAAAATGGGCAGGGGAACTGAATAGACATTTTTCCAAAGAAGACATACAAATGGCCAGCAGATGCATGAAAGGTGCTCAACATCATTAATCATCAGGGAAATGCAAATCAAAACCACAATGAGATATCACCTCACACCTGTTAGAACAGCTATTATCAAAAAGATAAGAGATAATTGTTCTTGAGGATGTGGAGAGAAGTGAACCCTTGTGCATGGTTGGTGGGAATATGAATTGGTGCAGCCACTGTGGAAAACAATATAAAATTTCCCCCCAAAATTAAAAATAGAACTACCATACGATCCAGTAATTCTACTTCTGGGTATATATCCAAAGGAAGCGAAATCACTATCTCAAAAAGATATCTGCACCTCAATGTTCATTGTAGCATTATTTACAGTAGCTGATACATAGAAACAACCTAAGTGTCCATAGATGGGTGACTGGATAAAGAAAATATCATGTGGAATATTATTCAGCCATAAAAACGAAGGAGATTCTGCCATTTGTGACAACATGGATGGATCCTGAGGGTGGTATGCTAAGTGAGATAAGTCAGACAGAGAAAGACAAATACTGTGTGATCTGACTTATATCTGAAAAAAATGAACTCATAGAAAAAGAGACCAGATTGGTGGTTGCCAGAAGCAGGAGGTGGGGCAGGGGTGGGCAGATGGGTGAGGGTGGTCAAAAAAGTTATGAGATAAATAAGTTCTGGGGATGCAATGTACAACATGGTGACTATAGTTAATGATACTGTATTGTATATTTGTAAATTGTTGAGAGTAGATCTTTAAAGTTCTCATCACACACATAAATTGTAACTACGTGAGGTGATGGTCAACTAAACTTATTGTACAATATATACATATATAACCTTATAGTTATATATAGTTTGCAATATAGACATGTATAAAATTATTATGCTGTATGCCTTAAACAAGTACAATGTTATACGTCAAGTTAAATGATTGATTAATTAATTAAAATTAAATGAAAGAGTTAGTAGTAGACTGCAGGCTTAAACTATACCAGTAGGAGTAGAGGGATAGGATAGAGAAGATGATGATCTCACAGTGTGATTCACTGCTTGGGCAATATCTTGAGTTACTGTGGTCAGTCTGAGAGTTGTCTTTTAGGAGGCACGTTGATAAACTAGAATGAGTCATGAGGACAATGTCATGTTGTTGTAGCGTTTGAGAACCGTGCTACATGAAACATGGCTGAAGAAGCTGGAGATATCAATGCTTGAAAAGAGGACAATTATGGGAACACCTGTGACTTCAACGTTCTGAAGTTGGCATAGAGATTTGGCTTCCTCTAGTGCGTCCATGAATAGAATTTGGGATCTTTGAAACACTGTACCTCAAATCACATTATTCTCATGTGTTAAAATCACTCCCAAGGTCTCATTGTTCTCACAGGCTTCACTCTATCTGACATCATAGGTACCACCATGCCGCTCACTCACTAGGGGCCAGACACATTGGGTTTTGCTGTTCCTTCAATACATAAAATCCAAACCCACCTCAGGACTCTTGTACTTACTGTTCCTTAACTGAACAAGATACTAAATGAACAAATACATGAAACATTAGTAGTGGGACTTCGATAAAGATAGCAGATTTTGCTCAATACAAGGAAGAACTGAGAATCAGAGCCTAAAATCCAGAGCCCTGGCAGAAAATGAAGACTGTCCATCTGGAATGATTAACGTGAGGGCTAATAGCCTCCCGCCAGTGAAGTTGTAGAAGGTGACTTGGTTGCTTTGGGTTGTATGGGACAGAAACTCATCATAAATTGCCTTAGGCCCAAAGGGGAATATCCTGGTTTATTTAACTGAAAAGTTCCAGCATGGCTGAATCCATGTAATTAAATAACATCCATAGAGACGATATTTGTTCCAACCACAACTCTGCTACTCTCTGTCTTTAAGGCTGCCTCTAAGTGGAGGCAAGGTAGCCTCCAGAAGTTTCAGGATTACATTCTGCCTGATTAGCAACCCTACAAGAAAGACAGTTGCTACTCCCTAAAAACCCCAGCAACAGTCCCAGGATTAAGTATGTTTGGTTTGACTTGGGCCACATGTCCACCCTCAGCCAACCCCTGAGCCATGGAGATGTGATACTTTCAGTTACTGCTTCTGGGACTGGTGATAAATCACACCTATCACTGAAGACAGAGGTAGAATCAGCCTCACCAGAATTACATAAAATGAAATTGTGGGAGGGCTGGTTGCCCAAAATTAAATAAGGGAGTAGCTAATGGAAGACAAAAGAAAGGGATGCTGAAAAGACAAAAATATGAGATTCCTGTTATAAATGATGTTCAAGGTTTTTATAACTGGAAAAAAAAAAAAACAGATTGCCTGACTTCTAAGAATGCATCTGACTCTGTGTTCTATAATAGAGCAAAAGCCATTCATTTGTCTTCACCTGCTCTGGTCCATCTCTCAGGAAGATCCTGTCACATCTGGTGGCTTGACATGAAGGCAAAATAATTTGTTTGTGGCAGATGCACAACAGATGTTAGGGAAGGGAAGAGAAAGCTGGACCTGATCTGAGATCAGAATGGGTAAGAGCTGGGGGACATGACCCAGATGCAGAGCCTGGCTCTGGAGGTACCCCCCTGTGTGGGCTACTGAGAGAACATTGTCATCCTGCTCACAATTCCAGAAATAATTGGAATCAAGAACCTGAGTCCTCATGCTTCTTCTCAGCAGCCCAGAACCTCTCACTCTTAGGCTCAATCTGTCTATGCTTCTTTGAACACGGCTACCTGACTAGGTTTATGGATCCCCCTACTCCTATAAAACCTATCTTAAGTCCCAGTGTGTAAGGACTTTGCTCCAACCAGTATTCCCCATGTTAAATGGGCAACAGCGTTTTGATATCTTACCCTTCTCAGGGTAGTACCTTTGCATAGTAAGATGGTTCTTTGCCAGAAAGTGTTCCAGTTGAATGTAAACTGGAATTCAGAGTTGCAAATGGTAAATAAGTGAATGGTTGACCCTTCCCTCACCGTACCACCAGCAATTTCCTTGTATAAAGCAATTAGAAAGCTCCCCTTGATAGGGAAGTTTTGGGCTGGTCTCAGGAGTTGGGGACAGATTAAAAAGAGATGGTGAGGGCTGCATTGTCCCTGGCTCAGCCTGGCTCTAGGGACTAGATCTGAACTGGCAAAGATGAAGGCTATGGGCAATTTTCATAAATAACTTTGTGAGTTACAGTTACAGAAATATTTACCCACAGCGTTGGTGAGCCCAGGTGGCAAGGTGGGAAAAGGAGCTGGAGTGAGAGACAGTCTTCATTTCTGAAAGGAAGCCAGCTTCGCTTTGGGCATTGATGAGGGCTTACATTAAAGCAGCTACATTTGTGGTAGAAGGAAGTGACCAAGGAGAGCTGGATAGAGAAGGGTGAGCGATCAGATGGGGGAGTGAGAAAGAGAGAGAACCAGGGTCACTCCCTAGTTTTTGTCCCAGTGTCTGTGTAGATGGAGATAATGGATGCCATTTACCAAGTTGGGGAATATAGGAGGAGTTTAGGTAAAATCTCATTAATTGAACATATTTATTGGTAAGCATGTCTATGCAATTCCAGTTCATTTTGAATGTAACTAATATTTATATCCAAGAATTGAGTCTATGTCTCTGTGTGAATCTGACTGTACGTATGTGTGTCAGTGGGTCTGTGTGTACAGCCAGTGGGGTCTGCAAGGAAGGGTAAGGAAGGGTTCAGATCTGAGATTCAAATGACAGAGTGACATTAACCAACAAACCCACTCCACTCCCCAGGGGAGAGTAAATATTCTCATTTGGGTAGTAATATATTTATGAAATCAGGATAAAAGGTAGACTATGAGAGTGATACAGCAATAAAAGTATTCCACTTTCTTAGATTACGTTTTGGTTGTTTGAAATTCTACTACATTGAGAAAAATGCTCAGTGTCAACATAGGTGAAGTTTTTTCAATTGTTTCAAGAATGGTTATGGTTTTGGTTTCCTTTGTGACCACTTTATGTTACATTATTTTCAGGAGTTAAAAATAAAATCCTTCTCTTTTGAATACATATTATTAGCTAGAAAAGCTACATTATATCCTATATAATTTTTACTGAAGTATAGTTGATTTACAATACTGTGTTATTTTCAGGTGTACAAAAAAGTTTTTAATATAATATTAGCTAAAATTCACTGAATGTCTCCCATACGCCAGGCATTACCCTAGCTTTTGATTGTGTATTATTCATTGAATCCATGTTGACTCCTTAAGATCAGTAGGTACCATTCACAGTTCCATTTTACACATGAGGCAACTGAGGATCAAAGTAGTTAAGTAACTTATTGAAGATGACAGAGCTAGCAAGTAATAAGGCTAAGGTTTGAATTCAAATAGTCTGACTGCTCAGCCCAGCAATGAATCATATCAACACGTGTGTTAGGCAGCCTCTAAGATGCCCCCAATAATCCCCTCCTCCTTGTATTCACACCTTAGTGTAATTCCCTCCCCCTTGCATGTGGGCCAGGTCTAGAGAATTCCTTCTAATGAATAGAATATAGCAAAAATAATGGGATGTTACTTCCAAGATTAGGCTAGGCTATGGTCTAAATGTTTGTATCTACCCCCCACAAAAATTCATATGTTGCAATCCTAACCCCCAAAGATGATGGCCTGAGTAGGTGGGGCTTCTGGGATATGTGTAAGTCATGAATGTGGAGACCCCTTGAGTGCTTTCTAAAAGAGGCTCCAGAGAGAAACCTTGCACCTTCTGCCAAGTGAGGATATAGTGAGAAGTCTCCAACCCAGAGAGGACCCTCACCCAACTCTACTGGCACCCGGATCTCACCTTCCTCCTCCAGAACTGTGAGCCATAAATTAACTGTTCATAAGCTGCTCAGTCTTTGGTGCTCCGTCATAGCAGCCAAATGGATTAAGGCAGGTTACAATAAGACAGCAGCATCTAGCCTGCTCTCTCTCTCTCTTTCTCTCTCTCTCTAACTCTCTTGTTCATTTGGCAGAAGCCAGATGCCTGGTTGTGAGCTGCACGGTGGAGCACCTTACAAGGCAAGACGAGTAACTGAGGCCCTCAGCCCAACAACCCTTGGGGGACTGGATCTGGCCAGCGAGGCTGTGAGGGAACCAGGAGGCCGACCCTTCGGCCTCAGACTCGAGATGACTGCCGCCTCATGGGAGACACGGAAAAAGAGGCACCCAGCTCCACCACATCCACATTCCCCACCCACGGAAACTGTGAAACCTCAATATTTGCTGTTTTAAGCCACTAAATGTGAGAGTAATTTGTTACTCAGGAATAGATCATGAATAAAACTCATCAATAAACTAAGATTCTGACCGCTTCCTTTCTCCTTTGTCTTACAGCTTGCTCTGTATCTTATTTGCCTTTCTCCTCCTGACACACCCTGTCCTGTAAATTGTTCGTCAGGGCAGCGGGGGCTGTGATTTCAGAGCTCTTCCTTTACAGTGTTCCAGCAGGATGATTGTGGGATGTGCCGTCTGTGCCTAAGTCCTCTATGCCCCATCTTTAAAGTTCCCATCCTGCCTCGCAATGTTTAGAAGAACAAATACATTACATGGGTAAACACTTGGGGAAAAAAAATGACAAAGAACAAAAGCTCTATAGCCAGTTTACGGTACCATTGGCAGCAGCATCTGCCTGTTAATGTTATTTTCCTAAGCACCTAATTTCTTTTTTTTATTAAATAATGATTGCCTTCCTACAAGTCGTTCTCTGAAATACCGACTTCTTTTCTGCTTCTGACAAAAGAAGGTTTAGAAGCATGGGTTTTGGATCCATATAGACCTGGATCCAGAGACCTCCTTCACTAGCTAAACGCCATCGTCACTTAGGGGAGTGAACATGTAAACATGTCTGAGACTTAATTTCTTCATTTGTTAAATGGAATAATAACACTAATGTTAACTTTTTTTAACTGAAGTATGTGTGGGTATGTGAAGGGGATTGAGAGAGAGAGAGAGAGAGAGAGAGAGAGAGACAAAGAGAGATCTCTTTCTTTTTTGGGGAAAGGTAAAAGGGCCATTGTATTTCCTATCCTTTAGGAACCCAAACCAGGAGCTTCTGGAAGATAATCTCTCTTTCAATATTTCCTGGAATTCTCAGCTTATTTAGAGTTGACTTTAAATACCCCTGAAGAGAGAGGGGAGCAGAGAGCAGGGGAAGCCCCAGGCAGGGAACGGTAAGAAAACTGAGTGTGCACACCTGGGAAGGTGTTCTGTGTGTAGCTGGGAGGCTCGTTCCCTGGTCTTACAAAGACTCTGTAGAGCATCATGTGCCCAGGGTAGCCCCAGAGTAGCAGAATCAGCTGCCTTTCAGGATACTACCGGGCATCTCAGTTCTAACCACTGTGACCCTCTCTGGATTCTTTGCTCTGCAAAAGAAACTGAGGACTTTTGCATCACTTGGAGGCAGGTAAACTAATGAGAGAGTAACTAAAGATGGAGAATTAATTCCCTCTAGGCTGCATGAACCCTAGAGCTGGATGTCTGAAGATGATTTAAAGGTAGGAAAGTAATGAGATTTCCCTTAACTCCCAAGTGGTGGTTAAAAATATACACTCACATGCTTGTAGAGAGGCATAGAATGTTCTCCCTGTTGGCACAGAGGGCCTTGGAAGCACCTTCCAAGAGGCCTGTATTGATGGAGCACTGTTATTGCTTAAGACACATGTTTTCATGGATGAACTGCTCTTATGCTCCGTGCAAAAGGCTGATTACTTTCTCCCTAGAGCCTGAGCATTTTCCAGGCTTTATTCATTCCTAGCCTGATAGTTGAGCAAGATATGCTTGTACAGATAAGACAAATATGACCTCGTTCCAGGACTCCGATATAAAACTTGTGATTTTCATCGCTCTTTGGGTTACCATCATTTAGGGTGAAGATTTTCCAAAAGGCCAAGTTATCATTTTTGGCTTATGATGACTCCCCAGAGGGTGATCACTGATTCCAGATAGAGACGCTGATTCTGCTTTGGGAGCTATTTGCAAAGGAGCTTTAATTAGGTGCTGAGCTCGTCATCAATCCTCAGCAACCTAAATTAGACATTCTATTCCCCCGAGAGTCCCTCAGTACTGAGTTCTCAGCCTCTTCCCTCTTCCCATCTCCAAAGTCAGTAGGAGATTGTCCTGTGTGAGGACCAATAACACTGTTACAAAACTTGCCTTTTAGGTCTCAGTGGTTCTAAGTCATGCTGCAGTCTGAAAGCTGAACTATAGTTAATGACTTGATTTTTATAATATTTAACAGGCTTTAAGGGAGTTTAACTATTCAGAGTTGAATCTGGAAGCACTTCAACTCAGCTATCTTTCAAAGATGTTTATTTTCTGTATTTCTGGCAGTGTTTTGTTAAGAAATGCTGCCGACACGCTCTCTCAGTAGTGGCATTCCAGACCCCTGTAAAAACCCCTGAGATGAGAGAAATAAAGGCCATGTTGGACAAAGGCCAGACTTACACAGAATGCTGGAAATTTAAATCAATGTAAGGACATCTGAGTATAACAAAATGAGTCTCCCTTCTTTGCCACGTTGGAAAATGCTTTGTAATTCTAGGAATAAATTATCAATGTTTCTTTATGAAAAACAGGACTTTCCTAAAGGGAAGACAAAAGGAGATTTTATAATAAAACTTGTGCAACTTGGGCCACAGGACTCTCATCTTAAGAAAAGCTTTGAGGACCGATACCTTAAAGGATTATCAGAAGGAAATGGAATGGTTTTAAGATCTAACCGCAAAGCACAAATTTTTTTAAAAAAATGCAGGTGTGAAAGTTAGCTGTCAGTATTATGCATTAAATGCTTCCTGGCTTGGAATTATTTTCTTAGTTTACACCTTTTCCTTTGCAAGGAGGTGGGCAAGTGTTTCCTTTGCTGGTATCAGCAAAAATACCGCGTATCTTGAGCAAAGGCCTTTTATTTTCTACCTTATTAGACTGAAATCAATAGCCTTTTGTTCATTCAAATTTCACCACTCATCTTGTTTCTTCCTAGCTGTTTGAACTTGACACATTACTAAAATAAATCCATATGCTTTCTGTGATAAGCTAAGTCAAAGAGCTTCTTCTGATTGCATTTTGAATTGTTTCCTCTCGAAATGTTCATGCTCAGTTTGTTACTGTGATCACCATCTGTACATATCTTATTTCTCTTGAATTTGCTGATGGACAGGAGAACTAGCTCTTCTCCTAAAAACTGGTCCTTTTAAACTGGCTTGAAGAATTTTCAAGAACAGGGGTTAGAGACCAACACTGTTTAACATTCTTCCTTTCATCATTGCTTATTTACTGGGGTCATATCACGTATTATAAATTTTTGGAAAACAATAATTATATCTAATAATGCTTTATAGTTTAAAACATTTTGAATTATTTTATATTATTCACACAATTTCACATGTACAAAAAAGAAACACAGAATTAGCTGACTCCCCCAAGATGCCTCAAAAATGTCATAGCGAAGTCAAGGCTTGAGCCAAGTATCTCACTCTTCAATCCTGATTCTGCTTCTGAACTTGCCATACTGGTAAACGGCACTGACATTCTCCCCGTAGCTCAAGCAGAAACCTGGTAGGAACACTGGTGCCTCTTTCTCATTATCCTCCCTGTGCAAGACACACCATTTTTCTGAATCCTCCCCTCCAGCTCTACCACCTCTTGGCTCAATTTATCTAGACCAAGGCACAAGTCCCCTCTAGTTTTGATGCCTAGAGGAGCTCTCTACAATATAACAGCCAGAGTAACCTTTCAAAATTACAAATATGATCAAATATGAAATATGACCTTTCAGTTTGATTTTCTTTAATAGTTCTCTATTACCTAAACCCTGAACATCATTGCATTAATGGAGGAGTATTTTGATATTAACTAATTATTCCTTTTATTTTAAGAAAAAATTTGCAATAAAGTTTTCCTCTATTTGCAAAAAGTGTTCCAACAATCAACACATAGAGAAAACAGTAGTAAGATGGTGGAAAGAACAGTATGATGAACCCTCATGGGCTATCACTTAGCTTCAACAATGATGAACATATGGCTAATCTTTTTTCTTTAAACATCGTTATTGGAGTATAATTGCTTTACAATGGTGTTTTTCTGCTTTATAACAAAGTGAATCAGTTATACATATACATATATCCCCATATCTCCTCCCTCTTGTGTCTCCCTCCCTCCCACCCTTCCTATCCCACCCCTCTAGGTGGTCACAAAGCACCAAGCTGATCTCCCTGTGCTGTGCGGCTGCTGCCCACTAGCTATCTATTTTACGTTTGGTAGTGTATATATGTCCATGCCACTCTCTCACTTCGTCCCAGCTTCCCCTTCCCCCTCCCCATATCCTCAAGTCCTTCTCTAGTAGGTCTGAATCTTTATTCCCGTCTTGCCCCTAGGTTCTTCATGGCTAATCTTGCTTCATTTGTACTTTCCGACTCCTTCCCTCCCCCCACCCGCCGGTACCCTTTGCTGGGATTAATTTAAAGCAAGTCTCAGACAACCTACTGTGTTTTCCTTTATCAGCAATGTCTTTCTTTTCCCTGATTTCAGGCCTGAGTGGAGGGAGCCCATCCGGAGATGGAGCATTCAGGGACTGACAGAGTATTGGCTTTCAAACATCAAAGTAGGCTTTAGAAACTCTCAACAGAGACAAGGTTTTGTTTTTCTTTTTAAAGAAAAAGTTTATGTAAAGGAATAGATCTGGAAGAATAGATCACAATGTAAAAGTCCATTTTCTTATCCCAGGTTTTAGAAGACAGAGGCAGGTAGACAGGGGACAAGCAAGCATCCATACACATGAAATCCCAAGGATGGCGGCTGTGTCCTGACCCTCGGCGAGTCTTCTGGTGGAGAGATGTTAGAAAACTCCACATTTGGGGGCATAGGGGCTGAAGAAGAAAGGATACCTGTGACATTATGTCCATCTAAACCCCAGGGGGCACTTTGTGACACTATGGTGTGTAAATAATAGGATAAGAAAGGTTGTTTGGCATGTCAGGTCAGAAATGTACAGATTTTCTGGAGGATTTCAGCATTGTCAAGAGAGAGCTAGACAATCTGGAGGGACTACACGGTTGAGACAAGGAAGACAGTGAGAGATCTGAGTAGACAGAGAGTCATGGACTTCTTAGAAATTGCCAACCGTAGGGAGATTCAGCAGCTGATGGACCCTCAGATGCTGTCACCCTTTGAATCAACCTCAAGGGAAGGGGAGAGGACAGGCCCTGAGTTGACTGATATGCTGAGTTGTCTCATACTCACTGTTTTGCCATCAGGTGAAATAAGAGACTAAGATAGAAACTGCATTTATCTATGGAAAGTAGAGTACCTCTGAGTGTGTACCCCTGCATAGAGAAGTCATCAGCATTCAGACTTTCTCCCTTTCTTTTTCTTCCCAGTTATGCTCTACCTCTGGTCCCCGTTTTCCTCTTGCTTGGCTTTGTTGTCAGGCACACTCTGGGTTGGCGATGGTTGCTGCAAGCTTCAAGCATACGTATAACCTATTGGCAATTCAAGGGTACAGAAAGCACCTCCTTTCCAACAGCTTCCCCCAAAGCACCAGCACTAAGTCTGATGGAAGTGTTTTACATCGTGTCCCTGGACCGATCACTGGTTGTTGAGTTGGATGTGCTCATATGGCTGGCCTGAGTTCATGGCCGCACTGTAGCTGGGGACGGAGTCAGCTGATCTCTACTTCCCAAGGAAGAATGAAGGTGATGTTCCCAGGAAGGCAAAAAGATACAGAAAAGGTTGAAATAACATAAATATTTAATAAAAATATTTGCTTAAATGAGTGGAAGAGCACTTCCAAATCCAACGCCAGGGACTTCCCTGGTGGCACAGTGGTTAAGAATCTGCCTGCCAATGCAGGAGACACAGGTTCGATCCCTGGTCTGGGAAGATCCTGTATGCCGCGGAGTAACTAAGCCGGTGCACAACAACTACTGAGCCTGATCTCTAGAGCCCACGAGCCACAACTACTGAGCCTATGTGCCTAGAGCCTGTGCTCCACAACAAGAGAAGCCACCACAGTGAGAAGCCCACACACAGCAACGAGGAGTAGCCTTGCTCGCCGCAACTAGAAAAAGCCTGCCACAGCAATGAAGACTCAACACAGCCAAAAATAAATTTAAAAATAAATTTTTTAAAGAATCCAATGCCAGGGCTTCCCAGGTGGCGCAGTGGTTGACAGTCCGCCTGCCGATGCAGGGGACGCAGGTTCATGCCCCGGTCCGGGAAGATCCCACGTGCCGCGGAGCGGCTGGGCCCGTGAGCCATGGCCGCTGAGCCTGCGCGTCCAGAGCCTGCGCTCCACAACGGGAGAGGCCGCAGCGGTGAGAGGCCTGCGTACCGCAAAAAAAAAAAAAAAAAAAAATCCAATGCCAGGACTCTTGCAACTATACTATGTTGCCTCTGTCTTTATTCCATACACTAACATCCTTTACTGAATGAGAAGTCAGAACTTGGCCACCCTAAAATGACATTAGCTCTGTAAGATGGTAAGCTAATTATGACACATTTTCTGCAAGATTTATTAATTTTTAATGGTACTTCTATGGTACCTAGCTTTCAAGATTTAAAATCTTATAAAAATTTAATACTGAGCTCTTAAGTGTCAAGAGAGTGGCAGAAGTGAGACGAGAGACTGAATTTCAAAGTAAGCAATCTGACCAGTTCTAAGTGACATGTGAATTTAGGGAGACTCACACATCCTAAAAAAAAAATAATTTTATTTATTCATGAAGTTTCTGAGTTCTCCTCAGACTTACCACTTATAGTCAAGTGCCTACTGAATCTGTTGGGCAATGAGTCACCTCTGGTTATTCCCCAAGATAGACTACAAGCTCCATGAATGCAGGACCTGTCCTCACCCTGCACCCCCTGTTTAGCATAGGCTGGTCACATGGCAGAGCCTCAGTGAGTACTTACTGAATGAATGAATGGATGAATGAAGTATGAGCAGTGGTTTAGATGAAGAAAAGTACTGCAGACACATTCAATTTTGACTATAGAATGTTATTTTTAAGTTGAATTTGTTTTTTCATACTTTCTGTGGGTTGGTATTAGAATTATATTGCATCTGCATTTCTTCCCTCATGGTGGGTATAATGCTTGTTCATAATAATAGCCAACATATTTTGAATCTTACAGTGTAGTAGGCACTTTTCTAAGTATAGTTCACTTCATCCCTGCAACAATTCTAGGAGCTTCTGTTATCACATGTATGGTTTCTTTTCCCCTCTGACCAGGGATCGAACCTGGGCCTTGGGCAGTGAAAGAGCTGAGTTAAGTCCTAACCATTGGACTGCCAGGGAATCCCCTACATGCATTTTTATTACAAAGCTCATTGCTTGTAGAGTACTGGGATTTGAGTCTGGCAGTGGGATTTCTAAGTATGTATTCTAGCTGCTAGGCTTACAGGGCCTTTCATAAATACCTGCTTGTCATATGTTTCTCTCTTAGAATGAAAATGCTGTAATACTGTCTTATCCACCACACCTGCACAGGGCTTGGCTCAAGTTAATTGTGTCTAATGAAACAAGGGATTAATTAGCTCATTTCCTTAGCACACACTGATTGATAGGAAAGGAGCTGAGCTAGGCATCAGAGATTTTACAGATTTCTTAGACGATGTAGAGAGCATATAATACATTATGACAAATAAGAATAGCTAAATATTTAATGGAGATTGAAGACACACAGGTATAGATACAGGTATTCAGCATTTATAGTCTGCTTTTAGTTAGAATTTCTTCTTCTCAACCCTAGACTTGAATAATAAAATCATCATATTTTAGGTCCAGTGGTATACATGTCACAGTTAATCAAAATTTTGATACTTTTCTACAGAAGAAAACAAATTTTACTTTACTGGCTTTTCTGAATTATTTCTTATAAGTCCACTTGTAGACACAATGGAATGGAAGAAATATTTCTAGACCTGAAATACTTAGGTCTATTGTAATTGACATTCTATTCTAAATCATCAGCACTCTACACATTAAAAGAATGATGTAATAAGTTATGAGGAATATTGGTATCAAGTGTTTTTAAATATTCATGTTTATGAGCCATCAAGTGCAATAGTCTTCAGCATTTCCTTAATTATGCCAAGTATAAGTGAGAAACACAAAGATAAATCATAGCAAGGATTACATTAATCGTGTATTTCATAATTGCCTTAAGATTTCAGTTGTTCTTTAGAGTTTTAGTCTGTCCAACAGGTGTTTTTAGCTCTCATGGGTCCCTCTAGCTACACATCTGGTTTATTTCATTTTTTGTGTGTGGGAGCTAAAAGCAAATTATCTTTGGAGGTCCAAAACAAACTCGATATTTAATTTGGATAAGTCATCCAAACTGATGTTGGATATTCATATAATTAGGTACTTAGTTTGTGGAATAAAAAAAGAAAGGAATCTGCAATTTCAAGGAATCTCCACTGAGGTTGCAGATGCTGGAACAGAGGTGTAATTATATGATTTAATTTTCTAGTAATTGCTCGCATTTTCTACTTCAAGGTAGCAACCTCCTTTAACTCCATCCATGTTGAAGTCCGTAACTTTTCAGTCACTTTGCCTCAGGTTAGATCTGCAGATACAGGGGCATAAGAGTGCGTATATGAGTCTGGTGTGTTATCTTCATCTCTCCATTCTTCTTTTCTCTCGGTGTGCTACCCCTGGTGCTGCTACCCTAGGGAGGAGGTAGAGGACCAATGATACTTTGTTAGGTGAAGGGAAAGTAGAGACCCTCTTCATTTGTTGGTCTAAAAAAATCAAATTAAGGACTGCGCCTGAGGTGTGCAGGATCCTGAGAGAGCAAATATATTTTTGTGGGGCCCCTGTCTAACAAACAATTTGGTTAAAAATATACTACAACATTCATGGACTCATACAAGATATAGTGATTTATCAATGAAGATTAAATAATGGATTGAAAGGAGGTATTTACATATTTGTTTATTGTCCAATCAGTGCAAGTAAAGATTCTTCACAGTGTCCACACCCCATCTCTTTCTGCTGAGGTTCAGGAACCATCTTTTTGTGTTCTTTATTCTCAAGTGTGCTGTTTCCAGCTAATTTCATATCTCCCACTGTGAGATAAAGGTAGCAAGGCTGTTATTAGTCACAATGTGGGCTCCTGGGAACGTGTTTGTATTGACACAATATCGATCAGCTTGCCTTTGCAGTTCTCTGATGCCGTATACTAATGCCAGTTGTGTCATTACTCACGAGGCTGCATTATCCTGTGGACAGTAGCTTCCAGGGACTCACTCAAAGGTTCTTACTTTGCTTTCTTGATGATGGCATATGCAACTTCATCCAGAGTATGCAGGAAAATGTGAACAATAATTTGTTTTCTGAATATGTTAAATTTATCATTTGAAATTTTACAGCGCAAACCTAGGACAATTCATCTTCCTTCCAGGTCTTTTCTTGAACTTGTCAGGACCACAATCACTGCACTCCTAGAATGTGAAGTCTTCATTGGGGAAGTCATCCAGATACAAGATACTAGCGTCCTCATTCGGACACATCTGTTGCTTATTTGTAGGGCTACAGGCCCTACAAAATTTCATGGCACGGAAAGTCCAGCTGAGGCTTTCTCCTCACCTCAGCAATGACGAAAAGTGGGCTACCTCACACTACTGTTGTCACCCTTCACCAAGCAAGTAGCCCTCTGTGGGTCAATGAAGATGCTTAGACTCAGGCACCATTCCACCTCTCTGGTTCTTGACCCATTGGAGAAAGCCAAATAATGGGAACTGGGTGACCCCTGACATACTCCCTTTCTTGGCTTTGACATCTTTCTTTACAGTAGCACCAGGACAGTTCAGAACTCAGCAAATTTCAGAAAAGAAATTCAGTATCTAAATTAGTGGAAGGAAGATGGCCATGGGTACTCCCACTCTAAAGGAAAAAGAGAACAGATTGAAGAAGTGACTGGGCGAGAGAGAGGCATGGACATATATACACTAACAAACGTAAGGTAGATAGCTAGTGGGAAGCAGCCGCATAGCACAGGGAGATCAGCTCTGTGCTTTGTGACCGCCTGGAGGGGTGGGATAGGGAGGGTGGCAGGGAGGGAGACGCAAGAGGGAAGAGATATGGGAACATATGTATATGTATAACTGATTTACTTTGTTATAAAGCAGAAACTAACACACCATTGTAAAGCAATTATACCCCAATAAAGATGTTAAAAAAAAAAAAAAGAAGAAGAGAAATGGGGACAGGATTTGCTTCCCCCAGTTTCTCTCACAGATGCTATTTTCTAAAAAATACCTTGCTGCCCAAATTCCATCTGAGCATCTGCTTCCAGAGAGTCCAGCTGGCAATACTCCTTAACCCACTTTTTATAGACTGGGTGGCAGTGGAAGGGGAGGGGGAGGTTTCAGAGATAGTTCCCACTGGGTCAGTGTTGGGCTTCATGTTTCCATAAGGGACAGTGTGAGGTTTTAGTTTTTTTCTTCCTCCCTCCTGCTCTTCCTTTCTCTCTCACACTCTCTCCCTCTCTCCACCCCCCCCCCCACTTTCTTTTTCTCAGTTGTGGTTCTGGTTGCTGTTTCCTAGAGAAGACGACACACAGACTCACCATCACATATCACCTTAGTTCCACAGGTATTAGTTACTTTGTATCCCAATCAGACTGTAAGCCTTTGGAGGGCAGGAACTCATCTTAATATTTTTGTATCTTTCCTGAAACTAATACAGTTCTGAGCACATAATTAGTGCTTAATATATATATATTTTTTGCGGTACGTAGGCCTCTCACTGCTGTGGCCTCTCCCGTTGCGGAGCACAGGCTCCGGACGTGCAGGCTCAGCAGCCATGGCTCACGGGCCCAGCCGCTCCGCGGCATGTGGGATCTTCCTGGACTGGGGCACGAACCCGTGTCCTCTGAATCGCCAGGTGGACTCTCAACCACTGCGCCACCAGGGAAGCCCAATATATTTTTTCTTTTGTTTGTTTAGAACAAAGTTATCCAACTTTGTTCTAAACTTCTAAACTTTGTTTAGAAGTTATCCAACTTATCTAGTTCTCTGATTGTTCTGAGGTTGTATACATTCCTCTTTCCATGCCCACTAATGCAGCCCTCAGTAGCCACCACCCTCTCTTGCAAGGACTACTGCTCCACACTCTTGAGATCATCTTTCCTCTCTTGTGCCTCCTCAGGCTGACCTCCTGAGAGAAATTTAGAGAGTCTCTTTAAAGAGTCAATCAAATCATATTATTCTAGCAGCTTTCCACGAGTCTATGGTGGTATTCAGACTCCTTACCATGGTCTAGAAAGCCCTACCTAGTCCAGCCACTGCTCCCTCTCCACTGTCAAGCTCCCTCCACCCTCCCCTTTGTTCACATCCTCTAGTCACAGTGGCCTCCTTAGTCCCTTAAACACGTGAGCCCTGGTGCCAGCTTGGGGGCTTTGTCCTTGCTCTTTCTTCTCAGAAGGCTCTTTCGACATGCAGCTGTGTGACTCTTCCTATTATTCAGGTCTCAATTCAAATGTCACCGCCTCAGAAAGGCCTTCACTGCCCATCTTAACTAAAGCAGCCATGAGGACCTTCTCCCTTACATTAGTCTATTTTATCATTTGCATGTACTCCTCACTGGCTAAAATTAATTGACTATTTCTTTGGGTTTGTCTGACTCCTCTTTCTTGACTGTAAGATCCATGAGTGAGGGCCTCAGTCATATTTTCTGCTCTATCCCTAGTGCATAGAATAGGTCTTGGCATAAAGAAGCTACTCAAGAAGGATTTATTGATGACTGAACTATGAGTCCTAAATTTCTCATTCATATCTATAATTATGTCTCCTTTCTTGTTCCTAATGTTTTTGGTGGTGTATTTTCTCTCTCTCCTTTTTTTGCTTGATTATACTTGCCAATTCATTATATATTTACTATTTTTTCAAGAAACTGATTTTTGGTTTTATGGCTCAGGAGTCATGTCTATGTTTTCTAATATTTTTAAATTTCCATTTTCTATTTCTTGGTTTTATTTTTTATTTTATCAGCATTGACCTCACTCCAGGACTTTTACCCAACATGGCACATAATTCTGGGTCTCCTGTTTGCTCTCCTTTAACCACTTAGGATAGTCAAAGTACACCTGAATGCAGAGATGAAATGTCAGCAGAAGGCAGCTGGTCAGACACTGGCTGGGATGTAGCTCCTGATCTTCCCTCTCAGTGAACTCTTTTGCCAGTGAAGAGCTTTCTGATTCATTGCTTTTAGACTGCTCCATTGGATAATAAGCCCAACTACTGGAGCAATGAGAATTTAGGAATTTAGTCTAATGAGAATTTAGGAATATATTCCTCGAGTACCTGTGAGATTGGGTGACCCCAAATCTACATCAAGAACAAGAGCAGAGTGGCGCAGTGGTTGAGAGTCCGCCTGCCGATGCAGGGGACACGGGTTCGTGCCCCAGTCCGGGAAGATCCCACATGCCGCGGAGCGGCTGGGCCCGTGAGCCATGGCCGCTGAGCCTGTGGGTCCGGAGCCTGTGCTCCGCAACGGGAGAGGCCACAGCAGTGAGAGGCCCGCGTACCACAGAAAAAAAAAAGAACAAGAGCAGAGATGCACCCTGGCCTCTTCACTCTAGATATCTGTCTTGGTATCTCTTTTGTTCAGTCCTGCTAAAAAGGAGTTAGATCAAACTCCCACCTTGTGTGAGCCTTTGATCTTAGACTGTCCTTGAGATCTAGAATAGGAGAGTGGATTGACTTAGATACCACAAGAACAAGTTGGTAGACATGCTCTGATGGCATGATCCCCTATTTTGTTTCCTAATTTGGGGAACTAAATTAAGAAGAATACAGGGTAAAGGCAGACTATGAAGTATTTAGCTGGGGACAGTCAAGGACTTTTGGTAGGTAGGCAAACTGCTATGTCATCTCAGTGTAGGACTGACTATTTTCCTCACCACTCAAAGAACATAAAGTGCACATTTACTAAAGACAAATTTGAATGATTTTGTTTGAACATTGACAAGGTGAAAAACTTGGAATATTCATCTTTCTATACATGTTCTTTGTGCGGAAATTAGTTCCTAGTTTAACATCTGGTTTTCTAAACCTTTCTTTATTGGTCACAAAGGTAATTAGAAATCCATTTCCTGGCAGCAGATTCCAAAATAGAAGCTAAGGACAATAAGGTCTTAATGAGGAAAGCACACATCTTACGTCCAAATAGCTTACTGAATGAAAAAAGTAAAAGCCAGACTCATTGTTTGTGTTTCTTCCTAAAACGGTAAAGACACACACATATGGACTACAGGTTCTCTGTCTTAACTTTTGGTTTTCTTCAACTTGTAAAATGATTCACACAATTGGGAATTATAACTAGTCTTAAAATATATAAAAATCTATATACTGGGACTTCCCTGGTGGTCCAGCAGGTAAGACTCTGCGCTCCCAATGCAGGGGGCCTGGGTTCGATCCCTGGTCAGGGAACTAGATCCTGCATGCCGCAACTAAGACCCAGCTCAGCCAAAATAAATAAATAAATATTTAAAAATATATATATATACACCTATATATACACACACGTATATCTATATACATACTCATATACACATAAACATACATATATACGTCATATAGGTAATATTTATCTCAAACGTGTATAGCCAAGTTATGTGAAGCATAACCCAGTCATCTGAGCAATAATGTTGTCATTTAAAGCAGACTCCTCTGCATGTTTTGCTTTTTCAGAAAGTTGGAAATCAATCCCTGGAATTGAATTTTGTCATGCAACTTCTATGTAACTCTATCCCACAGTTTATCTCATAGAGAGAAGGAATAACTCAAAATTATTCTTCTTGATCATGACCTTATCTCATGGGAAGTGGAGAAATATTTGACCATGAATTTTCTAAAGCTATGGTAAATTCATTCGTATCAAATTTGGCCTGGTCATAGCACTTGATGCTCTCTAGTCACTTTGTCATGTAATACTCTCTCTACCCACACAGACTCCTTCAGTTTGGTTTGTCACTGAATTCATCAGAGCAAGGTGCTTTTAATGCAGCTAACAGTATAAAAAGGCTTGGGAGTAGTAATCCCCCAATATATACACATATATTGAGACTACAGGCTTGTAGTAACTTAACCCTGTTTATTGCCTAGGAGAATGGTTCCATATTCACTGACTCACTGTTCCTGGTGACTCTGTAGAACCTATCCACCATGACTAATGAGAATTGCCTGAAACTTTTTTTTTAATGCAGTTGCAAGTCGCTGAAAGGTTTAAAACAGAAGACATGCATGTATGTACACGTCTGTGCCCATTTTGATAACACGAGGGAAGAGATATCTGCCTGTGTATTTTGAATAGCATTTAGACTTAAAGTTCTGTTGTGTAGAGTATTGCAATCTGTAGCAGGCCCAGTATTCTTCATAAATGTAGTGTGTGTGTATATATGTGTGAGCATGCACACGTGCACACGTGTGCACACGCACACACACACACACACACACCGGACTTAATTCAACTAGATATAGCAGTTTCTATAGCTGCTTCATTATCTTATTCAACAAATACTTTTCAGCATCTTTTGTGTGCCAGGCATGGTTTTAAGCACTGAAGATTGAATGGTGGACATAAAATCCCTCCATCAAAAGAGTTTATAATCTACTGCAACAGTTCTCAATCCTGGATGCACATAGAATTTTCTGAGAAGCATATTAAAAATCCTGATACTAGGCTCTACTCCCAAACCAATTATCTGGTGATGAGACCAAGTCACCAAGTATTTTTTAAAGTTTCCTGAATGATTCTAATATATGACCAAGATTGAGAACTGCTGTTCTAGGAGGAAGACAACCACTTAAACAGTGCTTATTTTGTGTCAGGCATAGTTTTAAGCACTTTACTGCTCTTTTAATTCCCACAGTAACGTCCCTTTTAATTCCCACTATAAACTTCTAAACTAGGTACTATTATATCCCCACTTGACAGTTGAGAAAACTGATACACAGAGAAATTGAGTAGATTTTCCAAGATCCCAGAGTTACTAAGTATCAGAACCACACTTGGGCAATCAGGATTTAACTGTTACTCCATGTTACCTGTGGCTTCAGGTGGTTGGTTCATACATTGGCCCCCGATTCAAGCCAGTCAATAATCTTCCCTAAGAATTTTTAGTGGCAGGAGTGGTGGGCATGGAAATCTAGGAAGCTGTTAGAGGACATAATGCCTCCTGTGAGGAAAGACTTTCTATACTAGAGATGAAGCTGTTATGAATTGAGAAGCACAGCTGATGAACACTGAAAGCACCCAAGCAATACCTTTATTTTAGCTGTTTCTAAGGCCCAACCAGATCCCTGATCTTCCTGTGATTGGTCTATATAAACTTCAGCTGAATTCTGTTAACCATCAAATTCCCATCTTGTCCAAGCTAGTCCAAGTTGGGAGTTATTTGTGAGTAAAAGCATTGTCTAATTCATTGTCCGTTGGCTATATTCTCTAAATACCACATTTAACTCACTCAAGTAGCAATGTTGAATGAGTTTATCATCAACTCTACAACTTCATCATGATCTCAGAAACCTCTCCATTTGTGATGTTGAGACAGTTGCCTAACCTGTTACACAACAGCCGTGTCTTCAGTAGCAGTTGATTCCTTTTGTGGAATTGAAATCTCTCAAGAGCACCACTGATGGTGTTCATTCTGTCATTAAATATTTTAGCCCTTGCTGAATCCAGGATCTTAAGAAATCTTTTTATAGCCTAGGTGTTGACTCCATAAATGGTCAAGAACATATACAACACGCTTCTGTGCAGAATGCTTTGTTCCTTTGTTTTGATTTTGGATGTATATTAATTCAAGACTATACAGTGATTGACATCAAGGCAGTCCTGCACATTCAGGCTACTGTGTGCAGCATGGAGTCTAATTTTCAGACTATAGAATACATTAATTTGTCCCCCAGTGGCATATAAGAGAGATTTTACACTGCCTAATGTTGTCCAGCTTTTCTTAAAAAAATAAGATTCCCTCAACTCTAGATGATGCTGTTTTAGGTAAAGAGCAAAATGGGCGAGAGATGAGCAAGCCTTCAGTGGAACATGTATTCAGCAGCTCAGATATACTCCGGGATTACTTTATCTTCCGTAACTGCATGAATAACGATAGGAGCCCAGAAGACCCTATGAAGCACTGTATTCACAACATTTATGAAGTCTCCCAACTGTTAGCAGCATTCTGGCTCCAACCTACTGACCCCTGGCATTGTAAATATCCACTTCCTTGTCTCTTTCCTCTTTCTATAGACCTCTACCCCAGTATATTACAACTTGATTTGTATTTAAAGCATTGCTAGTATTCTATTGTTAACCTTTTATGATTATGATTCCCTAAAGGGGCTTATCTTCAAACCTTACAATCTGTTTAGGCTGCAACAAATTAAAGGGTTAAGTTTTCTCCCTCTGGTTCCGCGCACTAGAAATTCCTGTGTACCAGCAGATGGCAGTAGAAATAAATAAGTCAAACAATGAATTACAAAGATGCAAAGAAATGATGCACTTTATCTAAATCGTCTTCCAGTTTCCCAGCCTCATATCTTCCTCATTTCATTCCTTTCTCCCTAATTTTGCAGAATAATTTATTGATGTTGCAATACTACTCTCAATTTGACTTCTGTGAAAGAATCAGAAAGGATGGAAACAGAGTTATATTTATTCTCTACATCATTTTTCCTGCCTTGGTGTTTGTCTGCCTCCAGGGAGGTCCTCTGGCAAGCCTTCCCACAGAAATCATTGGAAGACAATCCTTCGTCCTGGCTATAATGATAACATGAACTCATTAAGGAAATTATGATGGGTGACCCAGAAAGGGCAGGAGAGAGGTGATTAGAAAGTGTTGAGAGTAGTGATTCTCCAAGACTGGGGGGCAGGAAGGCTGCAGGTTCTGGGAGCAGTGGAGACCTGCATCTCCTCCCCATAGTGTGGGGAGCACACATGGACTTGGGTGTTGGATAAGAGTCAGGGCAATCCAGGGAGGATGGATAACTGAAGGTGCCAGTCCCAATATTTTGCTCTGTACAAGATTACTGGGATCTTCACCTGAACCTAGGGTAGGAGAAGCCCCAGAATAATAATGACTAAAACTGAAGTCTTGACACTCAATGTGATGTGAGCTTAGATTTATTTAGATTCATTACATTACTTTAGACCCTCAGGTTTCTAGTGCAAGTTCTATCCTTTGTAAAATCTTGGATTTTTATTCTGCAGAAACACCTTGTCCGATAATGGGTAGGGTTGCAACTTTGCCCTAGGAACTTCCTCTTCTGGAAGCTAAATCAGCCCTTCTGCTTTAATTCTTGTGACAAGTGAACACGGGAGACAAATGGGCCTGGCTTATAAGACATTATCTATACCTAAACTGTTCCCACCCACAATCTCAGTTCACAGGCCAAGAAACTCAGGATACAAGAATTATGGTAAGACCTTTAAAACGTAAATCCACATTAACTACCTAAACTTAACTCCCACATCTGCCATCCCCCAAATATTTAAGAAGACTTGTCATCTTACTGATATTCCCTTAAACCTTAAAAAAGCAACTTAGTTTCCAATACATTTTTTATAAGTCCATATTTAGTTGCTGTCAATAAGTATAGATAAATTGAGGTATAAAATGACATGCAAAGCACTTGTTACCCAAAATCAACTCTACAGCCTGTGATAGCCCTGCATTCAGAAAATTATGTCTTTCACTGAAGTATACGAAGGGATGGCTTCCTCTCTGAAGGTGCAATACACCGAATTTCTTGTCTGTGGTTATCCCTGAGTGCAATGCTTTCATTATCATTATTGAAAACCCCTTAGACAAAGTGACTAGTACAAATGAGAAGTCAAGATATGTATCATCAAGGATTAAATATAATTGAAAGAAATTACTTTTGGTTGTACAGAGATATAGGAAATAAGGATCACACAAGCCTTCCATAAAACCTGAAAACCTATAAAAAAAACTCACTGCAAATGTTTTCAGTAAAATCTTAAATCCAAGTACTATACTCCGGTCAGCACTTCGAAATTTACCCAGTAGGGGGCAGTCAAGGAGTGGCTCATAGAATTCAGTTTATTCCGGCTCTACACAAAGTTCTTTAAAAAGAATTCCTTCAAATAAGCTTCTATAACTCTATAAAACCCTGTGAATCTATTGTATCATTTCTGCGTTCTGGATTCATGTTGCAGTTGTAACATTTCTCTCCTTTCAAAGTCCTGGTTTCTTTTAAATTATTTAGGACCTGAAATTTGTGAAGTGTTGTTAGCTAGATCACCTTTCATTTAATATAGCCTAATTTTTTTTTTTAATTCACTGCAAAACTGAGAATGAAAATTTTCTCTGAATTTGTGAAAAGTCTGAATGTAATTTAGAAATGGTGAATGAAAGATTTATCTATAGCTTGAGGGAACATACATAGAAGGAGTTGCTAGATGAGAAAAGATAAGTAAGCCTTCAAATGTTTTAGAGTCATATCAGAAAAGTCAAACTCTTGGTTTCAATTTCCTGGTTACTCAAACTACTAAATCCCCCTGAGAGACAGTGGGATGGAAATGCCCTTTTGGGGAGAATTTCTGGTACTTTCAGAAGGAAACTGTACAAAAATAGGCATGTTTGCAGCATTATAGCTTCAAGTCTTTCCTGATTCATATCCAGTCTGCTCTGGAAAGTGGTGAATAAGAATTAAGAACTTCAAATGAAGATGATACGAAGTTTAGTTTTAAAAATGGGTGAAAGTTCAAGACTGACATATATAAAATCTTTTCAAAAATTGTTTTCACACGCTAGTTAGCATGAAATCAAGCAACATATTAATATTCAATCCAATCCAGCAAACGTGTCACCACTGGGTGCCTGCCCCTGCGCCCATCACTGATGAAATGGGATGCTCTTTACCACTTTCTGTGCCAGTGGGCCTCAAAGTATGGCGTGTCCTCCTTCCCTCCCCCACCAACCACCAGCATCAGCATCACCTGGGAACTCATCAGAAATGCAAATCAATATTGCTGTGGGTGGAGCCCAACAATCTGGGGTTTGACAAGTCCTCTGGGTGATTCTGAAAGGCGCTCAAGATTGACACCTTAGTCATTGCCCCTGGGCAGGTAATAGATCAAAATACCTGTCACAATGGAAGACAGAACTGGGCAGGCTTCACTCAGCTGTCCTCTATTCCTTTTGAGTGAACTGCAGGCAGAGAGCAGGACTTCTCAGCTGCTTCATATCAGAGAAGTCAAACTCTTGGTTTTAATTTCCCAGTTACTCAAACTACTAAATCCCTCTGAGAGACAGTGGGATGGAAATGCCCTTTTGGGGAACACAGGCTCTTCCTGCCCATCTCGGGATTTTAATTCTAGAGTTCAGCATCACATTTGCCTGCAGATATACACTATATTTTCCAACCTACCTCTCTTGGTAATAACGGTAATATTATGGCTTTCATCAACCCTCTTCCCTGCCTTACATTTCAGTTGATCCAGAATCCAGGCAGGGAAGAAGGATTGTGTTTAGTGGACCCCCTTGAAGTGATACAGACACAAGAAATTTCAACATTTTGACTTAGATATTGGTAGATTTGACACCATGACCTATGATAACTTACAGAATATAAAAGGAAGTTTGAAGTCACGAAAACCTTTATGAAAAACTCATAATCCTTTTCTCCTTAATTTCCCTTTTTCATAGACGTATATGAAGTATGCTAAATCTTGCTCTATTTCTGGGAGGATTTTATTTCTAAATTCCAAACCTTTTTCACATCCAGAAAAGGGAGTTCTTCAAATATTGATTTCTCACTTAAGATGGAAGGCGTGGTGACATGTTTTAATATCTGCTAAAGAAATGGAGGCCTCTCTCCCGGTGGTCCTGCACATCTGGCTCCTGCATCAACAGTGTTTGGTTGGAACTGAACAGACCCAGGACTCCGCTTATTCCAGCCTCCCTCCGCCCTCCATCCTCCTCTCCAGTCACAACCTCCGTATCATCTCTACCATTCCCTGCCTTAGGGACCAAGCAACACCGTTGTTTGTGGTTAGCTCTTTTTGCCAACCAACCACGAGCTCCCACATTTGTCAGAATTATTCCACTGAGGTGAAGGCTGCCGTCAACCGCCTATCCACCAGAGTCTGCGGACCTCCTGCACCTACCTCTCTCCCAGCGTCTCTTTCCACTGCGAAGATGCGGATCTGGAGGGCGTGGGCCTTTTCTTCCTCGCGTTGGTCAAGGAGAAGCACAGGGCGAGAGCATCTCTTGAGGATGCAAAACCAGCGTGGCGGCTGCATCCTCTTCCAGGATGAGCAGAAGCTGTCCTGAGATGAATGGGCAAGGCCCTGGATGCCAAGAAAGCGAGTGCGTAGATCTTTCTATGAATGACTCTTCCCCATTGCCACAGCATGTTACCTGTGCAGACGGGAAAGTAACAAGCATTAAAGTGTCTGCTGGGATGAAAAAATAGAAATAAGAAAACAAGGCTATGACAAAATACTGGATTAGAGTAGGTTCAAATCCTAGTTATTTAATATGCTCAACCAGTATAAGCCTTGCTCCTAATCTCTAAACCTAGAAGCATACTGTCTACTACAGGATCTAATAAAGACTAATAATGATAATTTGTGTGAAAGTGTGTATTACACTGTGGAGACGCAGTAAATTTTGATTTATAAATGAATGAACACAAAGCGCATATTCTGTCAACCATATAGGTCCTCTTTTATTTACATAGAATGCTTTATGGCAGAAATTCAAAGTGCTTTATGAATGTTTTCTTGTTACTCATCACCCAGCTGTGAAATTGGGCCAAATATCTGAAAAATTTGTAAAATTTGTGGAAATGGTATTAGGAAGGGACAAATAATAAATACAAACAAGAAATCACTCTTATTTTGTGTTTTTGTGTGGATCGATGGTATTACCAGTGTTAGTACTATAATTTTCATTACTTAATTAATTCAGCAATATTTATTCTCTCCTAAGTGTCTGATATTATTTGGGCACTAGAGATAACAGCCAGCAATGAATGAGACAGCCCAGGGCCACCATTGAGCTTACCTTTTAGGAGAGGGAGAGAGACAATAAACAAGTAAAATAAACAAAGCCTGGTAGTGATGGGTGCTAATGGGTTAGCTGAAAGGATTTGGTTTAGCATGCGATTAAAACCTATCCTCAGGGTTCTTTTTGCTAATCCTAAAAGACAATTGGACACTTGCAAACTATTGATCCTGCTACCAAAATATCAGCTGTATTGCAGTAGAAAATCTGGAATAAATTCTTTCTAATCAGAGAACTATCTAACATAGATCATCAACTTTTTACAAAGCACTTTACCGGTTGGAGAGCACCTTCAGGTGTGCACACTAATAGAACAACTTGATTTTGTTTTTGTTAAAGGCCAAGGTGCTGCACTCAGCAGCGCTCTCAGTATTACCTGTGAACAGCCACTACCACCTCCAAGCAAAACCTACTCTGTTAGGGAAGCCTGATCAATAACATAAACATCTCTATGTTCTTGCCAGAAAAATATGCTCATTTTCCCCCTTTTCTGGAGAGAGTTTTTATTGTTCTTCTGACTGATTAATCATCTGTTTATCCTCAAACTGCAGGTACATCCAGGTGGGCCTTTTAGTCAGATGCACTTTAGGATCCAGCGGGAGGATGATGCCTTGTGAACTTAGAGGAGGAATTCATTTTTGTGGCTGTGTGGTTCTGAGGCTTCGGTTAACTTCAAGTAACTATTTTGTGTGTGTGTGTGTGTGTGTGTGTGTGTGTGTTTGTGTAGTCATTTTTCAGTGGTAACTGAGTTAAGAGGGGATGAATCTATGAACTTAGTTAAAATTTGGTCCCTAAGAGATGACGGGTCAGCACATAACACTTTCTATTTATTTTATCACCTCCTGCCATCCCTTGCACCACTGGGCAAAAGGAAATGCTTTTGAAAGTCAGCTGTTAAAAAACTAGTCTTTAGTAGTATCAGCTTGTAGCTTAGAAAGAGGATGCTTTCTTGAATGTACCACATGGGTTTACTTTCACTTCAGAGGAGAGTATAATCTCCTTAATTTTTATGTATTCTCCAACTTTCTGTCTCTTGCTATTTTTTAAATGAAATATCATTTTAAAGTAATCAAATCAACTGTATAAATATTCAATGCCACTGAACTAAATGTAAAAGTTTTCAGGTTACTGATTTTATGAAACGGTACGTTCAAGTTACAAAACAGTTTTACAGGTTGAACTACATGACATTGTCATTTTGTAGGTCAAAAATTGGTAAATACTAATGATTTTATAAAATTCAACATTAAGCAATCTAAGGGCTGTGTTCAGTTTTACTCCATTCTTATGTAGACAGACGCATTGAAATTGGCCAAGTAAATAAACATAAACTGAAATTTCTGTAAGTTGTGTTTAACGTAAAACTGAATGGGCTTCTCCTTCTACTGCAGTTTAGAAAGTAAGTGCAATATACTGCTAGGGAAACCCAAGGGTGAAAATCCAGAGAAAAGGTGATTAGTGAGTCATTTTGCATATTTGATTGTCCATTTCTGATTGCCTCAGTTTTGTTTGTAAGGAGCTAGCCCTATACTTTGCAAACAATGAGTGATTCATCTGTGTCACTTGGTTGATCTGAAGGTGGTATTCTTTTATATTTATGCATTAACAGCTTATCTGTGTTCTCTGCCTTGAGAAAATGCTACTGGATACTGAGTGTAATAAGGGTTGTGACACAAAGGTAAACTCAGTACAATGGATTCAATGTAAACTTTGCTTAGGTCATATAACCAGGTTGTTGGTAAGTTGGGAACTGAATTTGATGATGACATAGAATTTGATGTGAACATAGAAAACAATTAGTATTGTTTGAAATGTAGAAATTGTCTTCTCTAGCAAATTGGATAGAAACTACTCAATCTGAGTTTTATCAGGTTGTCATTTTCCAAAAGTGTAGATTGGCATTTTAGGTTGTCTGAAGATACTGGAATAACTAATAACTGGGTTGAAACCTTGCCAAAGGCATGCAGAGTGCAAAGCTGTGAACAAAGTTGGTATTTTATCATTCTTGGTGTTGTTACAGTGCACCAAGCAAGCTCTTCTAAGTTTGGTTACAGTTGCTTTTTAGTTCTGCCTATTGTTGGCATAACATACGTGAACTTAATCTTTCTTGGCAATTCTCTTTGCAGTTAAGTAGTCCTGGCTTTTGTTCATTTTCACTTTTCTCTAACGTAGTTTTAACTATGTCCTGAAATGTACTAAAATGATACGTAAGCACTGTCTTTAAACTAATTGTGCTTACAGCTAGAATCTGGAAAGCATAATAGAACATCTGCTTTGCATAGAGCCACCTACGGATTATTAAAATCTGGTATTTTAAGTCCTTTTATATTGTAAATATCATGTGTTAACCATATTCAAATATAAATGATTT
Organism: Pseudorca crassidens; assembly: GCF_039906515.1. Taxonomy (NCBI): domain Eukaryota; kingdom Metazoa; phylum Chordata; class Mammalia; order Artiodactyla; family Delphinidae; genus Pseudorca; species Pseudorca crassidens. The sequence goes on from NC_090312.1 coordinate 30,587,965, forward strand.
GAAAAGAAATTAAGCAAAATGGCTGTAGTTCAGCACTTCAAAAGAAACAATCAGGACATACGATTAAGTTTTACTTTATTTTTTTCAGTTAAGGAAATTTATTCTTTTCTAGGTCTGTCTTGGACGGGGTGGGAAGGGTATAAAGGTGGGGGAAGGGAATTGTAGAGTGTTAAATGAATGTGGATAATCTGCAGAGAAAATACTATATAATTTTTTGTAGGCACAGAATGAAGATGAAGCGAGCACTGTTATCTAGTTGGAAACAATTTCTAACCCTTGAATTAATTTGAGATCTTCTTTGACCCCAGAGTTGATTTAAGAGTGTACAATTGTTAAACGTGTTGTATGACAGTGTCTGTTTCACAAATGTGTTTCTGCCTTACACCATCTTCTCATTCTTATTTGATACATGCCTTTAAAAAGTGCACTTCCTGTAGATTTTACCATTATGCAATTGTTAGATTTTATTTTGGGCTCATAGCTGTCAGTGACACAAAGGATGAATATTCTTGTTTTTCCTCTGAAGTCATAGTATTTATTAGAAACTTTTATTTTACTACATGGTATATATATATACACTCACATATCATATATATATATATATATATATATATATACACACACACACATATATATACATTTACCCTATCATAATTGTGAAAAGCCACAAGGAATTTAAATATTCCCTCAAATGGTCTTTTAGAATCATGCAAAATAAACAGAGTAGTAATAAAATTTTATTAATAATGAAAGGTACTCTGTTAATGAACAAAATAGATAATAATCAAGTGAGTATAGGTTTGATTATTATTCAACAAGAAGACCCATGTGGATTTGGTATGAATTTCAAGTAGCTAAAATTAAAGAGTTAACTGAGAAATTTACTTTGCATTATTAATTCATTATATTTTATGGATGTAGGCTAATTCTAGACCCTGTCCAGACGCTTTGCAAATATATAGATTGTTCAGCATAAACATGTTTGTACTAAACAACCAGAGCAGATGGTGCGCAAAGAATATCATCTTCCTACAAGGAGATCAGTTTTTAGAGCACAGAAACTGCAAATGTCTGTGGCAAATAACAATTGCAATAATAATTTAAATAACAGCTGATATTTACTTACTCTAATGTGCCAGACCCTCTACTAGGTGCTTGATTAGTGTTTCATGTTACAATCCTGAGTCAAGTACAGTTACGGTCCTCACTTCATAGGTCAAAAAACCAAGCTTTAGTGGGATTAAGTGAATTGCTTGTAGGTTGCAGAGCTCCAATATTGTAATAAAGAGACATGACTGGGAGTTATTGTATTGAATTTTTCAAAACTCATATCCCTTTAAATAGCAGGCAAAATGCTCAAAACGTAGACATTTTGGCATTCAGCTGAGTTTTATTTCTACTAAAAAGTTTGATATACATAGAGCTTAGAGAGAAGCTAGAGTAGATTTAAAAGAATAGGTAAAGACAGTCCTACTTGATCTGGGACACTGGATGTGCCTAACCCTTGGTCATTTGCAAAGTGGCTTAAAATTTGTTTTGACATTGACCAACTTAGTTCACAAAGTCTTGGGTCCTCTATAGATTTAAAATAAGGAAGAAAGAGAAAGAAAGAAGAAGAGAGAGAAAGTGAAAGAAAGTCAGATTTAGATATGCCTTTTGATCTCACTTTTTTCAAAATAAGAATCGGATATGTTATATATTTTGGCATATTTTGTTTTTGTCACACCGAAAGAAAAAAAGCTATTTGACTAAAATGACATTCCAGTTTTTGAAAAGAAATGTTTCAGTGAACTTAGGAGTACTTCCAAGAGTCATCTTGCCCAGTTAAAGATGTAAGCTGATTTTTGATTCACAGCGAATGATTTCCTGGCCTCCATGTTATTAGAAGGAAAGAAATCCTGAGATTGGAAGAGAGAATGAGCCAGTCCACAAGAACCCTGCCACCATGGTCTCCATGGGTATTAATGAGCGTTTGTGTTCAGTGTCATGTAACAGGGACCCTGAATGACAGTGGCTTATGCAAGATAGAAGCTTATGTTTCTCTCACCTACTAGTTTGAAGTTAAGTGGTATAAGACTGGCATGGCTGCTTAGCTCCAGAACTGGACCCAGGCTCCTTCCGTCTTGTTGCTTTATCATCTATCGCATAGGTGCTGTTGTCCTCAGCTTCATGGTCCAAGATGATGCTGCATCGTATCTACATTCCAGAAAGCAGAATGGAAAAAGTGAGAGAAAGGACACACCCCATCACTTTAAGGACCTATCCTAGAAGCTGCACGCATCACTTTCCCTCACATTCTCTTGGCCTGAACTCAATCGTGTGGCTACACTTCGATAAGAGGAAAATAGGGAAATGTGATTGCTATTCCAGGGAGCCATATAGTTAGCTAAAATTGGAAAGTTCTATTGTAGTAGAAAAATGGGAAAACAAGTATTGGGGAACAACTAGCAGTTGCTGCCACATCTTTGTAAAAAATATTTCTCCCTTTTTATTTGTGTTAATTAATTTATTTAATTTTGGGCTGCATCAGGTCTTAGTTGCAGCACACGGGATCTTTCATTGCCATGCGTGGGCTTCTCTCTAGTTGTGGTGTGTGGGCTTTTCCTCTTTCTAGTTGTGGTGCGCAGGCTACAGGGCGCGTGGGCTCTGTAGTTTGTGGTACGCAGGCTCTCTGGTTGAGGTGCGTGAGCTCAGTAGTTGTGGTGCGTGGGCTTAGTTGCCCCGCGGCATGTGGGATCTTAGTTCCCTGACCAGGGGTCGAACCCGCGTCCCACCATTGTAAGGTGGATTCTTTACCACTGGACCACCAGGGAAGTCCCTCTCCTTTTTTATTTTTTGATTATTTGGGAAGTATAGGTCAATTTCCATTATTCATTTGACTTACTTCATCCTTTTTCTGGATCATTTTAATTAACAATTGTTCCTCCTTACAGCTATCTCCAGGATACATGTAGAAATGAATTCCTAATTATGTGTGGAATTCATAAATTATTGTGCACTGAACTCTTTTCTAAAAATGAGCTCAGTTGCTACATTATGAAATTTCCTTCCATCGTTATTTTATTCAATATTGATTAAACTTCTCTTCTGAATCATTTGATCTGTTAGATGCGGACATAAAAGAGTAACTAAGATAAGGTCTTCTCCCTGGAAAGGTGGTGTAGATAGAGGAAAGAATGAGATTGAAAGCTAGAGGCGTTTGATTCCAAAGCCTAAGCTCTTTCACTCCATCCACCTTCTTGCAGAGGGAAGTGTGTCACACAATCTCTTTGAGTGTTAGTTTCGCCATCGACATAAACAGGGATAACTTATAGGGATGTTGCTAGAGTAAAGTGAGGGGCGTTAATAACTGTTAGAGTGCTTGACATATATTTTCTTTACCTCCCACTCCAGCTTCTTTTACTTGGATCCTGAAGTTATTTTTTAGACATAGGAGTTCAATTCAGAGAATGCCATTGTTGGAATTTTTTCCCAAAAGTGACAATGAGTAGTTATTTTGAGGTCTAGAGCAGAGTCTTGATGAATTGGTATTAAGTCTGAAGAGAAGAAATGGTTAAGACATGGTTTTATATATTTTTTAATTTTTATTGGAGTATAGTTGATATATAATATTGGGTTAGTTTCAGGTATACAGCAAAGTGAATCAGTTATACAAATACATATATCCACTCTTTTTTTTGTTTAGATTTTTTCCCATATAGACCATTACAGAGTATTGAGTAGAGTTCCCTGTGCTATACAGCAGGTTTTTATTAGTCATCTATAATGGTGACTCTTGCCTTGTTATTACTAAACACACAAATAATCAGTGCAATGAACGCTTTCAAATTACAAAATAAATTAAAATGTTTTCACTTTGAATTTATTGCTTTGATCTCTCTTATAATGGTACCTTTCTCCATACAGAGAGTATAAATAATACTACTATTTGGGAGATAGCTGGTAATGGAACTTATCAAATGAAATGCTATAGTATTTATTAAGCCTCTTTTATATTTCAGGCATGTTCTGGGTGCTTTTACATATGTTAGCTCATCAGGTTCTTTGATGTCACCATATAGAATCTATGTTGATTACCTTTCAAAAAAATAAAATATATTCGATATCAAGGTTGTAATACACGTGTTTTTATCTTTTTATCTTTCCTTATACTTCATTCTGCCATTAGTAACGTTATGAATTTACCATTTTATCAATTAACAGAGAATTTTAAATGCTGGCATGTTGGATAATCTGGTTTTATTTTATCTAGTTTTCACATTTCTCTCAGCTTCCAGTTCTCTTAGAGCTTCCTAAAATGCAAATCTCTACTTGAAACTTTTTAATGGTTTTCCATTACCTAAAGGATAAAACTGTTAGTACGATTGATAATTTCCTCCGCAATCTGGTTCCTACTTCCCTGTCCATCCTGGGAAGCTCTCTTGCTCCCTGAGAGCTCCTCCCCATACCTCACCGTACATCTCAGCCAAGTCCGACTTCTTGGCAGTTCAGAGAGCAAACCATGCTGTTTTATGCCTTTATTTTTTGCCTGCATTGATCCCTCTGCCTGGCAGCTTTTCCTGACTACAAGGACAGAATTGAAAACATACAATTTGGTGGGATAAAATTTGGTTCAAGATGGCTTTTTGCTGGAAATGCATTTGAAAATGATCATTTTTTTCCAGTAGTTTTTCATGTATCAGAAATCTTTGTACCCTGCAAAGCATTTTTGCAATCTGCTGTGTTCTTAAGCACTTTTTAAATTGTTCTTTAGGACTTCCCTGGTGGCGTAATGGTTAAGAATCTGCCTGCCAATGCAGGGCATATGGGTGCAAGCCCTGGTCCAGGAAGATCCCACATGCCACAGAGCAACTAAGCCCCTGCTCTACAACTACTGATCCTGCGCTCAAGAGCCCTCAAGCCACAACTACTGAGCCCACGTGCCACAACTACTGAAGCCCAGCGCCTAGAGCCCATGCTCTGCAACAAGAGAAGCCACCACAATGAGAAGCCCAAGCACCACAACGAAGAGTAGCCCCTGCTCGCCACAACTAGAGAAAGCCTGCATGCAGCAATGAAGACCCAACGCAGCCAAAATAATTAAATAAATAAATTGTTCTTGAAAATCTTTTTCAACTCTTCTTTCCCTCTGCTTTAAAAGTTTGAATCCATTTTTTTGATTGAAATATAAAAAACATTGTGGCTCTTGTAATACAAAGATTGGGGGAAAAATGCTCAACCAAGTAACCTCTATTTTTTTTTTTTTAATACCAGCACCTTGGGACATGCTATTCATTCTGCTGAAACACTACCCCCATGCCTCCCACCACTGTCTCCTCTCTATCTTCAGTTGTCCGTCAAGTCTCAGCTTCAAAATCAATGCTCTTGATTCCCTTGACAGCTCCAAGTTAAATTTGGCTTTGTGTATACATTTTTTTGTAGATGGTATTTTTCTTTATATCATTCATCACAGTTTGCAATGTTATAGATGAAAAGTGTGTGCAGTACAGTAGTTGAAAATATAAGCTCTAGAACCAGAGTGTGGAGATTCAAATCCCAGTTCTGCCACTCATAGGCTGTATGACCTTAGGCTATTACTTAACTTTTTATGCTTCAGTTTCTTGAGTAAAAATTGGGCTGAAACTAGTAATAACCTATTATGAGGATTGAATGAGAGAATATATTTAAGTATTTGCAAATTGCTCTGGCACATCATATTTACCACTTTGTGTTTAATTATGAAATCTCTTATTTCATAAGCTCTATGTGGGTGGTGACCATGCCTGTTTGTGAATCACTGACCCATAGGTAACAGGCATGCCAAAATACTTTGTTGAGTGAATGAATGAACTAATAGTATAGTAGTTTGAAAGTTTAATATACTTGAGTATTATTAAAATAATAAACATTTTTATTATTTTAATTAGGCCTCAAAATTAGTGATTTTTATTGTCTGAAGTCATGCTTAAAGAAACTTTATGAAACTATGAAAATAAATTTACCTGGAAATTGTGCATTAACTAAAAATGGTAAACATGTGAATAGCTAGCTTTCTAATGCAATTAGAAAAATGGCTATTTGTGTTGAATTTTAGTCCATATTTTCTCTACACTTTTTAGTTTAGAGGTTTAGACCAAAAATATTCACTCAGTTGTCCCTTTATAATATGTATCTTAAAATTGTCCTATAGAACATTTGGAATTTTGTTTTCTGGTTTTGGCCAAAGGGTACTTTGACAAGAATATTAATTCACTGAAATGGTGGCTATTACATGAATTTGATGTTTAAAACTCCAGTATTGAATTTGTCAAAAAATGGCATACATATTTTAATGATATTAAGTTAATGGAGCTTATTTTGACACAGTCATGTTGTGGCAGTCATGTCAGGATATTTTTTTTCCCCCATTACAAAAAATGCAATGGAAATTTTACTCTTACTTAAGAGAATAAAAGGTGACTAGTCCTAAAGTGAAAAAAAAATTTTTTTTTAAATTCTCACGTAAAAGAAAAGTGAAGGTAGCATCTCACTCAGCCTTCTCTCTTTTTCTGTTCAATCCAAATGGAAACAATGAAATCCTAGGTTATTATGCGGAACCATATGCCAGTTCTTAATGGATGCTCAACTTACACTCTCATTCTATTGTTCTTCTAAGTAGTTATTTTCACATTAAGCTTTATTTTTCTGTATGATAGATATCACTTTTAAAATAAACCACACAAAATTGAAGCAGTATCACTTTGACAATTTACATTACATCACAAACTGAATTTTATGCCAAATCTGATCTATACAAGCTGCAACTATGCTCAGCCAGTATTTGGTCTAGTTTGACTTTAATACCCAATTGGCCTAAATCTGACAGACTTAATTTTATTAATTCAAGAAAGTTTGATCTGTTCTGCATATGTGCCAAAAATGATTGTGGTTCATTGAGAAGACTGAGGGAAGATGGCTGAATACTTTATTAAGTATTGAAATGAAGGATCACAGTGACAGGAACTGATACATTAAATGTTACAGATTTTGAACTGATAAGAGCATCTAGTGAAAACATTTTTACACTCTTTACAAGTTATTATTGTTTAAACAGCAGGACATAATTATAAGAAAGTGTGCTGTATGAAAAAAATCCATGGGCTGGCTTGAATTATCTGAGTATCTTACATATGGCAGTGCTCAAATTAATTACACAATGGCTGAACTATCAAATTGGTTTGCATTTTACAGATCTTGCCTTGCCTTGCCTTCAGATACGTGTTGTCTTAGCTTGGGCTGCCACAACAAACTACCATAGAGTGGGTGGTTTAAACAACTGAAATTTATCTTCTCACAGTTCTGGAGGCTGAAAGTCCAAAATCAAGGTGCTGGCAGGACTGATTTCCTTTGAGGCCTCTCTTGGCTTGCAGGTAGCTGCCCTTTTCCTCCTCTCTCTTCACATGGTTGTCCCTGTGTGTCCAATTTCCTCTTATTTTTTTTTTTTTTTTGCGGTACGCGGGCCTCTCACTGTTGTGGCCTCTCCCGCTGCGGAGCACAGGCTCCGGACGCGCAGGCCCAGCGGCCATGGCCCACGGGCCCAGCCGCTCCGCGGCATGTGGGATCCTCCCGGACCGGGACACGAACCCGTGTCCTCTGCATCGGCAGGCGGACCCTCAACCACTGCGCCACCAGGGAAGCCCCCAAATTTCCTCTTCTTATAAGAAGATTGGATTAGGGCCCACCCTAATGGCCCCATTTTAACTTAATCACCTCTTTGAAGGCCTTATCGCAGTCTGAGGTTTGGGGTTAGGCCTTAAACTATGAATATTAGGGAGGGACACAATTCAGCCCATAACCCCAGAGATGTTTTTCCCAATACTGACATTTTGAATCTCTAGTGATAAAAGCTACAGTATAAAATAACTTTTACAATTATAATCATCAGCATTCTCCTAGCATCATAAGCTCTAAGAGCACTTTTACTTTCCAATAGCTGCTTTTTCTGCATTGTATGTTTGAAGTTACATTAAAGATGCTGTAAGTAGGCCTAATGTTTTGCCAAGGTAATAAATGGACCTAAGGTATATAAGGCAAGTATCTTCATAAAACCTTTTAATGATTCCCCTTTCTTTCCCCCCATATAGCCTGTAAAGGTTCAAGGAGTGGAGGGCATATTTGTAACCCCAGTACCTAGCACAGTGCCAGACTCAGAAATTAATGAATATTTACTTATTTAATAAATAGTTTGTCTAGTAATATCTGATTATAAATCATAAAACAAGGATAGACTCTTCTTCAAAGTGACCAACAGGCTGTTATAAATATGGTCTATTGGAAAAAGTTTTTTTAAGCTTATTCATATTTTCATGTTTAAATGATAGCACCTGATGTGAAGTTTGAATCTACAGAAATTAAAGAATAATTAGTTTGGGGTAGATTTATTTCAGTCCTTTAAATTATGCCTCTAAAATTCTTCTCACTGATAACTTGAACAACTATATGTTTTTTCTGAGTGGAAATCAGGGCTCCAGCTCATTGTAGGGATACAGATGGAAATGTGGGTGGTCAGCTGGGCAATTTTATGGAATCCTGTGAAGATACGGTTACCTTTTGACAAGAAAGTTATGAAATGGCAATGAGATTCGTCAGGTGAAGAAATAATATATGCTCAGAGAAAATAGGAGTCTCAGCCATTTTATAAACACTGAAGTTCAGTAGAAGTATCTTGGGTGCAATCTTCAGGAAGAAACCTAGAATGTAAATGTGACTAAGAAAGCTAACTTCTTTTTTTTTTTTCTGTACGCAGGCCTCTCACTGTTTTGGCCTCTCCCGTTGCGGAGCACAGGCTCCGGATGCGCAGGCTCAGCGGCCATGGCTCATGGGCCCAGCCGCTCCGTGGCATGTGCGATCTTCCCGGACCGGGGCACGAACCCGTGTCCCCTGCATCGGCAGGCGGACTCTCAACCACTGCGCCACCAGGGAAGCCCAAGAAAGCTAACTTTTAGTTTACATTCGCTGTAGAAATTATAGGATGGACAGCATAGCGCTAAGAAAAATGAAGCCCCAAGAATAAGGTGTTAACATGGGTTTTCAGCGTGCTCTGGGAAAAAGGGTTGGTCCTCCTGGCAAGCATATCTTTATCATTCAGGTGGTGCACAAGGCTAGAATAATGTCTGTACTAGTTTTCTAGGGCTGTCATAACACAGTACTACAAATTGAGTGGCTTTAACAACAGAAACTTATTTCTTACAATTCTGGAGGCTGAAAGTCCAAGATCCAGGTTTAGTTTTAGCAGTTTTAGTTTCTCCTGAGGCCTCTTTTCTTGGCTTGCAGGTGGCTGCCTATATGGTCTTCCTCTGTGCAGGTGCATCCCTGGTGTCTCTCTGTGTGTCCAGATTTTCTCTTCTTATAAGGACACCAGTAAGTTGAATTAGGACCCACCCTAATGGCCTCATTGAGACCGGTTTGATTTCCTGCTTACAAACAGCTTCCTCTTTATAAATTGACTTTTCACATACATTTTCTTATTGGGAAAAACTGGGCTGCTCAAATTTCCTGAAAGTCACATTCCTCAATATTTATTTTCTCACTGTCACTAGGATATTCCACAGATACTTTCAACTCAATATGTCATCACGTTGAGTCATTAATGACTTCCCAAAACTTGTACCTCCTCCTGTGTTTTCTGTGTTTCTATCTTTGTTACTGATGCCACCATCCATCTATTCACTCAAGCCTGGAACGTATCCTATTGATTCTTTTACCTTCATCACCTCCTTTCCTATCATAGATTTGGTTCCCAGTCTTGGATTTGGTTGACTCTGCTTCCAGAATCTCTTTTTCCTGCCCATTATAATTTCTTTGCTCTGGTTAGGCCTCTCATTTTATCTTGCCTCCATTGCTACAATACCTCCCTGTTGTTTCCAACCCATCTATCCGCTGTCAGAAATTTCCCCCTAAAATGTAAGTTTGGCCATTTCATTCTTTTCTTTAGTGGCTCCAATTGCCAAAATTCAGCCCTGTTAAGAAGGCTCACAGGGCTTCTGTCTACCTCTTCAAATCCCTCTGTCTTCTTGCCTGCAAACACATTTACTCCAGCCAGAACATGTTCCCTGAATACATATCACTCATGTTTCCTTCTTTTTAGCTCTAGCTATGCTTATAGCTCTTCCTAGAATGACCTTCTCTCCCTTCTGTCCCCTCCAAATCATGCTGACTTGGTAAACCATCTGACTTTATTCAGATGTGCCTTCCCAGGCACCAGATGGTTTTTCTTGTCTCCCCTAGAGTTTTAAACCAGCTCTATTCTACCATTTACAAGGCTGCTGCAATTGTTTGCTTTTCTGTCTGTCTCCTTTACCCCCACCCCACCAGAATCCCTCAAGGAAGAAATAGTTTTTTAATAATCTGTTAATCTTTATAGTGAATATAATGAGATTATGAATATAATCCCTGGAGTCTGACTGCCTGGGTTTTATTTTAGTCCAATATTTAATCTTGAGATGTTAGTGCACCTTTTTAAACTTGCCACAAAGTAAATAATAAGTACAAGTTATCTCATTATTTGCACTAAATTTTTATCGACTAAAGATATAATGAATACCTTTTTAAGAGAAAGAAATGTGTTATACTTTTATTCTGAATGGTGTAAATAGATCATCACCAAAAGGCAACAAAATAGAAAACTCTTCAGTTGTCTTTCTTGAAGATTACAGAAAGTTGGGAAGGGTGTCTGTAGTTATGTTGTTAAGATTGTGGATACTTCATACTTAGCATCATGTCATCTTACTTTTACATTGACATTCCCTTAACCCTCTTTTTAATAGAATCATATTAACATATTGTCTAGGGCAAATAAGCAAACTGTTAGCTCTGTTGCATGCTCGAACATGATTTAGTGAGGATAAAAAGCCTCCTATCTACTAGTATTTTATAATTTACTCTTGGAATTCTTCCCAAATATCATTATACCATCATCATAAACATATCAATTAAGAAGATATATAATCTTTGCTATCAGTTTTTTTGGCATCAGACATTTTAATATTTATTTTAAAGACAATATTCAGTGTAATTCATCCATCTCTTTTTCTTCAAAAAAATGCATTTTTAACGTTTGTGGATCTTTATTAATTTCTTTATGTTAGAAATACTATGCTTTTGTTTTCATAAGCAAAACATGAAGCTAATAATTAAAACATCATGGAAATGGGTCATAATAGGCATTTAACATATATATATGTCAGAAGATATCACATTATTTACCTTTTAAATGTTGATGTCATAATCTATAAATCACACAAATAAGAATAGTTTCAGATTGTTTTTGATGAAGAGGACTGTCAAATTACCAAAGGAAATCAACTGAATTCTTATATAGGTAGTTGAATTTAGATATCAGAATATTGTTCATTTTTGTACTCTGGGTTCATGTTACAGATCATAAATCAAATTTTCTCTAATCCTTTAAGTGTCAAACAATTCTATAAAGATAACCCAAATATTTCCCTCTTTTACATAATGGGATGTGACTTCAGATTAATATTGAAGAACATAGATAAGAATGTTTCATTAAAGGAAATACAAAAGGGGCTGAACATGTAATATTTTCTTAAATTTACTTGTGCTCAGAAAGCAGAATACAGCCAATAAGAAAGATGTAAAACTCATGAGTAATAACAAACACATTGCTAGAAAGAAAGAAAGAAAGAAAGAAAGAAAGAAAGAAAGAAAGAAAGATAGGAAGGAAGGAAGGAAGGAAGGAAGGAAGGAAGGAAGAAATCCAAGGCATGCCCTTTTCCTATCAGCATAAAAATGCAGCTTTAAAAATAGTACAAGAAAAATAATCAGTCATATATACAAATGTGATTTTTTTAAAAGTAAAAAGCAACAATGGAATCTCTGTTTATATATGTAGTTCTCAGGCAATATTATATGAAAAGAAACAGCATTGACATGTGGATGATAAAATAACTTCATATCTGACTTAATTTTATTTTAAAATTTAAAATTATATACCTTAAATTACTTATCGATGCTCATGATTTTAGATTACAATCTAGGGTTTAACACTATATTAAATTAAATATATACCTAAGCATGCCTTCAGATAATCTGCATGTTGATTTACAAATGCAAAATCCTAGACACACACACACACACACACACACGCGCACACACACGCTTAATTGTGTTCTCAGATTCGGCATTTTTGTATAGTTGGAGTAACATATTTTGGAAGGAAGATAGTAACTTCAGACCATTATCAAAATTCTATTACGTGCTTCACTGTAAGAAATTGAGATGTTAAACATACTTAAGCTTTTGATTCTATCTCATTAAAATAATGCAGCTTTAAGAAAGATACAAATAAAACAAGAAAAGTCTTACAACTTTTTTCCCCTCCAATCTAAGAATAGAAAGAGAGAGGCCAGTGATGGAACACACTATGCAATGAAGCAAAACCCTTGCCAATATTTCCCAACCAAAGTTCTTTGAGAGGGTAAGTATGCATTTGGACTACAGAAATCAGTGTGCCTAATTTATTCAGACTTTTACAAAGCTTTTGGCAAGGTTCTACACCAAAGATTGATAAAAACAAAACAAAATCAGGTTGCCATTGGATTTAAGGAAATACTTGCTTTAAATGTAGAACTGGCTAAAAGACACAAATAAAAGAGATAATGGGGAATGCCTGTATGTAAATTGTGCCTCAAATGTCTCTTATGGGGTATAATAACTGATTTGCAACATCTTGAAAATCAACTTAGTAAATAAGAGTAGAAACTGGAATTCCAGGCAAATGGAAGTAAATTGAAGGTAATTTGCTTAAACAAAACAAACAGAAACAATACAAAATACCTGTGAAAGGGAACATCAGAAAAAGAATTGTACTTTAATTTTGACCCATATTCTAAATATTTATAGCTTACTAATTGGCATAACAGAAGTCTCTCCTCACCAATTTCTCACTCTGTCACCAGCTACAGAGTTATTTTCAGAGTTATTTCAGAGTTGTCATGGGGACAACTCAGAAGCACTTAGGACAATTTACACGAACATGCCATTTACATTTCTGTTTTCCACCAGAAGGTGAGCTCTTGGAGGAAAGGGATAGGTGTGATAGGCTTTACATCTCCAGCACCTTGAACGGTACAGGTATGTAGAACATAATAAGAGTACACATACACAACAAAAGTTCATTAAATGGATTAAAAGAGGACTAAATCTACATCTTGCTACACAGTGCATGATATGGTAAGCAGTATTTCTTTATGATGAAAAGTGCTTTTCCCTAACAGCTCAATTTACAAAATGAACTGGCTATTTCTATTTTTTTAAATTATATTTCAGGAGTAGCAACTCTTTTGTTAATTTAAATAGTTTCTGGAGGTCTAGTCTTTGATAAAGTCCTTTGTGATGAATTTTGAAGGAGACAGCATGAGAAAGAGCCTTTTCCAGTTTATTGTATCTGGCAGCTGGCCAAAAGTGGGAAGGAAGGCAAATCTGAAGGCAAAAGAGAGGAGCCCTGCGGGCTTACCTTCTCTTCTCCATGGTTCACTGCAAAAGGGAAGAGGAAGGAAGGAAACTGGAAGGTGTCATGAAACCTCTGAATGCTCAGTTTCTTTTAGCTAGTCACAAACTTAACATGAACAATAACCTAAAATTAAACTTGAAACTGAGCAGGCAAATACCACTTAAGGAACGTGATATGAAATGATTACTTTTGTCTACTTTAAAAAGTTTGTTGACTGTAAACTCTTTGTTTACAGAAATTTTGTTTGCCTTACTTGGCATTTTGTCTCTGAGTCTTAGCACTGTGCTCCGCATGTTAGCTGGTACTTATTATATACGCACTGAATGACTGAACAAACAAATAAATAAAACTCCTTAGAACTAAGCAAAAAAAAATATTGTATAGATAATTCTTAATGTGTGAACAAATCAAACTGCCTGAAATTTTTTAAGGAATGATTAAGGGATAGCAAAAAAAAAAAATTAGTAAATAAAGTTAAGGTTTTTTCCCAACAGTTGGCCCTTGAACAGCACTGGTTTGAACTGTGCAGGTCCACTTATATGCAGATTTTTTCCCACAAATATGTACCACAGTAGTACAAAATCTGCAGTTGATTGTATCCCTGGATGTGGAAGCACACATACGAAGGCTGACTGCAGTTATACTTGGATTTTCGATTGCACAGGGGGTTGGCAGCCCTAACCCCTGCGTTGTTCAAGAGTCAACTATATTCATTTGCAAAATGGTTGCTGGAACTCGGAATCTCTCAGACACATGTTAAACACAGCAATTGGCAAGCACCCCAAATCTTATTTTACCAATAATGTAACAGTCCAGAATCATGCCTAACAACATTTCTTAAAGACAATGCAAGTTAAGTTTCCAATTGAAAGGCATCTGCCATGATGTAAATTCCTCCTAAAGGGGCATTTTGAGGAGTTTGTCTATATAAATACGGTAATACATGAAAAGATGTTCAGCATCATTAGCCGTTACAAAAATGAAATTTGATACCAAAACACACCTGTCAGAATGGCAGAAATTTTTAAAAAGTGATAATATCAAATGCAGGTAAGGATGTGGAAAAACTATATCCTCATGCATTGCTAAGGGAACATAAAATTTTATAGCCACTGACCGTTTCTTACGTAGGTGCACTCAGCCACTGATTATGAAACAGAAGCAAAAAACCTCAACTGAATCATACAAAACCATCAAAAAAACAAGATGCCCTAAAGTTACTTAGTATATTATTATAGCATAGATTTGTACTGCTGATTTATATTCTAACTCAAGAAATTTTTAACAATTTAACCTAAAAATCAAACTCTTAGGATGAATAAATAATAGAAACTCTTTATAATGAAGAAACCCACACCAGCAGTAGATGGTGATTTGATGGTACAAAATTATTCATCCACCTGAGAGAACTCAGTATGTGAAAGTTGTATGTGGAGTTTTATCCATGAGGCATTTATGGCCTCTGGAGACAAGCAGGCGTTTTTTCTAATTGAAGTATAGTTGATTTACAATATTGTGTTATTTTCAGGTATATAGCATAGTGATCCAGTATTTTTGCAGATTATATTCCATTATAAACTATTACAAGATAATGGTCTTCATTCCAGAGCTATATGGTATATTCTTATTCCTTATTTATTTAATATGTAGTAGTTTGCATCTGTTAATCCCATACCTTTTATTTGTCGCTTCTTCCATCCCTCTCCCCCTTGGTAACCACAAGTTAGTTTTCTATATCTGTGAGTCTGTTTCTCTTTTGTATATACATTCATTTGTATTATTTTTCAGATTCCACATATAAGTGATATCACACAGTATTTGTCTTTCTCTCTCTGACTTATTTCACTTAGCATAATATCTCTACATCCATCCACATTACTGCAAATCCTTTTTTATGGGTGAATAATATTCCATTGTATGTATGTGTGTGTGTGTGTGTGTGTGTGTGTGTATATATATATATATATATATATATATATATATACCATATCTTCTTAATCCACTTATCTGTTGATGGACACTTGAGTTGCTTCCATGTCTTGGCCATTGTAAATAGTGCTGCTATGAACACTGGGGAGCAGGTATCCTTTTGAATTAGTTTTTCTCTTTTTTTCTGGACATACACCCAGGATTGAAATTGCTGCATCATATGGTAATTCCATTTCCAGTTTTTAAGGAATCCCCATACTGTTTTCCACAGTGACCGCACCAATTTACATTCCCACCAACAGTGTATGAAGATTCTCTTTTTTGAGACAGGCAGTTTTAAGAACAAAGGAAGAATTCATTTAATAGAGTTCAGTCCTAATCAGCTGGAACTGCTACCTCATATAGCTTATGACACAGAAAGAACATTTCACGAGTATTTTATATTCCTTGTTCACTGTAACATCTGTAAGGCGCTGACAAGATAAAATAGTCTGGACATAGACTAGCTATTGAAAACAAACTGTTATGTATTTATCTTATGGTAAGAGATGGTGTTCTGGTTGAAAAAGAGCAATACTTAGGTGTAACAGAGTAGAATATGCAGAGAAGAGAGCTTGTTATTTTAGCATTTGGAATTCCTATATATTGTTGAGCTTGAAATATTTAAATAGCGTGATTTGAGAATTCTGAAGTACAGTTATTAAACTGATTCTATCTGGAAACGTTTTGATGCTATTTGGCCACAAGCATAACTCTTATGTAGTGATCCATGTCTAGATACTGAACAGGTGCCTGGAGTTCAGAGGGAAGCAACAGAGGCTGATCCAATCATTTGGTCAGAGAAGCAAGAGATATCTACATGGAATTTGAATAAAATGCTCAAACCTTGGACAGGTTACTTAACATTCCTTTGTCTCAATTTCCTCATTGGTAAAGTGGGGATCAGTGTATCCACCTCTATGATTGTTACAAGGCTTAAGTGAAGTAAACCTGTAATGTACTTCAAGTAGTGCCTAGTGAGTGTTAAATGTTCTGTTGAAGTTAGTATTATCATTAAGACACAAAATTGTAACATATAATAGTGTAGTACCTTGCTACCTGATGAATGAATGCGTGGTCCATGGACCAACAGCATTGACATCACCTGGAAGCTTGTCAGAGGTGCAAAATCTCTGGCCCCACCCCACTGGATCACAATCTGTGTTATACCAGGATCCCTGAGTATCTTTATAAATAGTAAAATTGAGAATGCCGGCTGGAGTAGCGGGCTCATATGAAGGTGTTTCTCCAGCTTCTGTACAGCTTCTACGCCTTAATCCTCACAGCCTTCTGGTAGCTAGCCTAGCTCCCTGGTCAGTGACCTAGATGTGGACACCTGCTCTGGTTGTACCAAAAATTTTGTTTCAAGGATTCCAATTGAACACGACACAGAAACTGGAATGTGGATACTGAATCTTGTTAGAGGCAGAGCCCAAGAGGGAAGATCTACAAATTCCAGCAGTTGAAATAGCAAGAGTTGCCTCAATTCCTGCTCTCATCCTCTGTTGTCCTGCAGAGCTTGCTGGTTTGTATTTCCTCATGGGGTACAGAAGATGTCCCCTCATACATTTAGTTCTTGTTCCCAAATCACCTTAGTGCCCCCGGGTCCTTAGAAAAATTTTCCCACCTGTCCCCAGGGTTTTGGAGAAATATCTGAAAAGGGCCCTGATAGAGCAAAATAGAACTATTCATCCTACATATGCATCACTAACGAGGGCCCACTCAAGGATCCACAATTCACTGGGCAGTGAAGAGCAGTTTCTGTCCTCTCTCATCAGGCAGTCCTGACTTGCTGAAAATAAGTTACTTAGCTTTTTGAGAATTCCAACTTCCAGGTCTCTCATCTTCATCGGAAGGAGTTAAATAATGACACTGAATGAACCAAATATTGGAGAGGAGCAAAGAAATAACTGGTGCCAATCCACCTTCTCTAGATCCTCAGGCATACATATTGAAAAATCTATTATTTTGCTAGATTAGGGGGTAATAGTTTTGCTCAGGAATTTTTGTTTTGCTTTAGCTAGAAAGTTATAGTCTATCAGATTGAATCCAAAATAGCACCATTTTCAAGTCAATATAGCTTACTAAATGAAGTTTCTTTCAGAGGCAGAAACCTCCTAAGGATAGCATCGCTTGTATTTTAACTGGGCCTTTTGAAGTCACAATGTACTTAATCAGCTCAGTGGCTGCTCCAGGTGGGAGATTTCTGAGCCCAGGGAATGATGTGCTAGGAAACACCTGGGGCAGACAAGACTTTCAATAGGCTAAATTCTGCTTGCTACCTTCAGAGGAGAATCTGTTAATCTTGCTCCTTATTGAGTGTAATATTTAATCAGCATTTTATAAGGACTGGAATTTCCATAAGTCAGACATATGGTCTCCAGCAAGTACATGTTCTGAATCCCTAATCTCTATTCTTACACATGCTCTCAATCATAATGCATAAACCTTAGGACAAAAAAAAAAAAAAATCAAGCTTCACTCTCAAGTATTTTAGCACCATAAATGGTTTGCATAGCCCTGTGGGTCATCACGTCTCTTAATTTACTGAAAGCCTGAGTGCATTTAATAATTGCTGGAAATACAAAGCCAAAGCTAGTCATCATCGGTTATTTACTTCTCTTTTCCTCTACACTAAAGGAGAAAGCCAAATTCCCATAGCTGTCCCAACCTTCCCCCTCCCAAATGGAGACAGAGAAATCTTCTGCCAAAGCAGATTGTGTGCAGTTCTCCTTGCTTCAGAGCTGCCAGTTTTCCTAAGCACAGAATCAGAACTAATACATCATCCTTGAACTTTAAGCCTGTGATGTACCCTGACATTTGGAATAGCCTAGGATCCAGAGGGATAAAGAAGCAGTAGATTCTCCTTCTTTAATGATTTATGCTTTGTTTTTAATCTCCTTTGCAGTTCAGAGCAGCCTGCTGGCATCAGCCCATCTGAGGCACAAAAGGGTGCTCTTCCAGTGGTTTGGAGGAAAGGCAGGCATACATATATTGAGACCATCCTGCAATTAGAAACTTTCTCTAATTGTCAGGAAAAGGAAAATAGTGATTAATTTCCAAATGTTTACAGTGGAGATAAAGGGAATTGGGTGAACCTTTGAGTGATCAAAAGGAATGAAATGCTTAAGGTATGAGGACACATGTAGAAGAGCACCTATATTTTCCAGTTCTCATTTCCAGCAATCTGTCTTTGTCCCAGTGAGCTTCTGCTTAATTCTTGAGTTGAACTAGCATTTTTAGCTTATGTAACAAGGACCATAGGTTCTATCTAATCAGAGTACCAGACATCACTGAGAATTAATATAATTTCAGCTGTGTCTACATGTTGCCAAATATCAGTGTGGATCTTAAGGAGAAAGGAAAAAACATGCAAAGGGCAACAGAAACCTTGCTTTTGGAAACTCTCTCAAATAGCTCTAAGTTGGAGAGATACCCAAGAAGTAAATGTCTTAGTAAAACTGATCGGTTACCTAGAGGCTAAAGATGAGCTTCAAGATACTCCCCCTGTGTGTTAAAAATATATTTAATGACCCAGGAAAAACTATTATCTTTCTGTTTTATTAAAGAAGCTGCTATCATTTTGTTAACACCACTCTGGATTGCTTGGGCCACCCAGAAGTAAGAACTTCCAATCACTTCTTGCCTGTGGAGAAGTCCCCTGAGATAAGGACTGACCTGTTTATCAGTTATCTTTCTGGGAACTGACAACAAAAAAATGTAACTTATCACATTAAGGTGTTATTGGAGTAGTTGTTTTGTAATAGTAAATATATATTAAAATCTAAATTATTAAAATATTTGAATAGTAAATAATTACAGCATATATATTTCTTTTCCAATGTTGGAAAATATTTTTGACATAATTAGCCTGATTGGAGTTGGTTTCTGAATTCTATTCCTGCAAGTAATATGGAAGAGAAGGTGCTTAAAGGTATGCCCATATTCCTTCACTTCCCTCCTCTACCCCTCTGACTCATCTCCGTCAAAGAGCACCCAAAGTTTTGCATGTGTGTATGACCAATCATAATGTTGATCTTGTGATTTTAGAGGCAGAGATGGCTTTAGCACAAGATTTGGACCCAGGCTACTTGACTGGAATCTTGTTTCAGACACTTAAAACTAGATACTATATAATCTTGGACCAATCGTCTAACTTCTTTTGGCTCCGTTTCCTCATCTGTAAAATGGGGATAATACTAGCACCCACCTCACAGGGTTGGTTTTGAGGAGCAAATGAGTTAATACATAGAGAGCACTTAGAATCTATTGAAACTGGCACATAGTGAACACTAAACTGATAGCTCTTAATTTTAGCCAAACGTGTTATAGTTGAGAGAACCAAAAAGTGAAGTTAATATTATTAAAGCTGATCTTGGAATTTGTTTTATTTTACCCCTTTACCTTGTTGATGATTTGTGGTCTGTAAGTTTTCCTCTAGTTATTCGAATCCCGATTCCTGCCAGTATTCCCTTGAATCATGCATATACTCAGAGCCCTGAAAGCAGCACCTTTTCATAGAGTTTTTTTAGCTCAGACCTGTGACAATTTGCAACTTAGCTATTACATGAGGTTGAAACACACCTTGAAAATTTATCAATTGGAATGCAATATTTGTGTCCATTTCATAATTATACACAAGGGACACTACTTAAGATAGAGTCTAATTTCTCTTAATTTGTAATATGTTTCTCACTTCATTCTACCAATATGATCATTCTTTTTAGAAAAGTCTAATCCTGCTAAAATGATTTGGCTAGATTCTATGCTACTTTGAAAATCCTTCATTAATAAAATATAATCTTTGATGTCAGCAATATTATCATTAGTTAAGTAGAGCATTGATTTTGATTCTTATGTCTGTGTTTTTTCTCTGAATTATTATCACTTTTTCCTCCTATTTTTCTTCCTATTAAGTAGGTAAAGAACCTGGAAATATGGTGTTTTCTCCTCTGCTTCTTTACCCCACACCTCTCCAAACCACTGACTAAACTTTGCAAGTGCTGGTTACTTAAGGAAAGAAGAGTGCTTGTTACAATTCAGTAACTGGAGTGAGCAGCAGGCACTTTTAATCTGAGTACAATAATTTACAACAGAGAGTACATTTCCAAGAACCATACATGAGCTCCCGAGAACCCTGGCTACGCTGTCAGACACCTATCTTTAAATTGCCTCCTGCCAAATGATGACTATGGCCCTGTCACCCTGGCCAGCCCCATAAGTCTCATTCACACTCCTTCTAATTGGCAGGCTCCCACTCTGGGCACCTCCATGGCCCTTGTAACATTTTTTAGGCAGATAACTTGACACTGTAAATTTGGCTGGGAGCCTGCTACTGTGGGATGTCTTTGCATCCGCCCTCAATGGTCACCTCAGTTCATACACTTGAAATTCCAGCCTCAATGGTTTGCAAATTAAATTCTGGGACACAAAGATGTGATTGCTTCGGGGGGGTGGCCAGCCCTCTTCACCTGTTCAAAGAAGGAAAATGTGATTACCGGGGAAAGAAGGAGTATAAAGGTGTTTTTCACTGACAGGAAGAGGAGGGAGAAGTATCGTAGTATCAGCTTTTCAGGACTTGAGGAAGCCTCTAGTGTGGGGCGTTTGGTTTCCGACACCAATGTGGCAGCAGGCTTAGGAAACCTGATAACAGCTTTTGTGACCTTGGGGTCTGGAAACGGTTTCACTGATTGAAGTCATATAAGTTCAACTAAATTTGAATGTGTTGTAAATATTTGTCTGGCAACCTGACATATGGTTGTTCCTGAAATTATGGGGTAGAGTCTTATCTTTCCTAGCATATAATTTTTGAAATGCTCTTCTGGATGGTGTTTAAGATTATAAATATAACTGAGTTATTGTTTTGTGCTAAGGTTTTCTCAGGCTTCAAGCCTGTTTAAAAGAATAGAGGGTGTTTTCTGGCAACTTTGTTTTCCTAAATATATTGGAGGCTGCAATAAAAATCTGCCTGGAGACTAAGCCTTGGTGAAACATAAACAGTCTGCTTCAGATGGAGTTATATATTTTCCCTCACATTTCCAGAGGCACTGGTATATAAGTCCTCAGATCCAACGGGTATTTTATGTGAGAAAACTGTTAGTATGCAGCATTCCTTTCCAGTGAATTACTGAGTTGTCCAGCGGCAAAATAGTCAGGACACAAGCTAGTCTACAAAGAGATAGTCCTTTGTTGCTTCAAAAGCTACTCTGAGCCAGACCTGCCCTGAGATGCTGTGGCACGTGAAACAGTAGTAACACAAACAGACCTGAGCAAGTTCCTTAAAGGGCCCTCTATCACATATACCACAGCATCTCAACCAGCAGGCAGGTTCCTCTTGGGGAAAACATGGGGAGAGTCAGCAGCAGGCCAGGATGAAAGGAGCAACAAGAATGAAGATGTCCAGGTTTAAATCTGAGACCAAAGCTGATGATTCACAGCCACTGTTGATGGCCCAAGCCTCACCCCCATCCTATCAATTATAAGAGCCCATTTAATTATCTACTTTTACTCTCATAGCGCCAGGCATTTTTACCAGCTGGGATCACTCCTAGATTCATTAGAATTTCCCAGTTTGATTTAGAGGTGCCACTGGAGAACTTTACCATTGTGCTCCAAGAAGCCAGTCAACCCTTTGGCTGGCTAATAGATATACAAAATTGCTGCATTGAGAGAGATCCTACAGCTCTGCTATATAAGTAACAAAGCCTTCGTCAGGCTGTTGATTCCATTTGCAGTGCTTTTATTCAACAGTCATTTATTAAAGACGTATCATACATCGAGGTCTCAACTGCTCCTGGTGAGCAGTTGATGTAAAGGTGAATCAGCCGTGGACCTTACTTTCAGACACTTCACAATCTTGTAGAGGAAAGAAGATGAGAGGGTCTCCAATCTAACTAATTACAATATAAGTTTATAACTGATATGTTAGTCAAATGTGTTTAAGATACGGCCTAGTGGTAATTTCCTCAAATGTCTTAGTTGAAGTAGGAGTAAACAGAAATTTTAATCTTATTACAGAGTTATTTTTGGCAAGATGGAGAGTGTTGTGCAACAGACTGTCTAAAATAACACATTTCTATTTAGGGCCCTCTCTTCTGTTTGCTTTAAGATAAAGTGGAAGTGTTTAGCATTTCAAATCTAGGACAAATTTACATCACACATATAAGCAGACATTATAACATAAGGGCAGGGGGGGCTGATATGTGACATGTATGTTTATAGTCCCTTCCATGCCCACTGCAGATAAACAAGTCAACCATGGCTTTCTGAATGAATCTGAATTTAGTTTCAAACTCCTTACTCTGCATAGCCTTCAAGCAATTCTACTAATCAAGCTTAGTGGGCATAGCAGATGAAACTTACTTTATCATCTCAGGTATAAGTACTCTTAGATTCTAAGGTACAGACCATTTTATTTGCTGACTATTGATTTTTAATAATTGGTTTATATCTGTCTGCCTCTTGCCAACTTCATTTTTCAAGTATTTCAACTTTATCCTCAGAAAATATCCCAAATAATTGCAAAATAGGTAAGAAATGAGTAGGCTATCATTTAAACAGTTCTATACTGCCACAAACCTACTTGGGTTTAATTCTACCTATGGGTTTAGATCACACCATTAAGGAGTTTGAAAAGTCCACAGTGACCCCAGATCATAGTGTTCATAAGTGTAAATTAAACTATAGGAAGAAGAAGAGGAAGAAGAACGAGGGGGAGGAGAAAAGACCTCGTGGGATTTAAATGTTTCCAGATATATTATTATTTCAGTTCAGATTGTATGAAAGCTCTAATTGTTTGACATCATTTTAATTTATTGACATCATTTTAACTTATTTACAAATGTTGTGAGCATATATAACTCTTCTACAAACACTAATATGTCTGGTAGTCAGGAATAGCCTAAGTTATGCTCCAGTACTGAACAACCCCAAATTTCAATGGCTTAAACAAGAATTCATTTCTTTAGCATGAAATTCCTCTGCAGATCTTGGACACTTTATGGGGCAGCTCTACTCTCTGTGGTGGCTCAACATTTTTCCCTCCACAATAGCACAGACTTTCATGACAGCCTCAACAAGCAAAGAGAGAGGTAGACAGTAGAGAACTGGAAAATAAATGGCTTCACCTGGAAAGGAAGCACATCACTTGCTTACTCACTGGCCGAAACAAGTCACAAGCTGTACCTAAATTCATAGGGCAGGAAGTACAGTCTTACTATTATGTCCTTGTTGGAGAGAGAAACAATATCAGTGAATGGTAGTAATATCTGCCTCAGTGACTTAAGCTTTTCCTGCCTCAAACTTTTGTCTTAAGGGATATGTCATGTAGGTCATTATACAGTTTGAGATTCAGACAGTGAAGCAAAGTCTACATAGGTTAAGTAGACAAACACTTCATTAGTAGACATTAGGTGGCTCTCAGGTGCTCTGGAAAGGTCAGAGTCAAGTTTGGAAGCTGTGAAGATTAAGAACAATGCCCAGCTACAACAGGAGAATGCCCAAATGGAGAATAGCGCCATCACCTCTACCAGGACAGGAGGCAAACCCACAGCTGTCCCTGCTGATGCTGGGTTTTGGACATCAGCATCTCCGTCAGTGTTGCCTTCCCCGAACAAGTGCTTCTGCTATACCCTTGCCAGAAATTGGGTTCTAAGCAGAACTGTTGCGTGAGCAACTAATGGGTGGAGCCAAGGCCATATGACCTTGACGATGTGCAAGGGAACATGGCAAAATGAATTCAGCCTTCGTTCTTATAAGACACATCCTCAAAAGAATGCTGATTGTCCACTGATGCAATTGTCTATGACAAAACCCTCCACTGACGATACTACTTTCTCAGCATTAAGTCCATAGCTAATGTAAGAGAGGTCAGTTTTGGTGTGTCATTCTGTGGGTTTCGACAAATGTCTAATGACATGTATCCTTCATTGTAGTATCACACAGAGAATTTTTCACTACCCTAAAAGTCCTCTGTATTTCATCTATTCATCCCTCCTTCTGCTGCATCCCCATCAACCACTGATGTTTTTACTGTCTCCATAGTTCTACCTTTTTCAGAATGTCATATAGTTGGAATCATGCAGTATGTAGCCTTCTCAAATTGGCTTCTTTTACTTAACAATATGCATTTAAGTTTCCTCCATGTCTCTTCATGGCTTGATAGCTCATGTCTTTTTAGCACTGAATAATATTCCATTGTCTGGATTCTACCACAGTTTGTTTATCCACTCACCCACTGAAGGACATTTTAATTGCTTCCGAGTTTTGGCAATTATGAATAAAGCTGTTATAAACATTTGTGCACAGGTTTTGTGTCGTCCACTAGAATTTTAATAGGAACAAATCTTCCTTTTTTTAAAATCCAGTACATTAACTAGAATTTTATGTGGAATACCTAGACCATACACAGAGTGGACACTGAAAAATACTTGGTGAGTGGATATTTGAAAATAAATAGTAAGGGTAAATTGACCAATCTGCAATTTCCATTGTTTTCATTCTAACAATAATAACTGACCTTTATTGAGAAACTGTTTTATTCCAGGTACTATACTAAGTGCTTTACCCGTTTTATTTCCTTTAATTCATAGAATAAGCCTATGAAGTATATATTTCTACTACTCCAATTTTACAATGAGGGAATTGAGGCTTAGAGGGGTTAAGCAGCTTGCCTGAGATTACACATTTGGATAGTGGCTGTCAGAATTTAAACTAAGCCGAGAGAACTCCAGAATTTAACAACCACTCTACACTGCTTCCATGTCTACATTACTGATAACTTGGATAGACTGTCGAAAAGAAAGTCTCCAAGATCTAGAAAAACATTGATAGAAATAATTTGTCTAGAAAAGGAAAGATGAATTCTGGGTTAATGGAAGTTATATCCATGATTAACCAATAGTGCACATCTCTTCTAAGTCAACATCAAAGGACTGCCTGTGACACACTGAAGAGAGGGTAGAGTGCAGGCCTCCAATTTTAATATCATGTCACGTTTTAACACATTTTTGACTGGAGACATATTACAGCCACAGGCGTTAGTTTCTGCAAAAATCCCCCGGTCAATAATGTATTAAGATCAAATTTCCTATGGGGGAGAAAATAGAATATGGGCAAAATAATGTTTTAATTTTGCTATTATTATTATTATTGAAACATAAGTTCCATAATGAAAGATTGATTTTATTCCTATTTATTAAAAACACATTAAGTAATTAATTGGCTTTAATCAAACTACTAGAAGCATAAAACAATTTATTATGCAATACTGGGGCAGGGAAAAACATAAATATGAATTTTTATTTAAGCAGGGATGAAAGAAACTTAGATTAAAAAAAGCACATAAATTATTAATTTTTAAAAACTATTTGAAAAAGCATATACCAGAGATTTAAAGTTTAGTATGTATAGGCATTAATTGTATCCACTAATGGTGGTTCTTGTATGAACTTGCAATAAAGATATTATTAGTAGTAAGTAAAGAAATAGCCTAAATTGTACCTATTATAAGAGATTCTATTTAAACCAACTTTTAGCATTCAATGTGGTGGGAGTTATTTAACAATTTATTCTGACAACAACTTCAGTTGCATCATTTAAATGTGTCAGACTTTGATTTGAACGCATTCTGAATGATCTCTTGCAGTGACAGGGTACTAAAAATTTTATGAGAGTTTAGGGGAACTTCAAAGATGTTCATTGAGTTAATCACAACGGAAAATTCATCACCTCACATTTATCACTAAGATATACAGAAAAAATATATATGAGCATATATAAATTACAATTTTATAGAGTTCTCTATTAAAAGAATTCTACATTCAGCAGAATCTTATCTGTCTCTAATATACTTCTGTGAATTTGGAGCTATTCGATGAGAAATTTTGGTTATTTTTGAAGTGGAATTAGTATCTTCACCTTCAGAAGTTAAGCTGAACTTTTAATACCTATTAAGGATGTTCATAAATGGCGATCAATAATATTTTGAGGGGAACTGGAAGATGAGTTGAAACATTCCTTGGGTTGTCAGGCCCTCTGAATTCAAACACTAATGTGAACACTGTTGAACTGTGAATGCCTGGGCACATCACTTAACCTTTCTGTGTTTCCATTTTCTTATCTACACAATGAGGCTAATAATACTGATTGACCTCATAACATTTAATTAGGCCATTGGGAAGCTCTTTGAAAATGCTAAGTATCATTTGTTGGCACTTAGCTTCATGAAAGGTTTGTGTTTTTAACACACTGTGGTTTGAAGATGTGTTGGTACAACTCCTGCCAACTTCTTGTTTCTCCGCCATATCTTTTCTGAGCTCCCTTTGAAGTCCATGGGAATTAGGGTGATTGAAGGCACTTAGGGGAGGTAGAAGTAATGAGAGTGTGTTCTCTGGCATATTTATAATAGGTTTACTTTACCCTTATGAAGAAAATGCCATACTTCTCAAAAAGGAACTTGATGGATTCTCAGTGGTTTATGGGTAGGTAAGTTCATGATTGCTCAAAATTTTTTGACAAAGACAATGAGAAAGTTTAAATTGTTTGAAAAAAGTTAACTTTCAGGGAACATAAAGAATGACAGGCTCCTCTAGGGTAGGATTATATCTTTTACTTTCTGAACAGAGCACATAGTCACTATCCAATATGTGCTTACTAAATAAATGCGTGATGAATGGGCAGAAACTACTATAACAGTAGCATATTATGTGATAATTATCATATTATATAACATTAATGCAGCATTTAGAATAAACTTTTGTTACGACTTTTTTACTCCTTTTATGTGTTATTCCCCCTCTATTATAGCATTAACTAGAACGCTTGTGGCACCATTTACAGCAATATATTGTATGACATACTTCTATACTCAAAATTTAAAAGAAAGGGGGGCAGGGAGTTCCATCATACTTTAAAATTGCATGTATTTGGAAACATCACCATACTCTCATGATACCCATTGTAGACTATTTCAAGAGTCTTC
Organism: Pseudorca crassidens; assembly: GCF_039906515.1. Lineage (NCBI taxonomy): Eukaryota > Metazoa > Chordata > Mammalia > Artiodactyla > Delphinidae > Pseudorca > Pseudorca crassidens. Next base: position 30,615,408 of record NC_090312.1, read on the forward strand.
TAGTTGGTCTCTTTGTTTCTAATCTTTTCCCAGATCTATTTTACAATCTACTGCCAAATTAATGTTTCTTAAACATCACTTTCATTATGCCACTCATTTCAAAAGCTTTCAATGGCTTCCTGTGTCCTATTATGTCATTCCTATTTCCAAAACTGTGATTTTAAAGCCATCTGTTATGGGCTGAATTGCATCCCCCAAAATTTCATGTTGATGTCCAAACCTCCAGTATCAGAATGTGACTGTATTTAGAGACAGGGTCTTTAAAGAGGTAATTAAGTTAAAATGAGGTCATTAGGCTGGGCCTTAATCCAATATGACTTGTGTCTTTACAAGAAGAGGAAATTTAGACATAGACATACACAGAGTGAAGACCATGTAAATTCAAAGTGAGAAGACAGCTGTCTATAAGCCAAGGAGAATGGCTTCAGAGGAAACCAACCCTGCCAATACCTTGATCTCAGACTTGTAGTCTCCAGAATTGTGAAAAAATAAATTTGTTGTTTAAGCCACCTAGTCTCTGGTATTTTGTTAAGGCAGCCCTAGTAAACTAATATAACATCTGTAATGTAGAAACCCCACATGGTTTTACAACCTTATTTCTCTAAAGATAATTTAAGTGTTAGTCATCTGGTTAAATCAGTTATTTTCACTGTGATCACAATTCCCATTATAAGTGGCCCTAAGATTCCCTACAATTCGAAGGGAAGAACACTGAGCAGGGGGCAGAACGTGTCTTTTACTGACCTCAGGACTTGGGCATGTTATGTCTCCCCTCCAAAATTAGGGAAATGAAACCTGCTTTTCCTACTTCAAAGGTCTGTAGGATTTGGGAGGGTCAAATAAGATGATGCACATGGAAACATTTGGCTGCTCCTCAAGTGCTGGGACTCTGCTTGAAACTGAAGCATCTATCCCGAGATCATGACAGCCCCCTGGCATGCTTCTGCCTTTTGATGACACTTACTGCTATGGACTGAATGTTTGTGTCCCCATACTAAATTCATATGTTGAAGCGCTAATGTGATGATATTTGGAGGTAGGGCTGGAAAGTATTAAGTTGGGTGCCAGGGAATGCCCTAAACCAAGCAGATTATTGTTTAGAGCAGAATTAGATTTCTAATAATGACCCTGAACACAAAATAAGAAATAAAGCTGAAGCCAAGCAATAATGATTGGGGGACTCTAAAGAAAAGATGCAGGTGCCCCAGGGAGTTTACCCTAAGACCACTAGACAGAGAGGTTCAGTTAGCAAAGCTAACTCCAGATTCTACCTGCTGGTATAGATAGGGTTGCTAAATCACAGGCTCCAGATTAAGGAGGATGGAGCTGAATTTGTAGGTGTAGATTGAAAACCTTTGTTACTGCAGCTGAACAGAGTATGGGAGGTAATTAGGTCATGAGGGTGGACCTCCATGATGGGATTAGTGTCTTTATAGAAAGAGGAAGCAAGCTAGCTCTCTTTTTCTCTGCTGTGTGAGGCTACAGTAAAAGAAGACTACCATATACAAAACATGAAGAGAGCCTCCACCAAGAACTCAACAGTGCTGTCACTCTGATCTAAGATTTCTAGACTTCAAAACTGTGAGAAATAAATGTTTATTGTTTAAGCCACCTAGTCTGCTATTCTGTTATAGCAGCCTGAACTAAGACACTTACCATCCATAAAAGCAGATGTCCTGTGTCCAAGTACCAATCTAAATCAAACCCAACTTTACCAACCCATTTAGACATTGCAATTTAGAACTTGAGCCCACCTCTCCCGGGCTAGCCCCACAGCTAGCTAGGCCATTTACTTACTGCTCTTTCTCTAACAGTATACTCCATTACAACAAACTTCAAGACTGAGCTCATATATGATCCAAGCAAAGAGATTCTTCTTACTTTATTATGGAAAATCAAAGCTAAGCTCAGTTCCTACTTTTCCAAGAAGTATTCTCTGATTACTCTCTCATAAATATTTCCTTTCTTTGAACTCTTAAAGTATTTTCAGGCTATATTACAAAATTTAGCCCTTAATTATACAATTGATCTCTTATACTCATTTTGTGATTTTTTTCATGTGAATGAATTACTTTTCACAACTAGATTATGAAGTCTAAATGACATACTTATATTGAGTGTATATTCTGAGTATAACAAAATAGGAAACCTTAAATAAGTTTAAAAATTAAAAATACCCATTTTTTTCTTGCATGGTGTTTTTTATGCTTTTTATGAATACAAGTTTCAGCTTTGGACTACACAAGTACATTTTGTCCGGTCCTTTTCAGGTTGTCTTTGATATTCATGAGTTTAAAGTTTAATGTAATTAATTTTGTCAGTGTTTTTTACTTTATATTTATGCTAAAAAAACCTTCATTTCCATAAACTCAGCTGAATATTTAAATACATTTCCTCTAGTTCTTATGCTTAATTAGTTTAATATTAAAATTCACATAGTCCATTATTAAATTTGCAAATGCATGCCCACACTGAATAATGCATAGGAAAAGATTGGCAGGAAATATCAAAATGTTAATATGATTATGTAATTGTGTCTGAGAAGTAATTATTTTGTTTTCTTTCTACATGTCTAAATATAATTTTATTTCTTTAGTGTGCAGTTCCTCTTTCATAATTTAAAAAATACTGAACTAAGGAAAAACTTTAAATCTACCTATTTCTGTGCTTTCTGGTACTGTTATATTTAAAATATTTTTCCTGAGCTTCTAGTTCATTGATGTCTCTGTATCTCTCTCTCTCTCTCCCTCCTTCTCTCTCTCTCTCTATATATATATATATATATTTTTGCGGTACGTGGGCCTCTCACTGTTGTGGCCTCTCCCGTTGCGGAGCACAGGCTCCAGACGCGCAGGCTCAGCGGCCATGGCTCACGGGCCCAGCCGCTCCGCGGCATGTGGGATCTTCCCGGACCGGGGTACGAACCCGTGTCCCCTGCATCGGCAGGCGGACTCTCAACCACTGCACCACCAGGGAAGCCCTCTATATTTTTTCTTATATCTTTATAAACTTTTCTTAAAGTGGACCAAGACAAGTGTCATCATAAAGTAAATGTGTGTAGAGGTTGCAAAAATAGAGACCCTAAATTCAAAGAGTCTAAACATTTTGTTTTACTTGGGATAGATTATGCTATGGTAAAAGTAAAAAAAAAATCTTCCTCCAGAACTCTGTGGCTTAAAACAATAAAGGTTATTTCTGGCTCATGTTACATGTCCATCTTGAGTCAGCAAGGGGTTCAACACATCACAGTCACTCAGGGACCCGAAATGACAAAGAGGCCAGCCAGCATCTCAAACTTTACGGATCACTTTGCCAAAACAGAAGAGCTCAGGAGGGTATCGCGTCAGCAGCTAAATACTCAGCCTGGAAGTGACATACATTATTTTTACTCACAGCTCATTGGCTGGAAATAATCACATGGCCCCAAAACAAGTGGAAAAGGAAGTGCAATCTTACTATAAGCCAGAAGCCAGAGAAATAGAAATATTTGGTGAACTGTACTAATAACTGTCTGAAATCACTTTAAAATTTAGCTAAGAATATTTCCACTATAAATTTTCAAATACTGTGAATTACATTGTGGCTTAAAGGAGATAATAGGTAAATTTTCATTTAAAAATTTACATTTTCCAGGCTTCACTGGTGGTGCAGTGGTTAAGAATCCACCTGCCAATGCAGGGGACACGGGTTCAAGCCCTGGTCTGGGAAGATCCCACATGCTGTGGAGCAATTAAGCCCGTGAGCCACAACTACTGAGCCTGTGCTCTAGAGCCCGTGAGCCACAACTACTGAAGCCCGTGTGCCGCAACTACTGAAGCCCTTGCACCTAGAGCCCATGCTCTGCAACAAGAGAAGCCATCGCAGGGAGAAGCCCGTGCACCACAACGAAGAGTAGCCCCTGCTCACTGCAACTAGAGAAAGCCCTTGCACAATAACGAAGACCCAATGCAGCCAAAAATAAACGAACAAACAAACAAATAAATAAATAAAATCTATTAAAAAATTTGCATTTTTCCTTTATGTTTCCAAAAATGGGGATATATTGAATGTCTTCAAATTAAAACAGTATTAAAATGAAACGAGGTCTAATTAGTTGTGGAAATAACAGTTTATAAGCCCAAATTGTTACATATCTTGTTTACTTAAAATGAAAAGGTGATTAGAGATACCATTTTAGCAATTATTTTCAATTTTGTCAACTAATTTAAATCATTAAATCGGATAAAAATGGATTTAAAAGAAAAATTGTCTTTCATGCAAGCCATTTGATAAACGAAACAAGGATATCATAAAACACCGCCCTCCCTATCCCACCCCTCTAGGTGACACAAAGCACTGAACTGATCTCCCTGTGCTATGTGGTTTCTTCCCACTAGCTATCTATTTTCGGACAGAAACTGTGACGGAATATCCTTACATTTCTCATAGGAGTACTCAGTAATTTAAAGAATTGTATAACGAGATAAAGTTAGAAGAAAAGTAAATTGTTTTATCTAACATGAAAAGTATTTAAAATCAACAACAAACCCATGCTAAGACTAAGTACAGAGCTAGTTTCCAGATCACCTTAATTATATCCATGGCTTCGAGAGTCAACTTTTGAAGGCTTTGTAAATTCTTTAAAAGACCCTCCAATCTGAATTTTTATATTTTCCCACAACATAAGGGAATATCTTAGATAAAAATGTTTAGAGGAAAGAACCTAACAACTTCTCTCCAATCATTTCCCATTGAAGTATTTTCAGTGACCTTGCCAAAATAGAATAAATTTTGCTCCATGGGTTTAAAAAAATAATAAATATGATTTTCTTCTTTTTCTACTAAGTAGATGTCTTCATCCAATCTTTAGTCTCCAAAAGTATTTTTCCAGAGAGGCAAATCATATGAAGTCATTTATAAGGTTTAATATATCAAAAGCGCTGTCATTTCCCCCACTAATGTAGGGGAAACATTCTCTTGAGACCTGCTGCTGTTCATAAACTTGATCTGTGATTTCATATTTTATATTTTCAGCAGAACACCTCTTGTATATTACAATTCCCTGTTTGCTTGGAGGTTCTCCATTATTCTCCATGTCAACTAGAGTCAATGCCAAACTTGAGATTTATTCATTCCTCTCTCTTTCATAATAGCAAAGATATGCAGGTATCAGTTTACTCTACTATATTACCAGGAGTCATTCAAGAAGAGGTCAATACTAGACTTATTCACACACACACAGACCAAAAAAAACCCAAAAACAATTCACTGAGAAATGCCTGCATTCAGATCTAAGTATTTGCTAGTTGACAAATTAAATCACTAAACAATGGAAGTTTTGCATTACACATTATTTTTGATAGATATGAAAACGTTTCAAATATGAAGGGAGAGAAATTGCAGTCATTTGACAGGCAAGTTTTTTTTATTATTATTATAATTTTGGAAGATTGATAAAGTGTCTAGGAGTTGCAGGAAATTTTTCCAGATGTCACGAGTGGCAGTGAAGATGACTGTGACAAGGAGAGTGGCAAAAGTATGTGATGGCATTAGAAGGAGTTCAGGCATTAGATGCTCTGAGACAGGTGGAGAATATTATTGCTTTTATGTAGCAGATAAATGAAATTAGGTAGTGTAGAGACTATTGAAAAGAAAGGAAGTTATTTAAAATACATCTTAGAATTATTGGGAAACCAGGTCTTCATATATCTAAGGGAACAAGCTGCATTTTTCACAAGGATTCAGAAGTGTCCTGGACTTTGGGAACCTCTGAAGAGGATCATTGGGGTAATACAAGAAAGTCTTTCAAAAAGTCAGCAGAGCTGAAGATGATAAAAAAGAGTAAATGGGAGTCATGTAAAACGGACATGGTGGACAGTTTGGTCTATAGGATATGATGCAGGAGGAAAATATTATGGGATGCTTCAGGAAAATTGTATAATTTTATAACAGAACCATCAGGTATGAGGTATACGTTATAGAGGGTGAAGGAAACAAAATAAAATTACATTGGTACCTATCAGTATAAAGAGGCAAGACCCCAAAATGAAGAAAATAGGACTAACCTAGAAATTAATATAAAGCTTTTAATACATCACAGAAAGGTAAAGACAGAAAATCAAGGACTAGAATAATGTTTGGTGTCGTGATGTATTCCCCGTATTGACTTGTTCAAAATTTTTTTATGCTTATAATTGCGAAACTATGTCAGTTCTGAGGGAAAAAAATCATTGTGAGAAAGGAGTAATTTCATATTTCAACAGATGGAGGCTGTTGTATAGTGAAATCAGTGCTGAATTTGGATCAAGAAGAAAGGGATTCATATCCTGGCTCTGACATGAACCAGCTATGTCATCAGGAACAAGTCACCCTCTGAGTGTTCGTTTTCTCATTTATAAAATGAGAGTTATAATTGCAGTAGAGACTGTCATTATTCATCAATATCCACACCATCTTTCTTCCATGGGAATAAAACTTACATTCTTTAGCTGGGAAAATGTCTCAAATAAAGTAGCATTTTCTATTCTCCCTTGTAGATAAGTTTGACCATATGATTAAGTTCTGAGTGGAATTAGAAGTGTCATGTGGCAGCTTTAAGGAAACTTCCTTAAAATATAACTGATGTGAGCCTATTGCCTCCTTTATTCTTCAAATCTTTCCCCGTGCTGCTGTCCGCTCTCTGGAATGCAGGTATAATGGCTGGAGCTCCAGCTGCTCTCTTGGGCAAAGAGAAAATGGCCACATCTTAAGGATGGCAGAACAGTGGGCTAAAGGGAAGCTGGTTTCTTGAGGACTTTATGAAGCAGAGTTAATATATCAGTTTTCAGTCTTTTATGTAGTAGAGAAATAGATTCTATCTTATTGAACTCTGCTATTTAGAGCTGAACCTAATCTTGATAATATGCTTGCCTTATAGTTTATTAGGAATGCTAAATAAAGTATTGGGTACAAAAAGTACTGTTGAAATTCTGGTACATAATGGGATCATAATTAATTGTAGCTGATTGAATGAATCCATTTTTTTAACATCTTTATTGGAGTATAATTGCTTTACAATGGTGTGTTAGTTTCTGCTGTATAACAAAGTGAATCAGCTGTACATATACATATATCTTCATATCTCCTCCCTCTTGCATCTCCCTCCCACCCTCCCTATCCCACCCCTCTAGGTGACACAAAGCACTGAGCTGATCTCCCTGTGCTATGTGGTTTCTTCCCACTAGCTATCTATTTTACATTTGGTAGTGTATATATGCCCATGCCACTCTCTCACTTTGTCCCAGCTTACCCTTCCCCCTCCCCATGTCCTCTAGTCCATTCTCTACATCTGTGTCTTTATTCCTGTCCTGCCCCTAGGTTCATCAGGACCTTTTTTTTTTTTTTTTAGATTCCATATATATATATATATATATATATGTGTGTGTGTTATCACACGGTATTTGTTTTTCTCTTTCTGACTTACTTCACTCTGTATGACAGACTCTAGGTCCATCCACCTCACTACAAGTAACTCAATTTCATTTCTTTTTATGGCGAGTAATATTCCATTGTATATATGTGCCACGTCTTCTTTAACCATTCATCTGTTGTTGGACATTTAGGTTGTTTCCATGTCCTGGCTATTGTAAATAGTGCTGCAATAAAGATTGGGGTTCATGTGTCCTTTTGAATTATTCTCAGGGTATATGCCCAGTAGTGGGATTGCTAGGTCGTATGGTAGTTCTATTTTTAGTTTTTTAAGGAACATCCATACTGTTCTCCATAGTGGCTGTATCAATTTACATTCCCACCAACAGCACAAGAGGGTTCCCTTTTCTCCACACACTCTCCAGCATTTATTGTTTGTAGATTTTTTGATGATGGCCTGAATGAATCCATATTAAGCAAAAATATTTTCATATGAATTTAGTTTAGCATCAATACGTAGCTCACTGGCAGTTCAGATCTAAATTAAAAAAAAATCTATCTTGAGAGTGCATGAAATGATTAAGGATGTGGAACAAAATAAGTAGAGAAAAAAAATAATGAAGGCAAGAGATGAGCTGAGTTAAGCTACAAAGAGGTCTTACCTCCTTCAGGAAGCCTTCACTGTTTCCTTAGCACTATCATTTTTCTGCTTTATGCCGCAAAATATTTGAACCCCAAACCACACAACACTCCCATTTTATGACTCTGTGGAATCATGTCATTCAACCTCCAGAGCAATATTGAACACCTACTCTGTGCCAGGTGTATGTATTTCATCAGCACTACTGGATAGTGAGCTCCTTGAAGAAAGGGCTCATTTTTCAGTTATCTCTGTCCTGCACTTAGGGCCTGGTAGAATTCTCAAAAGTACTGATTAGGGCTTCCCTGGTGGCGCAGCGGTTGAGGGTCCGCCTGCCGATGCAGGGGACACGGGTTCGTTCCCTGGTCCGGGAGGATCCCACATGCCGCGGAGCGGCTGGGCCCGTGAGCCATGGCCGCTGAGCCTGCGCGTCTGGAGCCTGTGCTCCGCAACGGGAGAGGCCACAACAGTGAGAGGCCCGCGTACCGCAAAAAAAAAAAGGACTGATTAACTCCTATTTACAAACAGATAGTTTTGAAGCTAATCTAACTGCAATATATGGTCAGACACCTGTGTTTGGCATGTGTTAAGTGCCTAATAAATGTTTATTGATTGATAGATTGAATATACTATTTTTTTCCAATAGGAAAGCACAGAGTACACAATGTTGTATTTTCTAAATCCTCTTCACTTTTCTGTGATTGCAATCTTGGTATCTTCTTGTCTTCTCTCTTTCCTCTCCAACCCCTGCCATCCAATCAATAGCTCACAGCTGTCCATGCTTCTCCATTCCTTTTGACACTGTTGGAGGCTGTTCTCATGACCCTGGTCTCAACCTTCTACATCTCTTCCTCTTAGTTTCTGTTTGTCTGATACATACGGCAGAATGACTTCCAGGCATGCAAATGTAGCAATGCTCCATCTTTCCTGATGTATACTGGATGATTTCCTTTAGCAAACACTTTTGGTGGCACATTCTACAGCCACTCTCTCCATTCTTGCTAAAAGCATCATTCTTTTGTTGAAGAATAAGTTGGCAATGTGCTAAGGGAAAGTGAGTCCCATTCCTTGACCACAAGGTATAAACTACAAATAGTTTGTCATTAGTTAGCATTAGACTTGGCTACAAATAAGTGAGGACAAAAATAATAGCAATTTAAATATGATAGAATGTTATTTCTTTTTCACAGTAACATCTAGAAGTTGATAGTTTGGAGCTGCCCTGGTAGGTCTTTCTTTATAAAGTACATAGGGAATGAAGCTCCTTCTATCTTATAGCCCTACTGTGGAGGATTCCATCCCTAAAGTCATTTCATGGCCCCAAATATCTGCTCAAGCTACATCCAGACATCATGAAAGAGAAAGGGATACAGAAGAAAGAGACAAAGGAAGCATCATCAGTATCTTTTAAGAAGGTTTCCAGAAGTTTCCATGTAATGTGCAAGTTTATAAGCCAGTGGCTAGAACTTGGTCATAGGGTCAAAATTTGTTTCAAAGGGGGCTGGAAAACATATTCTTTACTCAAAGTCATCATATACTCATCCAAAAGTTGAAGGTTTCACACTGGGAAGATAAGCAAAAGTGCAGGAAAAGATACTGAGAAAAGACTAACACTCTGCTACTCAAGCATTGTGCATGCATACAGAGTACTCAGTGGTGAATATAACTCGAAGGGGTGGTTAGAACTTGGGGCTTATACAGCATCTGAACAAAGAACAGCAAATTTGTAGAGAAGCGACAAGACAAAGAAAAAAGGTTTAGGCTTTTAGGGGCAGCAAATTGTGGGAAGGTTAAAATATAGGGGAAACGAATGAAAGTTCAGGGTTATTTAGTAAGCTTGTTTGTGTAGGTCCACCTAGGTGCCGTCGCATTGTTGTCTCTGGCGATAAGGTTGTTATCCCCTTCCTGATATAGGAAGGGCAGACATACCTTCACAAGAGGGATTTATGTTCTGCTTTCAGGCAGATTGGGGGAGGCCAGAGAGCTCATCTTGTGTCTGCTTTTTCTCATTTGCCTTCAGCACAAATTAATCCTTATGCCAGAGTAGCATAAGCCTTATGCCTCTGAACCTCTTCAGTAACATCATTCTCTTTTGCCAAAGATGAGATTAGGAATGTATAACCCAGTTCTGCAAGTAAGACCTATGGGGAAGTCTGATGGAGGCTTTTAGGAAAGATCTTACTCTTTGATAAAAATTAAAAATGAGAGAGAAGAGAGATGCTTAGTTACCAGCCCCCTTTTCCTTGTCTTTTGGATGTGATGCCTGGAGCATGACTGCCAAAATGGTCCCAGTAAGGGAAAAGCTAAGAGAATCACAGAGAAACCAACTAAAGAGGATTCTGAGCAAATGCTGTTATTGAGCCTCTGAATCTACCTTATAACCTCCTACATATGGGCTTCTCCTTAAATGTGTACAAAAAATTCCTGTAGTGCTTAAGTCATCTTTATTGGCTATTCAGTGCTGAAAGCAATGAAATTGATATACTCCTTCTTATTGGCAGAATAAAACCTAAAATCCTTTGACACAGTAGATAAGATACTTTATGATCTGGCTATGTATATCTTTCCCTACTCTCCTTCTTTCCTGCACCATACATACTACATTTAGGTGCAGAAATTCAGAACTTCTTTTCCTTGTACACAACACTGGGTCATGTCCTTACACAGAGTCATTTTTCAACTCACTTACGTCAGCTGGAGTTTGATCGCCTGCATGAATCAGGAATGGACTACAGTAAGTTAAGCAAAAAATGATCTATTTTCCCCCATAATAAGAAGTTGAAATGTAGGCAATTGAGGGCCAGAATATCGATTCTGGGAATTACCAAAGATCAAAGCTCCTCTTAGATTCCTCTTCCATTACATCTTGTGAAGGACTTTACTTCACATGATCTAAAGACGACTACTGTGCTTCCAGACACTGAATGTGCACTCCAGGCAGGAAGAAATAAAAAATAAAAGTCTGTGTACTAGCTGAGTCTGTCAGTTTTTATGAGAAATACAATCTCTTTTTTGGGAGCTCCACCTGGGAGACTTCTGTATTACATCTTCATTCGCTAAACTAGTAGCCAGGGAACCTGGAAGATTGAGTATTTTTAACTGAATAAGAACTAATCCAATAAGTTTAGGGTTCTGTAAGCGAGGAAGAAAAGGAAAATAGATTTTGAGTAGACAACTAGGAATATCCACCTATGCATCCATTGTGCTTGTAATTTATCTTGATTATAACAGTAGATATAAAAGATTATATCTAGCTCTCTATGAGACTGCTCTAGAGGGCAGCACACAAGTCAGGGTCTCTGCAGGAAAAGGACTGCATACAAAGGGGGTATTTAAAGTCAGTTTAAAAAGAGCACTATTACAAACTTGTAGACAGGATTATGGGAACAAGACATGGTGAAACACCCAGAGATTACCAACAGAGAGCAGCAATTCCTACCCAAGGCCTGAAGTCAGCCGCGACCAGAATAGGGTGAGAGCTGAAGGAGTAGGAGCTGTGCCTGTGGGCAGACGGGTTCAGCCTGAGCCAGTTTATAGCCTGCATAGACATTTGGAACAAGGAGAATTAATACCCTGAACTTTCCCCTTCACTTCTGGCAGTATTTCCCACTGGGCAAACCTGACAGGAAACCAAAGGGCAGGTGTACCTCTGTTGACTAGAAGTTAGCTTCTCATGGCTCAAGGCAGGGTGCAGAAGAGGCAGAGATGGATTTTGATGTGTAAACAGAGAATAATCAGGGCAGGTAAGACTCATTTCTGTAGTGCAGTATCTAGCACAGTGCCTGGAATATAGTAGGTGTTCCTTAAGTATTTACAAAATAAGTACTATTGGCTGAATTAGGTAGGGGAAAATACTCTGTCAGTATGTGACCTAAGAATTTATGGGACTTTAAACATGAGTTGGGCATGCAGTTTGGCCCTTGGAAATGAATGGCTTGGGGAGCGTTCCAAATCACCAAATGTCTTTTAGGATGAATTGGTTCTTGATGATTCTTCACTTAAATAACATAGTAAACAGGATCTGAGTTGCTCATACATCCCCCAGAAACAAGGCCTTTCTCTGGGAGACCCTTTTGAGGAAAATCATGATAAATACTTCTGATGCAGGGATTGCCAAACCCACAGGAGTTCATAGTTGGTTGATACTAGATGTCCTCATATCCTTCATCTATCTTTGCTAAATGCATTGGGGAGAAAACATATTTCATATTAGTTGCTTCAGTATGAAAGCCAGTTAAGAGTGCCCTTTTAATTTTTGAGGAGTTTAGTAATCCCAGCTACCAATAGGGTGCTTACAAAATTTTCTATGAGTAGCCATTGGAGTTCTAGGTGAATAGAGAGATTAAAAAATGGGTTGTCTTCAATATAACACGAATGACTCTCATGAATTACTATAGATTTTGCAAAGGACCATTGTTAAGTGCAACAAATATATAATAAATACATAGCATATAAATATTTTTAACTTCTTTGAAGTTGGTAAGAGATTTCCTTTGCAGGGAAAGCCAATTTGGTTGAAAGAGTTTTGATTAATTTCCTGCATTGTGGTGACAATATTTTGGATGGTAAGAGATGGAAAAAGAAAACTGCCTTCTTTCTGAGTCGGCAGCTGCTACAACTGTGAGGGGCTAGGAAGAAGGTACAAGTTGGATGGGTATTTATGAAATTATAGGCTTCAGGGTATGTGGCAGAAGTTGGTACAAAATCTTTTTTTCCCTCTGCAAAATCCTTATTAAAATCTGCCTCTCTCTCAAACGTGTTTGGTTCAAGTAGATATTCTCAGGGGGATGTAAGGAGGTGTTGAGTGCTTGGAACCACTGGATCTGAGCCAGTAGAGACATGGGGATACAAATGTTTTCTTGGCCAGGATATGAAACGCTCTGCTCTATATTCATTTTTAAATGACAAGGAAAGGAGATACACACCTAAATTGCTCTCTGGAACTATAGACCAGGTACTGTGGCCTAAATTCTGACTTAGAAGACTGAGTGGGCCCTAGTTTGTTGAAGTGTGATTCTGGATAATTAACAAGTATTTTGATGACTACTTCTTCATTACTCTGGTTACAGGTTGACCTGGATGTGGGGAGCATGAGAAGCACCACCTTCGAGACTAGAAGGGAGCAAGATAGTTCCCAACTACATATAGTTCCCAACTACATATAGTTCCCAACTATATATGTGAAAGAATTCCTATTTTTCAAAAAGAATTTCATGTTTTTGAGACTTTTCTAGCATAGAATATACTATATGTGACATGTAAAACAAACTCTAAAAACATGGTTGTAGGCACCTAATATAGACTTTTTACATATGCATTGTAAATGTCTATTATGAATATATATTTTTTATGTATATTGCTAAGTCACTGCTATAAAGATGGTATAAGAAAAATGTTTATTTTTAAACTGATGTGGTATCTTGATATTGTGACTGTGTACTACTGTTTATGAAACAGTAGTATGTTTCTAAACCTTTATAACAATAGTTTTAAATTCCTTGAATTTTAGAATAGCAAAGTGCCCCAGAAGGTTCATTTTTTAAACGAGTAACAAAACATACCCATTAGATTTTACCAATGACCTTAACTGTGTCTCTGCAGTTGTTCATAAAACATTAAGAGCCCAAGGAATGGGTTCAGGTTTTCAAAGTAATATATTCTACTTACTATTAAATGTTGGGTATGTGATGAATTACATACCAGTTTCTAGGAAGGTTATTTAGGATTCCTAACAAAAACGAAATGTCTTTGACCAAAGTCTAGGGTAAAGACAGGTTTTTAACTTGTATGTTACACTGCTGGGTTGTATCTTCCTTTAAAATTTATATGCAGAAAACTGATACACTTTGGTACATAGACAAATCAGGCAGAAGCAAGATAGAAGAGTCTACATGAGGAACTGCTGTGCTTTCCCCACAGAGACGTGTGTGTGCAATTAGTTTTGTTTAATGTAGATTTAATGTGACTAATTGGAATAGATGTGACTGAAATAGTACAAGTTAAAAGACTATCTTAGCCACTTACAATTTAATTTACAACAAAAGGCATTTACTATAATTCCTTTGGGGTAGGTATGTTTGGATAAACTTTTTCACCATGATTAACCTGCTATTATTTAAGAAATTGTGTTTTTTCTGCTAGTGTTGTTTAATTTCCTAAAGTTTAACTGTCTCAATGTAGTAAATATATGATACACACTCTGACACTTTTTTTTTTTTTTTTAAGAATCTGGTTCTCTCTGGAATGCTTCCCAGGATCTTCTGGAAACCAGATTTTTTTATATCTAGGGACTTCTACTCATTAAACAGTTGTAAATATAGAAAAAGTACCACAAAATAGCTCATTATCTATTTCACAAGAGCTATTTAACGTAGGACTCCACTGATAATTTAGTTCATTGCTATATGTCAATGTGAGTTCTGAACATCTATTAATGGAAATTAGGTCCAACTAGATACCCTTTCAAAATTTGTAAGTCAAATCTGGTCCCACCATTTTATTTTATTTGGTACAGGCACCAAAGCCAAAGATACAAACGTGTTAACTTGAAACAGTCTACCCTTGATGTGTTTCCCTTTCAATTGAGCATGTTTGTTGAGACCTGTGACTTCACGCTTTCTATGTGGAGCTCAATGAACAGTGTCTTTATTTTCTTTGAGTTGGCATTCTTCCTTCAAATTTTTCTTTCCCCTAATTAGCAATGGAAGTAAAAGTCTTCACATAAATATATGTATCCTCCTGAGGAAAGAGAACTGACTGAAGACTAGTTCACCAAACCCAAAAGTGAGACTAATTTAGATTAAGATGGAATATTTAGGCCTGGACTAGGGTTTTCAAAAATTGGACTTCAAAATTAGAGTATGAATAGTCAAGGGAAAGAGAAAGTGTCTTATTTGAAGCACGCCCTACAATTAAATCTGGACCTGTGCCAATCTCGTTCTTAAAGTGGTCACTCAGAGACAGGTTGCGGGGTAAATAGGCTTTCTTTTGCCAAAAGTGGGCCCAGGAATATACAGGAATAATAGCATACCCTGGGAGCAGCTCCTAAATGGCACTTATGTTTTGCTTTCCTCCTCCTCTTTTGGGGAGACCATCCCCTTTCCTGTGGGGTTCTAGTGAGAGCTAACAATTGAAGGCCTTTCCTCTCAAGGTATAGACACAGAACTCTACTTGTGCCCCTTGAAATCATCCTTGGGACTACTTTTGAGTTGGAATTTAAGAAAATCTTTGTCCAATCATTAGCTGACCACTAAGCTAACCAAGTGAAGACTTCAGTGGGTACACATGAGAAAGAATACAGACCATAAAGAAATAGTTCAGGAAATTCACTAAACAAAGAGCAACAGCAACAACTCCGGGGAGAGGAAATCTAATTTCCAGAGTTATCACATTATATTATTTAAAATAGCTAATTTTCAAAAATATATATATATTTTCACATCATGAAGATAAACAAGAAAATACAGCTCATACAAAGGAAAAAAAAAAGCAGTCAATAGAAACTGCCCCTGGGGAAGTCCATTTGTTGAATTTATTAGACAAAGGCTTTAAATAAAATGTTATAAATAAGTTCAAGGAACCAAAGAAACCATGTCTAAGTGATTATTTAACCAGGCTGAAGATACCACTGATAATCCTTCCGCTACTTAGAATTCTAGAATTTTATAAATGAAATCATATGGTATGTTTTTTTTTAATTCAGCATAATTATTTTTAAGATTCATTCATGCATCAATGTGTTTCTTCTTTTTTGTTTTTGTTGAGAAGTAGTTCATTGTGTATAGATCAGGCTTTGACAATTCCAACAGGCCAAATCCAGATGGCTAAATGCAGCTTGTTCTTGGCCAAATCTGACTACCCCCATCTGTTTATGTACTGTTTATAGTTGCTTTCATGTTACAACAGCAGAGCTGAGTAGAAATCATACAGCCCAGAAAGCTGAACATATATTTGTCCCTTTAAAGAAAAAGTTTGTATACCCTTAGTATAGATATATCATCATTTTTTTAAATCTATTTACCTGTTGATGGAAATTTGAACTTTCATTTCGGTTTGGGGATTTTAAAAACTAAGTTGCTGTGAACATTCATGTACAACTTTATGTATGGACATATACTTTCATTTCTCTTGGGAAAATACCTTGCAGTAGAAAGGCTATTATGGTAAATATACATTTAACATCTTAAGACACTGCCAAACTACTTTCCAAAATGGTCATTTGACAATCCAACCAGCAATGTATGAGAGTTTCAGCTGTTCCACATCCCTGGCAACACTTGGTGTGGTCAGTCTTTTTAATTTTAGTCATTCTACTGAGTGTATAGTAAAATATTAGAGTTATAAATTGAGTTTTCCTAATGACTAAGGATATTTAGCATCTTTGTCCTTATTTGACATCTGTATATGGTAAGCTGTGTGTTCAAATATTCTGCCTGATTTTTATTGGATTGTGTGTGTCATGAGTGGGATGTACAGGCATACTTTATCAAGCTTTGCAGATACTGCATGTTTTGCAAATTGAAGGTTTATGACAATCCTGTGTTTAGTAAGTCTATCAACATTGTCTTTCCAACAGTATTTGCTCACTTTGTGTCTCTGTGAAACATTCTGGTAATTGTCACAATATTTCAAAATTTTTCACTATTATATTTGTTATGGTGATCTGTGATTAGTGATCTTTGATGTTAATACTGGAAAAAGATTAGAACTTGCTGAAGGTTCAGATGATAGCATTTTTTAGCAATAAAGTGTTTTTAAATTAAGGTATGTACATTAGTTTAGACATAATGATATTGCATATTAAACAGGTTACAGTATAGTGTAAACATAACTTTTACATGCACTAGGAAACAAAAAATTCATTTGACTTGCTTTATTGAGACATTTGCTTTACTGTGGTGGTCTGGAACCAAACCTGTGATATCTCTGAAGTGTGCCTGTAACAGTTCTTTCCATATCCTAGGTATAAGTTACTTGTCAGATATATATTTTGCAAATGCTTCCTACAAGTCTGAGGCCTGCCTTTCTCTTTCATTAGTATCTTTTGAAGAGCAAAAGATTCCAATTTTGATCAAGTTCACTTTATTGATTTTTTTTCTTTTATTCTTTGTGCTTTTTGTCCTATTAAAGTAATGCTGGCCGAACTCAAGGGAACTAAGATTTTCTCCTATGTTTCCTTCTAGAAATTTTATATTAGCTCTTACACTTAGATCTCTGATTCATGTTGAGTTAATTTTGTATATAGGGTGAGGATAGGGTCCGGGTTAATTTTTCATTTTTCATATTGACATCAGATATCACACTGTCTTGACTGCTGTAGATTTATGAGGCTTGATATCAGGTTGTAGTAGTTCTCCAAATTTTTCTTTTCAGTTATTTTAGTTTTCAAGGTACTGTTCATTTCCATATAAATTTTAGAATCGCCAATTTCTACAAAAAAAAAGCTTACTTAGATTTTGATTAAGATTGCATTGAAAATTAATTTGGGGCAAATCAACATGCTAACAAGTTTGAGTTTTCAAATCCATGAATATATTATATTCTTTTACTTATTTCGGTCTTCTTTAATTTCTGTTAGAGACATTTTGCACTATTTAGTGTTTAAGTCTTACACATCTTTCATCAAATTTATCTTTTTCACATTTTTTATATTGTAAATTGTATATTTTTAAAATTTCAGTTCCAGATTCCTTGTTGCTCATGCATAGATTCAACTGAGTTTTGTACATTGACTTTATATTCTGCAATCTTGCTAAACTCATTTATTAGTTCCAAAGGCTTTTTGGATATTTCTTATAGACTTTTACACAAAGATAATCAACTCTTCTGTGAACAAAGACAGTTTTATTATTCCTTCCCAATCTGTATGCCTTTTTTTCTTGCCTGATTGCAGTGGTTAGACCTGTCAGTACAATGTTGAACAGAAGTGATTAGAGCAAATACACTTGGTTTTTCTCAATCATAAGAGGATAAATTCAGGCAGTCACCATTTGTATGGTATTAACTATAGGCTTTTTATAGGTAACCCTTATGAGGCTAAGGACTTTTGCTTCTATTCTCATTGCTGAGAGTTTTATTCATGAATAGATGTTGACTATTAAAATGTTTTTCCCACATTATTAAGATGATCATATGGCTTTTTATTAAGCTTTTAGTACATGAATTATATTGATTTATTTTTAAAACTATTAATATTTAATACTCATTGATATTTTAAAATGTTAATATTAATTTATTATACCTTGATTCTTGAGATAAACCTCACTTAGCCATGATATATTATTTTTTCATATATCATTGAATTTGAATTTCTAAAATATTTTGAAGGAGTTTTTTGTCTACATTGATGAGGGATATTGGTCTGTAGTTTTGGTTTTCTTTTTCCTACTAATATCATTTTCTCATTTTGGTATCAGGGTAATGCAGTCCTTTACACTATTGCTGTCATACATTTTACTTCTATATGTATGATCAACGTCAAAATTCATTGTTATATATATATATATATATATTTTTTTTTTTGCAGTACACAGGCCCCTCACTGTTGTGGCCTCTGCCGTTGCGGAGCACAATGCTTAGGCTCAGCGGCCATGGCTCAAGGGCCCAGCCGCTCCGCGGCATGTGGGATCCTCCCAGACCGGGGCATGAACCCGTGTCCCCTGCATCGGCAGGCGGACTCTCAACCACTGCGCCACCAGGGAAGCCCCATTGTAATATTTTTGCTTTAAACAGTCTAGTATATTTTAATGTAATTTAAAAATAAAAGACAATTATTTGATAATTACCATTTCTGGCACTCTTCATTGCTTTTCAAGACCCAGACTATCATTTGATATCATTTGCCTTTACCCTCCATGACTTCCTTTAACACTTATTGTAGTATATGTCTGCTGGTAATGGGTTCCACCAGATTTAGATTCTGGAAAAGATTTTCCTACATTTAAAAAAAGATATCTGACTGAGTTTAGAATTCTAGGTTGACAGTGTTCTCCTTTTAGTACTTTAAAGTTGTTGTTCCACTGTCTTTGGGATTGTATTCTGAAGAGGTCTGCTATTATTCTTATCTTTGTTTTTCCATGTGAAATGTATTTTTTTCACCTGTAATCTTTTAAGATTTTCTCTTTATCTATTGTAAACAATTGTTTGTAACGTGACTTCGTGCTGTTTTCTTCAAGTTTCTTTTGCTTGGGATTTTTAGAGTTTCTTGGATCTGCGGGTTTATCGTGCTCATCAAATGTGGAAAATTTTGGCCATTATTTCTTCAAATGTTTTTCTATCCTATCTTCTTTCTCCCCGTCTTTGAGGCTCTAGTTTAACTTACATAACGCTGCTTAAAGTTATCCCAGAACTCACTGATGTATTTTTAGGGTTTTTTTTAGTCTTTTTTCCTTTCTCTGTTTTAATTTGAATAGTTTCTATTAGAATGTCTTAAATTAACTCCTTATTATGCAATGTCTAATCTGCTGTTAGTCTCATCAAGTGTAATTTTTTTTTTTTTTTGCGGTACGCGGGCCTCTCACTGCTGTGGCCTCTCCCATTGCGGAGCACAGGCTCCGGACGCGCAGGCTCAGTGGCCATGGCTCATGGGTGTAGCCGCTTCGCGGCATGTGGGATCTTCCCAGACCGGGGCACGACCCCGTGTCCCCTGCATCGGCAGGCGGGCTCTCAACCACTGCGCCACCAGGGAAGCCCCATCAAGTGTAATTTTATCTCAAACATAGTACTAACTCTAAAATTACATTTGGCATCTTTTTTATATCTACAATGTTCTTAACATATTCATATTCTATATTCTGAAACACTTGCAAAGCAGTTGTAAAACTTTTTGATATCCTTATTTATTAATCCCATCATCTGTCAATTCTAAATTGTTTCAATTGATTGAATTTTTTCTCCTCTTATGACTCTTAGAGCTTGCTTCCCATATGCCTGATACTTATTTATTGGATGCCAAACATTGTAAATTTTCTGGTTGGCTGTTCATATTCTTCAAAGTGTTCTTGAACTTTCTTCATGGATATAGGTAAATTGGAAACAGTTTGATTCTTTGAGTCCTGCTTTTAAGCTTTGTTTGGCAGGAGAATAAGAGGAGTTATTTTAGAACTAATTTTTTTCTACTACTTAAAAAATACCCTTCAGTACTCTACCTGGTATCCCATGAATACCAAGATTTTTCTGCTCTAGCTGGTGGAGACATGGACTACTCCTGGCCCTGTTTGAACTCCAGGGATTTTTCTGCCTGCTCCATTTGATGTTTTTATAACTTAGTCTCCAGTAGCTATCTTCACACGCACTGATCAGTCCTCAGTAGGTTATTCAAAGCTACTGAGCTCTTTCTTTTCCTCCTTCTGTGATGTCTTCTCTTCTGCGGTATCTGCCCTGCTAACTCTAGCTACTTTGGCACCCCTGGATGCTCACTTTCATCTCCTCAGCTCAGACAGATTGTGGGGCTCTTCCTGGGTTCCTTTATTCTGCTCAGAAGCCTGGAAACTTTCTTCAGGAATTGTAGAGACTGCTTTACTTGTTTCCCCTCTTTCATGTATGAGCATCTAACAACTGTTATTTTATATGCTTTGTCTACATTTTAAGTGATTTTAAATGGAGGATAAACCCATTTCTTATTGCTCCATTATGGCCTCAAAAATATATTTTTAAAGGTGAGAATATAATCTTTGAAGGTGAGAGGTATAACCTGAAATGCAATCCTAAAATCCTAGTTAATTACTGTGGGACAGCAGAAACAAGATACACCAGCTAGTGCTGGGAGTTTCCTGGACCTAGTTTCATTGTGACAAATATAGTGGGTAAGTCTAAGTCAAGACTCATTTGTTGGGAAAAATTAAGAGCTAGCTCACATAAAAAATCCTGGGTTAAATAAAGAAAAAACAAAACATCAGCTATCTAGGAACATAGCCCATACCCATACTAATTTTTTTTTCTGTAAATAGTTTATCTCATGAATTAAAACCCACTTTCCTCAGAAGTGACTGATAAAAAGGGAAGAGCAGTCTATACAAAAATTTGCCACAACAGAGAAAAAGGAAAAGGATTTTGTGTAAAAAAGATCTCATAGACATATTATCATACAATTTTTGTCAATAGAATGGGTATAAAACATTATGTCATTACAGTCTTCATCTTTCCTTTTTTTTTTTTTTTTTTTTTTGCGGTACGAGGGCCTCTCACTGTTGTGGCCTCTCCTGTTGCGGAGCACAGGCTCCGTACGCGCAGGCTCAGCGGCCATGGCTCACGGGCCCAGCCACTCTGCGGCATGTGGGATCTTCCCGGACCGGGGCACAACCCCGTGTCCCCTGCATCGGCAGGCAGACTCTCAACCACTGCGCCACCATGGAAGCCCCATCTTTATTTTCTTGATCAATAATAAATTTGAATATCTCTTCATATATCATACATCATATGTTTAACTGGCTTTTATAAAGGTGAAAATAATTAAAGTCAAACAGCATATGTTTTAGGAATATGTGTCTTTGTATTATATATATTTATAAAACGTACATATAACATATATACATATATTGCATATAATATATATGTGAATAGAATTCTAATTTGGAAAGACAGAAGTATGATAAAGCTGAGTTTCAGGTTAGTGATAGTTTGGATGAGGGTGGGAGACAAAATGAGGGAGGTGCAAACATTTGTTGATTTATTCAATATTCCAGTTCTAATATATTATTAATGTCAAAAAACTAACAAATAAATAATCAAAAATAAAAGATGTCCATTCATGGATCAGTGATGAAAGCATGTTAACCATTTAGTCCAATTTTGTTCGCCTTATCAATCAACAACAACAAAAGATATAAGGTGGGGGAGGAGAGCAAGAAAGAGAGAAGAAGGAGAACAAGGAATGACAGGAAAAATAAATAGCAGATTTAGATCTCTCACAGGAAAAAAAATTGCAAAGTGAATTAAAAACACATGATGAAGAAATTGCTTCCATGAAACAAGAGCACTGGGCAGAAATGCAAGAGCTCTGGGAGGAGATGGTGAGATAATGGAAAGAAATGAAACGTGAGCTGGCAAAGCCCAAGAACTATGAGAAAAAAAATATCAGAGAAATGATAGGGACAATGGAAGGAAAACAAAGGAGAGCAGATAAGAGAGACTATTAAAAACATATATGCTATTATTCATATTTGTATTGTATTTATATTTTTTATCTATATTTCTTCTTCTCCCCTACGTTTGTATCTCCCTTTATATCTTTTGGTTGTTGTTGCTGTTATTGTCATTTGTAAGGAAACACTGTTGAAAACACAGTAAAGTATAAAATATGAAATGGTGATGCAGAAAAAAATAAAGAAGAATTAAAAAAGAGGAGATATTGAGAACAGGGAAAGAGAGACTTTGCAATTACCAATGGAGAAAAACAAAATAAGGGATCAGAACAAACATTTATAATTTACTTTCTTGAAGTTAAAAAAAAAAGAAAAAAAAACCTTTAAATCTATACAAATACACATCATGTCCTAGGGGAAATTGACTTAGGAAAGACAAAACAGAATTATAACAAAGTAAGTATGCTGAACTTTGAAGACAAAGAAAGAAACCTTCAAGCAGTGAAGCAAAATATAATTACCTCTTAGGGAGGAAAACATCAGGCTGTTCTCAGACATCTCCACAGTGAAAGTCAATTCTAAGAGAACATGAAGGACCTTCAACAAAAAAAGTCAAAGAAATAAAGCATGATGAAAGATTTTATACTTCCTAAATGTTCAGTATGAGGCAATGTTTTGACACATTAAACATCAGATATTTTTAAGGAGTGTTGTTCCCATGAGACTTCTTGAAGATTCTCATAAAGAACTTCAATTAGACAAATAGGAAGAGAAAAATGAATATAAAGACACTGTTCATGAGCACTGAAACTTTAACTAGATCTGTCTAAAACACTGAACAAAGAGTGGGGATTAGGATGACAGAACAGAGTGCTGTATACCCTGATGGTATAGAAAATGTTACAACAACAAAAATTAGAAGTCGAAGGAGGAAAGAAGTTTTAATAAATTATTTCTCCTCATTTTAAATAATGGCGGTGCGGGGGGTCAAAGTGACAATGAATTAATAAGGATCAAATATATTTAGGAACACAAACTTAAATACTAAGAAAGATAATATAGTTGATAAAAATCAGATGGTAGAGGAGAAAGAAGGGAAGAATTAGACAGGGAACTGCATGCAGTAAGAAATTAATAGAAACTAGGTAAGTAAATGAATAAAAAATGACAGACTACAATTAAGCATGTCAATAAGAACTAACTCACTTATTGAAAGAAAAAGCTTTCAGATCAGATCACATATTAAAACCCAATTTTACGGTGTGTACAAGAGCCACACCTAAAACAAATGTGTCATAAAGGCTGAAAATAAAAGAATTGGTAAACATATACCAAGCCAGTGAAAACAAAAGAAAGCAGGGGTTGTAATTTTACTATCTGGCAGATTGAACTCAGACCTCAAAGCATTAAATAAAGAACAGTACATCTTAATGCTAAAATGTACACTTCATAAGAGTTATGAATACCTGTGCATCAAATAACACAGAATCAATATTCAGAATCAAAAAGACAGCATAGGAAATGTAAGAAAAGTAGAAGAGATCTGTAGTGAGTGATTTTAATGACTATTTCATACTTCATGACAATTGACTGGATATAAAAAAGAAAATCTTAAAAAATATAAAATAAAAAAAGAGGTGGGGGGAACAACCAAGAAAGAAAATACAAAAACTTTATCTTAAAACTCTTGTGTCAAGAGATTATCCAAACAGAAATTGTAGAATACATAGAAAAGAATAACAGAAATACTACATATTATGCCTTAAAACACATGCATTTTTGAGTTTTATGCTCAGGGTGGCTACGGGACACTAATGCATTATTTTATATTTTGTGAACTTCGAATTAAGTGAATGGACCATGTAGTCAACAAAAATTTCAAACTTGTGGTTTTTTTGTTATTTATTTTTATTTTTTAACATCTTTATTGGAGTATAATTGTTTTACAATGGTGTGTTAGTTTCTGCTTTATAACAAAGTGAATCAGCTATACACATACATATATCCCCATATCTCCTCCCTCTTGTGTCTCCCTCCCACCCTCCCTATCCTACCACTCTAGGTGGTCACAGAGCACCAAGCTGATCTTGTGCTATGCGGCTGCTTCCCACTAGCTATCTATTTTACATTTGGTAATATATATAAGTCCATGCCACTCTCTCACTTCATCCCAGCTTACCCTTCCCCCTCCCCATGTCATCTTGTCCATTCTCTACATCTGCGTATTTATTCCTGTCCTGCCCCTAGGTTCTTCATAACATTTTTTTTTTTTTTAGATTCCATATATATGTGTTAGCATAAGGTATTTGTTTTTCTCTTTCTGACTTACTTCACTCTGTATGACAGACTCTAGGTCCATCCACCTCACTACAAATAACTTAATTTTGTTTCTTTTTATGGCTGAGTAATATTCCATTGTATATACGTACCACATCTTCTTTATCCATTCATCTGTCGACAGACAGTTAGGTTGCTTCCATGTCCTGGCTATTGTAAATAGAGCTGCAATGAACATTGCGGTATATGACTCTTTCTTTTTTTTTTTTTTTTGCGGTATGCAGGCCTCTCACTGTTGTGGCCTCTCCCATCGCGGAGCACAGGCTCTGGACGCGCAGGCTCAGCGGCCATGGCTCACAGGACCAGCCGCTCTGCAGCATGTGTAATCTTCCCGGACCGGGGCACAAACCCGTGTCCCCTGCATCAGCGGGCGGACTCTCAACCACTGCGCCATCAGGGAAGCCCTATGACTCTTTTTGAATTATGTTTTTCTCAGGGTATATGCCAAGTAGTGGGATTGCTGGGTTGTATGGAAGTTCTATTTTTAGTTTTTTAAGGAACCCCCATACTGTTCTCCATAGTGGCTGTATTAATTTACATTCCCACCAACAGTGCAAGAGGGTCCCCTTTTCTCCACACCCTCTCCAGCATTTATTGTTTCTAGATTTTTTGATGATGGCCATTCTGACTGGTGAGAGGTGCTACCTCATTGTGGTTTTGATTTGCATTTCTCTAATGATTAGTGATGTTGAGCATTCTTTCATGTGTTTGTTGGCAATCTGTGTATCTTCTTTGGATAAATGTCTATTTAGGTCTTCTGCCCAATTTTGGATTGGGTTGTTTGTTTTTCTGATATTGAGCTGCATGAGCTGCTTGTAAACTTTGGAGATTAATCCTTTGTCAGTTGCTTCATTTGCAAATGTTTTCTCCCATTCTGAGGGCTGTCTTTTCGCTTTCTTTATGGTTTCCTTTGCTGTGCAAAAGCTTTGAAGTTTCATTAGGTCTCATTTGTTTATTTTTGTTTTTATTTCCATTTCTCTAGGAGGGGGTCAAAAAGGATCTTGCTATGATTTATGTCATAGAGTGTTCTGCCTATGTTTTCCTCTAAGAGTTTGATGGTGTCTGGCCTTACATTTAGGTCTTTAATCCATTTTGAGTTTATTTTTGTATATGGTGTTAGGGAGTGTTCTAATTTCATTGTTTTACATGTAGCTGTCCAGTTTTCCCAGCACCACTTAATGAAGAGGCTGTCTTTTCTCCATTGTATATTCTTGCCTCCTTTATCAAAGATAAGGTGACCATATGTGTTTGGGTTTATCTCTGGGCTTTCTATCCTGTTCCATTGATCTATATTTCTGTTTTTGTGCCAGTACCATACTGTCTTGATTACTGTAGCTTTGTAGTATAGTCTGAAGTCAGGGAGCCTAATTCTTCCAGCTCCATTTTTCTTTCTCAAGATTGCTTTGGCTATTCGGGGTCTTTTGTGTTTCCATACAAATTGTGCAATTTTTTGTTCTAGTTCTGTGAAAAATGCCATCGGTAGTTTGATAGGGGTTACATTTCACTTGTAGACTGCTTTGGGTAGTACAGTCATTTTCACAATGTTGATTCTTCCCATCTAAGAACATGGTATATCTCTCCATCTGTTTGTATCATCTTTAATTTCTTTCATCAGTGTCTTACAGTTTTCTGCATACAGGTCTTTTGTCTCCTTAGGTAGGTTTATTCCTAGGTATTTTATTCTTTTTGTTGCAGTGGTAAATGGGAGTGTTTCCTTAACTTCTCTTTCAGATTTTTCATCATTAGTGTATAGGACTCTACCAGAACACTACTAGAACTAATGAATGAATTTGGTAAAGTAGCAGGATACAAAATTAATGCTCAAACTTGTGTTTTTATAAAATATGAATATTTTTCTATATCTAGAATAAAAAGCTTTCCATGAATATTTTTGTTGATAAACATTGATGAGGGATTAACCCTTTGTTTGTACAGATCTTGGTTGGTTCAGTTGACTTTAGATATGCTCCATTCAAGAGCCTGAATTATTGCTCTCGATTTGCACATGAGAAAACAAAGAAGGGAGAAAATGACCAAGCTGACAGCAGGACGAAAGTCTTTCCTACAGTCCCTTTATTACTTACCATTTTGACTCTTCCACTTAGTCCGTGGAATCTGGGCGAGTTTCCTAGCTGTCTTACTCAGTTCAGGCTGCTGTAACAAAGTATCATTAACTGGGTGGCTTATAAACAACAGAAACTTCTCAGAGTTCTGGAGTTTGCAAGTCTGAGATCAGGGTGCCAGCACTGATGAGTTCTGGTGAAGGCTCTCTCTTGGGTTGCAGAAAGCTGACTTCTGGTATCCGCACTGTGGTTGACAGCAAAAAGGGGAAGCAAGCTGTCTTGTGATTCTTATAAGGCCATTCATGAGGGCTCCACCTTCATGACCTCATGTAATCCTAATTAATTCTTAAAGGCCCCACCTCCTAATACCATCACATTGGGGAGTAGCGCTCCAACATATGAATTTGGTGGTGGTGAGGGACACAAACATTCAGTCCATAACACTAGCATTCTCCTTTTGAAAAAGTTATTGTTCCTGTTGTTATTTTTAAACTAGGATAATGAAATTTTCCCCTAAGGGCTTTTGAAAAGAAAAATTAGATGATAGATATAAAATGGTTGACAGTATATTATCAATAAATAGTGGATCTTATCTGCTTATGCACATAAGGAAAAGTCAGCTTCTGCACTGCGACATCAGGTTTTGGAAAGATTTATTTGAGGAAATATTAATTACACACCTTCTATGTAGTAGGCACAATTTTAGACCCAGAGGATACAGCTATGAAAAATACAGATTAAAAACCCATGGAATCTAATTCCTCAATATAAGTGACATCAATGAACTTGCCATTTAAAAATTTTTTAAATGTTAGGCAACACAACATGAGGAGCCTCCTTGATGTCCCCAGCCACCTCTGCAACCTCAGAGAGAAGGGGTCAAGGGTAGTGGTTCAGACCACAATGGCCCCTCTACTTCTGACCTTTAGACACTGGAGTATGATTTGTCACAGCACCTTTATAGAGTAGCTGATATTGATCCTGCTTGTCCCTGAAAGCCAATCCCAGGTACGCAACTTTAACTTCCCAAGGACATACTTGGAGAACAAATGTCTTCCTCATAAAGTAAATCTCATTTCCACAGTAACAAGTAGAAATAGAATTAAAGCATAACATTTCTGGCCATTCAGTGGCTATGAAAAGACGCGCAGTTACTTGAAGCAAACTAGAGATCCAATTGGAGGACACAAAGTACCTTCTGTCCGCCAGGAAAGCATTATGATTCTACAGATTTCCTAGCATGTTTCAGTTGTGCAATTCAAATTACGCTTACACAGAACCAAAGACAACAAAATATGACTTATTCAATATTTCTTTCTTGAGACTCCTTGATATTTTGTTTGTTTTATTTAATTGACAAGGATAAATTGAGTTGGGAAAGGAGTTGTATTTCCCTACTCAGGGAGCATCTGGATGAGTTCAGGAGTACAGAAAGCACCCAACTGGGTAACAAGTGTGCATTTTCAACCTGTGCAATAAAGGAGGAATTTCTGAAACACAATATTGACATTGTCTCTGGTTATTATGCATAAAAATTCAACTTGTCCCCCACTTATTATATGATTTCAGGCATTATCAGATAAGGAGGCATTTAGATTCCCAGGGCACATCTGTAGAGCTCATTTAGGAGGAGCAAAAGACAAATATGATGGGAAAACTTCTGTCCAAACCCTAAATCCAACAATCTAAACTCAACACTTACTGAAAAGTGCTTCTCTTTTTTTTTTTTTAAGAAGTGAGAAATAAAAACTCTGGCATAGACATGATTAGTCATATCCATTTCTAATGGTTGTACGGCCAACCCTTTTTCCTTAAGTAAATCACTCTGAGTTCTCTGTAAACAATTACAAAGATGCTTATCTTTGGTCAGAGTTTCCCTTCATTGATTCAAATTTTGTCATTGAAATGACCTCCCAGAAACCAGCAGTCTCCTATCATGAGGGTGAGATGTCTTTTATGTTGCTCTTGATCAAACCAAGAGCAAAAGCTTTCCTAAGGCCTTTGGTTACATATTAAGGTAGCATTTTCAGAAGTAAAGCTTTCCTCCTCCCTGTTCATTTCAGCTTTACACATTATAGTTAAATAACAAAATAAGGCTGGCTTAACCAGATAAAAACTGTCACTGGTCCACTAAATGAGCTACAACATTTTACTCTGTACTAAGCAGAAATCTGTTCTTAAAATTGAAGGGCATCAGAGGGCCACATGATTTTTCATGTCTGAAGATTAAGCAAAAACATTAAGCATGTTCTAGAGTAAGCAAGAATACTTTGAATCTAAGGCAAATAAAGGGTAAGTGAAGAGTTGGGCAATGTTTGGGGCAAAACAAAAGGCATTTATTGATATTTCAGTAATTATACAATCTTGTTAATATATTGATTCCTCATTCTAGTGACTGAACTCTTGAGTTGTGTGCTTGTAAGTTACATTTAAAAAGCCAAATCCAATTTGTGTAGTCAGAATGAGAAGTATTTCCTCTATTAGTGACACAGAAATATTGCCAATTAAAAGGGTACACAATAGTGCATCACCAAGTACAAGAAAGTTAGCTCTTTGACTGCATTTCTGATTCCTGCAGAAACAGTTATAATTCATTTGATCAACATACCCTACATCATGTCATTTTACGGAACAAGTTAACCAGATCCTTTAGGCTTCACTTATAATGGAAATTCAATCCCAGAAACAAAACAAATTTATATACTCATAATCACTTTCAAAAAATTGTTATAACAGGAAGATAATGTTAAACAGACTTACATTTATTTCTCTATATACTGATATTTACTTTTTAAAGCTCTCTTGTACCAGCACACAAAAAAAGGCTGTAGAATCATTTCATATGTTAAATAATAATAAAATTCTATCTTAATAAAAAGTTAAGAAAATAAGCTAAAAGCTCTAAATATTTAACAGTTTATAAAGACCTAATTTGTAAGGTCAGACAATAATTGAATCCAAATAGTCGTTATTATAATCATGAACATTTGTCTTGAGCATAAATAGGTCATAAAAATAGGCCATAAATATTGGGCTTCCCTGGTGGCACAGTGGTTGAGAGTCTGCCTGCCGATGCAGGGGACACGAGTTCGTGCCCCAGTCCGCGAAGATACCACATGCCGTGGAGCGGCTGGGCCCGTGAGCCATGGCCGCTGAGCCTGCGCTTCCAGAGCCTGTGCTCCGCGACGGGAGAAGCCACAACTGTGAGAGGCCCGCGTATCGCAAAAAAAAGATAGGTCATAAATATTAAAATGACCTATTAAAAATAGGTCATAAAAATTTCTAGACTAATCTCTTACGTTTTCCTCACAACACATAATCACAACATGAAAACACCTTGCAGAGAAATTTTTAAAACCTCTTTATTACACACACAGAACAAGTTATTGGATGTTAGAGAAAATGTGCAAGTAGTTATTTAAACTGAAAACCATTTCTGTAGACTTGATGATAGGACATGCTGACCAAAAATTTTAATTTGCACCTCTACTATGTACGATAGCTTTTCAAAATCTTTGAGTTGAAGACAAATAGGTGGATATTTTTATTTCAATCTGGGGGCTTTTGAGTGGTATCTCAGGGTCATTTAATACATCAGTAAAATGTTTCATTAGCATATCTGTATCAATGAGTTTTCTTAAAATTATCATGATACCAATGCCTTATCTTTTTGCTGAAAGGCCTTGCAAACCTGGGCTTGGAGCAGTTTTAGCTTGTATCAAACTTACAGTGACTCAGAGCCTGGGTGTAGACATCTTAGGACACGTAGATAGCCAGATTTATCAAGGAGATGACCTTCTGTGATGCACAAGGCCAACCTGTACTTTTAAGGCAGATATTTCATTGTTTTGTTACTTTTGATGCTACGCTATCAATGCTTTTTCAGTTATATAAAATCATCAGCATAAAACATTTCTATGGTACTAACCTCACCTTTATGAGATATATATGAATGCCTACCGTTTGAAAAGAATCTTTAGAACTGTAACCAATATATTTATCATATTCTGTTGAAAACCATTTAAAAAGAACTTTAGTATTTAAAAAGAACTGTAAGTTTTTTAAAATGATCAACATGATCATTTTCTTTTGTACCAATCAATTAATACTTTCTGGGTACTCCTGAGGTTTCTTTAATATTTTTCTTTTGTAACTAAAATATGGAATTTGGAAAATGAAATTACTTGAGACAAGTGCTCTTGAGTTAATTAGTGAGTTGTGAGGGATTAGGAATTGTGGAGAGTGCAAACAGTTTTGGCAAGGGGAATTGTTAAAGCATAGTCCCTAACTAATAAGTAATATTGTAAAAAATATTTAACAACATGGGAAATATTTACAAGATTAAGTGAAAAATGGATATAGAATATGTACAATACAATCTAAAAGCTGGACAAAAATAAGCTAGAATATTAACAATGATGATCTCTAGGTTATGGGAAGGGTGATTTTTATTTTCTCTATACTACATCTCATTTCCATTACCGTGTAGTGATTTAAAATATGGGCTTAGAGTTACGTCTTAGTTCTACCACTTACTTTGATGAGTTAAATAACCTCTTTAAATCTTCTTTTCTTAGCATGTAAAATGGACAGTAATATCTACCTTATAGGGTTGTTGTGATGTCTCAGTGAGATATTCATAGAAATGCTTAATGCTGTGCCTTGCCTATAGTAAGTGCACAGTAAATGCTAACTGGTATTATGTACTTTACTGAAACAGATTATTACAACTACAAAATATTTACCACTTCAAAGCATCCTCAAATACAAAGAATATTTTTAATCTAGGTGATATCTAAATAGTAAAATGACCACTTTAATTCAGGAAAATTATATGTATTTTTAAATTATTCTAAATGAATTTTGCAGACCTATTATACTATTAGTATATACAATACTAATATTGTTTTATGTTAGTATAATAATATACTAATAGTTTATACTATTTCAGAAGCATGTATGTTTGTATGTATGTGTGTTCCTTAATACTAGATATTACATAAAGTTAAAATTACTATCTAAAAATTCCAATTTTTCATTATGATATTACAAACCCAACTCTGTAAAATTTAAAAAGTAGTTATAGAAACATGTAAGTATATAAATCTTTTAAAATTTCCAAAACTTTAGAAAATCTCTATTTAGACATGAAAAACAATTATCTATGTGCTATATCAAAAATCATAAATAATTCATAAAACTAACCATGAATTATTTACGGTCTTACTGAATACTTCTCAGGATAATAAAGGATATATTCTGATAATCTAGCTGAGTGGCCAGAATTTTAGTTTCTGTGTGAGTTGAAAATTTGAAAAGAGAATTTAAGGGACTGAACTTAGCTTTCACATTCTGCAGCCAGAATGCTCAGAAAGTTTATTCTCTTCAAAGTAGACTTAGTTACTTAGCTATTCAGAGTAGATTGGCCCACATGTGGAATGAAATATGAAATTTAAGTTCTCTTCTGCTTTTTGTTGATGGTAGAATGGGGTCTCACAGAATTAGAACCAGAAATGATGTTATAATCAGCATCCAACAATCTATCTATCACCCCTGCCACCCATCATCCATCCATTTATCCATTTT